>NC_088339.1:28242500-29532500 GCF_036884655.1 Musa acuminata AAA Group | reverse complement strand
AAAAAATCATCACGATCTAAAGGCTACAGTCACTTGGAACAGCAATATGTACAGTGCACAAACTAGCATGTAAGTGAGTTAATGACTATGCACATGAACATCAAACTAGTTACATCTTTTGTTAAAAGAAAACAAATAATATTAATTATTAAGTAGTTTGTTGCCTAGGCTATTGTCCAGGCATGACACTAGCTCTATCATCTAAGGTCACCTAACATATGATGCAACAACACAGACATAGTTAAATCTCACATCCTAGAGCATAACTACAAACAAGCATGTCAATAACAAAGAATTGTGATAGTAAATTTGACAACATCAACCAGTTATTGAGTTCTTACCAAACTCTTGCTCTATGATTTTGATACCTCTTGCATATAAACAAATTGCTTCCTCAAACTTCCCCATAGTGTTACACATACTTCCCATGTGCATCAATATCGAATCCATCAATGGTATGTCATCATGCAGTTCACCAACTATATCTTTCAGCTGCTAGTCATTGAAAATATATCACAAAACAACAGCATGAAAATTCATTAATAACTAAATGCTTTATGAAAGACATCAAACTTCCACTTTACATTCATAGAACATGTATGGTCTGAACAGTTTAAAGAGTACACAGATTGACAAACAAAATCCCTAAAATGAATACAGATTAATCATATTTTTATTACAGCGCAAGTCAACATACCATATTTAGCAGATGCTCAACAGTTCTAAAATCGCCCATGCCCATGTATCCCAAAGCTAGGGTGTCAAGAATAGCAGCTTGTTCTATACCTTTAAAACCAGCATTTATCTGCTCTTTTACTGCTTCAAAATTTGCTTGAAGTAGATACACAGCATCATCTTTATTCCCCATCTCAAGCTTCGCTCTGACTTCAAGAAATAAATTTTTAAGCTGTCCCTCAAAATCATCCATGTCATTCGAAGAGTTAGTTGTACCATCAAGCATATTTGACCTGCTAGTAACCAATTTAAAATATTGTTTAGTCCAACTTACAAAAGAGTGGTTTGGAAACATCAGCAGCTATGCTTGCCACACGAGCATCATATGACCCCATTTGAAAATTAATATGCATTTAATGCTTATGCTCGTCATATGCTATTGAGACAGTGACTTCTAAGTTTAAGGACACTTTTTAAGAAAGGAAAAAAAAACAGATAAATTTGGAACAGAGAACACCCAGAAAACTTTCAAAGGGCTTATTCTTTGATTGTGGCTGAGAGTGTTGGCTGTCCATATGTCAAACAATAGACTGTGGTCAACAATGTCCAATCAATTTTTTTCCTTCATTGAAATTGTTGTTTATCATTGTCTATGTTTAGCATTATATTAAAATAGCAATTCTTCATCTTCATTCTTAATACGGCCTGCTCATATCAAGCAACAACACTACGTATGTACACATGAAATCAGCATCAAATACATAATTATCTAACTATTTCTTTCCATGCTGTAAAACTTCTTAATGTATTAAATATTCAAAAGACCCTATATGCGCATTCCATGTCCCTAATTATGTTCTGTATAAGTTATTATAATATTGTCTTATGTCATGGGATGAACAGGAGAATTGAGAAGCATTAAACAAACCAACAACTGAGAACATCAAGAATAATAATATAATCAAAACTCACCCGAAATGCATCAAAATTAAGAAAGGATAACCAAATTTAATAAGATCCTAAGGTGTAGATATCGAATAAATACAAAAGGAAGCAAGCTTGAACAGCAGACAGTAGGGTGAAGCTCATAGTTCATACTATAAGATTTTAAATAAATGTACCAACATACACAGGAAACTTACCATACTAACCAGTACAATCAGCACAGTAACATACCCATATGGGACCAAAACCAGTACAGTATGGACAATATACCACAGAATCTGAAACTATAAAATAGATAAAATATTTGTGTGTGTTCATGATATGCCTTGATTATTTTCACTGGATCTAAAGAAAATGGAATGTTTATGTTAAGGATCACCCCATAATTTAAAACTGCAAAGAACAAGTGTGAACAAACGAGTTCATACCTTCACACTGATACTTCAAGGACAGTATAGTTCTCAGGATTAGGTCCTTTAAGTCTTGAAATACTAAATTTATCTGGAAGCCACTATACCATAATGCTGAAGAATTTCAATTGTAAAACTGGACCTTTCTAATTCACATACATGACACGTTGTTGAGATGCACATACACGGTTGTACGAGACTTCCTGTTTGGAGTACCATGAGGAATGTTTTGACTTTAAAAAGAAAGATAAAGCAATACCACATGCTAATAACACTCCATAGACAAAAATCAATTAGTTAGAAGATATAGAGGAAAATTCCTGCAAAAGGAGGTTCACTAGGACACCACTTAAACACTAAGCAGTGTATATCTTTGAACCTTGATTTAGTATACTTCTTCTACCTCTACTACTACTATGGATGCTGCTTCTACTACTTTTTCACCTCCTACTTCTTCCTCTTCTATCTTTTGGGAAAGTTATTTGCCTTATGGGTCATCATATTTTTGGACTTACATTTCATTCTTTGGTCGAGACAGTTAGATCCAAAGCCAGTCTGAAGTTACTGAATGAAACTATTCCTATAACTGTTGAGACCAACTAAAACTTGACCCACCTGTTCTTACTGTAAAACAATCAGGTACCTGATTGACAGAGATGCAGAACTTCGAGCGGCTGTCAGGAAAACGGAAAATAAAAAATACAAGCACATAACTTAGGAGAAGCAAGGAAGGTTACCCACCCCCGCGAATTTTCCACATCGCAGGAAACACACTCTTCTTCCAAAGCGTACCGCAGCTTGGGGAACCATTTTGCAGTTAAGCGTCGGGCCGCAAGCCTCGTGTAGACCTTGTAATCGCGTCCTACGCATCGCAGAGGAACCGACAAACTGAAGGAAAAGAAACGCGGGCATAAACACGACGCGATTAGAGCTTCTCTCCAGCATTCTAACAAACACATTGAGAGCAGAATTTGGTCTAAGAGAAATTCCCTTCCAAGCGCCAACCGATGAAAGGAAAACCGATTGGTGGTGAACTTTTTGGATTACCTATGGAGCGGTCGCGGAGGGAAACGGAGAAGGATGAGCTGAGCGGCCATGGTTGCTGTTTCCGAGTGCGCCCGCGGCCGGTGGGGCGGTGCGCCGTCCGCGTTTGCGGGAGCCGACCCGGACGCGGATATAATTGTCCGTGCGTTACGAGACGATTATATCAGTGTTATTCGCGTCAATCTGGGCACCTCTTCTTTCTTAAAACATGTAATCTCGACCGTCCATGCAACTATGGACGGTCTACATCAATTCCAAACTATGTCAATTGAGAATAAGTTCTGATATCATGTGCTTGTGAGAATATGAAATGTACAGAAAAATAATGACATCGACAAATAATTTAAAAAGGTAATTTCCATCTACCAATTATTCTTTTACGTGAATATGAACGTGGAAGAGTAAACAAAATAATATTAGATAATATAAAATGATCATTTAGAAAATAATATTTCCGATGCGCTTTGTGTATATTGAGTATGAATAAAGGGCTCTGAATTCTATATATACATAGAAATTTTCATATAATAATACTTAACTATGAATGCATCAAGTTTATTTATTTATTTATTTGTAAGCGATGATTGGAATTCCCAACCTATATAATATTATACTTTTTGAATGATATCGAAAAGTTTTCGAAGGCAAGGAAGAGTTTGCATTTATGAAATTGTGGTACTTAACTTGGTGCGAGTGTAAAATATTGAATGAGAGTTTCTTAGGAGTCTTAAATATATCACTATGAACAGCATAAATCGGGGGGAAAAAAAAAAAGAAAAATCATCATCATGTTTTTATCATGTAATTTCCCATACAATATGATTATAACACCGTTATAAAAAGTTGCACGGCCGCTATTTTAAAGCCGACTGTTACAAGTTATGACTCCCGAGCTCGTCATTGGATTCTTGCACAGCGGCAGTAGACGAGAAACGAAGGAAGAACCCTAACAACCAAACCATCTCGATCGAAGGAAAACCCCTAAAGATCAGAAGAAATCACGAAGAAATTAGACGAAGCAATGGAGCGATCGCGGTCCAAGAGGAGTTATCACTACGACCCCGACGCCCACTCCCAAAGCCCTCCCCCTCGATCCAAACCCCGCTATGACGGCGGCGGCGGCGGCCATCACCGACGCGGCAACCACCACCGGCGCAGCGGCGACCGGCGTGGCCCGCCCCCGCCCCCGCCTCCCCCTCCACCCCCGCCCCCGCCGGCGCTCCCCTCCTCCTCCGCACCCTCCCCCTCCCACAAGGCCCAGGACGGCTCCCCCCACCCCGGTGCTGTCACCACCTTCTTCCGCATTCTCTGCCCCGACGCCAAAGTCGGCGGCGTCATCGGCAAGTACGGCAGCATCATCAAGGCCTTCCGGCAGGACACCGGAGCGTGGATCAACGTCCACCAGCTGGCCCCCGACGATGACGAACGGATCATCGAGACGTCGGACGACCGGAGGCGGGAGCCCGACGGCCGCCCGCCCCAGTACTCGCCGGCGGAGGAGGCGTTGCTGCTGATCCACGAGAGGATTGTGGATGCAGACTTCGAGTTCGGTGGTGGAAACGAGGAGGGATACGGCGGTGGAGGGTGGGGAGGTGGGGTGAGGGATCGAGGGAGGCTGACGACCAGGCTGGTGGTGCCGAGGTCCCATGTGGGGTGCTTGTTGGGCAAGGGGGGGAAGATTATCGAGCAGATGAGAAATGAGACCAAAACCCACATCCGGATCTTGCCACGGGATCAGTACACACCTCGATGCGTCTCGGACACCGAGGAGATAGTTCAGGTAGCACCAACACTCTTGTCTTAGCCCGTATTTTCCTCCATCTGCAGTTTTATTGGTGCAGAACTTATAGTTGCAATAGCTTCTGAAATGTTCTTAGATTTACCGTTTTGAGATTTCACCAATCTACGGTTGATCTTCTAATGCACTTGAAAGCTAATATGCTGATACCTTAAGTTCGCTGCTCCCATCAGTTTCCAGTTGGCGGAGAAGGTACATATATGGACTCTTATACAGTATTTGTGTCAGATACGCTTGACATGAGATTATTACAGTTTAAAATGACCATTGAACCATCATTCTAGAAGATTATTGGTGTCATTACTATCTTATGATGGTTGTGACTGCTGTCACTTGGTGCTTAATGTTAATAAAGAGTTTAACAGCACATAAATCCTTCAACATGATAATCGCATGTAACAAGCAGCATATCCTTAATATTCTATCGTATTTTAATAATCTGAATTGTACATATTTTCTGATGTTGCATCATTATTCCTATATGTATTTATTACATACTCTATACATAATTTACAGTATTAGATTGGTGACAGGCAAGCTGTTGGAATTTCTATGGTAATGGTAGTTTTACATGGAAATCCTCACAATTTTTGTGTCCTTACTAGTTCAACAAACTAATTCTATTCCTGTTGATGTACATTATTTCTTCATGAACTGAAACTTCATGGTTTATCTTTATTGCAAGTTTGATTGTTTTTCTTATACTGCCCCCACCTCTTTTTCAGGTTGTTGGAGAGGGCAATTGTGTGAAGAAAGCTGTAGCAATTATTTTATCTCGTTTAAAGGAGAGCTTGCATCGTGATCGTGGTCCCTTCCGTGGACGAGTGTATTCACCAGAGCGCTATGATGAGTTTGTAAACAACACACAACATATATCAGCTGTTGAAGAATCTTATTTGGCTTCACGTTCTTCATCTGGATTAGATAGAGCAAGAAATAACTCATATGGTTCGCTCCCACCTGGATACTCATTTGATTCAGATGGAAATCCCGTGAATGACCACTCGCAGGCATTTCCCTGTGAGGACCTTGTATTTCGTATTCTTTGCCCCCATGACAAAGTCGAGAGAGTTATTGGAGTAACTGATGGAATCATTGAAATGCTGCGAGCTGATATAGGCGTGGACGTGAGTGTTGCTGATCCTATACCAGGTTCAGATGAATGCATCATAACTATTACTTCAGAAGAGGTACTTAAAGAACTACTGTTATGATGCACCCGTACCAACTTTTCTCTTTGAATGACTCAAAACCATAACTAGGTTCACTTTAAGTAAATTAGGTTTGATAATGCCAAACTGTTTTATGTCCATCTTAAATATGCAACTAAGGAATATCTGTCTTTATGGTTTGCCAATCTTTTGTCTAGCGAACATGATCTCTCTATGAAGTTTTTTGCTTCAAGAAGATTTGTGATTGTCAGATATTTAGAGGTATATCAAACTTCTAGCTCCATCCAAGAAATTCAGTCGAAGAGAAAATTTTACTTCTAAGATTTTAATCTAGCTTCTATTATCCTCCTACACCCAAAATACTAATTGCTTTAGCAAGAAGAGATTGCTTACAACTTTTTCTGACAACAATCTAATTTAGTTCCGTTTAGTGATGCTTTTTTAGAGTAATTGATGCTGTTTCCCATGAGCTTGAATGATAGAAAATGTTTATGATTGTGCACCAGGGGCCAGATGATGACCTTTTTCCAGCTCAGGAAGCTTTGTTGCATATCCAAACTCACATAGTAGACCTTGGTCCTGATAAGGATAACATCATAACAACAAGGCTTCTTGTTCCAGCAAGTGAAGTTGCTTTGCTGGAGGGGATGGATGGGTCACTGTCGAATATACGAAGATTGACCTGTGCCAATATACAGATATTGCCAAAAGAAGACCTTCCTCCTTGTGCAATGGAGGCTGATGAACTTGTACAGGTTTGTGCCTTACGACATTAAAAAATTTGACACTTTTCTAGAGACTAAGTTTAACATATGTCTTGTCTTTCATATGCACAAGCCATTCTTTTCCTTTTTTGTACAAAGTTCATATATACTATATGCAAAATTGGCAATTATTTGCAGATTGTAGGGGAGATCAGAGCAGCGAGAAATGCTCTTGTTCAGGTGACTGCAAAGCTACGTGATTATCTTTACCGTGATAATTCTGTACCAAGGGATGCATTGCCACCTTCAATCTCTGCCCCAGTCCATGCTGTTACCGGTACTGGACGGGATTCTAATTCTCCTGTCAAAGTATCAACCAGTGAAGCCTATCAAGGAGGTGATCCTCAAGCAGAAGTCTATCAAAGTATTCATGCTACAATAGGTACCTGGCTGCCAAAGGTAAATATTTTTCAGATCTAAACTCTTTGCTTCCTGTAGTTGATTGCTGATAAATCTCTCTCTCTCTCTCTCTCTCTCTCTCTCTCTCTCGTGTCATTGTTGTTTATATTATTGAAAAAAGGATGATTAGCTTTGATGAAGTTGTTCAAGTGACCCTGTTGAGCTTTCAGAAATTGGTTTCATTATTTTTGCTAAAATTCTGGTAGTACCAATTGTAGAAATTGGTTGCTTTAGGGTGTTTTGTCGAGCTTTCCATTAAGGTATGCTAGTGTCCTGGACTTGCCCTCCTAGGTATCGGAAACACTTTCGGTCGATAGGTTTGTGAACAATCATTGCTGCCCCTCTTTCTCCCTAAGCAATTGGAATTTAAACTTACATCCTTCTTATAGATCTTATAAGCATCTGTCTATTCGTTTTCTTCTGTCATTTGTGTCCCTACACATCTAACGAACATCTGTACATCTCCTAGTTTTAACTTTAAACAAATGTATCATGCACTTCTCCATCATTATTTTTTTCGCATGTTATCCTGAATAACAATAAATCAGAAACTGATAGATCCAATTTTATTTTGCTTTAGATCCTTTTTCTATTATATATTAGATCTTGTATGGTGTTAGATCACTTCTGCTACAATTGTTTACTGTGACTTCACTTCTATGATAATTTTTACTTCTTATTGTAGTTTGCAAAAAAGGAAGCAAACTTACAATTGACAATGAAAAATGAGGAGCTATTAAACTTACGTTGCTGACATTACCATCTATAGATGTAGTCACACCTAAGCCTAGGCTTCAACGCACCTAATTTTATTCCAATCTAGATTGATGGGAGAATTCAGAAGCATCTTACAAAATTGGAAATAGCCTAGGTCCTTGTCAATCAACTAACCCAGTTGATCTATTTCTCTTTTACGAAAGCCAAAAAGATGTGGACATAGACACAAGTTACTTTTTTGCAGTATTAAAAGTTCATATATTTTTGTCACTTTCAAAATTCAAGGCTGCTGAATTGTTATATCCGCTAAAGATCTTCACTTCTATATTTGACTATTAATTGTGTTTTATAGATAACCTAACTTCTAATTCACTGCATATTTGTTATCCAAGGGTGTCTCCATTTTCCAATTGATTTTATCATGATCTGAAGTATCCAAGTCACTCATTGTCTTTAATGAGAAAATTTATTTCTTTATGGTTGCCAAGATAGTCAGGGGTCTGCCCAAAAGGTTTTCCTGACAAATTCCTGTTCTGTATTTATGATTTGATGATGTCTTCCATTTGTTAATAAGCTTCTAAAGATGTATCGATCAATTATGAGAAATTAGCTTTTTCTGGCAATCAGGACTCTGGAGGTTGTCCAAGTGGATCATCTGAACAGAAAGAGAGCAATGCCAGTGATGAAGTGAGGCCAAGTAGTGTGAGAAGGTAAAACAGTTCTGCTTTTCCTTTAAGCTTTGAGTTGTATACCATTTGTGTACGGTTAAGGCTGTATATATTATCCTCCCTAGACTCCGCATTGGCAGTAGCCTGAGCATTTATGCTATATGCTCAAGTTCTTTATCCTTGTTTTTTCATCAGATTTAATGTCCCTCTGGTCACCAAGAGTACGTTGGAAGTTATCATACCAGAGCATGCAGTTCCAAGTCTAATTATGAGATCAGGGAGCAAGCTTGCTCAGATCAGTGAAGTGAGCTCGCCACAAGCAACAGTTTTTATTAGAAGTTACAAAGAATGCCACTTAGAATTTTTCTTATATATCAATTGAACAGATATCTGGAGCAGCTGTTACGCTCATCGAAGATAGACCAGAGCAGACTGGAAAGATTGTTCAAATATCTGGAAGTCCGGAGCAGGCTGAGAAAGCCCAGAGTCTGCTTTTGGGATTTATATTAAGCAGTAAGGGGCCTTGCTACGTTTCTCATTTCAAGATTCAGTTAAAGTTTTATGATAAATAAACATGACTGACCCAAGTCTCGTACTTAAAATTCAGCTCAAGACGATATCCCTTCAAATCAATCGAAGTAATGCTGAAATTGTGGTGCCAGCTAAATTTTGACCTTTCTCATCTATGATTAGCCTTCTGGGCCATTCACTTCAGAAAAAATGTAAAGGGTGATCTTGTTTTGCATATTCAGGTAATGATGCCTTCTTTTACTGATTCAACACCAGGAATGTGACTGATATGTTAAACTAATCAGTCGAGTGCAATTTTTTCTGTTGACTTCTTCAAAATATGTTAATTCAACTTAAGATGTGATCCCTTAGCATATCTTTTCTATGCCTCAAATTGAGATATTCGAATACAGACTTTGCAAGCTTAAGTTGTTCTCCTATATGAGGTGCCTAGTGCCTTTTACCCATATTCTACTTCTTGGTCCAACAGCCTGCTAGGTTGCATTACTATGTGCAGGAACAGCTTTTAGGTGCCTCATTTAGCTTTTGAACCAGTTGCTTAAAGCCAGACCATCTCAAACATTCACATTACATTTATGGAACTAAAAATGAGGTGTAGTACCTTTTTCCTGAATCCCGAAGAATAAAAATAGGCAAATAATGTGGGGAATAAGATTTATGTAAATTTCCCAATTATTTTGCAAGATAGGCACATGATTAGTAAGGTTTAATACACATCACTTAATTCACAAAATGAAACATCACTAAGTCATTTAAGTTAATCATATATCGTGTGCTCACAAATCTTTTCCCTTTAGTGCTATATTGCCATATAGTTCAAGCTAAATTGCCATATTTACTTCTTGTCAACCAACCTAGCAATAAATTTCTAATCAAACAATTGATCAATACCAACTGGAGTAGAATTGATTGTAGATCTAGATCCAAAGTATATCAACTGCACCAAAGCGCTGTGAGTTGGTTACTTTGTTACCAATTTGCACCTCTGGGATATATGTCCACTTCAACTTAATGATGTTGGTTTATGTAGAATCGTGGTACAGAGCTTATTTTGCTTGTTCTCCAAATGATGGAGGTTGTTATTTGAACTTCAAGACTATTTTCTTCTCGGCAAAACAAATGGGTAACTAGTTTCAATGGCAATTAATGGCTGACCTAGAAATGTTACATTACACTTTTGAGCCTAAAGCTTCTTGATTTTTCTGTTGTCACTGTTGTTTTGTTAGTACATCCTTGACTACCTTCTATCCACAATGCTCAGTAAGAGAGTAGATTAATTGATATGCTTGATAAAAGTTTGATATAGAGAAAGACTTCTAAACACTGGGAAAGATAACTTGCTATCCTTGCATTACTTACTATTGTTCCAAAAGAAATCTAATCTATAAAATTTCTATTAATTATTTGCATAAATTCAACTATATTACTGACTCATATCAAGTCTTCTTAAAGTCTAATTCTTGATGCAAATTTGCAGTAGCTTAGTTCTAATCATTATGCAAGAAACAACCCTCAAACCTCTTAAAAAAGTGCAATTGCTTCGACTTCTTAGAGCATCCAGGATAACATATTTATTTTCGTCCCAACCCAGCAATTGGCTATCAAATTAGATTTCCAATATGTCAGTCGTGTTGTATAGTGGCAATCAAGGTTTTAAATGTCTAGACTGAAAAGAACCAATTAGTATTTATTAGTCCAACCAAGAATTAATATAAGATTTATTAGCTTGATCTGGTTGATATACATTTCCTTTGTGATACAACGTGAGACAAGTCGATATGCCATCAGATATATCACTACTGTACCAATCCAATAAGATGCCAAGAGTGGACCAATATTTTAGATCTTGTTACCAATAATTTGCGATTTACTGCAGTCTATCATGTTGGGCATGAGAACTACATGAATCCTTGAAAACTGCTAATTTTCTATATGACATGTTTATGACTTCCAATTTAGAAATCTTTATGTTTGTCCATTGCTTACTTTTCCCAATTTCAACATGACTGTTGATTGGTTTCTTCAATAAGGCAGATTGCATTCGGGTTGTTGCATGCATCAGAGGATTGCAGCTGAATTTATACCATTGTCCTATTTTCTCAATAATATGTTCCACATCATATATTCAATTATTCATGAGAATGACTGAGAAGAAAACTGTGGAGCACCTAAATAGGTCTTTGATACACTTGGTTCTTTTGGCTCCATGACATTCCTTTTTTCTCATGTTTGCAATGAATACTTTTGTAACACTATGTGCATTGATTCCTTATTCACACACATTTAATTCTTCTTTGCAGAGAATGGTCATGAAAGAAAGCTATACACTCTCCAAAGACGAGATTAAATTCAAAGAATGGTTGGTCTAATGTGCATTTTGAAGTTTTTTACTCTTTTGTTGTCTCACTTCCTAAATTGACTTGGAATCTTACTTAGGTAGGTGCTTAATTCAATGTAGGGTTACCCGATTGTCCATATTGAGTTCCTTTCTGTTTTTGGTGTATTCTGAATTAGTGATAGTTTGAATTTTATACTTTAACCAGCTCTGATTAACGGATTGTCATACTTATTGTGATGTTGGCCCGAATGCAGGTTAAGACCAAATCAGTGTATACTCTACATGGACTAATGTGTCCACATGACACTTTTTTTTTTCTGTAACCTTTTATCAGACTACATTGTGATGCTCTTCATATGTGGATAATTTCTGAACCTTTCATGGTAAAGGAAAAACATGATTAGAAGGATGAGGCTCTGGTTGGATTGACTGGCATAAAGACATTAAAACCAGCGCTATTACATTCACTAACCCAGATGAATACACTATTGTTCACATAAAATAATTTAATTTAACCATTGCATGCTTTTCAGAGATTCTCACAACATAGATAAAAGATTAGTTCTTTAAGTTGTTTCTCAGACATTGTCTCACCATAATGAGAAGGGAGCTTAGACAGGCTACATGAGAAGGGAAGCCTAAAGGTTTCTATTAGGCTCTTCTCTTTGGGGAGGCCTCAAGAATTAAGCAGAAACAAAAACAGGTACGTGTTTTCTTCAGTTTTTCTAATATGTCACATAGCTCATATTTGACCAACATTGATTTTCTTCATATTTTGGTTGAGGTATTCGTATCATTCTAAATTTACAGGAACAGTTTGGCATAATTAGTATCTGTTCACATGCAAACATATGCCGCTTCTGCCTTTGCATTTTATCAGGCTTCTGTGATGTCCTTTATTGTATGAACTTGATATTTGGAGTAATTCCATGGTTGAATTGGACTTCTAAAATAAGTTTAGATCATTCTGAAGTATGCTCGCCATAATTCTCTGGAATATTGCCAGCATCCAATATGTTGCATATATGTTCTCTTAACACGCTTTCTTTCTGAAGCTGGACGTGCCAAATTTAGCACGTTTGCATTGGCCAACACAACTGCCAGGTTATCGGGATGTTTCAGCGCCTCACGCTGTTATGTACTCTATTATATGTGGTCACCTTGACATGCATGCTCGAAGACAAATTAGAGGTCATTGGATTGTCAATTGAGGCCAAAGTACTACAGGCTTCGAAGAGCGGTGTTCACAATGGTTATTGGCTGAATCACCTCCTATCCAAATCTAAACAGACCAAAGGTACCAGAGCAGCAGCTTATCTTTCAATCTTACTAATTCTAATCATATTGGTTAAATAAATGGTCGGGGTTGATGACTTGATGCCCACTAAAATGTACCTGCAGCAGGTGCTTCGGTTCGACGTATGTCAATCATCTTGCATCGTGAAGAAAAGGAATGAGAAGCCAGTTTCTGAATGAAAACAAACCTTCTAGATCTATTGAGGTCTATAAGCTTAAAATTTTTCTTTCAGAACTGTCAAGCTCTAATAAATCAGATTAAATATCAACAAGAAAGATAATTATGGTACGGTCTGTAGCAGCCCATCACGATTTGTGATGTAAGCTTACTATTAGTGGGCTTTTATAGTCCGGGACTCATCAATTACTGGGCTATTTTTGCGTTGAGTCCGGCCCATATCACACCTCTCACGCAAACAGGCATCGAGAATTTATATATATATAGTTGTACAGTCGACGTCATCGCTTGGGTGGGTTGCGGGTTCGATTGCTTCCTCCTCGCCGCCCACCGAATCCAATTGGCGAACCAAGGCGGGATTGCGAGCGCGAATCCGCCCTCGAGACTACTCCATGGCGTCGTCGGCCGACGCCGAGAGGGGAGGTGAAGAAGGGGACGGGGCAGCGATTAGCGTGGTGGAATGGCAGGGTTGGGGCACCTCCTCCCCGGTAACCGCAACGGTGATGGAGGTGATCAAGGACATCAAGGCCTTGGCGAGAGATTCCGACGCCCCCATGACCTTTGGCGGCTTAGGTGGGAAGCTCAAGGTGATTAAATCCTCTCTTTCTTCCTTTCATATTCTCTTTCTTTTGATTTGAGCTTCGTACATGTATCTGCTTGAAGAAAAGCTTGTCCGCAGCGACGATTTCGTTAGTCGCAAGTGTATGCGTTAAAAGATAAGGAGGTTCGTTAACATCTGTGGTTAGATTGCAGAAATCACCAGTTGATAATATTACACTCATTTTATCCCACGTTGAAGCCATCTCGTTGTGGAAGAAATGGATATTAATGAATTCGCTTTAGCTAATGTATTAAATAACTATCCTCGGATCTGTTAATTGACGTACTTTTGGTATATCATTGCTTACAAGTGATTTGTTTCTACCGGAATGGTCCAATAATTTTATCAATTCAACTTACTTCTGAGTGGATATTTGTAGGGTACCTTCAAGGATCAGGAGGATAAAAAGCATAGGTCAGTTTATGAATCCATATGTGATTCTGAAAATAAGATGCAGTTCTTTTCTGCAAGGCAAATAGCGTGTCGTTTGCTTGGAAATCGAGGACACCTATGCCGGAAGGTACCAGTATCTTAGACTTTTGTCTCTTTCTACTAGAAAGTTCTATAATTGTGACACTAGAAACTCCATCTTTCCTGGTATCCAGGCGATCACCAGTATATGTTTATTTCCTTGCTGCCTGCTTCCACCGTGGCACATGAATATAAAAAAATAATGTTATTTTAATGGCAATTAATATTTTTCTACCTATTAAATTACTCATAGGTTTTTATTCTTTAACACTAGAGACTCTATCTTTCCTGTATAGAATTCATGGTGATAAGTGGTGAATGATATTCTTTGATAATTTCATTTGTTATAATGCATCTGAGACTAAAATCTTTGTTCCTCGTCTAATTTTATTTTGCAGTGCTGGCTTGCTATGGAAGATTGCATGTGTTCTAGGCTTGTTAAATGCTCATTATGGTGCAGCATTAAGTTTTGGCTCTATATGCATCCAAAGGTCTTATTTTTATTATCTATTATATGCAATGCTTTCTGCTACTGTCTTCTTTTCCTTCCCTGTAGAAATCCATTCTATATGTTTCTCATTCATACAGGACTTCTTGCGCCAAAATAACACTGGAAAGTTGTTATGGCAAATATTTGGAATTCAATCTGCAGCTTTGTGCCTTTTTGGCATCCGTGAACATGAGGATATCATGTGGAGTGCTTTCAGAGATTCAGGTTTGGACCTGCACTTTCTTCTGCTGAAAGAAAAGAACTAGCACAGAAGCTGTATAGATTGGCTGATAGTAGATTGTTGGCCACCACTAATGAAAGAATTTAGAGGTCTATATGTTTCTTGTTTCAACAATTTATTTGTGAAAATTTTATTATTTGTAGTGCTTCAACAGTGTTTTAACCTTTTTTATAGTTGGCATACCCTAGGCCGCCTAGGTACCTGCCTAGGCCAAGCAACAATCTGAATGCCTAGATGAGACCTAGGAATCTAATAGGTATATCTGAGGTTCATTTTTTCTGTTGAGAATTTGCTTACTACAGATAGTTTTATGCTTTGGAGCCATTATCTTTCAATATTGATGCTTCACAAAGGATCTGTTATTTTATTATCAAAATTCATAATATCATGAATTTAGGCATTCTAGCTATGGTTGTGATGGCAACAATACAATTTATTAGAAACTATGGATTCTGTTGGTTGGTATATAACCGTCTTTTGCAGTAATTTCCTTATTTCAAATTTCTTGAATTGTATTTTTAGTATCTTTGACTGCTTGACTTCAACTGAGAATCTGCTCCAATTTCAGGGAAAGGTATGGTATGGTTTGTTTATCCCAATCAGAATTCATCACCAATGTCTGTTGAGGATCTCTTTTCAAGTGGCCCATTTACTGGTCTTGAGAGTCAAAAGATGGTAATTTTTGTTGCTTTTGCTGAACCTCTTATCATGCATTCAACTTTATGAACCTCTTCTATATACCCGTAAACTCTTGTATGTAGTGACTTCATTATTGTTCTTTCGCTATGCAAATTTTCATGGAAAATTTGTAATGATTAAAATAATTTATTATGCTACCTTTTCAAGTTTCTGATAAGATTGAAGACCTAGTTGAGAACTTATCAAACAGGCATTAGTTTGGCAACAAAAACAAGTTACTTTAGCTGCATTTTTTAATAACCAAATAGTGATGTTCTTGTGGTTCTCAGGGAAAGTGCGGCATTTTCATTTAATGTTGTGATCTAGTATTGTGGTGTTGTTTTCTATTGTGAATTACTCAAACAAAGTCACTGATGTTTGGTATACACATGTGAACAACTTTGGTAGCAGCTTGTTATAGAAGTCGTGATAGATACTCCCAAAGCCATGTGCTTATGAAGAGATTGACTGCATTGGCTATACGAACAAAGTAGTTCAGGACATAATTTGTTGACTTGGTGACGGATCATGAGAATGTATAGTGGTGGCCAGTAATAACGAGTAATTTTGGTCTATAATTAAACTAGACACAACCATGAGATGTCTTAATCTGATTGGCATGGCCTTTTAGAGAAGGCATTTTATGGAGCTCGGCATATATGGTCCAAACAGTAGCAAAAAAAAAGAGATCCTCAAGGGCTATGTTTTTGATGGAAAATAAAAGTACAACCATAGAACTAAGTGGCTGAACTCTTTGTATATGCATTTTAAGTTTCTTTCAACTGTATATTGTGCTCTTTCTCTTCTCTGAGAAAACACTAGGAAAAATAATTGGTGTTCCTTAAAGACTGGTAAATGTTATATGAGGTTGGGTAACAGTTCAGATCTTTGTGATTTCTGATCTGTTGTCCTCCTAAAATACCTATCTTATTCATCCTATGATACTCTCTGATCTTGGTAGTCTTCACCATCGAATTTTCCAAGTGATTGGCATTTTGGTCTTCTACAGTATAGAATGGAATTCATTGTAGCACCAATGACTAAAACTTGTATCTGCCATTTTCCCAATATGTCACTGAACTTATCTATTGCATGAGATATACACAGAATTCTTACTTGAGCAGTAAATCACATCATTATGGAGCATGAGATTGTCTTTTATTCATCATCAGTTGTAGATCGAGATGAGTAAGAAAGTCTGAAGCAACCCAGTTGCTTATTTGTCAAGGAGAACAACTAGATCATCAAAGAGTTTTATGATATTATTGTAAAGGGGTTTGTCCGCAACCCAGGCTTTGTAACTTTGAAGTCTGTCCTTATAGGAGTTTTGCCTTCCATTTTACTGTGTTTCGTGCCTCTTTGACAGCCATTTCATGGACAATAATTAATGCATCTATAGTGACAGTACATAGGAAATTTGTATTTAAGTAGTTAAGATTTTAGCCAATTGACATATAGATCCTCCTAAGTAATCAAGCTTTTTAGCCAATTGTCATCTAGATTCTTCCTGTATGCTTGTAATTAATACACAAGTAATCAAGACCTTTAGCCAATTATCATGTTTTAAAGAACGCTTCCAAGTAAATATCCATTCTGTGGTTGTAATGGTAGATTGGTCCATCATAACATCCTCCTTTGGCTGCCCAACTCACTGTCACTTTTTCAAATCAATGGGAACTATTGCAGCGAAATAAATTAACTAATGTTTATTAGTAGACCATTGAAGAAACTGAACAGATGTAGTAAGCTCATCCAGAGAGAGGGGCTTCTTTGATTGATAATTAAGGAAAACAAGTGATGAACAACCTGCACAATTTTTTGAATCATAAATGTTTTCACTAATATAGTTGGATGTGTGATTTAATTGTCAGTTTTGTCAAGAATCAGGTAAAAGATCACTAGATGTTGTAAACTGTTATGCTAGGCATACATGATTCTGAGAGCAGGAAAAGGATGCCAATTTAAATGCTAATAATTAGTTATGCCCATTGCCTTCTCTTGGTCATGTGCCTTCACTTTGAAATCATGTATTTCATTTGCAGCATTTGTGAGCATCTTTTTGCCATAGCACATCTCCATAAGGATATTAAGGGGACCAAGTAATTTAAAATTAAGCTTCACTATTTCCAGGATCTTGGTGAGAAGCCATTGAATTTTGTTCTGATTGATGGTACTTGGAGCAACTCATCTGCAATGCACAGACGTTTGAAGGTATTTTGTACCATCTTTTTCTCTATACTTGTCCTTCTCTATGCTTTTCATTTTTCTCTGTACTTTTCATAGTCACTAACTTATAGTTGAGGACTGTTTGGATGTGCAAACATCAGAAGATTTTGTTTGCTTTCATTGGAAAACATCGTCTAAGTGATCATCTGATCATCATCCATTGGCAGCATCGTAACTGGAATTGACAATGTTACCCTATTTATTGTTGTTTGGTGAATGCAGTCATAATTCTCCAATATCATTGCCTAATTACATCTAAAATTTTGAAGGCATTGTCTACCAGTGAAAGCTGCCGCTAGGGTCAAGTCAAATGGTTGTTTTAGTTGTTGTGTTGGTAGGAATCAGTTCTTGTAAATCAATGGTTGGTTTGCATTTGGTCAAAGAGCACTGGTGGTGAACATTTGGTCAAAGAACACTCCTCATGCTGTTTCTGCTATTTGTGGTCTTCTCTGTGCATCATTAGACTCATCATTATCATCCTGGTCATACATTGTGTATCACAACCATCATTATGTATCATAATATTCTTTTGGTGAACATTTTCATAGCTTTGATTAAACTTTTTTCAGAGCCCCAAACTTGAATCTTTTACAGGAGAGGTGGGCATTAACATGGGGAGAGGAACATCTGCCTTGTATTTCTCTGTCGACCCTGGGTGCCTCTGTAATGCATAAGTTACGGTAAGGACTGCACCATGCTATATTCGCCTTTGCTCAGACACTATTCCTATATGTTAATCTTTTCAGTGTTTCTGCTTTCGAAAACTGGTGTAACAGGCCTCAACCATCATGGGATCGAACCTGTACAGCTGCTGCTGCTGCTGGGATTCTCTGGGAACTGCATCTTGTTCCTAGACTTAGCATATATGGGTTGGATAAACAGGCTGAGGCGGTAGAGAATGCATTGGATGTGTTGCTGGATGCTCTTGTGCAACGGCGCTTGCGTAAGGGTAGGTCCATCACACGGAAAGAGAGGCACAACAACTGCATATAAAGATGACTAGCTCATTTCCTTGATCAGACAGACTCAATTGGGATCAGAAGTTTAGATACCTGACACTTGGAAGAATCACATTTTTGTTGTTGCTGATGCTTTGGCTTGGCATACACTGCCGAATATTTTGGGGTAGAAATGGTTGTAATTGCAAGAAAGATTCTAGCATGATATACGGTAGTATGCTCGTCCTCCGAAGTCGATGTCATTGATTTTGTCCATGTATCTGTCTTGGGGGAGAAACAATTTGGTGCACAATCTGGCTACCTATAGTAGCTTTTTTTTTTTTTTTTGGAGAGACAAAGCTTCTTCTTCCAACCATTTGTACTGAAAATTTTCTGGATTAGCCCCCAAATGGGAGGTTAATACATACTGTGTCGCGGAATGGCCTACATGATGTTGCAGTGCATTGAGGACAATATCTATATTTATATCTGTGTTTACATTCCCAAGTTTTACATTAAAAAGTAGTCAGCAATAGGGTCCATTTTGTCACTAAATCTCTCTTTCTATTATGGAGTGCATTTACAAAAAAGGAAGAAAAGGAAAAAGAAAGTTGCAAGTAAAAATCCACTCTGCCACTGGAGGTGCACTCACAAGAATAGCATCATCTTCTCTCCTCCTTACTAATTCGAATTATCATTTTTTAATAAAAATTCGACGAATTTTTCTTTATATTAAATGACA
This sequence comes from Musa acuminata AAA Group, assembly GCF_036884655.1. Taxonomy (NCBI): domain Eukaryota; kingdom Viridiplantae; phylum Streptophyta; class Magnoliopsida; order Zingiberales; family Musaceae; genus Musa; species Musa acuminata. The sequence goes on along the minus strand of NC_088339.1, from coordinate 29,513,178 downwards.
TACGCGAATTTTCATGCAACAATGTTTATTCAGATGTTTATCTAAAATCATCATGCTAATGATCACTATGCATGCATCTAGAATTTATAGGTGCCAACATTCATGCATTGAGAACTTATACACGAAGGGATGGGGAGAGAGGAACCGGTGACATCGCTTGGGTGGGTTGCGGCTTCCATTGCTTCGTCCCCGCCGCCCACCAAAGAAATCCAATCGGAGAACCTCCTCCTCGGTAACCACGACGGTGATCGAGGACACGAAGGCATTGGCGAGACACCCCTACGCCGCCATGACCTTTGGCAGCTAAGGTGGGAAGCTCCAGGTGATTAAATCCTCTCGTTCTTCCTCCGCGTGATGCATCATTCTGATTATGCATGATGCATCATAGATGATTGTACCATCAAAAACAATCAAAAAGAGTGATACATACCGATCCGATACGTTTTGATCGATGTGATACGGCCAAAGTTGGATGAGGTTGAAATTGTCCATCAACGTCAAAATTAATCGTCGAGGACGGTTTTGGGCTTATGGAATCCTCACCCTCACCCTTCTTTCAGATGCTTTGTTACGGAATATGACATTATATGTCTTCATATCTAGTGAAAAGGCCTTTTACATGTGATGTCTCATATTGGGAGGGAAAAGATGACGCGACATTATATGCACTTGTGCAACGACGCTGGCGCAGGGATAGGTGAAGTGAGTCACATCAACGTCTGCATGTAAAGATGAAGCCATGTTTCTGTTTACCTGATTGCTTTGGATCCAACTCGTTTGTTGATGTTTGTGACTGACATTTCTACCAAATATTTTGGGGTAGAAATGGCTGCGATTGCAAGAATAATTTTAGCACTCGCTGCACCGTATCATCTTCCACTGGCTTCCCGCCATCACCTTCGTGTTCCTCGTCGTCACGCCACGACGCCCAACTTCGAGGCGTTTGCCACCGGCTCCGACCTGTTAAGACTCTTCTTTTGCTGCGAGCCCACCGGAGCACCAGGAGCGGCTCTCGGCCACGACTTGGGCCCTCGCGTCGCCGGCACTGGTCGTCGCCCTCATGCCGGGGTCTATACGATGTTCATCTACCGGGACACGAGTCTGTCTACCGAAGACAACCGTGTAAGTAAAGCGAAGACAACGCGATGCGAGTGGTCCGTATCTGTTGTGGAGGTGATTTAACATCTCTCTGTCTCCCTTTCTCCGCCACCGACCGGCTATTGATCCTCGAAGGGCTATGCCTTGTCCGAGTTATGTGGTTTGTCCGGATAGCGCCTTCGACTGGCTTCCCCAACCCCACCCCCCCACTCCTCCTTCGCGTTCCTGTTCCTCACTTGCAACCCACTCGACTCCGCATCCTAGTCTCGCCATGACCCCTCAGCACTGGCCTTCGTGTCGGTCGCCTACTCCAACGTGTTTGCTCTTCTTCTGCCTCAGGCGGCTGGAGAAGCTGGCTCCCGATGACCCACCAAAGAACAAGAAGCGGGCTTTGGCGGCCGTATGGGTCCTCGCCACCGCTCTCGACCACGCGTTTGCATGGCTGGTGGCGGAGATAGTGCCGTCGCTACTGGCTGTTGCCATGGCCTGACTTTACGTTCTGATCATCTACCCGCATGCGGATTGCGATTCCGGCAGAAGCAGGATTCTTGACGTTTCAAACTCGAGTTTCTTAAGTTAAGTTGTAGTATTTCACGTTTGCATTATATGCTCATACACACCGATGAGTCTAAGGGGAGAATTTCATTATTAAGGTACTTGATATTTGTCTCTTTCGAAGTGATGCTGACGCACACCGATAAGTCTAAGGGGAGAATTTCATTATTAAGGTACTTGATATTTGTTTCTTCCGAAGTCACGAATTGCTCAGATAACTTATAAGAAGTCTTAGATCTTTTTATGCTGGTCAATATAACCATGTGTATCAATAGTTATCTTAGTCTTGATAAATATCATGCTGAGTTGATTGGATCACTCTCATCGCTCATATAGCGCGAGCTCAGCTAGTATTAGTGATTGTAGATAGTTTATTCTTCCTCATAGCATAATCAATATACATCCACACTAAACAGAGGTGAATCCTCTCCTTCTATATCTTATAATTATCATATTTATATTCGAAAATATTATATTAAATATCAAAGAAATTAATAATTTAAAAAATTACATTAAATCAAATATATTTATGTCAAAATTTGAGGTTTAATAATCTAAATTACATTTTTTACTAACGTGAAATATGCCAAAAAAAAATAAATCTCATGACATAAAAATTACTTGTGGGCTAAATTTTTAATTCAAATAGATTTAAATAGTCTTTATGATAAAACAATCAAATTATATTTCAAATCAAGATCGTTGGAGTAAATTATGAAAATAATATGATATTTTATCATGATTAATTATATGAATATAATAAAAGATCTTATGGGATAATAATTATTATATTAAATATAATCAATCATAATATTATGTCTAATTCTTTATGTGATCCTTATTTTAACTTTATATATAATTTTAATTAATTAAGAATGTTATGACTAATTCATAATTAATTAAGATTATATGAATCACTAGACATGTTGGATATATAAAATTGACTCGTAAGCATGAATTAATATAATCAAATATTCATATACGAGCATTTTACCGATAATGAACATTTTATTTTACTAAAAATACTAAAAATCTTATATCGTCATGATTTTCAATACCAAATGTATCAAAAAGTTTTCAAAGAGAAATTAAAATCAAGTCATATTCATGGTATAAAATGAAAACTTTTTCAGGTTAATTTATTCTTATACCAACTATTAAAAAATTTAATACTAAAATAAATTTCTAAACCATCAAAAGTACAAGGAAACTAATGTAAAAATAAAATTGTGTACATCCAGCTATTATTGTCGAAAATTTCAGCAATGGTTTCTCTTAGTATTTTGGTACTTTTCGGCTCAGAACTCTTCCTTTAAATGATGTAGGAAATCTTTAATACTCGAGAGAGATATAGAGCCCAAGGATCAAAACCCTTATTTATATAAGTGTTCTCCCGTCAAAAACATTTATTACCACTAACTTCGTAATGAATTAATTTAAGTTTATAACATTTGGACTATGATGAAAAATTATTAATAATAATAAATAAAAAATTAATAATAACGATTATAATTATAATAAATAAAAAAATTAATGATAATGAACGATGAACGAATGGTTACAAGTTGAGCCCATTATGTTAAAAACAAAAAGCGAAAGACAAAAAAATATATAGATCACATTTAAAATAAATAATAACTATAAATCCATAAATCATGTAACAAATATATCTTCTAATATTTGTTCATCATCACTCAAAAATCATAAATAAATTAATTGCTTCATAATACGTTAAATCAATTAAAGAGAGAGAAAAGATCCTTACCGGTGATGTCGTCGTCGTCATCATATTTATACATTTATTTATGCAGTGATTGATAATCTTAGTCTTTTGAATCAAGACATAAGCTCTCATCCATTCTTCCAATTAGGAAAGGCTTCATCCGATACATGGAGTCGATCAGAAACAAATCCTCATATCAACAAAAAGAAAGGAAATAAATGGATGTGGCGGAGATGGTGCTCCGCCCGACCTGTTGGCTTAGACATTTTGTTCGGCTGATGGAACCATGCTTCTGCCGGAATCGCCATCCGCTTGCGGGTAGATGATCAGAACGTAAAATCCGGCCATGGCAACAGTCAGTAGCAGCGGCAATATCTCCGGCGCCCGCCATGCGAACGCGAGGTTGAGAACGGTGAAGAGGACCCAAACAGCCGACAAAGTCCGCTTCCTGTGCTCCGGTGGGTCATCGGGAGCCAGCTTCTCCAGCCGCCTGAGGCACAAGAAGAGCATCAACAGGTTGGAGTAGGCGAACGACACGAAGAACAGCGCGCGGGGGTCGTGGCGAGACTGGTATGCGTAGTTGAGTGAGTTGCAAGTGAGGAACAGGAACGCGGCGAGGGGATGCCAGTCGAAGGCGCTATCCGGACAAACCACCTGACCGGGATAAGGCACAGCGCTTCGAGGATCCATAGCCGGTCGGTGGCGGAGAAAGGGAGATAGAGAAATGCAGCAGTCCAGACACAACGGAGGGAAGACGGGGTTCTATGAGGAAAACAGGTCTCTCTCTATCTGCTTAAGGATTACGATTCAACGAAAGCTTTTTTCCTGCAGCACCGCAGAAGGTTCCCTCGCCAACAAACTTTGTGGGTCATTAAGTTAACGCACTAAGCATCAGTACGTGTGTATCTCCGTGACAAAATGGCACTAAGCATCAGTAGTAAAAGACAGAGTGTTTTCGTTCAAGTTGAAAAAATATTTATAAGTTTATTTTAAAAATTAAAAAAAAGATGTATAACTATACTGAGTATAATAATATATAAAAAAAATTAATATAAATATAATTATAATTATAAAAAAAATATTAATCAAATAAATATGGCTATCGATATTTAAGAGCAAAATTTAACCACTTCACATGTACATAAGAAGTTGTCTATTATATATTTAGTTTCGTTTAGAAGATGAATTATTGGTTCTGACTTTCTAAAATCAAGAACTAGAATCAAATTGCTCAGCGTTGGTTTTTTGTTTAATTTGGAATCGGTGAATCTGTCATACCAATTTGATTTCGTTTCTAATTTGATTTGATTTTGATTCCAATCTTATGAGGATAATAATTATGATAAGACTCGTATGACGTCAGCTGGCCCAAATGACGCTCCACGGGCTGACAGCACCTGGTCAACACGGGCCATAACGTCTACCAAGACGCATTTACACTCCGCTCCGGCTCGATCCCTCACGCCACGCCAACGACGATGTCAGACGCCACTAGGAGTACGATCCTGCTCCCTGCAGGCAAGCATACCGGGTAACGGTAATTCTCACCATAAAAACCCTCGCGCCCCAAAGGAAAGGGCGAGGAAAAAAAACCCCTTACTACTCTTCACTAACTTGATCGTCGGAGGGGTCGGGCCGAGCACTCCCGACCCGACCTGTGTACAGGTACGAAGACGGGACGCCACCCATCGAACGACTCGGCGAGGAGCTCCCTCTCGGAGGAAGCGACAATTCCATCCTAATCGGACCACCTCCGCAGTCCCGGAGAACCTTCCTGAAAGATCTCTCGTCATTCGGGCCCGAACCAAGTCGCATCGATCCCGAGGCCACGGCTTAAGGTTGTTTCCACGAACCGAATCAAAGGACAAATTATGAGATCAGCACCTAAATATTATAGATTAGAAAAAGAATTTGCTTGCGGTCAAAACCACTTGATACGAACGAGGTTTGCACCTCGGCCACCGATCGTTCATATCTTTTTGCAGCCAAGTTTGTCGGCTAGGGAACCTTCTGTCGTGCTGCACCAATTTGTTCGTCGATCGAACGTCTTTTCCTCGTAAGAAGCTCCCATTGATCCTTGGATGCCACCTTTCTCTCTCTCTCTCTCTCTCTCTCTCCCCTTCCCCTGCCACCACCCGACTCGTGGGGGACTAATGGGTCCTCGCACCGCTCTCAACCTCGCGGTCGCTAGCTGACACCTTCCATGCAAATTAGCATACCTAAGAGTGATTACTCGGGTCCATTCGAGCACGAGGAGCGACTCTTGGGTCCTCGAGACCTCCCTCTCTCTCTCTCTCTCTCTCTCTCTCTCTCTCTCAACTCCGCTTACTGGTACTGGCCGTCGCCCTGACCGAGAACTGTGCACTGTTCATATAGTAGGCTGCATCACGCCAGAAATCTAATACATTACTTATTGGATGTGACGTGTGAACCAAATCGTTACTTTCACAAGTCATATCAGAAAAATCAAGTTTGATATCTCTATTTAAATTATAAATAAAAGTCTGAACTTTGAAGTTAATGTACCACAAGAAAAACATAATTATTTTTTTGTTTAATAATTTCAGATATGTTTTATGGCCTAGGAACATCTTTCTAGGGTATTTATAATAGTCCTTTTTTATAGTAGTGATTTGCTCCTCCTTCGTCAGGTCAATTGATCGAACCATGTAAATCTCTTTTTGGTTGTCAAATTACTCTTTGATAAATTTCTTGAGACTAGCTCTAACATAGACTTATAGATGGAACAAACCGAAACGACGAATAAGTATGATGACTCGCTGCCGCCCACACAAAAATATACTCGCAATCTTTTTCAGGCACATATATCACCTCTACTTAAGTGAGAGAGAGAGGAAACGGAGTAAATGCATGCATCAAGAAATTATTCGGGTCAAGTCAATATAATTAAATGCAATGCATCGAGAACATGAAGGCCTTGGGGAGAGACTCCGACGCCGCCATGACATTTGGCGGCTTAGGTGGGAAGCTGCAGGTGATTAAAGCCTCTCGTTCATCATCTTCCTCTTCACTTTATTCTGATTTGGGCTTCGTACCTCTATTTATTTTTTTCATTTTAGGGTTTGTACTTTCTAGATCATTAAATTGTCATCGCCATGCATTATGTATCACAACCATGGATGGATTGTTGTATCATTTGAAATGATATAAAATATTATAGATTATATTATTTTATTTAATTAGATAAGATATATTACAGATATGATTAAATTTTTATTATCATTATCGATCAATCGAAAATAATTCTAATTATGATAAAATTTCTTATAGATGACCGATAAACTATCATAATTATTTTTAACTCCTAAGGTACTTAATTATTTTGCTCACGTAAGATTTCAATACTTTAACTTATCATGATCGCTTGTTATTATGCTTGTATACTTATTTCTAGCATCGTAGTAGTTTGTTCTCTTACTTTAACAATAAAGGTGGATGGCTCTTATAGACAAGAGTGCTTTATTCTAGCCCTTGTCTCACCTACGGTCTTTGAATTAAAGAAATAAATAGTATATTATATAATCTATTAACAAAACACCTATTTTGTTATCTTTCGCTCTCACCTATATATAAACATAATCTAGGATGATACGACTCTCTACACCATCAAATCAAATAGGAGAAGAAGAGTCTACCTTAACGACATTTAAGGTACCATAGTGATTAAAAGATAGATTTAGACCCTCTCGTTTTGAATAATATCTCATAATCATCGCTTAACAAGATTCCAAACTTTTTTTCTAAGGATAAATTATGAGATGAGAACGATGTGCCAAAAGAAAAAAATAGTTTGCTCTCACTTGCAAACTCATAGTTAGTCGTCGATCACTCACTCGCAAACTCATCGTAAACCATCGTCAGTCATCGATCTGATAATTTTAATATCTAAAACAAACCTCATAGATAACAACTTACTAATGAACAAAAGTTATTATTGGATATCGAAGAGCTTAGATAACACCTTCGATTAGAAACTAATCGACTATGATGGAGATTAAATAAATTTAATAAGAATGAGAAAAAAAAAAAAGAGCGAGAACGAGTGAAAAAAGGGTGAGGGTGAGGATTTTACTAAGTCCAAAAATATCTAGTGACATGTGAAGTGTCATGTCATCGTGATCAGTATAATCATCGAATCGGATCGGTATATATCACTCGCCGTTTTGTATTATTTTTGATGGTATAATACATAATGCATATCAGAATGATGCGTAATCTACTAATCTACATAAATAGTACAAACTATGAACAACAGAAACGACACGCGGAGGAAGAAGGAGAGGATTTAATCTCCTGGAGATTCCCACCTTAGCTGCCAAAGGTCATGGCGGCGTCGGAGTCTCTCGCCAATGCCTTCATGTCCTCGATCACCGTCGTATGTTCTCTAATTGGATTTATTTGGTGGGCGGCGGGGACGAAGCAATGGAAGCCGCAACCCACACGAGCGATGCCATCGTTTCCTCTCTCCATCCCTCCTCCATATATAAGTTCTCGGTGCGTGCATCGTGGCACCTATAAATTCTAGATGCATGCATTTCAATTTGTTTCGATGCGTGCATAGTGATCATTAGCCTGCTGATTTTAGATAAACATCTGAATAAACATTGTTGCATGATAATTCGTGTATGTCGTTTAATATAAAGAAAATTGAGAGAGAGAGAGAGAGAGAGAGAGGCGTGGCAGCTCAGGATCAATGGAAGCTTTTGACCGTAAGCAAATTCTTCTTCTAATCTATAATATTTAGGTGCTGATCTCATAATTTATCGTTAAAAAAAGAGATTGGGATCTGGTTAGGCGATGTTTACGATGAGATATTAAAAAGCCATGATGTTGAGGCTCCCAAGGTTGTGAAAACCATTTCTTTCGGATCGAACCGAGCCTTTTAAAACAATATGAAAGCTTCAATTCTTCAGTGACAGTTTTTAAATAAATATTTATATAGTTTCGATCATATTTCGATTCAAATCAAATTGGTCTAATGGTTTATCGGTTCCAAATTGAATCGAAACTAATTTAATTGTTGTTCTTGATTTTAAAATAAATTAAAATCGATAATTCAATTCCAAACCAACCGTTCTAACTTTAAATCGATTAAGTATGTGAATTTATGTATATGTGAAGCGGTTAAATGTTATTTTTAAACCTAATAAAGATAGGTTCGAATATTGAGAGCCACATTTATTTGATTAATTTTTTTTATAATAATAATAATAATAATAGTTATACATATTTTTTTTAATTTAAAAAATAAATAAATATTTTTTTACTTGAACAAAAATACCCTAAATCTTTTATTAAAATAACTTGGTCGCATATGCTATTAAAAAAATAGATGACTAATTATCGCATGATTCTCGAAAAAAAAAAGTGATACTAATCATCTTAGATTGATTATTTTTTTTTTAAGATAATTAATTATTAAAATTATTTTTTAAAAAAAATAACATCTATGATAAAATCGGTAAATGTATGAGAATATTTTCGTCTAAATAGAAAAAAAAAATACCCCGAGGTGAAAATTAATATGATACTGTTTTGGGGGGATAAAAGATCGACCGAGAGAGGCAAACTGATAAGGGTTATTTGCGAAGTGCAAGTCACCGATGATTATTATTATTATTATTATTATTATTATTATTTGCGAAGTGCAAGTCATTTTGTCACGGAGGTATACGCGTATCGATGCTTAGCGCGTTAACTTAATGACGCAGTCAACTTTGTTGACCGGGGAACCTTCTGCCGTGCTGCAAGGAAAAAAGCTTTGGTTGAATCGTCATCCTTGAGCAGAGATAAGAGACCTGTTTACCGTATAGAACCGCCTTCCCTCCGTTGTTTCTGCACCGCTACATTTCTCTATCTGCCTTTCTACGCCACAGACCGGCTATGGATCCTCGTCGCGTGGTTTGTCCGGATAGCGCCTTCGACTGGCTTCCCCAAGTCGCGTTCCTGTTTCTCACTTTCAACTCACTCAACTCCGCATACCAGTCTCGCCGCGACACCGGCTCGCTGGCCTTCGTGGTGGTCGCCTACGTCGACCTGTTGATGCTCGTCTTCTGCCTCAGGCGGCTGGAGAAGATGGCTGCCGATGACCCACCGGAGCACAAGAAGCGGACTTTGGCGGCTGTTTGGATCCTCTTCACCGCTCTCAACCTCGCGTTCGCATGGCGGGTGGCGGAGATATTTCCGCCGCTACTGGCTGTTGCCATGGCCGGATTTTACGTTCTGATCATCTACCCGCAAGCGGATGGCTGTTCCGACAGAAGCATGATTCCATCAGCCGAACAAAACGTCTGAGCTAACGGGTCGGGCGGAGCACTATCTCCGCCACATCCATTTATTTCCCTTCTTTTCGTTTACATGAGAATCTGTTTCTGATCGACTCGATGTATCTGATGAAGCCTTTCCTACTTGGAAGAATGGTTGAGAGCTTACGTCTTGATCCAAAAGACTAAGATTATCAATCACCTCTGCATATACATATAGTCTCCTTATTTTGGAACGATTTCTCAGTTTTTTGTGGCGTGTTACGTACGGTAGAGAAATACTCGCTCCAGCCATCGTCTCGTATTTTCTACTAACCACTAGGAGGAAACAAAAATTGTTTGTTGGTCAAAGAGAGCAGACTCGACTACGATAAGAAATTAGATCAAGTGGGCCCCCATAAATAAAAAGGGGGCTACTTGCAAAGGCGAGGATATCGACTTGCCGCAAAGTGCCAAGTTAATGGCCACCAACAGCTCGCCACCATCAAGCCTTTAATGGCATCCACTGTAAGATAACATCAAGGCGAGGCATCGGCGTTTGGTATTATTTGTTTTATGAGGTATAAACCGCCGGTGAAACTACCTCAGTGAAGAGCCAAACCCCAGAAAGGCATGGTTTAGGGTTTAGGCACAATGTGCCTACGGATGCTTTGATGTTCTTACGCCTTCACCCCCGGTCGTATCACTGTGGTGTTGTCTTGTTTCATAAATCGTGTGGCAATAACAAGAGAAAGCAATGTGGGACTAATGGATTAGATGTTGCGGCTCTTTAAGGCCTTCCCATACTCCGTAGTGAATAAAAAATAGAGCTACAACATAATCTAAGAAGGGAAGCCACGTCAAATGAGAGAATGGGGATGGATAGGAGGAACACGATTCTTCTCTGCTGCTCTAATCCACCACCAAATGCCACCATGATTTGGATCCTCAATCAACTTCCCCATGACCATGGCATTGCATAAAGAGGAGTGCACCCAAGCAAATCTAGGATCGATGATTTTGCGAGCTCAAGAGGATTCAGATTACAGTTTACTAACAAATAAACTCATCTGGATGATTAAACTTATGACTAGAATTGATAAGGTATATTTTGGACCTCGATCACGTCATCAACGAATGTGGGCTCTCGAGACACACGTCAGACACTACGTCACAGCACCAGGCGTTAATCTGACAAGTCCTGTTCCGAAAAGCTCAGGACGATGCTGTTCCACGTATATCGAACGACGACCGTACGAAGGTACGAACTCGCCATTCGGAGGAGAGGTCGGTCGATACGCTAAATCCGCGTACGATCAATCCTTGGATAACAACATAAAAGCCCTTGACCAGCATCTAGCTAAAGGGTCATCGGGATGATTAAACCTACGACTAGAATTAAGAAGGAAATAACATCGAATTTAAAACTATATACTCTGGCGTGTCATCGGGAGCCAACTTCTCCGGCTCCCTGAGGCAAAAGAACAGGATCAACATATTGGAGTAGACAAATGACACGAAGAACAGTGGAGTAATGGCGAGATTGGTATACGGAGTTGAATGAGTTGCAAGTGAGAAACAAGAATGTGGCTCGAGGAAGTCAGTCGAAGACGTTATTCGGACAAACCACACGACTGAAATAAGGCATAGCGCTTCGAGGATCTATAACCATTGATTTAATTACAGGAAATCATTGCATTATTCTTCTCCAAAATTAACTTAAATTATTAGGTGAAATTGAGAAATTAAAACAATAATAAAATCAATCTATTAATTTATTGAATTTAAACTAATGATCTAAAACGCTTAAGAAGAGTAGTACGCCTATCCGTCTTTTATAAATAAATCCGAATCGTACGCTCTAATTCATGCATAAAAGTATCAATAGAACACTTAGACATCACCCCAAAACAATTCTTTCATTATAGAATGCTTATTACATGTTATACAAAAAGAGAAAATGTGCCGTAAACTAAGAGATCTTTGAAACATTGCGCATGACAACTCGAGAAGGAAAAGAAAAGAAAAGAAAAGAAAAAGATTTATTCACAAGAATAGAAACTACAAATTGATGTGTCGGCAAATTTTTGTTTGCAGGTGCATTCGATCAAGAACTCCACGTTATGGCACTTTCGACACTCCCTGCCTCTGCAGTTCCACCAACACACCGTCCAGTGAAGGGGGCTTCAATCCAAGAGGCAATGGCAACCATGGTTTCCCTAGAACATCTCCAATAGCTGCATCTATGCTTTCTTTTGACTGATCCCAAAACACATAATGTTAGAGATAATAAGACAGTAAGAAAAAAAATGAATCCTATTTTCTTATACGAAATTTATTGCGTTATTATACTTAAGAATATAGCTGAGAAATAAAATATTAAAAAAAAGGGCTAAAACTTACTTCTAAATGACATCATCTAAGCATATTTTTGCTGAGAGTCCACACACTAAGCATGTTTTTTGAGTTGGACGTGGAATCTAGATGAGTGTTTAAGAGAGATGGATGGAGAAGAACTTACAGGGGAAGCATCAAGCTGAAGCTGCGAGCTCGGGTGCTTGGTCATGGCAGGAGCAACTGCTCTGTACATCGGACGTGGAACGACGCCCGGGACTGGTGGAGCCGCGAATCTCTGCAGCATTAGTTTTGGCGTCAGCGCATCAACCACTTCGAACAGGTTTATCGAGCTGAAGCAATACGTGACTTACCACCATCGGCAATGGCTGGGGGAAGCAAGGAGCTCCTTTGGCCATGGTATGCGGAACCCATCCTTCTCCGCTTCCCTGCATGGAGAGAGACGATCGAATCATGTTAATTTGGAGTCGCCGGACGAAGAGAAATAGATAAAGACGAACAGATGGGTGCCCCGTACGCTTTGGTAGAGGTGGTGCCAATAAGAAGGGTCAGGTGGTGGTGGGAGAGGTGGCTGAGGAGGAGCCCACGGCTGCGTGGGAGACCGTCCCGAGAGATGCCGCGGCCACATGTGGAGCACCGGTGCTTCCGGCGTGGGGTGCCCCCATACGTGGAGTGGTCTAAAGGGCTGCACTGGTGGTGGTGGTGGTGGTGGTGGTGGAGGAGGAAGGAAGCCGATGGTGGAGGCGAGCCACGGGTTCACGTCGACCCTCTTCACCCCCATGCCCGTCGCGTACATCTGTCGTCTCTGGCTCCAGCTCGCCGCCTCCGCCTCCCTCGCAAGCAAATGCTTCCGATGCGAACGATACTTCTGCAAGCATTTCATGTCTCCTTGTAATATGCACCAAAACAAACATGTTCGCTAATGACTGCACGCCAAAATCTAAGTCGATTTCTCGAGCAACTAATAATTGCAAGATAGATATATGCATGAGTAGATGGCTAGCAACAGTCAAGCACTCGTCATGCAAGCAAAGGGGAGTGCTGTTTCCGTGTCTCGGAAAAAGCAGGAAGTACTTGTCATGGCTGCATCATGAACTCCCTGTACTTAAAAAGGCCAAGCAATTACTTCCGTGGTAGGGAAGGACACGAATCTTAAAGGAGAACGATACGATTGGAGTAGGGAAAAAGAAGCAGTACCTGCAGATGGCTTGCAACATTGTGACGAGTGAGGCAGTCGATCCCCATCAGCTCCAGAATCCTCGACGGCACCGCCTTGTCGATCCCCAGCTGCTCCACCGCCTGCACGAATCTCCGGTGTAGATCCGGCGTCCAGTCCACCTGCCATTCACACGTCCGTCAGGAACGTGAAGAGAAGAGGCAGCTAAGTCCATTGCCACTTTCTCTGCAGCAACAGCACAAACAAAGTACGTCTAAAGGATAAGAAGGTCCGACATCTCACGGGAGCCCGTGATTCCTTTCCCTTCTCTAACGAGATCCGATTTCAAGCTTCGTTATCCTTGCGTTTAATTGGGCCGTCACCTTTTCACTGTCTTTTTCTCGCCGTCTGCTTGGACGCAAGAAGCAAGAAACCTATGAAGACTTTTCCTCATATCTACTGGAACATGTCATTGTAATCACTATTCACCGAGTCCAAATCCCATTATCTTCTTTTCATTTCAATTTCTACCACAAATCTTCCGGTGGATCAGATGCACCCGTGGCTCTCGTGATGCCTTTCCGGGAAAACCTAGGTGAACTTTCAGAGAGAAAGGGAGAGGGAGAGAGAAAGAGAGAAACGCTTACTTTTGCTTTGCGCTTTCCCTGTGAGCCCTTCGCCGCAGCCGCCGCCGCAACTGACGACTTCTGACCGTTATCCGGTGTCGATGACCTCGCTTCAGACGGCATCGACGCTGCATCCTCTGCTGTCGTCTCACTCGTGGCTTCCTCGCCATGACTCAAATATTTCTCACCGTCCAAGACCACCGTATCCTGCGTCACTCCGCCAAGCATCCCGTCCGTCGCCTCCGCCACCGCCGGTGAGCCCGAGTCCTCCTCCCATCCCACCGAGAACTCCGCAAAAGTCTCCGCCGGGTCCAGCTCAAGGCCCGGCAGCATGTCTCCGTCATCGATTCCCGCGAAGAGGTCGCTGAAGTTGATGTCCTCGAGCAGAGTTTCGCCGGTGAAGTCACCGTTAATACAGAAATTGTCCGACGACCCATCTCGTTCTTCACCATTGGAACCTCTCAAGGCTTCGACCGCAAGCATGTCAATAGATTCGATACGTGCGCACGGAAATGAACGCGCGAGCTACGTAGGCTACTCAGGCAGGTGTTTGCGCACCATGAACCGGAAGTAACGAGCTTGGCCGGAGACTCCGCAGAGAGAGGGGTGGAGAAGGAACGAAGAGAGCAGAGGCTTTGTGGGGAGTCTCAATAATAAGAGTGGATTGGCTTGACATGGGAAGTTGGAGTATTATACTCGAGAGAGGTCGCATGTCCACCACAATTTCCTTGAGATTTCTATTCAGGAGCTTTTGTTCGCACTCGTCAGTCCTTTTCTCTCTGTAAACGAATTGAATGTCTTGTGGATGAGCAATTTCGAGGTCTTCCATATATCAAATTTCGGAGAGAGAAGGAGAGGAGTCAGAGGTGACACTGGCTGTATGCATATCGGCTGTGGGGCTGTCTTCTCTCTCCTGATAGAAGGAAAAGTAAAAGCTATTGCTCTTGTCCATTCTCATAATAGCAGTAGCATCCCTTTTCCTGTGCCATATACATCTGTATGGTTCTTGGCTTTCACACAACAGCAAGTTGCACAGAGAAGAGATAAAGAGCAAGGTCTCACAATAACATGGCTCCTGGTGCAGCAATCAAGAAAACTTGATGTGGATGCTCCATCTTCATGTCGATTTATTTCTTGGGAAATCGTATTCTTTAATCAACCACATCCTCTCTCTCTCTCTCTCTCTCTCTCTCTCTCTCTCTCATACACAACACCTACTGAGCTGCATATAGGCTCACCATTTCCTCCCTTATTTTTGCTTCTGATCTCCTCTCTGTAAAAGATAGAAAGAGGAGTACATATCATATACACTGCAACATAAGCCTCCAACAGCTGTTGCAACGTATCCAAATCATGGTCCATAAACTCTTGCAACCTTGCAAGGACCACCTTCATTCTCTTACTGTTTTGTCATCTTGCATGATCCGAAGGATACCTATCAAGAATACACTTGTGATCGAATTGCTTCTTCACTGTTTACCTTTGCACACAAGTTATGACTATGAAGATTAGTGCATACATTACCTTACACTGAAACATCATTGAATGATATTATCGGATTAACTCCCATTTCATGTGATGTATCTAACACTGTTACGGCTCATTGTGACAATTCCTGTTGTCATCTTTAGAATATTAATCCTGCACTGAGCCATGTTTTGTAGTCACTGTTACAATAGACTATCACTGTAATTAATACCTCAGATCTAAATCAAGGTGAAATATTTTGAGTTTTTATCATATTTGTAAATGTTGAATGCATATTATTATTCTACTAAATATATTTATTTAATATTTAAAATATTAGTCTGATGATATACCAAACTCATTTGCGACAAATTTCGATAAATTTTATTGAAAGACAGTAAGTTAACCTAAGATTCGAAGGCTTATAATATTTCGACTTTGAGATATTTTATGAAATTCCACACAAACTAAAAAAAATCAAAAAATGCAAACATAATTAACTAAAAATTTATTGGTTAAATACTGTATGGCATCACAAAATTAAAATCAATCGTTTGCTATACGAATATATATTTTTGGTTTACTTGGAGTTGGTTTTTTTGTCGATCGCTTTCATCGATCGCAATCATAATCGCAACCATCATGAAAATGACTCGGCTGTCCATCCTAGTGTCTATCTAATCTAATGGATATCAAGAAGAAGTCATGAAATCATATGTACTAAAGCAGGACTGCATTGAATGGCTTCCTTTTATGTCTCATGAATTCCGGTGTAAGCAATAAATGTCTTCCTTTTGTGTCTGATGGATTCCATTGTACGCTATTTGATGACCATAAATTATGATCGGGAAGACGACAATTAAAATCTAACACTCTTACAATTATTAGTCGTGCACACAATAACGCTATTTCATAACGAATGATCGAATAATGTATACTTAATTTACTTGTCATGCTAGTGTTGATTAGACTTTACTATTAGTCGAAAAATAATGATCACATTAATCATGCATATCAAACGAATATTGAATGTTAATTAAGAATATTTTTTGTTACCACGTACGTATAAACTAAGAACCCTAAATATGAAATAAACAAATCATAATTAATTAAATGATGTAAATTTAATCGTAATTATCAAATGTGTCTATCTTCTTCCTACATTCATCATCTAACATCAGTAGTCCTTTTCGTGTGGCTATAAGACAATTAATTGTTAGATAAATTATCAATAAATATTGGCAATACAAAATAATAATAATTAGATTTATAGTTGACTTATAATAAAATAAATTCATTGGTGATACAAAAATAGGTATAGAGAAACCTAAAAAATATTCTATAAACTATAAATAGAAATTTAAGCTCACTTAATTAATTAAGGTATAACAGTTTTATAGAGCTAAGTAAAAAATCCATGTAACTGATATCCTGTTGTTTTTGTAAGACAACAGCATACTTGACATGATGGAGCAGACTTTGCAATTTGATGAATGGAAAAGAAATAAAACAATGGATTTTACATCCATGCAAAGCAATTGCTTCACTAGAGCATTCATTACATAAGCACCACAAAGCTGCTGCAACTGTTTCATCACATATCATTACCAAACAACTGAAACAGTGCATGGTGATGTTGAGAAATGCCGACACCAAGTCTGATGAACAGAAATAATGTCAATGATTTCTGTTCTTACATATACCTGTCTATATGAGAAGTACAGAATGCTAGAGAGTGTGTTCTGAAGAAAGGGGTGAATCCCCATCCTTGCAATCCATATCCTCCATCTCATCATCATCCTCACCAATCCCAGCAACATTGAAGTGTTTCCATCGACTGTGAGCCTCGCCTGCATGATCCTCTTCATCATTAACATCAGTTTCTACCATGGATTTGCCTCCTGCATGCCCTTTCACATTTGCAGCTGCCTCATCATCGTATCCATAGCTCAAAGTTGATTCAGTTCCACATGACATGGATAGAGTGTTGTCACTGTCATCTGTGATGTAAACAGCTCGGTTTTCTTTGTGATTCCACTTTGCAACAACTGGTCTGCAACTATCATCGGTGTCGCTAAAATAGTTCACTTGGCGTGTAACATCTGCTGATGCGGTATCAGATCTCCCCCGCGGCATTACGCGAAAGCAATCATAACCGTGCGCATGAAGCCGATATGACTGATATCTTCTCTGGTTTTGCATGGTCCAGTTGCCATCCCTGTTGTTCGTGTCCTCAAAGGCTGCCGGAGTGGAGATTCTTGCATGATCAAAAGGATGGAATTCATTGTCACCTGATGATTCTGATGAGTGTATCTGCACAGAAAAACGATGAGCTTGTACTAAGAAGATCCTATATCCAGATAAAACAATTCACCATAAAAAACGATGAGCTTCTGTCCAATACAAAGACAGAAGAGTACAAAAATGCTCGAGTAAACTAATAGCGACTAGTTTATGATGATGTGAGAGATAAACAAGGTGTTGAGAGCATTGGAAGTACACTCAGGAAGGAAGGCATTTATTATCAGTTGTTGATGAACCTAAAGCATTGCAAGTAAATTAAGTCCATTAGCTATCAGCTGCTGATACGAAAAAATAGTGCACGTTCTTGAAGTCCTTAGATTGTTCAAAATTGTAGTCTTCATTTCTAGTAAAAAAAAAAGCGTTTGTAATTAACGTTTTAGATTCATCAGATGAAATAATTAAAAACAATGACATCAACAGTGAGATCAATTAATCTTTCTTGTGTAGGCATCATGGATACATTCCAATTAATATTCTTTAACTGATATGTAAACCACAGAACCATAAAGATAAAGTTTGCAGTTGAAAGTCAATTGAAGATTCATAAACAAATAAAATGATCTTCTCCATGTCTAACGTCCTCTTTGACCAAGTCTTCATAATCCATACCTCAGCTACTCTTTCTTCTAATGTAAATGCCAAAATAACTACTACATTAAGGACTACGAAGTATCGAATCTTAAAATAAGCTTGTTCACAAAGTTTGGTACCTGTGCCTTCTCCATCCTGCGATAACTGTCATAATGGATATTCGCCTTATCAGATAAATAAAATGGATTGCCCAGTTGAGTAACCTGACGAACAGCATAACGGTCATCAGGTGCACAGTTCGGAAGAACACAATTTGGGGCTTTGTGGTATTCTGATAGTGAAGATGCAGTCTTGACCCCACCTTGTTGAGATTGATGAGTGGCATCTGATGCCTTATATTGAGAAGAAAAAGATGAAATGGCACACGCATGTTTATTTGAAGTTCGCCCTCCATGACTTGAAATATTAATTGAAGACACAGGACGAGTATGATCGACATTTTCATAATTCAGTAACCAGCTTGGTTCCATTGGAAAGAACTGGTATTCACGGACAGTCCTTGGAGCCTTAACATCATGCATGTGAACATCTGGAACAGTGACATCTGATTCATTAAATGGACTTGTCACTAAACCACATTCCAACCTAGCCAAGAATGTTGACTCCTGCAAAAACTTCATAGATAAGAAGAACTTGCTAATGGACAAAAGCTCTCGGATATGGAGGAGCTTAAATGCACTAAGATATCAAATCATATTTTGTGACCAAAAGGGCATTTATGAGTGAGTTGATGAAAGCATACCTTAATTGACTCTGACCATGCTCCCTCAGTTTCTTTGCCATCACAAGGTTGCCAAGTATTTTTTTGTTCCCTATGTACTGTAACTGTAGCAAACAATTAGCAGCAAACCTCTATGAACAAAGATATTGATTTTAGAATCTACATAGAGCTAAAGGGTAAGAGAAATAAAATAAAATCACATCTTGACATAGTTCATTATGAGAAAATCAATCATAAGGAGTTACTAACATCCTACAGTAGAATCCGTTATAACAGTCTTGATTTCGAGACTGGTATATTCATTAAGTACTCAAATTATTTTATAAATTCCACAGTGCTAAATGTCAAAGGTCAATCTCATAGTTAATGGAATCACTCTACCCAGCACCCCATTCCAAAAACTGCAGTCGCGGTTCCACACCACAATTTATGCTATTTATATCCCTGATTGATGCAGTACATGATCCAGAGTGCCACAATTGGAAATCTCATTGTTATCTTTCAGTTTCTTAGGTAAGAACCAACATACTAAAAAAATCCACAAAAACCTGTTCTGGAACTCATTCAAGAAATAAAAGTAATGAACATACTAAACAAAAAAGAAAGAATGTTAATGAATCCATCATTTTAAATCATTAATTACCATTACCTTTACTGGATTAAATGTATAACTAACAACGTAGTAAGACCTAGATAATTTACCTAATACCTAAGTAACCAGTACATATCACAACCCAAAACATTGAACCAATTAATTCTAACCCATAATGTACCATGAACAAAGTTCAGTGGTGTACCCTGTACCCACACTCATTATGACCTAGAACGTTCTACATTCCAGGTATACTAAATGAGCTATAGGTTGTGATATATGCACTTTGTTTGTTGGGTGGCATATGATCAGAAATGCACAATTTTTAAGTCATGATATGATGATATTAGTGTTGTTAGTCAATTTCTGAGGTTGTTTCTTCTTTAAGCTTACAAGAGTTCTCCATTCACCCAACTGTGACACTAATCACAAAACTGCTAAGTGATATTTCTATATGTCTATTCATGTCTTAGTGACTTGCTGTCATGAATAATTAAATTCCATCATCTCTTACCGTAATGGACTGCAATTGTTTTTTGCTACTATTTTCATCTCAAATTTTGTCAGAGTTGAACAGAGAAACAATACATTACAATACTTTTAAGTTTAATTCCAAGTTAATGGATAATCAAGTGATATTTTCACATGGTATCCCATTATTTTAATATGTTGCTATTATTTTCGGCACCAAGTTTTTAGCTTTTAGACATACCAAATTATGACATACATGGACGGAACTAATACTTGGTATACAACATAACGACCATCCTGCATAACAAATATGATTATGGTTAATGTCTAAGCATTTCCAATCTTTAACTGCTATGGAGCTAACTTAGTGAGCGTAGAATTCCACATTTGGCAATATCCAAATTCGTAATAAATAATTTCTCATCCTTGCTTCATATTAAGACACACGGTGATCTCCCATAGCTTGAAGGTTGCTAAGACAGTCCAAGAACTAGGAGGGCAAAAATGAAAAAGCAGCCTACTAACATTTTACTGGTATACAATTCTCTAGACAAACTCTTTAATATCTTCTTCTCTTTTCTTTGTGTCGAACACATGGCATAGTCAAACCCCACATGGAGATAGTCATCCATTATCTAGGACAGGAGAAAACAAGTGCAAAGTGCCCCAAGAGGATTTGAACCCATGACCCCTTAAAAGGTATCTGAATGCTTTAACCATCAAAAATAATAAACATCGGCCAATATCATTTTAGCTTCCATGAAAGACCATGAAATCATTAAACGTGTACCATTTGAGTACCTGTATACTGCAAAAGAATATGATTTAATTGTTCGCTTTTTTGCCTACTCAATTTGTCAAATTTCTCATATGTCTGTTCACTTGGTATGACTATCTTTTTGCATATATTTAAATAAGTTGGTCCATCAGTTGAATCAATTAGATAGGTGGATCTCAATTATTTATGATATACAGTGCTGCACACCAAGGAGAGGACAGTAAATACTGAAAAATAAAGGAATTAATATCAAAGATAATTGGATTTACTTGGATCACAATGTTGTTATTAAGTATATTCTAGACTGTCCCATGAAAACCTGTTGACAATATTATGTCATTATGTAAAAGACATTCAGAAACCTGAAAAGTGACAACTGTTTTTTCTTTAAAAAGGAAATTAAACACAGATATCAATAAATAAGTTTCAATATGACAATCATTTGGAGCAATTTAAGTGGAAAATCATTTGCAAAAGAACATGTTATGATGAGTTCAGATGACAGAGTGCCATGAACTGACAACTGTGTTCTCTTCCTATAAGTCAAACTTTAGCATTAACTCCAATCTTTCACTGCACAGATATCAAATTTTAATTGAAGAAAATAAAAAAAGAAAGTTTTTTACAGCTGTATGGTCAAATTTTGAGATCAGCTCTTTTAAAAAAATATAATAAGACATAATATTTCAGCTGTATGGTCACTAAGCCGAAAGAACCTAAGGAAACTACAAAAAAAAAAAAAAAAACAAACAAACAAAGTGTTTGCAATCAGCCAACCACAAATTATAAAGAAAGTGATCCTACTACAGTATAAGAGGTTAATAAAACTTGTAATATAAATTATGACTCATGATTTACCTGTCTATTATTCATTGGCTCATGCAAAACACTTGGCAAATGGAAGCGTATGACTTCGTTCACATAATACTGAGCATAACAATTTGCTTCAAGTAAAGAAAAAAAACAATAGGCTTAAGCGCTAAACCACATAAGATCATGCATAATCCCTCTCTCCAAATAATTACTAAGCTTTTGAAGCCACATTATGGGTAAAATTTCATCGATAAATTTGACAAAATAACATAATCTCCCAGGTCAATAGCAATGTCACTACAATTACATATGTCGCTACATAGACTGCATTGTCGATGATGCCTTGGGGTCACCATCTACAAATGCAGATCAAAATAACTTGAACCTTTTGATGCCAAAGCAGACATAAGACTTCACACCATAAATGCATGTAGGCAAAAAAAAAAAAAAAAGATAATGAATCTTAGCAAAATGCAGCTTCCAAGAAACTCCCATTACATTGCTTAACCAGAATCATTGTAATATGGTGTGACTCAACTTTTTCATGTCCATAAATTTAATTATAGCAACAGAAATCATTACTACAAACATATCCTATTCAGCAGAGTTATAATCAAACAACAATTCTAGTATAATGGACAACATAGTTGCATCACTGGGTGTTATCAGTCTTAGTCATCGATACATAACTCTAGTAAAGAGGAAAATTTTCATATCCGATAGAAATTGTAAGAAGCATGATACCTAAAGGAACCTCAAAAGTTCCAGAAGTCAAAGGCTTGAACTTGGTACTGATTGGCTCATAAGTTCTTGAAGGATGCCCCAGTTTATCCTCAGCATGCGTGACTGCTTGTTGCAGCTTTTGGTACATTGGCCACACATGCGGTTGCGTCACTGATGAAGGCAATTGCAGGGCAGGCCCCACTCTGGGCTGCACCAAGGATGTTCCTGCAGGCATGAAGGTTTGCGGTGGCTGGTGCCTCTTCAAACTCAAGGGTTCGTCTGCACATGCCGATCCAATTATAAATGACGGGCCAGCTCTTGCAACACTAACCAATGGCATGCTGGAGGTCGATCCAGGACTGAACTCGGGCGCCAGATACATATAGTTTCCACCACCCAGGAGATGATCACGATTCTTCCTGGGTGTGTACCTCCGAGGACCATGCTTGTCCAGGAACCGCCGATTCCCAAACCAGTTCTGGACTTGCATGTACTCCAGCCCTGTTCTTCTTGCTAACTTCTCCTTCATCCACGTACTTGGATTCGGCTCCACTGCACGAAAAATCAAACCAAACGTACGGCAATAACTCAACACCACGAATCCAACACAACCAAAGTTGTCAAGAACCACCTACTAAAAAACCCCCCTCCCGCAAACAAAGAAAATTTTAGCAATCTGCAGAGGCTTCCTCTAATAAAACGAACAATAGATGATGATCAACGTCTTCAAGAAACACGAAAAAGATCAGAACTTTGAAAGGAGCAAAGGACCTGCATAAGCTTCCTCGAGGATCTGCACCTGTGATGGACTCTTCATCTGCTTCTTCGCCATTAATCCGTCCTCAAGAGGCCCCTCTCCGAGGCTCCCGTCCGCGTGCTCCATCTCAACTCAAATCCCGAACCACGGGCAGCGGACACGAGGGATAGCGGGCGCAGAGGAGCGAAAAGGCGAGGGCTTTCAGGTTGGGAACTGAGCGAGAAGAGACGGGGAGCAGCAAAACGTGCGGCTTTCCTTCGACAAAATGCATGCACGCGCAACACGCCGAAAGGAAAGAAGGAATCGTGAGGGGATTTCCGTTGCGGAAGCTAACAGTAAGGAGGAAAGGGCGTGCTAACGGGGGAAAGTGCATCATAATTAGCAGGATAACAGGGACGACAGCAACAAAGAAAGCGCGACGATGGGTGGCGCTGGAGGAGGCAATTAATGCAGGAGGTGGCGGAGGAGGAAGGGGGCGAACGGAATGGAGCAGACGGAAAAAGGAAGGCTTTTTTGAATGGGGTTTTGGAGGTAATGAATGGTAGGAGAAGGGAAAGGTAAAGACTGATCGGCGGATGCTTCTGTTTTAGCCTTTTAGGTTTGTTTAGAGCATTAATTGTTGAAGATAAGAAGGTTGGAATCAGAGGTTTTCTTGCTTCACAAGAGGGGAGGAATTCGAAGATTGGAGATTGTCGAGTTGTTGATGGTTTAGATAACATCAAATCGGATCAAATATTTGTTTCTATAGACACCTTTTCTAATTTCTGTTCAATCTAATTCAGAATTTTTCTATCTAATGCTTTAGATGTCGAACAAATTTCTTTTTAATTTAATATAAGAAATTATACATATCAATAAATCTCTGAAGTCATGCGAATAATTTATTGTATGTGCAGGACACACAATCCTTCTCCCAGCCAAAAATTATTCGGCTCCGTAAGAATCGCAGCTTACATCATTACATTGCAGGAAGACGAACCAAATCGAGCAGCATTAATGGCAGCAGAATCACTTTAGACGCAGAAGAAGGTTTACGGAATTGGATGCGATTCATAGCCACAGAGCGCCGGCTGGCTTCAAGATGGGCACGAGCTCGCCAGAGATGTGGACGGCCATGAGCCGGTCCAGCCCCCCCACCAGCCTGCCCCCTACGAACACCGCCGGCAGCGTCACCGTGGCGGCAGAAGTCCGCCTCTCGTCGTGCGCCTCCGGCGGCAGCGATGCCATGATGGCGGCCTCGTCAGCGTCCTCCCCGACCTCGCACACCACGGGGTTGACCCCCTGCCCCAGCAGCAGCCTCCGGACGACGTGGACCATGAAGCAGCCGCTCCGCCCCACCACCACCACGGGGTTCTCCTCCACCGCCACCCTGATCTCGCCGGCGCCGCCGATGATCTTCTTGAGCTCCCATGCCTCCGGCGCCCGACTCAGCGAGGGCCATGCCTTGCCGCTGCTGTAGGGGATCGCCTGCTGCATCATAATAATCCACCAACCTCGACGAACAAAAACAGCCGAGAGAAGAGAACCAAGGATGGTATCGGTGTTGAAGAATAGAGGCGCTGTACGCATGCATATATCCACACACGGAGGGCGACGCCGACCACACAGCCATTACCGCGTGTAGCGGTCCTTCCTTCCGCCCTCCCTGTTACTGACGTTTCAGGGAAGCCGCGGTGACGCAGGGGTGGCAGGTATCAGCTGTCAAGGCTAAGACAGCCCCTCGCATTTGCAAGTCATGTGCCGAGGCTGGATCACCGCACACCGTTCGCATTCCGTTAATCTACCTTTGTATGAACCCTGTATCCTGTGGTTGTTTATGCAGGAAATCTTCGTAGTCGATGTAAGTTGTTCGTGTCGGGTGGAGATGAAAGCAACGTGAAGGAAAAATCTTAAGCTCGGAGGTGGAGGATGCTGATTGGTCGGGTAGGAGTCGTGGACATGTTGGCTGCGCTTTCGACCACAACGATGCCCATACAAATCACATGTAGTAAGTTGACGACGGTTACTTGTGGGAGTATAGGTTGTAGCATTCGACGGATCTATTATTGGTCTTTGATAGCTGCAGCTGCTTCGTCGAAGGCTCCCCAGTTGCTTATCATGGGCCGACTCGAGGCACGACGCTTTCGGACGTGTGTCACCACCTCCTCTCGCCCGTCCGGAACTACGGCGCCGGTAAGTTGCGTCTTGGATCGTGCAAATGGTCGTGGCTTGCAGCAGTGGTCCTCCTCGGAATGGGGGTTCCTCTGGCATGGTGACGCATCCATGACAGGGAGCTGAGGTAAACAATCCAGATGGGCGTGGGAAGGACGTGGAAGCCCTGTGTCAACACACAGATAAATGGACGACTTTTAGCTGCAGAATAAATTGTTCCACGTGACATGAACCCACCATGCAAATATGAGGTAACAGCATCATCCACAATACAATTATAGCATAGATACTTCAGAGTGTCTACATTCCTGGTCCGACATATGCTTTTGCTTATTAGGGGAGGAGAACCGTAGACTGCAAAAGCTGCAATTAAATGCCACAGATGTTTCACTTATCGTGAGTCTATCAAGATGAAGTCTGAACTGAAACAAATCCAAAGAACGTGAAAGAAAAGTTTGTGATTTATTCATTGCTCAGGGAAGCCCAGGAGTTGGCCTGAATCCAATCGAAAGCAATTGGGCTCAGGAAAGCATCAGGGATTCCAAAGGAACTGACCACAGAAAGTGCATGGGGCCTTAGATCACCACACAGCTTCATGACTTCTTTCCTTGCGGCAGCAGCACTTTCAAGTGACAAGTACCCATAGCGAAGAAATGAAGCATCTTCTTCCACACAGATCAAGGCATACATGGACCTCAGCAG
Source organism: Musa acuminata AAA Group (assembly GCF_036884655.1). Taxonomy (NCBI): domain Eukaryota; kingdom Viridiplantae; phylum Streptophyta; class Magnoliopsida; order Zingiberales; family Musaceae; genus Musa; species Musa acuminata. Next base: position 29,487,332 of record NC_088339.1, on the reverse strand, counting down.
CCCCAGTAGCTCCTGCCAGAGGATATTAACATTTACAGGATTGATGCATCAATTTACTTGAGAAACTCAATAATACTAGCCATCTACATGTTTGGCAATGGCTTGACTAGGTATTTGGAAGTGGTCAACAATTTTAGTGAGGAACTTAGCCCTGGAGTTAGTTATTTTTGCTTTACATTTCCTGCTTTGAGAAGTTCTTCAGTACTATACCTTTAGTGGTCCATCAGACTGAGTCATCTCATCATCCGCAAAAATTTGCAATATTGTGCGTTCAGTGAACGCCCTTGCCAATTCGTCAGCAAGCTGATGACTCTGATATGCTCAGCAAGAAGTTCAATAGCATTAACAAAATGCACATCATGAAAAGAACAAAATAATTAAAGTAATAAGGAACACATACCAAAAGCATTGCCTTCTGTTTGCTTTCTCCTTGGGCTTGATATTGAGACACTTCACTAGCATACCGCCCAAGTAAATCTCTCTCCCTCAAGCAGAGTAGGTCAAGCTGAATGAATAAAATAACTACATCTTGATCTTAAGTCAATAAGGTGAAGCAGATCACATAGCTAACTTGCTACCTGGAACTTGATGCTTCTAAGTGTACAACTTGTTAGATTAGCCGGGATAATTGGGCAAGGATCATTCATGTGTTCCAACCCCAATCCCTCGAATGAACTCTTCATCTTTTCTGCTGCTAAATACTCTGCAAGGAGTGCTTTGCTAACCTGGTTCAACGTGTGCCAATATTACTTCCATGTGCTTTAATCTTAAAAAGGATAATGTCAAATAAACAATTGCATGGTACCTGTTGCATCAATACGTTGTTATCTCCCTCAAAGGTAGATTGGACATCATACTCACCATTTAGAATACCAATTCGGTTCTCTGTTTTCAAGCCTTGCCCACCACAGGCTTTGCGACACTCCTAGAAGAAGTAATAACCTTATGAATTGATAAAGAAAATCCTTGATGAAAATGAAACATTTCAGCTAAAGTTCATGTACCTGAAGTGCTCTCATGTTATGCCACGTAAGTGTAGCTTTCAGAGAACTGGAATATATGTGAATACTTTTGTTTGTTTCCGGTGTCCTCTTAACATATAATCTTTTCAAATAATTAGCTGCAGAACTCATAGCACAACTGCAAATGAGGAAAAACACAAACAAATTGGCGAAAATATTTTTTTATTCACCCAAAGCAGCTGATATGAAAATCAGGGCCATTTGACATGGAAGTTCAAATATATGATCAGGCTAATTGATGCAGTTACGTCTTTGCAATTAAGGGTAAGATACGCCATTGATGGCTAGGATAGTCCAGCAACAGAACCTCAGGCCCATTAGCAGATATGGAAAAAGCTCGCCTTGTCAAAGCATATCTCACAGTAATTGCTAAAGCCACCTAAAACCAGTAAAATATAAGCTACTAAACAATCTTGCCCACATATCATGACAAATATATAATTATCAACGAGTTGATATGCATAATAAGCAAGTACAAGGTACCTTTGATATATAAACTGCAGTAGCTGCAATATTCACACGCCCAAAAGTCAGCGGAGCCATAAAAGCTGCAAACCTCTGCAATATCAATTTGAATTTAATAGGTAGCCAATAGCACATATCAACAAGAACCATAATCAATATCATCATTAAACATCTTAAGATAATTTTGCATAAAATGTGTATGAATAGTTAAAACAACTTGAAACAAATAAATATGATGGCCTTAGCAATTTGTGTAACCTTATCTTTGTCTTTTATTGAGCTCACGTATTGCCCATCGGGCAATACATCAGCAACTGAGTTTAGCAAGTTTTCCCGAGGGACCTTGAGATTATCAAACCTGCATAAGTAACAAAGATGGCATCAAATGACAGCCCTCAAGCAGAATAACAAACTCTAGCATTAGAAACCTGTGTCCTCACCATATCCGACCATTATCAACACCATTTAAGCCAATCTTGTGACCACAGTCAGCTATACGAACATTGGGGCAAACATTTCCATCTGCATCTCGGATTTGTGCTACAAATGCATGGATCCCTTGACTGGTTCCATTTATAAGGAGTTGAGAGAAGATTATTGTGTGTGTTGCATGCTGATACATGATAGTTTACAAGGTCAACACAAGAGGGAGCTATAATATTAGTTTCCTTGTGCATATAGATAGCCATCATCTACATCAACAAATACAACTGATACATAAAATTTGTCCTTACATTAGCAGCTCCTCCAATCCAGTACTTCTGAGCTGATTCACATGGAGTGTTTATCACAAACTCTCTTGTGTTTGTGTCATAAATAGCAATTGTCTCGATTCCTCTAACCTTGAAATATAAAAAAAGAGCTATCATGTGTAAAAGATATAGTAACAAAAGAATAAAAAGAAATGTCTCAAAAACTAACTGAACTTAGATTTGGCTACATACATTACTTCCATGCCCCAACTCAGTCATTGCAAAACAACCCTTAACTTGATAATCCTCAGTAGCCTTCAACCATTTGTCATGATGACGCTTTGTGCCAAAAAACCGAATTGCCCCTCCCCTGTAACCCATCACATAACCTTATGATGACGTCACTAAAGCTGGATATCTTTGCTACTCAAAAGCTTCATCAAGTTTTCAAGCAAAAATAGCTACCATAATTACCACATAAATAGAATAGGGACTATAGTCGTACTTAACATTTGACAACAGTCCTGAGTTGCAGAAGAAACTACAGTGAGATTAGAAGAAAAGGTCCATTCCACGGGTAAGAAAAGAGGCAGTCATTATTTTGAGTAAAACTAAATGATCCTTTGCTTGTTTTGCCTCTTTTTATTTATCTCTTATCCTCTTTGATCTAATAACTCATATCCTCTTTAATCAACCAAAAAGATAAACAATAACAAATACTTACACCATTTCGAATCCAACCAATCCCTTTATCAACATAGTCTTTAACAATGAGACAGGTCAAATTAATGAATAATAAAATTGGACCTCTTCGAATAATGATAATAATTAATGCATAATTTACAAACAAATCTAAAAATTATGAAAATAACTCAGATTTGTTGAAAGAAAGAATAAGAGATGCTATTAGTTATAGCACAAGAGATGGTCTATATTATTGTTTGAGAAAAAAGGAAAAAATGACAACTGTTGATCCAGACTAGCGTTGTTACCAAGAAAAAAGACAGATATGGGATGCCTGTTCCATTAGGAAGGTGATGAATCCAGATGCTGAAGAGGACACTCTCATCAAAGAGGCATCAAAAGCACACGACTTGCAATCATCTTTAACACAAGAAAATCCAGTGTAAGCAGACATGTTAGAAGGCCATCTAGGTCGAATTGAAACACTGAAATATGTTGAATCCATAGTCAACTCTATCATGAAGTCAGACAAACAAGTCATGTAAGATTCTGGATGTATTTAGTGTTGTTTGTGATGCAGCTCGGGCTTCTAGAATTCAACCAGATGCACGAGGAGCAAAAATTGCAACCCTACATCACTAATAGGATAACCTTGGGTTCAGCTTTAAGTGCATGATGGTGATGATGAGATTAAATGTAACAGATAAAGTCAACATCTTAGTTTGTTTCTGTTCAGCTGAGCTTCCGTTTCATCATACTCCAAGAGTCATAAAAAAAAGCCGATAATTTGATTTCAAAGCAATTATCGCTACAGACAATATACTATATTGACCCCTCTTCTATACTTTATTTTTCTTTTTTCTTTCTGACTGCTGAACTTCAAAAAGGTAAATTTGGCTAACTTTTTACATATAATTTCTACGCCGGTCCTGATTGATTAAATGCTTCCAGTTAGTGTTTGCATCAAATAACATCCAAATATTCAACCAAAATTACACATTTCCAACATACTAAAAAGTCAGGTTACCTAGACGGACAGAAAAGAGGAGAGAAAAGGCAGAGACTGACCAGAGAAAGAAAGTGACCCCTAGTTTGATAGAGAGGGAGTGGTCATAGATCGCGATGCACTCGAAGAAGGCAAGCTTCCTCAACTCCGCCTCCGGGCCGCTCCCTGTGACCCACCCTTCGAACACACCACGGCGGAGCAGGTATTCGATCCGCCGCATCGTGACCGCCCGCTGCTGTTCCTTGGTCTGGTTGTAGTCCGGGGCAACGAACGTCCTGTCGCCGCGGCGGCGGGGGCAGAAGAGCGGGCTCTCCTCCATCAGCCGGAACAGCCAGTCCCGCGCCGCAAGGTCGTGGCCGTCCAGAACCCGGCGCAGCGCGGCGAGGTCGAAGGCCGGCGGCTTCTCGGAGAGCTCGGGCGGGTCATAATGGAGGCACGCGGCGAGCGCGAGTGGGGCTGCCGCGGAGGGAGAGGGGCAGTTCAGATGGCCAGCGATGACGGCAACGTGGCGGGCGGCGGTGGACTGGGGATCCATGTCGACGACAGATGAGGGATTAGGGATTAGGATTTCGCAGAGAGAGCTAAAGAGCAGCGAGAAAGGGTCTGGTAGAAGGCACGAAAGGAGCGGTTCGGTAGGAGTTGGGTAGGATGGTTGAGAAAAGGTTTTATGTTTATGGAGTTTTTATTAGCATATTTGCCCCTTTAAATTTAAATTTAGTAAATAAGATTTTCTATTAAATTTCATATTGTCAAATATATATATATATATATATATATATATATATATATATATATATCTAAAAAGAATGAATGCAAAACAAGCAAAATATCTAATTGATGTATTAGGAATGCATATAAAATAAGATGACACAAAACTCTAATATTTCATATATTTTATAGCACCAATTCTCAAACATTCTAAGGATTTATGTACTTTTTTATTGGGCGAATTAATTAACATTGGGCCAAAAGGCCGCCGTTCTATCCCTCAGCCATCCGGCCGTCCCCCGACGCGGCCGCCGCCGAGAGGTCATCGGCGAGAGTGCGCATGGCCTTCACCTGCATCTCCAGCGCCGCCACGTAGTCCGCCGCCTCTTCCAGCAGGCTAGCCGTCGACAGGTTCTCGCACCCGGGCACCAGCCGGCCGAGAGCCCGCAGCCGGTCCCTCACCTTCTTCCCCTCCTCCGGCTGCCCCGTTCCAGGAGTCGGTCCCACCGGCCGTCTCCGCGGCCGCTTGCGGCGGCGGATTCTGCCGCCGGCCCTGACGAGGAACCTGCTACAACGGCGGAGCAAGACGGCGCGGCTCCAACGGGACTGACCGCGGGCGGTGAGGGCGAGGGCGGAGTCCGCCGCCTCCTTGACGGCACGGGGTCCGGACGCTCGCCGCTCGCCGGCGGCGCGGAGGGCCTCGAGGAGGCGGCTGCGGTAGGCTCGCTCCCGGGCGCCGGTCCGCCACTTGTTCTCGGGTGGCGAGGGTTTCGTCCTGCGCTTTGCCGGGGCACTAGTGTCGGTGGAGATCATGATCATGATCATGATATGAGTGGAAACGGAGGAATACGAGACGGGGTCTGATGATGCATTTGTTTAAATAAAGCGGTGTTTGGTTCTCTAATTTGGAACAATAATTCTATTTATTTATTTATTTTTATTTTTATGTTTACTTCATTATAATTTATTACAATATCTATTAATTTGGAACAATAATTCTATGCGGATTATGAAATGTCCGACACATCACTATTATCGAGCTGACACATCATTGTTACCAAGCCAATGTATCATCCGTCACTTAATCAACACGTCAAACCTCTCATTAATACCGAGCCGACATGTCATCGTTCAATTGGACCGACGACAGCTCAGTAAATGTCGTGCCATAAGTAAAGCTTACAAAATCAATTATTATTAAAGACTATAATCATTTTCAGTATTTAACGATGACTTTAAATATAATAATCTTATAATTCTTAAGAGAAAAATGTATGAGAATTTATGACTTAGACATCATGTTGTTCTTATGTTGGTGGACCGATAAAGACAGGCCGTCGGGCATAAATCGAGGATAAAGAGAGGCGACCGATGCCATGAACCCATATGCAGGGTGTCATTTTTCTTATCTTTGGTGGGGTCTAAATCTCAATCTCTAAATTGCTCCTCAGAATAAGGACAGAGAAATGTAGCTTAGGCTCATGGCATCGATAAGAACGCAAACTATCGTCGTTCCCAGTGGGGTTCCATGGTCCGAATCAATCAGTTGTGCTGAATTAGCGTCATCGGTGACAAAATTGTTTGGATTCAATTCGATGGTATCAAAATCTTCGTATACTTCATGATGGGGATATAAACAGGACAAACTAGAGATAATCACTATGAGAATAATGAATATACAAATATCAATCTCTTGCCCAAAACCCAAGCAACAACCACAAGAGAATAAGTGGGATACAAGGATCACGTTACTGCCCACAATATCTAAAACCTCCCAAGTAATCACAGCAAGAGCCTACTGTAGATTTGATCTAACCTGAGATGAGAACACTGCTAGATGATTGTGAACAGTCTCTCTGCGTTGTCCTTGTCTTCTTTCTGCCTCGTTGCTGCCTTTTTATAGCTTTAATCTGCCTCTAAAACGCAGCCACCACACCCCCTAATCTTAATTAGGGTTAGGTTAAGAGGGGGTGTGAGCTGTGGGCTGAATATGGGCCATCAGCCCAACACTTCATACAATGAATGGCGGAGAAAATGGTGATCGAGTTTGTGTGTCCCATCCAAAGACACATCGCCTTGACCTGTAAAGTACAAAGCAGCGAGGGAGACAGGTGCTCGTCTTTCAAGGCTTTGGTTTGCCACTGCGTCTGTGGGTGATGCGTCTTCCACATCTCCCCCTTGTTCTGAAGCTTCGTCCAAACCTCACAGGTGGTGTGACTCCATAAAATATGACATTTAACCATCTATTAAACACCAATTTAATCACGCGACAGTATGCTAAACATTAGAATATCTCAAACATTGTTCTGACTATTATGATTTTTGTGTTCTTCTCTCTGTTCTTTTGAGTGTTTTCAGGGCTGTGACTGGTGGATCAGTGAGAGAAAGTACCGAGTGTTTTTATAGAGTTTTTAGTAGGTGAATAGAGGCATGGCTTCTTGTCCCCCATATTGTGTTTGCATCTGTCTTGCAGTTGTTTGGCCTTTAGCCCCCAAAGCAAAAAGGTTTCAAGAGAATGATCAAAGCAAGTTTAATATTTGGCACAGACTGTTCAGAAACCAGCATTTCTTGTTTGGACAACACTAATCAAAATCAATCATAGGTTTTTGGCCTGATATAGATCAACATTATCCAAATTATGCACACACATTGAAGAAATCATTATTAAGATCAATAAAGTCAATTCCAAATTAAAATTTCAATTTCTTTTTTATTAAATTTCATTCTATATACTTCTTATTGTTAATTAAAATATACAAATTTTTCTTACAATTTATTATCGGTTTCCGGGTCGGGCCGAAGACAACATTACCCTGAGGCCAACCTAAACCTGGCCCAAAGTTGCAATTGTTACCTTTAAATTTTGGATGGACTGATCCTATTTTCAAGTTTAAGTTGCTTGAAAATAATTTGTTCTTGAATTTTTCTACTGCAATTACTCAGATATAATGAACAATGCTTGTGGTGCAGAGACCTCAAAGAATAAAGGTTCTTGGTGGCAATGGAAGTGTCATAGTTCAAAAATATTGGATATGGAATTAGCAGTTGATTGCTATGCATGTTATATCTCGGTGAATTGGAGCATTATTATTATTGCTATCTGTTTATTTGTAACTTAAATGGCTTATATATAACTTTCTTTATTCTCAAGGAAATGAAAAATAATTCGGGTCCTAATCAGGTTGTCTTATCAGTGTAGATTACTACTGCATATGCCATTTTGCTTGCAGTGTAGATTACCTGTCTGCTGCCTCTGTTAATGATATCCTTCTTTAAACAGTCGTATATAGTCTCTGATTCATTCAGTCTGGAGATAGTTTCATATTCTTTTCTTGTTCCCCTTTCTTTCCGTTTTGTGTGCATCTCCTTTGCACTCAAGTTTGCAATAACAAGCTGAAAGAAGGCCGGCCGGTGGACCAACCTCGGAGGAGTAGCTGGTGGAAGAAGATAAATAGGTGGCTGATAGCATATAAAGTTTTTCAACTATACGAGAAAATCTCCTTACTTTGTTGAGGAGAACATATCAACGAGGAGAACATATAAAATTTTTTCAACTATAAATGAGAAGAACATATCAATAAACTTTAGAAAAACATATCTTTTATCACGGTATAATGTTGGAGTTATCTAACTATGCGTCAATCTAGTGTTTCACTCCCGCATAAAATATATTATCATCGATTTTCACTTTATACGAGATCAAGTTGTCCGATATCAACTAGGTGTTTCTCATATATTTACGATCGATCAACTAGCAAATTCACTCACGAAGTTTTTCATCCATAAACTATTTTCATTGCATCGGTTTAAGATTGACATATTTGACAGGAACACCATCTTAGGAGAGTATGATAACATATAAGATTCTTTTAATTGTACGAGAAAATTTTACTATTTTATTGAGAAAAATTCATCTATATGAATACGTATGCATTTGATCTCTCTATGTGTTGCTGCATGCTGCACAAAGACTGTCCACTTTTGAAGCCCTTCAATTCTCCAATGTTTTATTCCAGGTTGAGAAATTTATTGACTAGCTGCAATTTGAGTGTGATGTTGGATTTTGGTGTCCAGAGAGCAATAGTGGAATAGCAATCAGATATACTCATTTATGTTTAGTAGTTCGGTCAAGCAGTCTGCTTGAGAGACCAGGCAATGTCACAAAACAAACAGGGGGTGATGGCATCCAACGAGAAGGGTTTCCCCTTTGATTGTGAATGAGATGTATTCTCTATTGGACAGCAAGAGTTGGAAATCACAGCTTGTTTAGGGTGGAGACATAGCCATTAAATACGACAGAGAAGTCATTTCTGAACGCATCGCAGTACAAGCAGCTTAAACTGATGGATTTCTTCTGAGCAAGGAGACAAAAGTCCAATCTGTACTTGACTAACCCACTGTCTTGCATCACCCTCATCTACCTTTCAGCAGCTGATGGATACACTTCTGTTGACAGCATGCAGCAACACATGGAGAGATCAAATGCCCGGGACGGATATCAGCCACCGGTTTGTCTTCTTCCACCATCTATTCCTCCAGGGTTGGTCCACCGGCCGGCCTTCTTTTGAAACATCAGGCTCCAGTTGACTGTACTGTAAACAAGAAGAAGAAGAAGAAGAAGAAGAAGAACAAGGTGGTTTACTACCATGACCACGAGGATGGCAACAAAGAAGATGAGGGAAGTCGGTCATGTTCACTGAACCATAGAGAATGGTAGACCTGAGGTAAGGCTTATCTCAGACCAACAAGTGGATTAGTTCACCAAGTGTCTTACACACACACACACACACACTCTCTCTCTCTCTCCATATATATATATAGAGAGAGAGAGAGTGTGTGTGTGATCACACTTGGTGAACTAATCCACTGGTTGGTCTGAGATAAGCCTTACCTCAGGTCTACCAAGAAAGCCGGAGTTCCCGTTCTATCAACCCCTTCTTTTTCGTCTATGGTTCAGTGAACACGACGGACTTCCCTCATCTTCTTTGTTGCCATCCTCATTGTCATGGATTATGGCATCGTTATCGCATCTTAAAGCAAGCAAGACAAACAAGTAATGGCGGGCCAAAGGTTAACTTATCTTATTGTTACAGAGAACAATCAACGGCAGAAAAAATTCCAAAGCCAGAAAGTGTTTATTTATATAATTATATTTTTTTATTTATTATATATTTGGACCATATGAAATTTTTTATAAGATTCATGCATTCATTTATTTATTTATATATATACTTATTAATTTAAATAAAAAAATAATATATTTACTTTTGAATAAATATTAAAATATTAGAAGGGTAAACTCATCATAAAATATTTAAATGTACTTTTGAAATATAATTTTATCAAATAATAGTTAAGTAAATATATATATATATATATATGTGTATTTAAAATATAATTTTTATCTATTATTTATCAAATACTTAAAATATTTCATAACTATCCATTCACTCATATCATATATTAAAAATATAAATATATTTCTAAACGAGGACAGAACTCGTAGTCGATAAGGACACATCAAATTCACTTGGAAAACTGGAACAGTAGAAAGAAAGGGAATATAGCTGAGGATCAAAGGACAAAGAAGAGTAATAGAGAACTCGGAAGACGAGAGAAGACAGGTTTGAACAGAATGGAGGAGAAGCGTTAAGAAAAAGGTTTGGTGGGCGCGGGAGAATCGCTGCCGCATGCCCGCCTCGGTTCTGATGAGCATGTCGACTATTAACTCATTGGCGCTTTGCTTGCAGGAAGAGACTTCGACAAAAGAGGAGAATACGGTAGGGAGGAAGACAGGTCATCATCTTCCCACTTCGCAGCCAATAGATGGAAGCGGGTGGACCAAAAGAACCCCAGTAAGCCATACTCACCGTCGACTCCCTCGTCTTACCTGCTACGTTGAAGGATAATGAAATGAGATCATAAAGCTTACCAATTTGCAAGTGCTGACTGCAGCTGGTAGGGACAGCTTGCCAACAGATTATGAAGTCTTTGGCTTGCGTTGCGGACTCTCTCTCTGTCTCTCTCTCCGTAACTTCTCTGATGCAGTCTAAATCATGCAAATTTCAAGCTTTGCATGCAGAACCAAAAGATTTCTGTCACAGGAACATGAAACACGGTGGAACGATAAGGCTAATTCAAGCCGCGGTTTGCGGTGGTAGAAGGTGTTTCATGAGCTGAGGTGAGGGTGGATGTTGGGTGGCCATTTTCTACGCCACGGACCAAATTAATGGTCGGCTCTGCATGCGAACCCATCTCAGTCAATGCCTTCCCCTCCTTTGTTTCATCCCTTTTGAAGCTTATTGCAGGTGCTACTCCACCATCTTCTCTTTATTCTATGCCAAAAATCTCCATCCTTGTTCTCGTCTCATGGAAACTTGATGCATATTTATGATATAATACTGACTCCCGTTGTCTTTCTAGTATCTCGGATTGGTCCAAGATATCAGCGCAGTAATATGAGCCCATAGGTTGAGGTCGCAGGCAGGAAACAAATTCATATTCCTACTGACAGATGGTTTCTCTGTTCATCTTCTTCCAAGTTGTGGGTTTGAACCCTTGTGTAGGTCGGTACCCTAATGGATCCAAGCAATATCTCTAGGTGGGGGATCGCTGGCCTTGACAAGAGAACAAAGAAGCTTGCAACTGCACTCAATCAATCATAAACCTTAGAGTGGGGAGCATATAGACCTACATAGGTTCCGTAGGGTGGATAATCTTTCGCTATCACCGCAGTTGTCTAATGGACTTGCACTAATCACAGACTGTTTATCTTCACATGCATATATCGGATGCATGAGCTGATGGTGCAAAAAGTTATCCTCTCTGTGAACATGGGAGATTTACCATGAAAGAATTTTCTAATGGGAAGCAGCTAATTCAACCTTTAACCTTAAATTCTTCTCACAGATTGTAGAATTTTCTATGTTTGGTTTCGCCAGCCTCTCTTGTTTTTCTGCAGAAAGGAAACCACGACTTTCATGTGATCCGAAAACAAAACCTCGATGCACTTTGAACGGGACAGCACAATAACACCGAGTCCATGTCCTCTTGTGTGGAAAGATCATTAGTTTAATGGTGCCCTAGAGAAACCAAGATCAAGGTCAGGACGAGACCACATGATGACCAGTTCCTCCAATGGAGTTGCACCATTAATTCCCTCTCTCACTCGCCGTGCTTCTTGACCGTACCATGTTGTTTATGCTCTCTGTATGGAACGTTGACTCGGTGATTAACGATGCCTTGGTATCACAACGACAATTCAGCTGACATGAGTCCCTTGAAAGAAGTGACTATTATTGTGTTACCGCTGTGTGTTGTGCATGTAATTCTCTTTTCCTCCTCCTCCTCCTCCTCCTCCTCCTCCTCCTCTCTTCACTTCATTGGATGCTTCGACATCGGCAGTAAGAAACCATGGGCATTCCAGTTGTGATGATGCTGGGGAGTACTGCTGCACGCAGAACATAGTGCTGTGGTTATCACTATCTCTTTGATGGCCTTCAAAACGTTCACGAAACAGCAAGAGAGAGAATAAATAAACAAAGCAAATGAGAGTGACTTGAAAGAATTCAAAGAAGTCCAAACAAAATTGCTTCGGCTCCCAGAGAGACCATATGGCGATAAAGCTTCCATAGGGTGATTTAGTCAACGGAAATGGTGGAGGATAAGAAACAACAAAAAACGCACATACTCGTCTTTTAGTTCTCGTTGTTGCTGGTTTTATTGTTGTTGAATCGGTCAACTATTTAACAGCGTGGATCGAAGACATTTGTGAGAAGACCTTTCATTTCAATGGATTCACTTCACGCCCGAACAAGTATGGTGTTCACGTTTGTCGTGGTCCAACTCGCGGGATCGGTCGGGACTGCGAGCACGGTGCTGCAAACGCGCCGCGCAGCTTTGATCGTCGCTCGATCCGAATCGACCACGTGTCGTCGCAGCAGAGAGCCACTGCTCCCCTGCCTCTGCCGACACAGAGAACACGGATCCTTTAATCGGATGAAGTGGGGTCCGCCCACGTCGACCGAGTAAACAAGCGGGACCCGAAGGTAGTCTTGCCTGTGAGGGGGTTTTTCCCGTGTCTGGTCACTGGAGGGAGCCACACCCATGGACGGGGTGGGAGCGAAGGATGAAGAAGGTGGGACCCGTCAAAGGTGTTGACGAGTTCTCCCGCACGTAATGCGGCGGCCCAATCGGCAGCGGTGGTGACGGTAAGCCCGAAGATATTTTCTTTTATACATAACCGGTCAGATCACCCCCTTTGACTCCCCAACCCAAACTCGTCTCTTCCTCTTCCTCTTCCTCTTCCTCTCCCTCACGTCTCTCTCTCTCTCTCTCTCTCGCTCTAGTCTCAATTCCTTAGCCCGTTTAGTGTGGCCTCGCTCCCCCGCCCTCCCTCCACCTGTCCGCTCCTGACGCACCATCTTATGTCACCGCGATCCCCACGACCAAGTCTCAAAGCTTCTCCCTTCCCCTCTTCCTCTACCTCTTTATTGCCCACCACCTCCACCTGTTAAAAAGACTTCAGACTTCACTCTCCTCTCTTCTTCTTCTCCAATCCTGATCACACCAAGCTGCCAAACTTCCAGTTACATGGACGAAGGCGGAACTACTCGCGGACGAGGGCTCACCTTGAACACCTCCCCTCCTCTCTTTCTCTCACCTCCCTTGGACCACGGCGGCGATCCCAGGCGCCCGCAGCCCATGGAGTCCGATCGATATCGCCACCGCAGCGGTGAGAATCGTCCTGTCGTTAACGAGATGGATTTCTTCTCGGATGAGCGGTGGAAGGCCGTCAGCAAAGTGGAGCCTGACCTTGATCTCAAGGTGACGAGGGAAGATCTCACCATCAATGTTAGTAATTCATTCATCACATATACTTATTTCCATGCATGAGATCTCCCTGTTTGTGATTGATGATTCGAATTAATCTGTCAAGTATTGATTGCTTTGATCTGGTCGTGGATATTGGGTAACTTGTAGACTGGATTGAATCTTCTCACTGCCAACGCCGGCAGCGACCAGTCGACGGTAGACGACGGGATGTCGCCCGCCGATGACTCCAAGGAGAACAAGAGTGAGGTGAGAAGAACGAGATCTTTGCTGAACTGCGTCGTCTGATTAATTTGCTGGTCGTTTAATGGATTCTGCGCCTGCTTGATTCAGCTGGCGGCCATGCAGGCCGAGCTAGCACGCACGAAGGAAGAGAACCAGAAGCTGAACGAGACGCTGAACCAATTGACCGCCAGCTATAATGCTCTTCAGATGCATCTCATCGCGTTGATGCAGCAGCAACACCAACCCAAAAGAGACCCACAGGCTCATGAGGTTTGATATGATCGTACCAACTACTGACTAAAACTAGCAGTCTAATTCATGAACTGATCCATGGATGATACGTACATCAATCCTCCAGGCGGCAGATGAAAAAGGTCAGGCCACGAATCACGAACATGGAGGAGTTCTTGTGCCGAGGCAGTTCATGGATCTCGGTCCAGCTGCGGAAGCCGACGAGCCATCTCACTCGTCGACGGCAAGCCGAGACCAGCCCTCTTCGCCGCCGGACAATGTCGAAGTGGGATCGAAGGACCGCCAGTTACACAAGCAGATTGCTCGACCTGATCGCGCAAAGTCTAGCAGGGAAGACAGCCCAGACCAAGGCTGGAACCCAAGCAAAGATCCCAAGTTATCCCCTTCCAAGAGCACGGAGCAAGTACAAGAAGCCATCATGAGGAAAGCTCGCGTATCTGTTCGAGCACGGTCTGAAGCACCCATGGTGATCGAGACCACCCCAAACCTACAGCTGCTATTCCAGTGCATGCACATGAATAGTTTTCCGGACGCTCACAGTGAGTCTTGGTTGCTTTCTTAGATCACCGATGGATGCCAGTGGAGGAAGTACGGACAGAAGATGGCGAAAGGAAACCCATGCCCCCGGGCTTACTACAGATGCACCATGGCCACCGCATGCCCTGTCCGCAAACAGGTAATGCAGCACACTGGAAGTGTGTTTTCTCGTATGAGTGCAATTACGTCTCTCAAGTGTTCGACTAATTGTCCGTTGTTTTTGGGCACCAACAGGTGCAGAGGTGCGCGGAGGACCGTTCGATCCTGATAACGACCTACGAGGGCACTCACAACCACCCGCTCCCGCCGGCGGCCATGGCGATGGCGTCGACCACCTCGGCCGCAGTGTCGATGCTGCTGTCGGGGTCGATGTCGAGCCCCGAGGGGCTTATGAACCCCAACTTCCTCGCACGAACAATCCTGCCGTACTCGTCGAGCATGGCGACCATATCGGCCTCGGCTCCCTTCCCCACCGTGACGTTGGATCTCACTCACAACACCAACGCGCTGCAGTTGCAGCGGCCACCTGCCCAGTTCCCCCTCTCGTTCCCTGGTGTCGCTGCCACCGCTGCTGCTGGCTTCATTGCGCCGTCGCAGATCATGGGGCAGGCGCTGCACAACCAATCAAACTTCTCGGGGCTTCAGATGCCTGTAGGGATGGAGGCCGCGCACCTTCTGCACCCAAAAGCCCAGTCGGCGCTTCCGTCCACTCTTGCCGACACGGTGAGCGCTGCCACGGCGGCCATAACAGCAGACCCCAACTTCACTGCTGCTCTCGCCGCCGCCATCTCATCAATCATCAGCGGGAATCACCAATCTGCAAGCAACTACGACGACAACAAGAGCAGCGCCAATAAAACCAGCAGCGATGGCAACAACAACAAAGACGACAACCCGTCCCGTTCCAATTTTCGGGCCACCCAATAGTCCTCTTCGATCATAATCACATCCAAACTTTTTATCTATTTTTCCCCGCATTATTCTTTGGTTTTGTGAAGAAAAATCATGCAATGCAATACAATACGCCTTTCCTTCCTTTGTCTTCTTCGGAGTTGTAATCTAGACAAAGGTGCTTTCCATGTCAAGATCTTATCACCAACTTAATTATTGGCGGTTGATCAATACTACATCAATATGGCACAGAAAGACATGTCCCAACAAAGTTTTCCGTCACCATCTTTCTCTTCTTCACCGTATTCTCTACGCCCATGCACCTTGGTTTCCTCCTCAGGTTCATCTCGTCTTCCTCTTCTTCATCTTCCTGTTGTTGCAGGCGCTCGAAGGTCAAGGATTGCGACCATGCACGTGAAGCATGCGGGATCTCTGGGCAGGGTAGGCAAGACGACAAAGCCCGAGTTCATTCTGACTGATTTCTGTGGAGAACTCGGTCTCAACCATTCATTCACATGATGCATTGGGCTACATATCGGCTCATCGCAATAGTAAATGGTGACTGACGTGCGCGGCAGGGGACGAGGGGCGCATCTTGTGTACGCCAGGTGTTTGTACTGGGTCCCGTACCTACGTATATACACACATCTTATACGTATATACACATATCTATATAGTTCACACGGCACCAATTACCGAGTTCCAAGTAGAATAATAGAAGATGGGAGTAAGATATGTGTGATGGCGGACAACTCCAGGAGGCGTCGTCTGCAGGAAGATTCGCGTTGACGAGGGCACGTGTAGGAAATGATTTCTTGGGGAGAGGAGAAGAGATTGGCATGGGAGGAATCGCAGATCACGACGACTTCGCTTTCAGTTGGGGATCGGCGGTGACCGATATCGTTCCCACACATCTTGTCTTGCATGTGATCTGTCATCAAGTGGTAGGTGATACAATAAAGGAGAGGGTAGGAAGAAAGCCACTCTACTGCAATCGCTTACTAATGAATAAATAATTCGATGGATAAAATATTTCAGTGTCGTTTGTGATGGCAGCATGATGACATGCATATCGAAAGCGGATAAATACCTGAATAGACTTTATATATATATATATATATATATATATATATATATACATATATATATCCAAAAGTGATGGTATGTAAATATGTATCAAGTAGGATTTTGGCACAGCATGACTAAGAATGATAGATTAGAACACAGAGAAAGGGTCAGAGATGATGAACCAACATAGTTGATGTGGATGATATCACCACAGATTTTGAGGGTTAATAACAACTGATAAAAGTGCCCAGAATCATTGCTCAGAAGAAAATATAAGATTCAACATCTCACAAAATGTCATCAAGTTGTGTGACAGCTTCAACCTTGATGTTGTTCAAAGGCATGTGGCCTGTCTGAGGGAATAGCAACTGTGCCATCAGTCTCTCTCACATAAGCAAAACTGTCTGCAGAGTGATGGAGAATCACCAGTGCAAAGATCCATCAAGCAGTTCAGTTCTAATCCAAATTAGTTTAGTGAGTTGTCCCATATGCTCCTAGATTACATGCATGATTAAGTGAAGTCTTAACGATCAACATTAGGTGGTTCCCTTGCCAACTTACACGGGGAAAAAGATTGCATATGGTGTCTGTCTTCACACTTACCATGACAGCATAACAAAGGTGCTGCTTTAGTCTAACAATTTGCTTCTTAACAAAATGAGATATTAGTCTGGTACACTCCATTGAAGAAGCTGATAATAGAACATGCTTCATGAGCATTGTACACAACTAAACATATGAAAACAAGAATCACAATCTTACAAAGAGCACTCATATGATGAGTGTCTTGTGGAAGGAGGCACAACATTGTGAACAAGAAAGAATATCATATCACTTTCACTCATATCCACATAATGAAAACACAGGCAGTCACTACAGTTTTTATTAAGAAATAAGGAAAATGATGTTACACACGATCACTCGGTTACGGATGTGTAGTTTCTTCCACAGTCTCATGATAATGAAGCTATTAATTGACTGCTGCTTGATGCCTCATGCTCTGTTTCATTTGCACATAAAGAAAAACAAGTGAGGTGACTAAACTAGTCCGTAGAAGAATATGAATTTGCTACTAAATATACAGACATGAAGATTTTCAGTAATAATTATGCATTTCCCGATATTGACATAGAGCTTTTATTGCCAAACCTCTTTAAAGTAAATCATGAAATTTTTAATATTGTGATCAGTCCATTGGATAAAGTGAGAGCCACACAACTTGGTTTTCTCTTTTTGTAAATCTACAATAAAAGAAAATTCTAATTATATCATTGGCAAGCCAACCAAAAAGAGCTGATCACAAATATTTTTACATTGGATCAAGTTATAACTTGTATCATCCCTACCTAAATCTAACATATAAAAAAAAAGTACATTATTTAATAATTTCTCCATTATGTATGACAGTTGAATGTGGCCACCAAGTTTGCAGCATCAAATCTGAGTAAAAAGGTTTTAGGAATATAGTGATTTGTGCAACAATTGAATGAGGCAAACAAGCTCATAGGATCAGATATGACTACCAAACACAAAGAGCAGAAGCAGAGGACAAACTTATATAGAGCCACATATGTTTGGTATTATTCCTAAGTAAATTGTTTACCCTATCTAAAAGGCCTTACACAAGTGATGCAGGAAAGGCCAGAAGGTAGGTTTCTTTGGGGTATAAAGCTTCAAAGGGTTTTAGAGATAACAGAGTTGCTGACTTCCTCATAGTCTACAAAGGCCAATAGGAATTATTAGTTAACAAAAAACAAGCCCATCAAAAATATAATCGACTTGGTCTTGCGATTATTAAAAAAGAAAAAGGGGATTTAATGGCTCAATATTAGAATTGTACAGATTGTCAGATGGACTGGCACGGGAAGTTGTTAGTGGTGTCTAGTATAATTTCTGGTACCGGGAAAGGAAAAAAGGCTTGATTAGAAAGACCATAATAGAGTGCTAAATTCCACACATGGTTCACTCTGTGCCAATTACCTCACATGTAGAAATATGTGCATTCGGACCATTGACGGCTAAGAAAGAACTCAGTACCCTCGTTGTTGACAATCTTAGATACAAGCTAGCCATTACCTCATCAAGATTAGAAAAATCCAGCATTAAGTCTGTAGGGAAAGTTTTACATGCAGTGCTAAAATAAAAGGAAACAAGTACTCAGCAGCTGAGATTTTAATCTCCAAGAAGCCATTATGGGACATGATGAGATTAACTGGCTCTTTTGATTATTAAGATACCATCACTGGAGTCACTTAATATATCCACTTCCCTCATGTCTAGTGATAAAAGACTTATTTTTAAAAATGCTTTGCAAAATAGAACTTCACTGAGCAAAGTGTACAGAACATATGTTCCTCCAGCAATTCATTAAGAATGTTTCTAAATACATATCTTAACCAAAAGGAGGTCCTGGAGCTCTAATTAGCTGAGAATGTATCATCCCCAAAATGGTGGATATAGGATGTAGGCAGGACCTGATAAATTTCATTTGACCAAAACCTAAGTGAACTACTGATATCTAATTTTCTCTTTGCTGATCTTTTTATATTATACTTCACAATCCTAGTCTCTGATTTCTCTCCTGATATTCTGCCTATGCTTTAGTTCTCCTCAAAAAAATTTCACATTAAAAAGGAAAGGAAGAGAAAATTTCAGAAAGTAACTTATAAACAGTGGAAGACATTTAACATTAAAAGATGAGTAGCCACAAAGAATTCAAGGGAAAGAAGTAGATATTTCAGAATATGGATGTGGAAAAAGACCTTCCTTAAGCACAGAGAAGCAAAGAAGTCATTCTTTTCTTCTTTCTGACCTGATACTGTCTTTGGAAGCCGTAAGAACATCAAACAATCCACAGCAATTCCACCATGAAGCTCGAAGCTCTGCCACTGGCGCGGGAGTGGGCTATGTGTATACGTTCGATTAATTTCAAGAGATCAATCAGCACATCAGTACCAATGCATCATCATGGCGCACAAACAGCGGAACAGAGTCAACTCACCTCAATGTTCTCGGTGCTATGGCATAACTCCCCACTTGGACGAGGCGATTCAGAAACAGGAGTTTCTTCCAGAGCGGCCGCTGGTTTCGCGTCAGTCTCATGCGTCAAAGAATCAATCTCCAGCCAAGTCACCAGAGTCCCCGTCGCGGCCTCGGCGGCTTCGACGACCTCTTCATCCACAGGAACTGGCGCATCGATCAGAACGACCGTCACAGCAGTCGCTGCTGCCGCCGCCGATTCCTCCACAGCGACCTCAGATTTCTCAGCCTTGAGGAACTCTACGCTCACAACTCCAGCCTCCGTGGAGACGGGAACTGCCACCTCCTCCAATTTCTCACCGTCATCATTACCTGTAGCGTTATCCTCCATCTCGACGGCAGCCGCGGGTTCCCTCCGCTCTTCCTGCTCCACCTCCTCGTCGCTGCTGCTGCTGCTACTACTGCTGCTGCTCGTCTTTTCCTTACCGTCGTGGTTGTTGTCTGGATCGCACAGAAAAGAAGAGGGGGGAAGCATAATAAAGTGGGAGTTCTCTGCTGCTTTTAGCAAAGGATGCGCTGTAAAGGAAAGGGGAAAACCTGGAGAAGCGTTGGTGGGGGAGTCCGGTGGGTGGCCAAGGCCCTGCTCCGTTTCCTCCACCTTCTTTCGCCGGGCAGCTTTCCGCTTCTTCGCACCCGACGGCATGGCAGCACTCTGGTAATGGATTCCTCATCTAATAGATTATAAGTGCGAGTTGTTAGAAGGGGAATGGACAGAAGGAGTGACCCATGATGTGGGTCTTAATTGCTTTCCCGCCGTCCATGGCAGAGAGATTCGAGACGAGGGACAGTATTGGCCGGGGACAGTGGCTGGTGGCGAGAGATGGGATGTGCGGTTGAAAGGTCAGAGGAAAGAATATATATACAAAGGATTTCCGTTTGCATGCGCATTTTGTCAAACACCTTGCGAGCACTTTATAATCAATACAAAATTCCAATTAAGAGCTGAGCTTCAAAATATGATGGGACTTGGAGTCGATCTGGAAACATACCAGGAGGACCGACGCCATCTATCGCCCGCTGGGAGAGGGAAGATAAGCCGAGGGGAGACACATCCTACCCGCAAGCGCAAGAAACAATAGAGAACGAGGTCAATGCTGCAATGACAAGACACATCCTGTCGGACGCAGTGTACGCTTAGGTCGCGTTCAACGGTGGAGGGACGAAAAGCCTCGATCCGCACTTGCAGCACGTGCTGCCGACGACACGACGCCATTTAAGGACCACCGAATCGGACACGACTCGGTTACGACAGGGCAACGTGGCGCGCAATCCACGTCGACGCCGACATGAGCCCTGCTGGGGAAACGCGCGAAACGGGTAACCAACCGACACAGCGAAGAACATTTTTATTTCACTCGTTTTTACGTACTCGTCCATGTACCCGTCGGGTAATTGGAGGTCCGTCACGACGAATGGTTGTAGAGGGGAGTTTGGGTGTAGAACGCGTAATGAAGAGGAAAAGAGACGTTCCGACTTCGCTCTCGGTTTTGGCATCCTACCTTAACATATCTATTACTTCCCTCTCGGTTTTGGCATCCTACCATACTATATCTATGCATGGATTCGATCCTGCCATTGAGACTTCGAAGCTGCGCCTTCTTCCTCGCGCTGGGATTGGACTAGGGGGGAAGAAGATGATCCAGCTGCTGTTCACGGTGCTGGTGGCGGAGGCGGCGGCGACGGCGGGGCTCCTCTTCAACACTCCGCTCCGCAAGCTCCTCATCCTCGGCCTAGACCGCCTCAAGCGCGGCCGTAGCACCGTCATGGTGAAGACGCTGGCCGCCACCGCCGTGCTCGTCCTCGCCTCTAGCATCTACAGCATGGCTGAGATCCGACTCCGCTTCGCCGAGCTCGGGGCCCCCACGCCCACCGACCAGATTCTCATGAGCCGCCACCTCCTCGAAGCCTCCCTCCTGGGTATGAGTATCCATTCTTGCTACCTATCTTCTTCAATCTCGATGTTTCTTGTTCTGCGGTACAATCTTATTACTACTCGATTCATGATGCAGGTTACTCCCTTTTCCTCGCTCTAATAATCGACCGTCTCCACCTCTACATCGGAGAACTGCATGGGCTAAGAAATAGCATGAAGGCTGTGATGAAGCAAAACAGGGTCATAGGGACAGCTAAAACTGGGAGTTCCTGAAGAATCTTTAGCATCAGATGTGGCAAATTGTTCCGCTTGTATATATCATGCCATTACAACCAACTGTTTGATAAAATGCCCTCTTGTTGTTTTACCTAATGAAGTGATTCAAATGCTTACACGCTGTTAGATAGTACATGAACGAGCTACGCAATTTAAAACACTAAAACCTCTGCAACAGTGAGGGGCTAAGCATCATAAAATCTACATAGAAGAAGAACAGTAGAACAACTCCAATGCCACTGGATCAGGGGGGCTTGGAAGGGATGCGTTCGACCTGACTGCAAGTCTGCACTTCACCAGCTGCCAGTAAAAGAGAGCGTTTTATCAAGCACAAATCAGGTGCAGGATGGGATAATTGCATCCCCCAGTACTTCTGTTAGCATCTTGAATGCTGCTGAATTTTCTGCAACTCTCACTTTTGGCTTTGAGTCCCCAGAGATGACAAAGATTTTGTCTTCGGTTTTGACTTGAACAGAGCAGATGAACGTTTTACAATGATCAGGCCCTTGTTCTTGTTCAATCCTGCAAGTTCCATCGATGCAGTAATTGGGAGTAAACTCTTTACTTGTACATCAGTTGCGACGTAATGAAAGAGGCTCATAGAATCGAAGGTAAACCTACCTGTACGTGGGATTCATCCAATGTTTCTTGTTGCATAGCTCGTTTAGTTTCTGCTTTGCTCCAACTTCCGCCTCGGCCCCCGCGTCACCTTCCTCCCTATCAGCTGCCTGCAAGGCAGACAGCCTTTGCAGCGCATCTCTCGCCGCGTGAAGCCTTGCGAGATTCTTCTGTTTGGAGAAGCCAATGCCCATGACTTCTCCGTCCACGACGACCTTGACAGTGTTCGAAGAACCATCAAAAGAACTCGAAATATCGACTATTTTGCGGTGCTTCTGACAAAGCTTATAGAGGGCCATCACGGGGTGCTCCTTCATCATCTCCGGAGTGATGATCGGCTCCAAGATGCCCCTGAAAACCTGCCCACGACCTCACGTTATCCCCAGAAGCAACAGTAGCAATAAGAAAGGAGAGGCAATTCACCGTCCAGAACAACTGCAGATCGGAATCGCAGTCGAAGTAGACTGCGGCCGCGATAGACTCGACGATATCGGCTAGCACTTTGGGGGCTTCGAGGGTGGTACCGCCGTACGTCATTTGAACGATGTCTTCCTCGGGCTCCATCATCGCCAAATCCGTGAATTTGCTCACCTGAAGCGTAACAGATGGTGATCCAGTCGAATCGGAATAAAAAGGGAGGTTTTTGTGGGTTAAGGCAACGCGAGTACCAACTGATCGAGGTCGCGGCAGATGCGGCGGAGGAATCGGTAGAGACGGTGGCGGACGGCGACTCGGGCGAGCTTCTCGGTGGAGGCATTGGCTATGCGGAGCTCGGTCAGGAATCCGGGTTCCAGTGTGGGATCGGAGAGGTAGAAGAAGCTGGTGATGGCAAGGCCAAGGACGGCATCGCCGACGAACTCAAGGCGCTCATACGAGCGGTGGCCAGCATAGGAGGAGTGGGTGAGGGCCTCCTCCAGTAGAGAGGGATCACGGAAGGTGTAATTAAGGAGGCGCTCGATCTCCGTCACCGCTAACCGCATTCCGCCGCCCACCTTCGCCATGCTCTGCCTTCGCTTCTCGATTGCGTCGAGACAGTCGCTCCTCCTCGGCTAATACTATGGTGGTGGAATACCAATACCAGTCAGGCCGGCGTCAGATCTTCTCTAACTCCAACTCCAAACTACGTTTTGTTTTGGCATCTCCACCCTCGTGCTGTTCACCATCGGATCCCATCCATCCGTTTGTGGAGGGTAAAGATGTGCAGTCCTTGGAAATGTCGGCTCGTCCACATTGGATAGGACCTCTTGCTTCACTGCGAAGGAAGGCATCGTACCAAAACGACCCTCTGCAGGAATAGTGGGGCCCGTCCGTCACTAGTGTCACCGCCAATCGCGAGAACCGGTAAAGGATGAGGTATCGGTGATGTGGTTGAAGTGGGAATTAACAAAGTGAGATCCACCTCAGCGGCAGAGCTGACCAGGACGCGGGCCCCGCGTGCTTTAGGAGCAGCCTTATCTGACAAAGTTGACCACATCTTTCCCCGTCAACGACATCGCAGAAGAACACGAGTGATGAGCTTAGCGTTAGATATATAGACAAGTGAACACCCATTGTGTAATGAGCATTTTGGTTGTGCTTAGGCTCGAAGACTACTTCAAGATAAGAGTAGCTTTGGTAAAGCTTTCACTTGTTTTTCTACACCTATTAATTGGCATTCAAAATTCAATTACAAAGTTAAATCCAATAGATTTAGCCTCTTGAGATTGAGCATTAAGAACTGATAGGAATACTGAAGTTTAAATGAGCATTATGATTCTTGAAGACATGAATGGTCAGATCATACACGTAGTTGATTCATAGACGCAAGAAACATATCAAGTTCAATAAAAAAGTAACACCTTGTTTGGAAGTGCATGATGATTTGTGTAGGGTCTGCTGCAAACTCATCTAAACAAGAATCTTCTCATTATTAAACCTCCAAATAATCACTGCCAGGGACATCAAAACATTAATTAACTGAAGATTAGACCATATGGATCCAAATAGTTGCTCACTGCATCAAATTATTCATGTTGGAAGATGGACCTGTCTGTAATGTTTCCTCATATCATCCCCAAAGCAAATAACTTGCAGCTGATGTGCATCTTCTGCGTTGCAGATACGGTCTCCCAACAAATCGGAACATGATCTCACAACTGCTGCAATTAATGGAGCTCAATATACTTTTATCACTCCTCAAAAATATATGAGATCATATGAAACACCCCCCAAAAAAAAGAAGATTCTTGCTACAGTTAACATGGGTGTCCACGTCAGGGGCATTTCCGTAATTTAGTTTAGATTAACCATGGCCGCCCATCCTATTTAAATGGCTCGGCCTCTCTTCCTCTGCCTCCAAAGCTCTCCTGCTCTTGGCTGGCATCATTCAGCATGCTTCCAAAGGTCGCCCTTTTACTGTTCTTCGTCCTCCCCCACGCCGCCTGCACGTCGGCGCCAGCGCCGGCGCCGATGAGCCAAGAAGAGGACGCCACCCAGTTCATCCGAGCCCGGTGCGGCGCCACCCGCTACCCGGACCTTTGCTTCACGTCGCTCTCCCTCTACGCCGCTGACGTCCACCGCAGCCCCGTCCGGCTCGCTTGCCTCGCATCCAACGTCACCCTCGGCCACCTCCTCTCCCTCTGCTCCCACGTCTCCGCCCTTCGCAAAGCCGGAGCCGGGCGGGAGGCGGCCGCGCTGCGGGACTGCACGGACACGCTGGGCGACGCGGCGGACCAGGTGGGGCGGACGACCTCGGAGCTGGGCCGGCTGCAGGATCCCCTGGAGAGGTCGGAGGTGGCGTGGCGGGTCTCCAACGCCCAGACGTGGATGAGCGCGGCGCTGACCAACGAGGACACCTGCTCCGACGGCTTCCAGGACGTGGGCGGCGGGGGCACCAGCGCCATCGAGGCCGACGTGCGCCGCCGGGTGGAGAAGGTGAAGCAGTACACCAGCAACGCCCTTGCCCTGGTCAACAGCCTCGTTGACCGCCGATGATGCTGCTCAGTCTACTCTCCCGACTCAAACAGCTACCTTCTGTTAATGTTGAAAGGAAGACAACGATACCAACATACACAGAACACGTCGCAGCAGCACGATAAGATTAGCTTCATGAGTTGGGTGGGGGAAGTGATCCATTTGCTTGGTGGGATTCTGCCTTGTAAAGACGCTCTTTTCTGTGCTCCTTCTGGTTGTCATTTGTCTTCTTGCTTCAAAACAATTGCAGTTCTTCAGAAGCCTTCACCATCTTCTCAATCATTGCTTCACTCTATCTATGATTCTTGAACGCTTATATATACTGCAAAACAAGATCACCATATTACAGTTAGGTCTTAAGACATATTCTAAGGGACCGCCCATTTCTCATGCACCACAGGATATAAGAAATACCAATTATTGGTTTATCTTATGCCCAATTAATTATTGGTTTTTGTTTCCACTGAACAATTATATGTGTATCAATTATGTTAGTCCCACATATTATACGAGCTGCTGAATCCCAAAGTACTTACTACAGCATAAATCAAGCCAGCGCATGTACATGATGCAGATTTGAATCATCAATTGTAGCTCTTTATGCTCCACCTTTAAGCA
Source organism: Musa acuminata AAA Group (assembly GCF_036884655.1). NCBI lineage: Eukaryota > Viridiplantae > Streptophyta > Magnoliopsida > Zingiberales > Musaceae > Musa > Musa acuminata. Next base: position 29,461,574 of record NC_088339.1, on the reverse strand, counting down.
TTAAAAAAGCATATTTTAATTCCTTTTTGTTCTTAAAATATGGTTTTTTAATGCCTTTTTTTTGGAAAAGCAGATCGTTCATTATGTGAATTGTCATCTCTTATAAGAAACGGGTCGGATCCATTCCGGGTTAACCCGACAACCCAATAATACAGCGTCTTCCCATCAAAAGCCGGGCTGGGAGAAGCGGGCGTCCGTTGGTTTCTTCCGTCAGAGCGGCGCATGAGGCGGACCTCCGCGTGCTTTGCTCGCTGCAGCTCCTCCTCCCCCCGTTTAAAAGCCCGAGGAGCGGGCTCAGAAGAAGGGAGAGGCGAAGTGCGCAAACGAGGGAAGGGTCCGTACCATATCGTTACTTCCTATCTTCTCCTCCTCCCTCCTCGGTTCGGTAATCATCTGATCTCTGACTTGGTGATGAAAGGTTGCTGTCGACTATTGTCGACTTGCAGCTGTAAACAGATTAGATGCATTATGTTCTTGATGCCGATATGATTGCGTGTCAAGTGTTCGATATGTGTCCTCTGTTGCTTTGGCAGATATAGACAATGGCGGAAGGCGAGGATATCCAACCTCTCGTGTGCGACAATGGGACTGGGATGGTCAAGGTAGGAGTGCATCCGTATCAGCCTCTGGAGCTGGGGACGGAACTCCATGAACTCGCCAACTTATCTTGGTGCTCGTCCTCCTCAGGCAGGATTTGCAGGCGATGATGCTCCGAGGGCTGTCTTCCCCAGCATCGTAGGCCGCCCACGCCACACCGGCGTGATGGTCGGCATGGGCCAGAAGGATGCGTACGTCGGCGACGAGGCTCAGTCCAAGCGAGGCATTCTGACCTTGAAGTATCCCATCGAGCACGGCATCGTCAACAACTGGGACGACATGGAGAAGATATGGCACCACACCTTCTACAACGAGCTCCGAGTGGCCCCCGAAGAGCACCCCATCCTCCTCACCGAGGCCCCTCTCAACCCCAAAGCCAACCGCGAGAAGATGACTCAGATCATGTTCGAGACCTTCAATGCCCCTGCCATGTATGTAGCCATTCAGGCCGTCCTCTCCCTGTATGCCAGCGGGCGCACAACTGGTACGAAGCGTCGTCTGCAGAGATGTTCATGTTGCATGATGATGATGCTTCCCTGGGTTCATGGAAACGATGGTTGTGCAGGCATTGTGCTCGACTCCGGCGACGGTGTCAGCCACACGGTCCCGATCTATGAAGGTTATGCTCTCCCACACGCGATACTGCGTCTGGACTTGGCCGGGCGTGACCTGACCGATAACCTCATGAAGATCCTGACAGAGCGTGGCTACTCTTTCACCACCACCGCGGAGCGCGAGATCGTGAGAGACATGAAGGAGAAGCTGTCGTACATCGCTCTCGACTACGAGAAGGAGCTGGAGACCGCCAAGACCGGCTCGTCGGTGGAGAAGACCTACGAGCTCCCCGACGGGCAGGTGATCACCATCGGCGCCGAGCGGTTCCGCTGCCCGGAGGTGCTCTTCCAGCCGTCCATGATCGGGATGGAAGCCGCTGGCATCCACGAGACGACCTACAACTCCATCATGAAGTGCGACGTTGACATCAGGAAGGATCTCTACGGCAACATCGTTCTCAGCGGCGGATCCACCATGTTCACCGGCATCGCCGACAGGATGAGCAAGGAGATCACAGCGCTGGCGCCCAGCAGCATGAAGATTAAGGTGGTGGCACCCCCCGAGAGGAAGTACAGCGTGTGGATCGGAGGCTCCATCTTGGCATCCCTCAGCACTTTCCAGCAGGTGATCGATCTTTTGCTCAGTCGCCACCAGAATGCAGCGATTGGTAAGGTTGCTTACTGGTTTTCTACTACCTTGACTGCAGATGTGGATCGCGAAGGCGGAGTACGACGAGTCCGGTCCATCGATCGTGCACAGGAAATGCTTCTAACTCTTCGGGACAGAGGAAGCAAGTTGGACTAAGTTGACATTTGCTGAGATGATGTCTGCCAAGGAAGGTCACGTTGTTCCCACCGTAGGGCTGACGGTGATCTCCGAGGGCCAGCTTGAGGATGTGACTTTTTTACTGTGGGTGATTGCATTGGAGAAATTGTTTGAGGCTTTCATTAGCCAGAAAGAACATGCTATCGAACCTGATCTCTTGTTGACCTCTGTGATGTGAGGCTGTTCTTCCCAGGACGGCAGAAGCTTCTCGAGTTGAACCCTTTTCCCCATATGTTGAGATGCTGATCTAATGTTTATTTTTTGAACCGAATCTGTGTGTTATGAAATTAAATTGAACCAAATGATTCTAATGATGTTTTCCATGACCAACACATGACAACCTAATCCTTTGTTCTGATTTCTCTTCTGTTTTACTATACTGCTCTCCTCCTCACCTCAATCATCAGCAGAAAACTCTCATAAAGTTGGGTATAATTGGGGAACTAAAAATATATTACAAAAATACATCCATAAAACACTTTATAATGTCTCCTACAATATGATGAAGGAAGAATTTAAGTGGCATTACAAAGAACAGAAGAAGGATACTTCAGTAGATACATCAAGTAGAAGCAAAGAAGCATGTAAGCATGCACTTCTTCCTCTTCATCTCGAGATAAATTAAGCATTGTTAATCAAAACAAGAGGAACATTGACTTCGGAAATGAAGGGTCTCCTGCAAAATTGGAAAAAATCTAAAGTCCCAGAATATTAAACAGAAAGTTCAATTATCTGTTAAAGAGGGAGATCTGAGAAAGAACAATGTTGAACATAAAATTGAATCCATGCAGAAGAAATATAGAACTAGTTCTGATTCAAGAAATCAGCACTCTATTATCCATTAACTTGAGAAACAGAAACATGGTAGTGTCACATTTGTAATATAGAAATCAAAATTTTAATGTTTACATGCAAACAAAGAGGAATAACTAATGTAAAATGCAGGGTTTTGAGTTAAACTCATATTCTACTGGTTGGATATGGATCCTCCATAAACTGATCATGGTTGATGTTAAAAATGGGCAAGTTTAGTTCTGAGGCTTGCAGAACAAATTTGCCAGCAATGGCAATTTCAACATTAAAAGACATGTTTTCGAAAGGGTGGACACAGGTATGGCATTAGCGAGAGACACCCAGCATGAGAAGATAACTTTGGCGATGGAAGGAGAAATATTCTTGATGTCTTTCCACATGTGCACCAAGGTTATATTGATAATCAGATATCCTAAATTGAAATGCTCCGAATCCGACTATATCAGATTAGAGTCGAAGGAACAGTTACAAGAATTACAAGATAAAGGTGTCATTAATAAGTTTTCACCTTGAGACGCTTTTGTACATTTGATCTAGATTATGCATCAACCTGAAAAGAATAGTGATTAGAAACAATCATCTTTACCAAAGATTTAATATTTATCGGACAGCTTGCAAGGAGCACAAGTCTTTTTTCTTTTAATTGATCTATGATAAAGCTACACCAGTTAAAAAATGTGCATATGTGCTTCAGTTTTCACCTTAGTTTATACTTCAAAAGTATTCCGATGACATGATGAGATAGAGAATCAAGGTGCAGTTGCACGAGCCTAGTACAGAGCTAGACAAACCTCAGAGTCCCATCGACATTAGAAGAAAATATACAAACCGTTCAGGACAATAATTCACAACTATAAAAGATAAAAAACAGAGAGCTTAACTTTTGTCACTCAAAAGCACTCTTTGCAAGCGTAGTGATCCATACATAAAGAAAATCCAAAAGAAGCTCGGTCTGGGGCATGAGATGTATAAAGATTTGAAGTAAAATTTATGGTAGGCACTGCAAAGAGAGAAATTGCATAACATGGGAAAACTATTTGGGTTGACCACATAGGCTGTTAGAAGCTGAACAATGGGAGATATTTCAAGTGGGTGATCGTTTGACTGTAGAACTGTCCCTACCAATAATTATTGTTGAAATATGGATCAAATAGAGAACTAAATTAGAGTCCTCTTTGGTTTCTTGAAAGTGTATTATAAAGTTACAATACCATTAGCATTGGCCAGAGCTCATGAAGTTATGACGCATCTGCTTACAGGAAATATAAGCATAAAGTTGTGGAATATGAACCAATTCAACCTAGAAAGGATAACTTATGAAGAGCATCCAATGATGTTTCTTGATACAAGGGAGCAATTGCCACAACATTAAATTGTTCCTCATAATGAAAATTATAGCTACAATGTTCCTCCTTTCTGGTGGAGAACCAACAATAATATAAAAATTCTCAGATTTTTGATTCAGAGACTGAGCAATAATTCCTTGATTGCTTAGTATTTAGGAAGCATTTGAACAAAAAGATGTAACCAAGATATATGCAAGAACCAAGCATTAAACCAAGAACATAAATCCTTCAAAAAATTACATGAATTTATACACGTACCTTTAGATTCACAAAGAGAAGTTTTTAAGATAGCTGGGGTCCTTCTTCGCCCGCTCCTGGAACTTCTTGAACCACCGATCGAGAATGTCCATGGGCACCACGAGGCGGCTGCCATCGACCCCACAGAAGGACTGCATGAAGTTGAAGAGGTTCTCGCCGACCCTCAGAGCGAGGCGCTCGGCCCTCCTCTCGGCGCCGGCGTCAGCGACGGGGGGCAGCGAGGCGAAGTCCTCGACGGATACGCCGATCTTGGCGGAGCCCGCGGCGACCTGCAGCACGCCAAAGCCCGCGACAGCGTCCTCGGCGAGGTCGGGCCAGGGGAGGGCGAGGAGGGCGGAGGGGCGGGCGGGGTGGACGGCGCCGCAGAAGAGGAATGGGTGACCGGGGGGCTGGACGTAGACGGCCAGGGCCTTCCCGGGCGGGAAGGAGGCGGCGGCGGCGGGGAGGAGGAAGACGCACACCTCCTTGACGTCGCGGTAGGCGTCGCCAACGAAGGAGGCCATGTCGAGCACCCAGTGGAGCGGGTCGATCTGCGCGAAGGCCGACGCGTCCATCGGGTAGCTCCGCTCCGGGAACACCACCCCGAACATTTCTTCCCCTCTCCCTTTCTCCAAGGCTCTTACTCGCTTCTGTAATCGCTAATGGTTTCTTTCCCCAGTGCGGAGGGTCTCTTAGGGGAGGAGGAAGTTTCTAGAAAGTCAATTTCTCAAAATGAAGGATTCTGGAATACACCATATGACACAAATCAAATTTAGGGTTCATGATTCAAGATTACTATCAATTCTTCTTCTAATTATCATACAAATTGATGGAAATCATGGCATATTTTAATACGTGAAAAGAAAAGAAAATCCATCCAACTTATTTTGGATTGATGATGAACTCGAGTATAAGGATTCTATTCATATTTCTAATATCGACAATAAAAAATAATTGATGAAAAAAATTTAAAAATTTATATTTTTAATATATGACCAAATATAATGTATTTGAATCACCATTTTATTTTCTTCCTTATATATATATATATATATATATATATATATATATATATATATATATATATATATATATATTAACAAATACAATCAAATTTTCAGAATTGATAAGTTCTACAGTGTGTTTTTACCATCACACAAAATACATTCACTTGTTGATGCTGATGCAAGCATGAACAGAAAGAACACCCAGATCAAGCACAAAGGATTCAACCAAGAACTTTAGTAATGGTCACTGTCAGACAGATTACAACAACTATTAATATCATGTAATGTGCTAATGGAACAGCTTGAATGCTGTACTGCTCTACTCAGAAGATTAAGACACCGCAAGTTATACCAACAATAGCTGGCTCAGGAAACAGAAACCAGGTTACCAAGCAATCAACTCTAGAACAACCTTTTACAATGATTCTAACAAGAACTAATGCAGCATCAAAGGAGACGCCTTACATCAAGCTTCGTGTCAATTCGTCACAAGGGAGCACTCTGTCATTCGAGAGTTTAACCCAACTCACTGCTCCTCACTACTTGTTGCCAAAGTCATCACAGATGCATCGAACCACAATCCAACAAGACCGTCTTCAAAACAAATGCTCGTCAAATAGTGTGTTGTTGATAGAAGTCAATAGCCAAACCATAACCACTCGATGCATTAAGAAACGAAAGAATTTGATCGAAGCAAGCAAAAAGGAGAGGCAGATATGGCTTGTTCTCGACTTTACTGAGAGCTCGTAAATGTAAAAACTCACTGGTTTCTGCCAAAAAATGGGATCCTCCATAGACCGGCATCAGCAGCAGCAGCAGAGTCATCTTGAAGTTTCAACTCAAGCCCACCATGAAAGCAATCAAGGGTAACCAACCAACAAAAGAACACCACATTAATCCCATCTTGAATGCCTCGAGAACCCATCAGATCTGAAGCAGCAAGGAAAAGGTGGTGGCAATAGAAGAAAATGGCTTTTAATTCTCCTCATTGCATCAGATGTCAGGACAGTTCAAGGCAGACTTTATTTGCTGAACCGTGGTGCCAATCAAGTTGTTGACCGTCATCACCGACTCCAAGTTGAGTTTTGCAGATGGCAAGCCGCTCATGAGAATTTGAAACGCGACGGTCAGCAACGAGCCAGATGAGCCTACCATTGGGTTTGAGCTGGATGAAGCCCCCGCAGCAGCTCGCCCGTCTGGCAAAATGGTGAAACCTGAAGGCAAAATGGGAATGTAGGACGGGTCCTCGCCGCTCATGACAATGTTGATGGCGGGTAGGTCGACAGGAGAATAAACAATGACAGAGCCATATGCATCGGTGCAGCATTCTTGGAGTATCAACATAGTGTTCTGGCCCGAATTGAGTCCCTATTCATTCACCACCAAAACCAGAAAATTAATACCTGACAAGGGATACTTTATTCTGAACATATACAACCTTCATAATGCCAATAGCTGCACTCATTTGCAAGCAAAATTAGTCAGGACTACACTGTATTACATGTGAATTGATGATAAAAATGAAGTGTTCTGGTTATTGGTTCTATAAAAAGAAGAGCCTTCTGTAAAAATCATATGCCATAAGTCTAAATGTAAGAAGAATAAATGGACAAGAGAAAAAGAGCATACACGAAGAAGAGAAATACAGTTCCCCGGATGTGAACCATTTGTGATGTGAGCCACCTCTTGTAGAGTGTTGCCGTTTGAGAGAACATCCCACTGAAAGAAAGAACAAAACAACAAACAGAAAGTAAGTGTCCATTAAAATAAGAGAACACGATAGAAGACTAGTGTCCTTTGAATAGATATCTCAAGAAGATGTGAGAAACCTGAGATCGTGTTCGTTCATCCTTGAAGAAACCGAAGACCTTCTCAGATGATATCGGCAGCCACATTGAGGTTGCTGCATTGAGGACGATGCCATCAGGCCGGCCAGCATCTGTGGTTTTGTGAATTGTAACCCTGACTCCGACATCATTTAACCCAGAGATGGTGTTCCATTGGTGCCCATTTGATGCACCAACATTGGCACAGAAACTGCTCAGCATTCTCTGTGCAAGCTTCATCATGCTCCTCTTGCCATCAGGCGACGGAGCCACTGAAGTCCATAGTTGATATCACAGTCAAATAGCAATTTGCAGATTCTTGTACTCTATAGCAACTACTGAGCAAACCACGTGTTACCTCCGATGTCTCTAGCTGGAAGTCCAGCGACATTCAAACAAGCAAACCTCTCGCACATTCTCTGTAGGGCGGCAAGCCAGCGCTGTGCCCCAAACAGCATTCCACTGTTTATTAAATCCCTGAAAAGTATATGGATCGGATTCTTGTCCTCGATTTCCATGTGCTCAACCCAAGTTAACTACATCAAATCACCAACAAATTCGATTAAGAGAGAGAAATCAGCAAACTAAGAACATTGTGCAAGCACAAAAACCAGATCTCTCACCTTAGTATAGCCATTGGGCATTTCCTCAATCAAGTATCCAGAAGGAAGCCTCCTTGATCGCAAAGAAAGAGCAAGCCGATTGTCTCTAGGATAGTCCACCGAAACATCAGCTACTACCCACACGCCTGGCTCAATTTGCTGGCAGTACCGCAGAAAGCAGAACTCGCGCGTAGGAACAACTGGTGAAAGAACCTGTATCTCTTCATACATCTGCATGCCGTTGAACATATCAGTATGATAGCAAGTTTGGAAATTTATGTTCAACTGAAAGGGCTTAAGAACTGCCATTACCAATAACAAAGACCCACTTCTACTTCCAGCCATTCCAGCAGCAAGAACTTCAATGGTCCTTGCCTTAGAAACAATTGTGGGAAACAACTCTGCCCACTTGCTCTGCAACAAAATCCAACTCAGTCCAAAATAGAATGAGGAGTAATTTCTTTTTACTGGAAGGTCAAAACTTACCGCATCCATGAACATATCGATCAATGTCATAGCACCCATGATGACAAGAGCTGAATCCCTTGATGCCTCAATTCGAGTACCTGGGAACTTGAGCTGCCTACCTAGCCTTTGGAACATGCTGTCGTAGGTTTCAAGTTGAAGTATGTCCCTCCCATCACTTGACTTCACCCAAAGAGGCTCATCAGTCTGCACTAGCCTGATTACCTCCTCCATTGCACCGGTAGCCATCTCCACCATAAGAGGTTTCTCAAGATCAGAAACTGTTGAGGGACATTGAAATGGAAAAGCTGAAGAGGAACTCCGGCACAGGAGATCAAGATCAAGGGAAGGGCTTATCCCTGCATCACCATAACCCCCAGCTGATAAGTCTAATGATGATAAGGATACTGGCTGAACTGGGGGAAGCTGGGTGAGAGGCCTTCCAAGGTACTTTGATGCAAGATTTGAAACACGGTCAAGCTGCAAGGAAATTACATGAAGTTAAGGGAATGAACATCATTGACCTTAGTTAAATGTAAGCAGCGATGATCAGTTTTCTGCAATAAAGCCTAAGAAGTAGTGAACAAATAGCTAACTTCAAGCTAGAAGGCTTCGTTGTCTCTATCACCGAATTCAGATCAGAACATGCTGATAACTAATGGAAAACTAATAAATAGAGTTATCGATCGATGGCCCTCAGAAACAAAAGTTTCCAAACAGCAATAGCTACTTCTGATCCACATTTTCATGCCACGCCAGCCAATGAATTTTGCTAAAAGGAGCTCTAACAATTTTAATCTTTGAACAGTTGATCCATTATGACCGGCTTCCTCCAAATCAAAATAGCTAAATATATGCATATAATTGACTAAACAAATGTTATCGTTTGAAGATTTTATCTGTCGTGATAAAAACACAACGGCTAGTACGAACTTTTTCTTCTACTTCTTCTCTTGCAAACACTAAAATGAGAAAAGATGACCAAGAAGATGACGACCTAGCATAGAAATAGATCTTACGATTACATGTTTATGTTTTGGTTTCTGCATAACTGGAAATGGATCTTGCTTTAATCTAGAATCGGACAAAGATTCAATTGGTACCCTTTGGAAACATTATTCCCCTAACAGCTATTAACAACTGCATAAGACAAATAGCAGGGTCGAGGTGACTAAAAAGGGAGACTTGCACCAGTGAGAACTGATCATGACCAGTGAAACACCACAACGAAAGCGAGCTCGGTATTACCTCCTCTTTCAGCCTTGTATTGTCCATCCGCAGTTTCTGCTCGTCAAAATAGGAGTCGTCATCGGGCGGAGGACCGCCACAGGAGGGGCAAATGACGTTCTTGAGTGCCTCCCTCATGGCAATGTTCTCGCACCGGATCTTGTCGTTCTCGGCACGGAGCAAGCAGTTGTCCGCCCTCTCTTGTTGCCCCTGCCAAGCACCAGAATCAATCAGCGATGCCTTTTCGGTTTTGCTCGCACCAAAATCCAATTTTTTTTCCGCGTCGATTACGCTAACGAAAAGAGGAAAAGAGAGCAGCTGTTGCCTTCATCTGCGTCCTTCGGTTCTGAAACCAGAACTTGATCTGCCGCGGCTCCAGCCCCAGATCCCGGCTCAGCTGCAGCCTCTGCTTCTCGTCCGGGTGCAGACAAACCTTGAACAACCTAAGCAACAAGCTCACAGAAACCTCGTCAGAGAGCGCCGCCACGAAGATCCCCAAACCATAGTACAAAACTACGCAATGACCGCTCAGGACACACATAGAGTGAGAAGGAGATAGACGAGAACAGTGCGTACGATTCGAGTTCCTGAATCTGCCGCGGGTTGTGCCGGTGGTACCGCTTCTTCCTACTCTGTGAGTTCGGAACGTCCTGTTCGTCGCCGGAATCCATCCTACGCAACTCCGACGCTGCCCGCCCTCCCCACTCCTGCTTACACTACAACCACCAAAACAAGCACTACGATAACCCACAGCTGTCTACAAAAGAAGCGAGCCAGTTCGTGCTGTCGATTTCCAAGTCATGGCAACGCCGTCCTCTCCATGCTTCGTCCTCAAAGGTGGCGCCTTTCTTCTCCGCCTCACACCGCTCCTCCTCTGGCTCACGTCTTCCTCTCTCTATGGGGCTTATCCGAGTGCCGAGTTCGGCCGGGAGCCAGATGAGGTAACCGGCGGTGTGGCGACGCAGATGCCGGCTGCGATCCGGGCTGATTCGATCCCACCCTTCCCCTTATTAAGACGCACCGGAATTCACGTCTCTCTCTCTCTTTCTCTCTCTCTCTCCGTATTTAAAGCTTACAGTAACTGACACGAATTAAAAGGCGGAGCCTTTAAATATGTTAGATTTTGAGGTATATTGTATCCTCTCCAAACAGAATCTACAAACAATTATCATCAGCGAATCAGATGACAATATAAACATCTGATCAAGTATATTTGCATTTATATTTTGATTAAACATTGAATTCCTTGTGTACATTTCCAAGTGATCTTCTGAAACCAGAGACATAAAGCTTAGCAGAAATATACATGAAAAGGTTTTCTTTCTTCTGTCGTTGGGTTCTGCATGGCTTTGGCCTCTTCCTTTTGTGCTGTATGTTTTAGTTGGGGGCAATGACTTCACTCTGATATGGTTTGGTTGTCTTCTGGTATAGTACAGCTTCCAGAATTAAAGATGGGACAGCAAAGGAGAGAGACAGAGCGAGAGCTTAAGGATACTAATCTGCCAGCTCTCACCCTCCTTTTTCTCTCTCATGTGTTTTGTTATCCTCCCCTCAAGTAGAAGATGCTGATAACATGTCAACACAGCAAACAGTCGCCGAGAGCAGGACAGCATGGTAATCTGCACCCCTCTAGCTTTCCACTAGATATAGCCTAAGAACTCAAGCTTCGTCACTGATGGTGTGTTCCGCCCGTGCACTGAATGCTAGCAATCAAGGTTCCATGTCAGCTGAGCAGAGGTGTCATGGCCAAGGTGCTGGTACCTTCTCTTCCTCCTGCTGAAACCATTGGTGCACAAATTTATGGTGAGTAGCTTCAGGTTGCCATGACCCCTCCTTTTGAAAACTTTCCCTCTCCCTCCCTCCCTCCCTCCCTCCCTCTGTCTTCTTCCCCTTCGACACCAGCAGCTTGGGATCTTCAATACATGTAGTTATTTCTCAGCTAATAATTGCTTCCGGAGGTCCAACACTTTGTAGCATATGTATATGCCATTAAAAACCTTTAAATGCTATATCCTCTTTCCTCTCTCACTGCAAATTGTCACATCCTGTATCTCAATTGCAATTGCAATTACAAGCAACCAAATAATGCGAGAAGATCATCATTATTGCCAAAAGAAACCTGGAGTCAACCGAGATCTTGGGCCCTGTGACAAGTGGCTGTGAGAATATAAATTAAATGGAGAAGATATAATTTTATTTACTGGTTCGTACCATCCTCTGACAACCAACAAGCAGCTAAAATAACCCTCCCCTTCCTTCTCTCTAAGATGAGCCAACTCGGACAAGGTGGGCATGCAAGGGAGAGTCTTTTAGTCACACAAGCCTCCAAGCTCAGAATCACCATGAATGATGGTTAGCATGCACAAAACAAGACGTCTGCTTCTATTCTTCGGTACCAAAGTTGTGTAGCATGGAGTTTTCCTCGACATCACAACCAAGAGAGAGAGAGAGAGAGAGAGAGAGAGAGGACGCAGGTGTAATAAGGTTTGGTGGCTCAGGTCCGATCACAATAAATATAAGCGCGGCATGGGATTCTTTTCTGTTGCTGTCTGTATTATATAAGCGTGGGCCCCATTTCTATTCGACCAACCACAAGGCTGGTAGTCGGGACGACTAAGTCGCATCTAGTGTCGTCGAAGAGAAATCACCTATGATATACTCAATTGTCTACCTTTTATCTGATTGGTTCAAGGACTGCAGTACCTCCAATCACACAGAAGGTACACACTAACGGGTAGGAAAACTATGAGCCCTGCCTCGTTGACCAAACATGGTGCGATTGCTGACGTCATTAAAAGCATCTTCTTGTTTAAGGGGGATTAAATCATCAAATTCTATTTAATCAAATAAGCTAATGACAAGTAATGTAATTGTTTAATTATAAATGACGATCGGGTAGGAGTTGCATAAAAAATGATTTAAGCTAAGCTTGTGATCATTAGAAAACGGAAAATAAAGATAAAATTCAATAACTCGGAATCAAAATACATTGCATTTAATATTTTTAGTTTTATTTGGAAAACAAGTTTGATGTGCTAATAGGGATAGAGAAGAACACGATGTACAAATTTATACACTTATTACGATCGATCACAACTCTTTTATTTCGAAGAGCAGCAACAAATCAGTAGTCATCTTTGCATCATTTATGATCAACTGCCATGTATCCAAGATCCAGTTAATCATCCTTCAATGCTTCATTATTGTCCCACCATCGTCCTAACTTTGGTACATGTTTCATAAATGTGGTACCATCGAGTCACGTATGTGCATTTGACTCTTGTCGTGAAGATGTAGGGTTTTGCAGGCATGCATTCATCGCCTTTCATGTGTAGATCGTTATTGCACCCTTCCACGATGATGGCACATATAAATGAATGAAGTTGTCGATGTGCATTTCGAGAATGATTGAATGAATGCATACACTTACTTGTACGGTCTCCGATGATCTCATTTATCCTCTTACTTAAGTAATTCTTTCATTTTTAATACTAATTTACTGAAATATTATTTATGATGGTTTGTGATGGTGATCGTTTATGCCATGGTTGAGGGGTCAGACTTGGTTCGATCCTAGGTGCGCAAGATCGTCTGTGTTGATACTCGAGCAGGAACCGTCGTATGGAGGGACCAAACTTGGACTTCGGTTTCAAGATCTGGAGGCTCCCTCTTTGATCGATCACCTTCTTTTCTGTCACCCGTCCTTGCGGACAGATTTATTTGTCACACTATAACAAATAAATACCCCACACACACAAATATATATATATATATATATATATATATATATATATATATATATATATATATATATATATATAAAGGATTAGGAATTTTTTTTTCTATTTTGAGTTTTTTTTTCAATCCATACTTTTCATTTGACTTATTTTTTAATAGCATATTTAATTTTAAAAAGTGTTTAAATTAGTTTTTAAAAAAAAAATATATTTATTTGTTATAGTGTTTTGGTCTATTATAATATTTTATTAGTCACAATAAAACATTATAAAGTCTACTTAAAAACATGATAAATGATTTAAATAGATTATATCATCAATCAAATTAACAATAAATCTAAAAATATAATTTTGTAATGGCCTATGAATAATAACAATCAAAGAAGCACAATAAGATTTTATTTAAAATATTTTTAATAAATATTCACAATATTTATATCGGTAAAAAAAAGAAGAAAAAAAATTAAAATAAACCTTCAAGGGATGTTTTAGGTATTTTTAAATTAAAAATATTATTTGGGAAAAAAACAAAAGAGTTTCCCAAACAAAGGAATTCATATATTTTCTAGCAAAATCGTCCCAAATTCAATGGAATTTTCCCTATGCATTAATTAACTTAATGTATTTGTATATATTAGAATAAACATGTAGGTTTCTCAATTGGGCCACTCAACGAAGGAGAATAAAAAACACCGACATCTCTATTATATATATTTATATTTATATTATATTACGTAAATATTTATATATAGCAAAAATCTATGTTGACTCGCCTCTTTGTCTCTTTCCATCATCCATCATCAGAAATAGAACCCTACAGACGGCCCCCTCTCTCTCTCTCTCTCTCTCTCTCTCTCTCTCTCAAGGTAAAAGAACCTCTCTCTTCCCTTTCCCTAATTTTCTATTGTTCTGCAAGTAGGAAACAAAAATATTATTAGCCTCCTTTTTGTATCCCCCTCTCCCTCTTTTTTTTATTCTTTTACATTATTTCAGTTTGATTTTTAAAATCTTTTTTACCTAATATTTTTCCAATATTTTCAATCCGATGATGTCGCATGAGAGGAACCCTAAGAAGCTTCAATCTTTTCCACTGCATCAGGATTGCGGTCGTCGGTTGCTTTTTCTTATTTGGCGACCTTTCCTCGTTCTTCGATGGGATTTTGATGTTAGGGTTTCGTGAAAGATGCGTCCTTTTTGTTGTTTTTCGATGTTGTCCTCCTCCTTTTCCCTCCCGATCCTTCGACCTTTGATCCTTTCCGTTGAATGCTATTGATAGGCTCGGCGAGGTGAAGGTGATGTGGTCGAATGCTTGACTGAAATCGGTGGAAAAATTTTGATCTTTTTGCCGATTTCACCGGCGTGTCTCTGTGGTTCGTCCGTTTGAATGGACGACGACGGGGATGGGGGGTTGGATATTCGGAACTGGGGCTACTATGAACAGACCTGGAAGGGGAACCTCGGCCTGCATCTCATGTCCTCGGTGGTGGAGCGCGACACCAAGCCGCTGTTGTCGAATGGGGGATTCTTGCATCGGCAATGCGGTGTATCTGAGCCATTGGTGGCGATGGACGTCATGAGAGATGGCTGGATCCACCAATCCAGCGACGACCACGACAAGATCCTTCATATGCTGCCGGTGAATCACCACCACCATCACAACGACAGCTATTACGGTGCCCTACATGATCCTCTGACCCCCGAGACTCTCCAAATGTTGCAGCTCCCCGAGCCTCCCAAGGATGACAATTTCCCGGTAACAGATATACCTGTTGGTGAAAATGAGACTCCTTTAAAGAAGCGCTCGAAGGGCCGGCCCCAGAAATTCCCGAAGCCAAAGAAGTCGAAAAAAGTTGCAGCATCGACTAATGATACTACTAATGGTTCTGTTTCACTTGGAAAATCTTGTAGGAAGAGCGCTGAGATGGTCATTAACGGTATCAGCTTAAATACCTCAGGGATCCCAACACCAGTTTGCTCTTGCACTGGAAAGCCACAGCCATGCTACCGGTGGGGTGCTGGAGGCTGGCAATCGGTGTGTTGCACAACTAGCATTTCGATGTATCCCCTCCCTATGAGCACCAAAAGGCGAGGTGCACGAATTGCAGGCCGGAAGATGAGTCAGGGGGCATTTAAGAAAGTTCTGGAGAAGCTTACAGAAGAAGGCCATAGCCTTTGTAATCCGATTGACTTGAGGTCTTTCTGGGCTAAGCATGGCACTAACAAGTTTGTGACAATCAGGTAAAACGTGCAATGTTGGCTGTCATAAATTAGGCTTCACCTCTGCATCTGGCTTTGCCTATCCACGATGTACAAATCTGTATCCTTATGTGGAGGTGCTTTGAATCGGAGGTATCGACACATTTTCTATCGGGAATAGTCGGCGCTTTGAGGTTCAGAGGCTTGAATC
The DNA here is from genome assembly GCF_036884655.1 of Musa acuminata AAA Group. Classification (NCBI taxonomy): domain Eukaryota; kingdom Viridiplantae; phylum Streptophyta; class Magnoliopsida; order Zingiberales; family Musaceae; genus Musa; species Musa acuminata. The sequence goes on along the minus strand of NC_088339.1, from coordinate 29,445,930 downwards.
ATGTCTTCTTCTGTTTTAAGCTTGTAGTTTTAAAGCAAACAATGTTTCTAAGCCAGAGGGCTTTTTACTTGATATATATAGAAAATCTTATTCTTCTTATTACTGATGTTAGCTTGTTTTCTCCCAGAAGAAATTCAGATGACACAGATTATGAGGTGGCTTCCATTTTTATGGGATCATGTTTAGGTTCTTTTACATGCCTCTTTAGTAACTCTAGCTTTTGCTCGTCAAAACCAAAATATCAACGTGAGCTACATGTTACTAATACCTGTATCTGCTACTCGCTTTTTGTATATATGCAATGTTGATACTGCTATTGAAGTTGCTGACTAGTTTAGTTGGTAAAGACTTTGATAGATTATCGCAAGGTCATGAGCCCGAATCCTGTCTTCGTCACTTATCCTTTACCAAAAGAAAAAAGAAAAAAAAGAAAAACTACCATTGTTTCTTGGCCATTGATGCCTATTAACTTGTGGTTGTTCGACATTCAAGTTACTCTCTGCATGTTCACATTGCACAAACTTGTCATAAGAGCAATTATTCAGATATTCATTCCTTTTTGGTGAGAGATCTCTTATGGATGTTGCTAGACTGCCCTCTGTTAAATACTGCCAAGGGAAACTTTTCATCCCAAGAAATGATGATTGTTTAATCAACCCAAGTAAATATTGGTTGTGTTGTCAGCATATGTAAATTATAATATGCTAGATCTTTGATGTTGCTTTATTGTTAAAAAGTAAACCTGTTCCTAAGTGTAAAATCTTAATTTGTAAATGTCTATTCATCTAGAAATAGTGGGTTTGATGACAGTTCCTTCTAGGAAATTTAAGGGAATTTCTTGCTGCAGCTCTCATTTCTCTCCGCCTTCTCTTCTACTAGATTCACCTTTTTTTATCCTATCTAATCTTACATTTCAATCTTGTAGTATTTGTTTTAAGCATTATCCCAATGTTACTTACCTTATTGTCTGTGATACAAACAGCCTGAAAACTGGTTCGAATTGGAACATGATTGGCAAGTGGGACATTCGAGAAAGGACCGTGCAAATATACAGAACCCTTGCCAGTTTTGTAGGTCATCTTTTGGGCTTTGCATGTTCTTTCGCTTGTTAAGCTGAGGAGGATATACTCTAAGAATAACTTTGGAGCTCAGTTTCATGTCTTATTTTATCATTCTCTATGACCAAACAGTTGGATGGGTATGATTCTTTTGCTGGAATTGAACAATCAGCCAGTTATCAGGATCTTTGAAATACAGGTTGATCCGTATTCAATTAGACTACAGGCATTACAGTTGATAAAGCTTGTGATTTGGAATTATGTTTGATTCCAATTGCTTCTGTGGTTTTGGGGTTTCAACTTCTGTCACGAAGTCTTATTTTTGACAGGTGAAACTTATATATAGCATTGATGGTCTTTCGAAAGTTAACAAAGGAGAACTGCGTGTCAACAAACTATCATAAATAATTGTGAAATTTGAATTATGCTTCCATTCCTTCGTCAGTCTTTGTTTCTTGAATTTTTTAGAATGAATTTCCCATTTTTCTTTCAATTAATAGTCAAGGCAGAACTCTTTTATCTATTATATCCCATGTGATATGTATTTATCTACCTATGTTCAATTTCGTGTCTGAGAACTTGACTTTTTAACTAATTCTGCAAGAAGTTATTCTTAATGAACTGAAGTACTCATTCCAATTGGTAATCTTAAGCCCTTTCTTTAAGAAATAACTACATCTGTAAATATATGTATATATATGTTGCCAAGTTGTTAGGATAATATTAACATAGCAGTCTCCTTTTGGTTTATTGAAGGAGATCATATAGGAGGCTTACAATGTACATTATTTTGATATCATGGTAAAGTTCTAATTTTCTTTTTAATTTTTTTCTTTTCATCGGATGGTTATTTGAATTGGTTTTTTTTTTTTACTTTAGATCATCTGAAATGTTTAAAGGTAAAGCTATGTCGATCTTACCCCAACTCTCGCATTGGTGAGAGCCCTTCTTTTATCCTATGAAATGGTATGTTTGCTTCCCTTTTATATTAAATTATATCAAACATCATCTAGTGTCTTCATATCATGTAATAGCCTTGAGAATGGGCTGTGCGTCCTTCAACTTAGGTTTCTCAGATGAAGTAATACAGAAATAGTGCCAAGGCAATATGATGCTATGAATTAGTCCATGAAATTTTCTTGGTATTCTGTTATTAGGAGGCACAAGTATATATCACATTTAGGTATTAATTTATATATGACATGACCACTGATGCTATAGTTGCTATCACTCAAAGATGTGTCTTGCAAAATTTACAGGAGCATTTGACAGATCATTTTGGTTGGTCTCTGTTATTATTATTGTGTCTAACAATTCATTGTGGCTTGACATTATGAGAATTCCCCTATAGAATTTGACATGCATATTTAGAGTAACTTGGTTGAACATGAGGCTCAGTGAATCTTTTGTAGCTTTCTTTGCACTATTGAAAGCTATCTCATCAATATCAAGTTGAGCTCATTCATGTAAAGCTTAGCATAATGGGGGATTGTTTTTCTGTGTTTCTAAGCTGTCATGTTATGAAGATGAAACAAAAACTTGTTTGCATCAAACTTTCTAGTCTCATGTAGGATACTCTCAGTTCAATATATGTAATTGGTAGATCTTTTGAAGGGTTATTGTGAAAATTAGAGCACTTAAACTTCCACAAATATCTTTTATATGGTTTCTGGAGGATACTGTTGAGTTTCTTGATTGCATTGCTTCCTGTTCATTGTACAAACTTATGCAAGAAGTTGACCTTTTTTTGTTAATTATTCCTTATTTCCAACTAGCTGTGAGGTCTGAACCTTTCATCACTTTCAAAATTTTGTGTGCATCTGACAGTAGGATCTTGTTACACGGTGAGTTGCCTGTAATTATGGATGTAGTCTAGAAACCCCTTCCATCATGTCCTGAAAATTTTTCCTCTGAATGTATGTGGAAGGTTGGGGTTGCTCACTTACCGATTTGTGTAATATTTTGCTCTTTTTACACTTGAAAAAGGTATTTTGTTATGCCACAAGTTACAGGTAATTAATTTAATAGTCTTGGAGGCCGATCTATCATGTCCCAGAAGTTTTGCTATTGTCATCAAAACAACAGAGACACTTCTCCAGAATTTTTTTTTCTTGGTGCTGCAGAGCTTTCAACCCCAGTGACATCTTCAGCCTTCTGTTCATGTTTTCAGATAAGGTGCAATGACTTTCCCTGGCCAACATCTTTCACGTCCAAAGGATGAATGATGATTGGTATGCTCTTGTGTTGCAAATTCAACTTTCCATTTCTCAGTTCACATATTTAGTTTCTTAACATGACTTTCTTTCTAGCCTGTGTCATATCTGTCTTGGCAAAACCAGGATTTATGTTTCATATGAAGACTACTTCTGCTATTCTTTTTCAAGCAAAAGGTTGGTTACAGTTCTCATCATCCCTTCCAATTTCACACGTCGATCATTATTTTTATAGATTTAATGCTTATCAGTAGCAGTTTACCATTTGCTCTCTGGTTTAGCTGATCATAGAGTATGATATAATACCATACTGTTTTCTCTTTGAACCCAGAAAGGAACTGTTCTGTATGGCTTAAGAACTATTTGATTTCTCACAAGCCCTCACATTGTATCCTTGTATCTCAACAGTGTTCTGCGGCGCGCTGCTGCCATACCAATGGGCAGAACAAATGGCATGTGGAGTATAATAATCACAGGGGCACACAGTGGAAGGAATGATAAAGAGCTCCCTCCTTTGCTTGATGGCGGGGTAGGCGCATGTGGAAGGGCCATGATTCAGCTCCCTCCTTAGCTTCCCCCTTTACGTTCTCACAAAGCTGCATGTCCATCCTTACTTCTTGGGATCCTACAAAGCTAACAACCTCCAGATTTGCTTTACTCTTCTCCTGCAACTTCTCAAGCAGAGCATTCAGATGCAAAGTGCAGCCCATGAATTTAAATGTAGTACAAAGAAAGCAGCCACATGCAGTGCCAACAAATTTATGAGGATGAGCCAAGTTTAAGTCGAGGCACAGCTTCACTATAAGAGTGATAGTAAGCTCTTCTTTTCAGCACGAGAGTGTTCTAACAACTTTTGAGTACCAAGTTTTTTGGTGCCCAGATGTCACTTCAAGCATGTCTTTTGAATAGAGAATTGTTTTGTTGTTCTACTCTGAAGGAATTGTATGTTGTAGACTGGTCTCCAGAGTAATATCAATTGTCAAGATCAGGAGAAGTGATTTTTATTGACTATTTTCAAAAGTTGTATTTGCAAGTTAATCTATCCGAAAAGATATTTTTCTTTCAGAATTGATTTAGTATCATGAACAGTGAATATAGTCTTTATGCAGCATTGGAAGCTTTTGCTTGCAATTAAGGGCAAGCAAAATCTGAAACAGATACCATATTGCAGCATATAACACCTTGCCACAACTGCTCCATCATCACAATTCAGTAGCTGACACACTCTAATCGCAGTAGTTCTTCTCCATATATTGGAATATGTCACAACCAGCATTCTATCTTCAAACCCAAAAGCCATCTTGATGTGGTCAAACATGACAGTCTTCCAGTCTACTTTCCAGAAAGGTAATGAGAGCAGCTACCTACATTTCACCCCAATCCCAAGAGAGAAAATGCTCATAAAAGAAACCCCCTCATGATGATAACTCGAAGCTTTTAAAGATTTATTTCTATCCTCATGAATTTTGAAGTCTGTTGTTGGTGCAAAAACAAGGTCACAGGAAATACATATCAAACATCTTCATCAAGAACAGAAACAGAGAACAAAAGGCTAGTGCCAACTTTTCTAGGGCTTTCACCAGTGGAAAAGAAGGATGTTGCTAACATTACAAGGATGCCTGCTTCAGATGTTATGCCTCATCCCTGTCAACTCAGCTTTGCATGATGTGCCAGATCCTTGAGATTGCATCAATCAGATGATGTGTGATACACTGATGATGAGCAGAATTGCAAAGGAAATTGGTCATAAGAATTGTTCTGACTTCCTCATGAACTAATAGAAACCTAATGAGAAATCTTGTATCAGATGAATGATGCTCTCCGGTCAAACCTGCAACAAAGACTGATTGGCTTTTCCATTCCAAATCAACTGCATCCTTCTCTGTTTTGTGTTGGTGTATAATAATGATTACACGTGAAGTGATTGTGATAATAATAATACTAATATCGAATCCAACTGGTACAGAGTGGAACTCAACACGCACACACACACACAAACTGCAAGTGCTTGGTGATTCGAGCCTCTTTAACGCCACTACTCGGACATCACCGGCAAACATGCTTCCTTATTTTATGGCTGATGGAAAGGCACCGAGGGGGGGCTCGATGACATGCAACACAAAGAATAGCTTTGTATGCTGAGAAAGATGCTCCTCAAAGCAGATGTTTCTGCAAGCTTTGGCACATAACATGATGAATTCTGTGACTGATGAACTACTGCTGCTACACTGATGTCTTAGCAAGAACAGTGCAAAGATATGTAATAGCAGCCATCCATCCAAAGATGTGCAAACATGCAAACAACAAGTATTATATACTCGCCAATAATTTTGTGTCATATAACCAAATAAAGTACAAATAGGAGTTAAATAACACGTCAGGAAAGATGATGATGGCGAGGGAAGGAAAAGGAATAAAGAGGGGAATGAGGGGCCATCATCACTTCCAATGCCAATGGGAGAGTGGTGAGAGATGTCATCGATGCGTTTGCTTTTGAAAGTGTAGCAGAAGCAGAGCATGGAACAACAAGGAAAGGATGTAGGGCTTTCGAAGCTGTGTCTGGGGATCTGAGATAATTCGAGCATAGATTAGGAGGCACTGGGACTCGATCAGTGTGTAGATTTCAAGATGCTCATCATGACCTACGTTGGATCCTTCCCTAATCTAAGCCAGCAGCTGTCGGATTATGTTCTTTGACCACTGCGAACGTTCCCTCCATCATTCTACTTAGCACACTACAAATGCCAACCAGCTCACCATTAGAGCCTGTAAATGCTTGCTTTTCCCTCTTCCTTGTGCACTCCAAGGATGGACGGTCACTTCCAAATGCTCTCCCCCGCTGTCATGCTGCTTCTCCTCCTGTTCATGAAGCTGCCTTCGTCCCTGTCGTCGTCGTCCACGAGCACAGAGACGGACCGAGATGCCCTCGTCCTCTTCAAGAACTCGATTCAGGAGGACCCAAATGGAGTTCTGTGGAGTTGGCAGCTCAACCAGAGCCCATGTAGCTGGTACGGCGTCTCCTGCTGGCAAGGAAGAGCCACCGAGCTCGACCTCAGCAGTTGCCACCTCTCGGGGACGCTCTCTTTCCGCCCTCTCTCATCGCTCGACATGCTGTCGGTCCTCAATCTCTCCTCCAACGCCTTCTACATCAACTCCACCTCTGCTCTGCTTCAGCTCCCGCCGTCGTTGCAGCGGCTCGATCTCTCCTCTGCTGGCCTCTCCGGCCTTGTACCGGAGGACTTCTCTCGCAAGTATCCTAATCTTGAACATGTAAATCTCTCCCACAACAATCTAACTGGTTCTCTCCCAGCGAATCTGATGCCACAGTCGGGTAATCTCCGAGTTCTCGATCTCTCCTTCAACAATTTCTCGGGTGGCATGTCTGATCTTGTTGTGCTTGGCAACTCCTGCAAGGGCCTGCTCTACTTGGATCTCTCGGCAAACAGGATCGCCGATGCGATCCCTTCCTCCCTATCCAACTGCAACGGCCTGAGGACCTTAAACCTCTCGTCGAATGCGGTTACAGGGGAGATCCCTCAATCTTTCGGCGAGCTCCGAAGGCTGGAGAGATTGGATCTCTCGGACAACTACATCACTGGTTCCATTCCGTATGGTCTGGGAAATGCTTGCGGATCGCTGGTGCAACTGAAGCTCTCCGACAACAACATTTCTGGTGCACTTCCCGACTCGTTCTACTCGTGCTATTCGCTTCGATTGCTCGACTTGGCGAACAACAACATGTCCGGCCCTCTGCTGAATGATATGCTGCAAAATCTTGGTTCCTTGGAGAGCCTCTTGGTGAGCAACAACTTCATTTCTGGGCCATTTCCGAGCTCCGTCCTCCGTCTGCAGCAGCTGAGGATTGCGGACTTCAGTTCCAACAAGCTCACCGGCGCCATACCACCAGATGTTTGCTCTGGTGAATCCTCGCTCGAAGAGCTGCGAGTTCCTGATAACCTGATCACCGGCCGCATCCCAGCTCAGCTGTCCAACTGTTCGCAGCTGAAGACGATAGACCTCAGCATCAACTATCTCCAAGGCCCGATTCCGCCGGAGCTCGGAAGGCTCAAGAACCTGGAGCATCTGATGCTCTGGTTCAACGGCTTGCATGGACCGATCCCCGCGGAGTTGGGCCAATGCTCGCGGCTCAGGAACCTCATCGTCAACAACAACTTCATCAGCGGCGACATGCCGGTCGAGCTGTTCAATTGCAGCAACCTCGAGTGGATCGCGCTGACGAGCAACGGGATCACCGGGGAAATCCGCCCGGAGTTCGGCTTGCTCTCGAGGCTGGCGGTGCTGCAGCTCGCCAACAATAGCCTGAGCGGGGAGATCCCCAGGGAGCTCGGCAACTGCAGTAGCTTGGTGTGGCTGGACCTGAACAGCAATAGGCTCAGGGGTGAGATCCCGCCGCGCCTTGGCCGGCAGCTGGGAGCCAAGGCGTCGAGTGGAATTCTGTCGGGCAACACCTTGGCATTCGTCAGAAACGTGGGGAATTCCTGCAAAGGGGTGGGAGGGCTGCTGGAGTTCGCGGGGATCAGGCCGGAGAGGCTACTGCAGGTGCCGACGCTGAAGACCTGCGACTTCACTCGATTGTACTCCGGCGCGGCGCTCAGCGACTGGACGCACTACCAAACACTGGAGTACCTCGATCTATCCTACAACGAGCTCTACGGCAACATCCCCGAGGAATTCGGAGACATGGTGGTGCTGCAGGTGCTCGACTTGGCGCACAACAGGTTGACAGGGGAGATTCCGGCCACCCTCGGCCGCCTCCGAAACCTCGGCGTCTTTGATGCTTCGCACAACAGGATGCAGGGGAGCATTCCGGAGTCCTTCTCCAACCTCTCATTCTTGGTGCAGATCGACCTGTCGGACAACAACTTGTCGGGGCCGATTCCGGCGAGAGGGCAGCTCACCACGCTTCCGGCGAGCCAGTACGCGAACAACCCGGGCCTCTGCGGCGTCCCGCTGCCCCCGTGCCAGCCACCGAGCAATCTCCCGACCGCCATTCCGTCGAGCTACGGGAAGCAGGAGAGAAGAAGCTCGGCAGCCGCTTGGGCGAACAGCGTCGTTCTCGGGGTCCTCGTCTCGGTGGCTTCGCTGTGCGTTCTTATAGTGTGGGCAATCGTCATGCGCGCGAGGCACAGGGAGGCAGAGGAAGCCAAGATGCTAAGCAGCCTGCAAGCCACGCATGCGGCGACAACATGGAAGATCGAGAAGGAGAAGGAGCCTCTGAGCATCAACGTCGCCACCTTCCAGCGGCAGCTCCGCAAACTCAAGTTCTCGCAGCTCATCGAGGCCACCAACGGCTTCTCCGCGGCCAGCCTCATCGGGTGCGGCGGCTTCGGCGAGGTGTTCAAAGCCACGCTCAAGGACGGATCGAGCGTCGCGATCAAGAAGCTGATACATCTGAGCTACCAGGGTGACCGGGAGTTCATGGCGGAGATGGAGACGCTAGGCAAGATAAAGCACAGGAACCTGGTGCCGCTGCTGGGCTACTGCAAGGTGGGGGAAGAGAGGCTGCTCGTCTACGAGTACATGACCTTCGGGAGCCTCGAGGACATGCTGCACGGCCGAACGAAGCCGCGGGACGCGGCGCTGAGCTGGGAGGAGAGGAAGAAGATCGCGCGCGGCGCCGCCAAGGGCCTGTGCTTCCTCCACCACAACTGCATCCCCCACATCATCCACCGCGACATGAAGTCGAGCAACGTGCTGTTGGACGACCAAATGGACGCAAGAGTGTCCGACTTCGGCATGGCTAGGCTGATCAGCGCGCTGGACACGCACCTGAGCGTGAGCACGCTCGCCGGCACGCCCGGGTACGTGCCGCCGGAGTACTACCAGAGCTTCCGCTGCACCGCCAAGGGCGACGTGTACTCCTTCGGGGTGGTGATGCTGGAGCTGCTGACGGGGAGGCGCCCTACCGACAGGGAGGACTTCGGGGACACCAACCTGGTGGGCTGGGTGAAGATGAAGGTGAGGGAAGGGAAAGGGAGGGAGGTGTTCGACGGGGAGCTCCTGCTCACAAACGGCGCAGAGGAGGATAAGGAGATGGCCAGGTTCATGGAGATCACGCTGCAGTGCGTGGAGGACTTCCCGTCGAAGAGGCCCAACATGCTGCAGGTGGTGGCCATGCTGAGGGAGCTCAACTCTGCTGCTGTGGATGGAGCTGCAACTTAATTGCACACTACTACTGTTTTGATCGTTCAAAATATCGATATTTCGACACTACTGTTTGTCATATAGCTCCTATGAACGATGCTTGTAATTCCGAACACCTTGAAGGTTGCAGCTTGTTGACTATTGATTGATGATTACCGCAGAAATTGTAGAGATTGTAGGAACTAAATAAATCTGATAAGAGTAGATCCGACGCATTTCATCGAACAGGTTGGCGCGTTCTTCCGACCGCTGAGAGCTTCAATGTACTGAGAATTCGCTCACCGGTAGACACGCGGTAAGCTCACCGCAAAAAAAAAAAGACTGTATCTTCTCTAAAAGAATTCAGTAAAGTTAGTAACATCTATTGCTTCTTTTTAGACAGACATTAACATCTATTGCTTTTTGTACATCAACATATATAGATAGGAAAAATGTGGACGGCATGAGATTAAGCTACAAACAAGTAAAAAATGCAACAAAATATGGAATTAGATCATTCATGAGTTTCTCTCCTACCAAAGCATAATATTGTTTCTTTCAAAAGCATCCACAAGAATGATCATTTCAATATTACAAAGGAGAATGAGACTAGCTGGAACAGCTCGAGCAAATTTCATATCCATAAAGCCATCATTCTAAGAATCCTGGCCCAATATGGGTCACATGCAAAGTCAAAACCACAAGGCAGATTTCACTCTTAGGCATGGCCATTTCTTGAACACATGAAAAAAAGGGAGACATGCCAAGTCATTACAACAAATCACTGAACTAAGTTTTCCCACTCAATAAAAGATAGGCTCATCAATAAATCTTGTTACCTGAAATGAAAGTTCGGTTGCCGCTATTTCTAGTGTTATTTTGTCGGGCAAGTGATAGGTTACAATGCCACGGAACTGCTGCATATGGGTTTGTTCGACAACCTCCCTCCCTTGATCAAAGCTGACAACTACACTTGCACCTGTGCATCACAAATTGAGTCAACATGAAGAAAGTTGCAACAGTATTCAGAAGAAATATTTGGAAGTTCAATAGCAGAAACATGCCGAAATGGTTATTTAAAATGCAGTAGTTGAAATGTTCTAGTCACTTGTAAGTGGAATGTCATTTTGATCAGTAACAAAATGGTTTAGATGTGAAGACAATCAACATGCAATAATGAATGTAGTTGTTACCAACACAAGATGGACTATGTTTCCCAAAATGACATTTCAAATCATTAATTCTTAGGCAAGTCCAATCTAAAGCTGAAATTGGAACAGTTCGCAATCCCTAAAACTTGTTTCTGAGATGTTGTCCTAATTAACAACAGATTAACCTTCGCTTTATTAGACAAGTCTCTGCCACTGCTTAAATCACCAAGTGCACTATTTATTTGATGAGATGATCGATTCACTAACTCCGTTAAACTTAAATCACTAGTCTAAAATGTTTAAATCGAAATTAAAATAATGAACCCAAGGAGCCTTTTATTTAAGTCTTCTTTCACTTTCGACGGGGGTCTTAATCGGGATGTTACATTTTCCCCCGATACACGTAGAGACACCACAGATGAAATTCTCATCTTAGCCTTCCCACATGCTAATTTTTTTCCAAGATCAAAAGAGAAAAACTTAATGTATTATCATCTAGCACAAGATCAACAGGTTCATTAAGGAGTCCTGAAATGCATTTCAAACATCCAAGTATTGAACTAGTCATAATAATCTTAAAAAGGCCTTGCTGACATGTTAAATGATAAATCTCCTCAGTTTTCTCTTCTGCAACAATTGTCACAAGGAACAGTCAAAAGGTCATTCACTCCAATGATGGGGAGAAAGATTTCACGCAGCAAACAGAGAGCTTTCCATTTCTACACCTCAAGTTCAGTTCTAGTAAGCCAAAAGACATCCAAACAAAAGACTTTAGATCACACTATGAAATTTCTGTTATTAAATTATTGAAGTTGCCCACTTTTAAAGTGTTCAGATCTATCTATCTAATTGCCAAATATCTTTGCAAAATGCTAGCCAGTTTAGTAATCAAATTAACATTCTAAGAACCCTGCAATTGATCCACAACAACTAATTTGCACGGAAAAAGAATAAGAGAAAAGATTCAAACTAGTCAGAGGGACCGGATTTCAAGAAATCCAAATTTTAAGTACGAGTGGACATAACCAAAGGTTGAAGCTTTGCTCACAAAATGCTGTAAGACATACAACTTTAGTTCCTTTTAAATAGCATCTTTCGGTAATGAAGAAGAAAGGAACCTGGAGAGCACGTCCCAGCAAGTGAACTAAACAACTGGCCAATCGAAACGCCCCATCCCAGGGAAATAGCGAACAAACGCCACATCGAATGGCAAAAACCTTTCCGGCACGGCGTCCACACCGCCCTGCCTGCACCGCACTCGGTCATGGCTCTCTTTGATCATGGCAAGCACGAAGAGCGACGCGTGGATCGCCACCATGAGCTCGCAGGGGGCCGACTCCACCACCCGGTTGATTAATCCGCGGTCGGGAGTACCGCAAGAACCCTGGATCCGACCTCGCTGATTTCAGCGGCCGCGATGATCCGGCGGGCCTTGTCGGCCCGCGGCTCATCGGAGTTTCTCGCGTCTGCGTCGAGGAAGGACCAGTCCCTCTCGACGAGCTCTCCCACCGGGATCGCGGAGTCGGCAACTGAACCGGAGGATGGGAGGAAAGTGGAAGAGGAGAGCCGCCGCGTAGGGGGTCGAAGATGGACGCGAAGAGAAGAATGAATTACGGTTAGGGTTGAGGCCGGGGTTCCGGAGGTGCGGGGAGGAAGCTCGGAGAAAGGACGATGGAGGCTGAGCGCGTCTCAGATTCGATGAGCATTTGCCACATGGATCTTGAAATCGGCATCAGAATCGTCGATTTAACGAGATATTGGTTTCTTGGACGGAAGCCGGAAGCGGGAGCCGCTCCGGTAGCCAACGCGACTTTAGTTACGACATGATGACGCGGCAGCACCGACGCCGTGGCGAGTTGTAAGATGACCCGCGTGTCGCGTCGGGAAACGGAAGCGTTTCCGTGGAGTGCGCGAGATCGAGATTTCGAGTCCCGTGATGAGTCATTTTACGTGGCAAAGGGCCAAATAGAAATAAGTCGCCAACCATATTTATTTGGTGGGACCCAACGCACGACCGGACCAAACCACTCGATCATCGAGCACACGGTTCCACAGCCCGTACGGCGCCACGTGTCCTGTCATAACAACCGCTGCCTCCTCCCTGTTCCTTTTCAGATGTGCCGCAGGCGCACTCGTGGCGGTCGACGCTTCGCAGTGACGCTCGACGCCGACGGATGGGATTCGCTCGAGCGAGACGATCCGACGGCTGAAAGCACTCGACTCCGCCGTTTCGTCGCTAGTATCAAGGGGTCAACAGCAGCAGCAAAGACGAGGGTGAGGGGAGAGAGAGAGAGAGAGAGAGAGAGAGAGGAGAGGCGAGGAGAAGAAGAGATTGGAGGTCTCTGTCGTTTTCTTGCTGCTTTGGTTCTTCAACGAAGCGTCCTTCGATGGTGGTGGTGGTCGCGATCGACGCGAAATCGAAGGGGTTCTGAGATATTCCCGCGGGAATTCCAAGCGGACGCAGCTAGCTGGGAGAGTCACGAATCCCGAGAAAACCCTCGGTCTAATCCGAAGAGATTTCTTTCTTTATTTGTTTCTTTCTCGCCCTTATCTGATGGCTTGGCTACCTCTCATCTATCCGGCCATCGATCTGAGAAAAGGTGCGGCCTTTTAATGTCTGTTTGCTTCGATCTTGGTTTCTTGCTCTTTTTCTTGAGCTTCTTCGGGCAAGTTTCCATTTCCTTTGGGTGTGAATCCGGTTTCTTTTCTTGATGTTTCTTGGACGACGAGGTTGAGATATTGGGACTGCAATTGCTCCATCTCTTGCATGTCTTCTTGAACCTTATATTGTTTTCACTGGGATTTTGTGGGTTTCTTGGGTTTGGAAGTGGTGCAGCAGTTGCTTTCTTGTGTCTTTTGCTCTTTTGCAAAATACGCAACTTTAAAGATGGAAACTAAAATAGTTGATGTGGTAAATGATGTTTGCTTAGTTCTTGGACTATAATTGAGTTGGAATATAGTCATACGAAATAATGGAATATGTACGTTTGAATGCTGAAATGGAGAGACTAGTTACTGTCTTGCTCAAACCAGTCAATTGCTGCAAATTTAAAGTGTATGCCAATTGTTGTGTCCTTCTGAAATTGATATGAAAATGGAACTTACGAAAATATGAAAATGGAGAGTGAATTTAGTGGTTTTGCATCATATGAGAAAACATTGTCGACGCTTGTTTATCTTTCACGAGATCAGGATTGAATGTTCTTGGACTAATTTAGCTGCAAATTCAGAGGTGTTGCTTTAATTAGCTAATGCCATTACTTGCATATTATGCCATGAATTCGTTAATTAGTATTGAAACGTCTGGGGTTCATTTTTGGATTACAAGTTGTTCATCTACTGTTGTGACACATACCTTACAAATATGATGTGAAGAAAACGAGAAACATTTTTTGTCAGTGATGTGATCATATTTTTGGAAAGAAATATTTATCTTAAGATGGAGTTCTACTACGTTTTGAGTAGGCAGGTTGGGTTGTGTTGGATCATGATGGAGATAAATTGGAAGAGAAATTGTGAGAGAAAAATTGTGGCGAACCATTTTCTTAAGAGAGTGATCCAATTTGCATCATTTAGACTTGTCTAGGAATCAGAGTATTGTGTATCTCACCCAAAAGTAAATGTTTACTATTGTAGTCATTAAGACTTATGTTCTATAGCTTGATAGGTAAGGTGAGAAAAACACATAAGAATAACTAGGTTAGAAATTAATGCAACGTTTGTTTTTGTTGGGTTCTGTTGATTTAAATAAAGTATTATTTCATCAGCTTGAAAGAAACATAATATTCTTAATTGCTCTTTGGTTTCATGAAGGAAACTTATATCTAAACAGAGATTCAAATGTAAAATCTTTTACATGGGACTTTGCTACAGGGATTATGTAGCATTCTGTATATAAAAAAGATTTCTACATACAACTGAGAGGTTATACAAGGTCTGAAAGGAGTTGAAGATGCCATTCTTAGGCACTTGGGAGCATTCAGAAGGAACAATTTGCTACAATATATCCTTGCTCTAGTGGAAATAAATGAACATGATGAAAAACATGACATGGAACATTGGTACCACATGTCTCCTAGGTTCTGAGGCTACCGGCTTCTATGACACAAGCCTCAGAATATCAAATACTATGCTTTTCTTGCCACTGAAATGCGTATTGCAGATATCAAATATATCATTGCTTGCCATATATTTATTATATATTTCGTTGATACAAATTATAATAATATCTATATCCTTTATTTTTTAACTGAGAAAATTGGTTTTTAGAAATCATACGTGATTGAGACTGCTTATGTTCCTCCTAGAAGAATTACAACATGATGACATTCTAAATATTAGAGACTATGAAATGTTGATGGATGCATATGTAGTAGCTAACTTGGAAAAGACAAACGTAGTCCTAGACTCACAGAGATTATTTGGGCTACTGCCTGACATGATTCTTCGCCTATTTGGTCAGTTCTCTGAGGCTAGGTTATTGAATGACTAAGTTGTTGCAAGTATTATGACTCTTGTATCTTCATAAGATGATGGAATGTTCCCCAATAGTTGAATATGTTGTCATACTATGACCTAGAAGCTCAACTAGCTGGTTTTACATTTTTGTTGGTGTCCAGTTTTGTTGAAACGTGAATGAGGATAGAATCAGAATGAATCAAGCAAAATTCAATCTTCCGTAGGTATTTGAGAGTTTTATAGACGACATCAGTCCAGGAATTTCATTGTGGAAATAGACCCCCAGGATAGCAGCACCAATGTTTTATATCCACATGGAGTAATAAGAAATTTTTGTAGTCATGCAGAGTACTGTTAGGATTGCCACTCGTTATCTGATGTAATAAACAAGAGGTCCTTTCCTTGGTACTTTAGTTTGTTTTTATGATGGACCAACAACTGTTAAAGGAAATCAGGTATGAAGTTGCAGACAGCAGTTCGACCTTGAAGGTGTTCTTGATTTGCTCCCTAGTGTCATCCTAACTTTGAACTATCTAATTCCATAGCTGAATTCTGTTGATGTTTGACTTATTCTTTGGTAGGAGCTGTGAGTAAAATGTTGTCTGTTTTGATCAAATTAGTCTTCTTCATTAATGTTGATGCAGAAATAATGATCAAATGATTAATACTGGCATTTAAAAACTTTTTAGCTATATCTCTCCCTACTGTTGCTGTGATTACCTTTGAAAGATCATCATTAGATCACAAGGATGAGTATTCTCTTTTTTTTTGTGTGTGTTTTTGCTGATGTAGCTGGCATATAATCTATTCTAACAATACAAACACTTGTTGGTACCTACATGATTGCAGTACAGAGCCACTTTTTGCATAACTTTTGTTGTAATAGATTGACATTTTATGAATTCCTCTGGATTTTTTAGCTCATACATATATTATTTGCAGGTTTGGGATAAATCATTTGTCGAGGTTGTTTTTGTGTTATGAAATATTTAAGGTTTGTGAACTTTCTGTAGTTTGAGTAAAGATGAATATGTCTGATAATGGTCTTTCTGATAAAGAGGGTACCAAGTTAAATTTGTGGAATAAAGTTACCACTTTAAATCCCAATGCTTTGGAGTTTATTCCATCATCTCTGAAATATGCAAAAAGCACCAAAAGCTTAGATACAAAAAAGTTTGATGGCCTAGGATCTTCTGGAAATTCAGTCTTTAATCAGTCAGGCTCCACTATATCAAACAACTCAGAAGTTGAGGCGAATCCATACTGGTACCATCAGCTTCCTGATGATATCATCCCTGATTTCAAAGTCATGGCAGAAGAGTTGCAGGGACCTGGAAATCTCCGAATTGCAGATCTGTCCTTACATAATGCTGTTGGACCATCAAGACTTACAGGATCAATGGCCAACCAATTATTAGGTGTGAGGAAAGATGTTCCTTGTTTTACAAGTGAAAATCACCATTTGAGTGAAAAGATATGTGCTGAAGAAAAATCACCAACTGCGTTCATGGCTTCAGCTGCTAGTTCCTGGGGCAAACCTTTCATAAATGGTGAAAAGCACAGTAGAATTGGAAGGATGGGATGCAGAAACGATGGGGATTTTTGTGCTGGTCCAATAAATGATTTGACAAGTAATAATATGCTTCTTGAGAATGCAGCTGTTGATCCTATCAAATATTTGTCATCATGCTTTCCCGGTTGTGATGCTCAGAGACTAGCCAATGTTTACTACAAGAATGGATGTGACTTGAACTCCACAATTGAGCTTATAAGTCACTACATGGTATGTTCGGGTTAATTTGGGCTTTTGTTTTTTCGGGAATCATTTCTTATATCAAGTATTTTAGAAACCTAAACTTCAGATTCATCTTTAGGCCTTAAACAAAATGTTGGGAAGTAAGAAATCGAATTGTAAAGTGGAAACAAGTGACTTAATAGGAATAGCAGTAGCTGTTTGGTTATTTGGATATCATCTAACCAAGGCTTTTATGCTAATAAAGAAAGGATGTTCTTCACCGAGTTAACAAGAAAAGGCCAGACCAGATAGCTATGTGATGGTGTCTAAATTTTGTTGGGCATGCTGCCTGCTGTGGTTTCAGCTGAAATTATAAGCATGGATTCAGAAAACTTATTTTCTTTTGGGGTATATGGTCATGGAAGTTTTGATAGAGAGAATATCAGAAACTTGCATTACAACTTGTTAGTTTAACTGTGATATATAATATTGTTGAAATCATAACTCAACATGTCAATCACTACTTTTTAGTTTATCTCGTTTGAGTACTACTATGGGCAACATTTTCATACTGTTCTAACCACAAATTACTAGGAGGTAACAATCTTGTTGTATTTTACAGTTTATTTAATTTTTGTATTAGGTTATGTTATCGTTCTTCGACTGTGGTGCTGTACGCATGTTATTTTATTGAATTTATTAAACTTTTCCAGTTATAAGTTTCCCAGATAGATTTGTGACTTTAAAATTTTACTAGAAGTATGAAGAAATGACATTGTGGCAGATTATACATTTAATATTGATCGTTGCTATAATGTTATGATATCATTACCTGTGCTCTTTAGTTGTCTTTTGAAGCTATTTGAGGGCATAACATTGTCATCATTTTCTTCTAAATGTCAGCATGAGGTTGATAGTGGTTTTGATCAGAACCTTAATGTGATGTCATTGGCATCCTCAAGAGTTAGCATGCTGGACCCCACTGCTCTGTCCTTCGCAGAGACACATGCACAAAGCGGGTCATCAAAGTATAATAGGGAAGATACCCAACATAATCCCATTATGCATAGATCTACCTCCAGCATATCAAAAGGTGACATGAAATTTGCATCAACCATTAGACAACTTGGGTTGCAGGATTTTCATCGTTCGAGGTCTGATAGAAATGGTTGTGCCGACGGCCATGTTGGCTCAGGTAGAACCATTCAACTTTTAGCTAGTTCTCTTAATGGTCATGGTAAAACACTTTATAAAAATAAAAGTGCAGCTAATTCAAGTTCTGGTTGGCTCGAGACTGAAGATGCAGTGGGTAATTTCTAATACCAATTTTCTGAGTTAAAAATGGAAATTTTCCCATTGTCATCATTTAATATGATTGCAAATTTGTATTCAGAGTCAAGAAGGGAAGATCACAATGTTGCAACTCTACGGAATAAGTGCTTTGAAATGGTAGGTGTTCTGGTTTCTGGGGCATCATAAGTTATTTATTCATCACAATTCCTGTTATAATCATTTCTGAGGATGACTTTTGTTATTGCTCTATGCTTGATAATTGTTGTTTGATGTTCGCGGAAGCACATTCTCTCTTCTCATCTTAATAATATTCATGGGCATCTCTAGTGTACTGATATAGATGATATTCAACTTAACCCTTTGATCTCTTAAGGGTAGCACCGCAAGAAGAATGAGGAATTGTAATGCAACGCATGGATCTGCGTATTTATTAGAACTTAATTTTAGTGTTTCTCTTGTTTATGCTAGCTATACTTGGACAGCATTGTGAATCTAGTTGCATCATTGGAAATGTTGAACCACCTGGATTCTAAATATATTCAAGTTAGTCAGAGAGCACAACTCTCCACCTCATTTTTGTTCCATGTTTTCTCTGTGAAGCTTTCTGTCATTTTCTGAACTTTGGCTTCAATTTAGATTCCTCAACTGATTCTTGATTTGGCAGTGGCCTCATTGTTATATGTCTTTCATCCTTTGCAACAACACTGATCAATTTCACTGGCATCTGTTATATAATATGAATTGTTCCTCATCTAATCATCTTCTTATTTATATGTATCTTATTCAAGAATGTAGCCTCTTTTGCTTGGAAAGCAATCACCTTTATGTATTATTGACAGGAAAATCAAACATATTATATTGGCGACAAGGTTTTGGCAAAGGAACTGGGTTCCAAAGAGCAATTGTACAACAGGCAAACTAGCTCAGCTCATGGAAAAGCTGAAGCAATTTACCAGATGAGGTTGGTCATCTATTTCACTGATTGAGATAATGTATGTTAAATTTATTCCTGGAGTCATTTATGGTTGCCAACTTTGGAGGGTTTCTTTGGTACAGTAGTAATATACTTGGGTACCATATGACCTAAGCGACCAAGGTTCGAGTGACAAAATTGGTCACTCTGTTTATAGAGGTAATACTGCATCCGTTAGCTCTCATAAAATCTTGCATTGCCAAGAGCCTTGTATGTGGGATTTAACCTTTTGGGTTATACTTTCTGTCTTTTTTCTTTTACTGCACTCAATATTTGTTATTTACATATCTAAAAGCACTAGTTAATTTTGAAGAACTGCCAATGTTTTTCAGGAACCCACTGTTTCCGGAGCACCAAAACTACAGCCAACTGAAAGACCAGGTGATCGACTTATACGGCCTCTCTGTAACCGAAGCTATGCAATCCCTCAACAACAGGTTGAGCTTCCTGAGACGCAAGGCAAGGTCCTCAGGGCAGCGACTGCACGCCGTAATATGCGTTGGAGTTGGTCAGCAGCACTCCAAGGGCACAGGATCTCCTGCTTGGCTTCCTCTTGCAGTGGAGCAGTACCTGACGACGGAAGGCCTGCAGTTCACCCAGCCTCACCCAGGCCTTCTCCGTGTTGTGATATATTGACAGACACGCTGTAACTATTATACCCAATTGGAGAGAGAGAGAGAGAGAGAGAGAGAGAGAGAGACAGATACATCATACACTTTTCCTTATTGTGCATATGGGTGGAATAGAAGAGAAATCAGTGCAGAGTACGTAGTTACACTACTGTTGACGTTGTAAATGGTGGTGGCTTTCGTTACTACCTTTTGTAATTTGGTGGGTGGAATTTTTCTGGTTTTGTTGCCATATATTGTACATTCTCTTTCTTTAGTCTGTTGGTTTTTCTCTGCGCTATTTGAAAGTTGACGAAGCTGTTTTTCGACTTGAATGTGATTGATCATATCGAGCAAATAAGAAAAAAAAAATCTTATCTGACTTTTACTGATCTGATGTGAAAAAAGGTCAGTCGTGTTCTTCTCATCGATTCATACGCTCAGACACCGTAGCATTCCGTGGTTCGAACAGAGACAAGCCAAAACCTTAAAGACTTCGCGGCAAACCGCTCCGTCACACGCGTATCCTTCCATCACGTCCTTCATCTTCGTCTTCCTTCTTCTCCTCCTTCAATGCACATTTGGGGTGGAAATCGACATTGCACCCGATGCAGCTGTAGGACCACCTACTTCCCATCTCGCCGCAGCCATCACAGCAATACGTCTTGCAGCGGGTCAGCACAAGCTCGTGCCCATGGAGATCACGCTTCACCTTCTCAGGCCACCCCTTTGCCATCTCCTCAATCTTCTGCTCCAACTCCTTGATCCTCTCCTCGCTGAACGGGTAGGCATCAGCTCCATGGATCGTTAACAGATTCCTTGCGTCCTTTGTGAGAGTCCGACCCGTAGGACCAATGGCAACCAGGGAGGGGATGCCACGGACTCTAAAAGTGCGGCTAAAATATTTCCTCCTCTCATCACCAAACGGCAGCGCCAACCAAGGCATGCCTGAGAAGAACTCCTCGAAAGAATCCTGATCGCGGTCGCTGGAGATGAAGACCATCTCGAAAGAACTGTCCATGCTCTTGATCTTTTGATATTCCTCGATCAGCCCGGCAGCAAATTCGCGGTATCGACCGCACCAGCAAGCTGAGAAGTAGAGGAGGATGGTCGCGCCGACAAGCTCCTTCACCGGAACCTGTGAAGCACGATGACGAGAGATTAGCCATCGACGATGCTGAGCTGTGGATTCACTATATGCTCAATTCATTACCTTCGAGCCTTGTTTCCCAATTACATAATCGAGGTCCCCAGAGACAAGAAGATATTCCAGTGTCTGTGCATCCATTTTGGCCTTTGCCTTCTCTGCCATCAAATCCAACCTCTCCTGAGAAAACGGGAACGCTTCCCACGCATCAAATCCATGTTCTTCGACGAGCTCAGCGTAATTGACATCCATAGTTTTGCCATCGGCACCAATCACAACCAAGGCTGGGTTGGCCCTGACATCAAAGCAGCGGCCAAGCTTCTGACGGTTCTTGTCCTCGAAAGGAATCGCGAGCCATGGCATGCTCGCCAGGTCTTGTTCATAGGACGATTTCTCATCATCTAACGACACCAGCACAACCTCAAAGCTCTCCCGGGCTTCCTTGAGCTTCCTATAGATTTGAGCCAGCACCGGAGTGAACTCAGCGCAACAGGTGAAAGCACCGATCGAGAAGTACAAAACCACTATCTTCCCTTCGAGATCCGACACGGCAACATGCTTCGATTCAGTATCGATCAGGTGGTGACAGATGGTAAGCTGGTGGATCAAAACTGTAGCTTCTCTTCCTACAAGGAGGTCATCGATTACCTTGGACCCATCATTGGAGATCAAGTAGTCTCGGGAGGGCGAAACCAACAGTCTTGGAAGAGACTGTTCCTTCTTGGCAGCCTCCTCTTCCTCCTCCCTCAACCGGTTGATCTTCTCAGGAGTAAATGGATACCCCTCTGCACCGTATTCTCGCACAGCTTCGATACCTTGTTCATTAAGGACCTTGCCGCTGGCATCGAGGATGACAAGGTGGGGTATGCCTCCGACCCTGAAAAGCATATCGAGCTTTTTACGTGTGTTAGAGTCTGCAAATGGGATTGCCAACCACGGCATCTTCGAAAAGTATCTATCAAAGGAGTCCTCGTCGTGATCAGCTGGCACGATGACAATCTCAAATTGGCACTGGCCCTTCGAGGAGAGCTCATCGTATACTTCGATCAGCAGAGGAGTGAAGCGTCTGCGGGGTCTGCACCATGAAGCCGAGAAGTAGAGACCAACCACTTTCCCGTCAAGACTGCTGATCGCCACCTGAACAAATCTCTGCTTGTCAGCGAGAATCTATAGATCGCCGTGCATTTTTCATAGTTGAATTAGGCAAAAAAATTGGACTTTTAGCAATAAGCATTTCGCCTAATCTCATCCTCCTCCGTTTTCTTCTCTCTAAACCTCTCGATCCTCAGATTCAAATCCAAGCCTTCGATTCATCCTATTGCTTTATGCTCTTTCTGACAGATCAAAAGACGCCCTGCTTTCTTGTGACGAACACACAGCATATCGTTGGCTCGCCGGAAGGGACAAAGGTTCACTTACTCTAGGCAACGAGAATGGAAGACTACTTCTATAACGATAGATTGGTAAGCAAGTCTCACAAGATCTTGACTTTCTACGGTAATCATGATGCTCAACAAATATTAGCGATTGATGGTAGACACCTTGTCGCCATTGTTACGGAGGAGGAAGTCCCTCTTGTCGCCTGAGAGCAGCGACACCACATCGCTCACTGCCACCTTCGCTGCCATTTCCTCTCTCTCTCTCTCGACGGCAAGAAGGAAGGGGACTTCGACGCCACCTGCTTATATAGACAGGCCAGCGGACCATTGGTTGCCTTCGTCGTGAAGTAACGAACAGTGAACGCCTCGACGCAGAGCTGTTGTCGTTCAACATACACCATTAAGAAATCACTCCATCCTTCCGTCTGAGAATATAATATTAATCACCTCAGCAGTCTGATCTCAAACACCATAGTACGGAAGATAGAAGTGGGTATAATGCTCGGAAGCCAAGGGTTTAAATAATACAAAGAAGCTGATGTTCACATTCCTTTTTGTCCTCTCTGAAAGTTATCTCTAGAAATTAATGGCCACGAGAAAAAGTTCCATCGTCGTCACTTCCGATCATCTTTCTTCTTCTTCCGGTACGTGCTTGTTCGAAAGATTTATTGACCTCTTTAAGACAATCAAAAGTTGCCTATATGACAGACACCATTGAGATCATCAATTACCTTTGGATCTGTCTTTTAAGATCAATTCCCTCTTAGCAGCCTCCTCCTTCTCACTCGACTTGTCGATCTTCTCAGGAGTAAATGGCCCCTCGAAAAGCTTACCGGGCTTTTTGCGTGCGTTGGAGTCTGCATATGGGACTGCCACCCAAATGCATTTAAGGAGTCGTTCCGAGTAATTCACTAAGGGGAGGAAGCATCAGTAGCTAACTTCACTTTCTTATTCACCGTTGGCTCGGGCTCATCCACCTCCACCTCTACCTCCACCTCTTCGGCATCGTCAATGTATTAACAGTTTTTCTGAACTTTTGTTTCGTCCTCACTGTAAGATACTCTTTGCAGTTCTTTTTTTAGTGCTCATTTTTATCACAGTGAAAGCACTAACCTTTATCCTTTGTCGGATCTTTCTTAACAACATTTACTTTACTATCCTTATCTTTACTCGATTTTTTTATTTTTTTTCTTTATCTTTTTAGAGAATTAATTTCTCTTTCTTTATAGTACTCTCTGTCTCCCTCAAAATATTGAGTCTAGATCGTTCATATTAAAAAAAAAATAAAAATAAAAATATATATATATATATATATATATATATCTATATATATATATTTAGTTAGTTTGATTCAGAATTTTTGTAATTATTAAAAAATCGTTCGACAAAAACTAAAAAGAGAGGGGTGCACCAAACAAAAGAAAGATGAATAGGAGGATGCCGCTTAGGTAAAAACGAAGACCATCTATCCAACAGGAAAGCAAGCAAAACCGATGTTACCACCAAAGGCTGCTGGAGGAATACTGTCAACTTTGCGCCTCACCTTCTCCCGCATCCACTCTCCTCAGCCGCGGGAGCCATTAATTCGTCCAAGGTTTCTGTCTTCCCCAACAATATCTCAATCTTTGCATTTTGGATGCGCCGACCCCTGGATTCATGCTTGACATCATCAGTTGATGGATGATGCAATCTTCTTCTCGATAGCCAGGCCATTGTTTTTCAGAATTTCCGCGATAGTGACAACGGTTGCAATTGCTTGGCGAGGTTGAGGTCGAAGAAGAGGGGCTTCTTCTTCTTGGACACCTGGATCCGGTTCTTCTTGTGGGAATCGGCGGCGGTGGCGTGGGGATTGTTCACGCCCTCCGTGATCTCCTCCATCGGGGAGTCCTTATTCCAACAGACGGGAAGGAGGCGACGAAACCCTAACCCTAGCCGTCCGAAAGCCTTTCTTTCGCCCGCCGAAGGGAACCATTCTCTCTATTAATCGCACAACAACGCACCGTGTCAGGCGTTGGGTGTCTCATCGCTGTGGTTTTGGCGTTTCGCTACCCGACGCTTCTCTTCTCAGGTGATCCTATCTACCCCCCGCCCGCCTCCCTCCCATTTCACTCCTCCTCATCGGGGTTTCTGCACCCTAACCCCTATTTGTGATGGATCTGGGCGTCTTTGCATCGTGCTAAGCCCCGATTACGGCATGGGATCTCCATTCCGTCTATGAGAATATGACCCAGCAAGTTTTAGGCTAAAGTCCCTCCTTTTTTTTGTTTCGACTTCTTCGGTCGAGATGGTTGGCGTGAGAGAGGAGTGACATGAGTCCTTGATGATGGGTCGCCGAGTGAGCTGGTGAAACGCTACCACTCCGGGCAGACGGTAATCTCCAGATGCAGTTCGAGCAGGATCAGGACCTTGAGGTCCACGACAATACTGGCGACGATCGGTCAGAGGTTCCTCCCAGGTGCATAAAAATCTGATCTTGAAGTATTGGGCTCTGATTCTCGTTGAATTATTGAGAAAAAAAGGTTGAGATTTCTTTTTGATATTTTGATGGTTGAAGATGGACCCAGTTGATGACAGTCGATATTAAGTTTGAAGAATGGCTTGTCGATTATATTTGATTAATACACATTTAGTTTCTTTCTTTACTTTTTGATCTTTGCATTGACATTCACTTTAATTTAGTTGCTGCTTGCTAACTTAATTTAAGTAGAAACAACATAAGTGAATTGCTTGAACAATCGTTCTTGATATATTTATACCAATTAAGTGGTTAATAGTATGTTCATCTATGAAACATGGTTACAGATATATGTTACCGGTTTTTGGTCATGTAAATGCTCCCATACATCAAATATCGACAAATAGGACACAATCCGGCATGGATACAAATAGACTATAATGAGAAAATAATATAAATATACAATTATAGTTGATAAAGCTTAACATTATTTTTTATTATTTGGAATATATAATATTGATACAAAAAATTAGCATTAATTAGCTGGCATCCCTCAAATATTCATCATGAAGGAATTTTTTCTCTAGCAATTAATACTACAACCGTTTAGTGAATGTAGCATTAACTTTTGATTGCTGAGGTACTGTATGATGTTAACTTCATTATTGATATGAAAGTCAAATATCCTAAAAACCCAAAATTCTTTGGAGAATCATGCACAAAGTATTTCCTAAGTATACTACAACTACTATCCTTATAATTATTTTTAAAGAAACTGGATCCTTCAAGGAAATATCGAAGACATATCCAAAAAGTATCCTACAAATATCATAGTTGACATCTATTCATTAATTTGATGTATCCATATTTCAGTGGTGTCCACACTGTGTTCATGAGAGGAAATAAATTTCTCTTCTCATTTATAAGAATTTGGTTTAGTGGAACAAGGTATTGTCCATTGTATTTCTAGGGCATTGTATAAGTGGCAACCTGACATAAATATTAAAGTTTTCCTTTGTTCAAGAGAAGCTTTCCATGACACCTAGATGCCTATGCTAGTAGCTTTTACTGGACAAAAGAAGTATAAAAACCACATAATAAAGCAAGTGCTGTTACTTTGGTGATATGAATTTGGCAACATTTTGTTGTTTGGAGTTGCTGTTTCTAACTGTAGCTGATAGACTTATTTATTATAGTCCGAGATCTCTGTTCACTTTAAAATTGCTGCCTTGTAACTTGTTTCAATGGTAGAACTTGGAGGAACAGTTTAAGGGTTTAGAATCTGTATTGGTACATGATTGAGCAGAAGTGGACAAAGTTTGACATGGATATTCTATGGCAGTTAATTCCAGGTCTTGTGTGATTCCTTAAACTTCTATTGAATTTGTTCAGATGCATCCGGTGTGGCATCAGTGCAAATGCAACACCACATATGCGCCGTGGGCCTGAGGGACCAAGGACTCTTTGTAATGCATGTGGGATTGCTTGGACAAAGGTTGGTACTTCTAATTTTCTCTTTCTTGCTTTTGCATGTAGCTGTTTAAGTTCTTGAACAATGATCCACATTTTATTATTTAATGAAACTGTTTCTTATGTAATTCCTGGACTTTATTTTTCTGTTGGTGCTGTTGATGAGGTAGAAACGCAAAGATGCATAAATATATGTGCATGCAAAATGTAACTTGACAATTAAAGTCTTTCAACCAATATTCCTCATTTGAGTTACTAATGAGGCTAAACCTTCAGATGCATAATGCAGGACCAAAGAGAATGACTTGCTAAAGCTGTTACAGACCTGAGAAGAATGGACTCAGGCGCCAAAGAGACAAAATACTAGTATGAGGTCTTAAAATTGACACTATTAATGGGAAATATAAGTGCCCCAAGGAGAGAATGCTTATTTTGCAGACAACTATTGGAAAACATCTTAAAGAGCCTTAGAGTGGTATTAAGTGAATCTGACTCTGTACTATGGTAATTAGTTGAAATCAAAACTGTACAGACAATAAACAAAAGAAAGTATTGATACCTCAGTTTTAATATTGGTCATTCAGACTTTCATAATCAGTAGATTAGAAATTTTGATAACAATAGATAATTCATAGGAAAGCTTAGTTAGAGCAGTAATTGTGACCAGCTAACTGGTTTGATGTAGATAAAGCTGCACCAGAAGTTTGATGTTATTCAAATGGACCGGAGAGTATGCATGGCTTCGTGAAGAAAAGCCAATAGTTTTGCAGCAGATTCAGGCCATTATAGCATATGAAAGAGCAAAGAGACAAGATTAAGATCAAGGGTCAAACAATTTCGACGCTTTTGTAGGCCATACTAGAATCTGAATTTCAGATTCAGCATTTATGAAAAACAGAATAGTAAACTATGGAGTTTGGAACATTATGTAGTCAATTGAAAAGGCAAAAGAAGAAAATCAACTATAATAAGCAAAATTTTGAGAGAATTATGAAATAAAATAAAGTAGATTTAAAGTGTTGGAAAGTCAACTCTGTATTATAGTGCATGATTTTATCTAATAGATAATCCTAAAATAAATGCTAAGCAATATGTATATGTCAGTTAAACAACTTCCTTCCCATTTCCTCTTCCTCCTCTTGTTCTTCTTCCTTGTGCTCTTTTTCTTCTTAGTAGTTGAGCTAGTTTCATACTTAGGAGTTTTGGTAATTCCTAAGGTCAACTACAAATTGGTGAATTCATCTGTGGTTTAGTTTAGAATTTTAAGTGCAATAACATGGTGAAAAAGGAGACAAAGATGTAGTGGTTTAGGTGGAAAATTTCTTTTGAAGTCTCAAAGCAATAAATAGATATGGAAAAGCCATAACTGGAATGTGAAAGTATGTCTTGTTAGTTATCTTTTAGAGCTTTCTTAGCTTTTAAATATATTTAAATGTCCTCAAGATTGTTTTTTTGTTTGGTAAGCAGTCTTCATCTTGAATGCCTCTTATACTTCATTGTTTCTCCAACAAGTTTCTTTATATTTATATGTTTCTTCTTTGGAACCTCCAAGAGGCAAGAAATATACTTAGGCTGAATAAAAGCAATCTAATTCCTTGTTTTTTCACATTTGATTTCCCCAATACTCTTTTGCAAGGGATGATAGTTATCTTTGAGTGTTGCCATTTCCTTTTTGGCATTTAGCATTGGTAATTTAAGATCATGGTCTCTATCTTGACCAAAATATTATTTCATCTGGTTATTCTTTTTAACAAGGCTTTCTGTGGTGATTTAGTCTTTACTTGAAAGTGAAAAATGTTCTTCTATCTTTTGAAATCTGTATGTGTAGTTTTTGGGAATCTCCATGACCTTGAGAAATTGGACCTCTCTCAAAGATTGATATTTCAACTATTTCATCTCTCATATTCTATTGTTTTGTGCAACTCCTTGCGACATTACCCACAGTGTCACCACCAGATAACTCGTCTTTCACTGGAATTGCTTGGATTAACTTATGTCTTCTCTCCACCAAGCCAACTTCATCATATTTAAGAGCAACGACACTTCACTGAATCCTTATCTACTTATGTTATGGCCCTTGTACTTAACTTCTTTACATATATATCTTTCATTCATAGCCAAACTCATGAAGTGCTTCAGCGGTTGAATTAGATTGTTGCAACTTGCAAGCATTCAGTGACAGTTCCATTTTGTAAATTTACCTGTTGCTCTTTTTATGCTTTTGTCTCACCAAATTCTTCTTTAAGCTGATGAACCACTATAGAATTTGTATAAACAGGGGAAATTGAGGAGAATGATCGACTCAAATAGCCCTGCATATGAGATCACAATGGCAAAATTGGTGCCAGAAATTGATATGGAATTTGAAAGCGAAGAGAAGGCATATGAGTTCTACAATAAGTATGCGGGGCATGTAGGTTTTAGTGTGAGAAAAAGTTCGTCAGGTAAATCATCTGAAAATGTTACTAGATCAAGAACTTTTGTTTGCTCAAGACAAGGTTTTCGCAAGGACAAAAAGGGAGCAAAAGAAGTAAAGAGACCCAGGCCAGAAACAAGAATAGGATGCCCTGCACGAATGACCATTAAAATTACGCCAAGTGGTAAATACCGAGTGACAGAGTTTATTGGAGAGCACAATCATCAGCCAGCACCACCTTCAACAACCCACATGTTGAGGTCTCAAAGGATAACTATTGAGCTTCAAGCTGCTGAAGCAGATTTGTCTGATGATTCTGCAACAACTCCAAAAACTACCGGTGAGACTGCACCAAGGCCGATTGGTGGTCCTAGAAATGTTAGGTTTCTTCCTGCAGATTACAAGAATAATCTCCGATCAAAGCGTATGAAAGCCATGCAGATGGGTGATGCTGGATCTGTATTAAAGTATCTGCAGAGCATGCAACTTGATGACCCCGCTTTCTTCTATTCTATCCAGGTCGATGAGGATGATAAATTGACTAACATTTTCTGGGCAGATTCAAAATCCATAATGGACTTTAACTACTTTGGTGATGTTGTGTGCTTGGACATGACTTACAAAATAAATGGATATGGTAGGCCTTTGGCACCATTTCTTGGCATGAATCATCATAAGCAAACAACTATATTTGGTGCTGCATTACTGTATGATGAATCAGTGGAATCTTTCAAGTGGTTATTTGAGACTTTTAAAATTGGGATGCGTGGAAAGCAGCCAAAGACATTATTGACGGATCCATTTATGCCAATAATTAATGCTGTAGCTGTAGTCTGGCCAGGCACAAGTCATCGCCATTGTGTATGGCATGTCTACCAGAATGCTGTTAAACATCTTAATCATGTATTCCAAGGTTCAAAAACTTTCTCAAAGGATTTTAGTAAATGTATTTATGATTATGAGGAAGAGGAGGACTTCTTATTAGCATGGAGAGCAATGTTGGAGAAATACGACCTTAGGAACAATGAATGGTTACTAAAGTTATTTGAAGATAGGGACAAATGGGCTTTACCTTATGGCCGAGACATATTTTGTGCTGACATGAAGAGCAGTCTACAGACTGAAAGCTTGAGTGGTGTGCTAAAGAAGTTTTTGAGTCCTCAGTTAGATCTTCTATCATTTTTTAAGCACTATGAGAGGGTGTTAGATGAGCATCGCTATGCAGAACTACAAGCTGATTTTCATGCAAGTCAAAGCTTTCCAAGAATACCTCCTTCAAAGTTGCTCAGACAAGCTGCTAATGTATACACGCCTGTGATCTTTGAAGTCTTTAGAAAAGAATTTGAGATGTTCATGGATTGTATGTTGTTTAGTTGCGGTGAGGTTGAGACAATATCTGAGTACAAAGTTGTTGTCACAGAGAAACCCAGAGAACACTATGTTAGATTTGACTCCAGAGATTGTTCTGCGTACTGCAGCTGTAAAAAGTTTGAGTTTACGGGGATTCAGTGTTGTCATGTATTAAAGGTGCTTGACTTCAGAAATATCAAAGAGTTACCTCCAAAGTACTACCTGAAGAGGTGGAAAAAAGATGCCAAGTCTGGAAGTGAAGGTGGCAATCGGGTGATTGCAACTGATAGTGATCCCAAGTCCCCCACAAGCTCATCCCTGAGTGTTCCAGTGCCATCCTACACGCAACAGCAGGGTTTTCATGGCATGAGTCATTTTGGTCAAGTAAGTCCACTGAAGACTCAACGCTGTGGTAAAACTTGGTATTCTTAAGTCGGTCTCTGTTTGGCTTATAGTATTCATTAAATTGCAGGATTCATCAGTCTCAGATTTGCATCAAGACTCATTTCAGGCTAACACTCAGTTAAATCAGGTAGAAATTTGTCTATAGTGTACTGAAAAGCTTGATGCTGCGAATATCATGATGCTATAAATTTGCAAACTAAATTCTCTTAGTACTGTGGACTAGGTTTTTCTGAATCCTGAGGTATCTTGGTGCTTTGTGACGATGTTGGCATGAAATATACACATTGCCATACAATAGTGATTAGGCAAATACTATCACTTAAATTGTTTGTATTCTAATCTTATTTTATGCATATATTAGATTGTTGATTATGAGCATTATTGTTCTGTCATTACTATGTAAGGATATTCAGCTACAATCATGCACTCCCAACCATTTTTTGGGAGTGCCCATGTAAACTATCAGATCAGTGATCAAGGCTGTTTAGACATTGTAATCTTCACCACCTGGATCATCTGAACATGTGTTGCTTGTTCTGCAAGTTTAAAATTTTTACATGAAGTGATTTAAGCCAGTCATCGCATTTAGATGATGGAATTGCCTTGTATCCAATGAACATTGACTTACATAGCTTATGTGTTTTGCTTTTCTCCTTCAGGTTGTTGCACAGACTCATGGGCCATGGTCTTTGGTAACAAGAGCAAATTCTTCCTAGAATTGCCTTGAGATAGGCATTGAGAAAATTTTGTATTACAATCGACTGATCCACTTGTGTTAGGATTCAGATGAGATGGTAAAGTGACTCTTTGCAACTAGTAGATAGATTAAGCCAACGTGGAGTCTAATGTCACTATTTGTCTGTATTGTAGATTTCATGTTCATGTATCTGCTGAATAATTTGGAGGATATCCTAAGCATAGGAACATGTTGTATCTGGCATCATACCTAGAGAATTTGATTAGCCATTATCTAGTCTAGAGTTGTCCTTTTTGGTTTTTGCCATTGGTTGAATTTTGTGTCATACCAGTCAATTGTTTCCAGCAATAATTCGTTATAAGGTTCTTTTCAATTGCTTTTATTTGCAAATCTGATTTTGAAAAATCTTGTTTCTGCACTGGACTTGGGTCTTATATTTCTGATGATCATCTTTCTTCAGCTTCCATGTAAGTCATGGTTTGTCAATTTACTTGTTAGGCCAGTGGTATAAAGTAGATATCAGTAACTTCTAAAAGCAGCTAATTTATTGATCAAGTGTTCAGCTGAAACTGCAGTATTGGTCTGATTAATTTGTTAGAGAAATTATCATGAACTTTGATCTATTTTGGTGGTGTTCGAATAAAAAATTTGTGTATAATTTGATTGACCGAGTTATTTGGAATGATTTGGTTGTCGTTTTGTGCATCATGGTTCTTCGAAAAATCAATATCTTCACTGGGGAATTTTTTTGCATTCGTTTTTGTGTCCTTCAAATAGCCTTGGTGTTTGATCTTGTTACTTTCCCCTTGCAATTCATATTTATAGAGGGATAGCAGGTGGCTAAACAAGAATTCTGAACGCAGATAAAGGCCTTGTTGTGAATTAGTTACCCATTCAGTCTCCCATATATGTTACACTACTCGTAAGACTTAGGTGGAGAGAAAGGATTACCCAAGCAAACAGTGTAGACTTGGCTTTTATTTTTCTTGGAAAAAAAATGAGGTGCCGCATCAATGCCTTCTCTGAGTAATCATTAATGTAGGAAGCTTCTTGATGCACCTCAACCATCAAGTATCCTTGGAAAATCTTATTCAGCTTCGAGTGGTACAATCAGAGTTAATCTTGCTTTTCATCTTAAGAAGACTGAGTTTAGCCAATAACACAATAATACATGGGTTTCTAAATGGCAATTTATCTATTCAATAAATCATTAGGAGTTTTCCTCAGCACCAGAGTTAATATTAATATCTGCAGTATGATATATATGATCTCAAAGGCTGTCTGATAGTTTGTTGAGCCGTCCATTTCTCTTGATATTGTTTGACAAAGCTGTTTCAGGGGTTGGATGGAAACTCGAAGAAAAGTTGCTGGAGTTGTGGCTGGCCCATGATTGAAGCAAGAGTCACGGTGTCATCTCTGTTCTTGTCATGAAAGCAGGACACATGCCTAACAATCTCCATGGTACATAACTTTAGCTCTTGTGCTTCTTGTTTGCACATCTCTCTGTATCAGCCAAACATCTCATGATCCACATATTTGTGTTTAATCTTATTTTTTACTCTCACAAGCTTACAATCCGAGGGCAAAAGGTTTTGCTGAGCATGAGATGAAATAAAAAGTATTCAATCAACTTGATAGATCTACATTTTATCCTCTTCACTAGCTCTATGTAACCTATGATCTTTAATTGTAGTTTGGGTAGATACTGATGCTTAGAGTGTCTGACTCTGGTCCTTGGAGATCATGTTTGCTGCATTCTACTTTACCCTTTCACACAAGTAGATCTTGGTGACTCACATGATGAACTAACAGATCAGGAGAATAAGTTGAGGCAATTCACGAGTGATGATGATGGATCATGCAATGTTAAATTGCACATCAACAAACTTGATATAAGTTCGAATGTGATGTGTTTGTTTGCCTTCACATACATAGATGAATATGTCCAGCCAACTACCATTTGCAGGTCAAGACAAATGACACAGCCTATTTTCTGATTTTGTTGAATCATGACCATGCCTGAGGTGATGTCTCTCCAACATTTTCTTCATTGTAAAAAAAACTTAACCTCAGCTGCTACTTATATTCATGTCAAAACAACCATTCATCAGCTGCCAATTTGGATGATATTTGAGGCAATGATCAGTGATCTCAGTTTCTCACCAGTGATGAGATTTAACTTTGTTTTCTCCTTCCAGGAAGATGTGCTACCTAACGACACGGAGAAGCTCCTCAGTGGTTCAACAGGTGATGAAGGATACTTTTCTTTAATCAACCTGAACCTTTGTAGCTTAATTAATCATGGTGGAAAAATCCAAACAGCATCACTCCAGGTACATTAAACCAAAGATTCTCTCAGCATTTCTTTTCTTAACACTGTTGCTGGCTTCACTCATGCCTCTCTGCAAGCTAGATTTAACCCTCAGGGTCTTGCCATTTTTGTTTCTTTCCATCTTGGTGTCAGCTTTACACACTAATTGTGGTTAGCAAGTCAAGATTAGATGCTAATAGAAGAATAAGATAAAAGGATTAGCATGGCAATGACATCAAGGATAATGATTGGGCTAACAAAAGAAAAAAAATAACGTATGTCAAAAGAATGCCATCACTTTGTACGCTTATGGTAGCTTTTAAAAGATTAGTGCTGGTTGTTATGGATGAATTGTGTGGCTCACTTCACAATCAAAGACATCATCATATCTTGGAGGTGAGAAAGATGAGGAATCTCTCTTCTCTTCCATCAAATCTTTTGTTTACATAATGTTCCATGGAGATCAACTTTTAGATTGCAGCAACGCAGTTAATTGAGCATATCCATCTTTCTGACTTGTTAACTAACTCCTATCTACAATTCATTATACATTTCAGGTGCTCGGATTAGGAACAAATGATTGGTAGGCCACGTAATTCTCCACTAAATAAAGGTAATTTGGACTAATTAAGCCAACAGCTAACATGGATTAAGACGTATCAACCAAAACTCCAATGAAATCATGCTTAAGTGTTGCTAATATAATCGTACGAGTATTATTATCAATCATACTTTCTACGTAACACTCCTTCACTCTTATTGACTTTTTTGCCACATTTTTAGTAACCTAAAAAAGCTTACCAGGAAAACAACGAACCATTGCAAGTCCTTGACGTGATCGTTCCTATAATATAAGAAGACGCCACACCAACTCCTTAGAAAAGATTCGATTAATAATTACTATACATATTAAAACTGTGAGCAAAATGACGATCATAATTACTCTTTTCTGAAATAGTGGTTATTATATAACAAGAATAACTCCTCTACATTTTCATAATGGTTAGCATAACATGGAAGGAAGGTTGACAATATTGTTGTAGCCATAGTGATATTTTGCCCATTATTTATCATTACCTATGGAATGAAATAACTCTTTTTTTCTCCTCTAGTTATTGTTTTTATTTTATTAACAATTAGTCTAATGGGACATTATGAAAAGTCATTTTTTATTATATACAATAGTTAGTAATAATCTTCGTTTTCAATCGAATAAACTAATATGAATTATAATAATATTAGATAAAATACTTAATTAAAACTTTACATACAAATTCTTATTTCGGATCGATAAGTATCTCATAGTCGGATCTTTAAGTGGATCCGACCCGATAACATGCGTAGCTGCAGCTACGCCGTTCCCCGGACTAAACTGCCCCGTCGTCCTTTCCTTCATATATATATAAATAGAGAGAGAGCGAGAGAGAGAGAGAGTGAAGCCGGCACCAAGTCACCTACTACACCGACGCCATTACAACCCACAGCGACAAGAAAGATAGAGTTGGCCGTCCCGGAGGTCGGTAGTCGAGCTCTTGGATCGGTCCCGTGACGGAAGGTGAGTTCTTGGCGCGATCGGAGGTGAATTGATCGGCCTGGGTGCTCTCTTGTCGGCTTTGTTTTTCTTGATCGAGCAAATCAGTTGGGTTGAGTGTCGCGATCGGCGAGCCATTGGTTCTTGCTGCTCGCTATCCTCCGCATTGCGAGAGGTCGTGATCATTCTGGTGGGTTTCTTTGTTTCTTTGTCTTGGGCGTGGGAAAATTTGGGTATTGTCGAGGGGCTTCATCGGGATGGTGGATGCGGTTCCCGTTCTGATTGGTAGATCTGAGGAGTTCTTCGATCTTGATTGTGGATTCTATTGGGTTTTTGATGACTTCTGATGGTCCGGTTCGTGAATTAGAACTTGAGACGGGTTTCGTATTCTGGGGGGTGAGTGTTTAAGGTTTGGAGTTGTCGAAGAGGAACTGATAACGTGGTCGCTGGTTGAGGAGGAGGTGGCTTCTTAACATAGAGGGATGGACTCTGACACTGTTCTTGAACATGCAATGTTCCGGCTCTCTCCGAGACGCTCGAGGTGAGAATTGCTGACTCTGAATCTTGTCCTTTTTGTAAGTTGTTTTCAGAATTTGGAACAAGATTACCTTTTGCAGGTGCGAATTGTTCGTATCTGGCAATGGGAAGACTGAGAAGATAGCATCTGGATTCTTGAAGCCATTCATCACTCACTTGAAGATTGCAGCAGAGCAGGCTGCACGTGCGGCTAGTTCTGTGAAGCTCGAGGTTGAGAGGAGGAAGAATGATGGAACATGGTTTAAGAAAGGAACGGTTGAAAGGTTGGACATAGAGAACATGATAAAGTTCTGGTTTAGTTGGAGGCTTAGGTTTATTTATGTAGTGCATTATGTTCTCATTTCTATGACTGGTTTGAATAGCTTTTGTACAAGCCTCTTATTGATAAACCTTGTTGCAGGTTTGTTCGGTTTGTCAGGACACCTGAAATTCTGGAGTTAGTCAATGCATTTGATGCAGAAAATTTACAACTGGAAGGGGCCAAGAGAGTATATTTGCAGGTGATACACTTCACTGAGTTCTTTAGTTGGATTTGTGAGTAATGTATTATCACTTTTCTGAAACTGCAAAACCTTTCAATTTCAGGGTCCAGGAGATCCACTTTCTGGTCCATTGGGTATGTTCTATGCATGCTATTTAAAGCAGCATAATTTCTTTATTAGTAATCATAGGGTTACAATAATATCGGTTTTTCTTTCCCTTTATGAATGGTAGCATTTGGAGGAAGCCCTGAATACAGTTTACTGGTCCCTTTATACTGATCATTTGTGTTACATAATTGAATGGTACTTTATATGCAGGACAATTTGTCATATTTGGGCATATGGTATGATGGCCTCCTGTAGTTTCCATATCCTAAGAATATTCTTCTACCATTATCAAGTAGATAAACACCTAACAACAACATATTTAACTGGTTATGTCGATTATGTCATAGATTTGATCGGTTCTTCTCATTTTGCTTGTCTGGCATTGAATAATCATCTATGTAATAGCAAACATATAGATAAGAAAATATAATATTGTTTCTTTAATGCATTTAAGTGGATTAGAAAAGTAGGATTGCCCTTTTCACCTTTGTGACTTTCTTGGAAAATTATGGTTACTCTATTTTAGATATAGCTATATTCAATTCTTGACTGTTGTTTAGTATCTCATGCACTGTTTTACTAGACTTGTATTCAAGAAAACATTGATCTTTGGTGTTAGGGGTCTATAGTTTACAGAAAGACTAGTCAGGATCAACTGTTTGAGTTCTAGATTGTTGTGAATAACATTGACTGTGCAACATACCTAGAACTTATTAGGAACAGTTGCCTTCTTTTTGTGGAACTAAGAGCCGCACATATTACTTCGTGGAAATTAAAATGATATTTTGTAGATATTTGTTATCTTTCCTAGTGGATTTGTATAATTACACATGATAAGATGTACTTGCTGTTGTTATTGACATGTGGTAATACTTTACGTTTGAAATGATCTATGAGATTTTTGTTTTGTGTCATTTGTAATATTCTAATTTCTAACCATCTTGTGTTGCAAAAGTCTGTCAATTTCACTCTATCATTAACTTGAAAGCACTGCATATAAGCAGCATAATCTTGTTAATTGAGAATTCTCTTTGGAGCTTTACACAGGTGGAAATCAAGTAACTACTGAAGCAACAGCAGAGATAACAAAGTAGGTTATTCTCCTCATTCTTAAGTGCTCAATTGAGAATGTGGTTTCCAAATTCAGGTGTTATTCTTTTTCTTTCTTAGAGCAGTTTGTACTTCTTCGCAAGAGATGTACTAAACTCCAAATGCAAAATTTATTCGTATAAGTTAGGTGCATGTTTATGGTAGCGTTGTGTTTTATTGGGTTTAGGACTTTAGGTTAATCTTTTCTATTTCTTACTATTTTTGTAGAGAACTTCTTTTTCTACTTACATCAGTATTCATCTACTGGAGTTGATTTAGGACCCTAATTGAGTTTGAAAAGTGATAGCTCAATGTTCTGGATCTTAGCTCCAATTTATAGCTCCTAAATTGTAAATCAAAGTCAATTTCAATACAAATCACCAGATTAAATTGGCATCGGCTAAGGCCAACTTGATTTCAGCTGATTCTGAACCTTATCATCATAATGGTCACACTTGGTTTGACTCATGGAACCTTTTTTTTTTTTTTTTTTGTATTTGGGTGATTTTGATCAATTCTAACTTTCGACCTCAAGAGAAGGAGAAGCAGAGGTGGCTGGCAATTGCCATAAGCTACTGAATGAGGGAACATAGGAAACAGCAGTGGCCTTTACTGTGATGTTAAGGAGACATCACGGGGGAGCAAAGGAGGGAGGGAGGGAGTAATTCTTGGCCTTTACACAGGAATGCAATGTTATATGATGTAGATTTAAGGGAGCTGGAAATGCTATCCGATGATAGATGTTGTAGATTTAAGGGAGTTGGCGTTTCCTTCTCTATAATGAGTTCTTTTGTTTTTCTACTTTCGCATTACCAAATATTTCACCTATATTTGATAGGTGAAATATTTATTACAATGGGAGCCACATAGATTTTGATTTTATTCTCGCTTTTGTTTTAATAGTTATTTATTACAATGCTTTTTTTATGAAACGATCAATATATGCTTTCAAGATATACATACCACAGTTATTTTATTGATATTTTGTGAATTCCAAGGTAAAAATCTTTTATGATTTTTTTTGTCATATGTATATAATTTTTTGTTATTTATGTTTTACTAAGCTTAACCCAAATAGTTGGTACTTTATGGTTTTGCTGTTGTTGTTTTTTTATTTTATTAAATTTTTAATGGCTTCTATTTTTCGATTATTTTGGTTTGATCTTGATTCCTCTGATCTTGCCGATCTTGATAGTCAACAGGGTGTATGATGTTTTCATGGGGAAAATGTTTTCTACTGGTTCTGACCTAATTTTTCATATACGATCTTCTATTTTTCTCTCCTCTCTCTTTTGTGATCTTATAAATTGCTTTGATGTTTTACTATGCCAATAGTCAAGCAGCCAACTAATATTTAACCTTATGTCTTGTCCTTTATTTGTATTGCAAGTGACATCATTTTGCTTCATCTGGTATTATAATTCGTTGCTTATCAGTTGTAGTGATACTACTACTTCCTACTGTTTCCTACTCAGGAAGGAGCTTCTTAGAGCTATTGATGTGCGGCTTGTCACGGTTAAGCAGGACATAGCCACAGCTTTTGCTCGGGCATCTGATGCTGGATTTACCCCTGACAGTGTCTTGGAGCTTCTTCACTTTGCCGAGTACTTTGGTGCAAATTGCCTGAAGTAAGTATCACAGATTCAACTCTAAATATGCTATCTTTTTCTCAGTTAAGCAAGAAAAAAAATTAGCTTGTCACAAAAGTGTTTGTCGAGGGAGAAGAAACAAAGTTTCTTATATTGTGTAGTTTTGCTGATATGTACTCTGATAATGATGGTGATCTTTTGGCATTGATAGACATTAGTAATTTCATGAAAAAATATACCAAATTCTCTGTAGATGTGTGCCATGTCAGTTTTGTGCATCTTTCTTCCTGTTCGCAATCATTACAAACACCATCACTCAGATTGTCATACAACTAGTTATTTATACCTGAATTGTGTCAGGGTAGTTGTGCTTTACCATTTTAATAGTGATTTCTTGTGCTAGATGATTGTATGTCATTCTGTCTCATTTATCCAGCTAATACTATATCAGAAATCAACTTCTACAATTAACTCAGCATCCAGTTAAATATGACTGGTGATGTGAAGCATTGACCATCCAAAAGAATCTTGGTTAATACATTAAATACCAATATCTCCTTCTTATCTGTGTTAGCTTAAAAAGGAGTCTTTGTCTTTATCATTTTGTCGAGGCTATATGCAAAGCCTAGCTCATACACTTCCAGATCTGAGCTCCTAATTACTTGGCCCTGAAGTCTGCTAGTTATCTTTTCACTAGGACCAGTCTTAACTCTTGGTGGATAGTCCACCTTGTTACGAACGTCAAGCCAAGTAAATCCAGTTGCATATTGCTCATGGGTTCCTAGATTGACCATCAAGATTTTGCCAGGACTGATCTTAAAAACCTGGATT
Organism: Musa acuminata AAA Group; assembly: GCF_036884655.1. Taxonomy (NCBI): domain Eukaryota; kingdom Viridiplantae; phylum Streptophyta; class Magnoliopsida; order Zingiberales; family Musaceae; genus Musa; species Musa acuminata. The sequence goes on along the minus strand of NC_088339.1, from coordinate 29,406,500 downwards.
TTCTTCCAAGGGGATTATTGAGATTGTCTCAGAAATTAACAAAATCATCAATTGATCACAGCCAATGTGGCCAATCCATCCCCATGGTCCAACCAGTTACTTTTGGGCCAATCCAACCAGTCTCACTAGTCCAGCCAATTTCTAGCTGATCTTGTCAATCATGACTTTTATTCAATTTTCAACCTGTTCCAGCCTATTTTTGGTTGATTTCAGAATAATCCTGATCCCAAATCAGATTTGGCAGATCCAGCTATTTCGGATTGAGAATGTAGTTTCGTAGGATTGATCTGAACTTGGACCAAATTATGGAATCCTTGAACTGGGTTGTTGAACTGGAACAGAGCTTATCCATACGTCCAGCAGTTCAATTCCGTATGCCTATGGAGGATAAAGTGCTAGAGGCTGCTACTTTGAACTTTGGCAAGGTGATTCCATCCTTTGTGGTGCAGCCTGTCATACTGCCATGGTACCTGGTAGCTGGTGCAACCTAGTCAGTTTCCATTGGTTAACATACAACCTTGGTGAAAACATTTCGCAGCAAACTCGTTAGACCTTGTATGATAGAATTCCACTAACCAGCCTTTTAAAGGATTGAAATTTCATCTGAAGGAAACTGAACATATCAACAACAACCAGAGATCTCTCTGTTGCTGTTAGCTACAGATCCTGAATACCTAAAAAGTTGGTATTTGATTTTAACATATTTTTACCAAAAACTATGGTTTTAGACTTTTAATGTCGGGTATGTCCAAAAATGTTTTGCTATCAAAAGCAAGGTTATTTATATGGTATATTTAAAGGATTCCTTGATGCAACTCAATTGAAATTAGTCGGATGAGATACATGTAAAAAATAGTAATGAACAATCAACATATAGTATAGCTGCTCATGATGGCATGTCAAACTTAAGTGTCAACCTGTTCTTGTACTATATTGATAAATTTTTTATAAGTTCTTAAGTGTTCCATGTTCTATCTTCTCTATATTGGATAGGAGTAGATTTGATAAATAAGTACCCAAGTTGTTTGTCCTTTTCTTTGCCCTTTTTTTCTGTTTGGGAATTATTATGATGCTGATTATACTGGCAACAGTGAAGCATGCACCAAGTTCATTTCACTTTGCCAAAGGCACCCTGAACTTGTTACTCTTCAACCCCTGCCACAGTCGTTGCCTCCGCCACTAAAGAACACTAATTATTGGAATGTTCAAACTTCCTCTAGCTTAGATATGTCAATACATGAGCCAGAAGTCGAGCCCAAGGTTCCTGGTAAACCACATCATGGATGTGGCGTTAAACTCCACATGCCCAGTAGTAGCCATCCAGCACAGGAAAATGCAGCAGAGTTGTTGGGTACATATCAGCAACTTAAACCTAGTCAGCCGAAATTTTTAGATAGAACAGTTGGAAAGGTGGTGGATGATCCTACTCCCGCTGCATTGGGAACTGAGCCAGCTCAACAGGATGGAGGGGACTCCAGGCATCTAAGCGTGCAAGACCGTATCAATCTCTTTGAGAGCAAGAAGAAAGAACAGCCTGCGAGTTGCAAAAATCTCAGCTCTAATATTGTTGTTAATAGAATTATAGCAGGGAAAGGGGGCCATAGGAGGTTCCCCTCTGATGCCTCAGATAAGTCAGTGTTTAGAAGATGGAGTGGTGCAAGTGACATGAGCTTAGATCTTAGCAGCAGTGTTGGTAGCAGCTTCAATGACAGAGAAGGCTATGGGAGCACTTCTGGCACTCCTACAACTGTCAATTTGTGGCTTCAATCGGACACTGAAAGTAAAGAGAGCATGGCAACAATGGCAGTCACAGCATCCTCTTCTTTGTCTTCTCATGCTGAGTTTAAAGGTCTCTCAGAAGATAAAGATCATACTGAAGTAGATGGTAACAAGATTTCAGTAGCCCAGACCAAAGCCTTAGATGATGAGCAAGGCAAGCATCAAATGAGCGCTTCTCTTGGTGGGGTGAAATTTTATGAATTAAGTGATCAAGATGCTTCTCGGACCCAACAAAAGGGCCTTTCAGAATCAGGTGATTATGCACCAGGCTATCAACCCAAGTCCAAAGTTACCTCAGAAGATTATTTACAATATAAAGAACATAAGGCTCTGCAGGCCACATCACAAGCTGCAGCAAAGAAAGGTGGGTCGAAAGATCAAGAAATTTTCAGGTCTCAAATTAGAGTGATTCCTTTGCGACCAGATGGAGGTGGAGCGAAGGATCAAATAACATTATATAACCAACTCAGGACTTTCAGGAGAAAAGGAGATGATGTTACATTAAAGGCCAAAGTTTCTTCAGATTTTCAAATTAAGCCAAGTACCAAATCAACAATATCTTTGGAGTCCCAGTCTCAAGGGACAACCTTTCCTAGTACAACAGTGGAAGGTGGTGGGGGAGAGGAAGCTGCTACTGAGCAGACCTTTGGACCTATTCCAGTCGAGAAAAAATTAGATTGGGACCTAGGAATAAATTTGCATAAGCAACCATTGGCTCCTGACTATATTAATAAGGCTTGGAGTTCTGAAAGAAAAAAATGGCCCGTCTCTCCCGTGAGGAGTGCAAAGGAGAGCACAGAATTACTTGATCTGCCTTCTACATCTTCAGTAGAGCAGGTTCAGATGACAAATCTGCTAAGAGGAGGAAATCGAGAGCTGAATGAGGGGCTTCAAATGAAGGCTACAAGATTGGAAGAACATTTTGCTGCATTCAAACTCAGAATTCAGAAGGATGAGGCCGCAGTCTTTCAAACAAACTTACCTGCAGATGTCCATAAAGATTATGTGCTGAAGGGTTCGGAGAAAAAAAACACAATGCCTCCTACAGACCAATTATCTGAGAAGAAACTTGTGAAGGAGACTTATATTAGGGAAGTAGATTTTGATGCTAACTTGCTGTCAGACATGGTAGATAATCAAGAATATGAGAGTAACTTGAGCCCAAAGTTCAGTGATCAATCAGATGATTTTAGAGGAAAATTCTATAATAAATATATGCAAAAAAGGAATTCAAAACTACTAGAAGAATGGGAATCAAAAAGGACTCAGAAAGAAGCAAAGATGAAGGCAATGCGTGACAGCCTAGAACGTAGTCTGATTGAGATGAGGGCTCAATTTGTAGGATCTGCTGCTGGACAAAAGTCAAACCGTGTCGATCATTCTGCTGAGTAGTGAAGTTCATTTAGCAATACTTCGGCTTTAAGAAATAAAGATCAGGTATTAGATTCACCTTTCCTTAATGAAAGTTATCTATCTTTAATTTTGTATCAATATAATATACCATGGCTATGGGGGTTATCTTCTAGCATTGCAACTTATGCTTGAAGGTTTTCAAAAACTGAAGTATATTTAATGTTGCAGCATAATGACACTTGGTGGTTTTGATGAAACCTATCCATTGTTTGATCTTGATTTTCATATTGTAAGTTAAGCATATGAATTTCAAGTGTCAGATATCCAATATGCTACAAGATTTCCATCACATATGGCTACTCCTGCCCAGAAACATCAGTGAGATAGTGAGGAAAATTTTGCTTTTGTTGGACACTGAATATGAAGCTATGTAGAAAAGAGGAAAAAACAAAATGCTTTAGAACTCTCTTAATCATGTGGGTAATATTTAACGTTTCTCTGTTATCCCTTTCATTCATTGCAAGAAGTTGTTATCTCCGTATGGACTTGCTTCTTGCTTCTGACAGTGTGATGATCAATTATTTTTTACCTCTTTTATATGAACGTATCTTTCATATGTTTGGTTGGATCAGAGTATATGCACATTATTTTTTTGTGTTTTGTCGGCTGGAAGCTGAGCCTTTCCATATATAGGGACAGGATTAAGAATATTACAAATAACCAGGAAACATCCTGCTGTGAGTTATCCAGGAATATGAAGAATCAGTTTCCCAATTCATCTCACTTCAGAAAGGAAAATGCAAAATTATCAACATTAACCAGCAGGACAAGTGCACAAGTGCTGCCAACAATCTTTTCTCAAATCAAGAGCATTATTGAAGAGACTGATTTTGTTAGGAGGACAAGCCATATGTATTCAGTCCATGGGGAAAAGCAATGCTAGTACCAATAAACTTAACGAGCTTTGGACTATTATTTCTGATAGTGGATATTCCAAGGAGCAAAATAATCCAGATTCTATAAATAAAGTCCAGAGAAGTGCAGAGTCCAAACTACTACTGAGAAAAGCCAATCTTATTGGTCATGGTTCAGAGTCTGGTATGAATTTTCAGGATATTGTTGATGAACGTCATGTTTTTCCTAACATGCATAGATGAAGAACTGGAGACAAAATTTGCTTATAGCAATCTTGGGCCAATCACTTTTCCTGTGGAATGAAATAGTGACAAGCCAAGGCATGAGCAAAATTTTGAAATTCTGATTCTTTTGGATCATAAACTATTGATGTTCCAAAATTCACTGTCCAAGGTGGATTATGATACTGTTCATGTTACTTTGGCAGTAAATGTACAAAAGTCACTAGAAGAGGGCCCTCAGTCATGGATACTATCAATTTTCTTTCATGCATGAGGCATCAGATACTGAGGCTTATGTAGATGCATATATGGGGCAGCTTTATGGAACTCTTTACCGAACCAAATGGAGTCTGGTGCTATTCAAACAAGAAAGAAATAAGGAATATGTCTATGATTGTTGTCAATGCATCCCAGCTAGAACACATGGATGCCACTGAAGGTTTGAAACGTTTAATAAAACTTGAGAAGAATAACAGGGATGTAGAGTTTGTAACAGATTGTGTATCTGAAGGGCTTCCAGAGGTGTTGACAGGATAGCTATATGCACATGATGGGTTTGATGAGAATGTGATTTTTCTTTAACAAGGTACTGTTAATCTATATTATTTTCGATTTTGTATAGTTTTCTTTAAACTTTGTAGATCTCATTGTTTCTTTGGAAGAAATTCTGAAAACTTGTGGAGATAATTTCTTAGAAATCTTGGCATCATTGTATCCTCCACTTGAAAATGAAAGATAATTTGGCAAGGATTAATGTAGGAATAATATAGCAGTTGTGCTTGCTATGATCTGTATTAGTTAATTTTTCTGTTTAAGCTTTTTAAAGCATGGATATTTTTGTTGACCGAACTATTTAACTTCATTTGCATATGCAATTACCTTTTATGCATCAATAAGTGAACTCAGCTTCAAGCTGTATATTGCTTGATACTTCTTCAAAGCAACTTCTGTTTTTTGGGATACATGATGATGATTTTATTCTCTGTATCTCAGAGCTCCCTGTAAATATAACCCATTCATGCTTGCTGAACATAGTTCTTTTGTACAGGCAACTTGATTACTAATCCTCCTGCAAACTTCACGTCGAGGAACATCTAACTGGGAGTTCCTGAATGGTTGCCATCTAATGGCATTACATTTTTGAGTTTAATGAAAATGAAAATATTTGTTTATTGACTAAATACTTGAAGCAGCTTCTCTTATGACTGTCCTATATATATTTTGGGGGTTTCTTCCTGTATGTTGTCTGCAATTTCGATTGACAATCTTAAGATCTGTTATTTGATGTCTTGCAGCACCTCAATCATTCTTCTCTCTTCAATCATTTATAAGGGAAGCGGATCAAGCATGGTTGACCGTGGACAGAAGCTCAACTATTATACATGGAAAAAAGTTATTTACACTGTTGTGCATTTTTGCATATATGTTACAGTTTGGCTTTAATTTGTTTGATGTATTTAACGAAGGTTTTATTGTTACTCTTGGTTGTATTATTTTTATCTGACATCTTTTTGTACATTAAGACATTTAGAGTGCACAGGATTGTTCTTACCAGAGATAAGTTGAGCTGTGGTCTGTTCCTACTTTTTTCATGTGTTTTATACATTGCAATTACACGATTGATTTGTACAAATATCATGCTTAATTCATACAATGTGTTAATGTATATAATTATTAGAAGCAATTTCTTCTTTTATTTTATTTTATTTTGTTCCATGTGAGTAATATGAAAAGCAATCACAACTACAAAAGGGAGGAAAATGACAATCATATGTAAACAAGAGAGATATTATTTCATTTTACAAGTTTTTGTTTTTCGAAGTATAAGCGGCAAAGTTGAGATTGGAACTTATAATCTCACGATGATCATTTAAAATCTTTACCAATTAAACTAATCAACATCGGAGTTAAGCATGTATTGTTTGCATCCAATTTTATCTATTTAAATCTAAGAGTTTAGTATCCTGATTTTAACTTGTTCAATGATTAACAAGATTAAGTGATTTGTTGTCTTTCCATCAACTGTGAGAAATCCTCCGTAGATCATACCTCAAAGTTTGCCAGTGAGCATCTACAAGTTTTCATATACTTAGATTACAAAAAAAAATCTCAAAAGAATAAATAGAAACTAAATCATTTACTGAGAGGGAAAGCATTTAGAGGGATGAAAATGATAGGCATGTGAATGGAATTCCAATAGGTCCCAATACTACCTTTTGTCTTTTTTTCCCAGAGGACATTATTCGACATTGATTCTTGATTATGCCACAGACAAATCTTATGAATTAAACAATGTCATGATGTTACTATATGAGACAAACCTACTTGCTTAATTTAATGTTCATAAACACCTGACCTCTGAGCTCCAACACGATTAGGGAAGGGACCAAGTTCTGACCATTAGTCAATATGTTGAATCAAGTGTAAAGAAAACTGATGTAGATTCTACCTAAGATTGTTGAAGGATGTTGACCGATGTAGCACTTCATGTGGTACAACAATTTGGATTTCCTTTAGGATGCACTTTCACACCCTCAAAATTGAACTGTTCTTAGATGGTACAAAAAATAGACAACAATTAATAATTGATAAATAGAGAATGTCTTGCGTAAAGTTACTGTATCATAGAAACAGTCCAGGATTTGGATTTCACATGCACCAGAGACATTCCCAAGTGCATTAATCAATCATTCCATAAATCTGCAAACTCATTGGGCTCTAAAGGATTCAAGAGTTCATGCATCTTCCTCCTCATCTTTGCCTTGACCTTCTTCGTGTACTTTCCGGCTGTCTTCTTCTTCTTCTCTAGGGCACAGATCTGATTTCAGAATGAAACACATCAGCGGAAAAGCAATGATGTCGAAGCAAGAACTTTTGCAATAGATTTTCTACTTTAAAATTTAAACCTATGAAATGAAAATGCAAAATAGAACAAAAGATGGATAGTATGGCAATTTTCCTGAATTGGACTAAAAATACAATTTTGGTCATTTATGAGGTTGACGAGATTAGACAAGGAAATGACTGAAGACAGCTGAAGACATGAAATGCAATGAAAAATCTAGCTCCGACAAAAAAAAATTCAATACTTGTAACAAAATTCTTAGAAAAATGAAATAATGTGGATATAGAAGACACAAGAATACTTGTTTGAATATTCTATTGTGACAACTACGCATGTAAATATATTTCACTGAGAGATCACCATCAAAGAGGCAATGAAATTTTTTTTTAGAACTACATAATTGATAGTCGACAAGATTAGAAAATGATCATTATTTTAAGCAAGAAAGTCCTAATGGGAGATGACAATGAACTTCGATTCTCTCGGAAATAGTTTTGAAAAATCAAGGTTATTCTACTCTCTTAGGTTAAAGAAAGTGAAATTTTCAAGAGTCTTCGCATATGTTTTCTTGTGAGAATTTCTTAGTTTGGTAAAAGAAAATTAAAAATATAAAAAAAAGGATCTGAAATATTCAGTGTAGAAATGTGTTGATCAACATTGACAAACTTCAACCATATTGTGAGGGTGAATGTAATAACTGCCTAATTTGGTGAAATGTAGAATGGGTTTTCATATAATGTTGGGCCACCAAAACTGGCACCAAATATCTTGATTGGATTCAAACAAAAAATCTTGGGCCAACCTGCTTCAAGTGCCATGTCAGCAACAAAATAAGCAAGTTCTGTTATATACTTTAAAACAAGATATGTAATTTCGAATAATACAGTCTGGTATGAACGGTACGTACCGGTCTATCAGCTGATCGGTATACGGATTGTCCGTTACCGGATGGTATATATATATATATATACCAAGCGGTATACCAAACGGTATACTATATCGTATCATACCGAGCGAATATCAAAACGTCGGTACGGTATGATATTTCAAACCTTGCTTTAAAACATAAAAGCAATTTTGTACCTCCACAAGTGTCATTTTGTCTAGAGCTCCTCAATCGATCGATCGACTTTGCCTATCTCATTGCGAGGTACAGAAATCTGCACCCAGAAAGAAAAAAAAATCACAACAATATCCTTTTAAAACTCAATATATATGTAATAAATTGAAAGTCAGATGTTTGCCTTTTGCAGGACAAAGTCATTCAAATTAAATAAAGCTTCAAAGAAAGTCTTCCATTTGTTCTGGCATATGACTTATAAATTACAACTACAATATTGTAGTTAGCTGGCACCAAGAACATCAACCAAAGCAAACTATCAGAGCAATTGATGATGTACAGAAGGGCAGTTATGCAAAAATAGCAGACGATTCTACCTTGCATTTCCTAAGATTGAGATATCTGAGCGACTCTTCATGGTGGACTAGACAAGTCAAACTAGAACCAAAGCATCAATATGTATAGCAAGTGACTGTGAACATGGTATTATTGATGGGAATTACAGTTGACGAATGCTAGCCACTTCACACATCTCATACAGATGAAAGCGATAGAAAAGAAATTAATATTCTACAAAACAGAAGCACTTAAATTTGTACAAACTATGCCGCACATGTTGCCTCAGACATTGTCATGTAATCACTATCCTAGGTATCATCCTTGTAATGTATAGGATAAATCACCTGGTAATTGCGAAACCGAATGTGATCATCGACAATTGGATAGACAAAGACATGGTCATGGAAAGGTTTTACTTTCCAGTGGTCCTTTGGGATACTGGATATCTGCAAATGAAGAAAGCATTTATGTTTATAAAATTCTCCGGATAACAAAAACTAGAGACTCAATTTAGCAACAAGCACAAACTAACCTTAAGAGACCATGAATGATATCGGCAACAAAATCACTACCAGTAATAAAATGTAAATTCCTTGAAGAAAGGTTATAACAAGCAGAAGGAAAAAGACAGCAACCTACTCTTGTACACTGTGCTATAGCCTTCGTTACAGTGAAGGTGAAAGATCTTTTTATCAGAAGACTAATCAACCTACCAGATTATGATATGAGGATTCTAATTCATATCTTTGGTTACGTCTACTCAACCATATTTCGAAATGATTTGACACACTATGTACCATGCTAGTGACACTTCTTGCCTGCTAAAAACCATCTAATTATTACAATGTAATAGCAAACTCATAGTGGAGATCCACCATCCTTTGATGTGCTCTAAGTACTGAACAATCATGATTTCACAGAGAAATGCCTCAAACCGATTATTATAAAACTTCATAATAACTTTAAAATTTTAACACTATCATAAAGACAATGAAAGAAAGATCAGCTCCGTGGAGCACGAGACCCAGTCTAAGAGCTACAGAGCTTCACAGTAGCTCGACAGAGAAAAGGCAAAATACCGTATGTATAGTCTGAAACAGGAACAAAAGCACACCTCAAGCAGTATCAATTTGCTACACTATATCAATGAGCTGTATAAGCTTTGTATTATATACAGATGAGTAAAAGTTCAAAATGATAGAAGCTCCAAAATAAACACATAAAACTTACCATTCATGCGTGCATAAAATTCTTTGTAAAAGCTATATGACTACAAGAAATATTTTCTACCATCATTTCCAAGTGTCATTTACATCACTTCTTTATAAATCCAACACCATGTAAAGACAACAAAGCAATAAGCCAAGAGTTGACTACTAAAAAAATGCAAGGTACTTTGTCAAAATTTGAGGAAAATGTCAAAATTGGGTGTGATCTTTTCAAATGATTGCCAGTAAGCTTCAGCTCCTCCATTGTATAAACTTTAGAAAGAAACAACAAGTTTTTAGAAGTCCATAGCAAACTAATCATATATCATAGAATCAAATCAGATGTACAGAGGTGATAAGCGATTTGCTCAGTAAGGATTATAAGAGATCAGAGTATGTTTACCAGCATTAACCAAGAACTTCACAGAAGGCCCACTTGGACACTTCACCATCCAAAGATAAAGATCTTTCTGCTTTCTGCACTGATACATATGAACGATGAAAGAACTAAATAGAAGATATTGCAAGTGTCATAAAAGAAACAACAATTCTAATCCACAATATATTTCGGTCCTAATGGAACACGTATAATAATTAAACAAGAAATTTGTACACAAAGTAGGTTAAAGAAACAGAACCAACTGTTCTCACTAGGCTCTATATGGAAGAACGATGATAATGCCATTAAGGTAAGAATGTTATTATATATATATATATATATATATAAAGACAGTGAGCCCCAAATCCTGTCAGCTTCCACTATGATCCAAAATTCCCTCTTTAAATATGTAGATACAATTTGACAAGTAGGAATGATATACAATTATAGATTGGTTATAGAGCCAATCACTTCAAACCACATAAACAAGGGCATTAGCACCAAGCTGTTCATCCTTCAATTTGTGGATGAACAGCTGAGCAGCTGAAACAGAAAATCAGTCAAGTTTCCAAATGCAATGTGAACCATACGTCAAAGAACAAGCAGCTGGAGCAGTTCCTAGGCTCAATCAACTCATTGAGAGTAGCCCCCTCGCTCTCTTGGGACTCCACCTTGCTGTCTTTCTTGCAATGAGGCACGAGGGACACCACGTTCAGCATCAAATGCCGATGCCTTTCTGCACCACCAGACCAAATTTATGTAAGCTCATAGAAGTACCAAGGAAGCTGGAGAAACAAACAAGCAAACGCACCAGACTACCTATATGTGATGTGGCGCGAGCTCGTGTCAAGGACCTTCTCTCGGTCCCTAAAGACGATAATCTTTCTCCTTCTCTGTAACCCCATCCTTCCATACCAAAAGGGTGCGTTTGGGCCTTTCTTGGGCGACTTCCTCTTTCTTCGGAGCCGCAGATGCCTCGTCCTGCTTCCGCTTCTCCCCCATTTAAGCTACACTGGCATGCACTAATCCAACTTCTAAGATCAAAATCTAAAGAAGGAAAGGAACAAGAAAAACGATTCCTTTACAAACTCTACATATTACACAACTCTTGTTTGCATCAAAAGAAGATCAATTCAAAGAAAGACGAGCTTAGTCGCCGCTCATACAGAAGTAAAAACGGATAGACGATCGAAAACAAATTCAAGCTTTCCGTAATCTCAATGGGTCTTCAACCGAGCAAATTACACCTCGTTAACCATCTTTATCCCGTATACTTCAAAAAATTAAATTTACATAATTGAAACATCTACGCATTTAATCAACCATCGATTTACAGTAAAAAAATAATTTTAATATTTCAATTGAAAATAACAGATAATGGTATTGTTGGAGGTCGTGAATGATTGTTGTGGATGAAGAGAGCGACGATGAGAGGTGAGGGTCATCAGTGATTGCATCGACGATGGGTACGACGACGTACTCAGTATTAAATTTTGAGACCCACATTTTTCTACCGTCGCTAGATACGTTCGTCGGGAGCTTAATAATCGCTTGTCTGCTAGCCTTCTAGGGCTTCTCTTCCCAATCAGTGACAATCGTGACGAATAAAACTTCTTATTTAACCAGCCTCTCATCTCCCCTTTTATATGCCCATGCAGGAACTAATGCGACAGCTAGGGGAGCGATAATAACTTTGACAACCCTAGCTTCAGGTCAAGCGATCCGCACAACGAATCAACGACAAGGCAGCCATCATCTTTGTCTAGATGTTGCTCGACAATTACGTCGGTATCGACATATATAATGGTGGCCATCGCATCATTTATGGCGAAGATGGTGGCCACCTTACCATTGCCCCATTAGGTGGATCGCTTGTCTCGAAGCTGGGGTCACTGGAGTTCTTGATACTCTCCATGTTGCCACATTAGTTTCGACATGAGCATGAAAAAAGAGAGATTGGAGGGTTCGTTGGAAGAAGAGTTTTATTCACTATGGTTGTCATCGATTAAGAAAGGAAGCTTTGGAAGGTCGGTAAGTGAGCGATTATTGAACTCCCAATGGACATATCCGACAGTGGTAGAAAAATATGGATCTTGGAATTCGACAATGAGTACGTCGTCATACCAGTAGTTATTGATGCAATTGTCGACAACCTTCACCTCTTGCCACCCAACTCTTCTTATCCACAACAGTCACCTGCGATCCTAACGGTACCATCATCCATCTCCATCGATATCATTCATCATCACTAATTAAAATATTAAAATTATTATTTTATTTTTTTTATATTTATAAGATCGATGATACTAGAGTAAATAAACTTAGATATTTTACTTTCATAATTATAGAAATATTAATATAATTTTTTAAAGTATAAAAATTAAGATGATAAAATTATAAAAATATTAAAATAATTTTTTAAAAATATAAAAACTGAGATGATAAAGATAATTAACGACAGTAGTTTTGCCCGTCTTAAACATGTCCACAATTACTTACGAGAGAACCTCTGTGATTGTTAACGGAAAAAAAAAGCATCTTTCATCGGTAACGAGAGAAAATATGATGCTTTTGGGCTTCGAGACGAATCAAGAACCTAAGGAAGGTTGAGGCCTGGCGTCGTTAATTGAGGAAGAAGACCGAGAAGAACCCCAAGAAATCACCAAGGGTTTCCACGGGATTCAGCCCGGCGCAAGCCGCCGGTGCTTAGGGTTTTGGAGCACGAATATTTAGGCAAATCTGCCCGTCCAGGGGCCATTGGACGTGTTCGATTGGGCCCGGTCTAATACAGACCGGCGACGAAGCAGTCCATGTGCATGGTCGTAACACGTGGCCGGAAGCTAGGAATCGTGATACGAACGCGGAACGGTACATGTTTCGTGGAAAGCACGAAAACGACCGCGAGCCTCAAATCAACCTTCGGACGCCACTCGAAAAGTACATGTCACCCACTCTCCCCGTCTCCCGATGTAGACACTCTGCGATTTGATTGGTTGACGCGACTTGGCCCACCGGATTCCGAGACAAGCAATGTCGGGCCCACGGAAGCCGCGTCACACCGTCTTTTCGTGGTTGATGCCAGCTTTGCAGCGGCCTTGTTCTTTGGCGACAAGAATTGCTGCTTGTTGCTACTGAGCGACTTAGTGCGGCGCTTCAATCACAACATATAAGATATGGGATATGGCTGCCACTACGGATGCATGCAGTGCCATTTATTTGACACGGTCGAATGCCATTGAATCAAGTAATTATTGTCAGCCACTTACCCCACACAGCACGACACACGTGCCACGCGGCTCAAATGAAAGGATCGGATCCGGATCGTACATCGGGATCCGTATCCAATAATCTCATTTGGCCCCATCTGCACGGATCTTAACGAGCCATCAAGGCCAGTGCAATATAATGTGCGAACATCCACATCAAGTCCTGTGATCGATCACCATCTTATTTGATATATGGAAGGAACCGACGGCCCTGATTCGTTTGCTCCCGTGACCTCCCGTCACTTTCCTCTTCTTAAGTGCACTCAACAGCTCACAGTAACAAAAAAAAAGGGCCTTTGTTTTATCTTTTTCTTTTCCGCGAAAAGAAAGTCCATGAAATCGACTGCAAATACTTACTTTTTTATGTAAAAGGTTCCTCGTTTCGATTCCTCTCGTTCTTGGTGCCAGCTAGCTTTCCTTCACCTCCGTCAGTTGTCCAGAGGAGGGAGACTTGCATGTATATTCTTATCTGTAGGAAAGAGACGAGATTTTTGTTCTTCTAGCCCTTGGGAGAATGGCGAGGGTGGGAGGGGAAGGGATGGTGGCGATTTGGGTTCTCCTGGCCTGCACTTTGGCGTGGAATCCAGGCTTCGTCAATGGCGACACGGACAGCAATGACGGTGAGTGGGTTCGGATTCCTGGTGAGCCTTTTGAGGTTACTGGTTTAGAGCAGATGTGAAGCGATTGTGGGAAAGGATATCTGACCTGGTGTCTGCAGATTGAATATTTTTTTCCTTTTCGATGAGTTTTGCTTGGTTTCTGCAGTTGTCTTCTTGATCTGTTCTGGTGTACTGGTCTTTGGTTGGTCAAATGTCTAGTTGGTGTTGTTTGGGTTTGATTCAAGTTTTGAGATTTTTTGCGAAAATTTCGTGCCTTTGGTTGGAAGATGATGGGAGCTTTTGGATTCAGGCGATTGAGTACTTTTGCTTTAGAATGCACGTTTTGACGGGTTCGGTAACGATCTGTCTCACTAGCAGAAGAATATTTGCATTTTGCTCTAATTTGTGGTTGGAAGACCTGATATGTTGTTATTTTGTGATCTTCTAATAGAATCTTGTTTGGTTGATTTGATTTTCCATGTTTATTACATATCCTAAATTCAATCTTTAGAAATATAGAAAAGATTTACTACTTCTGCAGCAACCTCTTATTTCCAAAAATGGTTAGATGAGCTGGTTTTATTTTTGTGACTTCCAACTTTCATTCTTGAACCTTCCCCGGAACGAAGTATTGATGCCTAGGTTTGGTTGACATGTTCTCGTGTCCAAGGGAATTATGAAAATTTAAGCTTTGTCAAAGCCGATGTGAAGACATTTCTCATTTCTCATGCTCCATTTGCAGCTTCTGCTCTCAGTGTATTGTTCAGCAGTTTGAACTCGGCATCCCAGCTGACAGGCTGGAAACAAAGTGGTGGTGATCCATGCGGGGAATCATGGCTAGGAATTACGTGCTCTGGCTCTTCGGTTACTGCCATGTGAGATTGTATCATGACAAATTTGCCGAACCGATATCTTGTTTTACTCTATCTGATGCATGTTCTCTTCATTGGGTTTGTAGCAAACTGTCGGGGTTGGGACTTACTGGAACACTTGGCTACAACATGAACCAATTATCTTCACTAACTGAGCTGTAAGTTGGATAAGTTCTATATCGTATAATTCTTGTGTCGAGATTTTTCTTGGGGTTTTAATTTTTTTTAATTTTTGTGCAGTGATCTGAGCAAAAATAATCTTGGAAACAAAAGTTCGATACCTTATAACCTTCCTCCAAATCTTCACAGGCTGTAAGTTAAAATGTAGATGATGATGACTTCAATTGTTAGTCAGCTATTATTGGCATCAGTCTTATGATAATATTGTCTGCAGAGACCTCAGCAATAACCAGTATGGTGGAAGTTTACCTTATTCAATCTCCCCGATGGTCACACTAGAATATCTGTGAGTGGCCTGTGAAATCACATTATGTTCCCTTTATGGAGCTATTTTAACTGATATTTTATATTAAAATATGCACTAATGCATGTAGAAATCTCGCTCATAATCAACTCCAAGGAAATCTGGGTGACATGTTTGGAAGCCTCTCGAATCTGGCGACAATGTAGGTGTAAATTAACATTCTGATTGATCACTTACTGTATTCTTATTGTTCACGGCAAACACATTTGAGTCTACATATAATGTGCAAGTCCACCTTTTTCCACTTTATCATCTGGGCTATAGATAATTACTGTCTTATTTATTAGTGATGTTGCCTAAATTTTCTTGCATGTAAGTTGCTGAAGTTAGTGTGGCAGAGACTGAAATCTTTCCTGCCGATCTTTGTATTTGGATTGTAGAGGTCTAACCATGCATCCATCAGTTCCTCTTCTGGCTTTACTTGATTACTTGACATTCTGAGAATAAGGAATGTATACTGCAGAGACCTGTCTTCCAATTCACTAACAGGTGACCTCCCACAGAGCTTCAGCAGCTTAACAAGTTTGACGAGCCTGTAAGAGTACTGAATTTCATGCATGTAGAAAATGCCTTGTTGTTTTATGAATGCTTTAATAACCAGTGTCTGTTCCCTTTCAGATATTTGGAGAACAACCAGTTCACTGGTCACATAGATGTCCTTGCCGGTCTTCCTCTTCAAAATTTGTAAGTTTACATATAAAGCTGTCCTTTAAAAATTGGATATCGTCTTCACATCATATGTTTGACAAGGTACACATATTTGTTTTTAGGAACGTTGCAAATAACCGCTTCACTGGTTGGATTCCTAACCAGTTAAAGGGGATAAACAATCTCCAGTGAGTACTTAATGAACTTCATTGACATCATTTGATCTAATTACAGATGAATTCTTCATAACAGACCTATTTGTAAATCTTTGTTTGTAGCACTGAGAATAACCAGTGGAGCTCTGGGCCAGCACCTCCTCCTCCACCTTATACACCTCCTCCACCAGGTCGAAAAAGCAACGCTGGTCAAAAATCTGGTGGCAGTGGTGGTATAGGTGGTGGGGGAATAGCAGGAATTATCATATCTATCTTAATCGTAGGTGGAATAATTGCATTCTTTGTGATACGGAGGAAATCGAGAAAATATCCAACAGAAGAAAGTCTTGAACAAGACCGGCCTTTTGCTCAGTTTGCTTCAGATGAAGTTAAAGGTAGTTTGAATTGTGTATATCCATGATTTGATCAAAGTCTATCTGCCATAGATCAGCATGGTTGATTAATACATGCATATTATATAGTGTCATGACTTTTGAAATGACTAACTGTATCTTCTTTCATTGTCTTGACTAAGAAATGAACCACTACAATCTTGTTTATTTGATTTCACTGTACTATTTTTTAACCTAAATGATGGGCCTTGATGCAATGACAAGGATGATCTCTTGCTAACTGTTTTGACGTAAGATTTAGGATGTGTATGTAGGACCCCCTTTGCCCCTCATTGGTGAGGGCCTCATGCCCTTGGATATTAATATGGCCACAATATTATTGTTGAATGTTTGCTCAGCTGTACATAAATGACCTAGATTTCTGTAATGCCTTCTAATTTTGAAGCTCCTAAAGCCACACATATGAAACTTTGTTTCAGGGATGTAACTATATATGTGCTAAAATAAATTCAGTTGAATTTATAAAAGGATATTATGTATGATCTCATCCTTTTTTATTCTGACTGCCACCTGTTTTAAATGAAAGCTGGACTTTTGGCCTAAATTTTAATTTTTAATTGGCTGATACCAGTCAGATTGTTGAGGTTGAGATTGTAGTCCCTGTTCTTTTAATTTGATATGTTCTACTTTTTTCTGTTCAATTTTTTTTCTCTCCCTTCACTGGTAAATCTGCTGCATCGTCCACTCTATCTCGATGGTTTTTTGTGGTGACACATAAGACTTCTACCAATGGTAGACCTACATAATCTATAATTCTTAACTAATTTATTGAACATTGTTCAATTCTTTAAATTGTCTGAACATTAGCTGAAGTAATAGCCACGGTAGTTATGAAACAAATGAATACTTCAATGCAGGATGTTGTCATATCTGAAAAATTGAAAATACAAACAATCTATGATTGGAGACATTCTTTTAATTTTATTTACACAAAACCTCTTAGTTGGAACACAAATGCTAGGAACTATTTTTGTCAAGAGTATAATAGGACTATTTTTGTCAATGCACATGCATGATGCTCCTGCTAACAAGAGGTCTAGAAATGGTAGGATGTTCAGTCTTACTCTTGCATGCAGATGGTCATTGTCATGGCTCAAACTATTAAAACCCACATAGTATTGGAACAATCTTACACCTAGAAAATAGTACATCAATCAATTATTTTGAAGCTTCTAATAATTAAAGATAAATGATTTTCATGAATGCCATGTTGCTGGAAACTGTAGTCAACAATTATTGTTAAACACATAACTTGTGACAAAAGTTCATTAATGATGAATTCATTGGAATTGGCCAATTGCAACATGAATACCATCTACTGATCTCTCTTGCTTGAAAAATGAAGTAATAACCTCTTTGTGAACAGTTTTCTTGATGTTGCACTAAGTGCAGCATGCCATCAGAAATTTTTGTTCAGATTCGAGAAATTAATTTGCTTACTATGTAACTAATTAGTTGCAGAGATGAAGATGGTCCAAACATCCTCTATGTTTGACACAGAAAAGTTGCCACCACCAGCTCCAGTAAGCCTTAAGCCTCCACCAATTGATCGTTATAAATCATTCGATGAAGATGAGTTCTCAAACAAGCCTATCGCGAAGAAGGTTAATACAACATCCATAAAAGCAATTATTTATTCTGTAGCTGACCTGCAGATTGCTACAGACAGTTTTAGTGAAGATAATCTTGTTGGTGAAGGCTCTTTTGGTCGTGTTTACAGGGCACAATTTAGTGATGGAAAGGTATGGCTTCCTTAAAACCATAAATTCTTTCTCTTTTAGCTAGATATGGCTATCTTTTGTATAACCTCTATCAGGCAGTTTCTCTGATCTTGAAAATCACTCACATGCATACAGTTCATACTTTGCATCCCATGTTACAACTGAGGAGACACCTCGTCTATAAACCTCAGATAAATCTTGAACAATATTACCTGGAGTAAATTATACTAAAAAACAATGTCCACATGTGGCTGCAAAATGAGCATAATACAATCAGAGCAAAGACTTGCTGAATGAATGTGAACTACATGCACAAACCATGATTATATAGCAGATAACATCACACTAGTAAATATAACATCTCACACTAGTACATAATGTTGTTAAACGGAGGCTTGTCAGCTAATTTAATCTACTATGTTCTTTAACAAAACATAGCATTGAAGCACCTATGTCATCATCAGCTTTTATATGTCAAAATATGGTTCTTTTTTCCTTGTAAATAGGACCTTAGCACTTTTCATTTTTTAGCAACAAGAGATGCCTTTTAACATTTTATTATTACCAAGAAGATATTCACTTTTATTTACAGAAAATTCCAGCCATCTTCGTAACACAACAACCTGTATTACACAATCATTAGCATTTTATGTGTTTATGTTCATGATAGAACACAAGTTTTTAAGGTATAGTTAACTTACCCGATCCTCCAAACTTTTGCAGGTTGTCAGATTTTGGCTTCACTGTTTTTTTACCTTGTTTTTAGAAAGAACTATTGCAACAACTTTTTTTCTTGAATTTTCTGAAAGTGTAGATGTGTGCGACATGCTTTGAGATACTAAAGAAAATTAAGAAGTAGACTATCTATTAACATTTTCATTTTTGAATAGGTATTGGCTGTGAAGAAATTAAACTTAACGGCCCTGCCTAGCAGATCATCTGATGAATTCATTGAGATTGTTGGAAACATTTCACGTTTACATCATCCGAATTTGACTGAGCTGGTAGGTTACTGTTCTGAGCATGGACAGCGACTGTTGGTGTATGAATTTCACAAGAATGGCGCATTATATGATCTCCTCCAACTCTCAGACGAACCACTGTCTTGGAATGATCGTGTCAAGATTGCACTTGGCACTGCACGAGCATTAGAGTAAGTAAGAACTTTTGGTTGATCTTTTCTCTATTTGAATTTCAAACATTATTTATGGAAGGGAAATTGTGTCTGTTGCTTTTTCTCATTATACCATGCTGGTCTTTATTCCAATTTACTCGAAGAGTTGATTGAGAATTTAATTTATAGAGATCTCTGAAACTCACAAGTTCATCTAAATCCATTGCTTTTAAGTTCCATTTTGTAAATCCTGAAATCCTATTGTCCTTTATCTCATGTAAGCATTTTAGTTCATTATGTGATTCATCAACATGCATGGATCATCTTCTCATCACAGATTCTGGAGATTTTTTCTGGCTTTTCCCTTGATTATTTTGTATCTTAACATTCTAAATGCAGGTATCTGCATGAGGTTTGCTCACCATCGGTCATTCACAAAAATTTCAAGTCATCCAACATTCTATTGGACATGGAACTTAATCCACACCTGTCAGATTGTGGGCTCGAAGGTCTTGTTCCCAATGCAGAATTCCAGGTAATGTGTGAGATCATATATTCTATTCTGATTACAGAATCCTCTTAGAAAATGCTAAGACATTATGAACTACAATAATGTATTGGGTTCTCCAGTAGGTCTCAACATGGTCATCTATAAGAGTTTTTGCATACTTGATATGACATATCTGTGCATTTTTGTTCTCTTCATATTGTTATCTTCAACAAGAACCAACATCATAAGACTAACGTCCTATTTTCGTTTCATGATAATTAGGCAATATGTCACAAAAATATAACCTTAAAGCAATTTGAGATACATTCTAATTGGCACCCCATAGTCCATAGAGACTAAAAAAGTTAACTATCAGATGAGACTAGATCAAAAAATTACATAAATTGATGTTAAACTCATAAAAGATCTGACATATTTGGCATGACCTAAGGTAAATATTTTTTGTATCAACTTGTTTTCTATATAAACTGCTCATATAACTTGCAATTGAACTTAACAGATTTAAGACTGAGGCAAACCAGGGTTGCTTATAAGCGACTGAAAAAAGCAAATATTTTTTGTATCAACTTGTTTTCTATATAAACTGCTCATATAACTTGCAATTGAACTTAACAGATTTAAGACTGAGGCAAACCAGGGTTGCTTATAAGCGACTGAAAAAAGCACATGTAGGCTGCAGTTTTGATAATGAGAGAGTGAAATGGAGTCCTACCAAAGGATTGAGGTCTCAATTGTATTACATTTATATTATTAATGGAAGCTTCAAGTCCAAGATAAATGTCACTGCACATGATCTATGATGTTTAAAAATGATTAAAAACCAAATTTCATGTGTTTTTAATAAAATTCAAGTGTTCATCAAACTGATAAACATGAATGTTGTAAAAGGCATTCATCTATGAAAAATATGATTTTAAGATTATTTCAATTGACAAATTAAATGATTGATCATGATACTTCTATTATTATTGATTGCATCAAAATATGCTGCATCCTGTTAAATTTGTTTATTTTCTGGTCCATTTTATGCAAATGCTAAGATCTTTTAGAAAGTTTGATTTTTTTCATTTCTAAGCCTTTTGGATATCATAGAACAACTTCAACATGGCAATTTATGTTTTGGAGCCCTTATAATTGATTTTGAGGTGATAGTATTGAGGCTTTAATTTTCATTGGATTCTAGCTTAAAGTCAATCATCAAGGTTTTAGTTCCATGATCAGCTCCATTGATCTTGATTCATGTTATCCAAATCATTTAAGAAATAAAATTTATATGATTTGAAAATACTTTTTTGCTTATCTAATAGAAAACTGGTGGCATAAAATCCATTCGTATATCTATATTATTGCTAATGATCAAAATGATTGTAAATATATGATACAAATGCATACAAAGAATGCATTTTGATCTTGTTTTGAATTTACGGCACATATGCTTTTTTCTGATAACAATCATGAACCCACTACATTTTCTAAAATGCTTCTGACCTTTTTGTTTAATGACTTGTACAGGCATCTGAACTAAATATGGGTTACAGTGCACCTGAGGTTGCCATGTCTGGCCAGTATACTATGAAGAGTGATGTGTACAGTTTTGGAGTGGTCATGCTGGAGCTCATGACTGGCAGGAAACCTTTTGACAGGTATCTCTTCAGAAAGAATCACGGATAAGAGGCCATACTTGATATCTTGAACCATGAGTTTACGCTTTCGACTCGACTAAGATTTGTCTCGTGATAGCATTGACTGTGAATGCTTCTGAGCCAATATTTTGATGATTTTAGTACATGGTGTTGCTGATTTAATTGTTTTGCAAACTTATGACAGCTC
This sequence comes from Musa acuminata AAA Group, assembly GCF_036884655.1. Taxonomy (NCBI): domain Eukaryota; kingdom Viridiplantae; phylum Streptophyta; class Magnoliopsida; order Zingiberales; family Musaceae; genus Musa; species Musa acuminata. The sequence continues at coordinate 29,384,788 of NC_088339.1, read as the reverse complement.
AAGGCCACGATCTGAGCAGTCCTTGGTTCAGTGGGCGACTCCTCAGCTCCATGACATTGATGCCCTGGACAGGATGGTTGATCCTGCTCTCAAGGGGCTGTACCCTGCAAAATCGCTCTCTCGATTTGCTGATGTAATTGCCCTCTGTGTTCAGGTAAAAACATTCAACATCTCTGTCTTTTGCCAAGGCAAAACCAAACTATCTGAATTTTCGACCTAACTTGAAATCTACACACATCACAAGCTAAGACATTGCTGGTTATGTTGAATATCTTGGTGGTATGTGCTTAGAGTTCAATTTTGTTGCATGTATTTTATGTGACAGTCTGAGCCAGAATTCAGACCACCCATGTCCGAGGTCGTGCAAGCCCTAGTTCGTCTGGTCAAGAGGGTCAAGATGAACAACAGAATGGCTGGGGGAGATGGACAAGAGACTAGCAGACGAGCTGGCGATCAGGATGACTACATGTTCTAATTACATGGATTTGTTAGTTCATTTATGTGAAAAAGTTGATGTAATTCCAGACTTTGGTGTATCACCCTTTCAACCCTGTCTCACAGTTCATATCATGGCTATGATGCCCAACACTTTCGTAGTGAATCTGAAGAACAGTATTCTTTGACTCATAAAAGAACAGATGATTGATAATAAACAGATTGCTGTTTCCTATCTATCGAGGAATTATACACATTCTGTATATCTCATTTTGATGGAAAGTTATGTTGGCGAAGCTCATCTTCCCTGAATCTGAAAGAGAAGCAAATTGTGTGTGTATATGAAGACCACAGATGGTCACGTGATCCTAAAGCAAAGCACTACTTGCGCTCGATAGCAGCACCGCCGAGACCACCATCGCCACCACCGCGTTCCACCGGATCCGAGCTGATCCTTCCTCACCGGAATTGACCGACTTCTCATGCTTTCCCACGTCGATCATGATCTCGAACTTGCATCTGCCCTGCGACGGATCGATGTTGGTGATCACCGACAGGTTGGAGAAGCTGCACGCGCCCTTCTGCTGATCCGCTACCTGGTAGAACTGGTTCAAAGCGTAGGAGATGTTGCTCCTCGCGTCCAACTCGTTGCATGACGAGCCGTAGCCGAGGCTGGTGCAGTCGGCGTACTGGCAGGCGTAGTTGACGCTGTCGGCGATGGCGGGGTCGGTGATGCTCCTCTCCGGCGACAGCACGCACCATTGCTTGCTCAGGTACTTGATGCCCTTGGCCGGGACGAGACCCTGGCCGTTCTCCAACACCAAGGGGTACTTGACGGTGCCGTCGTAGTAGAAGATCCCCCAGTGGCGCTCGAAGTTGCCGGGCTGGATGCTCTTGGTGTCCTCGTCGATGAGGCCGAAGAGGTAGATGTCCGGCGGGGTCGGCCGCTTCGGCGTGCCCTGGCGCTTCGTAATGCGGTCGAGGAGTCCCTGGTTGAACTTGTGGGCGTAGTCCAGGTTGGCGTTGGGGTTGCCGTCGGTCGGCCACCCGATCTCGCCCACGATCACCGGCATGGATTCGAAGCCGTTCTTCTCGAGCGCCCATATGAGGGTGTCGTAGTTGGCCTCGAACACGTTGGAGTAGGTTATGGACCCATCGACCACGGGGGCGGCCGAGCCAGAGAAGAAGGCGTAGTCGATGGGGAAGTTGGGGTCGGCGTAGAGGCTGAGGAATGGGTAGATGTTGATGGTGAGCGTGCCGCCGTTGTCCTGCAGGAACTTTATGATCGCAATCATGAGGTCGCGGATGTCGGGCCGGAAGTCGCCGCCAGAGGGCAGCTGGTTGTTCGTCTGGTACACGTCGGCGTTCAGCGGCACGGTGGCCTTCACCTGGCGCCCAAGGCCGGCCTTGATGAGCGCCGCCTGTATATTCTGCAGCGCCGGGAACGTGGTGCGTTGGAACATCCCCTTGTAGGTCTTCAGGAACGGCTCATTACCAACAGCGACATGCCTGAACTCAACCAAAACATCAACACACGAACAGAGAAGGCGAAGGAAGAAGAACTGCTTCAATCACGTTCCTAACGCGCTACGTACGTTATGTTGACGCCATATCGGGAGATGTAGGCGGAGACGTTCTGTGTCACCCACTGCTCGGCGACGGCGACGCTGCCGGCCAGCGGGGCCAGGAACTCATTGGGGATGCCGACCATGACCTCGATGCCAGAGCGGCCGAGGGCGCGCAGGGCTTTGGGATCGGCCTCGAACAGCTTGACCTTGTCGAAGCCATTGTCCTTGAGGAGCCTCACGACGATGTCACCCGGCAGCGGGTGGGACGATCGGGTTCCCCAGTTGCACCCCAGCGCGCCGGCGAGCAACGCTTCGTGGAAGGGATAGAGGAGGAGGAGGAGCCAGAAGATGGCCGCATGGATTCCCATTAGAGAGGATGACAACTCTCTGGCTCGCTGGTACGTTTGAAACGGAACGGGACAGTTGCATGGCTTTTAAACCTTTCGTCGATGGTTCTCCGGAGAGGGGAAAGGAATGGCAGAGGAGGCCAAAAAGGAATTGGATTCGTGCAGGAAACCCAGTTGCATGGATCTTGTGAGGATCTTCCATGGCTTGGGAAGCTATGGGAGGCAAGGAATGGAGCAGGCAACCGCGTAACACGCAGCTGTGGTCGGTCGGGAAGCCAATTCCAAACCGGTCCGGTCCACCAACCGATCTGATTCGACTGAATCAGATTCGGTCCCACCTGCCAAATAATTTTCTCTGCTACTTATTAAATGTAAACAAAATATCATTTTTATGATATCTTCACATCAAAATGGGATTTAAAAAAGTTATTATTCTTTTTAATTCACCTTTTCTATTTAAATATGTTATTCTTCAATTTTTACACTAATCTTTAATTTAATATGTTATTTGCACAGCAATACACTCGGACACTAAACTAATCTTGGGAAAAGAGGCAGAGTCCATTAATATGGTGCACAGACTGCCACAGAAGTAGGACCGGGAAGGGCCCACATCATCTTCTACTGGCCAATAGCACTCCACCAATAGATCTCTTGGATTGGCCATCAGATAAGGAGGGATAAGGACTCAGAGGTTTCCCATTGGCCGGCTAAATCACCCAACACATCTCAGCCGTCCAATATCCGAATCCCACGAAACCAGTGGCTGGATTGCATTCCTACGTTTTGGCCACAAGAACGCTCTCTGGTGGCGTACAAAGCAACGGAGTCGGCACTTCAGCAGCAACACAAGCGTCGCCACCATCACCAGCTGCCTGAGGAATCCATCAGGCGAATATGGCCACAGTCGCAACTCAAGCGTCGGTCGCCGCCCTGCGGCCATGCAGCTCCAGGTCGAGATTCATGACCGGGTCTTCCGGCAAACTGGCGAGGGAATTCGCGGCCAGATCCTCGCCGTCCTCATCCTACAGGTCCCTCAAGGTGGAAGCCAAGAAGGGCGAATGGCTCCCGGGCCTCGCTTCGCCTACCTACCTCGACGGCAGGTCACTCATCTGACTTCTTAACCATGCAAATTACAGCAGATTCTGCCGGCGGACCTGCTGGTTAACCTTGTTTCATGATATGGCGCAGCCTGCCGGGCGACAATGGATTCGACCCTCTGGGGCTGGCGGAGGACCCCGAGAACCTCAGGTGGTACGTGCAGGCGGAGCTCGTGAACGGGCGCTGGGCCATGCTGGGGGTAGCGGGGATGCTGCTGCCGGAGGTCTTCACCAAGATCGGCATCATCAACGCGCCGCAGTGGTACGACGCCGGCAAGGCCGAGTACTTCGCGTCCTCCTCCACCCTCTTCGTCATCGAGTTCATCCTCTTCCACTACGTGGAGATCAGGAGGTGGCAAGACATCAAGTACCCTGGAAGCGTCAACCAGGACCCTATCTTCAAGAACTACAGCCTGCCGCCCAATGAGGTCGGCTACCCTGGGGGCATCTTCAACCCCCTCAACTTCGCCCCCACGCTGGAGGCCAAGGAGAAGGAGCTCGCAAACGGTAAGAGTGCTCTGTAACCATTGAACAAACTGGGGTTATGTAGAGAGGGAGGAAGATTAGCTGACACTGTTCGTACTGTTTCTGCTGTAGGGAGACTGGCGATGTTGGCCTTCCTGGGTTTCATCATCCAGCACAATGTGACTGGCAAAGGGCCATTCGAGAACCTGCTGCAGCACCTTTCCGACCCATGGCACAACACTATCATTCAGACATTCCAGGGTTAGGATTGCCCGTGAAGATTTCTGTTGCCTCTTTGTCCTCTGCTGTAACAACAAGTTCATGTGGCTTCAAGTGAGATAATTGGAAGGAACAGTACTGCCATGTATAGTGGAGATTGAAATGTGCTGTTGTGGTTCTCATCGTATGTTTTAGTTGCTTCTAATTGCATATCTGTTGACCAGAACTGCTCCTATCTATCATTGACTATCCTGGACAACTGCTGAGTTGGCTATATTACTTCTACTGAAATATATATTCTTAATCGAAATTTATTCTCATAGTTTTAGTATCTTCTACCCTAATCTTCAAGATGCATAGCATGAACTATTCATCCAAAAAGCTAAGCTAAGCTTAAATTGATGATTATATATATTCAGGTCTTATCACACTTCCAATTAATGATGTGATTAGGTGTCTTCAAATCTCCCTTTAAAAAATTGGAGTTCAATAGGATGACTGATTAACTCAATAAACTTCAATTACTAACTCAAAATATTTAGACAAATTAATTATAATACTAAATCTTGATAAATCAGTCTGATGATTCTTTCACTTCCAATGTGGAACCAAAGAGTGTTGGTAGACTTGAATTCAAATGGACCAAGCATTAAAAATGTACCCAAATGCTGAGGAAGGTTGCATGAAAGTTCAAAACTCTGCTACAGAGTTGACTTCTAAGACAGGTAGTGCAACATTGTGTCTCTTACACCCCCAACAAAGTAGCTGTATACCATTTAATTTGAATCTGCATGCTTCTGGCCCTGTTATTATTGTAGTTTTTGAGAGTTAGCAAGCTGTCAGGACTGAGAGCTGGAGGAGATGATGCAGAATAATCAATGAATACACCAAGCCTACACTTCCAGTTGAGATTAAGAACCAACATCTGTCAGAATTATCTGTGCCAAGTATGCAAAATATGAAGCAACCCAATATCCATGATTAAACCTGAGAAAACTCTGGTTTGGTTAAATCCAATATGAGAGACAGAGGAGGACTTGAGAAAGCTATGGTTTGGTTAGATGAGTTCTAACATGTGTATTCTCCAACCTGCATCTTTTCTTCCTGATGCTGCAGCTTAATTCACTGATAAGCTAACTAGAAATCAAAATCAAGATGGACTAAGTTGGCAAATATATGATCAACTCTCTTGTTGAATTCTCATTTTTTGAGCTCACTTTGCACAGCTCCAAGGAGAAACACAACAAGAGAGGAAAAATACACAACAAGAGAGGAAAAACAGAGCAAGTTTCAGCAAAGGCTGGTCTCCAGAAGCTTGACGAACTCATTGAAACCAATCTTTCCGTCATAGTTCCCATCGTAGATTGCTATCATCGTTCTGCACGCGTCCAATTCCAACCCTTCTGTGATGCCCAGCTTGAGGAGTGCTGTCTGCAGCTCCACTGCGTCGATGAATCCATCGTTGTTTGCGTCGAAGAAGCAAAAGGCTGCCTTTACTTCTTCCAAACTTGGCTCGTTCTCTTCAAACAAGCCAGAGATCTCATCAGAACTCATGTGCTCGCAGAGCTGCTCACCTTCAAAGGGGCAACATATCCCCATCCTGTCCATGACCATCTCCACTTCCTTTCTACTTAGGCACTGGTCTTCTCTAGGCTGGCTGCTACTCCTATTCATCAGTTGCTCATCTTTAGCCATCGACAAGCATGTACAGAACTGGAAATACGAGTGGAGGAAGGACATGAATCCTAGCGAGAGCCTCTCAAGCATCATAGCGAACCAGTGGAGGACTGTGTGAAGGAGGAGGACTTCCAAGGGTTCTGCCAAAGAGACGAACTTCTCCATTTGGTTGGTGATTAATGGAAAAAGACTGTGATAAACTGATGAGAAAATAAAGACAAAGTTGATGCCTTTATAGGCGGAAGAGATGTTTGGAGAAGATTAGACCATTTGTGAAGGCAGGAAGATGCTTCTTCGGAGCAAAGAAACAGGGGGAAAGGTGAGCTGTGGCTGTAGGAAGGAGCATGGATTCTTTTCTGCTCAGTCTCTTTGTTGGAAACTGGCTTGGCGGAAACTTCCTTGAAAGACAACAACAACATCAACATCATACAATATTTTTATCGAGTACCTGCAGATCTCTCCATAAAATACAGAAGATTTGAATCACTGAAGGAAAAGAAACAGAGAAGAAATATTCTAAATCAGACACCAGGAACTTTGAGGAAAGAACTTAAAGAAATGTCAAAGCTAGTCTGTGGATGTTACGTGGGCTTGCAATCTTATGAACCTTGTCAAAGCTAGTCTCAATCTGCAATTTTTATTGTGACTCTGATGAGACTCTAATGGTGGAAATTTAGGAGAAACTTGAGAGGATGACGACGAGATTGCAGCAAAAATTTCCATGTCTCTTCTTTGTGTGCCGGCAGAAGACTCGGTCAAAAGAACACTGTTTCTTGTCACTGGATAGCACTTACACTGCACCATGTAATAGCACTTGAGCAGAACAATTGCAAGCTATTATGACCATGTCCAAATGGAATTTCCACAAGTATTCTGCCACTGGTATCCGAATTGGTGCTGTCGATGGTGACTTTGGATCATTCCTGGTGTTGAACCCTGATGATTGTAGCTGGGAATCATCACTCCAGTATGAAGAGTTGGACATTTCAGAGGAATCTGATTCTGAACCCCCATTGAGTTTGGGAGACTTTTCTCAGCAGAGACTGATACTCGAACCAAACTTTTTCTAGCAAGCAAGTTTGATTCGATTGGTTGGCAAGAAATTTGTAGCCAAGCAATTGTTTTCTTTTGGATTCTGGAAAGGAATTGCATGAACAGCTCATGACAGAAGGTGTCTTTATGTGCTTTCAAGCTTGTTCTACCACAGGCCCCATTTGGACTCGAACCCAGCTACAAGTACAGGGTTGAACCCGACTTCCATTGAACTGGGTTTAACAGGCTTAGCTCACATTGAGTCGGACTCGAGTCAAACTAGACCAGGCTATTAGACTCGGATGAGTCATCTGTAACGAGCTGAGTCAGAATTATGAGCGGGGGGAAACGGATTCTCATCTTGTATGAAAACCCGATTCCGATGGTACACACAAACTGTCTCGGCTCGTTCCGCCTTCTCGAGAAAGAGGAGCGGAAATGAGGTCGAGGAAGGCGGCGGCAGGCGGTCGGAGAGCCGCCGCGTCGCCTAGCGGAGATATCACCGTCGATTCTCCCGGAGTCGAACGCGTCCGCCGCTCTGCCTCTCGCCGGAGGCCCTCCAGTGCATCCGCATCTCTCCTACACGACGGGTCCCCCGGTCTCCTCGGGGAGGATGAGGGACAGGACGAGACGCGGGGGATCTTCGATGGCGGCGCTGCTGGGCCGTTCTCTGGGAACCCTAGGAGCTTTCCTTACGGTGTCAAGCTGCAGTGCTGGGACAAGGCCGAGAAGGTGAAGGGGCGGGATCCCGACCGGTGGCGCCGCGACGCCCTCGGCAACATCGTCTTCCGTAAGCTCGTCGGATGCCCCGGATGCCTTTGCCACGACTACGATCACATAGTCCCGTACTCAAAGGTGCGACCTTGATGCTATCACTACGGCTGTTTCTTTGAATGGCAAATGTTATTCACAACACCAAATTATGCTATCAGATTATTGCCTCTTGTTTATATGTGATTCCAAACACTTGTAATGCTAAAAATTTGGCTTCTATTTGATAGCCAGATAGCTATATCAGCTGAGTCTTTAATTTTAATATCGTCAAATTTCAACCCATAAAAGATGTGGTCTTTTGTTAAGAGCAAGATAGCAGGAACCATTTTCTTAGTAGTTATGACCTTAGCATCATTAGCTTGCTCATTAACACCCGAATTCTGCATGAAAACGTTATCAAATTTCTCTACTGTGGTACCACCATGAAGCTAGCTATCATAACAAAAGTTAAATGAAATGTCCATTAGCAATCTCGTAAGCAAACAAATCCCAAGCAGTACTTCTAATTTTTATCAACTTATCACTGCAGCTATTGCTACTTTCGTTGTTGAAAGTTGCAATTTAGCTTGATGTTTTCATAATGATGGGAATTGTCAGTTTTCTGTTATTAAAGTAGCTCTAAGATGGGTTCTTTAGTTTTGCAGAAGAGGTATGTTTCTACCTTAAATTATTAAATTTCACCTGAAGCTAATCAGTTTTAGCCAAAACTATTGAAACTGGAAACCAGTCCAAACTCTGATAATGAATAGTAGATTCGAAGACAGAACTAGTGTTAGCCGAAATCCATCAGTTTTGGGTTTTGATGTAATGTATTGGTTATAACGGAAGCTACAAACCTTTATTCTTCTGGTGGTCTTTGGGTCAAATTGCTACATGGAGTATAGTCTTGGATCTTTCGTGTTTATGGGGCCAAGTACAAAAATCATGGATTTTACAACTGGAGCAGATTCTGATCAAATTTAAAGAGTAAAACAGACAGCCTTTGCTCCTGATGGAGAACTTCTTAATTCCATGAACTTAACTATACTTTCATATTTCATGGTTGTTTAGCTACTAAAGTGATTATTTCAGACAGCAATTTGAGTGAATTGAAACTAGGCGGAATGTGCTTCTTAAAATGTCAATTGTTTGTTCACTCTAAAGATTATTCTGTTGTAGAGCTTGTACTCATCTTTACCATTCTACTATTTTATATGAAATTTCAATAGATTGCAGTTTGTCTCTCTAATGTTACCTAATGTCAGGGTGGAAAAAGCACACTGGAAAACTGCCAAGTTTTGCAGGTATGCTTTCTTTTGTGTTTCTCAGCATGTGTTCTTTCTCTTGTGTGAACATTATTTTAGAATTCAGTGACTCGTTTGCACCTCAATGATGAGTGTTAGCATTCTCCTTTTTTTTATTTTCTTTATTTTTGCTCAATAATATGATTCATAAGGATACTGTTGTTGCTTGTCGTTTTCCATTTCTATCTGGTCACATGAATATGCTATCATAACATTTGATTTTATTTTTTTTTACTTTCTTGATTTCATCTGAAAGGGTAGAAGAAAAGGGAAAAAGCACTAATTATTAGACTAGTCTCCTCCCATGATTCATTTAAGTTGATTCAAGGGGTTAAATTACCTAGTTATAGGAGGGTACTTGTTACTTAATTAACCCTTGAAAAGAAACAAAAAAATCAGAAGTTCTCCAAAATCTTTGGTTTTCGGTTTGAGAAATAATCTAGGAAATAACATTTGGACATTTCTGTGGAGATATATCTAACAGCTTATCTTGGTAGTATATTTAGGGAATCTCAAATCATAGTGATTAACAAGCTTTTCATCTCGTCTTTTACACTTGCTGTAATGTCCTGTTTTATTGTAGGACTGTAGTCCAAAAATGTTTCTTGTACTGTGCTCATCAATAGACATAGCATTTAATACTATAAAATCAGTAAAGCACCTTAAATCTTTATCTCGACCAAAAATGAATAACATATAATTATCATGACTCCTGACTTGAGCCAATGTATCTATATTTTAATAGGTAGCACTCTTATAGTTTACATGATTTTGTTTCTTCAAATTGAAGTTGATAATGCTGTCTTGTTAAGATACATCTATGATTTTTTACCAATTTCCTTCTCCATCAATTTTTCAAGATACACTATAATTTTCTCGTCTGCAGGCAACTGTTAATAGATCCAAGGGGAACAAGATGGAGGTCTCCAAATCTGAACTCATACAGAAGAGTGCTTATTGCAGGGTTTCAGGTGCTAAATGATATTGTTTGGATGTCAAATGAAAATTTGAATCATCTACTTGTTTAAAAACGTCCAACCTGTTATCAACTGTAGGACGAGACATGGATCTTCTAGAACTCTCTGCCTATGGTAATGTCCGTCGTGGACCAGATTCAGGGGGATGCAACATCCAGTAACTAGCATAGCAACATCTAGATCCCAATTGACACACCCAATGGAAGTTTTGTGATAATTGAAATTAGCAGTACTACCGCTCCTTATGTTGGATATTCTTGGACTAATCATTTAGTGATATCAGTGCCTGCTACTTCCAGGCCAATTTATCCTGTACCTATGATATGGTAGTCTTGGATCTACTGAGAACTAATGGTTTTCTTTCTATTCCTTTATATTCAAGCTATGAAGATCTGAAAATTTTATATTAGACAATAGTTTAGTGTGCCGTTATCATTCTTTATTATAAGTTTGAAAAAAATCTGACCCTGCTGTCATCCCTAATATATGTTACATGGGTAGAGTATGTTGTCCTTATAAATTCAATAATTTGCTCAGTAGTTTTACTGTTCAACCATGATTATCGCGGAATATCGATTGAGAAGCTGGAGGGGTGGGAATTTGCATCTTGCCATCATAGGAAGTCTTAATATGAATACTGCTTCAGTTAAAAAGTACTGGGGATATATCTTATCCCTAAATGGAATCATTTCATTTCAAGTTCTTGGTGACACTGAACTAATCCATGTTGTTATCCTGCAAAGCTTTTTGGGTAAGCAGAAGACTAATTAAAGGACAATTGAATAGCATCACCCATCATTTTTCTGCATGAACTCAACATTTAAGATTTCACTGTAAGCAGATGACCTCTACTAGAGAACTCCTTGCTTTATTTTATTTTAGGATTTACATGTTCTTTGTTTCACTTTTGGGGTTAAGAGTAAATATTATTAGCAGTATTTTAGCTACAGGATGTGTTGTTGCAGATGACTCCACTCGTTGGATTAGTGTTTAGCTCCAGATTCTCAGTAGGCTTGCACCATGCTTTACTGAAACATCCATCAAAAGAAACTTTATGAAGCACCTAACAATGAAAATTTTGAAGCTGGAAAAAGAAGAAGAGGAAAGAAAACTCACCTCAGGATCAGACAGATGTCTCATAATGATCTTTCTTCCATTTATGAAAGGCTCATACTCATTTTGAAGCTTTACCTCAACAAAAAGATGATAGAAGAACCTGAGGTAGAGACCTACAGAGAAGGACAATGAGATAAATCCTGCGATGAGCAGCAGTGAGAGGAAGCGAGAATGAGTCATCTTCTCTTTCTGCTGTCCCTTCTTCGCAATTCCTCTAAATAGCTCTGCTCTTCTTGGTGGTTGTGATGGCAATCACAGGATGTGCAATAATGTTGCTGGGACCTTTTTCTTCACAGGAAGTTAATTTCTGTTAGGCCGATAGGCATTAGTGGAAACAGGTAGTGATCCAATAAAGACTTTTAGAAGGGAGTTTGGTGTGTGACCACAAACCAAGTGTTATCACGTGCTACATACTTATGTTGGTCATGTTTTTTTTACCTGTAGCTATTATGAACAGTCTTGCTTTTCTTTTTTTGTGCTCTGGGTGAAGAAAATTGATCATCTTAAATCTTGGAAATCTTTCTTGTGTGCCAACTTTGGACAGAAAATTTGGAAAGAGGTTACTGCTGGGAACCATTAAAAAATTTGATAATGTGAGATTAACATAGAGTAAGAAAATTTGTAAATATAGTTTTGATATTTGTGTGTATACATGCATGACTAAAGTAGGATGTCACATTTTAATGTACATTACTATTATCAATATGAATGCAATGAAGAATAGATAATCTTAATATTAAAATATGTTAATTAATGAATAAAATAACATATTTTTTTTTTTTATACATAGTGTTTTGACACTTGTACAAATTAAAAGATGGATTTTTTTATACATAGTGTTTTGAAACCCTTTATTGATTCTGCAAATCTACTGAGACTTGATCTTAGATTATGAGGGACAAGGCAGTGTACGAAAGATACGGCCTACTCACTGTCCTTGATTTCCAAGTTAAATAATCCCCACCGGTAGTAATTTTGATTTCTTTGTTTTTTCTTCGATTTGGCTGTCCGAAATCCTTTGAATTTATTGACACAGATGAAAAAGGCAGAGGCAACAAACTCTTTCAGCAATCTCTGCAAGAAACGGAGATGACAAGATGTAGTTTCTCTTCTATTTGGCCACTGTACATGTTTCTCTATATGAAAACCAGATGGTGGAAGGAAGTGAAAGACAGCAAGCAGACCACACAACTACAAAACCCTTTCCTCTGCAGTATCACATGGCAGCTCCGGCGACTCAACTCCTGTTGTGTATGGGATCTGACCCTCTTCGAACCCTTCTCTTGCTCATTTGGGCATCCGTGTACGATGAAGATGCAGATGGTGCTCTCTTCTTCTTCTTCTTGCTGTTCGAGTTTCCAGCAACATCATTCCCCCTCGATATGTGCAGCAGCTTCCTCGCTAACACTCCCCGCTCTGTACTCAGCTTGGAGGCAGCGTCTTCTCTGCTACTGCCATGGGCCAGCCATGTTCCATCAGCAAGAATGCTAACACAGAGCAGGAGGACGATGAAGCTATAGGCAGCAAAAGCCATTGTTCTCTCTTGTCGAGCAAACCCAGCAGCAGCTCGGAGACTGTGATTCTTCTCATGAGGCATTATTCCTCCTTCCCTCCCCGCTATAGATATATCCTTGATCGTTCCTTTGTCACCTGGTCTAAAAGCACAAAGCTGATCACCTGCACAGAAGCCCAAAGCACTTGAGAATTCTTGGATTCACTCCAATCATATGGCAGCAGTCAAGCATCTGTAAGGCTGTTTTAGAAGGTTCTGGCAGGAATCTGTAAAGACATTCTGGAAGACAGTCCTTCCCAAGTAGCTAATTTGTCTCTCGACATGCAACACAGATGAACAAAGCAGAGATGTAGCGAGGAGTAGGACCAGCAACAAAGAAAAGAACAAACACTTGCTTTATGCCCTTGAACAACACTACTGCTCTCCATCCAACAGTGGCACCATTGTGCACATCGAGTTAAAGGATGTGAGCAGCACGCAACTCGACACCGTCTTGCTCACTTTCAGAAGGAGTTTATGGTGCTGGGTTTCACGGAGGAAGATGTTGGACCGGTCATGGTCCAAGCTAAGCTCTCTTAGCTAAAGCTCTCAGCCAATAGCTGCGTCTGCTTTAACCAAAGAGCAAAAGCGCAGTACTGCTTTCTCAGGTAGAGTGTTCCTTTGCCACAATACACAGCTACAGGTGATTCCTTCACAGCAGGACACGAGACAGAGAAGAATCTTAAGCTACTACTTTTGTTTCATCTCTTTCGTCATTGATTTAGACTCTGAGTGAGAACATCTAACATGATATCTGTCCATTTGAACACACAAAGAAAATTTGAATCAAAGGCATTTGTCTGTCTAAATCATTAGGAAAACGATGAAGAAACAAATCTCACGTGGGCTGGGCAAGGAATGGTGTTTATGATGATCCAACGAGGGGCTTTAATGTTCCTGTCTCCCATGCCGCCATTGTTGGGACCAGCCGGGCCCAATTTGTCGACCTACCGTCTCTTCCAGGACAATGACCAAATCGCTTCTTCAGGCCAATTGCATCATCAATTCTTGATCCCTCTTTCTCTAAATGCTTCTTGGTGACGAATGTGTGTGTAGCACTTGCAGATTTGGTGATTCTTTCCACCAAATTTAGTTCAAACGTTTCTCAAGTTTTCAGCTCTCAAGCTCATTTTCTGATAGCATCATCATGCATGGTGTTTGTATCAAGATAATAGAGTGAGAAGAAATGGATTAATCTTTGGATATGTATACAGAAACACGATGACAATAGCAACCGCTGGAGGATTTGGTTTGCATCAATCAGAAGTTACTCTCGCTGAGATTTATAACCCTTCTTCACGCCAGCAACAGCAGAGAAGCTCTGCTCAGGACCCGAGGATGCTCCCGATGATCTCAGCCTGAGGGCTGTCGGGGTCCAACGTCGACGTCAGATGGGAGAGCCGGCCACTGAGGTCGGCCACCTCGCGGTGCAAGCTCTTGATGTAGCTGCATGTCTCCTTCAGCAACTTGGACGCCGACGACGCCTGCATGCATGCGCGCATCGACACATCAACCACAGGCAACGCCAGACTGAAGGTTGTATATGATTCATACCCTGCTCAGGTTCCTGCGGCGAGACTCCGGGAGCAGAGACTGCAGCTTGGAGACGAGATCGTTGATTTCCTCGTCGCTGATCCTCGATTTCTGGGTCGACATGGGCACCAAGTGCTGGAGAAGAGAGTAGAATGGCAGGAGTACAGAAAGGTGAAGAAGAAGCGTAGAAATATCTCAGTAAGGCAAGTTCGCACCAACATCCGTCGGGGGTATTTGTAGGAGAGGCTCCATGGCCTACATGTCTCACGTCGAAAACGAGGTCTATTTGTGCGTTCCCCGCACTTGAGGTAAAACGTGAGGGACCTCAAGACCTTGACGACGCACGCTGTCATCGCCACTTGTTCGCCAGTTTCCTCTGTACATGAAACATGCTTCGTGTCCTTGACGTGAGCACAAGTCCAGTGCCAATGGAGATTGAGAGATCAGGAAACCAGGGAGTAGATTGGCGTCCCAGCCAGCTTTGGCTGCGCCCACGAATCACGCGTGATCGCCCGCCAATCGCGACGCATGAGGTGGCTTTGCAGCCGACGTGTGTACTCGAGGATGGCAGCTGTGTGCACCCGGGAACGGCGATATCGGGCGGCGTCGGCGGCGGACCGGCCATCTGGAAGCCATGGGTGCATCCACATCCACATGAGGATGCACGCTGTTGATTAGGACTGCTTTACCTCGAAGCGAAGCTACAAGGCAGGCCATTCAAGGTGTTGCGGGGGAGATGGGAAGACACCGTGATCCATGGAAAGGGTTCGCTCTGGAGCTGCAGGAGATAGGCAACAGCACAGGGGAGTTGGATCTGTGTGGGAAGGGAGACGTGACAGTGGCCTTTGATGGCAACAGTTCGTGTTATGTGGTCCGCCTACCACTTCTATTACCACCATTCACATTCAATCACCATTAGCAGCTGAAAACCACAACTTCCATTGCTCCTCTTTCTTGGTTCCAATCAAGATTCCACCTGCACTCTTAATGCCAGAAGGCATCTTTAAGAGCAAAGCTGATCACCGGAGTCCAATTGAATCTGAATCCTCACATGTAACAGTAACACCAACTCTATAAAAGACACACACTATTAACATATTGCTTGAGAAAGAGGTAAAGGGAGGAGTTGCTACTATAATTCTGAGAAAGTGTTGTCGAACTATATATACTTCATGCACTTGTAATTGCAAGCTCTGTGTGAAGAAGTAGATTTCATGCAAATTATCGATGCATAAACTACAAGGGAGAATAGGTAAAGTGATACTTCATGATGTTCTTTCCTCCTACAGAAGCAGAGAAAAGGTTGCGGCAGTGTACCAACAAAGCGACTTACCCACAACAAGTGCATGGAAAAGCCACCATCAGACATCAGCGTACTGCATGCATGCAGCAGTTGTACTTTTAAAGCACCTCATCATGGAATCGGAGGGCTCAGATCGGTTGGGTTGAGCCAGGTTGTACTTCATGACGGTGGCCCCGCCTGTGACAGCCAATCCCGAGCACTGCGGTGCGTCCGGTACCGCAATAACGGAGATGATATGCCATCGTACTCCCTCTCCCCTCCCCCGTGTCATCTCCTGTAGCTTTAGGATAAGAAGCTTGTGGTGATCTGCTGAGCTTTGTATGTGAAAAACAAACAGATGACTGCACACCAAAGTAATGGACAATAAGTATACTTGGGTAGAAGAAGAAGAAGAAGAATTGATGAGAACTTGTGAGTTTGATTTGGCTGATCAAGTCATGTAGGCGGCATTACATGATTGGCAGCAGTGTGCAGGGAAAATTACTTTCGACAGTGGCACAAGCAAACTACACAAAGCAAGCTGCTCTGTTGCAATGCCTGTCTACAATGCCCTGGAGCAGATGAGACTGGATTCATGGCTGGCAAATGAAGGCAAGAAGAAGGCCACAAGAGACATATCAGTGCAACTTAATCTGTCAATGTCACTAGTCTTGCTTCTCTGCTGCTAAAACTCCATTATTATATTTTGAGCAGCTTGAAGAAACACAAACTTTCATGCCAATTCACTAAGCAAGTAAGTGGACAAGCTTAAAACAAGCAATAAAGCTGCTGTATCTTCTGATTTCTTGAGGAAGAAGGCCTCTCTGAGTTTTTGATAGCATTATACAAAAGAAGTAGCATTTCAAAGTTGTGTAGATAATAAACCAAAGAAACCGGCATTTCAGAAGAAAGAAACTACTGTTTTGCCTTGCAGATGCATTACCAATTCAAGTCAGAATCTGGCGCTAGATTTACTTGAAGCAACAGATGTCAACATAATCAAGATTCTTCAAGGGAACAGAGTCTTCATTGATGGCATCTTCCCCACAGAATTTTATAGCATTACATTTGTCACCTTCTAAACTCCTTACCGAGAAGTATTTGATTCTACTTTGGTTGCTCTCTTATATGTAAAAGCCAAAATCTCTCTGATAAGTCAGGTGCATGAGAAAATGACCTTTTCGACAGATTTTGACTGCATAATCAACTGGAAGATAAATTTGTAAAAACACAGTAGACTGACAAGTTTCATGGATCTGACTGGTCCTATTCTCGATTTTTCTTCTTTAAATTCACTTACACAATGTCAATCCAACGTAAACTAGTCCACCAGTTCCGTGTCAG
Source organism: Musa acuminata AAA Group (assembly GCF_036884655.1). Classification (NCBI taxonomy): domain Eukaryota; kingdom Viridiplantae; phylum Streptophyta; class Magnoliopsida; order Zingiberales; family Musaceae; genus Musa; species Musa acuminata. The sequence goes on along the minus strand of NC_088339.1, from coordinate 29,368,084 downwards.
ATCGTAAAAGAGATGTAAACATACCATGATATTTCATATCCAACAAAAGAAAGTATAAAAAAAATCCTCCAATAAGTTTCTGCAAAATAAGAATCATTGGCAACTAGTTCCAATTTAATTTTTCTATACCAAAAAAGAAAAAGACTAATAATCTTGATCAACTAAAATCATGATGTGCCTTACATTGTGGTTGTATCTACTGTAGTTAAGCACCGGACAAGAAAAAAAATCAAGCTGATGGCAACACATCCTTAATTATGTAAAAAACCTGAATCAGTACAGGATATTAAACAGAACCTCAACATTTACAGAGACAATTAATTCTATGCTGTGTTATTATCATTGTTGGTACGGGCAATTACCTTGGTTCCTAGTTGACTGCCTAGTGGACAAATATGCCTCGAGATGCCTTAGTCAAAAATCACATCAAGTACCATATATATCTAGGCACAAAACTGATGTTTCTTGATGTAAAAAAAATCTGCATATAATTCATAATCCTTGAGCTATGGCAATAATTGTATGACATTTGTAAATCATATCAGAGTTTCACTAATTTTACAGACTATAGGATATCTATAATTGTTGTCAAATGTTTGTGTTTATCCTCCGAGAGGCTAGACATCCTAAAATACTAAATTCTTCAGTAGTTCTTACTATAAGTAGAGCTTGCGCTACCAGTTCAAGATTAGGGAAAGTCAATCACAGGAGTTACCTAGAGTATTTAACAAATATGAATCTTTCCCTTGTTGGGTTATAATAACAAGTCATGATTTCCCTGAATATTTGGCCTTGAGTGCTCCAATGGCCACAATAAAAATGATAAAACTGCTAATTCCTGGGTAGATTTAGGGTCCTTCTGAAGAGTAGAAATCAGATATGAATCAATCAAGGAAAAATGTGCATGATCAGTGGAGTGCATAGGCTTCACTACATATGTCTAGTGCTCAAGTATCTCTTGTAAATTTCAGATTGTCAAAAATGTGCAATCCAATATATCAATAACCTATCAAAAAATCGAACCTTGCTAGTTCATTCGCTAATAACTGTAAGCATGCAATGCTATCATTAACAATTTATCACACAAAGTCACAATTTTCATTTGAGGATACTCCAGAGTAAAGCTAACTACCGAATGCAAGAAGCTGAGGTGAAGATATTATGATGGTTTTGATAGCAAGAGGAATATCATAAACAAAATTAGGAGAAATTGGGTAAAAGAGGCAGAAGAAAGTGATACATAAGTACATAAGTACGTTTGAATCTAAATATGAGCAGCCAGAGATCAGGAGAAATTGGGTAATCTCTTCCTTCAAAACAAGTAAAAGTCAACCATGTAAAATCAGTGAGAGAGTTGAAACAAGACAAATTGCTCCCCATTTTTTGTGGAAGTCAGTAATAGATATAAATGGTATACATGAAGAAAGAAATGCAGGAAGATAAAAGGTGAACTTAAGCACCACAGGGTCTACGGTATGTACAACAGCCATTTTCATCCAACGGCACAAACAAATTGCTGTATTTTTTCTGTAAGTGAAAAAATAAAATCCCAGATTCATTCATAAAAACAAGGTGTCTGCTGCATTGCACAGCTTACTAGATCTTCAAAAGATTTCCTTGGTCTTTGATTTGGCAGAAAAAAAGTTCTAGAACAATTTGATGACTACCTGAAGATAATGATGCAAAAATAACCAAGGTATCTCAGACAAACAGTAGAAACACTAGATGCAATATTCTCCCATCGAACAATGCTCGCTAGATGTGATAAACAAATTTTAAAGTATTACCTCGGTCAACTGAGCATATCTAGCAGGCTACTTGTCCACCATCCCTTTAAAGTCTCACATTGTGCTTGCAAGGTAATCAAACTTCCATCAGTGCATTCAGGAGTGGAATAGAAAGGGTCCCTAAAGAAAAATCAGACACTTTTCGACAACTCAAAGGATCAGACATAATTACCTAGATAAATGACCTTAAGAACAGATCAAACAGCTACAGAATACAACTAGTTAGAGCAACCAAGTATGTTTAGTTCATCATGAAGGCAAACTAATGCCATCCAATGCTACCATGGAAATATAATAATGAGAGTGGATATAACAAAATTAGATAACGCAAATTCTTTTACTCAAGGACAATCGATACCTTTGAACCACATAAAGCTACTGCTCATCAAGAGTTCAAATTATTTCAAAGATTGAACTTATTGACCAAAAAAATCGTCCTGCAAGATGCCATATAAGAGTAATTGTTGATGGGGCTCCAAATGCAAAATAAATGAAGGGGTGAGAGGAGCAACAAATAATGGAACTCTGAGTTACACAGACAAGAGACCTCTACTGAATTTTCAGTCTAAATGGAATTCAGGAAAGCCAGTTATCACCCATTAGGCAGAATTTATACTTTGAGCCCACTAACAAGCTGACGCTGAGCATCCATCCAGGGGAAGTAAAATACAGGTCTAAAAAAATCAGATCAATCAGCAGCCCATCACAGCACAATTATAAACAAAGTTGCCTGAATGCTTGCTTGCAATCATGTTCCATTCTGGTGGCCCCCTATTTGGAATCCACGAATTGAGCTCAATCATCCCTCCAAGAGAACCTCTCCTTCCACCAATCACTATTAGCCGTTCACCGCAGGCACGGAATGCAAGCCCCCAACCATTCATTGAGACAGAGCTTTCGGGCAAGCTTCCCAATCTGACCCATGTATGTTTCACCTTATCATACTTCCTCAACTCCTTATCAGCATAGTGAGCTGCATAAAGCTCATTGTTCACCACAGCAACAAGTGGAGGTGCACCATTCGCACCGTTAAGTCCATCAGACATGTTAGGGATCACACTCCAAGAACCTCGCTTCAGATCATACTCTTCCCCACATGTCAGTACCTTTGTGTTGCTAGCCATTCCACCAATGACATAAAATTTTTCATCCATGAATACCCCCGAGCACATCTTTCTTGCTTGGTTCATACAAGGTAAGGTCTCCCAGGTCTGTGTTTGGGAATTGTAAAGCTCTGCAGAGTTCAGTATATCACCCTGAGCATTGGTTCCTCCGGCTACAATGGCCTTCTCTCCGAGGCTAGCGGATCCAAACAAGCACCTAGGCGAGTTCATAACCACACCACGAGACCAGGAGTTAGTCAAAATGCTATATCTCAGTATGATATGGGAATTCACCTCCTTTCCAAAAACAAGGAGCTCGGTGCCCACTGCGAGGGACTCCTTATCGGAGCACATGAAGCTCTCGGTGGGGGGCATTTTAGGAACCGTGATCCAGCGCCCACGGTATGGATCATAAGCCTCCCATTCGAGGACGCTGCAGGAGAAGTAGACCCAGTGCTCGACGATATCCATCTTGCGGCGCAGCTGGTAGAGCTCCCCACTGCGGATCAAAGAGCGGAACATCCGGTTGAGCGATGCGACGGCACCGTAATCGGACCGAGAAAGGCGAAGAAGGCAGCTGACTATCAGTTCCCCGCCAAGCTGACTGACAATGCTTGAATCACCATGCTCCCGGCCACGGTGATACGAATTGTCAAGAAGCAACTGCATATCCTTGATGTCAGGGGTATCAGGGAGCTGCGGCGATTTATTCCTCTTGACCCGGTCTTCTAGCTGTTGTTCTTCAAATTCCTCGTCCAGCGGACGCTTCTTGTTGTCCGATGACTCGTGGATATGGTAATCCATGCAATGCCAATCGGATTCTTGCTCACAGGAGCTTCTGAACACCCTCGATATCAAATAGGAGCGCCCCTCCAACATAACTCCAAGGCCAAACCCAAAGCCTGCAATTTGACCACTAAAAGACCTCCTTATCTCCTCCCTAAGACGTAAATTGGACCACAAAGAAAGAGTAAGAACGAACCAGAATGGAAAGTTTAGATCTTTTTTTCTGTGTAACGCGATCTACAATACTTGTGCATAGATCGGATACAAGCTTAGGAACAAAAAAGAAAAAATAAAAAGTAAACCCACAAAAATCAAATCTTGTTGTATGTTCTAGTATGCCCACCAGCAGAAGCAGTGAATCACCGATCTGGGAAGCGAAAAATGCAACCTTATACACAAAAGGAAAAGAAAAGAAGAGAGCCCAGAGACCAGGACCTCAGAACAGAGAATCCCACCACGAGAATTAGCCCGCGGGCACGAAGAAATCGGGTAAAAGATTCCCGCTTTACTCGCCGCCGCACCTATCTCCTTCGGATCCCCTCCCGTGCGATCGGGAAACAGAAGGAAAAAATCCCACCTTTTCTGAATCGCTCAGATTTTTTTCGAGAGCAAAAGAAAAACAAAGCCTCTTCTTTTCTGAGGCAAGGAAAATTGGGAGGGATGGAGATCTGAAAGGAGAGATGGAGACTCACGGAACGGTATGGAGGGAATGAAGAGGAGGAGGGGGACCGGAAAGAGGAGGAAACAGAGGGAAAGGAGGCCCCTTTCGGGAACTAATCTTCTCTCTTCTCCTTCTTCTTCTTCTTCTTCTTCTTCTTCCTCCTCCTACAACACCCACTCCATCTTCCTGTCCTTTTACTTCCCACTTCCTTCCTCTGTTACCACCGAGCTTTTGGAGTTCTCTCCCGTCTCTTCTCACCCATCGGCCTCATTTTATATCTCATTTTAAGGCTCATTAATCCCCTCCTTTTAACTAAATGTCGAGAATAATCCACCATTAACTCTATTCACCCAAAATGGGACCCGTCCACACGTCCTTTCTTCAATTATTTTTTATTGACATTTAATTTCTTTATTTTCTTTTGTTATAATTTTCTTATGATTTTAAACCCTCCAAAAAAACAGAAAAAAAGGGGAAAAATAAGCGATCTCGAGGCTGCTGCGCCGCAGGAACAGTGTATCAAAAAACGTGCCCCGCACGTGTGCTGAGACTGCACCTGCAGCAGCTGGTCACCCAAGTGGCGGTAATCGTAAGGATTAATAAAGGCTTTAGCCTGATTCCGAAAACACCCCTGGAAATCCTAATATTTTCATATCCACCATATAAGCTCTAATTTGAGGTTGCCACAAATGTTGGTGTATATCGGAGAAAGAGAGGAAAAAGAGGGGCATTTAATTTGATTTATGTGATGTTAGCATGGAATCTCATGCTAGTGAAGTTTGGAAGGAGACACACAGAATATGTGACAAAAGTCTGCTTCATCCAATCATAATCATGCAATCATAGGGTTTTTGATATGCCTATGTTCATAGATTTACTTGGTGTTGTGAGGGTGGTCCAAAGCTTGGAATCCTACTCCAGGGTTTTTCCTTTTGCTATTATTTTTTATCTTGAGTAATTACCACATCATAATAGATCTAGTAATCAAAATCCACTAAATTTGTATTCTATGTGTAATTATTTATAGCGAAAATACTATGACATACATTAAACTCTAACGCATCTCTTATGATACTATCTAGTAAAATGATCGATATGTATGTTCGACGTCTTTTATCATTATATGAATAGAGATAAACTAGATAGATAATTTTGCTATCGATTCTATTTCGCTTGGTATAGAATGGTGCAAATTTTGAATTAAATATATTTTTTAAAATTTTTTAGGATATTTTAGACTTTATTTGAAAACTTGATATGTGCCGACATAATATGGACTCATCAGGGTGATAGATTGCATCAACACTGTTCTTCGATCTTTTGTGGAAGGCGTCAACTTGGTGACCGAATCAACTTTGACCCCATGGTTGATGTCATTTGAGCACCAAACCAACAGATGGGGCTTCAAGTGTTGTCATCGTCCTGATTGGATTATGTGACTTCATTGCGGCACCGATAAACAATTGTCAAGTGCGCAGAGATTCCTAATGTTGCATGATTTTTCATCTATTTCTTGATGGCTTGCGAGATTGCCTCCTCGCAAGACAATGAAGTCCATGATTTGGTCTTCTTTTGCATCGCTTGTAGAGCTGTGGAGCGATGGGATCCGTATATGCGCGTTAAATGATAGGATTGGTTGGTGGGGTGTCCGACTGGAGAAAGGAATTGATCTCTCATGCATAAAATACATAATGATTGGGGTGTGTTTCTACCATCAAATACCCCTAAATTTGATTGGTTTGAGGCAATAGAAGAAAGACTTCAATCCTTCCTCCGGATAACACTTGAACTCTCGTACTAAGCTCAACATGTTTCGTTAGCTAATCATCAATGGAGGATGTGTGGAATCGCTTGGATTTTCACATAGAAAACATAATGATTCCTTATGATTTCTGTACAACTTTGTTTCTTGCATCGAAGGTAGAAATCCCATGACAGCTTTTGCTTTCATCCAATCACCGAGGCTGTAGAAACAAACTCAGAAACCATGCAATTAAACAGCACTTCTCGATCTATGTCTTCTTTAATCCTTTCTCCTGGCTACGACCTCAGCTGATCGTTGCTTGATGATGCTCACTGTCATCAGTAATGATGACTCATTGAGTTGAGCAACTCCTTTTGCACCTAAAGCTCAAAGTTAAGAGAGCATTTACACTGATGTTGGCCAAAGCCATTTTGTGCCTTTAGATGACTGTGGAAACGTGACCCATTGTCCTAAAACGACGTGAAGTTTAACTACTAATCTTTTGCACAAGTGGTGGAAGAAGAAAAAGAAGAAGAAGAAGAAGAAGAAGAAGAAGACAATTTGAAGACATGGAGCTCACACGTTCTAAATCATCCTTCATCTTGGAGAGCATCGACTGCTTCAACAAGTGGCAGCATGGCAGCTTAATCCACCAAGCAAACACTAATTCCAAAAGCCTACACTTTTGGCTATCTAGAAAAAGTTTCCGCTACTAGAACCGAAAAAGAAGCAAAGTGATCTGCAAGTTCACGCATGATCATCTACAGCATATGACATGACCTAAAGCAAGAAGATCAAATCCGTATTGGTTTCACTTTAGCAATGCTTGTTGAACAAGGACACCCACAGACCTCAGGGAGCAGGTCAAGCAAGCAACCATGCATGAGGGCAAGGTGTGGAAGGTAGATAAGCATCAAACGTTGCACCACATGGGATAATCTCTCTTGGAGGCTTCCCAGAAGCTCGAACCAGCTGCCTCACTTCTTAGGTGGGATGAGATGCATGGGAGTTTGATGCTCCATTCCCCTGTGGAAGCCATCACCCAATTTGACATCTGACTACTGTCAAGGGGAATGTGATCCTGTGGTCCAGTTGTGCGCAGGAAAAAGCTTCCGGTTCCAGGGATCTTGTTCTCGAATCAGATGATGAATTCGATGGCTCTGTCGAGATCATACTGCTAGATGACAGCGATTATCTTTGTTGGTGGATCTTTGTAGAGAAGAGGAAGCCATGTAAGAAGAACACAGTTGATACTGTACACGTGAAAGAGACAGCGATGCCGAACCATCTTTGGTTCGCTACTCTTCCTGCCTAACCTATAGTTCTAGAAAAGTAGATTAGTAATAGTGAAAGTAAAGATGTTTACAACACAGCTTTTCTTTTCACTTGGAAGCAGCATATCATTTGAATGACGCATGAATTCCTCGCTCAAAACTATCATTCTGGCTTGCAGCTCCAACAAAAGATTCCTCTTGCTGAAAGCTCGAAGTGATTATTACCAAACAGAAGGCTTAGCTGACGGGAATCCTTCTAGAGCAAATAATAGCATGGTTTCCTGCACTAACGCTTGCAACTTGGCAGCCAACTGGAAGTGAAGACACAAGAAAGAGCAAGGAAAAGGAGCTCCAAAGAGAGAATATTCTGCAAAGCACACATGACATCTTTGCTTTGCCTTTGGCGAAGCCTTTAGCTGAGTACAGCATGCAAATTCCCTGCTACCTGAAGCTGTGTAGGGCCACCTCAGGAGATGTTTGTGGACAAAGTGATGGAGTTACTGTTCCTTAGTCTTCACGGCCTTCCAATAACATGGATGCTCACAGCACATCTTGGATTCTTAGTCGGGAAAGAGAGGGGGAAGGGGTGAGCTATATTCCGGTGAGACCAATGAAGAGGTGACAAAGTCTCCTCCTTCTCGAGTTGGAATAAGTTCCAAGGCCAACATCAACATCATAACTTATGGATTTGTTTCGTTTTCCAACGAGTCTTATCACTCCTTCTCAGAACCAGCTTTCTTTAAGACCAAAGAGCAAAGAGAGAGAGAGAGAAGACACAGTTCACAAACAACATTAACTACTGTTTAGTAAACCCTTGTTGTAGTTTGTGCTAAATGATGCCCTTTACCTCACAACTCTGTCCTTGAGGTTATCGCATTGATTCAAGCAACACATGCCTCCAGTTTCCAAAGGCATCACTTACCATGGCAATATACCCACTACCATTCTATTTGTTGGAAATTTAAGTCTTCATTATGCAGTCAGTAGTAGTACTACTACTACATATCTTAATTACTTGCGTCCATGTAATCTGTCATATTAAAATCCCTTGAAGCCATAATACATTTTGAGCATGATCTATAATAATACCATATAAAATGTTCTATACATGAAAGTTTTAATGGAAGAGAAGCCCGAGCCCAGATTGGTTTAACTGGTGATCGGCCCAACTTGGCCCATCAAATCCCATCAAATCATTTGTTTGAGTTCTAAGCTCTAAATCTATAAGTATTGTAGATTTGTTTTTAAGGATTAAAGCATTATAATAGAGGAAACAATTTTTTGCGATGAGCTCAACCCCTAAAAAATATCAAGAATTAGTACAAACTACACAAATCGAACGTAGTGATTTTTGTCCACAAATCAGGTGAGTGAAGAAGCATGTGTGTTAACCCAAGGCACTTTTGGAACTATCTGTGCAAATTACCTTTTAGATCTCAAGAATCTAAGAAATGGTACATTCAACTTTTTCTTTCACATGCTGTCTCTCTGTCTTTCACTTGGTTTTTTTTTTCTAAGGAATAAAACGTATCAGTTGGGTTATGTTTGCATTGAGAATCACTTGTTTCAAATTATTAAGTGTCACCTCATCATAATGTTCATGATAATCAACATTTAAATTTAGGACTTCTGCTCATCAAATCAATCTTAATGCATTATTATGAGTGTTTGACTGAATGTTTGGAAAGATGAGCGTGAATCTTTGATTTCTACTCATCACTACGTAGCTTTACAAGGCTTCTCGGCTTTCAAGCAACCTCGAGCATAGCCATCTTGTACGGTGAGACAGCACCATAATCTAACTAAGCTTGGCCATGCCACACCTTCGGGTCGGATTTATCTTGGATCTGAATCCGATAAGCTGGATGGAGAAGTCGTACATGAAATCACAGATCATGTTCTCTCAGTCCTCACGCTATAGTATTGCGTTCGTTTGGTCGACCAAATCAGCTCAGCAGATCGAGTGTGGGATTTAACTATGGGGAGGAGGTACAAGGACCACCTGTGATCGCGGTTCCCGAGGAGATCTCGAGGAGCTCAAAACGTGAGAAGGGGGGGTCGGTGCTTTGATGCTCACACGTGCACCTTCTTGTGCTCCTCCCATGTCCACCTCCTTCCTCCTCAGGCCAGTTTTAACCTATTCAACCTGGTACAGACTCATCCATGTATACATGCATAAACTAGATGAGCCTAAAGCATCCGAAGGAGAATCTAAGTGTGATAATGATCACATCAAGGAGATCTCACCCGCAACATAAGCAGTGGGACGGGGACAGTTTTGAGGAGCCTTTGGTGACGGAACCTTTCACCGACTTCTTGGAAAGGCTGCAAGCAAGCAAGGGGGGGGATCACAGGAACAGTATCAGTCTGCATTAGATTAATGGATATTGGTAGATTGAGCTGTGGCCCAAAGAGGAGCACATAGGGAGCACGTGAGGGGATATGATGCGGGTGTAGGGTTTCTGAAACTTGGAGCCTGTTGATGGACCCCCCCCCCCCCCCCCCCCCCCCTCTCTCTCTCTCTCTCTCTCTCAATGTAATTAATGTTGTTTCTGTGAAGTATGGTACCAAACTATGTGATGAAAGACTCTGTTTCTTCAACCTCTGTTGGCTTGCCACAGTTGCAGCTCCACAGGAAGGTATGTGTTTGAGGTAGATACATTTACATTGTCTACTTCAGGGAGATAACATCTTGCAGGGTATATGTTTTCTGTAATTCTTGTGTAGCTACAGTGGTGTTCTTGTGATGCAAGTGGAGAAGGGTTCATCCATTTTTAAGTTTTGGGATTCATTAGATTCAAGATTCTCTCCTGTGATCAACCTGCCTTCTATCTTCACAAAAGGATGCAATCGCTTTCTTCTTCCTCGACCTAAAGCCACTTTTGTGGAAGTGACATTTTTGAGATTAAAAGAAGCTTTTCCTCATATTGATTGCCTCAATGATGGCCAAAATGATATAGTACTCACCAGACATGATTTAGCCCACTCCAAACCAGATTCCTGTGAGCTTTAAATGCATATGGTACTCGACTGCATGGATCTGCAAACTAAGATCGTCTGGTGACTTGAGGCAATGCATCCTTCGTTTAGGGGGTTATCTTCACACATCTATAGTTTAGTAAGCTTCGTATGAAGATGAACTCACAATTAAAGAACATGACATATTGCTTTGGATGGTTTTATAGTTCCACTAAAGAGACCCTACAATGATTTCATGAAGCTGCCTTTGTTGAAGAGAGTGATGCATGCACTGCATCTGTATAAGCACGCAAGATAAATATTCAAGTCAATGGTCCAAGGGAACCAATCTTGGGTCATCATTGCCACTTTAGGGTTTCAATCATCCCATCTCCTATTTTTTACTTCTCAATCCACCCCATCTTATCATTCCTAAACACAGTTGAGATCTCTAAAGAACTTGCGTATAATAGTCTTGCATCATGGATGTCATCATTCTGTATGGCTCATCTTGTGACCCAACAGTCGATCAAAATGAGCTTCTTCAAGTCTCAGCCACATGCCGATTAAATGTAATCTCGGCTTTTCAACTGATCTCTGAGTTCTTTGTTCTGAGATACTTAGAGATTTACAGGCACTTCGGTTGAAACATAAGGCAGTCACATTGTGAGATAAACAATTACTAGGGCTACAAGTGGTTCTCTCTCTCTCTCTCTCTCTATCTGTGTGTGTGTACTCATTTGAGGTGTAATATCAGTAACATAATGCATGGGATTCCTTGCGACTCCTGTGTGGACCAGAGAGCATATGCCCACAGGGGGAAGAAGATAAAGAAGGAAGAAGAAACAAACTGGATCTTTCTTGAGCTGCAATAAGCCATTTGTATATGTGATTTGGCCTGTGCAGCAAGATCCACAGATTAAACAAAACACTGCCACCTCGTGACTCCCTGTACGGTGTTCGTTGCCGATTTGATCGAACTCATGTGCCCCGTGATGCACATACTGCAGTATAGAAACTTCACCTACATAATCTTATACCAACTCTCCAACTCACAGCAGCACATCGGATTGTATTCAATGCTGTAATCTGCTATAGGACACCGTGTTTACTGCTTGAATCAGTATAAAAAGGAGTTCAAACGGAGTTACCTCCATAAACAAAACAGTTAAGTTGATGAATCTAATCTAAGTGTCAGTTCTGGAACCTAATGAGGAGCATTGTCTAACCTTCATGTGGATCTGTGAGTCGGTGTGATGACCATCTTCTGCATGGTTCTAAATCTCAACATTTTAATGCAAAGGCAGCACAAAATACAGAGAGTCACAGTGATTTTAACCTTTTTGTTGTTATATTATTGTGATATTAACAGGAAGAAGTCATATAATAAGCTGTGAAATGTATTTTTGGAGTTAGAACCTAACATGGGCTACGTGGTTCCTCCTGACACAAGTCCTGTGTCGCTGGCTCATAAACAAATCATTTAGTCACCACAGTCCCCACTTGGGCACACAAAGAGCCGTCTCCCCTGGATGTCATCTTCTCTCTCGCTTCCCTATTTAAATGCCACCTCTTGCCATTTCTTTCTTCCATAAGCTTGTCTCCGCCCTCTTCTTCCATCCCTGAACTCCATCATCTTCTCTTGTTCTTACAAACTGTGTCTCGCCTCCCCGTAACAAGAACACCTTCACAAGCTTTCTTGGGTCGACCTGCATTGCATCAAGAGACGCATTCACCAGGAAGGATGTCGAGCAGGAGGTCTCGGTCAAGGCAGATGAGCTCGTCGAGGATCACCGACGAGCAGATCAATGATCTGCTGACGAAGTTGCAAGCTGTGCTCCCCGAGGCCCATCTTCGCAGCACCGACAGGGTAACACTCGCGCTTCTCCATGCTCATTGCCATAAGTAACACTTAGACACAGTTGATCTAGAGGTGACGAACTAGGGTTTTGGATCGATGGTGCAGGTGTCAGCAGCCAAAGTCCTGCAGGATACCTGCAACTACATCCGGAGCTTGCACCGGGAGGTGGACGACCTGAGCGAGAGGCTCTCCGAGTTGCTTGCCAACAACGACATTAACAGTGCTCAAGCCGCGATCATCAGGAGCCTGCTTAGGTGATAGCTTAATCTTAGAATGGCCTTCTCAGAACAAGCTGGATGTCATGGAACTCTGATGCCAAAGTGCTCTAGAATAAAGCTGGAAGTAAACGATAGAAGGCTGCCTTTCCTGGTCTTTGATGCAGTAAACCTGTGCTTCATCTTATTGTATCTACGATCTAAATTTTGCATTAAATGCCAAGAGTGTTACTAGTGTTATCAGTCTTTGATATTGAATCTTCTTCCTTGGAATTCCCTATCTAAATTTTTTTGCTGATTTAAGTCCTTGGAGGACCAAAAAGAAGTCCATGGCACGGTGTTTCTGCTATCTCGGAATTGCTCTAAAAAGTGGGAAATGCAAAAAAGGGTGTGCTGTGTTCTTTTGATGTTAGTGGGGGGTTAGTTTCAAGAGAATAATCTAACACTAGTTTCCACATACCAAAGTTGCTTTTCCTCTCTTCAAGATGAAGATTAAGTTACGTCTCTTATTTCTGGATAATTTTGTTTATATCTCATCAGCTTATGTGGTTTCACAGTTGTTGTTGGAAACTAAGTTGTGAGTAAAATTGAAGGCAAAAAAAAATAAAAAACCATTAATATTCTCTTAGGAGTTGAAAAGGTATAAAATAATATTATCTATATTTCATATCTTGGAGGTTAACTCCATGTATTTTATTTTAAATTTGTAAATATATATTTTAAACTTAAATTTAGAGAGATAAATATGAAAATAATTGAACATATATATATATATATATATAATTAATTTTGCTTGATAAATAATCATTAATTGGGTGGTGGCAGAACTCCATTTCGTTCCCACGGTCGGAGGCGGTGGTATATAGTCTGCAGTCTACTCTCGTTCATGGAACGGACGCAGCGCCACCAAAGTGGGTTGTCTTCGTGAACCAGTGGTTGACCTGTGAACGAGACTTGGAGCCTAGAGTTCCTACACCGAGCACCTCCAGGGTGTACGGACATGGCCAAACTCATTATCAGAGCCTTTCCGTTCACCAAACATTCATTCTCCCATTACTGCCAGCAACCTGGAAGCGCAGCACCAAGAAGTAGCAAGATCTTGGAAGGTAGGACATACAAGTGGAACGTGACCCTGAGAGGTCTCTTGGAGGGGAATGTCCCAGCGAAAGCAATCCTCGCTTATGCCCTCATGAGGAGGAGAGGTGTGAAGGTAGATAGCTTCACCCTTCTGTTTGTTGTCAAGGCCTGTTGCCTCATCATTCATGACGTCGTCGTGGGCAAACAAGTGCACGCTCAGGTCGCCAAGCTGGGCTTCCAAGCAGAGGTAGTTACCCAGACCGCCCTCCTCAAGATGTATGGTATGTTTGGAGACCTCGATGCTGCCGAAAAAGTGTTTGATGAAACTCCTCAAAGAGATCTTGTCCAATGGCATGCGCTCCTTGCTGCGTACTCCCAGAGGAATCGACCCTGCGGTACAATGAAAACCGCGCAGCGAATGGTAAACGAGAGTGTTATGCCGAACGAAGTCGGTTTTGTCAGTATCATCTCGGCTTGTTCGCAGAGGAAGGCTTTACCAGAGGGAAAGCGGTGGCACGGCTACGCGATCAAAAACCTTGCAGTGCTCGACACTTTCGTTCACAATGTGCTGATCGACATGTACGCGGCCTGTGGATGCCTGTCGGATGCTTACAACGTCTTCAAGAATCTGAGGAACAAGAATACTGTTTCATGGACTTCGATGATCAATGCCTATGGCGACAATGACCACCCGAATGAGGCACTGGATCTGTTCGAGGAAATGGAAGCGGTAGGAGAAAGACCTGACGAAGTGATGATGTTGGCAGTGGTTTCTATCTGCACCAAGTTAGGGAGGTCTGACATAGGAGAGTGGATCCATGAGTACGTCGAGAGGTGCGGGTTTGGGGAAAGCGTACGCGTCGCCAATGCTCTCATCGATATGCACAGCAAATGCGGGAACATGGAGAAGGCATGCAGCACGTTCGACAGGATGACGAGGAGGACTCTGGTAACGTGGACCGCAATGATACAAGGCCTGGCGATGCACGGGCACGGTCGGGCCGCGCTGACGCGGTTCTCTCAGATGCAGAGGGAAGGCTTTCGGCTGGACGAGGTGGTGGTTTTAATCATGATCAACGCATGCAGCCACGCAGGGCTGGTGGAAGAGGGGAAGCATTTCTTCAGGTCCATGGCAGAGGAGCATGGGATGGAGCCTTGGATGGAGCACTACGGGAGCATGGTGGATCTGCTGTGCAGAGCAGGGCTGGTGAACGAGGCGCTCGACTTCGTCATGAACATGCCCCTGAAACCAGACGCTGTCATCTGGCGCACCCTGGTTGCTGCATGCAGAAACCAGGGAAACATGAATCTGGCAGCAGAGGTTTTGGATTGCATGATGGAGATGGAACCTGAGGACAGTGGAAATTACGTTCTGAAGTCAAATTTGCATGCGATGATTGGGGATTGGGACAGTGTTCAGGAAGTGAGGAGTAGCATGAGCTGCAAGAAGGTGGCCAAGACACAGCCTGCTCATAGCTACGTTCAACCAACCCACCATGTCCATGTAGAAGAGGTGATGCAAAACATAGACGAAGATGAGAGGCGGTCGTCCTGACCCCTTCGCTGACCGTTCGTCATCCTGGGGGGTATTCGAACAAATATGCAACATTGAAGGGGATTTATTGCATAAGAAGCAATATCACGGCCACGGGGGGCTTATTTGCAAAAGCGGACGGAAACGGGGGTGTTCAGGAAATAATGGCATAAGCCGTGCCTCTTAAACCTTGCACGGAGGGAGGAGGAGGACCAGGGCGGCGGAGCTCTATCCCGGCGGAGGCGATCCGGAGACACCTTGATGGCGAGTGTGGACGGGCGTGATCTCGTGTCGGAACTCCAAGCTCAGGTTCTCGCTCTCCGCAACCGGGTGGAGGTAAAACCCTAACGAAGATAATCATGTCCATCCCGCTTCCATCTGTCACCTGGTGTTACGGTGATGCTAAAGTCTTGATCTTTCGTGTTCTTCGCCTTACTTGATCGGGTTTCTGGTTGAATACCCAAGGAATTGGAGAAGGAGAATGAGCGCTTGTGTTCCCAGTTATCAAGATGCCGGTGCTCCAAGGTATGCTGCTGTAAAATTGTGGCGGAAGTTCTCCTTTGAATGAACAGTTTAGGAACCGCGAACTCTTTGGACTCTTTGTTTTGCTTGTTGTGGATATGGTCAAAATATGTCGGTTTTATTCAAAGGATTTTAGGCCTCAGGTGTTTTTTGCTGCTCTTTTATTTAACTATAGGTCGGTCTATGGATAGGTAATAGTAAAAGAGGCTTTGTATTTTTGAATAATTTGTTCCAAAAGACTGTTCTCTGTTTGTTCAACATGTTTTCGTCTTCTTCTTGGCAATCGAACGTGAAAGATGCAACTTTTTTTCTCCACTCAGCGTAGGCCATGACTGGTCACGTTTATTAATTCTATATAGTGTATTTTATATGGGAAAAAACTTTACAATTATGTTTTGTTGATATATTTTATATGTGGTGGGCGAAATTTTAATTTACAATGTATGTTATTGTGGACGTTATATTCCACAGGAATGGATAAACCTTTCTTCTAGGTTAATGATTTTAAGTCGTACCACACATTCATATTAAATGCTTAAAGCCTTTTGAAGCTATGTACTTGTTTCATGAGATGTATTTGGAGAGACTATTGCATTAATATTACTTTAGAACTTAAAAATTTATAATACAACTTCCAAACAGTTGAGAATCAATGATTATTGATTGATTTTGTTCCAAATGTTTGTTGCTTGTGATAAAGCAATGACAAAGCTTAACAAAGATTGATCCACTTATATGCTTAAAACACAACTGGACATCTATTTCTGACCATTTAACAACTTCTTCAAGAAACTCAGTTGAGGTAGATTGCAGCCACAAATCACCAAATTTATAGACCTTTCTGCCTCATGTAAGTTCTAATATATACAATAAGCTGCCTGCAGGATGGAAATATACCAAGTGCAGGGTTATTTGTGGAGGACAGCTCACCAACGAACTGTGAACCAAGAGAGAAACCAGGTTATGAGATAGTGAAACCTGTTTTCTGTTTGTCACATGTAAAAATCGTTGCTTATTTTGAACTAGTCATAGAGTATGATTTTTTCTGTGTGCAAAGTTGAATAGTCCGTCAACATTTATATTTGGAAATGTCAATCATATATTTCTGTGTGGCATTTTGAAGTTTCAACCCCCTGATCAGGGTTGTGGGTGGGCGAGAGAGATTTTCTGAATAAAGTAGGTGCTACTCTGGATTAAGAAATTATCAGCTAGCTAGCAACACTGGTCAGAAGTAGTTTTATTATTTTTTAAACTATAGTTTAATTGAACTTGCAGAATTTAGATTTGGTGTATATTTATTATCTTATTTTGTGAGAGTTTTGGTGTAATTGGTCTTTTCCTTGCTTTTTATGGCTTCTTGTACTTACAGTGGTAACTCGAGAAAATAATAGTTTAGGTTTCGTTCTATTTGCGCTTTGACAATTTCTAACTACTGTAGGGTTTCAACCCCATATTGGTGAGGTACTCTTCAACAGTCTTCCGAGAGGGAAGTAGAACTGTTAGGGGAAAGAAATGTCTCTCTCTGTGGTTACCATGCTACCAAGTAATGTGATTTTCGATAACTA
The DNA here is from genome assembly GCF_036884655.1 of Musa acuminata AAA Group. Lineage (NCBI taxonomy): Eukaryota > Viridiplantae > Streptophyta > Magnoliopsida > Zingiberales > Musaceae > Musa > Musa acuminata. The sequence continues at coordinate 29,350,997 of NC_088339.1, read as the reverse complement.
TTTTGCTTAGCTTAATGTTGGGTGCTTTAAGTCACAAACCAGATGGGTAATTTTATATATGTTATTTCATCACTTGTTATTTTCAAGTTGTCCTCTGATCTTGTCCACCATTATGATGTTATGGTTTTTTCATTGATACTGAAAACAGAAACAAAAAGTAACCTCAGTTGCTCTTTGCTGATTCCTTATCATGACCTGCTCATGAGGTTTCGAGTGGTCGAGTAAGATATTTCATACAAAGCAAAAGTTGGTTTCTGTTACTTTCAATTTGGCCATGTGATGTGATACTCTGTTCTAGAAATAATGTTTATGAAAACGAGCAAAACTAAAATGTCACTTTATACACAAACTGTTGCATTCTTCTCCAAATTTCTCTGCGTTCCCTTGTTCTTTTCATAAAAAAAGTATTTGCCAGACATTGTTGAAGGTTGACTTGTGAGTACAGTAATAAACAAATGTTCTTCTTGTCAACAAGATGCTTTAGTCCAAAACTGAAAAACTGATATCTAGGATGGTTTGGCATACAGGTTGCCAGGAGAGGAGTCAACAACGTGCAGGGAGATATGTTGCTTTGAAAATCATGTACTTTGGCCAGAGGTTGTGATCTATTTGTCCTTTTTTAACTATAGTCAAATTTCTGAATCTGTTCTACAACCCAAATGCATCTAAATATTGAAGTCAGTATCTTTAAGGTCCACAGCATTCTAGTGCATCATTTAGCTTGATTGGAAATTTGACAATCTAGTGTTAAGTTTCTTCTGTTTTAAGACATATCATAGAAATGCATCTGAATACTTAATTATTGGTTTATTTTCTCCAAGAATCCTGGGGTTTTGACTTTAGAAAAAACCTGAGGATTCCTAGAAGCAGACAGTTTGCCTGTTTTTTTGTAGATAATTGCAATTAATTATTTTATCACATCTATTTTAAAATTAATGTTCATATGTAGATTATGTTCTATAAAAAGAATTTTCTAATCTGATCAGAGCTCTTTAACAAAACCCCTATGTCATGCATTTTATAACTTACCTCTATCATTGTTATGTCGTGAGTATTCTTCACTTCGTTTTTTCCATCTTTTTTATATTTAGTCAATACTACCTTGTGCACTGGGCCACCTTTTCTACTTATACATTAGAAAAATCAGCCACCATAATGGCTTCCTTGATGTGTCTATGTGATCAAAATGTTTCTCTGAAGACATTCTGTTGGACAGATACTCATCTGATGTCACAGGCTTCTCCTGTACTTGGATCAAGATGCTAATTGTACTTGTCATGACTAAAGTGGCTCAGCTGTTATTCTGATAATGTAGCGCACCCTTTGGGATTCTGTACCTAATCACATTTGTTTTAATTGAAAATTTAGTCATTAAATTATCAACCCCTAATGTTTAATAAACACATCAAATAATTCTCATTATACTTTTCTGTAGGTTTTATGGTTTTGCCTCTGAGGCTCAGATGGATCCAACTATTGAGGTTGATCCTTTCTACTTTATCTTCTATCTTAAAAAGTGGGGGTTTCTGGGCTCTCAGTTTCCTGGTTTTTGCAGTCTGAAATTTTCAAAGCGCTAGAGAGGACAAAGCTTTTAATTGGCACTAAAGAGGATTCAAGATACTCGAGATGTGGCAGAACTGACAAGGGAGTTTCATCTACTGGCCAAGTACATCTAATTTGATATTTTCTTGATTTACATGCTTTATAACTTGTCTTCTCAAACTTCCAGAAAACTTACTGCTAAATAATATGTTTTTGTTCCTCTTACCCAATTTATTTATTGTAAGTTTAAGGCTTTGAGTATATGCTAGCTATAAACAGTCTAAATTGGTGAATTGAACTTGAAAGTGGAAGTCCCTGGTGTAGGTAATTTCTTTATATTTAAGATCAAACCTCAAGGACACTGGAGGGTATACCAAGAACCACACCACCACCTTGGAAGTAAGAGGTGGTATGTTTCTACTAGTAGTTGTATGGGCTCATCTTGAATCAGTTATTTGCTGAATGTGAATATGTTTATATTTTAAGCAATTTGTGTTACTGTATATATAATTACATGGAAAGAAGTATGCTTATTTGCTTATCTGTTGCAGTTTAGTCAATGTAAAAAAGTAAATGAGCTTTTTACTACTTAATCGTTGTTTATTTTTTCTGTGTTAAGTTGAGTTACCTATGGAAACATTTATGTCATTGTTTCTTCTGCTTCATCTTCAGAAATTGATTATGTAAGGGTGTTGAATAAAGTTCTCCCGGGGGATATACGAGTGATAGGCTGGTGTCCTGTTCCAACAGATTTTCACTCAAGGTTTTTGTGTTATTCTTATTCCAGCTTTATGCTTTTCTAGCATTTCCGACCATAAGTTAATAAATTTGTTGCTTGCTTTACATCTCATGTTGATGTTCTCCTTAATCATGACATAATCATTTAAGGTGTTAGACAAGGCAGATAATGTGCTAATAATAACATTTATAAAACTCGTGCTTAATGAGATAAGTCTTTTTCCATCTATAATGGAGATCACAGAATCACTGATACACAATAAATTCTGTCTACATATATGAGACTTGAGTTCTTGAGATGACATTTGCAAAATTTCAGAATCTGTATCGAGATTACAGGTATAAGGAGTGTAACCTTGATATTGATTTACCTGAGGTCGCTGCCAGGTCGCCTCTAGCCAATGTTGTAGCATATGATCTAGATTTTATGGTTTTGCATTCAAATTGATTTAGTATGTTTTTTACCAGCTTGTAGGTGAATGCTTTTCAATAATATCTAGCTCGCTACTGATCAGTTCAGCATAAGAAACCTTGGACAGTCGGGTATTTACATACAATATCTGCTCGATGTTGCAGGTTCAGCTGTCTCAGCAGGGAATATAGATACCTTTTCTGGAAAGGAAATTTGGATATATCGGTAAATTTCTACCACTTCTATACTAACTTTGTTTTGTACTTGTGTTCTACCCATTCCTAGCAATAATCAACGAAGTCCATCTGTAATTTTTCACCAGGCAATGCAGCAAGCTGCTATGAAGTTCATTGGGGAATATGACTTCAGAAATTTCTGTAAGATGGATGCAGCAAATGTGAATAACTATAGGCGACGAATCACATTCTTTGATATCTCTTCTTTAGATAGGAGGTAAGACAAAGCTTTTAAATGCCTTTCCAATATCGGTTTTGACAACCGATCAAATGGTTGTATAAGTATACATGGGCAGTTTACCGACCTATACGGCATGGTAGCATAAAAAAGAATAATAAAAATATTAAGTACTAATTGGTAACTACCTATATGGTAATGTACCAAGCATTGGGTGGATCGGCAAATACCAGTTGATATAAACTGGTCTGACTAGTATGTTATTCTTGGGTAGTATTATTTATTCTTGTCATAAATAATAAAGGGGATTCTGAGGCAACTAATGTTCATATTAAAAGATTATCGGTGAAAAAAAGTAACAGTAAATGTGTTTTCCTTGTAATCTCCTTATTTTGGCAATTTAAAAACTTTTTTTCACTGTCGTCCATTTGCTCTATCCATTTGCTTGCTCTTAATCAGGAACACCTTATGCATAATTCATCAGAAAAAAATGTTATAAAGACAGTGTGATTATGTCAGTACTTAAATATGGTTTTGTAACATTTAAATTATATTCCTTCTAAAATTTTGCATGTTCTGGAGTATATTACTAGTCCTCATTTTGCATGGGAATTTGTCACACTTGAAAATCTTTTGCTTCTTGTTAAGATTCTTTCAGTAAAACTGTAGAAATGTATTCAACATGTGGTTGCAAGGTTGCACATAATGCTAAACCATTTCCCTTCTGTACAGGTCCATTGATGTTGATGAACTATGGGCAGTGACAATCAAGGGTAGTGCATTTTTGTGGCATCAAGTCCGGTGCATGGTTGCAGTGTTATTTATGGTTGGTCATGGTTTTGAGTCACCTGACGTGAGTACATATAATCATATTCGAATTCACTACCTCTCAGAGTCCATCTGATCATTTGGAGCATGATTTGGTGCTAAGTTACATGTTAGCTTCTTAGCTTCTTATGTTTGTTAGTCCTAGATAGATTGATGTGGTTTTCCACTGCCACTTTACTGTGGCTTTTATGGTTATGGTCTTTGATTTTTGACAACCGGGATATATGGCAACAAAGCTTAAATGGAAAAGTCCTTTTCTGCAGGAATATTTATCAATTTGTCAAAGTGGAATAAGCTGTTACATAGCTTTTTCTTTCTTTCTGATATTTTATTATTTGCAATTGAATTTTTTTAATTTTTGCAGTTTGTACTTTATTTTGCTAATATTCTCATTGGAAGGATTGATTTTGATATAGGTTATCGATGTACTACTGGATACTAAGAAGACCCCTAGAAAACCTCAATACAACATGGCCCCAGAGCTTCCCTTGATATTGCGGTTTTGTGAATTTGAAGATCTGGAATTTATTTGTTCATCAGGTATTCAAGCAGCATCTAGATCTTAAATGCTAAACCAGTGCAGTTTATCTTGCCATCTCTGTAATTCACATTAGAAGGGTACTTTTATGTTATAATGCATATATGTGGACAGATTAACTTGTTTCTGAATCATTCTCACATGAAACTGACACTACCTATCTGAAATGTTTTTAAATTTTTAACTTGAATTGACAGCAAAAACTGGTTCTTGATGAATTAATCAATTGGTTGCATAGAACTGATTGACTTCTTGAATATTAGTTGATTGATATAGATTTTGTATAGAGGCCAGGCGAACTTTGCATGAGCACTTGAAGAATGAAGTCCAAAGACACATGCTTCAGGCGGCCATCTTCAATGAGGCCCTAAGCTGTTTATCGACTGCTGGTGGGCATGAATTTTCATTGTATTCTGGCCCAATTTTTACATGTGCCTTCGGGAAGGAAGAATCTGCAGGACAAAGTTCAGAATTTTCAAGGAAGAACAAAGGTCACATTCCTCTACTGCGCCGTGCAACCGAGCGTAAGTTAAATTGATTCAAGTCTAAAGTCTGTTAATCTCTTTGACATTGCTTTATTTTACTATACATGGACTCAAGACTGTTCCTCAGCTCATCTCATCATCTGTGGTATAGATATCTGCTTCAGGGTTGCCACTGTACTTAGAATCAATTAGTTCAACTAGGGACAACAAACACTACTTTATGCATTTAGGAGGTATTTTTATAGATGTATTTTGGGTAATGGTATTGATCATCATATTACTGTGACAGATTTAATTTTATAGGGTATTTCTTTATGTTGGTTGCAGCCTCATACGAGGAACGACGAGCCAAGTTGGACATGAAAGCTAGTCGTAAGAGCTGAATGAGGCCATCTGTAAGTTGGTTCTCTTCTACATCTTAAATTATGGTCCGCATTCTTTGATTTGATCCTCTTGCCTCAGGTTGCGATTCAGTGGAAATGTGGCAGTGTTGACTTGATCGCAAGGGGGGGCTTGCTTCAAGTTTTGGAAGAACCAGCCAAGCTTGTAACGAGAAAGATGTTTTAGCTGTATCAAACAATCTGATTAGAACACTTAAGAAATGGAACATGAGAGCTTATTCATTGAGAAAGATGTTTTTGCTATATCTAATGATCTCATCCAAATGCCACAAGTAAACAACGCTTAACATGCATTTATCACTGAAGTAACTGTCTTCACAATACAAGTACCAAAGCCCATATCTCAGCTTCAAGATTTAGTGTGGTTTATTACATTAGATGCTCAGCTTCAAGATTTTGGCATTACAGATACTTACAGCTGATGTCTATAATCTGATTCATCAAGATCAACCCAGCCATCTTTTTAGGGTTTCTGCAGATGATGGGCAATACAACAGCTTGGGAGTTTTAGGTTGCAATCTGCTTGGAAAGGAGAGAGTTTGACATGTAATTTCTGGCCCTTGATGGCTTTTAGCTCTTCAGCATGAAACTATCAAGAACCTGTAAACACAAACCAAAAGCCTTGTGAGCACATTACAGTAATGGTTGAATTAAAAGTATCAAACAAATGTCTTAAAATTGATGTGATTTGATTAGTCTTTTTGTTTGACAAGGAGAAGAATCAGATCAAGGACTTCCACATGCTGAACCACATGATCATCTCAGGTGCAAGCAAAAGCTACTAGAATTTATTCCACTGTTTACTTCGACTGTCCACCTTGATGGCAATAGCAGAAACTACTATCATTGACTATCCAGTAGATGCAATCAAGAAGTAAAAGGCCATCAGTGAACCAAACGCACATTATGGCAAGGAATTAAACAAACTGGCTCTGATATAGCCGCGTCACAATCTGCAGAATGGCAAGTGCTACTTAAAAACAATCCTCGCACATCCGAGTGAGCCATGAATCAGAAGTGCCACAACTTACAATAAAAAAGTTAACCTTCAAGTATTTTTGAGTCGTAAAACTCATACCCAATTGGGGATTCTTATACTTGGATGAAGATGTTTTGTTTTTCGGTCTGTAAGACCAATTTACATTCATTTGCTAATGATTGGTTTGGAAAAAATATAAGAACTTGTTCTGTTGTCTGCAAGAGCAGCTAAAAAGATTGATGCAAGTATGATAGAGATCTCCATTTTCTGGGAAAAAGGCTTAACTTGTCCTTGATCGTCCTTGATCATAGTGTTGTTTTCCTACAAATCTGATCCAATAAATTTCCAGAATCCTCTTCTGATTAACTACAACCTAAACAGAGCATCAAGAAGTAGAGTGAGATACTAATTTCTTAGGTTCTCTCAAGCAACCGAGCAGATCTTTTGTTGAAAACACCATCAAAGAAACTATCCTCATTGTGATGGCTTCAAAAGTTACGATGAGTCTTTCCATTGCATCAACCAAGATTTTTTTTTCCCTTGATCACCAACTTTTGAATTTATAAAACACCAGTTCTCCAATAAAATATATATTCCTTTTAACGGTAAGACTAAGCTTCCTTTCAGCCAGTGAATGACGATATGATACTCTAAATATAAGACGAAATCAAACAGACTGGCTAATGCATGTTCCCCTTGTAATTTGCATAATGACAAGTCCACTGATAGAATACAATTGGATGAAATAAGATATTTTTTTTTTATGTTCAATATCTATTTAATTTGATAAATTACTGGTACTCCATGAAAGATTGTTTGTGGTTCTTCCTAATTCAAACACTCCATATCAATCAGTGAGCAACAATATGATTATGTATCAAATAGGAAATTAAGCACCCTTGTTGGAGCACAGCCACGATGCAATCTGTGTCAAGTCCTACAATAAAACATCAACAACATATTCAAGAAAAGAACTCTCATTTAAAATTGATCAACCAGTGCAGAATGGTAATATCTTGTGTGAAGAACATACTGGTCTTGTAATCAAGATTATATTGCTATGCAGCAGAGTTGGAGAAAGAGAAAAACACAGCTATTCCAATGGTCATGAACTGAAAGGGATCATACTCACATATCAAAGGTTGCAACTTTTGCAGTGTCACAACTCCAAGGCGATGCAATGAGCAATAGATGATCCCTTTGGGGCATCCAAGACCACAGGCTCCTGCCACAGTAGTGATCCCTGCAATTTGCCATCTGTAGTCTTCGAGACTTCGATTCCAGCCCACTCAATCACCATCTCCTTGTTTCCACTAGCCAAGTCCTTCCCTTCCCACACCAAGCACAGCAATCCTCCCAGGTTCGCTAATGTCGCCCCGCACAGGAACTTGGGCAGCTCCTTCTCCATCCCCTCGACCTGCTTCCACTCGTTGGATTCCAGGTCATAACCCCTTATCTTCCCCAGGAAATCATAGGAGTAGAGTATCCCTCCCACCGCCGCGGCCCTCCCCCTCCACCCGTTGTCGAGTACTGGTGGCACAGGACCCCACCTGGCCTCCCCGGCCGGCGCCGCCGGGTCGTACACAACTCCTCCCCGATCCGCCACCGTGAGGATCCTGCCCCCGAGGACGGCGCACCCGTGCATCCACTTCTCTCGGATGAGCGGTGGGCTGGGGACGACGGCCCATCCCCCTCCAGTGGGGCCGGTGGCAGGGTCTAGGGACTCGGCCCAGGCGTCGGCCGGGGGGAGGCAGCCGCCAATGGCGTAGATGCGGCCACCGAGCACGGCAGCGGCGGCAAATTCGCGGGCGGCCGACATGCGGGGAACGAGGGACCAGCGGCGGAGGCGGGCGTCGAGCACCTGTACTGCAGGGGAGGGGACGCCAGCGACGGAGCCGCCGAGGAGGAAGAGCGCGGGGCCGAGGGCAGCGCAGGCCGATCCGATAGCGGGGAGGGGCGGCGGTGGGAGGCGGAGTGGGGGCGGCGACTTCTTCCCGCTCCGGCGGAGGAGGGGGTCGAGGAGGAACCAGGGGGATTGGTCGGTGGGGGAGCGGAGATTGAGAGCGAGAACGGGGGGGTCAGTGACGGCAAGGTGGGACCGGACGGCCGAGAGGAGCGGGGAGCGGAGGAGGGAGCGCCAGGATCGCGAGACGAGGGCGAGGGCCGGGTGGTGGGATCGGGGAACCCGCGCGATGCACCGCACCGCGATGTCGTCCGGGAGGTCGGGGATGAAGCCCCCGGCGGCGGCAGAAGCGGCGGAGACATCCGAGGGGTCCGTCATGCTCACCCGGCGGACGGGAGCAGTCCGAGGTCCGGGACGAGAGGAACGGATCGGAATCTAACTCGAGCTGTGTTAGGTGTCGGGGAGGACGATGATGATGGGGGGTTAGGTTACGGTGTGAGAGACGCCCGAATTGTAACGCTTCGAGGCACGAGTCACCCAGGCAACGCGTACTCAAACTTCCATCTCGTTCTCGGAGAAACGACAGCGAGTAAAATGTGGCCCCCCCCTTTATCCACCAACGGGAGAAGAACTTCCGGTGTTTGCTAGCTCGATGAACGAGACCATGCCAGATTAACGACTTATGTTACGAATCTAGTAACTATCGCAGAAGGTGTCTTTGGTATTTCCCTGGACTTAGTAATTCTATTATGCATCTTATTGGGAGAATATTATTGATGAATTATTATTTAATAAATATTATTCGTGTGACACTAAGTTAAAAAAAGAAGATAAAATTTATTTCTTATCAATCTAACCATATATAATATTATTTAATAAATATTATAGAATGCCTTTACTCGTACGTGAAAAAGAGATTAAATTGAGATTGTTAAAAATGGTTAAAAGTTATCATATCAAAAATATTTCACCTAATATATCATCTCTTCACTATCAAATATAAAAGTTTACTTTTAACATAGTTAAAAAATTATCTATGATCGCACACATTTATCTTAGGTTATTAATTTAAATATTGGAGGGATCAACTCGAGAAACCTTTCTCGACCTCGATATTCATGTTAAGTGGTATCTCAAACAACCCTATGCACACAAGTTTGAATCATGTTAGATTAATGCAGATGTCAATAACATATTCCTGTAATATTTTTGTCATTATGAGGATTTAATGTCATAAGAATGCTTGTTTTACAATCATCTTAATGAATGCTCGAGCGAAGAGGCTTTGTCTCCGATATACAATGCTTTCATCCAAGGAGATCAGCTGCCACTCTTTTTGCATATTATTCATCAACTTCAATGCAAATTCCAATGTGATATTGATGCTTATTCAATAACCCGAGTCTCTTATCCCTAGGGATAGCCTCGAGCCACATCATCATCCTCGCTAATAAATTTTTAAACCTCACTCAGCAAATATAAATGCTAACAAGTTGATATAAGTTGTTACTCTACTTTTGCCCTAATTGGTCTAATAAGCGATGTCACCAACTTAATCGCAATCCCTAACTCCACCGTCATGGCACCTATCGAAATTTCCCGACCCGAAGTGGGCGCCGACATCTCAAAAACATCCGAGTTCTATCGAACCACGGACCAAGGGGGCACTCCGATCCATAATCATGGAATTCAGTGGATCATATCACCCTCACTCTACCCCACTTGAATCCAAGACCTAATTAGTGGATTCGATGGAGGATTTTCTATGAATCCAATTATAATAGAAAGTTTGACATTTGGAGGAGATGTGATGAGAGTTCCAACGATAAAAAAGAGAGGTGTTGGTTGATCCCATATCAGGTCGATTGTTATTTACCCAGAAAATCCAAAAGGGATCAATTCTAGTGAATTTTCATCTTCCATCCTTGCAAGTGTTTGATGATAGTATTGACCCGATGGAATATATTGTAACATTCTGAAGATTGTCGATAGGGGTTGGGTCTCCTTAAGACTCTACTTTGACAATAAGTACTAGGCTTCTCCTCTCTCTCTTTCTCTTTAGCCCATCTATTTTGTTCTGAAGATTATCAATTATAAGAAATTACTAATTAATAACAGAGCCAATGTCCCATATGCAGTCGAGAATGGTTATGACATGATGATGACGTTACAAGTTAAAGACAAAAGGGTTAGCAATGATATAATAACAAGATATTAAATGGGTTAGCCATGACTTGGCTTACTAATAATTCATTATGATAGTTTGTGTCAAGCAAAACCTCTAAGAAGGAATGATAAATTTGCTTTGCTATTTTAGAGCACAAAGACCCTTGGTAGTATTGCTCTAGGACGCCAATGTTGCTCCATATTTTTTGTGATTCTTGTTGGCCCTTCCATCTTAGCTGTAGTGGTGCATCTAGATTTGAGTTTGACAAGTCGACTATCTTCAAAGCTATGAAGGACAAGGACCTGCCCTTACATAGGTCAAAAAATAACCTTTATCTTGCTTATCTCGCTCCTCTTCTTCCCGAGGAAGATCTTGAGCTTTGGGAGCCCTTTGAAAACGTTGGTACTTTGAGGGTAAGAGATCCTTTATTCAGTTCCTCTTTAGAAATCTACTCTACATAGGGTTCCTCAGCCCATAAAAAATGGGACACCTTCTTCATGACCTTTTTCTTCATTAGTTGATTGGTGATAAAAGGATGGTCAGATCGAGTCGGGGGTGACACCTCATGTGACGAATTACGAACAGACAGGGGAGGAGCCAAAGAAGCCACCATTGTACTCGAAGAGAAACTAGCTTCCCTTCTCCTTAATGCTCGAAGATTTAAACCTACATGAGATTGAAGTCATGAGGTTGCATAAGTTAATTTCTCAAAGTGCAAAAAGAAGTGAGAATGGGGGATGGGGTGCAAAAAGATCCATACCCTAAGAAGTTGAGTTGAGATCCACATCAATCAACAATTTCTTATCTATTTTCCTAGTTGCCTTAGAAGAAGAGAGTATATCTTTCAACCCAAGCACTTGATCTATCTCTTAATCCGACAAAAAGGAAAGTTTGTTGTTTATAAAGTGTGCAGACCAAGTGAGATTGAACCCCTAATCCCAACCTATACCTACAAGGAAAAAGTATTCTTTCCGACCCTTATTATTGGAAGGGGCACTACTAACTTTGAAACTCTTCTAAGTAGCCAAGTAGTAGTCATTTTTTGCCTTACATAATCGAAAGCAAGCTTATGGATAATAATACAGATATGGTAGCACTCCCTAATAAACATTATCAAATAGTACCATAATTTGGGTATCATCTGTGGTGGTAATATCTTCCACTATTGGAGGCAAAGCATAATCACTAGGTGGAGTGAAAAACAAAATCCTACCTCTAAAGTGTTAGAAGATAAATAAAAGAGCATAAACATTAGGTCATATGGATAATAATTAGATCAAGGGACTTGCACCTAGAACCTGATTGAGATGAAGTACATAGTCTACAAGTGATCCAGGAGTCATGTGTTTATCATTAAATCTCTATCATATATGTTTTTTCATAAACTTTAAATCCCAAAGAATCTTCGAATTCACTAAGAGTGACTATCCCAATGAAGGAGAGGTCAAAACTTCTTCTGCTCTTAGGTTGTCCGAGGATGAAGTACCAATCTTCTTGGGCATTTTACGATCATGAGATTGAGAGGAGCTTGTGCGAGAAAGAAAATGTATTCTGATTCTGCAAAGGCAAAAGAAGGTCATCAGGATCAAGGTTTGGAAGGTTGAGATATTAGAGAACTAACATATTTTGAGGATAAGACACCCAAGAACCCACCCACCTTTAAAAAATAAACCAAAGATCAACTCATATTGAAGAAAAGAACTAAAATTAAAAAAGAAAAAACTCATAAAGGAGACTACAAAAGGCTCAAATAAGAGAATGAGCCTTATCCCCATGACTAAAGGAGATTAATATGGAGGAAATCAATCTATCTCCTCTTATTTTAAAGACAAGTGTTCCTTCAGGATGAATTTGAAGAAATGTTAATTAATGAAGGAGTATCTCAATAAGCGTAAAAGTGATTGATGTACGAAGACCATCTCGGAAAGCATGAAATAAAACTCATAACTATGAGATACATAAGGTAAAATATATCCAAGGCATGTAAGTTAAGTAAAACTCGACCTACATAGGAAGAAACCTGTCATAATGGGAGGCACAAGACAAAATGTACCCAAGATGTATGACAGTAAAACTCAACTTGCATAAGAAGAAACTCGCAACGATGAAAGACACAAGATAAAATATGTTTGAGGTATATGAGTCGACAAAACCCAACCCATATAAGAATAAACCTGTCATGACATAATGCATAAGATAAAATATGCCCAAAGCACGTGAGTCAAGAAAACCTATCCCACTTAAAAAGACCTCTGAAAGGAATAGGTTAGACTAGCTCAAGAAAGTCCAACCCACTTAAAATAATGCTTACTTGAGATATGAATGTCGAGAAAACCCAACCCCCTCAAGGCTAGCACGATGCGGAGAGGTTGTGAGCCGACCCCCTCTCCACTCGAGGTGGGTTGGATGGGGCGTCGAACCCTTCTCTACTTGAGTAGATTAGTCGGGCATTGACCCCCTCTAACCAAGGTGGGCTAATTGGGCACTAACCCTCTCTTTGTCTAAGTCAAGTAGGTTGGCCGTTAACCTCTCCCTTTGACCAAGGTGGAGGAGTCAAGCATCGATCCCCTTTTAAATGGTGGTAGGTGGGTCGAGCACCGATCATGATGGAGGGATCAAGCGTTGCCCCTTCTTTCGACCAAGGTGGATGCATCAAGCATTGGCCCCTTCTTCGCCCTAGGTGGGTTGGTCGATTGCTGACCCCCTCTTCACCCTAGGCAAGTAGGTCGAGCATCGATCTCCACCTTTGTATAAGGTTGAGAGGTCGAGTGCCAACCCCCTCTCTGCTCGAGGTGGGCTAATTGAGACACGTCGATCGTCTTACTACTCAAGGTGGGGAGGATAAGCTCCTAGCTCTCCTTTTTGGGTGTGCTCGAGGTACAATGGTTGGACACCTTTGCTTCACCTCAAAGAATTGATCAAAGGGGTCAGATGGGTCCTAAATATTATAGTTTAAAATTCTCACCAAAGAGCTCTCGAAATATGCTTAGGAGATATGAGAATAGGGGAATAAATGTTAAAGAAAATATTATCGACCAACTATTATTTGATATATGTCCTTTACGTGACATCCATGTTGGAAGAAAGAGAAAAATTATTCCTCGCTAATTTGTCTATATGGACATGGGCTATATTTGCCATTGTCATCTATATGGAAAAGAGGTCAAATTAAGATAGTTAAAGATAGTTAAATGCTATCTTTAAAGAATATTTCATAGAATATATCATCCCTTTATTATTAGGTATAAAATATTACTTTTAACATAGTCGTTCACTTTTTATCATTGACAACTACACTTGTTTACTTGGGGTTACTAGTTTAGATGTTGGAGCGATCAATTTAGAAAATCTCTCTCAACTTCAATCTCTATATAGATGACACAACGAACAATTTTCTCGAGAGCTTGATATTTTCACCTCTGAGAATTTATTTGGGAGCTTAGTATTTTTACCTTGGCATCTTAAACAATTCTACGGATACGAGTCTAAACCATATCGGGTTGACTTGAATATCAACAATGTCTTCCCATAATACATAATCGAGAGAAGTTAAATAATCTATGCCTTATTCTTTTACACGTAGCAAAACTCCCAAGAAAATATTTTGTTTTATTTCTTTATCACCTGTTATATGTATCAACATATAGAATGTAAAGTTTGCACTATTACCCGTCCGAGAAACATATATAAACATATAAATAGACAAACAAGTAAATGAAATATTTATTATACGTATTTAAATTTGTATTCCTCTCTCAATTGCGTCGATTACATGACCAAGCCTACGTGGCAGGGTAGAGTGGCCCCCACCTCCCCCTTTGACCTGTCCTCCCTGACGCCCTATTTCGTCACTCACTACACATACGCCTACGGCCACCCACTGCCACACCCACATATTTTAAAGGCTCGTCTCACTACGCTAATGCTTCGTTCTCCGCCTTAAAGTTTGACCCGAGCTTGTTTGACCAATATCAGAACACCGTGCGAAGCATGACACAGGAAACTCTAATTACAACGAGCAAAGTAGCGTCGCTGTCGCCAAAATGAGGACGGCTGACATCATGTTTGGCTTCAAATGAGTATCCAAGTCCTGTTCCTTGCATAATAATAGACAACAGATCCAGTTCGCCCTCCCTGCTAACTCAGATGAAAGCTCCTAAACGAGATGAGAACAAAATAAAGGCGGAGAGGAGGAGAAGGGCAGACCCAGAGCTCGCCGTCGAGATCTTCGCTTCAATCCCTCGTCGTCGCCCTTAGATCTCCGACTCGGTCGCCTCCGACGCGCTACGCGTTCAATTCTGGTTCCCCCTGCGGTCTTCTCGCGAGGAATGGTGGAGGATTCCGACTTCTCGAGAGGTCATAATCTCTAGGGTTCTTCCGCTGGAGCTGTGGATGGTTTCGCAGGTGCCGTTGCCTTAGGAGGAGCGCGGATCTTTCGTTGGGGAAATGGCAGCGGTGGAGCGGGAGCTGATGTTGCGTGGGTCCATCTGGTTCCTGCTGGTGTTCAATCCCTTCTCTTGGGTTCGTGGCAATATGGAAGGTAAGCGGTGCTCTTTCCTTGGACTCTCGTGCGGGTTTGGATGCTTGACAATTTTGGAGCTTTCAGAGATCTAACAGTTCTGTGCTGCGTGAGATCGTAGGGGAGTGATTTGTATGTGTAGGAAAAAAGTCATAAAATTCTATAAGATCTTCCTTCCTTCCGTCGTCCGTTTTCTCGTGCAAGTTCATCTGATGGAGAAATAGTGAATGATTCCCTTGTGTATCAGCGTCTACCGGATTTGGAAAGGGACCGCTGGCATGGTTGGAAGTCCAAACTTGGCAGGTCTTTTTGTCCATTTGGATACTTCCATTTTTTTGGGTTTGGACTTAGTGGAGTTAGGAGAAACAATTGGTTATTGCAGTTGTAAATTAAGGATTATTTTCTTGCTTTATAGAGTGCAATCAATTGCACATGAAGGAAAAGGAACAAATATAATAGTGGTTTGGTAGTTATTTTGAAAATTTTCTTTTTTCTTTCTTGCTAGTGATTTTGATCAATTTCCAAGTTTTCAGTTTGTAGGTCATCCTCTGGTTGTGGTTAACGTACCTGATTCGTAAATGGTAGACGCTTCACCTGTGTGGCACGGTCTGCTGTTTTTAGAAGGGTCGTGACATAGTTGGTTGAATAATCAATATCCTAAATTGTCAGGTCCTTTTTGTCCACTTGGATTCTTTTTTTTCTTAGCATTAACTTCTAGAGTTAGGATTTTATGACTGTGATTGTATCTCAAGTGTTAGTTTCTTTTTTTTGGGTTATGAGATCAACTTTCCAGTCAAATCAATATAAAAAAGTTTGGAAGACATTGAATTGTTGTTTTGAGAGGAAGCTTCTTTCATGATAGTAATTTTTTATTTCTCTTCAATTTCTGATTTGTAAGGGAAAAATATATGTAATATGTGTGATAATCAATATTAGAAAACAGTGTTGTATCTTGAACTGTCCCTTTTGTCTTTCAAAAACAGTAGTGAGATGATCCATTTTCCTATCTGTACTTTGTAACCTTCAGGGGTATTAAGTTATAATCTTATTATCTTGGCCTAATGGACCATCTAGCTTGGGCCAAAATTGGAATCATTGAGTTGTGCCTAGGTTTTCAGTTTTGTCATGTCCCTATTTGTCAATTTATTGGATACCACTTGAAACATAGATAGCTGGTTCTTTGTTATAGTTGATGTTCGCTCAGTTGACAATGTATGTTAGAGGAGCTGATGCTCAAAAAAAGTAACCACAATAAGATATGGGAGTAGTTTCAGGAAATTTGGTTTTTAGTCATGCTTGCTAAAGCCATGTTACAAGTTGTTTGATATTGATGCATAGTATATCTAAGAAAAGCGCATCAAACAGAAAAGATACTTTTTACTTTTTCTGAGAAAACATAGAGGAGAAAGGGGTTAGGTATATGAGATGTTGAATTATCAATTTAACACAATGAGGTATAGCAGGATAAGGTTTCATTATTATCTATAGACTTGTGATGAAGTTTACAAGTTTTAATGCAGATCTTGTTATGGTATGCAGATTTTGAGGTTTAATTTCCCTTTGCCCTTTGATAAGCTGATGACTTGAATAGCCTAGTGGTAGGTTACAATGTGGGAAAAAATGCATGATGCATTGTAAGATTGATGTAGAATTCAAGAAAAGAAGTTTTAAATAAACTGAAAGAGAGATTTTAATTTTTATTTGTCATTGAATGGAAGAGCCAATAAACCATACGGCATGGAATTCAACCCAGTTTATAGCTGGTGCATGCTTCCTATGGTGGACAATTAAGCAGCTTTAACTTCAGACAGAGAAAAAGCTTTGAAACCAGAAGTTGCTAATTCTTGTATTAGGTTTTCTGTCTTGTTCTAGTTAAGCTTTTGCTAAACATCCAGTAAAACTGAACGAATGTGTTTGTTTTCTTGAAACAAACAACTGTGTCTTTATCCATGGTGGAAATTTCTTGTTGTGGATGTTTTTCTCATAATAAAAAGGACCGTTTTTTGGCTTATAATGCCTCTTGTATGATCAGAATGTGCATTCAATCTCTTTTATTTACTAGAAACTACTGAAAAGTGTAGGAACATCAGTAAAATCATTATCCACAAAAAAATTCTTGGAAGAGTTGCGGATTTGTGGAATTCAATACTACACATGTGATAATCTTTTAAAGTGGGAACACATGACCAATTTTGCATCTCTATGAATTTTCTGTTAGCTCAACGATGCATGTGTCATTCTGTGACTAATATTTTTCCTACTTGTTCTCATTCCACTCGACTTTGCTTGAAAAAACACAAGCATGCAAGTTTCTACTAGGTCCGTCTGTAACCGCTTCTTTACTCTCAAAAATACATATAATGGTTGTAGTTTTATCTATATTTTCTTGTCACATGCTCAAGTCTGGTGTCAACAGGTGATGCATTGCACAATCTCAAGACCAACTTAAATGATCCCAATAATGTGCTACAAAGCTGGGACCCAACTTTGGTAAATCCATGTACATGGTTCCATGTCACGTGCAATAATGACAATAGTGTTATTAGAGTGTAAGTGTGCCCATCTCTCTTTTCTTGGCATTTGTCAGTGTGGACTGTGGAACCCAATTAATTGACCATGTTCATTTTTCTATAGTGATCTTGGAAATGCTCAGCTGTCTGGTACTTTGGTCCCTCAACTAGGTCTTCTGAAAAATCTACAATATCTGTAAGTTCTGCATTAGGTTTTCAGCATCTTCTCAAATTTTTTATTGTAGATTGATGGAGCGGTTGAATGGATCAATGTCTTAAGCTCATTGTTCTACTTTATGAAATACTTCTTTTGCAAATAGTTTAAATGTTCTTGAGTCTTGACATCCAATTTTGTCATATTTTTTGTTAGATAGCAAAATTTATTGATATAGGAATAACGAAATACAGGATGTATGATTACTCTGGTTCTTCTGTTGTGTTGTTTGCATAGAATGTACTTCCTTTCAACCTCACTTCTTAATAGCATAAATGTTTTTTAACTGTTTATCGACGGGCATACCCTAAACCAGTAGTCTTTCTTATGCAGCACTATTGTGCTGTATTTGAGGCATGTTCTAACTATGAATCATCTAGTGGTTCTAGTTACAATAATTTCAGGCTTTGATGCTTGTTTTGCAGTTTACTAAATTATCCTATATTTCCAATGACAGGGAACTTTACAGCAACAACATCAGTGGGACTATACCTAATGACCTTGGAAATCTGACGAACTTGGTCAGTTTGGATCTTTATCTAAACAGCTTCACTGGTGAAATTCCTGATTCACTGGGGAAGCTAACAAAGTTGCGATTCCTGTAAGATTTGTTCCACCCAGAATAAAGTTCCTCTTGTTTTGTATACATTTTATTCTCAATTTAAACTACCTGTAATTGTTCATCTCGCTAACGTTTTGCTTTTCTATCATGTCTAGTTATTCCACTTATCTATTTAAATATGCTCATCTTAATGCTAGTAACTTTCTGGGTAGTTTTGTAAATGCCGATTATTCAAAAAGTATACCAGGCTTTACAATGTCCTTTTTTATATAATAAATCTAAGATGTCAAAAATTTTAAGGAGTTGTTAAGATACTGAAGCGTCAAATAATTATGAAGTCACCCAGGAAGCTGAACCCCTATCCTTGAAGAAGAGTATCCTGCATGGTTTTATGAAGCTTCAGTAAATAATGCATTATATTGTTGATACCAAGTTTTTCCCCTACTAATTTGTATGTTTTTTCTTTTGAGGCAATTTTCTTTTACATTTGATTATTTTGAAATTTTTGTTGAAGGATAGTCGGCTTAACAATAATAGTCTGTCGGGTCATATTCCTCAGTCCTTGACTAATATCACGGCACTCCAAGTTCTGTAAGTTGATTCAATCCTTCTATGTTATATAACAACTGTCTAAATTAATTTTAATGCCACTATCCAATGTTGACTTTGTTTTGTCAATAAATATACAGGGATTTGTCAAATAACAACCTGTCAGGAGAAGTCCCATCTACTGGGTCCTTCTCATTATTCACTCCAATCAGGTGCTCTTGAGTTTTGATAAAATTGTAAATAGCTTTGCTTATTAAATTGCCACTATTATTGCTGATTGTATGTTGTATTTATGCAGTTTTGCTAACAACCCTCTCTTATGTGGCCCGGGAACAACAACGGCTTGTCCTGGTGCTCCTCCCTTATCTCCACCACCTCCATTTGTTCCTCCAACACCACCCTCATCCCAAGGTAATTATGCCAATAGTTTCTGCTCACTGAAGCTTACTTTAGTAATTTTCTGGTGACTTTAACTTTCATCATAGGCAAATTTGATGTGTTCCTTTGTTCTTCTCTGAGTGGTATACTACGGCAAAAACAGATTAAAACAGATTTCTTTTAAATTCTGTTTTCCCACTTCTTTTTTTTTCATCCATCTAAAAAGGGGTTTGTTGGAAAGTTCTTGCTTCAGTCTGTGTGTAGAGGCTTCAAGATAGACATGATAGGGCCTGCAGCAGGACAAGGTTATTGATGCTGTGTTGCTTTGAAGCACATAGATTTTATCTTATGCTACTTAGTTTATAATATACTTCATCATGTGGAAATGAATGTTATTGGGACCACCCATTTGTCTGGAAGTAGGCTGGTAGCTTTTGACAAGATACAACTTGGAGGATGCTTTTCAGATTATGTACTCTTAGATGCTTTATTCCATGGGTGTTAGACAGTGAATAGATTATAGGTTTTCTCATGTATGAAATATAAAGGTTGTTAAATGTCATTTTACAGGAAGTAGTGCGTCTAGCACCGGAGCAATAGCTGGGGGAGTTGCTGCAGGTGCTGCTTTGCTTTTTGCTGCCCCTGCTATAATGTTTGCATGGTGGCGGCGCCGTAAGCCACAAGAACATTTCTTTGATGTGCCTGGTTAGTATCTAAGAACTAAATGTACTCCTGTTGCTGCCATTGTGAAACTTAATATTCCATTATTGTGTGCAGCTGAAGAGGACCCAGAAGTTCATTTGGGTCAGCTTAAAAGATTTTCTCTCCGAGAATTACAAGTTGCAACTGATAACTTTAGCAACAAGAACATTCTGGGAAGAGGAGGATTTGGGAAAGTATATAAAGGACGGCTTGCAGATGGTTCACTTGTTGCAGTAAAAAGGCTAAAAGAAGAACGGACTCCAGGTGGAGAACTTCAGTTCCAAACAGAAGTTGAGATGATTAGCATGGCTGTGCATCGAAACTTACTTAGGCTCCGTGGATTTTGTATGACACCTACTGAACGGTTACTTGTGTATCCTTATATGGCTAACGGAAGTGTTGCGTCACGCTTGAGAGGTATTTGTCAATCATTTATGACTTCACTTATTGCTTTTGGGAACTTCAAAGTTCAGCTACATCAATCATAATTCTAAAAATGCTTCGAGGAAGTTACTAGGGAACTACGTTCTTACAATATTTTATGTTTATTTGTAGAGCGTCCACCATCTGAGCCACCACTTGAATGGGCAACTAGACGAAAGATTGCATTGGGTTCTGCAAGAGGGCTGTCCTACTTGCACGATCATTGTGATCCTAAAATTATTCATCGTGATGTTAAAGCTGCAAATATATTATTGGATGAGGACTTTGAGGCTGTTGTTGGAGACTTCGGCTTGGCAAAATTAATGGACTACAAGGACACCCATGTTACAACTGCTGTCCGTGGAACTATCGGACATATAGCTCCAGAATACTTGTCAACTGGAAAATCCTCAGAGAAGACTGATGTTTTTGGCTATGGGATCATGCTTTTGGAACTGATTACAGGGCAAAGAGCATTTGACCTTGCTCGGCTTGCAAATGATGATGATGTTATGTTGCTTGACTGGGTAAGCCTCAAATCTTATTCCCATTAATAATCTATGATGTACACGCTAGTCAATTAAATTTTACAGTGTGTTTTAGTCTGGTACTTATTTTTAGAATAGACCTGTTTGAGGGCAGCTCTTTTTCTGGTGCTATTGGTTGCTTGGAAACTGGACATATGGATCATGTGCTCATGTAGCCTCTAGCAACTAAGATAATAAGGTTAAGAGGATAGACGATGATTCTCGTCCATGTGTTGGATTTAGCAAGAGGCACCAATTTCTCGGCCATTGCATATATCAAAGTTATGCCGTAGATATATCTGGTGAGAATATTGGTCTGTCTTAGGCTGGTATATGATAACCTATTACATCTCAGAATGGCAATGTATAAATAACTTAATGACTATATAAAATGAAAAGGGAAATAGTACTTGGTATAAATTTGTCATCTAGCATTTTCTACGCGTAAGGCATCAAGTACTTATATGCGTTGTTTTCAGGTAAAAGGATTGCTGAAAGAGAAGAAGCTGGAAATGTTGGTTGATCCTGATCTGCAGAATGATTATGTGGAGGTTGAAGTGGAATCTCTCATCCAAGTGGCATTGCTGTGCACGCAGGGCTCCCCAATGGAACGGCCAAAAATGTCAGAAGTGGTGAGGATGCTCGAAGGCGATGGTCTTGCCGAGAGATGGGAGGAATGGCAAAAGGTCGACGTGGTACGACAAGATGAGTTGGCCCCACGTCATCTCAACAATGATTGGATTTTAGACTCGACTGACAACCTTCGTCCAGAAGTATTATCAGGACCAAGATGACCGCATCATGAAATTGCTCCAAACCATCTGAAGATGATCTCTTTCTCTATGCATGTCATGTTTTTTGAACCCCATTAGACAATCCCAAGTGAGCTAAAAGTCATGTATATTAATCGATGGGGCCATTTTATCATTGTGTTATCAGTTAGTGTGTATAATTTTTTTTCTAGTAAGACCATGTCACAAATCCCTTCTTGCAAGTGGCAGATTGGATCCTCTGCTATGTTGACATGTACTAACACAAGCTTTCGTTGTCAATAAATTGAATGCTAGTCGAAGTTTGTTGTCTGTTAGACATTTTCATCGAAAAGTGTTATCGTGTTCATGAAACACAAATCATATCATAGCCTATATGATCGCTGATATCGCGTAGATTCCTTCATATATGTCATTATTGTTTATGTTCAGATTTTAGAACGCTCTTAATATTTTTTATTATCATGATAATGTTTTAAAGATTATTAATGTAAATTACGATTTCAATTAGGAGTTACTTATATTAGCTAACGGCGATCAACTATATATAATGGACATGCACGTATATAAATTTTTAGGTCTTATATTCTAAATTCAAATTCAAAAAGATATATACAAAAATCACTAATTTTTGGAGGAATACAATCAACCTGTAATTGCACTTATTCGCAAGACAAACGGCAGGCTTTGGCGCGACCTTTTTTGCCTCCGAACCCGCTCTTCCTCTTTCCATTGAGATCTGAGGAGGACGATCGAGGGAGCTCCATTTCAATCCAGGAAAGGAAATCCCCCAATTCCCACAAGAACGCTATCCTTCGCCTTCTCTCCATTGAGATCTGTTGTTTTTGTAAAGGGATGCGGGTACGGTCTTATCGGGTTTGGATGTGCATTTGTCGGTTCGGATGCTAGTGCCTTCATGGTTAATCGGATTCGGGTCGGGTCTGTGAGATTTTCTCAGAATCCGATCCGCTGCCATCCGGCCCCTTCCCTAAATCTAGAGAGTTGTCGACCTAGAATCGCACGGCTTACTCAATTTTGTTTTCCTTCGTTGGGATCTCTGAGACCGACATCGAGGAGGCGAGGGAGAGAAGGGAGAAGGAAGAAGATGGATCCCGATTCCTTCCGTTCGACGTTGTCCACCCTCGCCTTTGGCAATGTAATGGCCGCTGCCGCTAGAGACTACCAGAAGGTGCCCTTTTTCCCCTCCCCCTCCAGGATCCTCCCTTTTTTAGCCTTTCTGATGCTACCTCTGCGATATCAGTCTTGAGTTTGATTTGCAAGTCTGATCTGGTGTGGGCTGATGTTAGTTCGGAGAAAAAAAATCTCCTTCAGATTCTTTTTTTCATGTTAGAAATTACAACATATCACATGATTGGATGCGAATTTCTGTGAATTTTTTTTTTATAATGTTGGCTATTTCGATATGATCCGATTCATGCTTTAGTCAAAAGATGCGAACTTCCCTTCGTAGAAGGGCCAAATGAGATGCAAATGTTGTTGTTTGGCACTCTTGAGACCCCTATGACGGAAAGATTCCATTGTTCTGGATCCAAATCACAATATAAATTACTTGAACAAGACCGAAAGAGATGATATTCCAGGAGTGACGCTTTTCAGTTTATAATCATTCTGCCGCTTTCTTCTTGTTATTTATTATGAATTTGTTATGTGTAATTTTGATGTATGAATCCAAAGAAGCCTATGCAAATAAACTGCAATATTTTGCTTGGTTAGAGCTGTTAGGTAGGTACCCGGAGGAAGAGAAGATAATAATTATAGTATGTAGCTGATTCTTTGACATGCTATCAGCTCAATTAGTAGTATTAACCAATATTTACGCTGTTCACAAGGTCTAGTCTCAAGTATACGTAGTAAGTCAGCTGCATATTTTCATACGCTTTATCGATGATGAACTTTTAGCAAGGGGCATTTGTATTTGTTGCATAGTGGAAAATGAAACATGTGAATCAGGTTTTATGATAAGATTATTTAATTTCAAAACTCATTTTTGTAGGAAGTTTTAGCTAAAGAGAAGTCTCAGGCAACAGCATCTAACAATGAAGAAGTTGATCTTGATGAACTGATGGATGTAAGTGAAATGCTTCTTGGTCACTATCCTTAGCGAATTAGATTGTCTTATCAACTTATCCGTATGTATTAACTTCCTCATGTTGGTTTCAAATATCTGTTTTAGGATCCTGAGCTCGAAAAGTTGCATGCTGAAAGAATTGCTGCTCTTAAGGTAATTTTCCGGAACATTTCCTTTCTTCTGGACTTTATTATGTATGGTTCTCTTGTGACACAAGTTTAAAACCATATGTAATAGTTAAACAATTCTTTGAGCAGAAAGAGGTTGAAAAGAGAGAAGTCCTCAAAAGGCAAGGTCACGGAGAATATAGGGAGATAACCGAAGGGGAATTTCTTGGGGAAGTTACCGGCAGTGAAAGAGTAATTTGCCATTTTTACCACCGGGAATTTTACCGTTGCAAGTAATATATCTTATGAAGCTTATTTTGTACTTTTTTTCTTCATCCAGTCTTTAATAGGATCTTCTAAATGAACCCTGTAGGATAATGGATAAGCATTTGAAGGCCCTAGCACCAGTGCACCTAAATACAAAATTTGTCAAGCTGGATGCTGAAGTAAGCAAGCATAGCCTGTTTTGCACCTTTGATATGGGGACTAATTACTATCTGGTTCTCGGTGCAGAATGCTCCATTTTTTGTGACGAAATTGGCAGTTAAAACACTGCCTTGCGTTGTACTGTTCAGGTGAATCTTCATTAACATCTTAAAATTTCCTTCAAATCTTATTGCCTCTGGTTCATCAACCAGCAATTTCACTTGCATTATTTCTTGGATTTGTGATTCTGATTACATATTACTGTTACAACCTTTATATTACTGGTAACCTTGCTTTTCTTTTCTGTTACAGTTCAGTATAGCTTATACTGGATTTGAGAAAGCCAGATATATATTTTTTTTATATCTGTAGGCTGATCTAGCTACAAATTAACTGCAAATGCCCCATATTACTACCAGTTAAAATGAAGATTTTATCTGAAAAATAATCCATTTGATGGTAATTCTTCCAGAAACGGCATTGCCTTCGATAGGGTAGTTGGTTTTCAAGATCTTGGCGGCAAAGACGATTTCACCACCAGAGCTTTAGAAAATCTTTTGAAACGAAAAGGCAAGTACTCTCTTGTTGATATTTTTGCCCCATGTGCTCTACCCTAACACACATATTTCAGGAATCATCGATGAAAAGAAACAGGATGACGGTGAAGACGCTGACGATGGAGAAGACTATCACAAAAGCAGGAGCATTCGGTCCTCTAAAATGCAGGATTCTGATTCAGACTAATCAGAAGACTATACGAAGATTAATTTATATAGCTTTTATGCATCTTTCAAGCACTGTACTGTGTGAAATCTCTTTTTGTAAGGTTATGCCCAATCTATTTGTGTTCTCTCTTATAAGACAATCGAAAGGTTGAAGCTCCGGACTTTTCCACCATGTTTTTTACCAATACTTGAACACTTGGTATTATCCATCCCGGCAGCTAATATTCCTTTCATCTTGTTGTATCTGCTTTTATTGTTAAGATTTTGTACATTTACCGAGGAATGGAAGGCAAATCTTAGCAGTCTCAACTCGAGTAATGAAAATAACCTTTTTACACATAGTCAATTCAGACTCTCGGAGATGGTAGTCTCATGCATGCACTTGAGTTTTCTTGGTATTTGCTGAGAAGAAGAATGGATATAGAAAACTAGTAATGGTGGAGTAAAATGCTGAGAAGCTGAAATTATCACTATTATTGTATAGGTAATTTTCTTTGTAACATATACTTTTATATCAGCTCAAAATCTGTCTATATATTTAAGTGGAGATACATTCCTATTCCATGTTTTACATAGAGTTTCACGAAAGACACAATAAATGCATATATATATATATATATATATATATATATATATATATTCTCTCCAATTCTATATTCTTATGATGATTCCTTGAAGTATAAACTATACGATAAATGATTGTATCACGAAGGTACAATCATTAGCTTTCACCCTCATGTCACGAACAAACTTCAAAACCAGCTAAGATCATGACACCTCTAAAAAAAAAAAAAAAAAAAAAAAATTAGAGTTGAATAGCACGATTGAAATGTAATATTTTAATGACTCAAATCGTGATACTCTAGGTTGAATACCTCAAAGTAGATAGATGCTTCCCTGTCTGTCATTGACAAATCTTAGAACCAAAATACTATAATTATTTGGAGACTTAAATCATACAAATAATGTAACAAATATTCTTTTTCCCTATAACTACTCCTAATAAAACAAATAGATTAGATTTCGATCAGCAACCTCCGATCTCCAACCTAATCAATATGTTTGTGATCGTTTCACAGGATAAGACTTGATAGAGTTGGGAAGGAACAAAACTCTTCGACAGATCTCTCTCGTACTACTACTCCTCATCTCATATCTTTATATATATCGTCCAATGCAGCCTCCCTCTCTCCAGTGTATGTACATCCACCATCCCATCTCCCAACGCCACCCCATCGACACAGCAAACCTTCTTCCTCGTGCTAGCGGCAATGGCTGGGCCAGCCTACTTCCTCGCAGCATTGGCCGTCTGCTTCTCGATGGCAGCCGCCGTCGCCACTGCATCGAATACGCCCGGGCATAATCCTTGCTCGTTTGCGGAGTTACCCATCCAGTACTGCAAGCCGTTCCTGCAGAAAGGCAGACATTGTTCAAAACCTAGCCTTACTTGCTGTGCCCTCGTGTTCGACATCTTCATGGTCAATCCCTCGTGCCTCTGCGAGGCGATGAAGCCATCATTTCTGGGAGTTGCTGTCGATCCCGCTCGCGTCTCCCTCCTCCCCGAACTCTGCCACCTCCCGACGAATAACCTTCATTGCTTTGGTACGTCCTTTGCGTGCTGCTTGTGTTTGTTTGCTTGGGTTACTTGATGACGCATACCCTGCTTCTGTTCATGCAATGCAGCGCCGCCTCCGTCTTCTTCTCCAATCAATCATCCGCCCCCAGCAACCCCACCGTCGAGTTCCATCTCATCGCCACCGTCGAATCCACCATCGGGTTCAGTCGAAGCGCGTTCATCGAGTCTACCGTCAGGGCCGGTTGTAGAGCCACCGGCGAATGCACCGTCATCTTCGATTTCGGTGCCGCCGTCGCATCCACCATCTTCTTCAATCGCAGCGCCGCCAACATCGGTAACGGCACCAGCTTCTGCGCCGGTCTCTAACTCTCATCCGCCAGCGACGTCACCCGCTGCAGCCCCCTCGTCCTCTGGCGCGCTAAAGCTCGCAACGTCGCTTGCAGTATTCCTCGCCAATCTCGCATTCGCCACCGCCTTCTTTTGCAGCATATGATCTTTCGCGTACTGTACTTAGTGCTCTTAGTTTGCTAGTTGAGGTGGTATCCCTCATGCTACCCTTAGATTCTCTTTATGCTCGAGACATTTAGATGATTTCATCCCACATAATAAATAGTTTAATTTAGTTCGATTTTTTTTTTCGTTGTATTTGATGACTCCAACGCCAAATAATTGATGTTGCTGTTCATGACGCTCCAATGCTACATCCTTCATCACGGCGAATAGCAGTCGATGTCCCCCTCTTGCATCTTTCTAATCATAAATTCGTATCCGTCTTGCATCCCTCATCACGGCGAGTAGCAGTCAATGTCCCCCTCTTGCATCTTTCTAATCATAAATCGTATCTTGTTTGAAGAGCTCTGCTGTCCACCGATTTCAAAAGGAGAAGAAGGTTGACACATTTCTTATTTCACATTATTGAATACGAGGAAACATTGGCCGAAAATACATTTGATATAAGCTGGGATTGAGTGGATGATGCTCTCTTTTGATTTCTTTTTTGATACTGAACGTGCAGGGATAAGGAGAACATTGGCCAAATTCTATTGCTGTTATAATGGGCTACAGAGATATGTAGCCATTGTCGATCATCCATCTCAAGCTCCAGTGGTTTTCCACGTTCTTCAGCGTCCAATACGCCCACCCAAATGTTGCTCGGCCATACACGTCCAGCTGAGCCTGCGCGAAACTCTGGTAGTCCTCCTCCGATGCCCCGTTCACCGTCCACTCTGCCACCCATTCCCCTGCAACCACAAGGTGATCAGCCCTCGACAATGGAGGTTTTGCTGAAACAAAGCTCTGACAGGGTGTAATTTACCTACGAACACAAGAGGGCCATTTGCAGCGATGATGGTGTTCAATTCACTGGACCTGTCGTTGTTCACGTAGTCTATGTTTTGCTGCACGGTCGTGCCGTTGAAGATGTCAGAGAAGAGGTTGTAGTAGTGGACGTCGACGACCGAGCGGCTGAGGCCGCTCGCGAACTGGAGTAACTCGGTGTTGCTGCCGTTGAGACGGTTCGACATGATCACGTAGGCACTGTTCGTGTACTTGCGGACGGCGTTGTAGCCTGCTTGGTAGTAGTTCTTCAGGGTGTCGAGGGAAACTTGGGGCTCGTTGAGCAGCTCCACCGCAAGAAGGCTTCGTCTTTGGGCGTACCTGCGAAGGAAAGGGAGGTGGATCAGTTCATGTTGATGCTTAATCTTACAGTTGACCGATCGACAAGAGGAAGGCACCACAACCTGGCGGCGAGGAACTCGATCACGGTCACTGTTTGATGGATGGAATCGGTCGTGCCCCAGTCGATCGATCCGTCTCTTGATGCACTATGCTCGTACCCGTTCTGCGACCCCGGTGCAGCGTGCAAGTCGATTATGACCTTCAGATTGTATTTACTGTTACATCCAAGCAAGGATTTTTAGAGGTTTGACTTCCAGTTTCTGCGACTGAACTGAAGGCTCATCCGGCACAGATGCACAGGCATTGACCGAAGTTTCTTACTCTGCCCAGGTGAAGGCGTTGTCCAAAGCTCGAAGTGACCCTCCAACGAAAGGCGACGGAGGGCCGGGGTCAATGGCGATCCACCACCCAACTGGAATCCTCACCGCATTCAACTTGGCCCCCGATATGAACTTGAAATCATCCTCGGTTATGAAGGTGTTCCAGTGCTCCTGCCACCATTCAAACGGAATCGTTAGTCAACCCTTGGATAAGAGTTAAGAAGATATCCTGGTCAAAAGTCAACTTTAATGTAAAAGATGGCCAGCTTTATGGTGGAAGGCATCCTAAAAAGGTCTTAATCATCTTAAGCATTTTGCCGACAATTACAGTAATGATCAATAATCATGGAAGATGAACATAAACAGATCTGCTCATGGAGCTCTGGAGATTTCTTACTGTCATCACTGCTGCGGCCTCTGTTCCGTAACCTTTGGTGACCTGGAACTCCCCTTGCAGCATCCCAAATTTCGTCATCAGGAAGACGGATGGATCGTCGTCTCCCCAGCTGGTGCTTTCAGGGTAATCCGCCGTCACCAACACATCGCTCTTCGCCTACCAAAACAGAGAGATGTTCGTGTTGAGAACAAGAAAGAGTTTTGTAGGAGCAGCAAGACTTGTAGCTGTTTCAAACACCTGCAAGAAGAATCCGTTGGTTGATTTGATTCGAACACGGCTGGAGTCATTAGCTTGTACGACGATCTCGAACGTCTCCGATTCACCTGGTGAGGTCGAGACGGCCACTACATCTACGCCATTTCCTTGGTCGCTGAGGCCCACGAACCGTCCATTCAAGACCCGAAACTGGAAGGTGGACTCTGTGATCCTCCACAGCTGGTTCAGAAGCAGTCAAGCTCTGATGAAACGAGAAGTTGCTGTTCATCAATGGGAAGAGATCAAGAAACGATACTCACTTTGAAGGTCTCCCAGCCCGAAGCATTTGATCGGTTGGCGACGATGATCGTTCCGCCACCGCCCTCCGCGCTCAAGTACATCTTCTGCGTCACTGACTTGAATTGGAGATGAGTACCATCCTAAGTCACAAGAGACAGCAGCAAGTGACTCAAAGTCAACAGGGGGAAGACCAAGTGATTCTATCATCTTTCTCTACTAATCTAATCATGAAAGCCAGCAAATTTCAACAACAATGGCCAAAAGATGTTTTCTTCTATTTTCTAATGAAATTGATGGCGATGGTGATCGCAAATCCATTACGAGATTGCAGTAAGGACATAAGAGAGCAACGGAAAACAAAAACGAAGAGCCATGACCAAAGAATGGTTGTTGTTCTTGTTGTTGTTGTTACCAAGAAATCCTTGTTGGGAATGCCATCAAAGAGGGAGGGCTGGATCCAGCCCTCAGTGACAAGCCATCCTCCGAGGTTGACTGCCTTGAATGTGCTAGAAGGGGTGGATCCGGCAGCCAAGGCAAGAACAGGAAGACATGAGAGCAGGGAAAGGAATGGAAGCCATTTGCAGAGGTGGTGGCTTGCCATGGCTAAGCTATGACAGATTCTATGGCAAAAGTTAAGCTTGTGGGAAGAGACAGTTATAGAGATTTTGTAGCTTGAAAGGTGGTCAAATGCTTCTAGATTGGATCGACATTTTCTGCAGTGATGTTGCCTAGCATCAACAGGCAGCTTAATTAGCAGATTACACTGCACACCATGTATAATATAGTCTTCTGGTACAGACAGGTGGTTGGTATGAAAAGAATGCTTTTGATGGTATTACAATGTAGTAATTACCGTAGAAATGATGACCAAAAAGGAAAGTTTGCAGGAAGAACTGCCCTTGATTCCTTCAAGATGAGTTGATAATTGCAGAAAGAATGACTTCTCTAAACAAAAAGGAAAAGGGGATGCTTAAAGAAGTGTCCTTGCCATGGCTTTAACCTGGCTTTCAACTTACCTGTAGAATAAATCTTCTCAATTGATAATTTGAAGCATGCAGCAATTATTTGCCTCGCGTATTTGAAAATAAATTATACAGTCTTATCAACAGAATAAAAATATATTTTTTTTGATAACAACTCTTATTTGGAATTTTTCTTGGGAATATGAATAGAGAAGAAAAAAACAAAACAAAAAATCATGGAAGATTGGTTCCAGCACACAGGATTATTTTTGTTTTTGTTTTTTTTTGTTGACCATCCATATACTTCCCCACTTTTCATGTGGACATTTCCTGTGATGCAACTCAAACTACCATTCCTCGTATAAAACACTAACTATCATTCCTTGTATAAAACAAAATACAGGTCTAATCTCATAAGAGAGTTAAGATTACTCTTGTTATGATTCAAAAGGACTTGTGAGTCAACAGTAGTAACACAAGTCAACGCAAATGCTTTCCACCTTTCGAAGCATGCCACTTCAAGAAAATTCCTAACCTTTTGTGTGGCCCATTTGAGAGAATAATGTTTTAATGTATATACATACCCTGTCCCCTTATACTGCAGATTTCCCAGAAAATAACTTTCTCCATCAACGACTGGAAGGACAGTTCTCAGATATATGGAACATTGGGAGAAAACCCCACATTTTGATTAATTGGTCCCAAGTCTGGAAATTCTCTTCATCCCAGATAAACATGAACATTGAAGAATATTTTCTTCCATGTGGACACATAAATGGCTAATCTTATGTAGATCCCACCAACGATGCTGAAAATATTGCACTTGAACAACAATGAACAAGTACTTCGTTGCTGTCTGGAATTTTTTCACTCTGTTTATAAGAAAGAGAAAATATTTGCAAACTATATAACTTTTGAAGTTGATTCCCATATAACATACCAGAAATCATGCTGAGTTGGTAGATGGCGTTGTGGCAGCAACCTTGGCATGGGCGATGGCGGCGCTGCTGACTCACCTCTTTATCCTCACTAATTTCAAACAACTGCAGTAGTTATTATCTTGGTTGGTGATGACTTGCCGGATCAGAAAACAAGATTTGCTATATTACTTTCACATTCAACAAAATACATACATCTAGACAACTGTTGATCTCAGTTACATTTATAAATTGATTAGACAACTCTTAAACAACAAAATACAGCACCAATGCTGATGATGCACTGGAATAAAAAGCTCTGATGTATATGACCAAAGGAAATGAAACTCAATTTTGTGATGTAGGGGTATAGAACATTACTGTGACTAAGATCCATCACTTGATGTGGAGGAAGCCACAGCTCGATCAGCTTCAATCATTGACTTGATGAAAAATTCACCAGCTTTATATGATGATCGGACCATAGGACCA
This sequence comes from Musa acuminata AAA Group, assembly GCF_036884655.1. Lineage (NCBI taxonomy): Eukaryota > Viridiplantae > Streptophyta > Magnoliopsida > Zingiberales > Musaceae > Musa > Musa acuminata. Next base: position 29,319,253 of record NC_088339.1, on the reverse strand, counting down.
GATGCAACATATCGGAACCCCTGCCAAAGCAGCATATCACGTTAGTACTGCATGTAATTCAATGTACAACTTCAATCAGTGGAAGCATTATAACTACATGTAAGCATACTTTTTAGAGTCATTCACAAGACACTTGTTTTCCTGCATATCCTTAAATTATATAGGCTGATTTTGACAAAAAAGAAAAAGCTTTGGAACAATAAGGAGAATCTAAAAAGGAAAAGAGATTTTTCATCTTGTCAAAGAATCAGTAGAGGAAGCTAATTATATGGTGTCTTTCTTAAGCTAATACCATTACCAATCAGAGACACAAACATCACTAGATAGTACCATTTCAACTCCAAGTGATCGATACTTCTCCAAAGCTACTGGTGTAACATACTCTCCAAGACTGGCATATGCCTTTTTTACGGTTTCATGTACTGACCAAATGTCATGACATCAACTCCTGCAGCTCTCACTTTCTCCACTGTGAAGATTACCTGCTCAGGTTTCGCCACAACCCAACATAATTGATGTCTCTGTAAGAGTCCCAGATGAAGCATACTCTTTTGCCATTTTAAGGACATCAATCGATTGTTCGAAGTTAGCATGGTGATCGCGGACCATGTTCTGAAGCTCTTCAACTGTCTCAAAGACGTGAACAAAAACATTCAATCCAGGTTTTGCAACTTTCTCCACACAGCTGGGATCTCTTCAAAAATCAGGAACTGCACAGTCATTAATGCAAATAACAATAACGTTAGAGAAAATTTAAAAGACTGACCCAAATCTTAAAGCAAAGGATTAAGTAATCAGCCCAATCATAAAAGATAAGAATTAGATAACAAATACAGTGAACATATATTTTGATAAAAAAAGGTGCTGTGGCCCAATGCATGAGACTCCCACAAAGAGATTAGTATGAGTTTTATGAACCATGTGGTAGCTTTCATAAGTAGCAACATAGTAACAATCTGCACCACTCAACATTCAGACATTTATCATACTTGTTCTTATAAAGCAAATATCCAGCATTAGTCACAAAGCTTATCTCGAGCACTGATCACTGTGGACTTATTTTTCCCACATGAAAGTTAAAAATGTATACAGAACAACTCCAGTGATACCATTCTACTGCTATCATATGAATCTAAAAAATGAACATCTGTCTTTTGAAGCCTCTTTAACATGTTTCATGCAAAAATCTCAAAGACTGGAAAATGATGAGGTTATAGAGGCATAATGAAAATGTTTATGAACATTCAAGTCCAAGTTATATGAAGCCTAAAAGATGTGAATGCACTTTAGCACATTTTAAAAGGTAACCAGTTCTATCATAATCATGATCAATTTTAATCATGGCTGATTAAACAATAATTGGTTTCTCATTTCCTAAAAAAAGGGTATATTTTCGTAACCATTTTTTTTTAATTATTAGAAGTGAAGCTTTGAACAAGAGTTTCTTCAATTCAAGGAGGAGAAAAAGGTTGCCTAAGCTATCAGCTAGAGAGTTAAACTACTAAATATTATAACTTTAATGCACAGAATAAATGACTAGAACGTTTGAACATAGTGAGAGAGTTTGAATAGCCCATGCCTTTCCTAACCTGTTAGGAGTGGGCTGATAAGGCTAATTAATCAATGGCAAAGATGAAAAGTTATATTGTTACAAAAGGGCCATTCTTGTGATAATAGAAGCCTTCTAAGTAAACAGATAACCAGTACTACTAAAAAAACATGGCTATAAAAAATACATAAATCACAGATCATACCTAGTGCTTCTATCAGAATCTTAGGTTTCGATGCCTTCAACTTTTATACAGTTTCAGTAAAATGGCCACTTCCTTGATCAGGCAAGTCATCACGATCAACACTAGTAATCACAATATAATCCAAAACCCATGAGGCAATTGCTTCAGAAACAGTAGAAGGTTCGTTTGGTTCTGGTGGAGGAGTGCGCGATGTCTTTACATTACAGAATCTGAAGAGGCAAGATATAGTAACATTAACCCTTAGATACGGAAGAAATATAGTGATATCTTGAGTATTGAAAACTCCAGGTTAACAACAGGTCCACAATGCATTGAAGTTAAGCATAACTACAAGCAAAATACTTTGAAATGCAAATAAGAATTTCTGCAGGTTGTGTCCAACTTCCAAGTCATTAATGAGTTTCACATCAATAACCATCAATGGGACCAGATAAACCATATGTAGTTTCAGTGCATTAAATTGCCCATGAACAAGAAAACGTGATAAGTTATTTGGTAAGAAATTGAACTTTGCAGGTGGAAGCAATGGAGTGATGATACTAGTAACTCTGGTGGAAGTCATGGTTTTTACACTGGTGGACTGTTGATCATCTACAGTTGATTGAATGAAAAGGTGATTCTCAACATTTGATTGAGTGAAAGGCACAAGATGTTTGTGGCCAGCTAAAAACAACACTTGTGGTTGAAGAAAGGTCTAGATTAGATGCTTTTCAGCTGATATGACCATCATTTGCATGAAATCACACACCTTGTTTGCATTGATATTTTACTTGCTTTGCACCAACCTTACCTCAAATTCATTTCTTTAGGTTCTTTGATTTTCTTTTCAGAGTTCTTCCTCTCATCTTTTTCAAGTTTATGTTAATTTTATTTTTCAATAAAATCATTTTTATCCAAAATACTGAATTCAAAATTCCAATCTGGCAAAAGATTCAATCTGATCATGATTCCAAAGACCACCATCCATCCACTCTAATCAACTAGTTAAGTCTAATGTGTTCTGCAATCTTCTCCAATATCCAGAAGCAATAACAATAGGCATTTAATCAAGTTCATGCCACAATGTTGATTCGTAATTCACACGAAAAATGTACTATTGAACTAGACTCTAAATTATAAACAGATAATGCTGCACCCTCTTTTTCTTCTAATCTTTCATTCGACACCCCTAATAATTAACTATCAAACACGACAACCATAAAATCATATTCTAGAATGTAGAACACGTAAGTTAACACACAATTTGAACACTCATAATCAATATGTAAATTTGTTCTCAACTTCAAGGACAGCACAACCATAACTTAATAGCAAAACAAAAAGAAAAGACTTCAAGTGCTATCAAATCAATAATTTCATCAGATAATTGCCATTCCTAAGATCAGATAAAGAGACCTGTTGTTAAGATGAATGGGTTCTCCACATTCTTACTTACCGTTGCTACAAATCAAATGCTTCATTATCAATAGACACAGGCAAATTTTACATCCTTTTCTTTTATGAAAAAAGGAACAATTTTCAAGGGAAAAAGGCAAGAAAACAGGAGGAAAGGAAACAAATAGAATCCGACCTGCAGCCGCGGGTACAAGTATCCCCCAGCATCACGATGGTGGCGGTGGCAGTGCCGGCCTCGCCTCCCGACCTGCACTCTCCGAGGTTAGGGCACCTGGCCTCTTCGCACACCGTGTGGAGCTTGAGTTCCCGGAGTTTGGCCTTGATGGCGGCGTTCTTGGCGCTCCCAGGGTTGGTCTCCTTCATCCACTTTGGCTTGGGAAGCGGCCTCTTCTTAGTCCCTACCTCAACGGAGTAGACGAAATCAGAGAGGGCGGGAGATTCCTAGGCTAGGCGCCGGCGCAGGTCGGCGAGTGTCTGCGAAGGTGGCGGCGGAGTGGGGGATAGGGTTTGGGCCAGGGGGTCGGCGGCGGTGGAAGAGAGAGGCCGAAAGCCGCGGAGGCCGGATACGGATCGGGCGGCGGTGTAGCCGGCGAGGAGGAAGCGAGACCGCTGCATCGTGTCGCCCCTTCTCTCGCAAGTTGGATTGCATCGGGGACTGGGAATGGATGCAATTTTACCGCGGGGTATAATGGCCGTTACGGAAACCTCCGCCATGAAGCTATAAAACAACGCCCGTTATAACCGTCATAACTACCGTTACAAATGACCTTTTCTTTTATTTGGATTTAATATTTTTATTTTTGTACAGTTTAAATTGCTCTTATTAAATATTATTAAAAATATAATATTAATAGTTAAGCATTCTTTCATCACAAATACATACATATATATATATATATCAATTAAATTGAAGCACAATAATTATTAACATAATTAATTAAGGAACTTTGTCTAATTTGTGGTTATTCAGAAAATGGTGGGAAAATGCTTCAGTAATTTGTTTTATTTTTAATTTTATTTTATTTTTCTGTTAATGGTATGTCCTGTGCCATAGCTAACTGAGCTCTTGGGTTACTCGATGACGCATACCCTGCTTCTGTTCATGCAATGATGCGCCGCCTCCGGCTTCTACTCCCATCACTCATCCGTCCCCAGCAACCCCACCGTCGAGTTCCATCTCATCGCCACCGTCGAATCCACCATTGGGTTCAGTTGAAGCACCTTCGTCTAATGCGCCTCCAGCTTCGGTGGAAGCGCGTTCATCGAGTCCACCGTCAGGGCCGGTTGTAGAGCCACCGGCGAATGCACCGTCATCTTCGATTTCGGTGCCGCCGTCGCATCCACCATCTTCTTCAATCGCAGAGCCGCCAACATCGGTAACAGCACCAGCTTCTGCGCCGGTCTCTAACTCTCATCCGCCAGCGACGTCACCCGCTGCAGCCCCCTCGTCCTCTGGCGCGCTAAAGCTCGCAACGTCGCTTGCAGTATTCCTCGCCAATCTCGCATTCGCCACCGCCTTCTTTTGCAGCATATGATCTTTCGCGTACTGTACTTAGTGCTCTTAGTTTGCTAGTTGAGGTGGTATCGCTCATGCTACCCTTAGATTCTCTTTATGCTCGAGACATTTAGATGATTTCATCCCACATAATAAATAGTTTAATTTAGTTCGATTTTTTTTTTCTTTGTATTTGATTACTCCAACGCCAAATAATTTATGTTGCTGTTCATGACGCTCCAATGCTACATCCTTCATCACGGCGAATAGCAGTCGATGTCCCCCTCTTGCATCTTTCTAATTATAAATCGCATCTTGTTTGAAGAGCTCTACATATTTCAAACGGAGAAGAAGGTTGACACATTTCTTATTTCACATTATTGAATACGAGGAAACATTGGCCGAGAATACATTTGATATAAGCTGGGATTGAGTGGATGATGCTCCCTTTGATTTCTTTTTTGATACTGAACGTGCAGGGATAAGGAGAACATTGGCCAAATTCTATTGCTGTTATAATGGGCTACAGAGATATGTAGCCATTGTCGATCATCCATCTCAAGCTCCAGTGGTTTTCCACGTTCTTCAGCGTCCAATACGCCCACCCAAATGTTGCTCGGCCATACACGTCCAGCTGAGCCTGCGCGAAACGCTGGTAGTCCTCCTTCGATGCCCCACTCACCGTCCACTCTGCCACCCATTCCCCTGCAACCACAAGGTGATCAGCCCTCGACAATGGAGGTTTTGTCCAAACAAAGCTCTGACGGGGTCTGATTACCTACGAACACAAGAGGTCCATTTGCAGTGATGACGGTGTTCAGTTCACTGGACCTGTTGTTGTTCACGTAGTCGATGTTTTGCTGCACGGTCAAGCCGTTGAAGATGTCGGAGAAGAGGTTGTAGTAGTGGACGTCGACGACCGAGCGGCTGAGGCCGCTCGCGAACTGGAGTAACTCGGTATTGCTGCCGGAGAGACGGTTCGACATGATCACGTAGGCGCTGGTCGTGTGCTTGCGGACGGCGTCGTAGCCTGCTTGGTAGTACTTCTTCAGGGTGTCGAGGGGAACTCCGCTGGCTCGGGGCTCGTTGAGCAGCTCCACCGCAAGAAGGCTTTGTCTTTGGGCGTACCTGTGAAGGAAAGGGAGGTGGATCGGTTCATGTTGGTGCTTAATCTTACAGTTGACCGATCGACAAGAGGAAGGCACCACAACCTGGCGGCGAGGAACTCGATCACGGCCACTGTTCGATCGATGGTGGAGTCGGTCGTGCCCCAGTCGATCGATCCGTCTCTTGATGCACTGTGCTCGTACCCGTTCTGCGACCCCGGTGCAGCGTGCAAGTCGATTATGACCTTCAGATTGTATTTACTGTTGCATCCAAGCAAGGATTGTTAGAGGTTTGACTTCTAGTTTCTGCGACCGACAAGGTCAACTGAATTGAAGGCTCATCCGGGACAGATTCAAAGGCATTGACCGAAGAAGTTTCTTACTCTGCCCAGGTGAAGGCATTGTCCAAAGCTCGAAGTGACCCTCCAACGAAAGGCGATGGAGGGCTGGGGTCACTGGCGATCCACCACCCGACTGGAATCCTCACCGCATTCAACTCGGTGCCCGATATGAACTTGAAATCATCCTCGGTTATGAAGGTGTTCCAGTGCTCCTGCCACCATTCAAACGGAATCGTTAGTCAACCCTTGGATAAGAGTTAAGAAGATATCCTGGTCAAAAGTCAACTTTAATGTAAAAGATGGCCAGCTTTATGGAGGAAGGCATCCTAAAAAGGTCTTAATCATCTTAAGCATTTTGCCGACAATTACAATAATGATCAGTAATCATGGAAGATGAACATAAACAGATCTGCTCATGGAGCTCTGGAGATTTCTTACTGTCATCACTGCTGCGGCTTCTGTTCCGTAACCATTGGTGACCTGGAACTCCCCTTGCAGCGTCCCAAATTTCGTCATCAGGAAGACGGATGGATCGTCGTCTCCCCAGCTGGTGCCTTCAGGGTAATCCGCCGTCACCAACACATCGCTCTTCGCCTACCAAAACAGAGAGACGTTCGTGTTTAGAACAAGAAAGGGTTTTGTAGAAGCAGCAAGACTCGTAGCTGTTTCAAGCACCTGCAAGAACAATCCGTTGGTTGATCTGATTCGAACACGGTTGGAGTCATTGGCATTTACGACGATCTCGAACGTCTCCGATTCACCTGGTGAAGTCGAGACGGCCACTACGTCTACGCCATTTCCTTGGTCGCTGAGGCCTACGAACTGTCCATTGAAGACCCGAAACTGGAAGGTGGACTCCGTGATCCTCCACAGCTGGTTCAGAAGCAGTAAAGCTCTGATAAAACGACAAGTTGCTGTTCATCAGTAGGAAGAGATCAAGAAACGAGACTCACTTTGAAGGTCTCCCAGCCCGAAGCACTTGATCGGTTGGCGACGATGATCGTTCCGCCACCGCTCTCCGCGCACAAGTACATCTGCTGCGTCACCGACTTGAATTGGAGCTGAGTACCATCCTAAGTCACAAGAGACAGCCGCAAGTGACTCAAAAGTCAGCAGGGGGAAGACCGAGTGATTGGATCATCTTTCTCTACTAATGTAATCATGAAAGCCAGCAAATTTCAACAACAAGAACCAAAATATGTTTTCTTCTATTTTCTAATGAAATTGATGGCGATGGTGATCGCAAATCCATTAGGAGATAGCAGTAAGGACATAAGAGAGCAAAGGAAAACAAAAATGAAGAGCCATGACCAAAGAATGGTTGTTGTTGTTACCAAGAAATCCTTGTTGGGAATGCCATCAAAGAGGGAGGGCTGGATCCAGCCCTCAGTGACAAGCCATCCTCCGAGGTTGACTGCCTTGAATGTGCTAGAAGGGGTGGATCTGGCAGCCAAGGCAAGAACAGGAAGAGATGAGAGCAGGTGAAGGAATGGAAGCCATTTGCAGAGGTGGTGGCTTGCCATGGCTGAGCTATGACTGATTCTATGGCAAAGTTAAGCTTGTGGGAAGAGACATTTATAGAGATTTTGCGGCTTGAAAGGTGGTCAAATGCTTCTAGATTGGATCGACATCTTCTGCAGTGATGCTGCCTAACATCAACGGGCAGCTTAATTAGCCGATTATACTGCACACCATGTATAATATAGTCTTCTGGTACAGACAGGTGGTTGGCATGAAAATAATGCTTTTGACGGTATTACAATGTAGTAATTACCGTAGAAATGATGACCAAAACGGAAAGTTAGCAGACCTCGATTCCTTCAAGATGAGTTGATGATTGCAGAAAGAATGACTTCTCTAAACAAAAAAGCAAAAGGGGATGCTTAAAGAAGTGGTCTTGATTCTTTCGACTTCCAATCATTTGTTCTTGTGAGTTCTTAATGCCTATCGCCATGGCTTTCAACTTACCTTTAGAAATAATCTTCTCAATCGATACAAGTTCATCAATTTGGCCAATTCTCATTCTGACCACCCAATTGTGGGGATAAAAAAGGTCAAAGTCACACAGAAATATGACCATAACCTTCGGCAATTAAGTAATCATTCTCTCCCGATGATGGGTTTCAGTTCTCCAAGGATCCACCGTTGACTTTTGTGGCTCGTAAACGATAATTGCGGCAGGACATTGTTGAAGACTGACCAACCCATCATCTCAGAATAGTGCAGTCTGACTCCTCCTGTACTTGCATATCACATGCAGTTTTTCCAGAAGTTTGCCTCAACGCCCATTCCAATCCATGTATCACTTTCCGATCATGCATTATGTATGACACTTAGAACAGAAAAGGGTGGCGAATGCTACATCTAGCCACTGTTTATAAAGCCCTGCACATGCACATTGAAATATTCATTTGAGTTTGAGATGGATCGATAGCAGTTTACACAAGTCATAATATGCAAATATAAACACCACTGTAAATTCTATAATGTGAAAAAATAAAATATATTGCATATTTCTTTCTCACACGAAATAAAGATATTGAACTGTTAAAATGAGAAATGGAGAAGACAAAGGGAAGTTCCTTAACTTTATACTGGTAATGAGAGCCAAAATACATTTTATGTGGAGTGCAATACATCTACAAAATACTTTTTTTTTTTTCTGTTGACCATCCATATACTTACCCACTTTTCATATGGACATTTCCTGTGATCCAACTCAAACTACCATTCCTTGCAAATGGTGGCTCACCTAATGAAGCCCAAAGACTAACTAGCATTCCTTGTATAAAACAAAATACAGGTCTAATCTCATAAGACAAAGTTAAAATTACTCTTGTTATGATTCAAAAGGACTTGTGAGTCGACAGTAGTAACACAAGTCAACGCAAATGCTTTCCACCTTTCGAAGCATGCCACTTCAAGAAAATTCCTAACCTTTTGTGTGTGCCATTTGAGAGAATAATGTTTTAATGTATATACATAGCCTGTCTTCTTATACTGCAGGTTTCCTAGAAAACAACTCTCCATCAACTAATGGAAGGACAGTTCTCAGATATCTGGAACATTGGGAGAAAACCCCACATTTTGATTAATTGGTCCCAAGTCTGGAAATTCTTTTCATCCCAGATAAACATGAACATTGAAGAAAATTTTCTTCCATGCGGACACATACATGGCTAATCTTATGCATAATTAGATCCCACCGATGATGCTGAAAATATTGCAGTTGAACAACAAAGAACAGGTACTTATTGCTGTCTGGAATTTTTTCCCTATGCATATAAGCAAGAGAAAATATTTGCAAACTATATAACTTTTGAAGTTGATTCCCCGATAACATACCAGAAATCATGCTGAGTTGGTAGATGGTGTTGTGGCAGCAACCTTGGTATGGGAGATGGCGGCACTGCTGACTCACCTCTTTATCCTCACTAAGTTCGAACAACTGCAGTAGTTATATTATATTGGTTGGTGATGACTTGCTAGCTCAGAAAACAAGATTTGTTAATATTATTTTCACATTCAACAAAATACATCAGTCTAGACAACTGTCCATCTCAGTTACATTTATAAATAAATTTGACAACACTTTTGACAACAAAATACAGCGTCAATGCTGATGATGCACCAGAATAGAAAGCTCTGATGTATTTGCCGAAAGGAAATGCAACTCAATTTTGTGATGTACAGGTATAGAACATTACTGTGACTAAGATCCATCATTTGATGTGGAGGAAGCCATAGCTCGATCAGCTTCGATCATTGACTTGATGTAAAATTCACCTGCTTTATATGATGATCGGACCATAGGACCAGATGCAACATATCGGAACCCCTGCCAAAGCATCATATCACGTTAGTACTGCATGTAATTCAATGGACAACTTCAATCAGTGGAAACATTATAACTACATGTAAGCATACTTTTAAGAGTCATTCACAAGACACTTGTTTTCCTGCATATCCTTCAATTATCTAGGCTGATTTTGACAAAAAAAGAAAAAGCTTTGAAAGCATAAGGAGAATCTAAAAAGGAAAAGAGATTTTTCATCTTGTCAAAGAATCAGTCGAGGAAGCTAATTATATGGTGTCATTCTTAAGCTAATACCATTAACAATCAGAGACACAAACATCACGAGATAGTACCATTTCAACTCCAAGTGATCGATACTTCTCGAAAGCTTCTGGTGTAACATACTCTGAGACTGGCATATGCCTTTTTGACGGTCTCATGTACTGACCAAATGTCATGACATCAACTCCTGCAGCTCTCACTTTCTCCATTGTGCTGATTACCTGCTCAGGTGTTTCACCACAACCCAACATAATTGATGTCTTTGTAAGAGTCCCAGATGGAGCATACTCTTTTGCCATTTTAAGGACATCAATCGATTGTTCGAAGTTAGCACGGTGATCTCGGACCATGTTCTGAAGCTCTTCAACTGTCTCAATGTTGTGAGCAAAAACATCCAATCCAGATTTTGCAACTTTCTCCACACAGCTGGGATCTCCTCGAAAATCAGGAACTGCACAGTCATTAACGCAAATAACAATAAGGTTAGAGAAATTTTAAAAGAGTTACCCAAATCTTAAAGAAAGGATTCAGTAATCAGCCCAATCATTAAGAGCTAAGAGAGTTAGATAACAAATACAGTGAACATATATGTTGATAAAAAAAGGTGTAGCCCAATGCATGAGACTCCCACCAAGGGATCAGTACGAGTTTTATGAACCACGTGGTAGCTTTCATAAGTAGCAACATAGAAACAATCTGCACCGCTCAACATTCAGACATATTGCACACTTGTTCTTATAAAGCTTATATCCAGCATTAGTCATAAAGCTTATCTCCAGCACTGGTCACCGTGGACTTATTTTTCCCACATGAAAGTTCACTCCAGTGATACCATTCTTCTGCTATCATATGAATCTCAAAAATGAACATCTATCTTTTGAAGCCTCTTTAACATGTTTCATGCAAAAATCTAAAAGACTAGAAAATGATGAGGTTCTAGAGGCATAAAGAAAATGTTTTTGAACATTCAAGTCCAAGTTATATGAATCATAAAAGATGTGGATGCACTTTAGCACATTTTAAACGGTAACAAGTTCTATCATAATCATGATCAATTTTAATCAAGGCTAATTAAACAATAATTACTTTTTCCTTTCCTTAAAAAAATGCTATATTTTCCTAACCATTTTTTTTAGTTATTAGAAGTGAAGCTTCGAACAAGTGTTTCTTCAATTCAAGGAGGAGAAAAAGGTTGCCTAAGCTATCAGCTAGAGAGCTAAACTACTAAATAAGATAACTTTAATGCACAGGATAAAAGACTAGACCGTTTGGACTTAGTGAGAGAGCTTGATTAGCCCATGCCTTTCCTAACCTGTTAGGAGTGGGCTGATAAGGCTAATTAATCAATGGCAAAGATGAAAAGTTATTTTGTTACAAAAGGGTCATTCTTGTGATAATAGAAGCCTTCTAAGTAAATAAATAACCAGTACTACTAAAAAAACATGGCTATAACTAATGAAAAAGACGTAAATCACAGATCATACCTAGTGCTTCTATCAGAATCTTTGGTTTGAAAGCCTTCAACTTTTGTACAGTTTCAGTAAAATGGCCACTTCCTTGATCAGGCAAGTCATCACGATCAACACTAGTAATCACAATATAATCCAAACCCCATGAGGCAATTGCTTCAGCAACATTAGAAGGTTCGTTTGGATCTGGTGGAGGAGGAGTGCGCGATGTCTTTACATTACAGAATCTGAAGAGGCAAGAAATAGTAACATTAACCTTTAGATATGGAAGAAATATATTGATATCTTGAGTATTGAAAACTCCAGGTTAACATCAGGTCCACATTGCATTGAAGTTAAGCATAACTACAAGCAAAATACTTTGAAATGCATATAAGAATTTCTGCAGGTTGTGTCCAACTTCCAAGTCATTAATGAGTTTAACATCAATAACCATCAATGAGACCAGATAAGCCATATGTAGTTTCATTGCATTAAATTGCCCATGAACAGGAAAACGTGATAAATTATTTGGGAGGAAATTGAACTTTGCAGGTGGAAGCCATGGTGTGATGATACTAGTAACTCTGGTGGAAGTCATGGTTTTTACACTGGTGCACTGTTGATAATCTACAGTTGATTGAGTGAAAAGGTGATTCTCTACATTTGATTGAGTGAAAGGCACAAGATGTTTTTGGCCAGCTAAAAACAACACCGGTGGTTGAAGAAAGGTCTAGATTAGATGCTTTTCAGCTGATATGACCATCTTTTGCATGAAACCACACACCTTGTTTGCATTGATGTTTTACTTGATTTGCACTAACCTTACCTCAAATTCAATTTTTTTTTAGGTTCTTTGATTTTCTTTTCAGAGTTCTTCCTCTCACATTTTTCAAGTTTATGTTAATTTTATTTTTCATTAAAATCAATTTTAGCCAAAATACTGAATTCAAAAATCCGATCTGGCAAAAGATTCCATCTGATCATGAATTCAAAGACCACCATACATCCACTCTAATCAACTAGTTAAGTCTGATGTGTTCTGCAATCTTTTCCAATATCCGGAAGCAATAACAATAGGCTTTAAAGCAAGTTCATGCCACAATGTTGATTCGTGATTCATACGAAAAATGTACTACTGAACTAGACTCTAAATTATACACAGATAATACTGCACCCTCTTTTTCTCCTAATCTTTCATTCGACGTTCCTAATAATTAACTATCAAACACGACAACCATAAAATCATATTCTAAACTGTAGAACACGTACCTTAACACTCAATTTGAACATTCATAATCAATATGTAAATTTGTTCTCAACTTGAAGGGCAGCACAACCATAACTTAGTAGCAAAACAAAAAGGAAAGACTTCAAGAGCTATCAAATCAATAATTTCGTCACATAATTTCCATTCCTAAGATCAGATAAAGAGACCTATTGTTAAGATGAATGGGATCTCCACATTCTTACTTACGTTGCTACAAATCAAATGCTTCATTATCAATAGACACAGGCAAATTTTACATCTTTTTCTTTTATGAAAAAAGGAACAATTTTCAAGGAAAAAAAGGCAAGAAAACAGGAGGAAAGGAAACAAATAGAATACGACCTGCAACCGCGGGTACAAGTATCCCCCAGGATCATGATGGTGGCAGTGGCAGTGCCGGTCTCGCCTCCCGACCAGCACTCCCCGAGGTTAGGGCACCTGGCCTCTTCGCACACCGTGTGGAGCTTGAGTTCCCGGAGCTTCGACTTGATGGCGGCGTACTTGGCGCCCCCAGGGATGGTCTCCTTCATCCACTTAGGCTTGGGAAGCGACCTCTTCTTAGTCCCGACCTCAACAGAGTAGACGAAATCAGAGAAGGCGGGAGATTCCTCGGCTAGGCGCCGGCGTAGGTCGGCGAGTGTCCGCGCAGGTGGCGGCGGCGTGGAGGATAGGACTTGGGCCGGGGTGTCGGCGGAGGCGGAAGAGAGAGGCCGATAGCCGCGGAGGCCCGATACGGATCGGGCGGCGGTGTAGCCGGCGAGGAGGAAGCGAGACCGCCGCATCGCGTCGCCCCTTCTTTCGCAAGTTGGATTGCAGCGGGGACGGGGAATGGATGCCATTTTACGGCGGGGTATAACGGCCGTTACGGAAACCTCCGGCATGAAGCTGTAAAACAACGCCCGTTATAACCGTCATAACTACCGTTACAAATGACCTTTTCTTTTATTTGGATTTAATATTTTTATTTTGTAAAGTTTAAATTGCTCTTATTAAAAATTATAATATGAATAGTTAAGCATTCTTTCATCACAAATACATATATATATATATATCAATTAAATTGAAGCACAATAATTATTAACATAATTAATCAAGGAACTTTGTCTAATTTGTGGATATTCAGAAAATGGTAGGAAAATGCTTCATTAATTTGTTTTAGTTTTCTTCTTTTTTTCTTTTTTTTTCTGTTGATGGTATTTCCTGTGCCATAGCTAACTGAGCTCTATCTCAAATTAGTCTGCCTCTTCTCATCACAGTCCACCTCAAAGCCCAGCCCAGATTAACCATGAAGATACAGAAAACTTAAGGAAACTTTTTTGATGCAGAAAAAATAGGAACAAGTTGATCAAGGGAATGCCTTCTTCATTTCCTTAAAGTTGAGGTGTTTACAACCCTTAGAGGTGATTCTAGAGTTGCACCATGGAAATAGTGTTGTTACTTGCTCTCTCTCTCTCTCTCTCTCTCTCTCTCTCTCTCTCTTGCATTCCAAACAAAAGTTTGATGAATTAAATCATCTGCACTTAACTGATTAATGTCCAACAAAACCAAAATGAATATTATTCTTTAGCAACTTGAACTCCTAGATGATCTTTAAGTTCCATTTTAGTACTTCAGCATGTGGAAAATGTTGGCATTGTAATATAAAAGAAGGTCAAGGACGGAAAGAAAAGAGGTAAAGAAGAGTTCAAGACATGCCCAAGTCACAGAGAAAGCAAACAGCCAATTTGGAATTGGAAATCTTCTGGATCTGCAGTGCTTGTTTTCTGAACTTGCGCATTAAGCAACGCAAAGATCGAGCCATTTTTGAGATCATGTATGTATGATATTTGGGGAGCCTAATTCAACCTTCGATCTCAAAGATCATACATACATGATCTCAAAAATGGCTCTTCTTTCCATCACCGAATCGAATAAAGTTGTTCAGCTCGTGCGGATCCATAAAACGACCCATGTTTCTGTCATCAGCACATCTTCAGTTGATTAGTTCCAAGCTGAGACGTGAACGAAAAGAATGGCGAAGGAAATGAAAGCATGAAGAATCAGAACCTAACATCGAACGTGATGTTTGAATAGAGGACTAAGCATGGCAGCAAAGGACGTAGATTCATCTTGTTTCTGAGGTCTGAGTTCAATGCAGAAATGCCAAGATTCCAGCTTGCATGGATTGGGAACTCACATGTCTTTTCCCTCAAAAGATTCTAAGCACGACTCTACCTACTGTTTTCCTGAGAATCAAACTACGCTTTCTCATCAAAAAGCATTAAAGCGCTTCCACTTAGAATCAAATGATACTTTCTATTACTAAACTTTCAGGCTTGCTCTTCGTGGTCTTAGATATTCGTATGCTTGTAGCTGATGATGAGCCTTAACATCGGAGCTCAAGTAATCCTAAGTTAAAGAAATCTAGGAGGTATCTATCGTATGGTGCCTTCTTGCTTAGATTACTCAAGTTTAGCGTAAGGGATATTTTGGTATGGAAGCACAGAGAAATGAATTGGTAAGAAGATTCCACGTACCGGGATGTTTGAAGCAGGATCAATAGAGTCCATAAAATATCTTGTTCCTCAGATGAACTATTCGTTTCTGAAATGGCCTGTGTGGAGATTAACAACTGTTCTTTAACTAGATTCTGGTTGTGAGAATAGTCATTAACTAGAAAGAATTGTATTAGTTCTGCTTCATTGTCCGCATGATCTGATGCCGATGATTGATTTGGACATGCATGAGATATGATCAAACTTGATGCACTCTTGACCAAAAGCCGCTTCATATGACCTTTCTCGGTCCCTATGGTTCTGTTTTGAGGAAGAACTTCTTTTCTTGAACAAAGAGGTGAGGTTGTTCATATTTAGACATAGAAGCAGGATATGTTTTGCAAGGCATTCGGGAGATGGATCAAGAATCCCCTGATGAAAATTATTCTGAATTGTCATTTCGAGAGGGAATGATTTCATCATCTGGTGTCACACAAGTTGGTCGGAGAGAATCAAAGTGAATTCAATCAAAAGCCTCTTGGATAGTCCTTTGAGGTGAAGCCACCCAACTCACCAACAAACATGAGGTTCCTGGAGGAAGAAACTCCAAAAGAACTACTTCAATCATATAACTCTGAGAATAAGGCATTCACGGTGGTGCATCTTGTCAGAGAACTTTGTGCAGAAATGCTTGACAGGCTTCGATCATAAGCAACACAGACATCTTCTGTCAGCCAAGCTAGAAAGTTTAGGGTTCTTGGTAGCTCCTCTTCCCTTCAAATAATGCACCCTCTTCCCTTCAAATAATGCACCAGTAATCACCCACCCAGGAAGGTGCAGTATGAAATTTACACGCATACACACACAAAGAGATCTCATGCAAAATTTACCACAGCATTGGATGCCGAGTGATGTGGAAAGCCCATTCACCAATGAAATCAAAGTTTGAACGCTTCAACACCACCAGCTAGTGGCGGATGGAGACCGCAGAAACCGCAGGCCTTAGGGCTTCCTTTTCCGTCGGCACAGTGAAAGCAACACCGCTTCAGTTGTTCTTAGGAACGTAGTGGACTCAACACTAGGGAAATCTGAAGTCAACCTAGAAAGGAACTCAATACAATTGAACTTGTCTGCTGTTCCCCTTTCTAACATGAGTCTGAAAACAATGGTTGCTGATCGACCCTCAGTAGAAGTTGCACACAGTTGTCGATCACTGCAAGTTCTGGACCAAGACATAACCTAACTTTCCACCTCTGTATGAGAATCCTGCCTCGTCCTCATTCGCGGAGAAGCTTCAATGTATCTCACCTAACCTTTTAAAAGCAGGAACTGCATGCTCCAAGGACTCAGAAAGGCCGTCATGATTCCCCTCCTCTTGTGCCTTTACACGTAGAGGAAACTGAACAAGGACGGTGGACGAGAAGTCCATATGGATTGGATGACGGGACATTCACCTTGGAGATATTTGATCATTGGATCCGGAAGTCAAGTGTCAGCTCGGTTCGATCTCTTTTCTCGATCATCGGTTAGTTCCCATGCAACACAGTCTTAAAATTTACGTGCCCTCTTTGTTTCCACAGTGCAGTAAACTTTCTGCAACACATCATGTGAAACCTTTTCTTCTTCCGTGCATGTCATCTTTAATACACATATATGCATATCTGAAAAGACTACATGTACTTCATATTTTGCTCATTTACATCCAATTGGCTTCATATCAAAGCTGCAAGTGGCAGCACTCCGACCGTCAAAAATGGGGTTTGTCTAATCGATCGAGATGTGCGATGCAAAAGTCCAAGTGTACTTTAAAGTTTAATTAGTGCGTAGACACAGATAACGATTGAGTTGTCGTGTAGAGGCAGACTTCACGTGGCATGCTTGTTTTCATATCGAGTCTCTGACTACGACTTTTGACCACCATGACAATTCAATTCATTAAATCCTTCATAAACTATATCGTAGCAGAATCGAAGTGCATGAAGCATTAGATAAAATGGAAGTTCCAAAATCTTACCTTAACGCAAATCCATGCAAAATCTATGAACTAAGTAGCACATCATCGTTACATTCCACGTGATTTCCGTCCGTTCATTTAGTCTTTCGTGTGTTTAGGGTTCATAGCAGTTGGTGGCTTCGATAAAGCTGTGACTGCACATCTCCATGTAATTGCTCTGGTCAATGTAGAGAAGAACGAGAACTGCATGCACTCAACAACACACCACAAGCTCAAAGGTGGCAAAGCTCTGCAAGACAATAAATGGTCCCATCTCCAGAATGCCGATGGCTGCGATAACTACGTTTCTGGCAATGCGGAATGCGGCCACCACCTCTGGAGAACGGACAAGTTATTCTCCATGCATCTCGGTCACTCTTGTGGACATGCCGATAAATCCACGAGAGAGAGAGAGACGGAGATGTCGGAAATCCTGCTTCTCAATTCTGGAGTAGATCTCTGTGCACCGTTAATTAATGAAGAGTTTGACGAAAACAAAAACCACAAGACTTTATCGTATAGTTGTGGATAATTAGGTAGGAAAAGGAGAATAGACAAGCATAAGAAGACGAGGGATAATGCGTTATCTGGTTTCTTGTTGGCCCTTTCGTTTGGCTGGTCAGTATCATGGGCAACTGGTCTTTAATGACATAGACTTACTAATCTGAACAAGCCATTGCTCGGCAAGTACACTACAATGATTAATGTAGGGAGGTCTTTGAACTCTGCATCAGGGATGTTTAAGAAAGAGAGCAGAAACTAGCAAGGAGTTATAGCAATTAATTAGGACAATGCACGAGGGAGTTGGTGACAGATACATCCCTTAACAATCGAGGCTGTCTTTCGATTAGGGTTTTTGTACTAAGACTCCAACAAGATGGAAGACATAATCAACTGAAAGACAAAGTAGGGCTCGCAATAATGGTAGTAGTACTACTACTGCTTGCTGCAGCTTCTTCTCTTTGGAAGTAGTCCAAGTGGTGTTCACTTAAATGCCTGTAGTGCACATCCTTTTTTGGTGCATGCTGCTTTTCTTCAAGATGATTTTATCCATCTTTCAGCTTAACTTTTGACTAAAGAGAGAAAGAACAAAGTTAGGTTGTAATTCAGAAAATAAGAGTGAAACTACTTATTAGTTCTTTTAAAAGAAATTTAAATTACTCGAGAGATTCTTCTGATAAATCAGCCGTCCCCGTAGATGTACTCACTCTATGGTTCCTATATGTGAGCACATGTTCTATTATATATGAACGGTTAATAGGGTTTCTTGTTGTTTTTCTCTTTTTTTATTTAATTGCATTTATTCAAAACATCAGCGATCCTAATCTTTTCTTAATAATTAATTTATCAATTAATCATTATTTGATACATACGGTATCTAAAGAGAGAGAAAAATATTAAAGTCACCCTCCATTTGTCTTTTATTATCAAGTATGAATACTCATCTTTAACATTATAACAAAAAATAAATTATTTTTTTATTAAAAAATTTCTTTCGACCTCAGTTTTTATGCTGATGACACATCGAGAGTTGTACACTTTCATATAAGAGACAAACACCTCAAATTATTCTATATATGTTGAGACCATGTGTTAATAATATTTTTCCTCGTCAAGCAATAAAACCAAAAAAGAAGAAAAAGATAAAACTAAAGTTATCATTTAGAAAATAACGAAAAGATTCGCTCTTTACTACTTCTTTAAATAATAAACTCTTTTCTATCATTTAGAAAACTAAGAATAAATTATTCAACAATATGGAGCCCATAGGTGTGCCCTACGATGGTCCCTATATGTATGTGACATGTGCTTATCAAATATGCCCATTCCTAGAATAAGGTTCCACAATTAGCCCACATTTTCATTGCTAAAAATATGACACAAATAATAGGACATTGTGTCCTGCAGGGATCCAGCTAGCATTTACCTATGCCTTGATAATGATGTCAATTGTTATTGATGTCTTGAAGTCTGATATAATAATTTGAGGAAGACACAATGGTCCCAATACATACAATTTAATGCATGACATAATACAAATTATGATGAGAAGAATTTGTAATTAGATCTTCCATATGTCTTCTTCCAACATTCTCATTTAATTTTTTATTCAAGAAAAATTATAAATTTTAGACAATTTATTCGATAGACAAATAAATCCTTGTGCACAGTAAACTATCTAACCATATTAATCGAGGAGATTAATCGAAGAACTCGAAAAATCCACAAATCCAATTTGATCGTTGGATTGAATATACTTACTTAAGGGTTAAGTTAAAACTAGGAACAACCAATTAAGGAAACCCTTATATGTTGTTTATGGATGGATAATGTATCATTTTAAAATGTTAATAGTAAATAAAATAAAAAATTGATTTTTTTTCTTTGATATATTTAATCTTTAATTTTTTTAATATTTTTATTACATGGTATAATACTAATAATTATCCCGATTGTCAACCGCAATGACTTAAATATTGATCAGATCACTAATTGGTTTTAATATGATAATTGTTTTTAATTAATTAGGATTCAAAACTTGGGTTTAGATAGTATTTATTGGGCATGTCATATCAATATCTAGAGATAATAAAAGATATTATTTGACATGCTTCAACTAACGGTATGTAAAGAAAATATTTTTAGTATAACTTCACTTGCATTGTTTTTCTTCTTCCATATGTGATATTAAATAAAACATTCCTAGCATCCATAATGTCTATATGAAATACTCTATTTTAGGGTCGATGTTCTATATGAAATAAAAGATTGATTCATCGATATTTTTTAGATGTTATGTTCGGGACAAATCAATGTCTCAAAGTTTAATGGAGGGTGATACAGGGAGTCTAGTCAATCCCTATATTATGACATACCATATTAACTTTAGAAAATGATAAAGAACTTATTAAATATAGTTCAAAAATATGACACCTAAAAAAATATATATTCTCATCAAATCGATAATTATAAAAACTAATGCTACATGAAATAATCTTATGAGGTATATCATCATCATTTTGATTATACTAAACGAATAATAAATTTCTTATGGACTTTTGACATCATTAACAAACAACAAATGAGTACTGACTTAACCATCATATGAGCCTTGCAAAATAAATATATGGAAGGTGCAACCATTTATAGGAATGAACTAAGCAAAATATGATATATATATATGTATTTTTTAGATTTCTATTCGCATCCTTTTTGGAAGAACTTACCTTTTTTTTTTTTTTTTTAAGGTGACGAATCGAGTCGATTTCATCAAGTTGTATTGACGACCAAATTTAATCATCCGATTTTAATAACTATACATATATTTGTCCGCACACAAAAAAGAAAATGACAAGTGGATTTTTTTTTATTTTTCTTTTTCGAGGAAAGAAAAGAATACTGCCAAAACAAAATCCAATGGATTCTTAAACCAAAACGGAAGCTGCTGAGAGCCGCGGGAGGTGACGCGGCGGGCCCGTGCTGGTCATCAAGATTCGGGCCTCGCATCGTCCTCCTCGTGCTGTCGCGCGCCACCTGGAGCCAGCAGCCTGCTCGGCCACGGCTTCCTCCCTTCGGGCCCCACACCCCCACCCCAAAGGCCGTTTTGCGCGTTCTTTGTCCGTTTCCGGTCTCGAGCCTTATATAAACCTCGCGTCGCTTCCCCCCCCCTTCCGCCAATCTCCATAGAACACCTGCTCCGAGCTCTCATCTTCTCCCTGCTACTCTTCTCCCTCCGCCAAGAAGAAGAGCGAAGGATCTTGACCTTCATCTTCTCAGATTTCCATTCTCCAAACTCTCATCTTCTCAGATCTCCATTCTTCTCGTCACTTCAACAACAACAACTCCCAACTCACATACAGGGGAGAAGCAGAGCGGCGCAAGACGAGATGACGAAGCAGAATGTGGTCATGCAGGAGGAGCCAGCCGTCGCGGTGGCCGCTGCAGCGCCAACTCGTCCTGTCAGCGGCGGAGCTAATCATGCCAGGTACAAGAAGTTTCTGAGCCGGCCCGATCTCAGCAGCGGCGGCGGCGGCGGTGGGAAGACCGGTTCTTGGATCGAATCGATGAAGGCCTCGTCTCCCACCCACGTCAAGTCGGCGGCGGCGCGCGCAGTCTCCTCGTTTGCTTCCCATGACGAGCAAGACTACGACGGATGGATGGTGAGTGTGGTTGCTGCTTGATCTTGGTCCGGCGTAGCCATTGATGCTTACTGACGACGGTGCTGGTTTGCGGGAACTCGCACGCAGAAACTGCATCCGTCGGCGCTGGACGACTTCGAGGTTCTCGCGGCCGCGTCCAAGGGGAAGCAGATCGTCATGTTCTTAGACTACGATGGGACTCTGTCGCCCATCGTCGACGACCCCGACCGTGCCTTCATGTCCGACGAGGTGAGTTCTTCGGATCCCCTGGCTCTGCTTCCGTTGCTCTCTGTGTTGTCCCTTGTTCCACTGTTTCTTCTGTGGAACGGAGGCACTAAGGAACTCCTCCTTCTGAAGCAGATGAGGGAAGCAGTAAGAGAGGTGGCAAGACAGTTTCCAACAGCTATCGTGAGTGGGAGGTGCACAGAGAAGGTACATTTCTGCTTCTACTCAACCGTAAGAATGAGATCAAGCTCTTCTATTCCTTTCTGTCGATAACAATTGCTTTGTCAATGATCAGGTCACTAGCTTCGTAGAACTGTCAGAATTGTACTATGCCGGGAGCCATGGCATGGACATCAAAGGTCCCAACGATGGGCCTCAGCACCTAAAAGCTAAGGTGGGTCTCCCTCTCTTTCATGGCAAGCTCAACAACCAGTAGCTACATCTCTCTCAACGATACTATAGGAGGCTAGTCTCTTAGCCCCGATGTCATCTTTGTTGGTGCAGGCAGAGAATGTTTTATTTCAACCAGCCAGGGACTTCCTTCCCATGATAGATGAGGTGAGTTCCAATCTCCAAAAGTTGATTCTGCACCGCTTCTTAGAGTATCTGCAAGGACACACGAAACTATTTGGTTTGCTGTTCTAAATGAAACTCTACATCAAAGCACTTGATTATTTTACTGCGTCCAAAAAGTTGCAGGCACTATATATGATCTGTTTGATTCATTGTTTCCATGTTGAACTTGGAAGAATTCCATAGTCATTGGACTGAAAGCTGCACTCACCAAATAGTACTTATCTGTACATTGCCTTCTTGAAGGTTTACAAGCGTTTGGTAGAGACAACAAAGTGCATCCCTGGCTGTAGGGTGGAGAACAACAAGTTCTGCCTATCTGTTCACTTTCGGTGTGTTGATGAAAAGGTAAACATATGACAGTATAGGAAGAGACACATGCAAATTCCTGTGTCTCACAGTAAGTCATTTGATCTTGGTTTGGTTGCAGAAATGGTGTTTACTAGCTGAAAAGGTCAGGTCAACGATCACAGATTACCCTAAACTCAGACTCACTCATGGAAGGAAGGTAGAATCCCAAGTTCACCAGTTCTTTCTTTGTCTCTTCTACCAAGTATTTTGCCATAATTCATGTTTGGAAACTCTGTTACTGTAAACATGACTTGGTTTGATTGCTGCTCAAATGTTAGGTGTTGGAGATTCGCCCAAGCATCAAGTGGGACAAGGGGAAGGCCCTCGAGTTTCTTTTGGAGTCTCTTGGTAAGCTCTAATGGCCATTAAACTGCATTCTTCCATCAGTTCAGCATACCGTTGCTCATCAACCTTTTGTTACCCAGGATATGATGGCTACAATGATGTATTTCCATTGTACATAGGAGATGATCGTACCGACGAAGATGCTTTCAAGGTATTATGATGTTTTTTTTAATCTTCGTTAGATTGGATATCAATCATAGTGAACAATTCATAGATTTGATTTTGGATTGAGTAAAACATATATTGTCTTGTATTGTCTTTTCAGGTTTTGCAAGATAGAGGACAAGGCTTTGGCATTCTTGTTTCAACGATTGCAAAGGAAACAAATGCCTCTTTTTCTCTGAGAGAACCAGCTGAGGTGAGTAGCAAACTCTGACTTAGGCTATCATTTTTTTGCTCTACTTTTGACGACAGATCTATAGGCTAATATAATTGTTCTGAATGTTTTCGATAAATAGGTTCTCAAGTTTCTGCGACGCATAGTGGAGTGGAAGCAAATCTCTATGGAGGAGTGCAGGGTGTAAAAATGTGTTCAGAGTGTTGTTCAATGTAAAGCAATTCTCATGGATAATTTTGGTCCATCATTAAGAAAAGAAAATTCAGAGCAGTTTCTTCTTTTTTCTTTTTTTGATGATGTCTCCAATCTGGTTGTGGGCTTGAAACCATTATTAACTGGATTTCTTGCCGCATCTTGTGACTTGTTTAAGTGGAATCATGTAGCCATTTTTAGTGTACAAAATGAGCAGATAGCAATAATTAACTTTGCAGAGCTTTCTCTCATGCAATTTCATTTTTAGTGTACAATAATGCAGCTGCAATATTTCTTTTGTGAAGTCGAGATGATGGCATATGAAGATGAGCAATCCAAATGTTCCCATGTTCTGAGTAACACAATCATACTGCTTCAGATGAGAAGCATATTTCATCTTTGATCATGTAAATGTTCTTATGGAATGTAGAATATATGCAGAAACAGTTGCTAGAAACATGGAAATCAGCTGCTGAGCATGAGGGCTGAATCGATGGTTTATCATTGGCATCAAAAAGATATCACAAGTAACTTCAAGAATGAAAGCATCCAATCTTTTGCGGTGTAGCCAAATTACACTTGATGATGGATGATCCATGGAGACTAATGTTATTATCACCAAATCTTTTTCTTCTGAAACTTGAAGCCACCTGATGGGATTTAGATTCATTTGTTATCCTTTTTGCTTTGCTCTAAACTTCAGTCTTGCATGCATCAGCTGAAAGAACTCAAACATACCAACTTAACTCAGGGCTAGCAATCAAAGTAAATGCGGAGAAGAGACAACATTTTGTTCTCTTTCCTTTAGAATTCAACGTGATGATAAAGGAGATCTTGCTTGACCTTTGCAGATCTTATTTTGTCATAGCAAAAAAAAAAAGACAAATTTTCCATAAAAAGATGAAAAGATTTTTACATGTTCTGTATCTACATTTGCAGAGGTTGCTCAGATAGAGAACAGCAGATATATGGATGAAGTTTTTGTCAATGTATTTACATACATCTGTCATCAACTGACACACAGATGTGATATACACAAAAGTTCACTGCAAATTCTCAAGATCCAAAACATACTACAACATCCTGATATGCATACCCGAGGTTCCAACCAATTGGACACTGTATACTTGGAGAAGACCATGCTCCTGAAAGAAAGAAGAACATTGGGCAATGAAGCAAAAAGAAGACCTTTCCATGACAAGAACAGCCATTGTTGATCCAGTCAATAGAAACTGCTCCAACCAGTGCCACCTTTGATCCCAATCAACAACCATCACAGAAGAAGCTGACACATTGACATACTGCAGTAGCCTCCTTTCAGCACCGGGAACTCTGGGTATCTTTTAGTTAGGCCATGAAAGTTCTACACTTGACCACTAGCAAAGTAGCCAGCCCTTGACTGAGTGAGGAGGTGGAATCCACTCTAAGCCTTCTAATGGAGCGACACCTGACTCTTTTCCAGGCCTCTCATGCGTGGAAAGATGGCGCCCACCGCTTTCAACCCATGATTGAAGCCTCAGCTGGAACAAAGAGGCCATGGGAGCTCAAATTATTGGAGGCAGAGAAGCTCCAATGGCAGCAGGTGGTCGCCATCATTAACCCACTCAGACCAGCTGTAAGAACAAGGTTGAAGAAAGAAAAGGGAAAAAGATGCTCATCCTTAAAGAGTTCAGACAAGCTGCATGTCATGCCTGCAAAACCAACTTCGATTATTCTACCCCAAACTGGATTTGAAAGAAGAAGGGGTTGATTCATATATCAGTGGCGACCACGGAATGGTTGGAAAAGACAAGTGTATCAGTTGATTCATACATCAGTGCAGCCTCAAAGGCGAAGCCGCCTTCTACTAAGATCCTTTCCTCAGTTCTTGATCACAAAACCTCCACCTGCAAAGCCAGAGAGGGGGTCGTAAGATTCATCGCATTCCGATGCTCTACTAATATGACATGCCCAGCATGGCTGCCTCTTGCCAATGAGACGAACCTCATCGCAAGTTTGGGCCGCCAAATACGGCCCATTTAGCCTGAGAATAAATTGCTACAAAGACACGATGCAATAATTCAAAATTAAGCACCGAAAAGAACGCGGGAAAACAAGACCCTTCCGTAGGAAGGATACCGACGCATTCAACCCCGCTTAAGTTACGACCATCGAGCCAGCATGCTACTTCATGCTCTCCAACTCCGCCTATCCTGTTGGAAGTCGTCCATTAAGTCGTGGGAACGAATAAGTTTCGAAGGTAGCACCGGAGATGGCTAGGAAGGAACATGAAGTGCTTCTCCCTCCGGTCGTCGCCGCCGCCGCCGAGGGAGCCAGAACTACCGGCGATCCCTCTTGTTTGTTTTTTTGCGATTTAATGGGCTCTTCGAAAAACCCCAGTCATCCAGGGAGAAATCGATAAGTTTCCGGCGTATCCGAGGAGGAGAATGGATTTTCTCGGAGGAGTGGAGGTAATCCTTCGTCTTGATCTGAGGGTGTTGCTCGTTCTCCTTTTCTGGGTCTTTGTTTCCAATGGAGGAGGCATTGGTAATGAGGGTCGAGTGGCAATTCTAGGGTAAGTAGGAATTCCTCTTAGTTAAATTCTCTGCGTTTTCAGTTGATTGGAACCGCGTAGAGTGAGAAGAACGGCAAATAGATTGTGAATAGCGGAAGCTATATGAAGTTTTGACTGAAAGATCTTATCATATTGTATCTATTGAACTTCTTTGT
Organism: Musa acuminata AAA Group; assembly: GCF_036884655.1. Lineage (NCBI taxonomy): Eukaryota > Viridiplantae > Streptophyta > Magnoliopsida > Zingiberales > Musaceae > Musa > Musa acuminata. The sequence goes on along the minus strand of NC_088339.1, from coordinate 29,293,028 downwards.
GATACATACACGTATGCCTTTTTTTATTTATTTATGAAATTAACCTATATATTTTACAAATAAGCTTATTAATTATGACTATGTGAAACATGAAACATATATATGTCCATGCATGTGATACATTTATCACAAATGCTTCAGGAAAATTATCTACTGATCTTTGTACTTTACCGATTTTGTTTAGCTTATGGCAACTTTTGTTGGAGGTTATGATATAAGTTTTCTATTTTCATTTGGTTGTCTTTTCTACAAGGCTACAGTCTGTCTAACCACCATAGAGTGTAGAAGTGTGTTACTTGATTTTTTAATATATTTACTTCTTTTTCACGATTAAAAAATTGCTAAGTTTCTCAAATTCACAACCAACTGGAAAGATTCATTCAGAAATGACTTGTGGTTATTCTCATTGAACCAGATTATAAATTTTCCAGGTACACACAAGTGAATTTTTTTTGGGTATAAACACTGCTGTTTTGATTAAAGAATTGCAAGACTAATCTTAAGAACAGTTTGTTAGTTTAGTGTGATCTTTCTCTCCTTTAAATCATTTATACTAAATACTCAAAAAATGGACTTAGAAATGTCCAGCATTTGTAATGAGTTCAATCCTACAACAAAGATGATGTTATTTGACAGTTTATTTGCTAGTTCTCTAGTGTTCTTTAAATTCGTTACATGATGTTACCAGAAACTAATATCAAGCTGCCACCAAAAGAAGGGTTTTGTATTTTAGTCTTTCATCCTTGATCATGTCAAAAGATAATTAGCAAACATTTCTGACCAAACAGTAATAACGGATGTTGTTTAATCAGATCAGGACCTTGACTAGATTCTATGATCTAGAATGTCAATTAAGAAGTTTTAATTTATTCTAACTTATCTCACGTCCGAGCTGGTAGTGGTTATCATGGCCATGATGCCCAGGATGAAGAGTTTACTTTTGGTCTTTAAGCTTCTTCCATTTAGCAGTTTCTGGATATGTAAGGCATTTGTTCTGGTTTCACTCCATTCAGTAGGCCTCGGAAAATTGGAGAAGGTCTAAAAGGTGCTGATATATGGTTGAGTTTTTCTGATATTGGGTAGCTGAATGGAGTGACATACATGGTTTTTAGATCTGGAGCTATCAGCCAAATGTTAGTGTTCGAAAATTAACATAATTCTTAGCGTTGCAATTAAGCTATAGCCTAAGCATTTGTTTGATGAAAGATAAATGAATGTGCAAATGATGTTTATGACAATTATTTTTGACAAAGATTACTGTTTATCATATTTCAAGTTTTTGCTGGGATCAGCTGAACCAGTGCCTCTGTTGGTGAGAGTTTGTTTAGAATGATGGTCAAGAGGTAGTGATTGGATTTCAGAAGGGCCTTTTCAGTTGGTTCTTTGAAGTCTTCCTGAAATATAAGAGACGGATTTGGCCCAGATGAGATTCATTACACTTGGTTATGTTCATGGGTTGTTTTAGTAGGGTTAGATGCATTTCAGGTGCTGAAGGAAATTGTCAGGAATTTGTCATATCCCATGCTCTATTGATTGTTGAAGTAATGAAATTAAAAGCACCTACAAAAGTTAAGATATTTGGTTGGAGAACCTTGAAGGGAAGACTACACACCCAACTTTTATTCTATATATTGAAATCAATGTCAACTCTGCATGCATTTTGGTGCCTCCAGTGAGGAAATTGATGAGCACCTTTTTACATGTCCCTTTGCAGTTGTGGCATGAATGAAGATAATGGTTTTTTGGGGAAACTAATGATTACCATCCTCTCTCGAGAATGCCTTAACCTCTTGTCACTCTGTGCCAAAAAATGACTATAATCTGGACAGAAATTTTTTTTGGATAGACTTGGATTGTTTGATCCAGGATAGGAAGAATCTTCGAATAAAAATTGATGGTTCTTCTTTTTCACAATTTTGAAAAGATGGTGAATCTTTAGGAAATTTTTTCTAAGAACATAGTTTTATCACACACTCTTACTATTCACATGAGACAGCAGCTCTCCCAAACCTACCTTTCATATTTCTTTTTCTATTGCTTTGTATTATGCTTTTACATATTCTATTTTTAAAAAAAATTAGGTTGTTCTGAATCCTGTTTCATCGAAAAATAAAAATCAATTACTCTAATTATACTTGTATGATCCTTGGGTTAGAGAAGTATTCCATATTGCAGTTGCTTAATGTGATACTTGCGATTGATAGCCATACCTATTTTGTTTTTAATATGTGTTATAAATTTTTGTGCTAGATGTAGATTAGTCCAAATTGTTTATTAGAAGATTTACTATGTATCAGTTTATTTGGTAATTTAGTATGAAACATTGTGCGAAAGGAAAGTGAATGATTTTGGTTCAGGTTGAATGTATATTTTATTTTAATTGAATTCGATAGATCATCTGTAGAATAATTCCTTATTTGATTTTAATGCCAACGTGATATAATCAGACTTGGTTGTGATGAGACCTTGTGACATTTTGAACTTTATAGGATGCTTTATTCGCTTTGGTATAAACTGATAGGTAGACTATGCGATTTTCTTATCCACATGAACATCCATTTTTGTTGATCAAATTGCTCATGCCAATGACTCCTAGTCTTAGGGGTTGAAGTATATGATGTGTGTTGAGTTGAAGGATAATTTAGGCACTCAAGAAGCAGGACAATATTTGCAAAAAACCAAATTTATCAGTCGAAATATTGCATCAAAACTTGTTTATCTTTGAAAATGCTTACCTATACTGGCTATCGTCCATAAATCATAATGTGCTTTTTGTACTTGCACAAGTAGACATCTTCTTATTCTGGTGCTAGAAGAATCGCATGGCCTCATTCTGTTCTGATATGTTAAAGGCAGCAGATTCGATCCTGACAGAGGCATGAGAGAATAATGGAAATATGCTACAATGACTTGCAACCAAGGAAAGCAGCTCAAAATTCGTATTCTAGTTGATCAAGATGCACTAGGAAGTTATTCTAAATGACAGGTATGTATGCATATTCGGGCATATGCCCTCTCGTTGCCATCATTCAACTGCCAGTTTTTTTTAGAAGAGTATAGACTTGAGATGTCGATTTTGTATGGCTTCACGGCTTCAAAGTTCATCATCTTATTCTGGAATATGACTCGGGGGTTTTCTTGATGCAATTTTCTGCTGTCATCTTCCCAAAGCTTATGCCCATGGTTCATCATGGCAACCTAAGTTGCAAATAGATATAAACGGCAGGAGTCTTTAATTAATATTAAATGGGGGCAACTAAGTTGCAAATATATATATATATATATATATATATATATATATATATATAAAGTGTCGAATGTGTTATTTGAAACTCAGAAAGGATGGATACGGAAAGCCGTACATCAAAATAAAAAAGGGGCCCACCTTGGTCATCATAGTTAACGATGTCCAACTTCCGATCCATAAAAAAAACAAAAAAGAAAAATCCACGTGTGCAATGTCAGGTTCCTCAAAACTAGTGGGATCGAACGCCAGCGGAACCCAAAAGGCCTCTTTTGCCACTACCATCTCCATTTCGCCCCGAGCATATTCGCCTCTCCATGACTCTTCTTCTCGAACGCTTACATTGCTCAACACACTCCCACGTCTCCCCGCTTCCTACCTTCTCCAAATCTTGACCCTTTCCCTAGAAATACATTCTGAACTCTGTAGCTTCTCCCATCTGTTCTCCCTCTCGTCGCGATGCCTGGCACGGAGGTCCGCTTCCACGCCGCCATCCTTCCTCGCATCCGCCTCCCGGATGAGCGATGCGTTCCACCCCTCTTCGCCGACGGAGGTCGCCTCTTCCTTGAACCCTGTGTCCCAGATTCCGCAGTGACGATGCCGGTTAGATTGTGCCGTTCCTGCGGAAAGCCGGCTCCTTTGGGCGGGATCAGGTGGGGAGGCGCTGTCGGGGACTGTTTCCTGTCGGTGAGCTTGTCGGTGAAAGGAAGCGAGGGTTTCGTGCGGGAGTCCGCGGGGTTCCTTGGGAAGGAGGTGAGGAGGTCGGAGGAGGCGGCATGGGAAGGGAAGGATGATGGCGTAATGGTGGTTTTGGAGGAGCATGAGAAGAACAGGATTAAGAACGAGAATATGAATGGTAGAGTGCAGGGGGTGGGAGCCGGTGCAATGAACACCACCAAGCATCTCTGGGCTGGAGCTGTCGCCGCTATGGTTTCGAGGCACTGTGAAGCGCATTTCTTTGTTTTATGTTTGATTCATTATCATTAGTTCCTCTTTTTAATAGAACTATATCGCAAACAAGCTACTTTATTTTATTCTTCATCAATATATTTTTATTCTCATCCGTTTCTGCTGCTAATTGTCAGCTTTTTATAGGGCCTACTGAAGGAACATAATTTGGCATATATCAGTGAGTTGAGATGGCTACTGTTTTCCTTCGAGTAATAATAGTGTTGTTTGTCAAGACTTAGTGAAAAAATAAAAAATGTGTGTTTCTGAGAATTCTATTTCCTTATTGGTAAGTTCCAATTAGAGGAGGGATTACTACATTGCGAAACACCAGAAAGATTGAAGGATAGTAACAAATTCTTAAAAAATTGAACCACTAGCATGCTTGGTTCTGAGAATCACAATACCATTATACATTCAACAAATTAGGTTACTTTAGGTTACTTTTTAATTTGTTGTTATCAAGAATGTCTCTATCCTGATGGACAAGTATGTGGTGGCCTTTCTATGATTTTTCAGATCTTTAGGTACTTCTAGGAATGTGGAGGCTTTTGGATTGCTACCAAAATCTATTTGGTTCCTTGTTGCACTTTGATTTATTTGAATAGTTGAAATATCTTCCACCAATTTGGACTCAATAACTACAAGTAATCTCTCATACATGCAGTAAAACGCATACAAATTTTGTCTTATTTTATTCTTTCCAGTTCTGGAATTGAGATTTATCCTAATTGGTAGATAAGAGCTTAAAGTAAATGAGAATGAGAAATTATAGTGATTGCGACCCCTTTCTTTTATCATGCTCGTATATTATTTGTTAAGTCTTTTTTTGCTGTAAACCATGATTTTGAATATGCTTCTATCTTTTACTACTATATACCAAGCATACTGCCAATATTATTTACTGGTCTGATCAGATTTTTTTGACTTTGAAATGATATCTAATGTTATTTTTTGGTTTGTCAGTTTCAGATCCTGTACTTGATGAAACTTAAAATTCTTGTCTTATATATAACATTGTTTAGTATAAGAATTTTGTGATTCAGATCCCACCGTATCACCATTTATCTTCTTTTTCTCGTATACAAATTTTTGGACCTTGTTCATGACTTTACTCTCTCCTATTGAGCTGCCCTTCAGAAACAGTAGTTAACTTATGAGGACTAGTTAGAGTGGGACATTATGACATCTCATATATTGATATTGTGGTGTATCAGGACCTTTGTTGCTCCTCTTGAGAGGCTAAAGTTGGAATATGTAGTTTGTGGTGAACAGAGCAATCTATTTGCACTCCTCATATATTGATATTGTGGTGTATCAGGACCTTTGTTGCTCCTCTTGAGAGGCTAAAGTTGGAATATGTAGTTTGTGGTGAACAGAGCAATCTATTTGCACTCCTCATGTATTGATATTGTGGTGTATCAGGACCTTTGTTGCTCCTCTTGAGAGGCTAAAGTTGGAATATGTAGTTGGTGGTGAACAGAGCAATCTATTTGCAGTCATTCACAAAATTGCAACGACACAAGGGTTGAAGGGCTTCTGGAAAGGGAACTTTGTCAACATTCTTCGTACTGCTCCTTTTAAAGCGATTAACTTCTATGCATATGATACATATAGAAAGCAGCTTCTCAAACTATCTGGAAATGAAGAAACAACAAACTTTGAAAGGTTTCTTGCGGGGGCTGCAGCTGGCGTTACTGCAACAATTCTTTGCATACCGATGGACACGGTATGTATAAATTGTTTATTTCTTATTCCTTGGTTTGAAGATAATTTTAATGTTTTTGCTGATATATTTAGAGTGCTTGCATCGGAGTTTTAGATACAGAATGTGCCAGTGTTTTTATATTTAAGCCTTGAAAATTTAAAATTTCAGATACGAACGAAGATGGTAGCTCCCGGAGGGGAAGCCTTGGGAGGTGTCATACGTGTTTTCCGTCACATGATCGAAACCGAAGGATTCTTTTCTCTTTACAAGGGGCTTGTGCCGTCTCTCATAAGCATGGCACCTTCAGGTGCAGTCTTCTACGGCGTGTACGATATACTGAAGGCAGATTATCTGCGGTCACCGGAAGGGAGGAACAGGTTGGCTTTAATGAAACGACAACAAGGTGAGGAAGTGAATGCCTTTGATCAACTGGAGCTGGGACCGGTGAGGACTTTGCTCTACGGGGCCATTGCCGGTGCTTGTGCTGAGGCTGCCACATACCCGTTTGAAGTGGTGAGGCGACATCTACAGATGCAGGTTCAAGCAAACAAACTGAATGCCTTTGCCACGTTTATGAACATAGTTGACAAAGGTGGTGCCCCGGCACTGTATGCCGGCATGATTCCTAGCTTGTTACAGGTACTTATCACCAGTATGTGTGTGTGTGTGTGTGATCATTGCTTCATATTTTTATGGTGATCTGTAATGATCGAGGTGTCTTTTCTTTCCCAGGTACTGCCATCTGCTTCCATTAGCTATTTCGTCTACGAGTCTATGAAGATAGTGCTGAAGGTGGAATGAGCATATTGGAGGGGTGATTAATTGTTTCTTCTGTTTTTTCTTTGTATTTTTTCCGAGCTCAAATAAACTATAAACCCTGGAATCGAATTGCTCACCATCATGTGATCAGATTAAACCATGACGTGCCACAACAGGGCCGAATGATCCTACCAACCGGGCAATGTGGCTGCCTATAATAAATATACAGGTGTTGAATCAACATGCCGTCCGTTGTTCCTTTACTTCTACTGTTATGAATCAATTAGCAATCAAAATATTGCCGTGAAGTGCGAATCCAACACCAACCTCGATCTCTTATCATAAGTGGTTTACAGTACAAGTGCATGGGACGACGCACACTAAGAACCCGCTGCTACGGAAAGGGAAGCGACAAAGAGATCAACTCAACTCAGTCGTAGAGAGGATCATCTGGCCAAATTGAAGGAGCTACACCGTGACTAAAAGTGCTACAGACAGCTTCATTGCTCCATGAGGCATCGTGAAGAGGGGGGAGAGTTGGTGAAGAAACCATGGATGTCATCATGTCTTCTCCCTTCCTGTCATTGATCAGCGGGTGCTCGAAACTGCGTGACGTTCCAAGCAAGTTCTGGTGGAGAGCGGGGGAGCCAAACAGCGGTGAAGGGCAAGGAGAAGGGAGAGAAGAGGGCCAGGGCATGGGTGTGTTTGCCAATTCCATGGGTTCCATTTCGGAGATGATGATGCTATTGCTGCTACCGCTAGTTACTACTGGTGTTGCAGACTGGAGAAGGTAGTCCAGGAACTGTAGCTTAGCCAGCTTAATAGCCTCTGCCTGTAGATGACCTCCATAGTCGTCCCACGATGATCTTTCCATGATTTCTTTGTGACTTGCGAGAGCTAAATGTGGTAGCAGGCAGGCAAAGAGTTCTGTGCTCGTCCGGTAGGTCATCGGATCGGTGCTCGTACAGATCGGCTTCTTCTTCTTCTTCAGGGAGTTCCAAAAGTTCTTTATGTCATTGTCAGTGCGGCCCGGGAGGTGTGCGGCGATAGTCGACCACCTAAGGAAACAAGAAGAAAGAGGCGAGCCTTACGTTCGATGTTTGGAATCCAGGCGACCTAAGGCAGGGTTGTGGAGCTGAGGTTGTACCTGTTGCCATGGATGGAATGGAGATGAAGAACGGTGTTCTCTTCTTCTGGGGACAACTTTCCTCTCTTGATATCTGGTCGTAAGTAGTTAGTCCATCGAAGCCTGCAGCTCTTGCAACATCTATTGAGTCCTGCACAAGAAGCACGCATTTATCTTCAGTATATATACATACGTTGATAGAATATATAGAGAGAGGACCAGCTAGTTTGGGGAGGGTTTTCCAGCTTCCATGGCCATGGTTCTGGATGAACTGGATGAGCTTTTGGTCCTCCTCAGAGGTCCAGGAACCCTTCTTGAGATCATTCCCACCGCAGCATGGAGATCTTCCCATTCTTCCTTGCTCCAATGCTCAACTATTCCTTGCACTTGAAGTCGGCCATTTATACACCCTGTTCGCCTGGATCAACATCAAGCAATCGGTTGAATCTAAATAGCAGCTCTCCATTGCCACAGCAATTGAGTTCATGCATGCATGCGACGTTCAGAGGTCGCTTCCGTTGACGGGAAAAAGAGTCAAAAGGGCACAGGGCTAATTGCTGTTGTGAGAGTCCATTGTTTCATCAACTTGCAATCACAATCTTAAGGACATCGATCATTGCATCAGCTCTCAATAATAAAGACAACACACCCATTAATGGAGGGAGTGATACAAGCAGCATCGAAACCCGTTAGACCAGAACACGAGACATATCCTGCTGTTGCTTGAAAGGAGAAGGCCAGGGTAGGTTTGAGAGTGCTGACTTGAGAAGATGAACATGATCACTGCCACAATCAGGAGGCGGCTAATGTGATCGTCCAACTAAATATTAAGAAAATGTTCATGTGTAAGATGAAGGTTAAGATAGTATGAGTCTGACGTTCAAATCAAATCAAGCCACATATGAAAATAGGATACTCTTAAAAGATAGTGGTGTACAATATATGAACTCAACCTTTGGCATTGTATCGGTGTCTGATCTCCAATTACGGTGAGCTTGTAAATGTTCGTCACCGAAACAAAGAAAGAAATGACTGTGAAATGTGAAGCAGATGTTATTCTGTTTACAAGAGAAATGACCAAACCATTTCGTTCGTATCCCTGCAAACGTTTCGACGTCTTCTGTGATCAGATTATTTGGAAATGGAAATAAGTAGAATTAATAGAAATCTATAGTGGAAGATCTTTCGAGCAGCAAAAGATTGAACAGTCCATCCTAATCAAAGAGATGTGTGCAGCAAGCAAAGAATCTTCGCCGGATACCAAGTGCATGTTCAACACCACCTGCGAGGTCTGGCAGACATCAAAAGATGACCAAGATTGCAACAACGGCATCTACAGGGCTTGACAGATGCTTGTCACCGAATTAAAATGAACATTAGCTCATCCTTCGATCACGTCCTCTCTCAGGTGCAACTGCTTCCTAGTCCAGACAAAAGGAGCAGTTAACTGTGATGGATTCATCAGAACAAAACTACAAATTCTAATAATTGTCTGACTGCTATCTGCCACCAATATGTTCAAATTCCTACGTGAATTCAGACAGCTTGGTCATGTTGATGGGGCCTGAATGCCATCGTCATGCTCAGGTTTTCTGTCCACCGGAGAAGGCTATATTGCATTACGTGAAAGGCAAAGTGCAATGCAATCACATTCTTCTTCTCCCTTTTCTTCTTGACAAGCTTCAGAAACTAAACACTAGCTTGGGTTGGAGGAAATATTGCCCACCAAACACAGCTGATGTATTCTCATGCATCTTCTCTGACCGAGGTTTCTCCAGTCTTGGTGATCCTCCCACTCTATTACCAACTTAACTATGTGCTACACCTCAGCAAATCTCATATATATATATATATATATATATATATATATATATATATATATATATATATCCAACTAGTGTAGGTCTAAGCTACGTAAAGTACCACTCAAGACTTCCTTTCAGGTGTCTCAAATCTAATTTCCTGATCCTTCAAATATGTTTTCTTAAGTGGTGACAGATAGAGGTATGATTCACTGAACAATTGAATTGCAAGGACCAAAAGATAGTTTATGCATTGAGTAGATGTCAAACCCAGCATCTAGTTGTTCCCATAGTAATATGTCTTCTATGGGTACTGTTGGCAATCTAATGCTATTATCATCGAATCTTCAAGACTGCAATGAGAATGGCACGTTAAGGTGACCTGCTCCTCTGTAGCAAGAGCTGAAAATTCCTTCCTCGCTTTTGGTTTACGATGACCAGATTCATAAATATTTCCTAAGCAATTTTCAAAAGCTGTGGATCCAACACTTGCAGGTCTAATCACATTTAATGCTATCTTAATCTCACTGTAAGTTACATCAAGTTCTCGTCAACAGAGTGGTTATCCATCCATCTGGTCTATGAATACTTTTATGGAATGCTTTCATAATGGTCAGCATCAACAACAGCAACTTCGATTAACAGATTCAGAAGAACATCAAAGTTTATCATGAATCATCTAATCATCCATTATCAAGTGTGTGTGTATACACACACGAATTCGAGGTGATGGAAGCTACACGAATTCTCAATGTCACTGCTTATCCCCAGCCATCTCTCTGCTTCTTTGCAATGCAAGCCTGGAAGGAAAGATTACTTCATTACAATCAAAGAAGAACTTTGTCGACCTTCAGCAAGGATTATAATATTGTCTCGAGATATGCATGAGATGGTTTGAACTCCATGTTACAAGTTATAAATTAAGAGGAAATCTCACTAATGTCTATTCGGTAGAGGTAAGTCTAATTGGCTGGCGTGGCCAAGTACCTAAATGCTTGTGATCATGGACTTAATTACCTCACTTAGTCCATTATCTAATTAATGAGAGGCACGTTTCATATACTGTGTAAAATAATTTTTTTTAATAGGGTTGTTAAGTCAGATTCTATTATTTGAGTTGGGACGATAAGTCGTATCCAATTAGTCTCATTTCAAGACTGATTCAACTATTCATGATTTCTCCGTTGTGTCGACTGATTCAATGGTGTTCTTGACAACAACAACAACTCCGTTAATCAAGTTAGTTTCTAAAGTTCAATGGTGAATGTCGCAATCGCATAGCTTATGGTCCTTTTCCTAACTAGTCTAAGAGTAGTTATATCCGAGATCGTCGGACATTAAGAGGGGACATGCCATGTGTTGAGTGAGGGCATAACGTAATGTTCATTACTTGTATAGTCCACGTCGCTTGATTAAGCCCTTTACGAGGTCAAATACTAAATCTTATGACCATGTGTGATCATTTGAGTCTAAATCTTAGATCAGATCATTATATGTCGATAATATATGATTGACGGGTCATTATGATGACTAACGTATCCATTATGTTTAAACTTATTTATTTCTTCGCTTATCACGAATAATAGAAGGAAAGAAAAAAATATATAATAACTTAAAAATAATAGTAAAAAAAGAAGTAAACTCTTAGGATAAAGGTATATTCGGTTTTACTTTGAAAGTAATCTCACATTTTTATGTCTCTAAAGTGGATGATATAATCATTTCACCAAAATAATAATTGGGGTTTCACGCCATCAAAATAAAACTCAATTCATTGATCCATTTTTGATAATTTTCGTTCTAATGTTCTAATCTATTAGAAAAAAAGATTAAAAAATATACAAATAAGTAAAATTATAATTGTATCAAATTAAATATATAATACATTCTATCCTTTAAAGAATATAATATTTTTGACTTTATTTGAAAAATAATCTACCCCTCTTCATGATAATTTAGATTGATAGACTTCATTCGAAATCTTGTAGAGATAATCTTTAAAGTTTCTTCAATCAAAATTTATCATCTTTAATCAAGATCAAATCTTATTTCTTTCTTTTTTTTTTAATTACCTCCTCTTTTTTTTCTCATTGAGTAGATGTATAACTTATTATATATACAATATATCTCTAAATTAGTTAAATTTATTTAAATAAAATCTAAACTAAATAATTTTTTGTCAAAATTTGTTAAACCATCATTGGAATCATGTTCCATTTTTTCTGTTTATAACATTATATATATATATATATATATATATATATTCTCAGAAGACTTGTCTCGATTGATATTATCAAAATAAACACAAAGTTCTGTATCGCACCAAAAGGGTGTTTAATAAGCCACGTTCATGAAAAGGTACACAACCAAACAGCCAACAGATGCAGCCACACAATAGTCAGTCAATCAGATTCTTTGACCATTCAGCTTAATAGTAGCAATTTGTATGACAAGTGCATTTTGGAAATCTCTATGACAGTGCAGTTCACACGGAAGAAGACAACCAATGCTGTGTGTTTTGTCCTTTCCAAATGGTACATTTGTGTTGTAAATGTTGCAGCAATGGTGTGAGCAATTGCAGTTGTTGCTTTGGCCAAATCGCAGCCTCCATCCATCCAAGCCACCAGGTTCTATTTCTTCAGGTATACAAAACGAGATCAACTTCCTTAGTTCCTCCCAACAAAGTGGTCCTGTGATTGATCTCCACTTTGCTGATAGGCTTAAACATGTACAAAATCCACAGCCCTATCAGAATTCCAACACCTCATCGGTCATGCGAGATGCTTAGCTGGACCGTGTCGAATTTGCCAAGCCATCGGCTGTATCCCGACATTTCATTTTTATACAGAATTCTAGCATATATTGATTTATGTATGCACAAGTGAGTTACCCAATTGTTAAGGTTGCTGCTGACACAAACAATCGGGTAGAGGGTTCTCGTAAAATACTTCTTCGGACCGAAACCTCTCTATGCCCTTCGTGCCAGGAATAGGACCTTTCCTTTTGCGGGCAGAACCTCGCCTGTCATATCGAAAAATGAAAGATAAAGTATGGCAATATTAAACAAAAGGAAAGAAGCAAGTATTATGCTCACACTGTCACCTACCGTCTTCTATGAATCTCTGTGATGATATTTGACAGCTTCTTCCCTTCTTTAAGAGATCCTTGGTTGATCATATCAAACAGATGAACAAGAGCTTTTCTACATACATAAAGGTAGCAGACAAAAAGGTTCAATAAGCTCAAAAGCCTTTCACCGGTAAGGAGGGAAATACCAACATTACCTGTCAGGATTAATAGTTTTCTGGTGACCAAGGAAACGGCGATGACCCTCAACTGCCCTTGCCATATTCCCTGAGTATGAAGGGATAAAGACGTCGCTTTCCACTGATACAATGTAGTCTAATGCTGCCATTTGAGATGCATAATCTTTGAAAGGTCCAAGCTCTTCAGCTGATGCTAGTTTCTCCTGCGATGAAGTCCACAATTTAACACTGTATAAAGCCAAGATCAAGTCACAGGGATGTGTTTCAGACATTGATGGGCATCAGGCCATGAATCATGACCCAGCATATACTGATAAGCAATGGAGATGAATGGAGCACTTTCTGAAAACAGAAAATCTGACAGCAGCATATCAGACAACAATCTATCAATTAAGAGTGATGTTTCTGGTTCCTGATTGTTCCTGTACATTATTGTGGTTCTTAGATCATTTTATGGTTGTAGGCATCTAATTATCGGATGTGATTGGTGTCACAAGGAGATCCAGGCTACTTTTTTCCTTCTTTGAACTTTGACAAGATACAATATGTTACTGCCGAAGTTGATGATAAAGGTCTAGTACTGAAGCTAGAACTAAGTAGAACAAGGTTGATGCAGTCAAATACTCAATAAACTTCATAACTGATATTAAAGAAATCTAAACAATCTTTCCAAAAGGAGATTAAGCAAATAATCAAAATCTTTATCTAGGAGGTATTGTTCAAAATCTAAACAACTTACATTCATTTGCAATGGCAACTTTGGAATCAAGTAACAAATGATTTTCATGAAATAACGTTTTGAATGTGTGGTTGGGGGTGTCTACACTATATATTATTCTTCATGCTTACATCACAAAAAAAGATGTATTCTCAGTGAAATATCACAAAAATAGAGTTAAACTAAAGCATATTTCATCAGAAATAAAAACTAGCATCCACAATATGCTGCCTATTGTCCATTGCAGTCATTCATTTAATACCTTGCTCAATAAAATGGGAAAACGAGAATGTAGATCAGCCAAATGAGAGTCCCCTCCATATATTGCTCCAGCTGCAATGTATATTGGAGTATTTGATGGATATCCTAGAGAAGAAAGAAAGATCCCAACTTCCTTTGGGGTCAATGGGCAATATCCTTTGTCCCTTTGTTCTTGTGAATCTATTTCTTTGACCTTCCAATAGGAAATATTTTCTCTGCAGAATAGGGAAGAAACGTTTTAATGCCATACAACAAGAGTTTGTCTTCTACTCCCAACATCCAGAACTTTATTTTGTCAAGTCTCAACAGCAATACCTAATCCTTGCCAATTCATCGGATTCCGCAGGTGTCAAGCCATACGTACACCCACTAAAAGCAAGCATGTCCTTCTCATAACGTAAGTGCAAAGTGATATAACGACCATAAGACCTCATTCTCTCCACCAACAACTACAGAATAAAAAGCATAAAAAATTGATGATTGTATAAGGACAGTTACCAAAAAGCAGAAAACAGAGCATTAAAGGCTAGTACTTTTCCTAGAGCCTCAATCTGTGGAGAAAATTTGAGAGCCTCGTAAAAAGCACGGCAACGAAGTTTCTGAATGTCAGAAGGAAGGTTATTATTTGCAAGACGTGAATCTGACTTAGCAGCTTTGATAACCTGCCGGCAAAAGCATTTCAATTAGAAACATTAGCATCGCAACTTTGAATCTTGATAGAAGGATAGAAATGAACTTCCATGTTCCAGCAAATATACCTGGTAATTATCCCACTTGCGTGATATCTCATCTTGGTAGTAGTCCAGTCCTGACCAGCTTCGGAAATGTATTACTGCTTTTGCAGTTGTCATCAATTCTTTAGGAAGTTTCTTTACAATTTTAACATCATTGGCCAAGGTGCGGATAAAATGTTCTTCATCAAACACATCGGAGAAATTGCTGACATATATTCACGAAAAGTATCAGACGACATCTAAGCACATGGAAATTCATCATGAACAACATAAAAAAATAGCAGTATTTATGAAAATTGAAGCTATAACTTTGTTGGGCACAAAGAACATGGACCAGCGTCAAACATGGCACGTGACAGTGGCATCTAATTATGAGAACTTACACAAACTTTGGCAACATGCATGAGAAATGGATATTAGCGAGTATACAATGTGAGTTTTATCTACAGCACCTACATAGGTCTAGTCCTGCCAAAGCATAAAAGGGAAAAAATAAAAAAAGCAACTTTTACCTAGAATCTTGCCAAAATGATCTCTTATCAAGTTGAGGAATAACAAGTGTAGCATTGATCAATCGTGCAACAGCTACCATGTCACATATCTGCCATTCCAAATGATGGTTCTTATGAGGTTTCGACCAGTCATGAATGAATAAATACAGAAAAGATAGACGTCATAAGTTATATGTGATGAGGCAAAAAGCTTTCTATCAAGGCTACATTTCGAAGCCATGTAAGCTGTTATGCTATGGCCAACATTATTAAAAGAAAAAGGATACACAGCAAAGAATCTCACTGAATGCATTCAAAAGAATTAACAAACAGAATTTAAATTAGATGTCCATCATATCACGAAATTATAAGATCTCTTCATGCTAAGAAGCATATTTGCTTGGGGCTAAGTGCCTGGAAAAACAAGGGTAGTCTGTGACTGCAGTTCAATCTAGATTCAGGAGTTAGTAACCTATTACATGAGTCTTTTCTCACAATAGTTCTTCATTAAACAGCTTTAAATCCAATAAATATCAGTAGCTATGACCTTTTTCTTTAATCATCAATTGGATTTAAAAACTAACATGGTTCCAGGGCTGTTATATGTTAGGATGGATAAGTAACTCGGGCCATTTGTGTCATTGGTCATACCTTAAGTTACTAGCACACTGTTGAGCATGTATACGAGAATTCAAGTAATGTGACATGAAGCATAAACAATGACATGAAGATTTAAGTGATGTGGTGCCACCAGATTCAGTTGAGTCTTTATCCCCACTAGTTAAGAATCATGACTCTCTTTTCTTATAGAAGTGGCATAAGGTATTCCTTCCCTTAGAATAATGACTTGATTGTGTCACAGGATAGCTTTAGTGACACCTCTTCTTACTGTTCTTGGTTTTTTGGAGCAATTTAGCATAGCATCGCCTAGCTGTTGCATCTCGTTAATATTGGCATGACAGTTATTTGAATTGAATTATTTTGAAAGTTCTAGTAATGGCTAGTTCTTTAAAAATGAAGAATATATGACTAGTGATCCCACATCTAATAAATTGGATATTGAGATTTGAACGAGGCAAGCAAAAAGGACTAGGTAGGGGGCATAAAACTGCATGTAGGATACCAATTAGGCTGTGTTAGAGCTAGCCCCAGGATATTTACCAAAGGGTAATTTTGGCAACACAACAAAGACAATAAAGCGGAAATAATAAAAGCGACAAGAACAAACAAAACACCAGAACACCAGATATACGTGGTTCGGTCAAATGACTTTGACCTACATCCACGGAAGAAAGAGGAGCAAATTACTATTATAAAAGAGGGACACTTACAAATGCCTTAGGAAATGTTCCTAGGCCATAAAACACCTTCAGCTTCCTAAACAAGAAGACTTCAAACCATAAGCAGGTTTTCTTGTGATGCCTGCTGTACTTCTTGTGGTGTGTCTAACATCAAAGCTCAGGCCCTTATTTATAGTTCCAAGACGAGACAACAAGTCTGATTTTCCCGATGTGGGACTATGAGACTTGCCAAACTAACAAATCTCCACCTTGGCATGTCCCAACAAAACTTGCTCCACCTTCTTCACAAAAGCCCCAACGGGCAATCACCAACAATGAACACCAACCAAGTCCAAGCACTGCTTGAACTTGTAAACCGGAAGAGGCTTCGTAAACATATCAGCTGGATTGTCCTTCGTATGAATTTTCTGAACAAGGACTTTTCCTTCAGCAATCAACCACTTAGCGGAATTATCACAAGAAACTGCATCTGAATAGGAAGTAGGCTCACCAACTTCACTTGTTTCTTCTGCAACAGACAAAGCATATGCAACCAAATTTGCATACCTTTGTGGTGGTCGAATATTTCTCATATGACGCATATGCCATAATTTGGTGATGTCAGAATCAGACAATGATGATGACGAAACTGCAACTGAACCTGTGACAGTAGTTCCCTGCAGAATATACAAGCTACCAGACCTACAAGCTTTCATAACAATAAAGGCATTTCTAGAAACTTTCATAACTCCACCTTCAGATGTGTATTTACACCCAAGGGCCTCTAGGGTGCCTAAAGAGATGAGATTCTTTTTCAAATCAGGAACATGTCTAACATTAGTGAGCGTCCTCACAATACCATCATGCATTTTAATTCGGATTGTTCCTCTACCAACAACATCACATGCGGCATTATTGCCCATCAAAACAATTCCACCATTACAAGATTCATATGTGGAAAATAAATCCCTATTGGGACACATGTGATAAGAACAACCTGAATCTAAAATCCATTCATTTTTAGACTTTGTCCTGTCATCAGTAGCAAAGAAAATATTTCCAAAATTCTCATCAGATGCTACACTAGCTTCAGCGGATTCAATAGTTTTCTCAACAAATTTTTCCTTTTGCTTTAATTTATTTTTCAATTTAAAGCAATCAGATTTAATGTGCCCCATTTTATGACAATATCTGCATTCCAAATTTCTATGTCTGGATTTAGATCTAGATTTAGATCTACTACTGTCAAATTCTCTTTTATCCATTTTATCCCTGACAACCAGACCCTCAACCTGATTTCCTCTACTTTCCCCAGTGATATTCTTGTCTATCTGCTCCTTAGATTACAGTGCAGATTTAATTTCTTGATAAGAAACTGTTTCTTTTCCATAAATCAAAGTATCACGGAAATGCTTAAAAGATTGGGGAAGAGAACACAAGAGCAACAAAGCCTTATCCTCATCATCAATTTTTGCATCTATATTCTCCAAATCCATAACCAAAGAATCAAACTTATCAAGATGCGAGAGTATAGATGTACCTTCAACCATCCGAAGCATATACAGTCTCTGCTTCAAGTAGAGACGATTCTCCACTGTCCTCTTCATGTACAAGGCTTTAAGCTTGTCCCACATGCTCTTAGCCGTAGTCTCCGTAGCTACCTCCCGTAAAACCTCGTCAGAGAGGTTTAGAATGATGCTAGATCGGGCCTTCTTATCCATACCCGCAAGATCTTCCTTTGACATACCATCTGGAATGTTCTCAGCACCCTAAAGTGCCAAATCAACTCCGTCTTGAACCAGAATGACCTCCATCTTGAGTTGCCACATGCCGAAGTTGACATTTCTATCGAATTTCTCGACAACAATCTTTGTTATTGTCATTGTTGCCAAAAGATCCCAGAACCAGGCTCTGATACCAGTTTGTTAGAGCTAGCCCCAGGATATTTACCAAAGGGTAATTTTGGCAACACAACAAAGACAATAAAGCGGAAATAATAAAAGCGACAAGAACAAACAAAACACCAGAACACCAGATATACGTGGTTCGGTCAAATAACTTTGACCTACATCCACGGAAGAAAGAGGAGCAAATTACTATTATAAAAGAGGGACACTTACAAATGCCTTAGGAAATGTTCCTAGGCCATAAAACACCTTCAGCTTCCTAAACAAGAAGACTTCAAACCATAAGCAGGTTTTCTTGTGATGCCTGCCGTACTTCTTGTGGTGTGTCTAACATCAAAGCTCAGGCCCTTATTTATAGTTCCAAGACGAGACAACAAGTCTGATTTTCCTGATGTGGGACTATGGGACTTGCCAAACTAACAGGCTGACATCAAGATCTCTTTTCATGCCATCATTTTCTAAAGATTGGGTGGGTTCACTTCTGCTGCTATGTCAAACATAGGCAGGTTTGCATCAGGTCCCCAATGAAAGCCAACAACAAAATACCCAGTTGAGAGAAATCAACCACTACATACCCCAGCCCGCATTTGGTTTAGCCCCCCATTGGCATGAACTAGCAAGTAGCCCCTTGACCGCGTTGGAGCTGCAAAAATATCACGTTGACAAATGGAAGATTGGTAAATCACAAGATGACAGCAAGAAAATATGCAGCTAAGAGACCAAGAAATCGACGAGTAGTGTTCTCTCACGAAGATAAGAAGAGCTGGGAGCCACACAGGGCACAAAATAACGATTCGAAGGAGGCTTCCACAGCTTCTCGAAACCGGAATCTCCCTCCCTCATGCTGCCCACCTGCCAGATATAGAGGAAACGAGATCAACAAAATAGACGGCAACACTATCTTCGCCATAGAGCACCGTCATACATCAAAATATCAAGAAAAAGATATTACAAGAACACGACAATCTGCTAACAACAGATGCAAACCAACATTCTGGAAAATGTGGTACGGGATCACCTTCTGAGTGGAAATCTTAAGCTTGGCAAGTTGGGGTGGCGCGATCTCCTGCGTCCAGCTGAGCTCGCTCGCCTTTCGCCGGTATCCCACCTCACGTTGCTGAACGAAAACACACCACCAAACTCAAATCGTATCACATGATGTGGGCAACAAGAAGGGTCAGCAAACCCAAGCCCCAAAATCTTTTTCCTCGTGAGGATCATATCCATCGGAGATTGATTAAAGAACAAGCAAATCCGTGCCCAAATAATAACGGGCATGGGGATAGCAAAGATTACAAGAAACGAATCAAGAAAATGTCAACTTTTTAGACCTAGATCACCTTCCAAGAATCAAGAAAGCCAGACATGTAGGAAAGAAGACATCTTGAATGCGGAGAAACACAAAAGCAATGAAAGGGAAAGAGAAGAGAAGAAACAGAAGAGGAGGAGGAGGAGATGCCTTGGTGAGCTTGAAGGCGTCGGGGACGGCGGCGGAGGGCAGGAGGAACACGTGGACTGCCACGAGCGCGCCGACGGCGATGGCGCCGATGGCGCAGGTCAGGGCCCACCGCAGGGCCCAGAGTCCGGCTGGCGTCGACCTGCGCCGCTGCATCCTGCCCGTTTTCCCCTCCTTGTCACTCGCTCTGGTCCTGCTCTGCGTGCCACTTTATAAAGGGAGAAGGCAGAGGAGAAAACAAAGAAACCAACAGAGAAAGAACGAAGGAAATGTGGATGAATGGGATAGAGTGCGTGAGAGAGAGATAGAGAGAGAAAGAGAGAGAGGAGAAGAGAGGCTTTCCAACTGTCCTTCTTCCAGTGCCAGCACCGCCACACTGCCGTTCCCACTGTGCCCCTCCCTCCCCCCGCTTCTATTCCCATAGTAGCCCCTCCCCTGTTCTCCCAAATCGGCACCAGCCATCGAACGCGGTAAAAAAAAAATGGCATCTTAATACCCAACATTTATGACTATATCGACGTAACATCAAGAAACCTGTGCAATTTCTATGCCTTCCCTTTTCTCTTGCTTTTGTTTCCACCTTATTTTGCTTCCACTGTTTGATCATTCTTACTGTAGCTATATTTGCGGTGAGTTTCTGCATTGCTATCTCCCATCCATCATATACATTCATATAAAAAATTGGATATACTACAGCATAAATTTCTTGATAACACCAAAGCTTGTCACTAAAGCAAGCTTCTTGAAGGATCAAAAACAAAATTTTCATGCTCCTCGGAACCTGATCACTGAAATCAGGGCTTTGCAGCACCGGAAGTCAAAACTCTTCCACCTTGGCTTTCTCAATCATCTATTATGGCTGTGTGGTGTTGGGACAATGGGAACAATGTGGAGGGTTAATGAGGCATGAGGATGGCTGCATGTCGAGGTAGATCTCAGCGTAAAGGACAACATCTAGGCATTAATTATCGGTTTAGGTGAGTAATCTGTCTGAGAAAGATCTTGCCTGTCTTACAAGCAAGATGAAGCAGCAGCAGATCTCATACTTTGTTTATCTGAGATCTCCAGTTCATGAATGTGGCCTGCTGCTGCAGGAGATGGGGACACTTTTCAGGCCAACCATCAATATAGATAGAATACCCAGTGGATGAGCATCCTGATCTCGGATGGAAATCAGCTCAACAATTTAGCTCTTGTTCTTAATCACCAGGTTATTACAGGGAATGTTAGATTGGCTGCATTTAGACGTATGGTCCGAGGATGCAGAATATGAATGCATAGCAAAAAAGCTACCCATATAATTTGCTTATATTTTCTGATGCATCAGTAGCAGATCACAGATGGACACATTTATTTTGTTTGACCCCATTGGTCAAGAATCTATGACTTGCAGATAGCAAAGGCTGACTTTATTATCCTTTACATGCACTATATTTTTTTCCTGACAGATGATTGACTATCCAAGGTTGGAGGCTGGGTCAGCATTCTTACAAAAAGTAATGAACACATCCCAGGAATACAATGAGATAAGTGCTACATTCTTTCTTCACTTTACTTGCTAAGGAATTTTAGTGTCATAAATGAAGAATATTTATATGATTGTCCAAGCAAGCAAGTGTGACAGAGAGTATGTTGGTGTCTGAGGACTCAGCTTGCATTAGCACTAGTGGCCAGTGATGCTACCATACATGCAAGTGTAAGAGTTGGCTGTATTGTTTTCAGAGGAAGAAGACAATGCAAGTTTTGGTCTTCACTTTACAAGCAGGAGGACAGGTGAGAGCTACAGCCACTGTGATCGACTTATGTCCAAGTCAGGATTAAGCTTATTATATGTTGTTTAATGTATGCTGAAGGTGTGTACTTGGGAAGACAAGATGTCATTTTGGTGGAATTTATTTGGTCCCATTGAACTGGTTGTTGCCAGTGTCAATCACCTCATCCTCAATCTCTCTTACCTCTCATATCAAGAACTGTAATCTATTATTAGATCTTTCGTGCATTTTGTCTTTGTCTTATCCCTAAATAACCCTTCCTGCAACAGAAGATGATTCGAAGAAGGCAAGATGATGAGGGGAAGTGATTCCTTGCTTCTGCTGTATTGCTCTGCTGCACAACTCTCGTGACATCTCATTCCAAATTGCGCCAGCGGGGAAAGCCTTCATGTGACACGAGGATAAAAGAGAGAGAGAGAAAGCTGAAGCAAAGAACTAGAGGATGTGGGAGAAGAGCCTCGTCTCCCTCTCCTCCTGCTGCTTCTGATCTTGTGCTGTGCCCATGTGATGGTCGGCATCTGTCTCTGTCTCTCTCTCTCTCTCTCTCTCGGGGGATTCAGTAGGAAACAGCTAGTCAACTTCGCGTTACAGTGATACGCAACATCTGGGCCAGTGCGAATCTGAGAGAACCCTGAGAAAATTAATGGTCATCATCGTTTGATCTTTCCGGTTGATCCCGATATGATTGCATGGACCAATGCGGAGACCCCATGGATTTGTGTTCCAGGAAAGGCGGATCGTCAAGATGAGACAGATGGAAGGAAAGAACAGTGAGTACTCACAGTTCTTCACTATTTGTCCCGATCAATGAAAGATGAACGGATTCGTGGGAGGCTTTGTGTTCGAGAGCAAGCGTTGTGATGCAACCTTGTGGGATCGACCGATCTCATGTCCTCCATTAATGCGAGGTACTTGCAGCATCCCCACCGAGGAAGTCTCCGGTCGTCGTCCTCTAAAGCGTGGTCGAGAAGGTGCGCCGCTTGCGGCACCGACATGGCCAAATTATCTTTTCTTTTTCTTCCGATTTATTTTTTGATATGTTTGACGTTAAAATAAAAAAAAAAAAAAATTATTCACCAAACTTTAGGAAAAGTAATTTTTCGTCTTTTATTTTTTGGTAACAAAAAAAAAGAAAGCTCTTTGGTTCACTGCTTTTTGTTATTTTTTTCTTTTGATTTATTTATTACTTTCATCATCTTGGAAAAAAAAGAAAAACTGAAGCAGAAACTTATTGCTTTCTTTTTGCTGTAATTTATGGAATTATATTTTTTTCTTTACTTTTATGGAAAAAGATTCTTCAATAAAGAAATATATAGTTGTTTGAGGATTTGTGTTAATCCAAATCATCTAACTTAATAAGGTTTTTTTTATGGATTTTATAGTGGGTTAGGTGCTGAGAAAAAGAGAAAAAGATATTTATTGAAATTGTCTATAAATCATTACATGAACATTTTTACACAAAAAAAAAGATATTAATGGACCCATGTAGATCAAATTGCATGTCCTGTGAAGGATGTATCTTGACACAAACCAAATCCATGATCTTGAGCTGAACTTTCCAGTTTTATTGATTCTAGAGAATTGTTCGTTATATGTATCAGAACACAGGCTTCTCTCTCTCTCTCTCTCTCTCTCTCTCTCTCTACACAATCTCATGGATTTTGATGAACAGAGGGAGATCAGTTTATGTACATAATGTGCAGAAGTTTCCTGCCAACCATTTGGCATCAGTCTAAGAGTGGAGCTGATCTCCCTCCACCCCTCTTCTCCTCTCTGATGATCCAGTCATCATCTTGGACCAAAAGCTCCACTTCTTTCTCGTTGCCTTCTTCCGGTTCTTCTCCTTGTGGCTCTCTTCTTTCTGCATCGAAGCCATCAAGGGGCTGTGCCTCGGCAGTGGTGGCCTGAGTTCTCGGCGGGGAGGAGAAGCGATAGCAGAAGAGAAGTTGGAGGCAGGAGACTTCCCTGGCGAAGAGGCGTTGGAAGAAGCAACAGTGGCTGTTGCAGACGAAGCTGCAGAGAGATGAGCCAGCCTCTCGGTCAGGCAGAAGGGGCAGACTCCTGCGGCCTGTTCGCTAGCTGGGTGCCTACTGCACCTGCCCTCCATAACTGACCTTTCCATCATCTGCTAGCTGCTTGACATCTATGGAGAGAGAGAGAGAGAAAGAGAGAGAGGTCATAGGATTCTTCTTTGTGCTTGTTTTCCACGTTGCTTCTGCTGCTGCTTGGTCTTCTTCCTCCTTCCTGGAACATGACTTGGCCATGGCAGTACGCCCATCGATTGCACACACCCCAGTGTGATGGATACAGATCAAAGTGACACATTGCAGCGTTTCCTATTTGACATCAACTATATGAACTCATTTTTTTCTGAATACTGAGTTCAAATCTGATTGAGGTGAAATATTTTCTAATTGAAATTATTATGTTACAAGTTGGAAACAAAAAAGCTAGAAAATGATTCGATCGAATGGCGATCATTTTGACAAAGCATAATTATATTCTCCAATGATAGGGCCATATGAAGCCCAGTAATCTTTTATATGAACAGATGCTTCTTCATCCTAGAAACAAAATGAATGCCTCAACAACACTTGATTTAGATAAGAATGTCAAGTTATCATCTACGAATTGCCTCATAGTATACTTACCAACACAAGAAAAAAGAATTCATGTATGAATTCAACTCAACTCGATGATAGTAACACAGCATCACACCAAAATATATTATTTGCTATTCTCTTGACCAACCAGTGAAATGAACTAAATAAAATGTTAGACTCAAACTGAGGCCATACCACTTTTTGTAGCCTCAGAATTCCAGGATTGTTGTCATTTGTGGGATCCAATTGAGACTACTATCCTTTGCTAAGCAAGCCAATGATTAGCTCCAAAGGTGGTGCTTAAGAAGGAAGAAAAAAACAAGTGCATGTGGATTGTCCCTTTCTTCTTTATTATTATTTTTTTCACATGTAAAATAATAGCTTTCAGAATCATCATGATTTGGCTTTCTCAATGCTTGGGGTCTACTACTAGGGAAAATGGGAAATGCACCAAACCATGGGCATTAGTAGATCGAAGGGTGGTGGGGGTTGAGCTTGACACATTTCCGACCATCTTCTTCTCTCTAAGAGGAATATTTCCTCTTCTAAATCCCTCTTGGACATACATAATAAACAGAGCATTCCAAGAATGGAAGGATGGTATCATCTTTGTGGCACTCTCAACTTGGACTTTGATGCTTGAGTTTTCAACAATCCTTCCTTTTGTAGCTTCATACTTTGCTACTTCTCCAATCAAGCATTTTTTATAATTAAAATGTTTGATTTAGACAACACCTCAATCAAATCACTTTGTTGGGTGCATATGATTGACTTAAGCCAAATACGGTAGGAGATAAGAATGAGCATCCAAGCAACACCTAAAGATGAATTGTGGTCACACCTACTTAACGAGTGTTGCTCGTAACCATATGCATATTATACTGCATCAACCTCATCTCAGGGCAGGGCTTATCTTAGTGCAGAAGATGTGTGCCACCTCCTGTCACTCTCTCTCTCTCTGTCTCTCTCAATTCCATGATTCTGTTTCCTCTTCCAACCAAGATAAGATGTACAGTCTTATTATCCTGCTCTCCTAAACTCTTCAAAGATTCCCCAAAACAAGAAAGACATGTCGATGATTTCCTAACATCTTCACCAAAAAAAGAAGGAAAAGAATAATCATTTTGACGATGTGATAGCTTAGTCTCCACCTCCACCAAATCCCAATGTTCGTAGTAGGCCATGAAGAAGAACGGTGGATCAATGAGTGGCTCTATGGGGACATCAAAAAGGGCCTGATTCACAGAATCCAAAACTGTACTTTTTTTTACTGAGAAAAAGCAATCGGAAGGGATGAAAATTAAAGGGGGAAAAAGTACATAAAGTAAAAAAGAAAAAAAAAAAAAAGGGACAAAAGATGATAAGGTTTTGTTTACTAAAAGCACCATAACTTTTTTCTCCAGCTTTTAAGTAAATCGAGAACCTCTAATTGATTCTTTTTTTTGTCGTCTTCATTGTTGTTGTAGTTGAGGAATTAGGTGATAGAAATCAGGAAATGTCTTGTGGTTTGCACCATGCACAGCAAACATGAATCCAATCATGGGGGTACGTCTTTCAAAGCTGACGGCTAAAAAGTCCACTGTAGAAGGACACGTTTCCCGATCCACTCATACTCTCTGCGATCTAAACGACACAACTTACTTGCAGGGAAGATAAAATGCTTTCATCTTATAGACCTGATCGATACGATACCTGCATTTGTATATGTATTATTTCTCCTTTTTACTTCCTCCAATTCGTATGTCCTTATCGATGCCCACCATGTGACATACAATAAATCCAGCTTTTGTGCAGTTTTTATCAGATGCAATGAACTCACCACTTTTATTAAACGTAGGAAAAATATATTTTAATATAAAGCTTACAATATAAAACCTACAAGTCTTGCAATTTCTTATTTTTCTTCATTGTTCCCATCAGCATCATCTCTTTATGGTGTTCTCCAATTGCGCTTCTTGTTTCCCCATTTGCTCTTAACTCTCATGGGAAACATTGCTGTAAATTTGTCAGGCACAGAGGGATGATAAGTTCGAGAAGGCTACAGCATTTGTCATGCATGATCTTACTCCAAGCATGGGAGTGAACATAAAAGACAGTTTTAATCACCACCACCACCACTACCACAAAGCAATGTGAAGAACATCCACCCTACCTACTACCAACAAAAACCCCATGAACTCTTGATCTCCATGGATTCACTACTTGATTCTTTTATTTATTGTCTCATTCTCTAATTGAAGTGCTCTTTCCAATAGAATTCTACATAAACAAGAGGCCCCTCTCCTTGGTCTCACTTTCTTCCTATCCTTCTCCAGCCAGGAAAACTATGCCCCCTTTGTGCTGAGTCATACATCCATCACAGGATACCACCATTATTAACAGGAGAGAATCCAAACCCACCTCCATTTTGCAACAGCACTTCTAATTATCTAGCTAATTAGTCCCATTCATCAGAGCAGTACCAGGAGAAGTTTGGTGCTTGCTGCTCCGAGAACAAGCTGCTGCAAAGCTCTTCCCCGGCCAGGAGCTCTTCATCCAGGTAGCCCTTCTCAGCTTGTGCCTTGTCCTCAAAGGGCAAAAAAGGACACTGAGACCTGAATCCCATATGAAAGTGCTGGTGCAAGACAGTCCCAGCATGAGGGCTTGTTTCATCATTGAACACCACACTGGAATCACTATCCGAGGCGCCGTCCTTGTGGATCAAAGGAGGTCTCTCCTCCTCCACTGCTTTGGTCTCGGACTCCATTGCATCCATCCCAGAGTCTGCGAGCTTGGCCTTCAGCTCTGCTATCTGAATTAGTCGCCAGTAATATGAATACAAGTGTGTGTATATGTAGCTTAATGATGTGTACTTCCAAGTAGTACGCATGAGACAGGATCTTGAGTTGTGTGTGCTCACCTCGGCTAGGAGAGCCTCGTTATCGCGGCTGAGCGCATCGCAGTCGAGCTTGAGGGCGTCGTGCCGGGCCTTGAGGGCGCCGTAGTCGCGCTCAAGCTGCTTCGTCTTCCAGCGAGCGCGGCGGTTCTGGAACCAGACCGCGACCTGCCGCGGCTGCAGACCTAGATCTTGTGCCAGCCTTAGCTTCCTCTCCGGGTCGAGCTTGTTCTCCACCTCGAAGTTCTTCTCCAGAGCCTTGACTTGCTCCACGCTGAGCCGGCGTTTCTTCTCTCCCAAGCCCGACAGGCCAGTACCGCAGAGCTCCTCCTCCTCGCAGCCGTCCAACTCCTCCGTTCCATCAAGAACGGCCTCGTACTTACCCTTCTCTTCGACTGAAAACAAGTAGAAAAGATCACTTTGAAGCAACAAAGAAAAGACAAGGTAGTCTACGAGAGAGAGAGAGAGAGAGAGAGTAACCTGATAAGGAGACGGGGACAAGGCCAGGTTTTCCTTGTAGACCATTAAAGGAGTGTGAGCTGTTGAGCCTCTTCATCTTGGTATGGTGCTTGCCTTCCTTTCTCCTTGGTGGTGGGCTATACCGAGCAGGATATGAAACAGAAGCGAAGTGGAAGGGATATTACATGGTTTTAAGGTGTGGGAAGCAGAGAAGGTTTAGAAGAGACGGGGAAGATGAGACAGAGAGGTAAGAGGAAGGCTTGGCTGAAAGGGAGCTACATGTGTTCCAGTGTACCTCTTCTTTGTATTTGTACCTCACCCTCCTCTCCTTCTTCTGAGCCCATCACCAGATGCAAAGCTCTTCCTTTGAACCTTTTTCCTCCTTGTGGATCTGCAAGCTTGCTCTTAACCCAATAAAATCTGGCAAGAGAGAGAGAGAGAGAGAGAGAGGGAGCTGTGGAAATCTAGCACTTTTGTGGAGTCCATAAATAAAAGACAGCAAGACATTGGTTGGGTTGGGAGTTGGGTTGGGGTTGGGGGTGGGGGTGGGGGTGGTGGGGTTGAGAGGGTGACCCTGGTTAAAGAGGGAGGAGAGGGGACATGAAGTAATACTAAAATGTGATGGTGACCCAATTACACATGGTTTCTTTTGAATAAGTACATGAAATGATGTTATTTGTATTGGATGCAGAAAGAGATGCTATTGAGTGGTTTTTGTTTGAAGGGCCTTAAATAGGTTTGTATATTATAACCAAACCTATCATTTTCTTATCTCTTCAGAATTGCTGGCAGACATCTCAAAACCATTGGCCACTTTGTCAACATGTCTATTCAACACTTATCACTGAATAAAATAAGCCAAGTGGGAATTGATTCCTTTCTTGTCTTCATGTTTTCACTCTGGACTTTTTCTTTTCTTTTCTTTTTCTGAGGAGGAAAAAAAAAACTCTAGCTTTCATTTTATTTCAAGTGTCCTTGAGTTTATGCATTAGAATATCCAAGCTGATCAAGCATGGGTTTTTTTATCTACTATTACAATAACAAGATATATATGTCTCTCATCTCTCAGCAACAATTCAGCTGAGCATTCATGTGTGAAGTACTCCCTCTGAGAGTTCCTTGGTGATACATATATTACAGTCATGCACTGGTCACTAATTGGGGAACTTAAGTTGAAGTTGAATGCTGATCTTATTCTGCATAACTACAAAAATAATAGCATTTTGATCTCCAAATAAATGCACTCAAGATCGTAATAATCTTGTTTTTCCTTATATTGTTCTTATGATATATGCAATTTATCTTTTGTTTAATCACATCAGCTCAAATGGAACAATCAAAGCGATTGCCTGATATATCTCTGATGTAACAGAAACATTTATTTTTAATTTGTTATTGCCCTTGAGTTGTTTTCCTTCTATTAATGGTGGTCATGCATTGTTATTGTCTTACAGCTCCTCAATGAACATTCTCACTATCTTATCTACAAGTCTGAGATCAAACTAAGTATACCAAAACTGAAGTTTTTAGAGCATATTAATTAGAAATAATGTCATCGGTTAACTCGAGCATATTAATTCCATAACAAACTCCCGATTAATGATCCTGGAAAGGGAAGAAGAGATACTCAACATAGAGCAACGAGTTCCATGTTGGTATAACATAAACTTAAATATACTCTATCAACTAAATCTGATCTCACATCAGAAAAGATTCCTTTAGGAAGAACAAGACCTAAAGAGTAGAAAAGAAACCAGATACTGCAAGAGTATCAGATAGACAAAGGTGCAGGCCTACACCTGTTCCCAAAAGTCCAAACAGTCAGAGAAGACAACTCCCTTTGTTCCACTTTGGTCACCTTAGAATTTTGTCATGAGCACGAGCGAGTAAAATTCAACTCGAGGTAATGCAGGTATCATCCTTGGCAAACCGCAACAGCAAAGTTGCACCAAGCAACCAAGGAGGGCCACACATGGCCAGCCATCTCTGACTCACTTTAAAGACTTATGTTTTTTTGCGGGCAGGATTGGGGTGGGTTGGGTTGTCATTGGACAGGCTGACCCCTCCGACATCAAGTGGTGGGTGGGGGTTCTGACTTGGCACATGAAGCAAACATGTCTTTCTCCTACTTCCCACTTTTCTTTCACTTGAAACTGTGATTCACAGCTCAGTAGTGTCCTCTCTCTCCTCCAGGCCTGTGATTCCATTCGGGGAAAAGTTCCTTTAGGAAGGGACATTCTTGAGACCAGATCAGAGTTGCAATTGATAGCAGACAGATATACTTTTGGAGATTTATTTATGATACACTAAGAAGTTTTGAACACTGTAACTGAGATTCTTTTGACTCCGAATCTCATGAGCTCCTTTATAAAATGTTTATAAACGTTTCTTTTTTAGTTTATATATTTTTCATAAATTTTTTATGATATCAATTTTGATGATGTTTTATATAAATTTATGTTAAAATAGTAAATACAAGAACTAAAGTATGAAATAAATTCACTAGCTTAAGGATAAAATGAAAGAATTGACGAAACCCCACGAGGAGGACAAAATAACTCACAGCTTTTTAACTGCATCTCCACGAAGGCCCGTGATGTGTTCATCTAAGTCTGCGTGGACCAGATCGATCTGCGGTTGGATTTCATCCGAGGCCATTGCTGGGTCAAACTGAAGCCATCTCTGCAATGCGAACCACCAAAAAAAACTTCAGGCAATCTTTGGAGTAAAAGAAAAAAGCATAGAAAAACAGTGGATTTCACACAAAAGAGGACGAGGGAGAAAAACCTTGGACGAAGCGGCCCGGAGTTGTAGAAGGTATTAGCCATGAGAACAGGAGGACTAGCGAGAGATTCATGTGGCTGGAAAGAAGGGCTTCGAATGAGGAACAAACAAACGCAGGGACTGTTTAATGTATAAAGAGATCTCCTTTTTCCAAAAAGAAGAATATAAAGAGAGCTCCTTACTGCTGCCGCCTGACATACTACAGATATGCAACCAGCCAGCAAGACGTCGTACTCAGCTCTTGGCAACTATCACTCTCCACCCATGTGATCATCGTGGAGCTCAAAAAGGGCAAAAAAACAACCCATTTGTTCAAAATCCCCAACTAGTATCAGGAGATGATTGCATGTATATGTTATCAAGAATAAACAACACCTTAGAAGCCAATAAGAACAATATCTAAGATTTTGGTTATTCCGTTGATATAATCAGATATGGGAGGATCAGCACTTAATCAAACCAAAACCAAAACTCCTCATTGGTGGTGGAGCCATCAGTGATCTCAGATGTAGACTACCCAGTGCCTTGCTCCAGCGCTTGAGCTGCAAGTTATCAGCATCAAACTTTTTGTTGTTCAAGCCCAAACCTGAACAGAAAAGGAGTTGCCTTTCTTAACCAAAGAAAAAAAGGAAAAAAAACATGGGCACCACTGTGATTATGATTCCCTCCCTAAATGTCATGGCCAAGTGATATGCCAAAGTAGATATCAAGCATGCAAAACGTTAGGAAATTGTTGGTCACCGATCGTATGTCATCACCCATTCACATGACCATCTTATGTCAATTACACCAGTGTCTCCTCAAGTTTAAAATGAGAGTTAATGTTCAGCATTTATTGTGAATTAAGTTTTTAGTACTGATCCTATTTTACTGAGCATGCAATTGATAATACCGAGTACAGAAATGTTTTTTTATAGATTAAACAATACTGTCGAATATGCATGAACGACAGGTGGTCGATGTACCTGAACAGACCATTCATCAAAACAGGTCAGCTCTGGGCATACTCGAAAGGAAGTAAAGTTCCTTCTGCAAACTCATGCATCCTGATACACTCCAGAAATTCGAAAGATCTGTAAACCAATATGTTATGGTCGGAAATCATGCACATAGGTAACCATAACAATGGGGAGAAATCAGACAAGAGGCATACATACTATGCTAACAAAAGAAAAGAAAGGACGATAGAAATTGGTTATCAACACTTAATAGACCAGAGGCCATCCTAACATCACAAATAGACAATAAACTATGCAAACCATGATTTAGCTCAAGATGATAGAAAAAAGAACTGATTATTCAACGAATTAATTGGTTTTCAGTAGCTTATGATAAGTAGAATATAATACTAATTCTAAATCCTCAGATCAGTTCCATGTAGAAAATTTGTATCACAATAGTTATTACAGGGGAAGTCTGCTTTCAGAAACTGTTTGTCACAGCCATAAAAAATTAAAGAAAAAAGAAATAAACAGTATGTGTCTAGAGAGACGCACATCCAGTTTTCGTACAATCATACACAGTCAAAAGACTCAAAACGGCTACTACCAAGCTTAAGTTTAAAATCTCAGTCCACAACAATTTCAACACATTGTTGGACCAGAAAAATATTGGCATACTGCAGTAGCTGCACAAAATCTAATATGTACCAGTAATAAAAATAAATGAGTACTAACCATGAATTAAAAACATTGTACCATGCTATATGATTCTATACTGATCATCGGTTAAGACTGATAAAGACTAATTGGTACATACTAATCCAACCAATATTTGAAATCGTAGCTACAACTGGCGCATATACAAGAGTAGTTTATAGAATTTTTAAAGGAAAAAAGTAATGGGATGCAAGCAATGTCTTTGGCTATCTATCAAACTTTGTTCAGGTACATTTGGTTCAAAGTAAAGCAAACAACAAAGGAATCCTTTTATGTTAACACAGAGCACTCACTAGTCCTATTGCATCTTGGATTTGATGCTAGACAATTTGGGACATTACTCATCGCTTTAAAGTGTCAGTAAAAATTTCCAATGACATAAAGAAGAACCAATAATAACAAACAAAGATTCCTCTAATGGAAAATAGATAGTATATGATAAGAATATAACAAAGAGGATAAAAATTTACAAGTCAAGCATGCCTTATCAGAAAAGAGAGTGCCATTAATGTACTAAAGGATGTTAACATGTAAGACCGATTAGAACAGCTCAAGTCTATGGATCTGAATGTTCTCATGTTTCTTTTGTTCATCTTGAGTGTAACACTTAATACTGTCAACGAGTCAGAAAAACTGTAAACCACATTCGTAACTACATACAGTAGCAAGAACTTTGATATTCATCTTGCTCATACCCAAGAACAAAAATCCAGTTGCAGAACCATTATAGTTGAAAATACACATTATTGGCTAAAATGTAGAAAATCTGATAAAATGTATCATACATGACTATGAAAAGACCTATCGGAAACACATGCTAAGACAATAATTTAGTTAGTTCTGTACAGCTAGAGATTTTTTGAACTATATCTACATATCTATAAGTACATAGGTAAATCGCTTCAAGTGCAGCATATAACCTTGAATAAAGCATGAAACATGAGCAAACAATGTAAAGATGATGACTAAGAAAGATGGAAGTGGAACATTCGAGTGGACGAAAAAAATAGCAATGAAGATAGGTAAGAAACAACTACAACCTCTATTAACACATCAACAAGATTCAAATCATATAGCAATCTAAGAATTTATGACCAAGGGCATTGGTAGACGGCTATGTACATTCTGTAGCATGCATTTATGTTAGGACAAAATTTGGACCGAGACTTAAATTATAGCTTATTACAAAAAATTACATTCATCACTATAATAACCATCATAGACGTCACCTGGTTGAAAGAATAATATTAAATAGGAACCTCGAACATAAGAGAAAATCACAATCTTTAATGCACAAGGGAAGCAATAAAGTGATCATTTTATTTTATCATAATCAAATATATATATCGGTCAATAGCGGTTTCAGTAACCTATTGGATTGGGTGATATACCTACCCATACCACCTGGTATCATTAAATGAAGCAATAAAAAACAAAATGTTCTACTTACATGGACTAGTATTGTGTTTTACGTTACTATAACAAAGGATATAAATATCAAACCAATATTGGTTTCAGTAACCTATCGAATTCGGTGAAATACCTACCTAAACTGCATAGAATCATCAAATAAAGTCACAAAAAAACAAAAGTGAAATGATAAGTACTAGTATCATGCTATACGTTTCAATTGCAGGATTTGATCAAACAAGTAGATACTCTACAGTCATCGAATGTTCCAACAACCAATCCATGGCTATTAGGGATAGGAAGCCATGTTCTGTTCATGGTTTTGAGTAATACAATGACAATAATAGCGGGAAAAAGTTTGGAAAGTTTAGAGTAAAGATTCTCGATATACATACTAAACCATAACAAATTTACTGAACGATATCAGAGTCCATAAGTAAATACGCCATCAGAAGACGAAGAATGTTTATCGCTTGCCACGTGAAATAAAACAATGGCGACAAGTAGCCAAAACCCCGAGTTTAAGAACTGAACTTTCCATCAAAAAATCAAAGAACTGGGACGGAAACACACTTATTCCAGTCAAATTCACGAAGCCGACTTTCGCACATAGAAGAGACCAGAAAGGCGGAGAACCATTCAAGTCGGGTATAAATACGGGAATGAAGCACGGTTGGGAGAAAGGAGAGACAACGTACCCGACGCGAATCAATCCGCCGGCTCTCGACAAGATTGGCGATGCTGTCGTCGGCGAAGCGAGGGTTGAGGAGAGTACCACCAGTGGCTCCGATCTTTCTTGATCTTTGCGGCCTCGCTCATGCGAGAAACTCAATCTCGGTTGGGGAAGCAGAGGCAAAGAGAGCGATCGATGGAGATCCCAGTAAGATCTCGACCGTCAATCGAGTGGACCCCGCTTGAATTGACTCGGTGAAGAAAGGACGGCTGAGATGCTAGATGAAGGTGGATGAACGGTTCTGCCAAGTGTTTTCGAGTTGATAAATATGAACATATGAGGGGTTAATATATAAAATATACCTGATTCGTGCTTCAAGCATCAATATGCATAAAAGCCCCTGATAATTATAATATTCTGACTCACGAAGGTAAAGCAAGGAATAAGCATCCCTCCCTCTGAGGCTCTTCTTACACATGACTTGCTTGGTCACTCTGTCATCTACGGTGCTCTATAACATATAAAGGGAGAAGGGGAACAATGCCACTTCGAAGCCTTTCTCCGGCCGTCTCCATCTCATCCACCCCTCCTTCACCCCGCCCTTCGTCGGGTGCCTGTGGGTTCTGAGCCTCGGCTCTTTTTCTGCGCTCGCCTTCAATATGGGGTGCGCTCAGTCCTACCGCCGCATTCCTTTCCTGGGGTAAATCCTCCAATCTTCCCTGCCCTTACTCTCTGGTGTGGATAATGAATCGCCCAATTTGCATGGCATAAATTTCCAGAAAAAAAAAAAGCTTTTGTACCCAAATGGTGATAATCTATAAGCGAAATGTGGATGGTGTATGGAGAACGATTGAACGGATCAAAAAGCTTTTTATCTTATGAAAACAAAATTAAATAACAAGATTAATTGCTTCAAAGAAGAAATAAGTTTTCTAACCCTGAAGCTTGACCTTCATGTTGCATGGTTTTTTGGGTTGGTCCTGATTCATGGTGCACCTTAGAGATTCATGATGGTTATTATCTTAGTTATTGATTCGATCCTCTGGTGCACATGAATCATGATTTTAATTTCCGAAATCTAGAATGCATAATTAACTATCATTTAAGAAGAAGAGTTGGATAGGCATCTACTACTGTTGCCACTTTCTTGTTCTAGCTGTAACTTCTTTGTTTGCAATAATTTTATAGGTTTAAGGCTATCATTTCTATTTGTTGATCCTAGTAACAAAACTTACTACTATATCCCAAAATCCAAGTGTTTGCTGTGTGTCAAGGAGATATTAATTTGCCACTGTGGTGCATTTGTTTGTATCATGCATATTATACATGTCAATGAGTGCCATATCATGCAAACGCATGCACGCTTGACAATAACCATAGTGACCAACTTTTCCAACACAAGTCATGGCTCCTATGGGTACGCCTAGTTCGTATATTGTAGATATTTTCTAGTGTATGCATTTACTTTTTGCTTTGGGGAAGCGTTTCTCTGATTTGAATTCTGATTCCATCAACTGCCATATAGTTTGCAAAAATCTATTGAAGTGTATGACTGTCCTTTTCTTATCTGTTGATGGCACCTTCTTTGTTTTTTATCTTTCCTGTTCTTGTACTCTGAGTATAGCTCTCTGCCAGATCTATTTACACCAGACACTACCTTCTCATGTCGTGCCTCTTTTCCTTGCCGCTCATGAATTAAATTTTCCATTTGTGCAGGGTAAAGCCTGTTGATAATCGATCTGCCAGTAGTCTTTGCTCTACTGGGATGGATGCAACTTCAACCACTGTTCCGTCCATAGTTGTTTATGTTACTGTTCCAAATAAAGAAGCAGGTATCTTTATTGTAATTTTTTGAACATTTTTAAAAGCATCCTTGACTGGACAATCAATGATTATCAATGAAAAGTGTTTTGGGCTCGCACAAATAGCCAGTGTTGTTTTTCTGTTTAAATTTGCAAATATCAACGGATGAGCTCACTACTTTTATCATCTTGCCGTTGTACTTCATTGTTAAACTTTTGATTTTTGTTATAAGCTCCACATGATAGCTCACAGAGTCAGATTAAGCAAGAAAATCTGATCCATTTCTTTTGGCGCAAAAGTTGGTTGCCACTCCTGATGTTTTACTCAATAATTACATCAGTGTTGCCTATCCAAATGCAGGCACGAAGCTCGCTGAAAGCATTATCCAGGAAAAACTTGCTGCATGTGTTAATCAAGTGCCAGGCATGTGCAAAATCATCACCTTATATATGGCAAATTGCAAAAATCTTATCCATTTTTCTTACTTATGGGCATGGCAAGTATTTTAGGTATATTGATATAACATATATCTAGGTTATTTATGTGCATAAATGAGTAGAGTTGTTGATCAAAAGGGTCTTTTTTGAATTGGATGAATTCATTCCTTGAGGTATCTTATTGTCGTTGTGAACTGTTCGAATATGATAGATACCAAAAGCATTGATGGTAAGATATATTGCTCAATAAAACAATTGGAATTGAGGAATCAAGTTGGAAGGAAGCTTACATGTTGTTACACTTTCAGACTGCTGAAATATTTGATCCATTTATGAAAAAGAGAACAAGAAATCTTCAAAGTGAAGAAACTGCAAATGCATCATCTTCCAACCAAAAGAGTGAAAGGCTCTAAACTAGAAAAAGGAAGGAATTAGTTAGATTTAGTAACTTCGCTATTTAAACTTTATATTCTCTCTCACATGGTAAAGTACAGGTTTATGTTGTTTAAGCAACATATGTTGATGGTTCCATTGAATGTCACTAAATATTGTAACCTCTTTAAATGTTATTAAATATTTCAACAATAGACATTGACTTGATGACCTAAGAAAAATACTGCTTATTATACAACCATTGACATCAATTCTTCTGAATGTTTCTCTAAATATGCTAGTGCCATGTGTTTGCAGGCATCAAATCAGTTTACTGGTGGGATGGCAAGGTATAGTTACTATTCTGCTCAACTACAAACTGTGGAAATATCTCATGAAATCCACACCTTCATGTCGGTAGAAGTGTCATAAACTAGACATTCTGCATGTTATGCACGACCAAGTGTGTTGCTTGGCAACACAGAATACAATTCTTTCCACAGCTTTGCCTGCCTCATTAGCAAATACGTCCTTGCTATTTCATTAGTTCACAGGCAAGATACAGCAAGAATTAGGAGCATATGACATTTTATGAGAGGAAACTTTGTACAACCTGAGATGAGGGCGAGTGCTTCATATACCCACTTTACGAAACTCCCAAATGGTTAACAGAAAATTTACGGAAGTCATATATTATTCTAGCCATGATTGGTAGGATGGTTTTCTGAAGGTAGCTTGATTATGTCAGAGGTGTTGGGTGGGAGTTGTAAAGGTAATTTGACCTCATCATAGGGGTGAGTGATTTGCAAAGCTTACGTGCAAAGCATTTCTCCTTACAGGGATTGGTTTATACCGATAAGAAGTAGTGGGTAATTCACAAAATATAGTTATCGACAAATGGATCCAGATAGTATACCTGTAACCCTATCAAATTCATTTACACTTTTACAGTGGACTAGCAATATATATGTTAGCTATTCTTCAGGTATGCATAAATATCTAAACACACCATCTGTGGCTGACTAAAATAATCTATCTCTTCCGTATCTCCAGGTACAAACAGACTCTGAGGAATTACTCATTATAAAAACCAGGGAATCCCTTCTTAGTGCTTTGACAGAACATGTTCAGTCCAACCATGAGTACGAGTAAGCCCCAGCCAGCCTGAACACTGAGCATTAATGAGCCTTTAATTTGCAATTATTCAGGTTATGTTTGATGATTTGGCTATCTATATTATTGGTAAACTGACAATTAGTTTTTCTTCCAGTGTTCCTGAAGTCATAGCTTTACCTATCAATGGTGGCAATCTCAAGTACTTAGAGTGGATCAAGAACAGTACTCGAGAAAATTAATTCGCATAGCCTTTTATGCGACCTGTTTATTGGAAATATGGAGTTTGATTCCTGATACCACACAGGGACAGGGCGAGAATGCCTTATGCTAAAAGCATGCTTTCTTTCATCCTGTTTACGATATCAAATTGACAGTCATCTGTGATGTGTATGGAACCATTGATTGTGATGTGTATCACTGAATCACAATTCAATTCCTATTATTGTACAAACTTTCATATTATTTATTATTCAGGATTGTGGCATTTGCATAAGCTATGTGATGCAGCTGCATATAAAATAGTTATAAATTTGAGTTGCTATTTCATCATGCATTCTGTTCAACCCTTTCTTCTTGATTTCATACTGTGAAAGGCTTTGTGAGTCAAGTGCATTGACTGTTTTTGAAACACTGTGCGATCTATGAAATGCTACATGAGAGCTTTCAATCTGTTTCCTGGACACTTCATGGCTAGTTCAAGCACCACATTACACAAGTGATCAGACAAAAGTCAGTATTAGTCTCTACGACTTATTTCGTCATTGTTAAAAGCTATAAAGGTTATGTTGAATAAAGTAGGAAAAAAAATGTTCATGCAATTTGCCAAAATAAATAAAAAGAACACAATCCATACAACTGCATATACAAGTATAAATATGTGGTGTTTACATAGCATAATCATTGACATCATCTCTGCTCTTCCATCTCCTCGAACAGTCCCTCTCTCTCCCTCTCTTCTGCCGCAGCGAGGTAAACAAATCCCTCTTCTCTTCGATTTGTTCTTTGTGCTTCGTTCGTGTTTGATCGATCTTTGGGGTCTTGGAGAAGGCATCTGTGGAACCTCAATTGAACGCCATGCGAGTTCTCGTGTTCTGCATTCTTTTTCTTCTGTTCCTGTGTAGGCAATCTTTGTTCTCTGATCTCTTGCTTAAGAACAAGAAGAAGAAGAAGAAGACGATGCTGTTTTCTTGGTTGTTCTTGCACCATGCTTCAAACCTTAGCGTGCATATCCCTTTGTAGCTCCTGCATTTGTTAGATTCTGTTATCCTGGATAGATCTTGATCTGAAATCTATCTTACGAAGGTGAGGTGGTGCGAGGTGAAATCCTTCTCCTTGCCGTGAAGGATTGCCAAGAGATTTAGGTTTCTTGATCCCTTCAGGTCTCGAGGAACCTTGATCGATCATGTCGGAGGGAACCAAGGAGCCCGATGGTGGCGAGGAGAAGGTGGTTCTCAAGACCCACGACGGCCAGGAGTTTACCGTGGACATGGCCACCGCCAACCGATCCGGGACACTCAAGAACCTGCTCTCGGAAGTCGGTGGCAGCAGCGACAACCCGCAAGTGATCCCCCTCCCGAGTAGCATCACCAGCCCAGTGCTCGGCAAGGTGGTGGAGTACTGCCAGCGGCACGCGGGCGGCGGCGGCGGCAGGGGGGGCGTGCAAGCGCTGGAGCAGTTCGACGAGGAGTTGGTGGAGCTCGACAAGGACATGCTGTTGGACGTCACCTACGCAGCCGCGTTCCTCGACGTGCCGCGGCTGCTCGACCTCACCAGCCAGGCCGTGGCCGACGCCATCAAGAAGATGTCCGTGGAGGAAGTCAGGCACTACTTCGGCGTCGTCTCCGACTTCACCGAAGAGGAAGAGAAGGTGATTCGGAGCGAGTGTCCCTGGGCCTTCGAATGATGGCGACCTGCAACTCGTGCGCTTCTTGGGATCCCCGTTCTTGGACAGTTTACCGGTTAACGTTCTTGGTGTTGTGGTCTGACTTCCATCTCAAAGACGGCATCAGTCATCCAATCAATCCTCCTTTCTCTACTGTATTCATTTAGTTCAGAGGAATGATAAAGAGGAAAAGAAAGGCATAAGAAAAAACTGAGAATAATAATTCCCTAAGAAAAGCACACAACACACCAAAGTGGTTGTAATCTTTGGATTAATTCCTTGTACGTTTGTGTCAAAAATTGTGTTGATTGACTGGCCAACAAAGAGAGTAGAAAAAGAAAATAAAAAGATAAAAAAGATATATATGCAAGAGAAACTGGCAAATTATATTACACTGGTTCCCATACATAATTCGATTCAGTACTTGATAAGCGTCCGTCGCAAATTGCACGGGCAAGAATTCGGAAGCAAGAGCCTTTTGCTTAATGACTCCTTAAGTAACTCACTAAAACTCTAATTATGTTCCATCTAAATTAAAACAGAGGTCTCTCTCGGAAGAGAAAAATGAACACGAGCAGATCGAATTTGCAACAACATTGAATGCTAATCACAAATCAGGCCATCTTTAGCTTAATGCAGCATCCCTCTCAGCAGTTCAGTCTAAAAGTTCTCTCTACTCCTTTGGATGTTTAGTCATGAGCTGAAAAGAAGGTAGGGATCTAAGAATAAGTTAGGGGCTGCAAAGGTTCTTAAGATCCTCCTCCTTGGAAAAGAAGGTAGGAATGATCCTTGAAGCATAAGGATAAAGATCTTTGTAGGAGTTCTTGATGGTGCCTTCTGCCACTCCAGTTGCCAGGGATATATCTGCCAAGAAACATTCATGTCAAGAGACAGAATCCAAATGGCAACTCAAAAAGATCAAGAGAATGTGGAACCTTTGACGGGTTTCTTGTCATCAGATAACTGAGTTATCATATAAATGACAGCTGCTGCAATTGATATAGGGCTCCTCCTGCAAATTGAAACTTGAGCTTTCCAATATGAAAAATGTTGACAATAATATCTGATAACTGACTGGTTCTTCGTGAAATCAAATGTGATTGCTTAGAAGCATGGACTAAGAATAGAAACTCGAAAAATCTACGTTACTAGCGGATACTGATGGACCTGTAAACTAATTTTTCAAATTTGGTAGAGAGTAGGAGGATTGAGAGTTTCCGTAACAGGGTATAGAGCTATAGTAGGTGTGAAACACTAAGTAGGCTAATAGATCCAGGCCTCCACTGTGGCTGGTAGCATTAACCATACTAAATCTTGAACTCTTAAAAGTACACAAGCAATCCATCTGATAGAGATTGAACGTGTCAAAAATATCTGATGAATAGCAGGGGGAGAAACATTGCTAGATATGATATCAATTTAATCTCAAGGCTAAACTACAAGCTTAAATGAAAAGACCAAAACACACTAAGGCAGTCTTGTATTTGTTCTATCATCACAATTCATAATGCCATATATTATGCCAAGATCTATCAATCCCAAAGCTAAAATACTAATCAAATGCAAAGCTCAAAAATGCTAAAATGCAATTGCCTATCAGCTCTATCAACCCATTTCAAATGTAATACCTAATGTCAAGTTCTTCTGACTTTTGAACTGCTTCTTGAGCCGCTTTAACTGCTTGGTTTGTCATGCCAAGATGTGAACAGAATCGTCTCTGATCATCAGGGCAGAAAGCAATGAAAAATTATAAGCATATATGTTTCAGAAACTAAGATCTCCAAGTTAAAAAGTCAAAAATTCAGATAAAGAACTGAAAAGGAACAAAAGAAAATGAATGTCGATTTGATACGGCAAATGCAATTGCAATTGATGAAGCAAATATGCCAAAACTAACCAAAAAATCTCCTGCATGAATTGTTCCCATCTCCATAGATTGCCCCAT
The DNA here is from genome assembly GCF_036884655.1 of Musa acuminata AAA Group. Lineage (NCBI taxonomy): Eukaryota > Viridiplantae > Streptophyta > Magnoliopsida > Zingiberales > Musaceae > Musa > Musa acuminata. The sequence continues at coordinate 29,251,539 of NC_088339.1, read as the reverse complement.
CTCAATTTCAAGCTGTTTCACAATGAACTCTTTAGCCCGACCTATTTCCTTTTTCGTAGCTCCATTGGCAACAGAACAGATCTCTGTATGAAGGAAAAACATAAGTTAAGCAATATCTACTAAAGATGAAAACCATAATAGGAGAGAAACCTAAAAATGATGTACCCTTTACAGTACGAGGCTTGTCCTCCTGCCGACAAGCTATGTATAGACAAGCCGCTAAAATTGCATCTTGATTGCGCCCTCTAACAGATTTCAGATCTTCAACTTTTTTATATATCTCATTGGCTCGATCCTAATAAGTGACAGATAAAACTATCAATAAAGCATAAGAACCATTTACAGAATTTTAATTATACCTGATATCCTATTCAGCTAAGTGTCAACAACCATCCTATATTGAAGACAGAATTAGGTTACTAACTAACTGTATGCAGGAAGCACATAACTTTTACTAGGAACTTATAAACCATGCACCACAAATGTTTGTAACTGCAAATATACTATGGATATGACATAGGATAAAGAGAAGAAACATTGGAACATAATTCGACTTCCAAGTTCTGGGTGATATTATAGCAAAAGGATGTAACAATAACAAAGCCGTTAATACTAGCTTATGGATGAGCAAACAAATATGATACAATGACAATAAATGTAACTAAAGTAAGGACAATCATGGTTTTTTGGATCTTGTTTACTACTATATGACAGTTTTTGTTTACTAGTTAATATAGGACGCAAAGATCAAAGTAGTCAACTTCCAGTCAGGATTTCAATATCTAAAATATCCTTTAACTGAAAAGCAAAAGGTTGACTTTCTTAAGTGTCCTAAATTGTAACAGAATAACAAAATATGCCAAAAGGTACAATCTTTGTTTTATCTAAATTACAATATGTTACAATTATCACTGGCATGAAAATCTGTTTGAGGTGGCCTGTTATTAGCTATGCTTTTTATAATTCTATCCAATAAGTGATGCAATTAGAGAGAGTGATGAGAGAAAGAGGGAAGTCGAGTTGACAGTCCTAAAAAAATAAATAGATGAACCTAAAAATAATCGCCTAAGATCACAAACTAATTCAGCCTGTCTTCAGCAATATTGCCTCCAACAACTGGTGTTCTGTCACGAGAACCTAATCACACAATGAGTGAATCCAAGTAAATATTTCATGTTCAGATAAGGGAATAACATGTGGGGCAAGTCAGCATGGATGGTCCAAATCACACTCCTCTTGTGTATAAGATTGACTGTTCTGTAAAAGTTCAATCACAAGCTTCTCATAAGGTCATGCATATTTCAATGCCGGATTCTTGTACCAAATGAATGATTATTGGAGATTTAGCTCTCTTTGGACTTAAGAATGACAAAACCATCATTTGTAATAAAGCATATTCAGCATTTTGTAACTTGAATCTAAGAAGTCAATAGGACCTCATGTTTCTTTCCATATAATTATCTATGGTAATGAAAACCTGAAATTCCTGTCCCCTTTCTAAGCATGTAAAGGACAATTGATCAACTAAGAGAAAATGTAGCACAAATGGCACTTGAGAGATTATCTATAAAGAAGATTGAGGCACATAATAAACCTGATCCGTCTCATCCACAGATGAAGTTCCATACTAAGCTTAGCAGAACTTTTAGAAACACAAGTATTGTTATTTTTCCTCATAAATCATAAGTTTATTCAGTGAGATACACTGCTTTCACAAATAAAATTATAAAAAAGGAACTTCAGAATAAAATCAAGCGAGATTCTGTACCTTGATAGTGGCAACAAGACCCAACCTAGACAAAAAGAAACCAACAGATCAGATCTAGCTTCAATAACCATCATATCTGAGTAAATATAAAAACATTACAAAGTTCAATCAAAATTTTCATGCTAATCAACCACTAATGTAACTTGTATAAGTATTAGAGTATCTAGCCTGGCTGAACCCCATGAAGATCTTATATAAATAAACTGAACAAAGACCATAATATCAATCATGCTCTTAAAAACATTTGAAGGCACCTAAATAGTGCATGAAAAGAATCAGTTCATTGGGACAAAGTGGCCTTCATGCAAGTCACATCAATAGTATACAAACAAAAGAAAAAAGGGTTTTCCAATGTTATGAAATTATGAATACATTCCAATTAGAAATGTACATCAAAAGATCAGTTCTGGTATTGCAAAATTATCAGTTGTGGAAGCAGCTGGAATTGCCTACATCCAAGATTACTTTTTTGACAACATAGCAATAGTTGTGACTATTTTACAATTCAAAATTTTAGTCAATTTAGTTCTTTGTTAAGGATGCCAACATACGTAGCTCCTAGAATTAACCAACCATGGTTCTTTCTTACCCGTTCCTCCTCTTTATTCCTTCAAAGAAGTTAGAGCACAAATTAGTGACTCTATACAAGAGTATGATCACAGTTTGGACATTACACCATTCTGGAGATATCATTCTGCCATCCCTAAAATCCAGGCCTTTCCAAATAAGTAATGGTCTATATTTCTTACAATACTACAATTGTACCAAAAGTTCTTCCTAGATAGACACAAACCACAGGACATATCTTTCAAGAAAAACTAACGTTTGATACTATTAGGCAAACCATAGAAGATCATGGAAGAACTTGGAAAGAACAAATCAAATTTCATTACCAAATCATCACAATTTTTTTCACTTTTGCATTAAATTCATAGTATATGGAGATAAAAAATAACTGTAAACCCAATCTTTTTTGCACCCAGACCTTCTATCGTTTAGATAACAGCTAACCCCAGTCATTCTACAAACCAAGATCTTTCACACACGAAAAAATTGAATTCGCCATCGAACAAAACCCCAAACATGAACCAATCGTCGGGCGTGTCTCCACGATGATCAAATTCGTACAGGAAAGACGGTCCTTTGCACCGCGTACTGGCAGCATAGCATATTGTGGTAGGAGAGAAGAAAAAGAGACAAGAGGATACCTATCGGCCATGGTGGCGATGGTCTTGAAGGCGAGGATTAGGGATCGGTCGGGGTTGGATCCGCGGTTCTGCCAGCGACCGAGGGAGGAGGAGAGGAACTCTCCCTGGGCGCCGTTGGGCTTGGAGATGACAGTGGAAAGGCCGCCGTCGGCGAGGAGGGGGTTGGTGGGCCCGCCGACACGGACGGGGTCGTTGTCCCCGGACTCGTTGGCGAAGGTCCGCCACTCGGAGGTCTCGTCGATGGAGTGCGCCTCCAGCACCAGCCCGCACTCGGAGCACACCGTGTCCCCCGCCGAGTGGTCGAACACCACCTCCGTCCCCCGCTTGCAGTCCGGGCAATAGGCGTCCCCCATCGCTCGCTCCCCAATCCCGATCCTCTCCCTCGATCGACGTCGGTCTCCTCGCTCGCTCGCTCGCTCGCTCGCGCTCTATCGCTCGCGCTCTAGTCTCTTCCCTCCGCCGCCCCGGAGCGCGAGATCGGCTCCAATAAGAGACGGGAGATAAAGAAATGGGAACCAAAGCGGTGTATTTTGGGTCGGAATCGGACTAAATAATATCTCAAAAAATCATATTGCGTTGGGAAATTGATGTCACGCGTTTCACATGTATTAATCGAATCAAGTTGACTCGATCGAGTCGGATTCGTCAATTGGACTTTTAGTGGTTCAGGTTGACTTGCTCAGCCAACCAATGTCAATGGTCACATCACAAATTTTCACCCTAAAAATGTGGATTCGATAATATAACATATTGTCAACAATTCCTTGAATTCAAAATCTTACAACTCTATTTTGGAGAATCGAAAGTAATTAACTAGAAATATTTTTTTTAAAAATAAATCATATGTTAATTTGGAATAAGAAGATTGTTTAAACAAAAGGGATTGAATTGTTATCCTCATTATTAATTTTTTTTATATTTCAAATTGATTTATCTCCAATATGATTGTAATTTTTTATAGTCTTTCCTTAAAAATGCATTCCAAAAAAATTGATTAGTGCATTATTGTATAAGTAATAGGTTTCATATTGTAATTAATACATGTGTAAGAATCATAAACATCATTAGACATAAATATTTTTTAAAATTTAAAAATAGAAGAAAAAAAATGTCTTCTCAATTTGAAGGCATCCTTCAAAGAAAAACACATTTTTTTCTTTCCTGAAGGAAACACTTTTGTCTTCCTACATCTCACTATCTAATGCATGTTCTGTGTCACAGGGACTTCCATTGTTGAGGAAAGCACCTTTTTAGGTTCACTTCCACATTGCATACTCTCTTCAGAGGAAATTTCTTCCTGTTCTTCACAGTGACTCGAATGGATTCAGAGTCTCATCCTGGAAATTGCCACTCGAAAAGATTGTGATTCTTCATCTGGTACATGCTTTTGGTTGTTTCAAATTTTATGTGATCGGTGGCATCTTCTTTCCATTCTATTATGGCTGTCTATTTCTCAAGCCACATGAAGAGTCAAAACTTGATCACGAGCAAGCTAAAATGCACGGCTTGTGTTTGTAATATAGCTTCAGTCAACTGCAAAGGAATGGCGGCTGTTATCACATCAAGCATCAAAAGGCACTGAGATCTCCGACCATGCGTACAGCTTGTTGATGCGTAAAGGGAGGTAGGAATTGCATTTGTTTGAGCCAACAAATTCCAGCCTGAGGACAAAGGAATCAGAATGTTTCTATTGGTTCCATTTCTTGCAAGATTATACCAAGTAGGAGAAGGAAAAGCCAGACGGTGGGATATTGGTGAGGTCCTCGAAAGAAAGCAGGAAGTCAAACGAGGCAAGGATGGGAGCATGGTGCAGAAGCCTCATCAGAGAATAAAGCTCGGCTTAGTCTACACTTTGTGCATCAAGACTTGTTATGTTTTCCAACCCCAAGAAATGTCAGCTTAAGAAGAAGGAAGAAAAAAGAGGGAGATTCCCTTTCTCCGGGAGGACTTCATCAGTGATGGATTCTAGACTCAGGTTTTTTTTCGTGAAAAGCCAATTCCAAGCTTGACATGTAAAACTCAGAGATGTGCTTTGACACCAAGGATCATGATCTACCCACCATGGAGTCATGTATGCCAAACCCAACCCAACTCGGTGTGGTGGAGAACTCGAAGCAGGTCTTCAAAGACACAGCAGGCCTGACCCATGAGCCGAAACCGGTTAGCTTCGGACAGGCCTGCTGTTCAAGATTTTATGACAGACAATTCGATATACTACAGTACATGCAGATTGCTAGCTAATCTACTCTCCAATTTAAACCATGCAGATCTGCTTCAGAAGCAAACACCATGTCAGATGATACAGGAGGGCCTTCGGCTCGACCAACAGCAACCAGAAAGGTGTCCTCAAAAGACAAGAACAACGCAGAGATGTAAGCACACAGAGACCAGCTTTTCTACAGCTACACTGTTGGTGATATCTTGGACGCCATGGCCATCAGCTTTTTTCGCAATTGCATTGCTCGAAAGCCATTCATGAAACCACAACCAAAGGCAAGAACCCAGAGAGAGTGAGTGCTGTTTCTTGTCCTTCACTTGGACCACCCCAAAGGCCCGAAGAGAGCAGAGGGACGGTCGGCGAACAGCATTTGGACCAGTGAGTGTCTCCCTGATGGCTTTGTTTTATATTTCTTGTTCGTTTCACGTCATAATGCTTTTAGGTGGGTGAGAGAGAAAGGAGAAGATAAGGTGCGAGGTGATAAGGTACGGATTGAAATATATGACGTTGATGGGAAGAAGTACCCAACACGTCTCTTAATGGCTTCCATGTTGCCAAGTTCATTGATGATTGAAGGAAAGGAAAAAGATGTTTGCATGCAACCACTCCTCCGTTTCTTCTCCAATATATATTAACCATCATGTTAATTGATAGGAGTGTAAATGAAACTATTTCTAAACTTGAGATGTGAAGATAATTCTTAAAAATTATAAATTTTAGGTTAAGCAAAATTAAGATTAAATATATGAAATGTAATTTTAATATTAGTAGAAGTAGGTTGGATGATGAAGAAGTTACTTTGAGTAAAAATTTTGGTTGTTTTGAGTTATTTATATAATAAGATTGAGAGATTGATAAATATATTATTCATAAAATAAAAATAAAATTATTAAAATGATAAGAAGTATCGATCATAGGGTATATTTGAGATTAAAAAAAATTATAAGATAGTCGTTAAATCATCGATATTTTATGGATTTAAATATTCGGTAGTAAAAAAATAATATATACAAAAAGTTTATGTTATTGAGATAAAAATATTTAAGTGAATAAATAGAGTTACTTGAAAAGACAAGAAAAAATATTTTTATTGGTAAACAATTGGATATCGTTTTAATAAAAGATAAAATAAGAGAATCATTTTAGATATTAACATAGTATATCTACAGAAAGTTAGAAAATGTGAACTAATTACTAGTGGTACAATAAAATATAAAGAATAATTTTAAAAAAAATATTAACAGAAACTATAGATAAATATTCAAAAAAACATATGATATTTTATCTATCTCATTGACAATGACGACAGAAGATACAGATAATTGATCCCAGTATTGTTATATAAACCTCGTTCATCATCAGCTAGATTGACATTGTTGAAGCTTGGATCAATTACTAGACAGTCATAGTTGTTGCTCTCTCTCTCTCTCTGTTTTTTCTGTGTTCATGGCTGTGCATGGAGAATGACTGCTCAAAACTCTTCAACTCAGGGTTACTCAGTAAAAAGAAGAAAAAAGATTGCACAATGCACTAACATTTATCTGAATTTTTTCCTCTGATTTATCTCCTTTAAAATAAATTTTAGAGGAAAAAAATGTAGATAACAAAACATAATAACTCTTGAGAGTATAAGTTAACTCTAAAAAAGATCACAGAAGCTCTGATTAATCTATTAGTTGCCAGGACAAAAAAGCTTTGTTCTCCTCATCACTACAGTTGACTATTTCTTATGGAATCATGATGAGATTTAGGTCTTTAGATAGGTGAAAATAAATTTTATGATAACATGAGAATTTGTCAACACCAAAATCTTTAGGCATTACTCACTTTATATGATCTGCCCCAGAGATCAGATTAGCTTTTAAGAACCCTATTCAATGACACTGGTCCCCTACAAGTCATGTCCAAGTTCTGCTCATCTGCTAATGCAATCTATATAGATCAACTGATGAACATCCACTTTATTTGGATGCAGGTTTTGTGTTCTTCTCATGAGGAGTATGCAATGATAGAATTAGTAGGACAGCTTACACTACATAGTGAGCAACAAATAGTAAGAAAAATGTTTTCCTTTAAAAATACTTCAAGAATAGAAAACCAAAACATGTTTTGGAATCAACATCATCGACTTGTGGCATTTCTAAATATAAGAGGCAAAAATAGCAGAGTCGTTTTCAGTTCTGATTCTTGTTTTCTACATCATCTAGCTTGCACAATTATAAGAAAAATGCAGTAATTCTTTTATATAAGGCAAAGAAGACTCTTTCTTATGCTACCAATAAAATGGAAGGGATCTGCACACTAAGACAAAAGAATGGATAAGAAACTCTCACAGTAGCGGCAATCCACAGAAAAAATGAAAGAAAGCCCCCAGCAACAAGAAGAAATGATTAGGGTTCTTGGGACTCCGGAGAGTGGCCCTTTCAAGAAATGATGATGAGATAAGAGATCAATGCCTAAGAGAGAAGAGGAGCAGAATTAGGGTAACAATGGAGGAGTTGCGGTCATAGGAGAAATCATCTTGATGAAACAAAGAAGGGAGGTGAAGAGAACTGGAGGATATATGGCGCAGTGATCGATGCAGAACTTGGATGGTTGCAGTGTGTCATGCAATCCCTCCATGACCAAAAATACGAGATGCAGGTTGCACCAAAACGTAAGAAAGAACACAGAGAATCTTCATCGACATCACCAAAAAAGGATCCTCGTACATGATCTAAAAACTCATGAAATGTGTACATGGTGATCCAGCCATGCATGCTGACCCAAACAAGAACAAGACCATCAATCTTTTCCGCATGAAACAAGCTTTGTTTCACTTGTGACTCCTCATTTCCATTTGAGTTGCTGCCGCGTTATTTTCCCTTTGCATGTGAGCTCAAGGTGGTGAACTTGCAGTCAACTCTTGGTTGCTCTCAAACGAAAGCAAACAAGATAGACATTGGTGTTGAGGACCAGAATATGAGGCAGGACATGGAAGGATCATATGCGGGCATATATCGTTCCCATTGAGCTGAGCTGTCAGATCTATGCAAAAAACAAGGGTGAGAATGGCTGTCTCAGTTGGCAGAATCGTGCAGCCAATACTAATGTATTACCAGTTGACATTCTCTTAGAAGAACTGAATCAAGAATCCATTGTGACATTGAGAAAGAAGCAGAGTTATGGCAAGTAAAGATATGATACAAAAAACATTAGTTCCATATATTTATTATAGTATATTATTTTATATCAAAAAATGGAAATTGTAGATCCAAACTGTAATATAAAGCCTTGCCACTGCACTGGTATTGAGCACTGCAGGCAAAAGGAAGCTCGAAAGGCCACCAGAGAGAGATACTCCTTTCACTTTGCTTTTTTGTCGTCAATTATTCCTCTGCTATCATCTGATAGATTGATACAACTCCAAGTCCGACCCCTCTTCTCCTCCTCCCTTCGCCCATCCCTCTGCTCTTTAGTCCCTCAGCATCCACTCTTCTCTCCTCCACAGTGACGGGTGGAGAACCGATGGATGTTGATTACTTAGCCTCAGCCACAGCAGCTCCAATGGATCCGATGACCGTAATGATGGAGATGGAGATGGAGAAGTTGAGCGAGTTGTCCAAAGCAACATTGATGCCGTCGGTTAGCTACTCCGGTGGTCTCTCTCAGCCATTCCGCAATGCTTCTGCTGCCACATCTCATGCGCCCTCCTCTTCGCATGCGCCTTTCAGTGGTCATCATCAGGACCAGCACACGCCTATGCTGACAAACTCCCCGACCGGCGCCGCATCGTGGCTTGAAGACCCCTACCATGGCTGCTGGTGGCCACCGGCGGCTGCCATGCGGGAGATGATATTTCGCATTGCGGCGATGCAGCCGATTCACATCGACCCGGAGTCGGCGAAGCCTCCGAAGCGGCGGAACGTGAAGGTATCGAAGGATCCCCAGAGCGTGGCCGCCAGGCACCGGAGGGAGCGCATCAGCGAGAGGATCAGGATACTGCAGCAGCTCGTGCCCGGCGGGACCAAGATGGACACGGCGTCGATGCTCGACGAGGCGATCCACTACATGAAGTTCCTCAAGAGCCAGGTGCAGGCACTCGAGCAAGCAGCCGCCGCAAACCAGAGCAACGGATCCGTGGCCACCACTGGCCTCTCCATGACCGGTGCAAAGTTCTGGGAAGGCAGCTACTACTGCTTCGACAAAGACTACGAGGCATCAGATCAGGGGATCATTATGAACACTCCATCACATGCTGAGCTCAATAAAATGGATAGTTAAGCTGAGAAATGGATTGTGCAATGTTGAGGGACTATTAGGTTTCCAGGAGAAGAGTCGTCGTCGTCGTCGTCGTCGTCGATAGATCAAACCGATGTGCATCGATCTCTCTATCTACCTAATGTTATCATCCTTATGAAACATAATCGTGTGGTCAAGCTGATTACTGATAAGCTAATTACTACAAACGATATCATAATTCTCTATCTACCTAATGTTACCATCCTATATCTCATGTTCCATGGATCTTATCTCTGTTCTACTCATCGTCATGTAAAGTCCATGACCTCTCTCTTTCGCTGCGCATCCATGACATAGAAGGACATCGACTGCATTTTTATATGTTATCTTTATCTGACAGATTGATTTGCTGGGATCTGAAGTTTTCTTCTTCCCTCTCTTGCCTGTGGGAGACAACCTCGTGCAGCAGCTGATTGTTTACAGCAGACCAGAAACCATAACGGGATAGGGGACTGCAGATCCAATCTTGGTCGGTTTTACCTGTCGTCTTCCCTCTAAAATACACATACAATAAACAATGGTGCATTCACAAAATAGTGCCACCATCGTCTGTGGGTAGTATTCAACCAGAACGAAAGGCGAGAGAGGGAAAACACGGAACGCCGCATGCCGCTGTTGGATGCTCGATGGCAAAAGGAAGGGGTACGTACATCGAGGGACAGCGGCAGCAGCATCGAGATCTCCGCCGTGGAGGAAGACGAAGACGGAGCTCTTTTGCATGTGAGTTCCACGCGAATGAGGTGACGTCATGTCAGGCACGAGGACAACGTGAGGAAGGACGTCGCGGGGTTGGTCGACGGATTGATTCGATGCGTGCGGCCGGGCCCCACGCGGTATGGGTCGTGCTGTTTCGCGAATGGCGAGATCTTGGATCGATCCTGAGCAATGAAGACAGGATCTAATTCATTGACTCGCTCCACCAGCCGAACAGGTCTTCACATCTCTCTCTCTCTCTCTCACATTCACACATTCCTTCGACACAGTCATTTGTTATTTATTTTACAATTTTAATTTATTTTTGTTATTTTTTGTTTTTGTTTAATCTTAGGTTTTGTAGACGTCTATAACATCAAACCGTCGCATGCAGCCATCATAAGGATGAATCATCATATCAATCAACGATCAACATCGCGTAAATACTCATACTTCATAATTTTGTGAACAGACTACTACCGAGATTGCCAAGATCATCTTTGTATTACAGTACCCACAAAGTGTCAGTTGATATCTACTTGTAAGATCCCAAGGAATGGGAAACATACCCAAATCCAGCTCCACAAAAGATTGGCATGAACACAAGGAAATGATGGAGCGCTACAGTGTCACCCCTAGATTGATGATAGCAGTGAGCAAATGTTTTAAAGAGACTATCCGTGTCCGAATAGCTTCATGCAGCATATCCTTGCAAGTTTAGCTATTCGAGTATTTAGCCCCATGGGAATATCACAAACAAGTAATCACCAGGAGGAAGAGTGCATCTTGTTTCAGTAGGGTCTGTACCTCAAATTCATTCTTGAACTACTGCTGCTCCCGCTGGCACCATAACCATACTGCAAAAGAATCGGAGAAGAACATGTCTCTTAGGAGTTCATTATTCAAGCCAGCTGCTCCAAACATGAAGTCAGCTTGAAGTCGCTCCCTAACTATAATTGAAAACCAACTGCATGCCATATATACTCACATCGTCGAAATTCAGGCTACCATAGAGCCTGCCATAGTTTCTCATAGGACCATACCCTCTGTAAGCCTCAGCAGCATCCATGAAACCTCCACTGGGACCAGCATCATCAAGTGGTGCTGCTGAGTCGATGGCAACCTACTCGAAAGAAGAATAGAAACAGTAATCAGATGTGACATCGTAGGGAACCATACCATGAAACATTATAGAGATTGTTTATTATAACTAAAAAGAGGTACAGAGAAGGCTTTAGTTTGACAGAAAAAAAACAAACTACTAATGGAGTTAGCCGTGTTTCTCTAGTGCCTACAGAGAGTAAGGAATCCAGGCAAAAGATCATCAATCTCCACAGCTCGTTCCCAATTCAGGCATATGTTTGTTACAAGCTCACATCTGTTAGTTCCAATTAGTGAGGTCCAAAATGCAATTTTTCAGAAACTCAACTGTAACTTAGGTTTCTGCCTAGACCATCTGTGCCCCTCAATGCCATTAAGACAACACCATCAAGGCTTCCTCTGCTCCCAAAGCAGATATGAGCTCAGTCACACTAATAAGCTTCTTTGAATTTCATGAAATGTTTCCCAAGCAAGACTAGTAGAATTTTATAAAAATCAAGTTTCTCTGTATATATGAATTGTGAGGACAACAAAAAAAGGTCAAGTAACTATATGAATTCATAAATCAACAGCAGGAAGTATCAGAAGAAATATACATAACACAAGAAAAAAACAAAGACAGGAAAAAAGAAAAAGAAAAGTATAATGTAGGAGAAACAAGGACTGCAGAGCCAGCAGCAAATGGTCCACAACTGTTTCAAATAAACTTATGATTTAAAAAGTCTAAAAAATCTCATAGTTAAGGATTCTAGAAGATATTTTGAAATTAAAAAAAACTGTGACCACAAATTTTAGTTCTGAGGTTCATAAATCGCAACCCATAATATACAACTATATTTTTAACTGTCATAAATGCAAGGGGTATTTCACAGATTTTTTATTCTATCATTAGTCTGTCAACAGTCAACAAAAGAGCGTTCATGAAATTCTTTTTAGAAGATTGGAAGGCAGCTCTAAGTACATGACTAGTCTATCGACCATTGCCAGAAGGTAATAGTCAAGATCTCGATATGTTTTCAGCTTACCTCGATCAAGCTGCTAAGTAGAATTACCAATTTGCTATAATCAAAATTTTAAGCAGCTCATATCAATAGCAATTTACATATTAAAACCATCTGACGTGCTCTTCAAGGTATACACAACATATTTTCTAATATAAACTATGTTTAAGTAGTTCTAGGATAAATTCCATGAGTAAATCAAATGAATATGAACAGTTAACTGACAGAGGGCATTATGTTTACACAATTACTAAATTTGTGAGAATTGATATCACATCTAAACAACACCAAGCAAGAAATAGATAGTATTTTCATGATCAAACATTTACTGCTTCCAAAAATGCAATTTAATTTGAGAAACATCTTTCTTTGGAGAAAAATAAAATCCTTTTAATATTCAGTAACATACACATGATAATCATAAAAATCCACATCATCCTATCATGTACCTCCTGTCCAAGAATTTCATGTGTTCTGCGAGAGACACGATCCACTACACCATCATCAGCAAACGTCACAAAACCGAAGCCTCGATGACCACTTCTTTTAGGATCCTGGTAACGGTAAAGCAGCAATTATGAAAATTAAAAATTCTACTAACCAAAACTGAAGAATGCAAAAGGTACCAAATTAACCTTTGGAACATAAACATCCAAGATATGTCCAAATTTGCCGAAGTACTCGCGCAGATCTTCAGCACTTGCATCCTGGGGAAGTCTGCCAACAAATATCTTTCTGCCCATCCCACGCGAAGGTCCAAAATATCCTCCTAGATCATTAACAAAGGAGTTTCTATTTTATTTGACGTCAGAGGTGATCACTCTGTCAATGTTGCTTAACTTGAAATGTGACACATACTTCCATATGCAGAACCAAAGTGATCATACAGTGTTGGAGCACCAAGAGCGGCATACCGAGTTGCTGCTGAAATATATGCATTGTATGCACCATATCCACCTTGTGCCATTCTGCTTGGATATCTCATATCATCGTTCTATGTAAAACAGAAAGCAAAAACTTTTTGAGGCATAAAAGTTTAATATATGGAACACACAACATTCATCATTACAACTGACAAAGGAAGTGATCTCCAATATCTGATTCACAAACTCCCATTACAAACAGACATTACCCTAGGAGTAGCACGGTCAACAACTACCGTAGAACCATCAAGCTCATGAGACTCTGCCATTATGGAATCCACCGAATCTGTTCATTTGAGAAGGCAATATACGATCACATATTTAATAGACTAAAAAGCACTAGATGAAATCAGATATTGGAGTGCGCTCATGCAGAACATCCATTGCAAAAAAGCTGCTAGATTCATTACAGGACTAAACTGAAGGAAGATTCATACTAAATAATGGGCATGATAATGGAGATACAGGTTCTTTAGGGCATAAAAATCTTATCCAAACTAACCATTGTGTAGTAGGCAATAGTGTACATGCATGTACATCGCTGTGAAATGAAGAAACAGTTTCAAGCAGCTTGTTGTTTTCTCCAAGTTTAGCTTAACAAGCATTCCTTGCGCTCATTTAATAAGAATAGGACTAAGAGGAAGATAGTTTTAGAGAAAAACGTAGCAACTCACTGTGAAAATAAAATATCGTGTCTTAGGATTTCTTGCACATAGATAACAGGGTAAATTGAATTACACACTTAGTTCTGAGTGGGGTGTGCATATTACAATATTGTCGTATGTATTTTTAGGACAGATGCAATAATCTAGTTTGTGAAAAACTGAGTTGCAGCACACATCTAAAAATGAATACTATTTGCATTGAATATTCTAATGCTAATTAAAAAAACAATGAATATTATGCTTATGCACCAAAAGTCAACAACATAAAGTTTATTATGATGGTAAAAGTTGAAGGGCTTACAAGCATAGGTGTCGTTCTGACAATCTGAATTCTATACCTATCTTTCCCAACTTTAGTAAAATACATGAGGTGGTCTCAGCATTAACCAGGATGTAGCAATCCTCAACAAGGATCAATGAGTAATGCATTAAACCCATGCCAAATAGTACTAAGCAAATCAAATAGCATTGGCAACATGCCTCATCAATATTTTAAAAATGGATAACTATACAAGAAACTAGGGATAGGGAGATGAGGGGAGTGTTTACAAAACCTCTTATCTCAAGACTTAAACAAAGATGAAGTAGAAAAAATAACATCATTATTACAATGTCAAAATTACAAATGACGCAGGATATTGTTACTTGCATGCTAAGGAAAATTATGCAACCTATTCACCTAATGATTTACCACAATGAAAGTACATAGAAGTATCCATGATTAGAAGTAGGACCTCCTTGCAACTATACGACATTCATTAGGGAAAGAAACAAAGTTGTATTAACGAGGCTACTACAAGCAAGTTACAAACTCAAATCAAGGATTTCAAATCAAGTACATATAATCACAGTGTTAATCTGTAAAATTTTGCTATCACTTGATATTAATACTTTTACAAACTACTTTACATTTAATAATATGAGAAGTATTAAAAATATAAGATCAAGAAGAATGTCATACCAGCACTATCAAAAGTAATAAATCCAATTCCCCGATGCCCTTTTGAACCTTGATCCTACAAACCAATAGATAAAAATTGATCAAAACTGTTAGCAAATTTATCATAGATCCAAATTCCAATATACAGACTCTGCTAAATATCAGATAGAAGTTACGTCTCAAAACATGTTCTCATGCTGTTGAGCAATAAAGAAGATTACAATTCATGCAAGTCAAAAGCTTTCATTACCATAAAATTTCCCTCCTGAACTTCAAGAATTTGTTCAAACACATATCAAGCAAGAATCGAAAGAAAATTTTCAAATATTCTTTCAGATGTACACACTAGTTTAATCTCTGCAAGTCAGAAAACAAATTCCATGAAGAATATAGTAAATTAAATATGTAAAAGAATCTTATTTAAGAATATGTACACCATTATTAAACCTCACAGTAGATCCAAAATTTCAAATGTGACATATACATATTAATACCTAATGATAGCTGAATCAAAATGCATAATTTTAAATTTTCAACTACTGAGAGCAGCTTTAGTTCAATTAAAGAAAAATGTAAAAATAACATCTCTGACCTTTGGCATGAACAGATCTGTTATTACTCCATAAGTTTCAAAATAACTGCAAGAAACAACAAAAGGTAAATAAAATTTGTAGCAAGGTCAAATATATATCAATTTTAATAATTATGTCACCATCGCAGCAATGATTCCACAGCCAACACAACCATAAAGAAACACTAACCTTCGGAACAATTCTTCTGTTACTGAGGGTGGTATCCTTGCAACAAATATTCGAGTAGCTTTCTTCAATGGTCCTCTCATTTCTTCCTATATATTAAGAAATCATAAGTGTCATGCAAGTACACATGGAGGAAAGCAAGAAAATAAACTCTATGTTTGCATTAGCCATTTGTTGCAATAGTATTTAAGTGAAACCACCAACAAGGGAAAAAAGGACAAGCTAAATAACAGTGCTAATGCACAACTCATCAAAATTACCTTAGGTGTTGCCACTTTCACATCAAGAGTTCTCGTACCAAGAACATGCTCGCTTTCAAGTGCATTCTGAATGACAGTGCAAAATTGACTTTCCAGCATTATTTCCCAAAAATTATTGCATAAAATGACAGTTTTAAGCAGAATGCTAAATAATAGATGACAAAGCAACTTTAGCAAAAAAGAATAAACATCAATAGAATTATATAATTACCTAGAAAAAACTGTGTAAATATTCCTACATGTTAATGAATGCTTATAAATCAATCTTATGATCTAATGCCTATTAGAAATGGTTATACACTAGAAGATGCAAGACAGAAAATCTACAGCAGACAAGCAGTAAAACCAACTAGTATTCATCACGAAATAGAGAAGCTTCTTTTAGGTAGATACGACAAATAAGACAGATCTAGGACCGGCAGTAGGCAGTTGATGATGTCCTTAATAACATATGTTTTCATACATCATATCAAGAAGTAAAAAAAAGGAAATAGACAAAGAGCTTCAACTTAACTGGAACACTTGTTTATCAGGTGTTTGTTATTAACTAGTAACTCTAAGCACTAATTACCATGCACCATAATCACATAAAAAGCTACAAATTCCCACTGAGTATTTACTTTTTTGTTCTTAAAGGTCACTGATGAATATAAGAAAGTAATAATGATAAAAAAGTATAATAAAGCAGCCCCAAAAGAGCATAGTCATATTTTATAAGCATCAGCAGAAGTTACTGTTTAGAGATATACTTCTGAAATCTTTATAAAAATTAAAGCAAACACACAGGATCGAATTATGTTCACCTTAGCGTCCTCCTCTGATGAGAAAGTTACATAGCCAAAACCTCGAGAACGACCAGTAGAACGCTCCTGATGTTTAAAAAATTACAAGAACCATTATTGATGACTTGAAAAATAATCCACTCAAATGAAAGCCAGAAAATCGAACACCATATAATTATACAAGGAAAATAAAAGAGAACATTAGAGATAACCAAGTGTTTGTGCTAATAGAATCCAGAACTACTTTTCAAATCCAATACATATTTCTCCTAGTGCTTCAACATCTTTTGAGGAATCCTAGTTTTTCAACAATATAATTCTGATCAAGAATTCTCAATTTAATTGGTCATGAAGCCAAAATGTACACTATAGCTACCTTTTGCAGTCACATGATCCTGCACAGGTAACCTATTTTAGCCTTCAGAATGATTCCCAAAAAAAGCAAAGTCAAAACTAAATCCATAAAGTTTCCACATGTTATTTTCTCCGTTCTGTCAGTTACATACATACATACATATAGAATAAAAATAACACGGAAAATACAAAAGAATTTTGTGCTTAAACTTCTGTAAAGTCAGAACTCAAACAGAAAAAGTATTTTTTGTCAATTAAGTGCATAAACAACTTATAGAACTGTATTCATACTTTTTTCTGTTGACTATTCATTTCAAAGTTTGCATTCTGAAAACAGCATGTTTACTTTTTGTTGTTTTTTTTCCCTCTGAAAACAGCATGTTTACTTGCAAGAAAGAAAAATAAAAAGATGGCTATCTAATAATAACCCTTCTCCTCAAGGCCTGAAAAAAAAAATTCAAAAACATTGGAAATCTTGATTTCAGAGTACAGTATCACCACAATTATATTTCCAAAATTAAAATGTAACAAATCGTTTCCCAGAGGAAAATCATAGATAGGCATGCAATTACAATAAACACATAATTGCACATCTTATCTAACCATGCATCAGTAAGAACTGACAAAAAAAAAAGGAAAATTGGCATCCATTTAAGCGATAATGTGATTTAAGAGACATAAGGAGAGATAAATGAAATCATGGAGCAAAAGCAAAATTTCTTCTTCCATGAGGGAAAAAGTATTACTGAACTGACGAGCACAAAAAAAGAGTTCATACAGAAAAAGAACATGCAGTTCAAGTACCATGGATAATCCCACTCAAGGGAAGGCCATGGAACTCTAGAAGTTAAACATAGCAACAAATCTCCCACTCCACCAATAGAAGCGAAAATGAGAAAGTAAAACCATATATAAGTAACCTGATCTATCAGAAATCAAATGAGCTACACCAATAAAGCAATATAATTTCAGATGGTGGAGCACAAAAAAGATCAACCTTCATGACGACACAATCATCCAAAGGACCAAACTTGCTCATGTACTGCCTCAGCCCTTCCGTATCCACATCCCAGGGGATTCCGAGAACCTAAAAAAAAACAATCCAAACATCCTCAATAAATAAACACAAATTGAACTGCAAAAGTTTCATCCAGGAAAACAAAAGAATATTAAAGAAAAACACTGACCACGAGCTTGTTAGCCATGATGACGGTCGCAAGCGCACAGATCAGGTAGAGCGAGAGACGCTATCTCTAACTCTCTCTCCCTCTCTTAATCACAATTCTCCCTTTCTTTCACTCTTAGTTCCCTCAAGAACGGTTCTTTTATTGCTATATCTCAGTCTCTCTATCTCTCCCTCTTCTACAGCACTCTCAAAACCTCTCACTCTCCTGCAGAGGATCACACAACGCATAATAATCGTTTTTTGCATTTCCGGTTTGTTGAACCAAACAGCTTTCCTCTTTCTCCTCTTTAGTTCTCCGCCGGTGGCCGGCCGAGAAGCGAAAAAGGAACGAGAGAAGGGGTAAACAAGATGAGGAGGAAGAATAGGCCATAGAGATCACGCGCTCACAAAACGCGCTTACCTCGCGTCTCCCCTCGCACACTCGATGCCGGTGGCCGTGGTGAAGCCGCTCGCTCGCTCGCTCGTCCGACGCCCCTCTCCTCCCCTCTCCGCTACTATTTGGGGATTTGGGACGGGTCGGGGGAAGACATTAATAGGGCGGAGACAGCAAATCGGAACATATTTCATCAGAGCCGTCCATTCTTAGGTACGCCATTGGGAACGTTGGATAACGTTAATTTCGATCTGATCTGATATAAGCCAAAGTGTCTTCCAAAGAAACACACATCGATTGTTCATATCGGATCGGATATAACCGTTCGGTACGATTTAAGTCTTTTATGTTTGCTTTCAAAGATAAATTAATTTGAATTAATCTCATGATAACTCATTTGCCACCAAAAGTAAGGCTCCATATCACTAGCCCTAAAATGACATCATAGTGCGTTTCTACATATACTGCATCAATGATTGATGATAATCGTCCTATCTTATCAAGATAGTTCATCTAATCTTATTCCAAATCGGTTAATAAGAAAACCTAAGGATTGAGTATAAAAAAAAAATCATTAACTCACGTTAAAGGGCTAATTCTCTGTACACTAACTCAATCTTATAATTTATACTACTGTCTTCTCCCATTTGCTAATTTAAGCATCAAAAAAATCACCATCGAGGGTCACGTAGGATCGTCAACGATCAAAAGATAACCCTGAATACAACCACGCAATCATAAGACAAATAATCTTTCGGAGACACCCGAATGATCCGACCTTGAGAGAGAATCTTATCGTCAATAAGATTCTAGACCGTTTACCCGATCACTTGGAATTGGGTCCACACTAATAGATCATCCCAGACGATTTCGCCTCACCAATTATCTCATGTGAAGAGATACATGGATGACCTTGCACCGTTGATGATGAACAAATCCTATCAACTCATCAATCTACTGTACTCATGACATCGATAAAATTTCAATGTTGTACGTAAACCACGGTACTCTGTCATCAAAAGGCAAACAACAAAAAGCAATTTGCAATAACCTATGGATTTAATTCTTTTATCCCTTTAATAAATTCAAACCTACTTTATGAAAGCTATTGATGTGATACAGCAACCAGACATGTAGTAATGGCAGTATGTTGCAATTTACTAATACTTCAATATAGTGTATATATTATACTGTATTATACTAATTCATCGTGTACATGTGCTTGTTTTAGTAGTATAGTTTTTCCTACCCTACTAGAATAGCAAAGTATCATTGTATAAAAGACTTGCATACATTTGACTCATTTTACTAATACTACAATACATATGCGGTTTATGTAGTCTTCGTAGGATCTCGACTCAGCAATTATGTCATAAATAAAGAGGAAATCTTCGTGCATGTCCAAATCACAGTTCTCGTCATTGACTTGTGTGGTGACTCACATCCCAAGTTTCTAAGACCAAGCAATTTTTTACTACCACACCCATCGGATCATGCCCACTGTAAGCAGGTAGTATTCGCATATATATATATATATATATATATGATGGCTATTCATATATGTTTGTGCAAGTGCTTCACTGCCCACAAATTCTGCAACCTTGCTGGAAGAAAGCGAAGTACATGACTTGTAAGCTCTTTGGTTATGTTTGCTTGGTGAAGAAGACAAATAAAGTGAGATAATTTTGTGTCAAACAATGTCTACATGACTGAAACACAGATTAGCTTCGAATCGAAAATAACTACCGTGTCAAATCCCTCGATTTAAATATTTTTATTTTATTTTTTACTAATATTTTTTTAAAAAAATAAATATTTAACCTTCTAAGTTAAGTGATGTTATTTTTATTAATAAATTAAATATTAAATATTAAATATTAAATAATTATAATAAATTTTTTTAAAAAAATATTAGGTGGAAGGCTCATCTCCTCCTATTCAAAGAATGGATTCCTTTATTTCATTTCAGGTTTTTTTTTATCTTTTCTAAAAAATAATTTTTTTTCTTCTATTCCTGCACATCTTTAAATTTTTTTATTTTATATTCAAATATATTATAATTATTCATACTACATGTATTTTTAAAATTTTCTTATGTTCCTTCAAGTGTTTAAAGTTTTTGGATTAAATTATATTATAATTATTCATGCTATATATAATTTCTAAAATTTTTATCTTGCATGATACTAGTTGTAATACTTAATTTCTATTAAACTTATATAATAGTTGATTAAAAAAAATTATTTACTCTCTTATGTAATTTTATTTTTTTATTAACTACTATTTATTATATTTTAATGATTCAATGATAATGGTTAGATGTTTTAAGGGTAAGCAGACCGTGACGACTTAACGAATGATTCCCTTCCATTATTGAGAGAAATATATGGTAAGGAATACTATTCCATCTACTATTAGAAATACCATATGAGTCTGTTTATTTGAGAAAAAAATTAATTCTTTAGTATAAAGTATTTTTCTCGTTGAGGAAAGTGCTCTTTGCATCATTTCATATAAGCTAATAAGATTAATTAAATTTTGAATATATATATATATTTATTTATTTATTTTACAGATAACTTATGAGATTTCGGTGTTGATGATTAATATTAAAATTTTCTACTCAACAATCTCCCAATAATACTAAAGATCGAATTTCGATGGAACATATACTTACCTCTACTGCTAGTTAGAGGTTAAATTTTATTTTTGAGCTAATATTACTATATTTTATAATAAAATATAAGATTATTTTTGACTTATATTTTGATCAATAAAATAAATTATAATAAAATATTTATAATAAATTCAAGATGTGATAACTACATGATGCTTAAAATCTATATTGTGATCCGTGATCGCGAAGGTAGGATAGGCTATGGCTTCCACAGTTTGCGTGCTATCTCGGTCCCGACACCTCCTGTGACGACACGTAAGAGAGCAGCGGCGACGCAGAGGACCCGCTGCCGGCGCTTGTGGAGTTCGGCCCACACCGTCTCCTCGCATTTGGATCCCCGAATCCCCTCCCGTACGACCTCAAGAAGTCGAGGGACTCCAACCTCGGATGGGGGACCAGCATCGTTCCCTCCAGCATCGCCGCCACCTTCGTCATGCTCGGCCTCTGCGCCGGCTCTCGGTGCAGACAGCACAGCGCCACCTTCACTACCCTCTCCAATTCCGGCTCGTTCACCCTCCCTTCCAGCCTCGGGTCGGCCAAATCCTCGTACGTCCCCCTCCCGTGCATCTCTAGTGCCACCATCGGGAAGTACGTCTCCGGCGTGGACGAGCCACACGAACCGCTCGGCTCTGTCCAGAGCTGTTCCTTGCGGTTCTTCCGCCCTCTCACGATCTCCAGCAGCACCATTCCGAAGCTGTACACGTCCGCCTTGTCGGTGATGGCGGAGTTCGTTAGCCATTCCGGCGCCAGGTAGCCCCTTGTCCCTCTCATTGTGGTGAAGAGCCCCGACTGCTCCGGGCTCATCAGCTTGGCCAATCCGAAGTCCGCAATCTTCACTTGGTTGTGATCATGAAGTAGTATGTTCTCCGGCTTCACGTCGCAATGAATGATCTTGTGCTCGCAGCCTGTGTGGAGGTATGCGAGGCCCCGCGCCGCCCCGACAGCGATCTGCAGCCTCTCCCGCCACTCTAGCACCAGGCTGTGGCCGAACAGGGCGCGGTCGAGCGAGAAGCGGTTCATGTATTCGTAGACGAGCAGCCGCAACTGGCCCTGGGCGCAGAACCCCCGCAGCCGCACGAGATTGACGTGGTGGATGTTGCCGATGACGGCGATCTCCGTGCAGAATTCCCTCCTCCCCTGCACGCTGACGGCGTTGATCTTTTTGACGGCGACGAACGACTTGTCCTGGAGCTGTCCTTTGTATACGGAGCCGAAACCACCGGAGCCGATCCGTGTGTGGAAGTTATCGGTGGCGGCCTCGAGCTCAGCGTAGGTGTACCTGGTCGGCAGACCGGGGATCGCGATCTCGTCCTCCTTCCCGGCCTCTTCATTAGAAATTTCTGCAGTCGTTTGACGTTTGTTCCTCCTCCGCATTGCGTAACATACAAGGCAGATGGAGATCACCAGAAGAACTGTAGCCGTAGTTGGCAGTAAAACGACGAGGAGACGGGCCAAAGACTGAGAACCGCTCGAAGGCGGCTGCCGCGATGGCTGACCGAGCGTCTTGATGTAGCCGGCGGTGGAGGTGTCGCCGCTGCCGTTGTCCGCGATGAAGAGAGAACCTATCTGGTGCTCGAGGATGTAGCACGACTTTGATGAGTTATTGTAGAAGAAGCCGAGACAGGAGCAATTCCGAGAACAGAGGTCGCTGCACGCGGAAATGTTAGCTCCGGCAGTGATAGGCGTCGAGAATTTGGTCCCAAAGTAGTCGATTTGGCTACCCAAGCTAATGTAGGAGACCGAGCCACTGTTGTCCTCATCGGGACACGAGGAGTTCGCCAAAATGGAGCCGTCGGCCGGGGAGCACCCGCCGGCCAGCGAAGCCCCGAACAAGGCCGGGCATCTACAGATGGAGTTGTTGGCGATGGGGAAGCAGAGGCCCAGCGAGCCACAAACGGAAGGGAGGTCGCAGTCGTTGCTCGGCGCTACGAAGTCGGTGTCGAAGCTCAGGATCCGAAACCGGCCGCTGGGGTCTAGCTTCGCGATGCGGAACTCGTCGGGGGACGACGAATGCGGCGGCGGGGAGATCATCCTGAAGACGGTTGTTTGCCTATCGCCGGCAAGGAGGTAGAGCCCGGTGGCGTTGACGGCCATGTAACCGACCTCCAAGTTGGAGTCTTTGGTGAAGCGGACGTCAGTGGAGAGGGACCAGTAGTTCTGCGAGATCGCGGTCCATCGCAGGAGGGTGTCGCCGGGGGTGATGAGGAGGCGGTAGTTTCCAGGGGAGGGGTCGTTGTCGGAGACAGCGGAGGAGAGAGAGGCGGAGGCAGGGAGGAGCTGGGACGGGAGGAGGGTGTCGGTGGGGTGGTCGAAGGAGGACCAGAGGGAAGCGTTGGCGGCGTCAAGGAGGCGGAACTCGCCGGAAGAGAGGAGCTGGAGGGCGACGACAGGGGCTGCGAGGCGCGGGGTGGACCAAGCGAGAGAGCCGTCGGGCAGAGAGAGGGTGAGGCCGGCGGGGGCGAGGACGAGGTTGGCGGAGGGAGGGACAGGGGCGGCGGGGTTGGCGGTCCAGACGACGGTGAAGGACGGGGCGTGGATTACGGAGAGGTAGTAGCGGGAGCTCTGTCCACCGGGGTTGTGAAAGCCAGCGGAGAAAGCGGAGGAGGAGAGGAACACGCCGGAGTTGTCGACGAAATGGAGGTAGGAGGCGGTGAAGTTGGGGTAGACGAACTCGTGGGCGACAGAGACGGCAACGGTTAGGAGAGGTGCAGATACCGAGAAGAGTTGTAAGAGTAAGAGCCGCAGAATAGTAGGAGCAGAGGAGGAGGAGAAGGAAGCCATGGTCGGAGGAGACAGGATACTGAGGCCATTAGAAGTTTCAGCTGCGTGTTTAGTCTACAGTCAGTCAATAACGTTGACCGGGGAGTGAATGCCCGGAACAGGGCAGGTGGGAAGACTGAATCAGCAGTCAAACATGTGATTTGCCATTAATAATGCACCCGTTATTTGCATGTATGATTTCTGTACATGATAAGAAATTGAAGCTTTGTCGTCAAGGTTGACTTTCGGGGAACGGGGACTCTAAAGTCTGTTTAGGTTGCTCATAAAAAACCATAGAATTTTGATTCCAACTGGACCTACAATGGACTGCATTATTATGAAATACGATTGCACTTGGAATAAGAGGCTGTTTTAGCACTATATGATGTGTTTCCAAGATTAGTGGTCAAACTTAAAAGTCAAACAAGATGAAGGATTGGCAAGGCTAAGTTATTGGACA
The DNA here is from genome assembly GCF_036884655.1 of Musa acuminata AAA Group. Taxonomy (NCBI): domain Eukaryota; kingdom Viridiplantae; phylum Streptophyta; class Magnoliopsida; order Zingiberales; family Musaceae; genus Musa; species Musa acuminata. Next base: position 29,227,131 of record NC_088339.1, on the reverse strand, counting down.
AAGATGTCTTCCTCAAAGTGTACAGTGGACTGTTGTCATGATGTATTGATGCCCTAGCTGACCAGGAAATACAGCAGCAAGCTGTTGTTATGCCCTGACGAAGACATTGTCACACACCACCACCTCGTCCTCCTGCTTGGAGAAGAAGAGATGTGTGTCGATGGAGGAAGATGCGTCTACGCATCAAGGGTTGACCTTTGGGACTTAATGGCACTGGTAGCACGTCTTGCATTAATTTCCTCTATCAGATGCCCGCAAGTGAGACGTCCAAACGTGTGCCTTTGAATGTTCTCTGGTGGAAGTTGAATTAGAAGGTAGATTGTTGCTGTCAGCCAAGTCCGTCCAGGAGGATGTACTGCTATAAATTTGATTTAAGCATTTTGGACTAATTATAATTATCTTAATTTAATCCTATATTAGAATTGGACAAAGGCAAAGCTCAGTGGTGGTAATTAGAGCCACTATATATATTTCCTTTCTCGCCAATCCCATTTGCATGGTGCTGTAGCCACTCTACCATCCAAGCACAACTTGCAGTGAGGTGAAGCACGAAGTTTCTGAAAAGAAAAGATGGTGGCACCAACACCAACCATGATTCCCATCGTGCATGCAAGTTGTGTGCACAAATCATGATAGTGACAAGTGATGACAAAGCTTATTGAAAGTATCAATCATATCATATAGTTCACGCATTGCGAACATTAGGAGGCATCACAAAGTTGCATACAGCAATTGTGTTGATGGTTGACTAGGTACAGACGTAGATGGAGCTCTCGTCGCCTTAAGGATTCCTCGCAGGTTGGATGTCGATGACGGCGACGTGGTCGATCGGGCTCGTCTTCACGAGTGCTGCTTCCTTCTCCCTCGGCTGCGAGGGCTCCGTTAAGTGATCTTTGCTCTTCCCCCAGATGAGGGAGTAGAGGCCGATCACTATTATGACTGCACCTAATACCCTGCAGATTGATTTCCAGCAGAAGGTGTCAGCTGTTGGTGGTGGATTGAGACGGTTAACGCTGTGGCTACGTACCTTCCTAAGGTGATCTCCTCCGCTAGAATAATGGAGCCCATTATGGCCGTGATGATCATGCAAAGAGGGTTGAAGGCTGTGACGAAGACAGGGCCTCTCTCCTTCATCACGATGCCTTGAACATAGTAAGCGACTCCAGAGCACATGATTCCCTGCAGAGGAAGGGCGACAGCTGAAGAGCTTGCGAACGTATTCTTCTTCTAATGCACGGGAAGATGCGATCCTGAGAAGCATCTTACGGAGTACACGGCGGTGAAGAGTCTTGTGTCGAATCCTATCAGCCATGGCTTGGTGCTGCGCTCCATCACAAGAGCAAGGGCTCCACCTTGTCCCGCGCCCATGAGGCATATCAAGGTGCTCAGGGAGAGCTCTGCAGGATAGGACTTCAACGTGTGCGACTGTAACATCAAAATCCACCATGATGAGCCATCTTAACGTGTTCTCGTTCATTCAAAGTTCACCGTAACTGGAACCTCTGCTACCTGCAGGATGAAGAAAGCAGACCAGCAGAAGCAGCTGAACAGCAGCATGAACGTGCCGATAAGCCAGTGGCTTTCGTTCTGGCCGCTGTCCCCGGCGTGGTGGCTCCTTCCCTTGGTCCATACGAACTCGATGATTGGGCCTGTGTATAGTATCATGAGCAGTGCACCGATCACCGTCACCAGAGTGCCGACAACCTTCGCCTGGCTACGTCGTTTCTTGATATCGATCTTCTCCATCCTAACGACACGAACAGAGGATCGCCGGTGTAAGACGCAGTTTCGTGATCTATAACTTTGATGTGTCGATAAGAATCACCTGAGGATAACGGCATTGACAAAAGTAACAGCAGGCAACACGTTGAAGAGGGCAGAGGAGAAGCTTGCTGATGTGTTCTTGGCGCCCATGTAGTAGAAGTTTTGGTCGAGCACCGGCCTGGATGAAGACACGTTAGCCAATTCTACTGGAATCGAAGCCAAGTAAGTGAAACAGTGGATGTTGGGTGGATCAGTACTCCAGGAACGCCAGAGCCATTATCTTGAGGAAGATGGCCAGTGTCATCTTGGGCCTTGTCTTCCTGGTATCAAGAGAGAGAAATCGACATTTAGATGGACTGATCTCATTCTGCTCCATGGCTGCCTCACCGGTGTGAGAGCGAAACTTATCATGCATTCACGCACATCAAATTGAGAGAGGGAGAGAAAGAGATAGAGATGGAGAGAGACCGTTCAAACCAGAGAGCAAACGGAGCGACGACAGCTGCCGCGACGGCATTCCGGTACACGACGAGCACGTAGTGGCTCATGCCGCTCTTGAGCGAGGCGACGGAGATCACGTACATGCCCGAGTACCCAAACTGCAGGAACACCATGGCCAAGTAGGGCTTCACACTCTTCCAAGCACCACCAACAGCCATGGTCTTCTCCTCCACGACCTCTGCCACCTCTCCTCTACAATGCAGAGGCTCTAAGCCCACAGCAGCCTTATATAGGTAGCGAACCAAGTCCTACCCAGTTGAACACAGGAGAATCTCGTCCATCGGAGGGCCACGGCAGGTCTTACGAGGTTCCATCACGTCCATAAACAACAGTGAGGACGAGTATTCCAAGCACTAACAAGGATTTGTGCTCGACAGAGAAGTTCGATGGGGAAGGAGGTGCTCGGACACTGGACGCTCTCTTTTGACATAGAAAAATGCGTATTGGGACGTGACTACGCAAAGCAAAGACCTTAATGGAAACAAGCACTAGTGGTTGCTGATGAGGTCTGGGCACCTATAGGTGGCAGCAGGTTGGGGAAGAGTGCCATGGTGCGCTCAAGCTCGGATTGCAGATTTTGGAGCTTATCTGAGCGACTGAAACTTGCAACCTTCCTTTAGTTCTACCTTCTCTGTCATCCAAGAAGAGTACTTAAGAAAGAAGTTGCAGAAGGAAAACTAAAAATCCTAAAGATCAATATCATATGCTGGGAATTCCTTCTCCATTTTTTGATGGTGCTGCCATTGTAAAGGACAGGCTGCTTTGTTCTATTATCTAAGAAGAATCTTAACAGGAAGGTGCATCAGATGTCAATCTTTCCTTTTTCTTTGGGGATCAGTTATCTTTTATGCCAACAAAAGATGTCAATAGGAGAAGAACCTGATTTCCACCAAATGGCACTAACTTGTAGTGTTTGACATGCACGATCAGCTGCATTTCTAACAAGGATGAAGGTTATCAAGATGAACGACAACACGAGGATGAAAGTTAAGCCTGCCAGCAATGTGCCATCAGAACAAGAATCTGAAGACAGAGAGCAGAGGTCATGGAGAATCAGCGAGGCTTAGGAGAAGTTGCATGGAACATATCTCAATCTGCTTTCATGCCCATATAATATTCTACCAAATTGAAAGAGTTCAAAAGCTTGGAACCTCCTGCCAAATTGGGGTCATGACCACCATTAGCACAGAACAATTGCATGACATTCCAAGTTTCTCCCTTGAGATGTTACAGCCACAATTCCATCGAATAATATACTATCCATTCGTCGATCTGCTAGGAAATGGTATACACGACGTGAAGGCGATCCATCAACTGAATCAAACCTGATGTGACAGGCAAAGCATGAAATCCCTGTGTTTCCAACTCAAGCCACGTAGAGCAGCAGAAAAGCTAGCTCAAAACACAACTTGTAATCAAGAAGATGATTCTGCTGTTATCCACCCAAAGTTAATGGTTTGAGCAAGCATTTTGTGCAGCTGCAATGAAGCAGATTTAGAAGACATTACAAAAGAGAAGTATTCCATAAGCATCAGAACAGAGATGAGTAAACACTGCACATATAGATGTAGCAGTACTACATCTACTGCTACATATTTGCAACATCTCATTAGAAATCACTGGCATTCGGAAAGCATGTTGTGGGTGTTAGAAGCACCAATATAGCTTTGCACAAGCAGCCCAACCATTATCAAACACATGTTGATCTTAAATCAAATGGTGCATGATCTTAAAGATGAAGTTGACTTGTCTGATTTTGATGATAATGCCTCCTTAGTAACTTCACTAAGGACCAAAAAAGATATTATATTTATCATGCTTACTGTATGCAGAGGAAAGGGATTAGACATCACGTCCATTTTGCTCTGCAGTGAGAATAGATGGAGATACAAACGTCTACCAATTGATGGGATCTTACGCTCCAACAGCAGAAACAGCTTTGTTGCTACACACCTTCAATCAATGAACTAGATGATGCAAGTTCGATTTTTACCCATTTGCAGTGAAATCACCTGATACAAATCATGCTGAATCATGGGACTGCCTCATGAAGCGCATGGTGAGTTTACTGGATGTTCTGCATCGTGTCGAGTAAGGGAAAGAAGACATCTAAGGCAGAGGAGAGGATGGTGTGCCAGTAGTTCTCCCTCGAAAGGCGAAGTTTTCCAAGGCTTATCTCAACTCGCTTCAGCTTCTCCAAGTTTAAGTTAGAAGAAGAACGATGCCGTGAAATGGCACTACCATTAGCTTCGCCAATCTCCAGTGCTTCAGTGAGGATTGAACTCAGCAACAGTAATCTGGAACTCGATTTCTACAGTAATATGAATCCAGCCAACGTACACACCACCATGAGGCTATATATCCTTCGTGCTCGTTTGTTTCCTTTTCTTTCATCCTACGACTCTTTCCTGCTACTCTTACAAGAAGATTGATGTGAAGAAGGGAAGGTTAGCAGAGCAAGTGGGGCTCGAGGAAGAAGAAGACGGTGGGTCCCGGAAGTTGATGAAACCTGTATCTCGTCTTCATCATCCACTCCTCGCTGATCTCCTTGGTAAGGCTCAAGACCTATGATCACCGTTCGGCAGGCCCACTGAGGCTTCCTTGTTCCGAGGAGGACTTCCTCCACATCCGGTGGCTCATCGGACACCAGTCGTCGGTGGACTCCCTCGTCGCATGCCCATGTACATGCTGTTAGATAAAGGTGTCCATTCTACTAGAGTTGCAGTAATCAGAATTGTAAGGCTGCTTTATGAACCAATAAACATAGGTCAAAGATACTTAAAAGAAATAATACTCTCTCCCTCGTTAAGATTTATGATGGATTCTTCTGTCTTTAGATTTTAGGTTGTTAAGTAACAAATCAATAGACCAAGCACCTCAAGACTGAAAGAGGATCATCCTCAACAAAGTCAGAACACAAACAAGAGAAGTCTTTATCACCTCAAGACTGCAAGTGGATCATCCTCAACAAAGTCAGAACACAAACAAGAGAAGTCACAGAGTTGTTATCACAGCCTAAGACCTGAGATTTTAGCTAATACTTGTCATTGGAAAACCCTCAAATGAAGTCATTGCACATCAATCAATGTTTCTGCTATTGGTCTTGCAAAGCACAACATCAGCAGCTATCGGACTAACCTCCTGATCAATCATTACACTTCATAAGGCCATGTAGGAAGGAAGTGATGCCAGTGTCGGAAGAACCACCTTCATCAATCGCTTTAAGAGAAGCCATTCGGAGTTCCGTGGCTCTTCTCCTCATCTCTGTACTCTCAAGGCCATTGGAATCCATTAGTCTCTTGACAAACATGGCGATGTCATCTCTTCCAATAACGTTGTCTTCGCCCAACTTTTCCTTCAAACTGAGACCAACCTTCCATTCTTCTACAACAAGTCGGCTATTAGCTATTTGATCCCATAGTAGGGGGAAGGTGAGCATTGGAACCCCTGCAAACACAGCTTCCAGAGTTGAATTCCACCCACAGTGAGTCAGGAATCCTCCAACTGAAGGATGATGCAGGACCCTCAGCTGGTCGCACCATGGCACCACGAGGCCCGATCTAGCACACATCTGCTGAATTCTGAGAGAGTCATCACGAGCAACCCACAGGAACTTGGGTTGGCTGGCACAGAGGCCCATTGCTATCTCTTCCATCTGTGACTTTGAGACAGAGAGGAAGCTGCCCAATGAGACATAAAGCACAGATCGTTCCATCTGGGAATCGAGCCAGCTGAAGTAGTCGTCCTCATTGCCACTGCATGGAATTGAGCCGTTCACTTGTGGCAGCATGTAAGGAATACAGGGTCCGACAGAGTACACAGGGCATGGGAGCTCTGATCGAAGTGAGTCAAGTACACGAGGCTCGAGCTCGTAGAAGGTAGTGAAGAGAACAGTTTGTGCCTTTGGAATCCAGGAGAAGGACTCCAACACTCTCTCAGTTGGCTTCTTCATTCGAATTAAGGGCATGAAGTCTGCTGATCTAAGAGAAGTTAGGCCAGGAATCCATTGCGCCAAAAGATCTCCTCCTGAGTGGAAGTCACAAGTATCAACACGATGCCACAAGTATCAGACCAAAGTACTCTTTTTGATCCTATACACGCATGCTAGAAGAAGTAAGAGAAGCAGCAAACAGATGAGACTTGAATCAGTAATGCTTACAGAAGAGCTTATGGAATTCAAGATAATTGCTGAAAGCACAACCTGCCACGATAAATTAGATTGCTATGGAGAACAATTGATCTTTCTAACATTATTTCTACGAGTGCTGCATCATCGGAAGAAGATAATGTGCCCAAGAAATAGAAAGCGGACCTATTGCGTGGTCAGGCACGGCTGCCTGAGGCCGCAACAGGCCAGGGACGCGGTCCACTTGGTAGAAAACGGAGAAGAAGGCGGCGGACATGGTGAACAGCGAGGCCACCGGGATGCCCCTGCGGTTGCCGACTGCCACGGCCCAGGGCAGGTACGAGTCGGCCACGATGGCGGCCGGCGCGGGCTCCAGCTCGTCGAGGAGGCGCTCGAAGGGGTCGCCCATCCTGGTGAACACGGCGTCGAGGAACCCGGGGAAGTCGGCGGCGCGGCCCGACTCGGAGGGGATGACGTTGGGGATGGTGCGGAGGCGGATTGCCGTCGGCGGCGGCGGGGCGGGTGCGGCGCGGAGGAGGGCGAGCCACTCCTCGGTGACGACGAAGGTGACGAGGGCGCCGTGGGCGGCGAGGAGGCGGCACAGGCACATCATGGGGTTGACGTGGCCGCGGCCCGGGTAGGGAACCGCCACCAGGTGGCAGGTCGACGAGGCGGCCGCCATGGACTGTGTCATTCTCCCCTGCGCCGCTTAATGTGTGGGTTGAGAGGTGAGAGCGAGAGAAAAGGCGCAAAATAAGTGAAGCTGGTGAAGGCCACACATTGGGCATGGCGTTTGCCCTATTGTACGTACGATATTTTTTACTGGGAGGACCACATGCAGACGTGCTTTGGCTAAGGCTGCTAAATAGACTCCGCACATTTTGATCGTTTATATCGTGTCGTATGGCGGAAGAATAAAACCAATCAAGCTGGAATCGAAAACTCAAAAGAGTCATCAATCCGACAAACATTACCATTCAATGTTGGCAGATACAGAGAATGCATAAACAGAAGTTTGATACAAGTCACAGTTGATGCACATGAGTAGCAATTCAACACACCTAGCACATTCATAGCTGATATGCATCATCCTCAAATGAAGTCGTTGGCCTTAGGTTTTAGAAAGACAAATCACAACCTAAGAGCAATATTTCCGTAAATAGTCTTACAATGCAGAATATATATTATTCAGTTTTTGCACTGCTTAAGTCCTTTTAGAAAAGAAATGATGCTGCCGTGTGATGAACCACCTTCCTCGATCGCTTTAAGAGAAGCCCTCTGCAGTTCTCTTGCTCTTCTCCTCATCTCTTTACCCTCGACGCCACCGTCCGAGTCCATGAGTCTCTTGACAAGCATGGCAACATTATCTCTTCCAACAATGTTGTCTTTCCGCAACTCTTCCTTCAAACTGAGACCAATCTTCCATTCATCGACTACAAGTCGGCTATTAAGTGGTTGATCCCATGCTATGGGGAAAGTGAGCATTGGAACCCCTGCAAATATGGCTTCTAGTATTGAATTCCACCCACAATGAGTCAAGAATCCTCCAACCGAAGGATGATGCAAGACCCTTAACTGGTCACACCATGGCACGACAAAGCCCGATTTACCACATACCTCCTGCATTCTTGGAGAGTTGCCACGAGCAACCCACAGAAACTTGGTTTCACTGGCACGTAAGCCCATTGCAATCTCTTCCATCTGAGATTCCAGGACTGAGTGGAAACTGCCCAATGAGACATAAAGTACGGATCGCTCCTTCTGGGAATCGAGCCAACTGAAGTAGTCGACATCATTGCCACTGCATGGAATTGACTTGTTCACTTGCGGCATCATGTAAGGAATACAAGGGCCCACAGAATACACAGGGCATGAGAGCTCTGATCGTAGCGAGTCAATTACACGAGGCCCGAGCTCATAAAATGAAGTGAAGAGAATGATTTGTGCTTTTGGAACCCAATTGGCAGACTCCAACGCTCTTTTTAGTGTCGTCGCCATTGAGATGGACTTGACATCAGCTAATCTAAATGAAATTAGGCCAGGAACCCACTGTCCCAAAAACTCTTCTCCTGAGTAGAAGTTAGAAATATCACAATTATGCTGTAAGTGTGAGACCCAAATATTCTTTTTGATCCTATGCACATATGCAAGATGAATTAAAAGGAGCAACAAATAAGAAAATCACTGAAAGCACAAACTTGATATAATTCCAGTCCAGATTCTTATGTGCAAATTGAACTTTTAAACTGAATCATGTTTTACCTTCATATAAAATGAAACATAAGTAAAAAATTACTCTTTTGGCATAACGGAAGCATGAAGTTCTGTACTATACAATGGATCTATTTTAAAGAAAGGTATAATTGAATTAGTCTTTTTGGTAGGATGAGCCTTGATAAAATAGTACAATTGTTCTTTTGCAAGCAATCAGGATTGGAGTCACCAAAACAACCTCTCTATTTTTAGGGGTAAGACTATTTATTAACTCTCCTCAAACTTAAAACTGGCTGGAACCTCAAGAAGGCCCTAGCTTTGTTCTATGAATTATGCGACTGAATACAGATCTTGTTGATGGTATGGCAACCTACTAAAAGAGAATTAAAAGAAACGCCACAATTTGCAAGCATATGGTGTGTTTCCATCTTATGATCAAACTACAAATTGGTTTTCAGAGAGAGATTTTGAAAAGAGAGAAAGAGTCCAGCAGGCATATGATGATGTCTTATAAATAATGCATGCATACCCCCTTACACTAGGCTTCTAGGGGTCTTATGCATTTCCTGCCAATCTCCTTGGAGGCAGCGAATGATCCTATTGACGATTTCAAAATAGGAAAGCGAACATGGTAGAAGACTAACTTATTAAGTTTGTTGAACCTGAACACTGGCCCAGTGCTTACGTTCAAGTTAATAGGTTAATAGTTGCATGATCCTTATAAGTAACTCTTAGTCCGCTTCCAACGGGTGATGTGACACTAAATTGGGGTTGTTAAAATATAATACTTGGATAGGCACAATGTGATTAATCAAATTTCACCCACAACAAACCCCTACTCTTCAAGGTTGATCTTGACTAAGCTGATGAGAGTCTGTGGTCCAGACTAGCTTATATACATTAAAATGCATTTCTTGCACTAAGTTGATGTGGGTAGTTTTAAGCTGCAGCTGATCATTGCTTCAAGGGAGTGATTGCCACAATTTTGAGCCACGTACAATGAAGAATTTTAGGGATTGTCATGACTTTATTTCATAAAAAATCAAGAGTCACCATTAGTATCACCAATAAAAGATTGACACATGGACAGAACCACACATTGGACTCTTTAAGAAATTCCACTGTGACCTATCAGTTCACCTGCCACATCAGCACTGGGTTTTTTTTTAAAAACCAAGCTGTTCGAAATCTCCATACCATAAAAAGGATTTAATTCAAAGGTAAGGGTATCCACTTTTTTTCATTGCTCCCAATTACCATATTTCCAATTCCATCTATTCTTGCAGGACCCTATGGTTTCAGCTCCACGAGTCCACCTTGGAGAATTGCCACCTTAGCAATTTCCACCGCCTACTTGGAACATGCTTCGTCAATGTTGGCTTCAATTCTCCTCCTCGGGCAGACAATCGATTAAGGTCTCCTCAATAAGAAACTTCTAAGAGACCAAATTTCACATTTTTGGGTAATGAACAATCAAATATACTTGTCCCATGATGCTAAGCATCATTACGTTAATTATTTACATATTTTTAGATCTCAATGAGTGGTTAATGAGCAGGTTTGCTCAGGAAACTCCTTTTCTTGAGATTACGCTAGTTTAAATTTGATAGTATAATTTGCTACATGGATTTTGATGTTTGTGGTACTCCAAACAATGTTATTGAACTCACCCTTTATCTTTTATTTAAGGGTTATTTTCAAATCTATTAATTGGATTTCATTCTGCCAGAAATAATAATTATGGTTAAGAAGTACCTGATAGGTTTATAATTAAGCAAAAACCCATCTCAATTATCAAGTTTTGTTATCTATATTTAACATACCCAACTGAGATGCAAGAATTCTAAAAAAGTCACAAGATTGTTGCACGATTCTAAATAATTGGAGTCAATAATTGCCCCAAAAGCTTAAGACTGGTAGGAATTCAGTTACCCTTTCTAAATTTCTCTCTCAAAGTGCAGCATCAGAAGAAGATATAGAAATTAAGATTAAAGAAAAAAAAAAAAAACATAGGGAAATGCGCGAGAAGACCTGCGACGTGGTCGGACACAGCCACCAGAGACAGCAGATGACTAGGGATGCGGTCGAAGTGGTAGAGAACGGAGAAGGCGGCGGGGGATATGGTGACCAGCAAGGCCACCGGGATGCCCCTGCGGTTGCCGGCAGCCACCGCCCACGACAGGTACGAGTCGGCGATGATCACGGCCGGCGGGAGATCCAGCTCGTCGAGGAGGCGCTCTAAGGGGTCGCCCATCTTGGTATAGACGGCCTCGAGGAAGCTAGGGAAGTCGGCTCCGCGGCCCGCCTCGGAAGGGATGACGTTAGGGATGGTGCGGAGGCGGACGGCGGCAGGCGGCGGGACGGCGTCGGCGGCGTGGAGGAGGGCAAGCCACTCCTCGGTGACGACGAAGGTGACGACGGCCCCGTGGGCCGCGAGGAGGTGGCACAGACACATCATGGGGTTGATGTGGCCGCGGCCCGGGTAGGGAACCGCCACCACGTGGCAGCTCGCCGCAACGGCTGTGGCATTAGCCGCTTTTGCGTCGAGATTACGGGGCTCGGGATCCATGTGTGCCCTCTTCTTTTGGGGGTGAGAACCGCATTGTATATGAGTAGTGAGTACACGTGCTCTAAATCGATTGCACGTGTCAAAACGGGTTGCATTTTTAATTTAAATTGGATTATATGTTTTTAACCGAATTTAAATTGGATTTAAACTAAAAAAAAATTGCAGTATTCCAAGTTCGAACGAAGTTTTCAGGTTTAATTTTTGTCGAATATTAAAATAGAGAAGATTAAAAATATAGGACTATTTCTCGAAAAATAGTTTTTCTAAAAGAGAGCACCTTTTATTTTTATTTTTTTGAACGTCACCTGTACAATGACGGTTATAGCGGAAACGAGGAAGGAAACGGACGGCCTCTCCATGGCGTGGTCTCTGCTTTGCCTCTATCGTCCTCCTTTCTGCAGCGTGAGTAGAGGTTCATCCTTCTCGCTCCCAAGCTCACTGTCCTTCCCGACTTCCTCTCCTGCCTTAGAGGTATTACCTCGTTCCTCCTTTTCTCTATCCTTACCCTCTCCTCTCGCTGACCCAAAACTCCGATCTCGTTGGCCGCTGTCGTAGCACCGAGGGGCCCTATCCATTTTCTGGCGGAGTTCTCGCGCCAGGACACCAAGGGATCCTCTGTGAATGGACAACAAGGTCGCCTAGGTACCCTCTGACGAGGAGCTCATGGCGCTCCGGGATGACGTCTCCAATTACATGACGAAAGCGACCTCGTGAGAAACCAAAACTCTCAATTCTCTCGGGATTTGGTTGGTTTTTTTTTTTTTTGTGTGTGTCAAAGTTGCGATTTTGATGGTGTCCTCAGTGCGGGTTTCACCTCATTCGAACCACCAAATTGCGGGGTTTACCAGGTTGGGATGCGAAGCTCTTCTCTTTTGGGGCCGTTGGTTTGATTTTTGTTGGTTAAATGAGCTAAAGTTGTAATTTCTTTTAGTTTTTCTCTCTCTTTGTGATCACAACTAGCAGAAGGGGTTCAATAGGCTAACGATTGAGAGATTGAAGGAGATTTGGTGTTATAGGAAGATTAAGCATGAGATGGGGCTGCCTTGTCGAGGGCAGAGAACAGAGAATAACTGCCGCATGCTCAGGGCAAGAAGGTTGCTGTTGCTGGCAAGAAAGAGAGCTGCTCGTTAAGTAATCTGTTCACCACATATTCTCTTAGAATTGCTTCGACCGTGGTGAGTTATGTTCTGTTGACAACAATTTCTACAGGCCCTTGTGGGTGTTAATAATCCAACTATGTGATGGAGAAACTTTTTCAGGTTCTGTTGTTGCTTTATGAAATGCACCAATACCATGGTTGACTTGTGATTGAATTACACGGTTCATTATTGAGTCATAATATTGGCATTTTCTACTCTTAAAACTTTAAAACTTAATATTTATGTAACTGAGTTGCCGTTTTCCATCATGACCCTGATAAGCTTTTGCTGCAAATTATTTTGTCGTTTAAAATAATCTTTGTGTTGCTAACTCATGGCTACTGAGTCTTTTATAGTAGTTGACTGAGGCCCCCTCCACCCCACCTTGAAAGATGCACCGGTAAGGCTTAAGATGTTATTTATGTTTTCCCATCTGTGGACTTTAGTTTCACAAATTTGTCATAGCCATCATTGAGTCACTGATTCTTTTGGATTCATCAAAGATTTATGCAACGTTTCTCTGAGTGATCCTTTATTGTTTTAGAGCAAATACTTGGTTGTCGCATAGCAAATCTTTGGGAGTGTCATTCTACAATAATGATTAATGTTTATAATAACCATACCATGGTGATATTATCAGATACTGAATTCTATTTTATCTTTTTTTTTTTTTTAGTTTATAATAATTATTTCTTGGCTATGATAGGAAGAAAGTTGTTTCTGTAGCTGAATTTGCACCTGCAAATACATTTCCACATTGAACAATATTCGTAGCATGCAATCGCTTTAAGTATGATTCCTGTATTCATTGTTAAGATTCTTAGTGCGCACTACCTATGGCAATTATTTTGCTTGAACCTGATTGTTTGCACAAGATTCTTTCCCTAGCTCAGTCGCATAACTAAATTAGGACTTAAAGATTGAACTCTGGAACAACTTTGCTCATTGCTGTAATAATTCTCTTGGACCATTCTTTTAGTTTCCTCCTTAAGAACGATAACCTTATTAAGTTGGTTCTTTTTACTTCTTTTGCAATTATTGTAAGATCACGTTGATCATATTTGACTGAAGTTGCTTTTAGATATTGGAAGAATGTTGTAGTCTAAAAATGATTAAAATGATACATGCAACTCTTTCTAAATGAATGAGATGATAGACGAGGTAGACCCCGGATACAAGTAGCAAATCACAGTGGTCTTTTATGTGGTTATGATTTGCATATGCGAATGGTTATCTTTCTTGTCCAATTACTTTTGGCTATTCATATGAATTATAGTCATGTGATATCTTCAATCTTCTTGTTGATGTATGTTTGGTTTTGAGGAATGAGTACATTTCATCATACATCGTAGCTTTACCGTGAAATGTGGGAGGTCCTCCGCTGTATGTGTTTGGCTTCACAATAATTGTTTTCTTATTCCATAGTGGAATTGCCTCAACTAAAATGAGTACATTTCATCATACATTGTAGCTTTACTGTGAAATGCGGGAGGTCCTCCGCTGTATGTGTTTGGCTTCACAATAATTGTTTTCTTATTGCATAGTGGAATTGCCTCAACTAAGCAGAGTTAATTTCTTTTCCAATTTTAGATGAAAAGCTGAATACTGAAATGACAAAATCGAATATACAGTTTCTGATCTCTGACTCTTATATCATTATGGATTGAATTGAGACAGGTAGAGCTCCCAAAAATTCATGATATGTGATAGGCATTTGCGGAGGGGACATCATTTTGTGAAAGAGAACAAGGAACTTCAAATCCAGTTTGCTTTTGCTACTTTTGACTTCCATCTAATTCTCAGTGATGCTTATGTTGAAGAAGGTAGTTAACTGTCACTGAGTGCTTTCCTTAATGCAATGGAGCCAATTGAATCTATTTTTCTTCTGTTTGAACTGGTTACTGAAGCAATCTATTCGAATGTGTTTATGCTGGTTTCAAAAGAAAGATTGCACAGACCTTAGAAACAACTCAGATCTTTCTTTTCTTAATGGAAAAGGGAATTCCAAAAACTTGGATGGGAAGAGCGTGAGTGATGATGCCATACCTAATGGCAAGTCGGTAATGCGGATCAATGCAATTTGTTTTAAATCACTATCTCCTGCAGGTTGTCTACCTATGCGGTGACCTGAAATTTCCTTTTCTAGAAAATTGCCATTTCTAAGAGAAGGTTTTCAGCCAAATGGAGAAGAAATGGTTTATCTAGCAGAACCCAGATTGTAAAAAGTCAAGATATGTGGTTGTTATTGTTGTGTCGTTCTTGTTCTTTTTACCGTTGTTCCTTGTGATTTTATTCAAGTTTAAGCCTCAGACATATGTTATATATGCACTACTTGAGACCTTATCCTCTGAAGCTGATGCCGTGCACTAAAATGGGAATGCTACTTAAGTTGCAACATAAGTGGCATATTACAAACTTACCTTCGAAGAATTAATTGGGACCTCTGCTCATGATTTTGCATAAGCAATTACATGGTATGTTTAATTAGGCTCTATAATTTTCTTTGTATGGTTGTATAAGCACAATCCTGTCCTTTCTGTCCAATGATCTTTAAGACTTTGATCATTCATTTTTTTTATTCAATTTTATAGTCCACATAATTGATTTGACATGTATTACTGAGGCTTGAACTTAGTTGGATACAGGTATCTAAACATGCTAAGTCACAACTAGAATATTGATACAGTAACATGCTAGAATAATTAAAGCCTGTTTAACTTTAATACACTACTGGCAACTCAGGAACTCTTGTGCTGGCATCAACATGAACTCAGTTTTAACTAAGAAATATGTTGACAACGGTAGCATACTCGGGTTTCAGAGTGCTGAGATGGCTGACGTTTTGTTGCGGTCTCCACAGCTACAAAAACCTATCCAAAATAAGTCATTTTTAGCTGCGCGAGCAAGGTTCACTCTGATTCGAACCCTCTCAAAATTTTATTTGGTATAGTTTCACTCCACTTTGTTGACTTTTGAATTTCTAAAGCTATATGGAGATTACCAGCACTTTGAAATTGCTTAAATTTTGTCATGTTCTGCAGACAGATGATAGAAGGCAAAGAATGGCCACTGTTTGTTGCAGGCGGGAACAAAGCATTCATGTGTGTCAAACATGACTGGAAGCAGAAACACTATCATTCTTATGAGTGTTGCGAAATAGTCGATGGCTCTGCAGAGTACAAAGTTCGAGGGACAAGTTCAAGCGCATCACAGATAGGTATCATTAGATTTGTGTGAGAGCCTGTCTCCAGCGTATGGTACCTGCAGAGATGTCTTACATGAGGTGGTGGATGCTGCAGCGGCTTCAACATATGCACTTGTTGTTCCTGCTACGCCATGTGAGCTGCCACCAGTTCATGCTTCTCACAAGTAGGATTGCAGTACAATGGGAGTGCTCATCAAGTGACCAAACTCTGTTGCAAGCTTCCAACAAGCCATGTCCAGATCTTGAGAAATGAGAAAGCATAGAAGGAGCCAACACTATGCCTGTGGATCTCTGCCTTGGATTGCACCTCTTATCTCTCTTATATTAGTATCTTAGATCGAAATGTTGCAGTTCCAGAGAAACAAATCCCTACCTTGGATTTGGGTTATTGCTGTTCTACCGCAAATGATTATGTTTCTGGCAGGCATCCCCAATATCTACTTGACTGCAGTGCTACCCATGATCTTACTGCCACACTCTCCTATTTTATTTCTTTTGGTACATTTCCTCCTAACTTATTGAGCTGGAGTCGATAGCATGCTTTGACGAAGTACAAGATTCCAATGCACACAACTACAATGTACAGTTAGACCAAATTATAACAGAGGATCAAAATAGATATGACTTGTGGTGATGATTAAGTAGCATTATATCATCCCACCATGTTTCATGATGTTTCAACGAGCAGTTGTGGAATAATGTTTTTGATATTACTTGAGCTAAAGATACACATCTTTCAATTATTGTTTATTATTGTTCCGTGAAAATCCTAATTCGATTGATTTATAAAGATTTGATGGATATATTACGATTAATTTTTAATTTAAATATTTAAAATTAATAATCTAGTTTTAATAAAATTAATAGATTAGTTATCTAATATTAGATCATGATTAGAAGCTCAAGTAAAAAAATATTGTTATGATAAATTATCAATTTTTTATGATTATAATATTTTCTATAGTGAATTGACAAACTCGAGTGATGAGATGATTTTAGACACATTGATTTGATAATCGTAAATTAGAGAGTTTAAATATTAAATCTAAATAAATGATAGTATGAACATTAAATCTTCATAAAATAATTTAGATATTGTGTAACATCATATGTGGAATTAAATTAAAGATGTCATTTATTGACGAAGTGGGGGACGTCTCTTCCTGTGCTCGGGTCACTCGGCCCAGACACAAGGCGTAGGGAGGAAGAGCAAGCCACCGGATGGCCGGGCGCTGTCGGTGGTTCTGCAGCACCGAGAATGGGCAGGTGAGGGAAAAGGTGAAAGCAGCGACGCCAACACTGTTTGCATTTACACCTTGACGAGCTTTGTTCCGTTCCTGTAGCCGCTTTGAGCTGCAAGCGCATTCACCCCCGCCCTGCCCTCTCCCCGAAAAGGAACGCTGGGATTTATGGGGATGGCTGGAGTCAGGAAGGGAACAATTCCCCTCTCTTCTTCGTATGATGTCAACTCTCATCGGGGAAGAATGAACAGTGTCCGTGGGTCAACTTTGGCTTCCTCCTCGTGAAAGTGAATGGCGTCTGCAAGGCATTAAAGAAGAACTTGCCACCGAGTCTCCTTCTCCTTTAATTGGTTTCATCCGTTTCAGCAAAACCCATTAATTACGAGGCAGGAAGGAAAACTTGGTGGTCTCCCATATTTAATCTGCTCACACTTCTCCTCTCGAAGCTAGTCTTGCATTTAATAGGCCATGCCAATGTGGTGTCTGCCCTGTTCACAACCTGGCTGTTGTCATGCCATGGGGGAAGGGAGAGGTGACATCCACGGCAAGAGATGAGAAAGAGAGAGGCAGGGGATAGATAAAGGAGCTGATTAAGAACATCCACGGGAGTCTCTGACCACGTTCACATCCAAGCCATGGAGCGGAGACTGACATAAAGCAAAAGCCTTAATATTCGCATGTGGAAGCTCCCAATGCCGTATAGCCAAACGCCAACACCGCATTCATTGGATTGCTGTGTTTTGCTCAAACACTGCAGACAAGCCCCAGACCGGCCGGGCCATCAACAGTAGGAGAAGACAGGGACGTGGTAGTGGCTCCATCCCCTCCATTTTTCTCCTCCTCTTCCATTAATCCAATGGGACTTGTTAATGCAATGACATGGACAAGTTTCATGGGGTACGTGAGATCTCGAAAGATACAGATGCGGTGCATGGATGGATTCGGTAACATGCTTTAGGTTGCAGGCTTCGTCGACAGTCGTCATCGCAAGAAGCGCTCTCTCTCTCTCTCTCTTCTGCTGCTGTACTTGCAGCTGCTTGATATAAACAAGCATTGCGACCTCTATCATCGTGTACTCCGCATAGGTTAAAGACCGAAGACTGTGGCCAGTTCATCAGGTTATAATAGTAGCAGCAAAAGTAGAAACGAGATGGAAGTACGGAAAGGCTCATGCCCTGACACAGACTTTGACCTCATGAGAGCAACGAGGCGCAGACAGAGAGAGCGAGGGGGGAGAATAGGAAGAGGAGGGCACGACGTCCGATGTGCCTCCCTCCCTCTCTCTGATACCTGTTGACAGAGTGAGTATATAGAAACGCTTTTGTGAATTCGTTAATAGATAGATAGATAGATAGATATTAAAATGCTTTGTGAAGTCATACGAATAATTATTTCTAATTTTTTTTATTTCTGAGAATTAAAAAAGTGCTACGAAGAAATTTTGAAACAAGAAATTAAAATATGAGATTTAGCGACTTCAAATAATTTTATAAAAATTAAATATAAAGGTAAAAAAAAAAATTGCCCCAATGGTGGATCCCAAAACAGTGGTGGCGGTAAGTGTTCTTACAGTTCTTGCATAGTTTCGTTACCATCGGATGCTCCCCAATCATGTGATGGGCTCAGTAACCAATCAAAAGTTGCAGTTAAAGAGGACCCACATCCACAAGACACGACAGGAAGCCACGTGGATAAGTCCATGGTACTCGCTAGTCAAACCAATCCAAGGCTGCCTCCCAAGAAATCAAAAGGCCAAAAGGATGAGGAAAAGAAGAATTAACATTGAACTTAGAACAAAGGAAGGAGATAAACCAGAGAGAGAGAGAGAGAGAGAGAGAGAGAGAGGGAGAGGGGATCAGCAGCGCATCTTCCATGTCGCACTTTTCTCTCCTTTTGATGCCATTCTCCCTCACACTTTTTCCCACCTCCAATGCCCCTCGGTTTAACCCTTCCACAAGCTACCAAGTGTAGCAGCATAAGCTTTCTCTGCATCCTCTGCAAAAGCTTACCCCCCCAGCCATTTAAGTACTGGGAAAGGAAGGAACAATAACAGAGAGAGAAGATGAGCGAGAGAGAGAGAGAGAGAGAGAGGTGTCTTAGTCACACAAACAGCTGGTGCAATTAAATATCTGTATTTTACTTCCCTATCCTCATAAAAAACATCATCAACATCATCATCCACCTTATTCTATGCCCCTAACAAAAGCTTGCTTAGAGATTCCTTCATTTCAGGAAGTAAAAGAATTCTACTCCCTCCCTATCATCAGAAGGAAAAAAGATTAAAAACAAAAGGTAAAGTAAAAAAAAAGAAACGAAATTCAACTCTCCCTCACCCCAATGACCATGTACACATCTTTCACCATGGCTGAGCTTCAAAATTCAGCCTCGGCCATCAACTTTAGCAACCATAAAATTGCCTATATAATCACACAATGCAACTCCATGCTGCACATATGTATTAACATTTGATGCATGTTGCTCCCACTGCTGCAGCGATCCTCTGTGCAATGATAGCTCATGTTAATCATCTTCCACGAAGATTCTGCCAATGAAATCCTGGAACCTTCTCGAGTAGAGCTTGGGGTCCACCGCCGAGATGGAATTGGGATCGACGTGCAGCGATTTGTAGGCATGCTCCAATTTTTTAGTGATGTCGTAGTCCTGGAGGATATCGATTATACCAAAGCAGAGCAGCACATCATGGAGCTCACCACTTCGTGTTGGCGTAGATAACCCACCACCAGCTACAAGAAATGGCTCGGACTCTGTTCTTGTAATGCGCTCTGCTCTTGCAGGCATGTTTGCACCCAGACGGATCGATGGTTTCCTGTTCATTGCAAAGAAATTTCGATATAGATGATATGATCAAGAGAAACATTACAACAACAGGAACAATTGTCCTTGAAACAGGAAATGTAATCATTCTACAGAAGATAATTAAGAGATCATGTTCTCTCCTTTTGCTACACATGAAGCACACCTAGGACTCAAATGATGCCATATTCATCCCATGTAGGCCAACTAGATGACAGTGGAGCTACATCATGATGAGAACCACATCATGCCACTTACAATTGCTACGTGGGGCCTGATGAAGGAGGAAAGAGTCCATGAATTTTATAATGATCCAATTACTCCATCCACGGGAACAGAAGTAGATCATTGGCTGATGACTACTTGACAGTTTACAAAGCAACAGCTTTAACGGGTTGAGTTAGCAAAATGATTAATTAATTGCAGATGTATGAAAGCATAAAAGAGAATAAATAATTAGTTCTTGGAGCTGTGTTCTATGGACAAAATTCGGAAACAGTGATCCCCTATCTCTGATGGTAGCAGACAATGACTCCTAGAATTACTCTACCACAAGGTTCTCTATGAAAAGCTAACTTGGATTTACAAAAGCACTCATCCAATTAGCACAAATTGCAGTAAAAGAAGGCATCTGAAATCTAGTTTTCCACCATACCAAGAATGAAGATTAACCGGAAGCACCACTTTTCTATCACACCATGCATCACTAATGTTGCTCAAGGAGCATGTAACACCACTAAGCTTTTAATCAGAAAACATGCATTGAACTCAACAATGATAAGACATACCGTGTGTCCAGCATCTGATCATCTTGACAGGTTGACGCTGAGAAGCTCAAGTCAGACCAGGCTTCTCCACGGTGAAATGAGTCTTTGTCATATAATTCTGATCATCATTTCTATGATTAGATCAATGTCAGATTCATGAACTGTTTACAGTTAAAATCAAGCTTCGACTTACTTGGTAAATCCGGAAATGGTGACAGGCTTATTTTAGAAGCTGAGAGATGATCACAGAAGTGTACTCCCACCAGGAGACTATAATCCATAATCCCCTCTGCTTCTAAGAACTCGCAGTCCTTCTTGATTTGTCTACAAGGTGATAAAGGTTCTATCAGACCAAAGAACACAAAGCGGAGATTGAAACAAACCAAAGCAATCAATCAAATTTCTAGTATTAGAATGTGATCTTACTCGAGAAGCTCTATGTACCAAGACGTTTTAAGGCGAAATACAAAGTCGAGGTCGAGATCCTTAAGGGTTGTTGTCTCATCAATCTCACCCTCAGCCTTGTCAGTTGTTCGGCCATGGGAAGAACCTTTCAAATCAAATCTTCTATGTATTTGATATCCAGAGCAGAACAAATTACCCATAACAATGAAACGGACCTGGATTCCAGCCAACATACATGTGTCAGAAGATCAGATAATAACAAATATATGTAGAAATTACAATAAAAAGTGAAGCCATGTGGTTATGTTACTGTAATATAACACAAGCTTATGCTTAAATATTTGCATACCTTCTGACCACCAATTGGTTTCACACAATGCACACCATAGAATCTCGTCACTAACGAATTCTCACAGTGACATACATGTCGGTAATAACTGGGTAACATCCTAAGGAGTACCTGCAAGTGCATTGCAAAACAAATGGAATCAGTATCAAGGGCCATACTTTGCAAGAAACGTACACAAAATACATGAGTATTACCAGCCGAAAAAAATCTCAAATTAACATTGTTAAATTCATCAAAGACCCCAAGGGAAAAATTAAGTGTTTACTTTGAAACAAGTAATAAAACCAACTCCAAAATAAACAGGCTTGGAAGCATTGATCACTCCCAACTGAAGAACAAAAAGGAACCCACAGTGTGTTATAGCACAATGTCATTTCACTAGTTATATAAATACCAATGGCCAAAAGAAAAACCCCAATCTATATCAAAACTATTAACAATTAAATTTATCAATGCCTTTTCAAGTTCATCTGCAATAATTGAATAATAAAACATGTCTTTCTTTCCCACAACAAATGAAATGACTCGACGAAGGTGATCCATAACTAGAAGACCTGGAGAATCCACAATTTTGGTAAAGGAAATCCTGGAGAGCTAATCAGCTAACCTTCACTTCAGATTTCTTTACTGTCTTAATCATAAATCGATCATCCTGGGTCAGGAAAAAGAAGCTGCCACTCTTCCCAGGGGAAGACAGCTCCCTCAATGCGTCATTTCCACAAATAGCTAACATATAATCTGCCGGATCCACCGAGAACAACTTCCTCAGGTGCCTGCAATCCAAGAACCAAATCACATACTTTCATCAATTAAAGACGCAAATTCCATTAAGCTAGAAATCATTCGAATAAAAAAAATACCCGAAGACCCTGGGGCAGTAGTCCTTCCAGCGGAATTCGACCGACTGGTGGGGTGGAGTAGTCTTTGATCCCTCAGGAGGAAACCTTGTCCAGAACTTCTCCATCGGATCGAAATCTGCTGGCCTCAGCTCCCGCAGTTGAGTCGATCCTGGCTTTCCAATCGAGTATCTGAGTCCAAAAACCAAATCGACGAAACAATTCAGTGCTTGCATTCATGGGTCAATCTTAGCAATTGCAGAATAAACCCTTTGACCATCTACCTAATGCCTAATTGAAGGTTTAACATCAGATCGTAGTTCTTGTGCCCCTTCGATATTGTCTGCCCCGGCTTCTTTGCCTCCTGCATCAACAAGACGCTGGGCCTGCGTCGCTGGTGCACAGACCCGATGAGGGTGCCACTTCCATGGTCGAATGCCAAACCATCTTTGTACATCATCGATGCCTCGAGGGTGTCGATGATATCGCAGGTGATGTCCCCTGCGTCTCCGTCCGACTCCCAAATGCAGATCCTGGGGAAGTTCTTCTCGGCCGCCGAGCTCCCCCTACCGGCCGCTCCTCCATCGACCGACGACGACCGCTTCCTGGGAGCAAGGACCAGCGGTGCAGTTGGCGCCGATCCATCATACAACTGAAAGAAGGGGTTTCTCCTCCCGTCGGTCTCCTTCCAAGCAGCAGTGGCGGCGGGGTAAAAGGTTCCGTTGAGGGCCTTCGGCTCGCCGCGGTTCCAGCTGCCGACGTAGCAACTGCCGTCCGGCCAGGTGAAGACGCCGCTGCCCCTTGGGACGCCGTTCTCCCACTGGCCGTCGTATCGGTTGCCGTTAGCCCAGATGAGCGCGCCGCGGCCGTTGATGACGCCGCCCCGCCACTCGCCCACGTACTGGTTGCCATTCCGCCAGACGTAGCGGCCGCGGCCCTCCTGAAGGTTGCGCCGCCACATGCCCTCATAATAGTCGCCGTTGGCGTAGGACTTGCTGCCGAATCCGTGCTTTCGGTCGGCCACCCACTGGCCGCGGTAGGTGTCTCCGTCGGCTCCTGTGAAGGTGCCGAAGCCCTCCATCCGGCCGGAGCGGAAATCGCCCTCGAAGGTGGCGCCGGAGGGCCAAGAGAACTTGCCCTTCCCAGTAGCCTTCCCCCGCCGCCACTCCCCCTCGTACATACACCCGTCCGCCCAAAGGTACTTCCCACGCCCGTGCGGCGCGCTGCCCACGAACCCTCCCGTATACAGGTCCCCGTTCGGTAGCACCTTCTCCACCGCCGCCTCCTCAGCGGAGTCGACCGTAGGCGTCACCCTCCGCCCGCCTCCCCCACCCTGCGATCTACCCCTAGGATGAACAGGAGGCTTTTCCCCGTCCTCAGCCGCCTCCTCCACGCCGGCTCCGGTAGTGGTGGTGCCAACGGTCGCGTCGCTATTGTCATCAGCAGGTCGCCGCATTCTACGTCCTCCCCCGGCGATCGCGAGCCCTAATCGCTGGCCGTTGCGACGCGCATTCCTCACCGATGAATGCAGATCCAGCGCCTGTTTCCTCCTCCCCCAAAAGATGGCTCTTTTCCGAAGCGAATCAAGACCCAAGCCGAACCGGAGAACAAAGACAGGAAAGGGTCTCCAAAAAAATGAGATGAGTTGATAGACGGAGAGAGAGAGGACCAGAGAAGAGAAAAGATTGTTGTCGAGAGAGGACGCGGAAGAGGAGAGGAAGGTCTGCCACAGTTGCCGCTTTACCCTTCGTGTAGGAAACGTTGCAGCCGCGACGCGAGAGAGAGAGAGAGAGAGAGAGAGAGTAGTAATAATACAATCCAACGACACTTATACTGATCCGCGGAGACACCGTATCGTGTCGCAATGACGATAATGCTTCTAGACTCATCCTTAATTACCCAACAGACCATTCGTTCCAACTGTCAGCCCCCGAGGACTATTTACCAGGATCGCCAAACCCACACGGTGCACAGTTTACCATATTACTCCCTCTGATTCGATCAACTGAAGTACGCATCCCGGTCCCACTCAGGCGTGGCGAGGATTTAGCGCGTGAGACGGCCGATCCCGTGCCCGCTGTCTCGACGGTGACTTGGTTTTGCGGATCGGCGTTTTTAACGGTATCGTCCTTGGAAAAATCCGACATGATATGTTTCCATCTTTGGTAGACTACTTGGTCTTAATTGTCGTGGATTTCTTCGTTCGATGCTCGCCGTTATTTAGGTAAACGTAGCTGATGTCGGCTCCTAATTAGATTCTCTCGTCTTTCTTAATCACCTCAATTTTCAATTCACAGATTAAATTCTACGCATTTAATTGATTGAGGTGGGTGAGGATTAAATTCTAATTAGGTGCGGATATAATTGGCAATGTGAATTTGGAGGTCGCATGCATGACTTGCTATTGATCAAAAGAGAGACCGGGTTCATATGGGTTGTGATCATCACCCTGGAGATCGACGGTGAGATTGACACCTAGATGAGAGAGAAAGTGAAAGATGATGGGGTCCTCACGTTGTGTTAATTAATGGGTGTGAAGGCAGATAAAAGATTTAGGTCGATATTGAAGCTTATTTTTTTTTGTGTTCTCGGCATGATTCATTTAAGATAATGTTACGATTATCAATTTCATTTGATCTAAATTATTGATCAAAATAGAAGTTGATAATAATATACTCGTTAAATTCTTATAAGTTAATTTTAATATTATTTATTTTTTAATCAAACTCTATGTATATGTGGTGTAGTGAATGGAGATTCCACATCTTGACAAGTCTTCTTATTTTATTGATAATTATTTTTTACTCGAGCTTTTTCACCATATCAAAATACTAAATCGATTCTTATATCAAATATCATAACCCAAGCTTGATATGCTAACTTGTGACACGTTAAGAAGTCTAGACCAGTAGAATTAGTAATTTAATCTCTTCTGTAATAAATCTGGTCAATGAAATAAAAACAGTCTATTCTACAGTTGAAAATACTACTTCTGTAATAGATCTCTTCTCCCGCTTTCTTAGATCTTGTTTGTTTCTTTTTTAAACTTATGAATTTAGTACATATAGCAAGAACGACTATTCGTTTATCAATTTTATTTGGTCTAAACTATTAATCAAATTATCTAGACTAAAGTTAATAATAGTATATTCATAAAATTCTTATAAGTCAATCTTAATTTTATCCACCTTTAATGTTGGATTAATAGAGATATTACAAGAATCCAACATCATAAATAAATGGATGATAACCTATTTGATGATTTAGTTACAACTCGAGGGTTTATTGATTTTGATGTGTTTTTATAATTTCTTGTTAGAATGACATATTATATAATTCAAGAGATTACGAAGAAAAATTACCAAACTTAGTTAACTTGATGTTATCGATAAGTGATATGATTAGTGTTACGGTAAGTAACTTTTTTAGCCGTGGCCTCGGGGCCGTCGCGGCTTGGTTCGGGTCCGGAAGGCGGTGATCTCCGTGGGGGCGCTCCTCGAGGTCTCCCGGCGGCCGAGCTCGGTGGTTCGGGTCGGGAGGTCGGTTCGACAGGTCGGGTCGGCGGTTCGGGTCGGCGGCTCGGGTCGGGAGGCAGCTCCGCCGCAGCTTCGGGAAGAGGCGACACCGTCTCGCACCTGCACACAGGTCGGGCCGGGAGCTCGGCCCGACCCCTCCGACGATCAAGTTAGAGAAAAATGTGAAGGGGATTGTGGATGAGGCAGAAGAAGAGCCTCTGAGTGTTTTGTGTCTGAGTGAGTTTCTTTTCCCCTTTTGTTCAGGGCTTCGGGGTATTTATAGAGGAGGTTTGATGTTACCCTACGTAGCTGTCTGCAGGGGCAGGACTGTACCTTTGGTGGCGTCTGACATTGCCACTGGGGCTACGTGGGAGACCGGGAGATCGCAGGGTATGGGCGAGCTTCAACCGTTACATGCTTCTGTCTCGTCCGGCTGTGCTGGGTCTGCCATTTTTTGTCATATCAATTAGCATTTCCGATGAATCAAAACTTGATACATGTCATCTTAAGGAATATCGTTTTGTTGAATCGATAGCTGCAAAAAATGATATTAGTCAAAGCAACATCCTTAGATACATTTTCATGTGGAACTAATTAGATAAATATCAAAATTTTCATGGACTTTCGATACCTCTGGTAAAATCTTTTGCTAGAGAAGACGAAGAAGAAGAAGAAGACGAGCAATATGTGATAAGAAAATTTCAGAAACAAAGGTTACAAGATACAAGCATTTTTCATCTTTTTTTTTTTTCTGTCCAATGCGACAATGCTTGAAAATTTGGTTAGGTCAAGTCAATTTCAATTAGTCGGATTGGGAATCAAGAATTGCAATGTCGATTAGGATTTAATTGTATGGTAATACATCAAAGGTGTCATAGAGAAGCGATCGTAGTTGGTTCAGTGCTGCTGGTGGATTCAATGGTATCGATCAGTGGGATTATTAACATACTCGAAGCTTGCTTTTATGATGTGATAGATTAGGATGTATGTGTTAGAATAATCATATCAATGACCTCAAACTTATCGTCCACAGCGATAGCGAAATGATTAGTGATGAGACTAGTAGCCATGGAGAATTCCAAGTAGAGCTCAACGTGTGTGTGTGTGTGTGTCAATCTTCGAGTTCATATTCGAGAGCATTCAATAATAGAATATTTTAGTTAGAAGTTTATAGTCTCATTTTATTATTGATAAATTTTTAAAAATATAATAATATGTTATTTTTCTACCGTCCTATTATTATTATCAATTTTATCCTTTCCTCTTATTTCATCCTTATCATCGTTTATCACCATGGTCGACACTAAAGACTCTCGCTCTTAATGTTATCATTCGAGAAGGAAAAAGAAAAAAGATTAAAAAAAAAAACATACGATCAATAGTTAATTTTTAGTTAAATTATGAGAAATTAAAATTAAAAAATCACTTAAATTGGTTGGAATTAAAACTCCAAAATGGGAATTGATTTGGGTGCATTAATGAATCAAAGAGATGGGATACACTACCAACATTTTTCTTAAATTTTTTGTTCTTTTAAATTAAATTCATTAGTTAGTCCATATCTAACACGAGATGATGGCATGATGTCACACACACATCAAAATAAATGCCGATATAACAAAATGTACTATATGTGTGCCTTTGAACAATTTGGTTATTGATGTAGGACAAAATTCGTGAAAATATTGAAAAAGATAAGTTTTTCTTTGGATTATATGAGTGCATGTGCAATTGCTTAGAATATCAACATTAATATGTCGAGGAAATAAAAAAAAAAAAGATGAATAACTATTTAAAGGAAAACAAAAAAAACATGTCGAGTCAAAGATCAATACCTAAATTTGGAGCTTGCAATAAATAAAGTTGACCAAAGACTTGTAACTAAGTAGTTTGTGTCAACAAATGAAATTGATGTACGAAGAATCTATATCGATATAAGAAGAATAACAATTAAGACAACATAATAACAATCAAGTATGTCAAAATAAGGGACCCTATATGATTTCAAAGATGAGGTGTTGTGGTCCACTTGTCTTGATGATGATGAAAACCTAATGTATTCATTTGGTCCCTCCATCGTTTTAATCTAAGGAGGTGGACTGACTTCATATGGAGTACGACTAGACTCCAATAAAAAAAATAATTATTTTTTTACTTTTTCGATTTAACACCAATTCTCTATGGATAATAAAACTATACAAAACTACTCTTAGAATTTAAGATAAATTCTAAGTGTCCTTTAATTTGATTTCGACTAGATTCATTTACGAGAAAATACTTATAAAGTTATTTGATGTCTTATCCATCATCATTCTTATCGAACCCTAAATGAAAATAAAAAGAGAAAACAATTTGAATATGGGTGATTGAAGTCTTACTCGATGGACACAATCGGATAGATAACTTGACATCCCAAGTGCATGGTAGGAGGGGTTCCACTCGAGTGGTGCAATGTCTTTGCAAGCACTCGATGAGTGACTATCATAGACAAAAATGTTGTCTCCACCACCAATTCACTAACTTTACATAAGTTGATGCAGCCATCAATGGGGTGTCCTATGTTACCCATTTCTCAAGTAGTGGGATCCCCAATTGGAATGTCCACTGATCCCACGTCCATTACGATGTCATGTGGTGTCCAATTCTATATCGAAGATGGATAGAAATATACACAAACAAGGTACTTTTGTATCCTAGTATTATATAATGTATACACATATCATTTAAATAGCGTCCAACATCACACCTCAATTTAAAAGAAATTATCATGAACTTTTCTAGCGTCATCACTTCTTCATAATATATGGACATGATGTTGTGCACCACAGCTAGAGAGAGAGAGAGAGAGAGAGAGAGAGGTCGGGCTCTATAATATGAGCATTTGTCTTTGGTGAGGACAACAATGTCACAACTCTGTGAAAAATAATATCACATGGAGGTCGATAAAGATATATTAATTAACATGATGCATGTAGTATTGATCAACCCTAGAGATGATGGCCATAGAGAAAGCTTGAAACATAACTCCAACATGCATAGAGTAGAAGTCACGCATGATTAGAAGAACACAAAGTCAATCCAAATAGCTATAGATATAAAGCAATGGGCCTTTGTCATGCATGACTCCCCGATATCTAAGCAAACACAATTGACCAATTGTTCTCGACTTGCATAGGAATTAGTTCTTAATCTAACACTCCTCTCTCTCTCTCTCTCTCTATCTATCTATCTATCTATCTATCTCCCTGCACTTGTCATATCTCAAATCTTCTGAAGTGAGTTATGGGAAAAATGCCTTCCCTCTCCATGCATTTGATTGGGCTAGACACAGTCACATAGGTTTAGTTTTGGTGAGTTTATGGGCTTGGGCCTGATGGCTTTGCAATCTTTTTGTTATGGGTCAATTTTATTTCTTCGTCGGAAAAAAAAAATTGATTTATAAGAATCCGACGAATAATGAATGTATTATTATTAACTCGGATTTATGATATGGAACTATCATTAAGATTTTACGATGAGTGTGAGACAGTGTGTACTATATTAAGATTATGTTAGCTTTTTGATAAGATATCAATACTATCTTCGGAGAGGAAGAGTATGAATACTCTGAATTAGTCTCAGATTTGCTGCTTATGCCTCTGCCTCCGGTGCAGTTTGTTCTTACTGTAACTAAAAGAAAGCTGAAAGCTCATCTGATTACAACTATGGTTGCCGCAGAAATGATTTCAGAACTGTCATGAGAGCTTCGATGATATGATCATGAGAGTGTCTCTGAAATCCTCTGTCGATGATATGATCTTGTTACATAAAATGTGGATTCTCTCTTGAGTAGAGAATATAGATAGGTTTACGTCCATGTAGCTTGATCTTGCTCGACCCACCACCAGCAAAGAATGCCTTTGCCTTTGTCCACAAGTGCAGAGATCCTCTGTCTATGATCCCTACTACCGGCATAGGTAATCCAAGTGCCCGACAACATGGAACCAAATTGGCACTGCTGCCGCTCCGTCAGCCAGATTAGAATCTGTGGCAGGTGATGGGCCAGTCCACAATTATTAGTGTTCTTTAGCTTTCTTCTCTCATCAGCTGCAAAAAGGCCTCACGCTAGGAGAGAGTCGGAGATCTCCCCTGGATCTCAAGTGCTTGTCTGTGATGAAAGATGCTCCCTTCGCTGGATCGCATGCCGGAGCTAAATCTCAGATGGTGCAGAGCAAGAAGAGGCAAGCTCGCCATAACATGGTGGCCAAGGTTTAAGCGAATTCTGGGTTGGACAGTGGAGATGAACTCGACAAAGCTTCAGAACGGATTGGTCAACAAAATATTATAGGGTCGGAGAGAAGACATCACGATTTACTTGGATCTGCTACAGAGCAAATTATTCGAACAGAGAGAGAGAGAGGTCTTTCCAAGTCCAAACCACAACCACAATATCGACAGAATTGTCTCATGATCATCGTGTTTATTGGGCTTGTCGTCACCAAATGTCCTTCCCTATCCATTGAACGATTCTTCCTGTGCTTGATTGATGAAAGGTGGCCGAGAATATGCTGGCTCGTCGAAGGACGACGGCGACGTGCGTGTAATAGTTTTCTCTCAACGTGGCTCCACCTGCCTCGTCCAGGCCAATGCAACACTGTGGTACTGAGTCGAGAACAAGAGCTTTTTGTATGCATGCACTGCCGCGTTCAAACGTTAGGTGTTACCTCTGTTAATGTTAAGAATGGAATCTAACGTGTGTGTGTGTGTGTGTGTGTGTGAGAGAGAGAGAGAGAGAGAGAGAGAGAGAGAGAGAGAGAGAGAGAGAGGAGGAGGAGGAGGATACTACGTCATGAGTCGGTATCATACGTCTAAAAATTCATCAAATTGTAAAAGAATATGGATCCCAAAAAGCTCAGCTGAAGTGGGGATGGATGCTAATATGCTTCACTGTGGTACTCTATCAACTTAAGTAATACAAACGCATGCCAGTGCTGGCGAGCTCTGGCGATCAAACTGACTCCAGTAATGTGTCGGAAAAATGCCTCAGCACATTAACCAGAGGTTTATTCTTGGAATTTAGTCTGATGAATGGGCCAAAAAGATGCTACAATGACAGGAGATTATTCCACTCTTCTTTTCTACTAGTAAAAAGCAAGGCAAGGGAATCATCTATAGAGAGCATGTGAATGATGCATCATCTATCTACGAAAGCTCCTCCATATATACATATTACATATAATTGTTATTCCATTTTCATGGCTGAGAAATGTATGAGAAAGGTGAGCGAGTGATGGGGAAAGAAAAGACGGGGAAATGGACGATAGATAAAGCTGGAAAAGAGGGTGTGATTCTGGCTGCAGCAACGAGTGGTGGGAGGGCCCCGCGCAGCTAAAGGTTCCACCCGGAGAGTGAGAGACAGAAGGCAACCCTGCTTTCTCCTACTACAAATACCACCTCTCCCCCCGCCATTCCTCATCAGCAGGGCTGCCTCTGACAAGCCACAAGCCAACCAAACCCATCCTCTCTCTCTCTCTCTCTCTCTCTCTCTGAGAAGAGAAGGTGAGGGTGGTCGACAAGAGAGAAAGAGAGGAAATTACATGGCACCTCCTTGTTTGAGGTAACCACAGCTTTACCGACTTCTCTTCATTTCGTAGAACTAAACTACCTCACCTCCTTTCTGCTCTGCTGGTATATGATCTGTGAGCTTCGGCTCGACTATCCTCAGAATCCTCATTGCTTTTCTGATCAAGGTCCCAACTTGAGATGTCGGTGGCTTTGCTGCAAACGCCCTTCCGACTGGAGAAGTGCGACCTCGCTAAGGATGATCCTGTGATGGCCCTGCACGATGAAGAGGACCTGCCCGGGCAATTCGACGTATGGAGCGCCATACAGGCGCAGAAAGCTGCCAATCCGGTCGCCTCTGATGCACCAGCTCCTTATGTTCATCCTCTTGTGAGGCGGTCCTCCAGTTCGCTGAGCCAGAAGAGCCTCGAGATATGCACGGAGAGCCTTGGATCGGAGACCGGCTCTGATGACTTCTCTTCGTTCCTCGACGAGCTTGACCGCGATTACTCGCTCGATATTGGAGCGGAGAAAGAAGAAGCGAATCATGACATGCATGACAAGCTGATAGTGATGGAAGAAGGAGGAGTGCGGTTTAGGAAGAAGGAAACAGAGGAGGTCCAAGTGCCGCTACGCAAAGGGAAGGAGCTCACATCAGTGAACTACCATTGCTCCGTCAGCAGACAGTCGCATCTGAGGTCGTTCCCTCCGCCGCTGCCGTCCATCTCCCGCCGCGACGGGGTGCCGTGCCTGCACATGAGGCCTCATCGCCGTGAAGGCCGGCTTCTCGTTGAGGCTGTCCCTGTACCTTCACAGAACTACTTCCACGCCCAGCGCGGGGACGGCCGCCTCCTCCTCTCCTTCATCGACGCCACCTTCGACGATCCAGAAGCCTCCTCCGACAACATACAAATCAACGAAGAATCAAATGGAATCGAAGTAAAAGAGATCGAACGGTCAGCAGAGGAAGAAGAAGTGGAAGAGAAGAACTGCTGCGCGGAAGACGAAGACGAGGAGGAGGAAGAAGAAGAAGAGGAAGTGGAAGTAGTCGACAGGGGAGCCGTCATCGAGGTAAAAGTGAGCACACAACCCCAGCAACAGACCGGCGGTGCCATGAAGGTCCTCCGCTCTTCCCTCGTCATCAACAAGTTCGTCGGCATCACGCCACAGAGAAGCAACACCAAGTGCGGGCTGCCGCCGGAAAGCGATGAAGCAAGCAAAACCGATCTCAACAACGCCGGCAAACTGCAGGCTACCACAGCAGCTCCAATCGTACGTCGACCCCCGCCAACAACCACCACGGCAGCAGCTGCAGTGGCGGTAGCCTCCACCCTCAGTGCCTCAGCCGAAGCTTACAGTGACGAAACGAGGTTGCCGATCGGCAACGACCGACACCTGCCACCGGACAACAAGCTTCTGTTCACGTCCAAGCGTCGGAACCGGGAGGAGCTGCTGCACAGCATGAGGAGATGCAGTCAGCTGCGCAGGCCATTGTTCATCAGGGAACCCTGTTGCATTGCCACTTCCTCCTGAGCCACAGCCTCCCATGGATCATTCTACGTCACTGATACTACCTATTTATCTACCTATATCTCTACCTATCCACGTCGATATTATAGTCATTAACATACTAAGGTCGCCCAACAATTAAGTGTCAAAAGCCTCACTGTTTGGCTCCCTTTGCATCAGCAGGTCAGTCTGCTGCTTTTGGACTGCCAATGTCCCTGTTTTTCCCACTCAGTGCTGGCACATCGACACCGTGATAATGGACAACTTGATATCATTGTTATTAGAATTTTGTTTGTTCCATGCTGTCTCTCACTGTGTTCGGAAATAATCCTGCTCAAATGTCTTAGCTTTTCTGTCTGCTAACACAGATTCGACAACGATGTGGTTTCCTGCATGGTTCAAGGAGAAGAGAAACTTACTGCATCAGTGATTTACATCTGCATGGTTCAAACAGAGACAATCTTTTAGTTGTTTCTGCCTTCATGCAGGCTCATGCCACCAATCTCCATACGAAACATCTCGGCCATGCAGTCATGGCTGCAGTACGTCCATATCATGAGTTTTTCCGCCTTCTTTATCTACTAAGACAGCACAATGAAAACAACGATTTCTCGAATAGTTATTACTGCATTGCAAAGAAAAATACTAGAGCTAAATGATACCTACGATTAACAAATGACGGAAAGGAGATAGTACTTTAATCAGAGCATCGAGGCAAAAGTTTCAGCAATTGTGTTCATATGTATGGATGTCATGACACACAGCAGAGATTCTATGAGATCAGTGGTATGACTTCTTGCAATCCGTTGTCGAAACTTGCATTGTGAAGACCGATATCAGTTGTCAAACGATACCCGCGATTAAGCTAATGATCAAAAGCAAATGAGTACTTTTGTGTTGAAGCATCTACAGAAGGTAAAAGACATAACAGAGGCCTTTCATGCGTTCTGCTCACAGAAGTTGATTCTTCTGTGAGTCGAATGTTCTCTCTATCAAGACTAGTAATGCAACAGGAACATGGACCACAGTCTATGATGAAAGATAAGCTAAATAAGAGCCACGAAGTATGGGTGAATACATGTATTGTTTGAAAGATGGAGAACAGGGCAAGTACAAAGATTGCTTGAGGCAGAAGCAATTAAAGCAGGGAATTGGATGTTGACCTACTGGTCTTATCAGGGGGGAGGGGTGGTGGAGGAAGAGAGAGGAGCGTGGGAATCTGAGAGGCGTTGGATTAGCATAACATCCATTACCGCACAACGTTAAACAGAGCAAAGACAATGCTAAAAGGCAAAAGAAAAGATGAAGAACCCAATGCTTCCTCCCATGGTAAAGCAAGCTTTGCAATTACTCCAATATCCCACCAGCGAGTCCCCCATTGCTTCTCCCCCCAGCTGTGAAATGTGTGCATGATACACGTTTGGAAAGTAGCACCCAGTGGACACGGGGAATCTGGTTCATCTCTTGTAGGTCTCACGCACTTGTTTGCTTGTGCCGTAGTGGCTGGCACAGGATCTTGCAGACGTGCGATCTCTGAGATGGGTCAATGGAAGCGTTTACAGCAGGCCCTTTGGAGTAGATCTGGGCCGTTCGTAGGCCCAATTATCTCTCCTATACGAGCATGGAAAAGTCTTCCATCGCAGACTAGTTTTGCATGCATATTCCCAACCTCTGTCCACGGTGGGAGAAACAGCAACAGTTTCTTTGGATCAAAGCCGCCGGTGTAGTCCCCACAGCCATTGTTGATGTGTCACCTCTCTTCAGTGTCTTGTTTGTTTGCCTGCGGTAGATATCCTGTCTTATATGGTCTGTCGCCAACCATCGTCGTCTTCCGCGAGAAGAGGAAGAAAGGCAACCAGCTTGGACAGATCTCCGTTAATGAGGGGATGCATGGTGATGACGACGATCACGTACTGTATATGTCGGCACTAAGAGTGCAGGTTTGGGCTTTGTAGTAGTGCCATTCAACCAACCGGGATAAACTCCATTAATGGGAATGATGATGATTAAGATTTATAATCAAACCATTTAAGTTTGATTTCATTTTAGAATGAAATCGATGGACTATCGAACTGATTTGATTCCGATTAAAATTCAAGACTATCTACGAGCAGCAGTGCGGATGCTCTGCATCGTAGACAATGGACGACAGAGTGCTTGAGTTAATCATCCAAGCATTATAATGCAGGTGCGCCATTATAATATGGACAATGATGCAAGACCCCAAGTCACCTCAAGGTGAAGAGCAAGTCAACTTTCATGTTGTTGTTATCGAAGTGGTGAACACCTTTATGACTAATGGTGGACTCGTTCTCCCACGAGCAGGAGGCCTACGGCGACATTTCTTCGTAAGGCGGCTTGGCCACTATGTGCAATAATGCCTCTTGAAATGAACGAGTGGGAAAAAGGAGTCAAATTTCGTCTATAAGTAGGAGCATCATAATTCCTCCACTTCACTGCAACACCCGCTTCTTCTTGTCCAAGATGAAGCCCTCCTCGGTCGTGTACTTTTGCATGATCTCTGCGCTTCTTCTGCTCCGAACTCCGACCGCGGTGGAGTCGGTGACATGCGACCCGACGTTGCTGAACCCCTGTGCGGCAGCCTTCCTGTTCTCTACGCGGCCCAGCAGCCTGTGCTGCTCCAGGATCAAATCTCAGGTCCCTTGCTACTGCCAGTACTTGAACGACCCCAGCTTGAGTGGGTATATCAGCGGCGGGAAGAAGGTCGCCGCTGCTTGTGGAGTATCACTTCCAAGCTGCTGATACCGTTCCTACCATCAAACAAACATCTCATGGCCATGTATCTATGTATCTATCCATCTATCTTATATATTACTAGCAGTCGCTATTTGGTTGCCCTCCACTGCAGCAAGTTGCAGGTCTCTAAAGTGTGAACGTCGAAATATGCTGCTTGTATGTCTTTCTACTTGAATCAACAAATAAGGACCTGTTGCTTAGTCTCCTCTGCATTAATGATCAGTTGAACGACGTGAGCCTTGACGTTAAAAGATAAGTTAAATCTGGGCATCACAATCTCCCAGCTTGACGTCCTCGTTAAGCCGCTCTTCATGGGATTGTTGTCGTCTTGTCCCAAGAATAGTAGGACCAGGTCCGACGAACACATCATCTCTCTCGTTCTTTCTTCTTTCTGGTTTCTTTCCTCTGGCACGATGTTGACAAGTCTCGCTCTCAGCTGAAGTAGGGAAGAAATTTCCCCGTTGCCGTGTTTAATTGATTGCATCCATCTCAAAATTCAACGCCGTGGAGCTCCGACTGGCTGGCGCAAAGGCAGCACCTTTAGCCGCCACCGCCCCAGTCAGCCCCGGTGGTGGACAGGCATGGCCGACCGAATCGAGTGCTCGATACGGTGGGGCAAAATCCTTTGACTGGGTCACCGCATTGGAGTGATAATAGAGTAGAGTAGAGAATATAATTTTAAACTAAATTCATATTAAATATCACAATTTACAATCATATATGTATATATATCTCTATAAATTCAAAACTTTGATTCTAAGCATGCAAATTCTTATCTTAAATTAAACTTCTAAACCAAAATCACATCTCTTTTGATTTAATATTTCAACAACAAATCTTTATCACATATTACAAATCCTGACTAGTTACATTTAATAAAAAAAAAGTTGGATAGCTAAATTGAAGTAAATCGATATGAAAGCTAAAAGATCTGTTAAAGTTGTTTTATCATAAACATATCTGAATGTACAATAATGTATAGAGGGTATTGAGAATTGATATATTGAAATATATCAGTTTCGCAATCGAAGTAGATAATATTAAAATCGATTTATAAAAGTATGAATATACCACTATTACTTTCATCTTAAATATTTTAATTAATAATTTAGATTAAAAAAAAATTAATATATCAGTTAGCTCATCAGACCAGGGTCGAATGAAGTTACCAGCTGGATTGGACATCTATCTTCGTTATTGGAACAAAATGATGCAAAGCCACAAAAAAAAAAACGTAAAAGAATAAAATAATTTGGATACGCCTACATTGCATGCAAACAAGGCACCGACTGATACATAGTTCATGTCACTGCCATATGCACTCATAGAGCTTACTTCAATTCCTGGAATGTTACGATGACTCTTAGTATGTTGTTGACTGCACATCAGAAAAGTTGAAAGGACCAACGCCGTCGTCGCCAAAGTCACACACGAATGTTCCAACCTCGTCTTGATCCGTGTACAGATCAGGTTCTACAGTACCTCGTGGCATCTGCACATCTGCTAAGAGGATAAAGCTGTCAGATCAATCGCAGCTAGAAACCAATCCAAGCAAACAGATCACAATCGGTAGTTCTCTTTGCGTACTAATTTGATGTAGAGGAAGATTAGTATTAGGCAGCAATCCGTGGAACTCTTCCAAATGACCCCAATTTTCGTATGCTTCTCGAGTTAGTTGATGAACATGGTCCTGCGGAGTAGATAAGAGACGATGAGTTTGCATTGTGGAGCAACATCGGGTAAGTTGAGTTCTTACTCTGTCAGCTCTGTTAACCAGATCCTGTAGGGTGTATCTATTAGCGCCGGCAATGATGCTCACAACCTGGCAAACTGAGTTCAGGACGATAGCATATCGCCGGCCGTGGTGGATGTAGAGTTTGTCGCCGACGACGCAGGTCTTCGCGTGATTGATGGTCGCCTCCCACTTCCGATCCGACATTCCTTGCCCCAGTATCTGATGCAGAAGGAAGAGTCTGATAAGATCACTGAACGCTTACTACTTTAGATAAGATCACCGAATGTGTTCAAGCTTCACCTGTCGAAGGCTCTGTGGGTTGACAAACCACAGCTTCAAGAAGTCTTGGACGGTGTTAATGTTGGCATCTGCCAGCTTCTTGTGGAATTTACCGTCCTTGGCGATCTTCTCCAGCCGCCATACCTCATCTTCTAGGGCTGGTGGATAATGCTTTTTGTATGCTGCAACAAATTATTTTTATTTGTTGGTTCATAAATTCTATATCTTGATCAAACTAGAGATTTGGTTGAATAGACATAGAAAAATTCATCGTTACATGGAATCATCTTAAGATAAAAGCATTAGCAGCGAGTAGATGGTTCATCTGATGAAACTAGTTGAAGAAAATTAACTAAAACAGAGGAGAGGATACCAAACTTACATTCGCCTCTGTGATCTTTGACCTTGAAAGGCTCGGTCATGGCTTCTCTAATCCTTGGTCCGCGGTAGCTTCCTGGCACAACCCTGGCACCTATCTTGAATATCCCACTCTTTCCCCAGCTCGAGTTATCGGTGAAATATAGCTCGGATACGAACGCAGCTCCATCTCTAAGCATCACGGTGACATCTCCGATGAGCAGTGGCCTCTTCCCGGTTCTTTCTTTCAAAATCTGGCTATTGAACTCGTCGCTGGTCCAATCCTCCTGATCCCCGGCAGGGAAATCTCCCTGCAGTGCTACTAGTTCAACTCTGAGAGGGTGTAAATGTATCAAGGATGGAGGAGCTTCCAAAGTATTAGTGGCTACAAGGAGGATTTGGAGTGGAGTGTTGTCAAAGCCGTCGATTTTGGTCCCAGTGAAGATGGGCTGTGATAGCGGCTTTTGGAATATGAGTTTGAAGCTTGATGGCTCTGCTGGTTCAACTTGCAGTTGGAGCGACCTGCAAAAGATCAAACAGTACTTTTGTGTCTTGGGATGTCTTCAGACGTTCCATGGAAGCGTATCTTGATCGAAACAAGCAGCTGCAGCAATTACCTTTGAGGGCGCAAATAGGTACTGTGAAGCAGTATTCTTTCCACTTCCTCTTGCACCTGATAAGATACATCCAGTTTCATTTAAATATAGGTATCCAGGAATAATTAAAATGCAGCTGCCATAAGCTAACCTACTCATTTGTCACACTATAATCTTTTTTTTTTGCATGCTTGTTGATGAATAGTATAAGCGAATGGCAGTGAACTGGAGACATGCAGTCTGCTTAAAGCTATAAAGAAAGAAGACGACTAACGAGTCTTGGCTAGCATAGTCGAGCAATACGAGATGCTTCCATGACATGGGAATGCTTTGTTAGAGATTTCGTCGTACCACTTTGCGAAACAATGGCTCCAAGGACGAAAGCATGCTCTGCTGTTTGCTCACCATCATAGCTTCCTTTATCACCCTGTCAAAGGGAGAGGATGAAGGTGAGCAAGATAGATTATTTTTTTCGTCACCTGCTTAATTAAACATCGAACAGCATCATCTTTTTGAAGGGAATTCGTGGTACTGCACTACCATGTTCGGAAGAATATCTCATCTAAGTAATACAAAATCTTTCTCGAGGAAGATAAAGGAAACACGAATAAGATGATCATGGTAGGTAGGAAGAGATGGAATCGAGAAACGGAGGTATTAGGATTACGAACGTCGCAAATGAAGGTCGGCGCTTGATCCTTTTATCACCGAGCCGATCCGAGTTTTCGTCAGAGTCATCCCGAGGCCTTTTAGCGGCCATGATCTCAGTGAGGAGAGGAAGAACAAACTGAGTAAAAGATATGGGAAGGGTGGCAGACTCAAAGGCCTCGCAGGTACAATGAAGGACTACGGAAGCAGTAGAGAGGGCGACCGAGGTTTATACTGCGATGGCAATGAGCCAGAAAG
Source organism: Musa acuminata AAA Group (assembly GCF_036884655.1). Lineage (NCBI taxonomy): Eukaryota > Viridiplantae > Streptophyta > Magnoliopsida > Zingiberales > Musaceae > Musa > Musa acuminata. The sequence continues at coordinate 29,188,006 of NC_088339.1, read as the reverse complement.
TCCCAAGAAGTAGGTTGGAAGGTGGAAGGATGGCTTGAGGAAGACGACCTCCAAGCCTAGTTATTCATTGATGTAGTCTCTTTGATGTTACCATCTGCCAAGTCAGCTGCCGTCATCTGTCTCTCACGCGCAGATGAGGTCCGAGCACCACCCTTGCGGTAAGCTCACCGCCTGTTGGCTGTTGCATGAGGAGTTTCCTCTCTCTGCCATCGGTTGACTGTTGCATGAAAACCTAAGACTAAGATCGTGCTGCTGCTGAGCAATTCAACAGTTTGGGAGTTCCAATACAGAAAATATGTTATATACAAAATGTGCTTTGATTCTTTGCATGATGACTTGTTGTGGTCTGATGTATTCCTGCTTCCAAAACTTGGCATTTCAATGCAAGTTCGGGTGTATGATTCCAGCGGTGAGCAGACCCACGCAACGCGAGGACCATCAACCATGCAGTGCGCAGCAATTCACGGGTCGTTGGCTCCGTGTTCTTGAGAGCTCCGATCCATGTGATATGTTCTACCATAACGCTTAAACTAAGACATCGAGTACTGTCTTCTGCACCACCCCATCATTTTTTACTCTCAAGAACTTGACGACCGATGAAGAGAGGACCTCAAGATTGCTAGATTTGACCCCTTCAAACAAACTCGAAGGACGCAGGATGATATAAAGAAAGGCTTGGAACCTCTTGTTCTTGAAGTAGTTGATGCTTGTTGCATTATAGGAAAAGATTCTGTTCTCAGATGATACCATCAAAAGGTTCTATTCTTGATGGCAAATGGTACTGCCTTTAGTTTCTGATATGAGCACTAACACCAGCAGAGAGTTTTAGGTCATAGTGTGTTTCTGAGATGGAACCAATTGCCTGGCGTTTGGAGCTTACAGTCTCTCTCTTCCGATATGTGCTTATGTGACATGAACATTGATGGCAAACAAAAGGTCGTGTTCTGTGATCTGCATCTAATTCTTTCATTAAGAGACTGTTGGACCATTCAAACTGGTGTTTGAAAGATTCAACCTTCTTAAGCGGAAGGTTGATCAAATTCTTGGTGACCATGTTTGTCTGAAGGATTCGGTCAAGTCACCGATTCCTTTAGTGTCCTATCATTATATATTTTTGAACAATTCAGAGCTGTTAGTCACCAGCTCTTGCCTGGCACATTAGGGTTTAGCCTTAAGCTTCATGCACTGATAATTGACGGCCATGTCATAGCACTCCTGGCAGTAAACAATCATCATCAGATGACTTCAAATTCTTGATTGGAGATTCACATGTGTTTCTGACTTGAAATCACATCTAGCTTGCTGCTTTGCCCACTCCCTCCAGTTGACCAATTCAGAGTGTTGGATGTCCTGGCTATGATGACTTCTCTGATTCAAGTAATCAACTCCACCGGTCTAAGAAGCTGACTTTGAATTACATCAAAGTCTCCAGTTAAACTGGACTGATGCGTATGATATTGTAGTAGATGCCTACGAGTAGTCCGCAAAGAAATGGTCTTCGATTCAACCATCACCTCCGTTGCAGCTTGTCTGTGACATTGCACTTTGCAGGTATGCTGAAAGGGAAGAGAACGGTGCAATCAAACAAATTGATGGCCCGTTTGATGCTTACTGAGGTTATCCATTATTGTTTGCTATTCACAAGCTAAATGTATTAACTTCTCACTCGACCCATGCATGGACGTCATGATATAGACACAAAGAATACACAAGGAATCCGCTTTCACGCATGTCGAGTTCTCTACAGCAAGTTAAACGAGAATTTGTCCTTTACGTATCTACACTGGAACATAATGAGCGTCCAAGATGCTTATCATGCACACATCACATGCTAAAGTTGTGCATCATCTAAGACAGTTCCATATATGAAAAGAAAAAGGCTATATGCTTTACAAACTAGTAATCGCCAAAAGCATCGGCCACGTTGCACATATTTGTTGAAGATAGAACAGTAGAGTTGTGAGTCCTGACATGATAGGAAGGACATAAAGCAAAGGGGAGATTGAAGCTACTTAAACACTGTTACAATGGTTTCTCACATCTGCAAGTAATTAACTTGATCAGGTGCCCTATGCTAGCCCAAGGGGAATGCAGGAGCTCAATTGATAAATAAGGACATGACTGGTATCTGAAAGGGTCACTTCAAGCACTTTGTGCGGGGAAGATGTACAAGAGAAAACTGACCATGGTGGGTCTCAAGAGCAAGTAGATGAGAAAGAGAGAGAGAGAGAGAGAGAGAGTTCAGATGTCAGATCATGGGCCCTAAATATCAACCCTTATTTATCTCATGGCAAGATGCTAATGCCATCAAATATCATCATTATCATGTTGGACCTGCCCTTCTTGTCTGGACACTTTATATATATATATATATATATATATATATATATATATGTTATTGTTAAGAAAAATTAGACAATTAAAAACGAGAGAGAGAGAGAGAGAGAGAGAGAGAGAGAGAGAGAGAGAGAGAGAGAATTAAGTCTCTCTCGTGTGAAAATAGAGACAATCTTTAGGATTTGTGAGATATAAGAGGTTATGTTGTAACACCATTTTAGATGTCAATGAAGGAGGAGATTATTTGGGTTATGAAGATAAAGAGATGATAGTATAAATGTGCCATCAAATATGAGTACTATAACTCCATAAATAGATAAGATGTCTCTTGATAAAAAATTTCATTTGCCTCTTCCACAATTTCCTGCCATGCACTTATCCTCTTGACTTCTCTTTTCTTTCTTATTAGAGGGAATAAATAATATCAATAAACGTAATTAATCTGTCAATTATAAGTTGAGCACTGTTGGAATCTGTCTTGTTTCTCCTTTAGTTGTCAGTATTATATATTTCCTGTAAAGAAAACAAAAAATGCACAAGGCAAACCCTAATAAACATCTTTTATTGGCACAAGAAATAAGGCAATGAGTGGAATGAGCTTAAAAGAAGGGAGACAAGGCCGGGAAGACTATAAAGAAGATAAGATACTGCAAGGCTTATGTGACACTTAATCAGGCTTCTCTATGATTCGCAAGAGGCCAAGAGAGTTCCTCAAGAGTGAAAAGGGATGGTTGATAAGGTAGATTAGACGTGCGACACAAGATGCAACGTTGATTATGGCAGCTTCATCACATCAGCAATGGTGAGCGAAGGTGGGTGGTTGTCACCTATAGCCTAATGTTCTTCATCTCTGATGGAGTTATTTGCTCGAGGGTAGCTCAAACATTATGCATTCAGCCAGTGAGAGAACAAGATAGGAGCATGCATGGAGTCAATGACCTAAGTAGTTCGATTATTTGAATCAGCATTGTAAATCATAGATTAAATAAAGATATTATCTCATGATGTTGAATTTGTTGATCATCAGCCAACTTCTTAGTGGGAGGAAGTTTTTTCTAGGAATTAATGTTGTTGTAAGAAATTAGCAGATTACTACCATGCTTGTGATCATTGGCCTGAAGAATGAGAGAACAAAAGAACAATGTTGAAGGCTTATCCTTTAGTGAGAGAAAGAAGCCCTATGCAAAAGGAAATGAACTCCAAAAATTGAATATAAGCTCAGTTCCTTTGTCAAGCAGCAAGACAAAGCTAAGGATGTGAACTCTCTTAAAAGATACAAACTTTTTTAAGGTTCCAAGAACAATCGAACTGGAACCTTTTATTCGATCCAGCCTTCAAGAAGATGAAGAAGGATTTCTCACCATAATAAAAATAAAGGATAATTTGATTCGACTTGCTACGTGTGCGTGATCGAAGTCAGGCGATCTTAATTATCACAACCTGTGTGTTAGATGTGCGCTGATCTACTATCGGTGATGAGAGAACCAAAAATATATATCAGTAAATCATGTCTTATTTAATGATATGACACAGCTATTTGTAGAATGATGCTCATAAAACCAATTTAAGATAACCTACGTGACTCATTTTGCTTTCTTTAATCTTCTAAACCTAAAAGTTCATCCATATATATAGAGAAAGAGAGAGGGGTCTGAGCCCAACTCACAACCAAAGCAGACCAACCTAACTCCCTCAAGTATTTCTCATCCATACCTCCTCTGTTTGTGTGCGCATCTGTACTTCTCTCGCCAGAGAGATAGCGAAGTACAGAGAGAGCCCAGTATGTCAGGGATCAAGTGCACGTCCAAGAACAGCAGCAGCAGCAGCTCGAGGAAGAAGCTGTTGGGATTCCACGTGTCTGAGGAAGAGAAGACCCGGCTCAGGTCGGAGTCGTATTCGTCATCGACGATCACCATGGCCACAGCCCCCGCGTACGGTGGCGGCGACGGCTACGGCGCAGACGTGCGGAAGTACCAGTGCCAGTACTGCCGCCGCGAGTTCGCCAACTCGCAGGCCTTGGGCGGCCACCAGAACGCGCACAAGAAGGAGCGGCAACAGCTGAATCGCGCCCACATGCACCACCACGGAGGCGGCTTCTGGGCGCCTACCGGCCAGATGTGCCCGGTGAACCCCATGGTGTCCGCCATCGCGCCGCAGCCCCACCTCCTCCCGGTCCCCGCCGGGTGGGTGTGCATCTCACGGCCGCCGCCCTTCCACGTGTCGCATGCATGCGCCTTTCCCTCCTCGTCCGTCCCTCCGATTGTTCCTCCTGCTGTCCCGTACTCCACCGCCGGTGGCGGCGCGCGGTTGTTGGAGCAGGACGCAGGCTCGTTCACGAGGTTCTCTGCGACAGTTCCCGTCACGATGCGCAAGGACTCGTCGGACTCGGGCGAGTCGTCCGGGTTGGACCTCCAGCTCAGGCTAGCTCCCACGGGGTCGTGACTCAACCCAGCTATTACCATGCATGACTCGGATCTCATAGTATGAGGACGTCCAGCTATCTATCTATCTTTCAGCTTATATTTTGCTTCTCCTTTGTTGTTCAAGGTTAAACGTTGTGTTTGATATCAGCATCAATTTCCTTAGATACATATGGTTTACGTTGATGACATAGTAGCATCATTATGTGATAGAATAAAGAAGCAGGATTATTCTTTCCTGCTACAATGCATCGGGCTACTGTGCTTTATGCTTCGAGACTTGCTAGGAGGTCTATAGTTCCAAAGTTTGATTGGGGTTGTCATTTCACAGAGTGTCGTATCTGCCTATTTCCACCGAATGTACTTTCATGGCTTGGATGGCTCGAAGCTCAAAACAAGTATCCTAGATATGCTGCCATCTGTTGCCATCTTGTGGATGTGGACGGAGGCTATGCAATGGGAAATCAGGACGTGGGAGTCGGACGCACTCAATGATGCAAGATGATGTAATGGAAGCTAAGGGTGTCCCAACCCACCTGTAAACCTACTCCCATTGTGATGGTGGTGAAGAAGCCCTAATGCCACTAGCCTTGCTTCGTTTGCAACATTGATAAGGAAGACATCTAATACGTGATTTGTGTTCACTCCCAGAACAAAACACCTCTCCACGGAAGACATTGGCACTTCCCCATCAACAGACCCACTCGGAAGGCATCACCTGTCGTGCTATCCACACAAGCCAAGACGTAAATTACGAAGACCGAGCCAATACCTATCTGACATATGCTCAACCTTTTAGCATGATGACAAGCCTCGTTGGTCTACCGAATAATATTTTTACTAGTGCAGACTCACTCACTCCATTTTCATGATTCCAACAAATCAGAGAGTTTATCTAGCAACGTGAATCATCGACTCCGATTCGATTCCTTTGATCTACCTGTCAAACGAGTAAGCAGCAGACTTCGGTGCTCCCCCCCTTCCCATGATTCATTCATTGCGCACCAAATCAAACAAAGGAAATAAAGCTGTCGAGGGTATCGTCGTCACTCTCGCTTTATGGCTCGATTCCACCTTAACGACGGAAAATACGAAGCAATCGCTAGCTTTATTGCAAGGCTAGTGCGATCCAACTCCACCACGTCCTCCCTTGACCTTCCAAAGTCAACGTAGTAGTCAACCCCATGTTTATCCCTGATTCATCCCCCGTCGATGGTCAACATCAAAACTGTCTCGTGCTTCTTCTTGGGATTGTTTATACGTAGATTCTCTGTATTATGAATCCGTGGAATTTGAGCCCAACATTATTAATATTCACATTCCGACATCATTTTATTAATGATTCATGCACAATCCATATGGAATGTGGTACACATGAAAGGAATCCAGCTCAAGCTATTCAGGAACACCCAGCACCAGTAGAAAAAAGAACTCATTTCATTCACCCCCTTCCCATGATTCGTTTCATTTAGAAACAAATTGTACATGCCAAAAGAGAAATTTGGAAACACCTTCAATGGAATTTTCCACCAATTAATTACCCCAACTCTTTTCCATGGTGCCGATCTCAACGCCAAATCTTGCTTCCATGTCTTATGAATTGAGCAAAGAAGGTACTGCCAAAACACACAGACAAAGGACGGGGGGGTATTAAAACTATGAAGCAACCAAACTCGAGACACATTTATTCCTGCAATTATACGAACCCTGGAAAGAAACTGCCCACCATGCTAAGTATTATTAGCTCATACATAAATAAACTAATCTGGGTGGCATCAATAATTGTTTCCAGATCTGTAGCTACAAATTAGAAGCAGGGGATGCTTTCAAACACAACACACCACAATGACAGTGCAACCGAATTCCCTCACCTTTTGCGAGTAAAAGAATTAGCCAAAAGGCTCTTTTAGATTGCTTACTGTTCGAACCCAATTCCCGTGTGAGCCAAATCGAGAATCTTTGGTTGACTGATTCACGTCACTGAAGGTATACTTACCTCCCGCAAAAGACTACTCCGGGACCCGATACGAGTCGACGGTGACCTCCGACAGCCATGCGCCGGGAAACAGACACTGTTATCAGGAGACGAAGAACGACAACATAAGAAATGAGATCGAAGCTTTTCCGGCAAACTAGGGTTTTCGGGTGGAGAGGTAGCGAGAAACGATGGGGGGGATGGGGTGAGGAGACTCACGTCGAGCTGCTTTTGGACGACTCGGGGCCGCTTTCGGGGCCGGCGGCGAGCCCTGCATCCGGTCACCGCGTAGATGTCCTCCTCGATCTCCTCCCTCGAGAGAGAGATCGAGAACCTGGGACGGTCCGACTCCGCCGGCCTCGCCCGTGCCGCCCTCCTCTCTACCGCGGGCGACGGTGACCCCCCAAGATGCTGCTCAATTTCTGTCGGAACCATGGGCCGCCCCCGCCGAGCCCTCAGGTTCCACGGCCTCCCGTCCTTGGGTTGTTGCGGCGGGGGAGGCGGTGAGGGGACCACGAACTTCATCCGGTCCGCCGCTTCCCGGAGGTGAACCAAGAGCTTCTCCCTCACCTGATCGAGCCCCGCGTCGTCACCGCACGCTGGGTTCCTCATGGACGCCCCCTCCGCCTCCGCAACGGTGGTCTTGCCCTTGCCGCTCGCGTTTACGAAGGGGAGGAGCCGCTGGCTTCCCCACGTCTTGAACAAGGCGCAGGGCGGCGTCGCGGCCGCCGTCGCGGAATCTGGCGGCCGGGAGGCGGTCTCGGCAGAGATCATCGCTCTCGGCTGGTGGGCGGTGACAGGATCCGGTTCTCGCGGGGTCGGGACACCGCCAGTGGGGAGAAGAGGAAGGGTGTAGCTAATTAACGTTCGCCTCGGGGTTGTGGCCGGTGAGGAGACTCCCGATTCAAGGGTTCCAAGTGGGCCACTCAACATATATATATATATATATATATATATAATCCTCGAAATAAAATTTAAATTTTAGAATATCCCGTAAAACACCCATAATCACATGAAAAGATGATTTTATCCCTCCTTTAATGGACCAACCTTTGCTCATCGGCTACTCTTAATTTTAAGCAAGTTCCTCTGTCAAAACTACTAAGTGACGGAGGTATAGCCTTCGTGGCTCTCCTTCTTTGTCCAGTGTGATATCTTTTTTCTCAATAAGGGTGAGACCTTCATCTTAATTGGACTTACTCGTTAATGAAGGCGTAACCTTTGTTGTAAGTTACTTGTAGCGCCCTTTATTATCAATTGAGGACGAGGAAAGGGAGAGATGGCGTGACTTACCCTCACTCACAACCTCTTTGCACCCTCTCTTCATCGTCGGTTGCTAACGAGGAAGGAGGGGGTGCATCCTCGTCGTCAGTCACAAGCGAGAGGCGAGGGGAGACAATCAAGTAAAGATGACTGGACAAAAAGTAATAGACGATAAATATAAAATAATCAATTTGAAAAGTAAAGATGCTATGTAAAAAAAAAAAATTTTAAAGTTACAGCGTTATCCGGAATATTCTCAAAGTTACATAATTTTTTATGAGAATTCACCCGTATATATCGAATTAACCGGAAAAAAAAGGATAAAAATAGAAAAGTGTGAGGTTAACACGCGGAAGCCATTACTTGGGTCCTTTCGATCCACTATGCATGCGTACAAGAAGAATGTACACATCAAGTTGGCCACTACGTGGCATTTCATAATATGGGCCATGATGGACCTATTTAATTTATTGCCTTCACGTATCATGTGACGTTCGCATGAACGATACTACGACATCATACAGGAGGATCATATATTATTGAATCAGTATATTTTCTAGGTACAAATATAAGTTTTTTTTAATAAATTTCTTACAAAAAAATCTTAATTTTTTTCTTTTTCATAAAGTCTCGTTTTATTTTTATGAAATATATCTTATTTTTATAAAAAAGATATTATCTCTAATCTTTGTTCTATTGTTTCGTTGCCTTACTCGTATCGTCCCTCGACTACTTGTTCCCATCGTCTCTTACTCTTCATTATTTAGTAAATTATGGTGAAGACGAAGGTTGAGCCCATACAAGATAGAGGAAGGGAAGCCTTGTATGGTAGAAACGGAATAGCATGAAACAATACTAAATTATGGTGTTGCTCGGGTTGGGCCATGCGACGTCGAACGACGATAGGGTGTTCAACACCGAACGAGGTGGAGGCTGGGGTTCGCCTCGTTCGAGTTTGAGGTGTCATACTGTGTCAGCTTGTGTGGCGCCGCTCGAGTCGATTCGTGCGACGCTGTCTTGAGCATTGCGACACGACTCTAGGGTGTTCGGTGTCGACATGTACGATGCTGAACAAGGTAGAGGCTGAGGGTCACTTCATCTAAGTCTAAGGTATCATACTGTGTTAGCTCGTATGGCGCCGCTCAGGTCAAGCCATGTGCATCTATCTAAAGCTTTAGAAAATGACTTTAGGGTGTCCAGCGCCAACCTGTACAGGGCCGAACAAGGTAGAGGCTAGTTGGTCGCTTCCTCCGGGTCTGAAGTGTCGCACTGCGTCAGCCCAAAGGTCCTTCACCTGCTGGCACGTGGATGACGCCAGAAAGTGCCACGTGGGGCAGAGGCCTTTATAAATATCACAAATTAATTATCATCTAAATATCCTTGTGATCACTAAATCCAACAGCAAAACCAATTACAAATTGGAAGCAGATGGATCATTGCACCCAATCTTCAATCACCATTCAACTACACCTTTAAGGAATGAGCTTACGGACGGCTTACATGGGTCTTATGGCTTTCCACCTATCACAAGTCGGGGTTTTGGATGGGTGACAACAGAGACTAATAGTCTTCACAAATCAAATCATTTATAAGGTAATTGGAAGATCTTACAGGATTGGATGAACTCAAAACAATTTGGGCTTTACTGCCATTTTGCTACTACTAATTTAATGCGTCAGTAGTAAATTACAGCACTTAATAACTTGTTACAACATACTCTCATTTTAAGGAGGTTGACTTGAGCATCAACCGACGACCTGTCCTTTGGATTGAGCAGCCCAAGTCAATCTATAGACTATGTATTTCCACAGCATCGGTTATGCTGCACGGGCTACGGGAGTTGACTCAGCTATGCTTCCGAGTTTGACTCTGTCTCATGGTATGACTCAAACAACGATGGATACGAGTTGCGGCACGGAGGCCTCATGGTATTATGGAACACGAAACCTGTTGACTCGGTCTCGTCTCACATGCAGCGTAGTACATGCTAAGAGAGGCAGTACGTAGTACGTGGGTGTTCCTAAGTCTCTGCTTACGGGTGCTGGTTTCTCCTAACCTAGCTAGTCTTTTATCTTTAATCTACATCATTAGAACCTTCTATTTCATCTTGCACATGATTTCTTTACTGCTGATGGAATTTAATGACAGATGGAAATCCTTCCGATTAGGAAAGCCATGAGCGCAGTTGGTATTTTCCATCTTGTTCATGCATCAGAATTATGACATCATAAGCCAAGTGGAGTCACAAGAAATGTTGTGCCCAAACATAAAGGAACAATAAAATACCAAAAGCAAGTCCAGAAATGATTTCTTTTTGGGGCTCCGCCCACAGCGCCGCGCAAACCACACGCGGGTTTAAACACGTCTCTCTCTCCCTCACACTTCTTCTGGTTGATTTAAAAAAAACTTGTAGAAAGCATATTGATAAGGCAATGTTCTCCGTATCATTGCGACGTATGTTGAAGGCAAATGAGACCAGTGGCTAGGATTTTAATACGAGGTGAAGAATCCAAGGTAGAGATGGAGTCAACGTTTGGGTCAATGGATTTTCGATACAATGCTGTGCTCGGTCAAACCAAGGTTTTTGTGGGTGATTAGATTCTGAGTCCTCCAAGTTGCAATACTTAATTTAGAAGTTCTTGCGATTCTTCTATATATGTATAGGGAAGTAGTAATCGAGAAGGTGCATATTCTTGTATTATAGTCTACGAACTCCAACAGCAAGATGGAGTAGGAAACCGCTTTCCCACTCTTCTCCAAACTGCTGGCTTTGCCACCCTCTCTCGGCCTTATAACATATCCCCATTGCTTCCCTTCTTCTCCGTACTGCTCTCCTTCCTTCTAACACTACTGTGTTGTTCCCGATCTGATCGGCATCGAGGCAAGGTGAAGATGAGTTGCAATGGGTGTCGGGTCCTCCGGAAAGGGTGCAGCGATGGCTGCACCATCCGCCCTTGCCTTCAGTGGATAAGGAGCCCCGAAGCCCAGGCAAACGCCACCGTCTTCCTCGCCAAGTTCTACGGCCGTGCCGGCCTCATCAACCTCATCAACGCCGGTCCCCCTCATCTACGCCCTGGTACGCATCTAGCGTTTCCGTCTCTTGCGCACGGACAGATGCCATGCATGCACGTCACGGAAAGGGTTGAATTATGTGTTTCTTGTCGTCGTGGTTCGGCTTCCTTCAGCTATTTACCGGTCGCTGTTATACGAGGCCTGTGGGAGGATTATTGACCCCGTCTACGGCTCCGTCGGCTTGCTCTGGTCCGGCAGCTGGCGGGTCTGCCAGGCCGCCGTCGAGTCCGTGCTGCTGAGGGGCGAGGCAGCCACCCGTTTCCCAGCTGACGCGACCGCCCCCAAGCCGCACGACATCCGCTACATGACGAGGATCCCCTCTGACATCGGCGCCGGGGCCAACTGCGACCTCCACAAGGTGACGACCAACTCCCGGGTCCGGTTCAAGCGCTCCGCTAACGCCCTGAGGCCACCCTCCTCGCCAAGTTCTGACCCCTTCGCTGTGGGGATGCATCAGACCGAGGCGGAGGGAAAGCTGCCGGAAGAGACGGTGCAGGAGGACGATGCTGATGAGCTGGACCTCACTCTTGGGTTCGAACCGGCAGCACGGGGAGCAGCCGGTGGACGTGGACCAGTAATACGACAGAACGGGGAGGGGACGGCCTGGTTCTCCGAGGGGTGTCCGGAGGATCTGCTGCTGAGACTGCGTTGAGAGTCACGCAACAGTCGTAGATCACAATCATATCTTGATGTTCTAATGGGTTTTGGTTTCTTTGTGCTACAAGTATAAGAAGAAGATGCATCGTTCATGCTTAATAACATTTCCTGTTATGTTATCTTTGTGTGCTTCCCTACAATTAGTTGCACGATTCCAACATCTTTCCATATGGGGGTATGTATGTAGGTGTGTTTTGTATAGCTTTATCATCATTAGCTGGAAATATTATCTCATCGCATATGGCTTTAAAATATGATATATATATATATATATATATATATATATATATATTTATTGTCTGACATATGATATAGGAAAGACAGGTTGACCCTTAGCTAGCTTGTGTGTATAAGTATCTATACATATTATCTTTTTTTTATATAGATTATATGGAGAAAAAGTAGGGGAATGCTATTAGAGACAATTGAGGACCGCTTCCTCATAGAATATTTTATCCTTTTATGATTAGATATAAAAATTTACTTTTAATGTGGTTATAAATAATAAATTTATCTTAGGTTATTAACTTGAATGTTGAAGGGATTAAGTTAAAAAATAAACCTCTTTCGATGATGATTTTCATACATATGACACTTCAAAAGTACAACTTACATCCATAAGAAAGTTCGATTTTTTTTCATTTTAGTTAGATAATCTTAGTATAACTTACACAATCTAAATAGACCAAAAACGTCTTCTTTTTCCATTTTGGTTGATGAAAATATGAAAGTTCGATTTCTCTAATGCCACAACTTGAAAAGGATTCATTATACATCCATCCTCGCAAGGAATGACGTGATGGAATATAAAACAACAATGTCAGTGTGAAAGATTAATTCAAGAAGAAGGCGTGTGGTCACAACAAGCAACATCTTATATTGCACAGCCTCATTCATTAGAAACAAATAAGATTTACTCACATCATGTTTGAGATGTTAAAACATGGTATGCACTCAGTGCATGACTTCAAAATATCTTTCATTTAATCGAACTAATTAAGAGTCATCCATCTGCATCGTGGTATAACTTAGGATAAAAATAATAATAATAAGACAATTGAGGAGTATAATTTTAGTTAAAATATAATTTAATTTGTAATCTATCTTTATCGGACCCAATCTTAATGGTAAAACTTAGTCTATCTTGTAGTATTGTTATAATCGGAGGAGAAAAATAATTTTGATTGGATGAGAAAATATTTTATTAAGAATTATTTCGTGTGATCGTTCAAAAGATTGTATCGGGAGTAAACCCAACATGATTCTAACCATCTAGTTTTGATTTTTTTTATTATAATACGAATATATGCGATAGAAACTTACTAGCTGAAGTTCACTTCAGTGAGTCAATAATATATACTATCATATTTCCTCATGTGTTATGCTTATATACCATATGTCCAATGACCTAACAAGCATACAAAATATTCCCTCAAGTGTGATATTGATGTGTCACGTTCAAGAGGTTATTATTCCCTTAGCCGGGTCAGGTCAGGTGGGCATTTAGTAAGGTTAAATGATGGAGTTGAATAGAGAATAATGCCATCGTTGGATGGATCATACAAGCTTTTATTATTGTCTCGAACAAAAGAGTCCGTGACACATTATTTATTGGGTCAGAGGAAGAAGAAGAAGAGAAGGGGAGAGTAAGTATTTAATGTGGCAGGACCATTTGTTAGGTCTTATTCTATTAGGTACAGCACATGCTTCATCACAAAGGTAGGTTGGATGCATCACATCGTTGGATCGAGGAAATAATGAATTCTTGATATGTTAGTGGTGTATGAAGTCCATTCATTAAAGGATCAACTATTCTAATTGGTAAAAATTTAGTTAAATTATCATAAGCTCCTGAAATCAAATTTCGCTTTCACCAAAAAGAAAATAATTTATTATTATTAGAAAGTATGTATTCTTTAGTTCTGTACATGGAATTCTCAACATTAACTCATGCCTTGGTAAGCGATGATCATCGTAAGTAACGAGCGTGTGCTAGCCATGGCACTGTTCCACAGGCATGCTGTCACTCCATTAATATGATATGTCAACCTTGCTCGAGTACGTATATATTTGCTTCTTCGTTCGACTAATATAGGGTGTTGTTGGGTCAACGAATTGCAAGTGTCGGATGATTCCGAATTTGGTAAGTATTTTAGGTCTAGTCAACGGTTGGATTGGTTGACATTCTGCCTTCATTGTGCGTACACACCAAGCGTGGAATGAGGAGAGCCATTTCTCTGTTGGAAAAGACTTGGTATTTTTGTTGCAGATTTGCATTAAGAACAGTGTAATTTATTCTGAAGCAAGACAACAACAATTCCTGATCACTATATTAATGCACAGTTCGTTGTAGATGACCAATTCCGATACCAGATTTTTGATCGAAATGACAGCCAATCGGACGAAGAAGACCAAAACTGAAGTGGATAGAGCATATGCATGTTTCAGCTAACATTGTCGTGTAAGAGATTGCAGGAAGCAAAAAGATGCTGCTTACATGCATATGGATTTGTGGAGAGGTGAAGAAGGCAGACATGAGAGAGAAGTATAGGAGGAGGAGGAGGAGGAAGAGGAGCACAAGATGGCAACGAGCGTCAGAGGGAAAGGGCCGAAGAGGAAACCACAAGGTTCCAACTTGAGGGAGAAAGGGGTGTGTGGCAGTGTCGGCTTTCAGAAGGACAGATGGTCTTTAGAGCTCAGTTTAGAATGACTATCTCGATAAGCATTGCCAGTCGCCCGGAGAGGCGAAGGCTGCCCAGCTCGTGGCTTCCTTCTGCACCCTCAAATAATTGCCGAGGTAAAACCAAATCTGTGTCCTTCGTCATGAGAACAACACCTACGCTTGATTACAATAAGACACAATCATTAGTTGTTCTTCAAATCCAATTATGTTCTCGGATCTTGATATGCCTGTGTCGAATTTGAGACAAGATGAGACATGTGACTCCACATGTAAAGCTGTGTTATGGGCCCTTTGTTATCAGAGCCATGCATTTCGAATCAATGGAGAAGAGAAAAGAAAGGAGAAGGCAACAAACACCGTTCTGCATGTGGTTGATACCACCAAACACACTGCTAAATGTCCAGCCCATTCTTTCTGTGACTTCAATAACTCTCCCTCTCTCTTTCTCCCTCTCTCTCGCTCTCTCGAGCTTTCAATAGAAGCTCGCTGCCTTATGATCGATGCCTCCAACGAGAGACAAGAGAAGGGAGAAGAGGAGAAGGCTTGGCTTCTTCTGCTTGGTGACAGTACTATACGCCATCTTCGTCTGCTTCGCCTGTGGCTGCCCAGCAGTCGCGACTCCAATACTTGGTCCGAGGATCGGCGCCGAAGGAGCACGGGAGAAGATGACTATGATAGGGAGAAGACCGACGCCGCCGGAAACGACTTCCAGCGTCCATGAAAGCAAGCGACGAGTGCCAACTTGCCCCGATCCTCTTCACAACAAGTGACACTTGGTTCTTCTCTTTAATTACTTTTTACTGTGAAGGACGCAACTCGGACACGACATTACATTCGCTTTCTTGCATTTATGATATCGGTGCTTGACCGTACTCGGACTCGTCACATGATCACAAGCATAGAGCACCACCATATGTTCATATATACCTACAGCAATTAGCTGAAAGCGCAGAGCAGAGCGTCGTCCCAAGTTTCAAGGGGGGGGAGGGAAAGCCCTATCTAAGGTTCATGGCACTGTTTGAAAGGTAGGAAGGTTCTTCGCGGAAGGTATCTACTCACTGTCACATGATGACTAAAAGGGAGCAAGTCGGTCCTCCTCCTTGTCGCCACTTCGCCTCCGATACCTTTCAAGACTACTACAAGATTAGGTTATCTTTAAGCTCTTCGCCATGTGAAAACGTAATGTGATTTTGTTATTCCTAAGTGGTCTTGGGCTAATTCTTGGGCTGCGTTCGAGCCCATCTCTACTTTAGGGCCGAGTTGTCGGCGAGAGTTGCATAAAAACCCTATCGCCGCCTCTCCCTTCCTACCGTCTCCATTGTTTCGCTCTACGAGGAGAAGCGGCGCGGCGGCTGAGTAAAACGCATTCTCGCTTCTACTACCTATTTTATGCGATGGTAATATTGGCTTTTGCTATTATTGGGATAAAGTTGAGTTACGAACCCTAACCGGATTCAATGTTTCTGTTCGAGCTTTGTCGATATTGAGTCATCGAGGTAGAATTTAGGATATGTGGATGGTGGTACGAAATCGCTCCTGTGATGAATGAATCTTCTATCGTTCCAATTCCTGAATGCAGCTCCTAAATGCTGTGCTTTGTGTGGAGATGAAGAGACATCTGAGGGGTTTTTTGTCTGTTTTCTTTGATTTCGGATGGCAATATCTGAGGCCAAAACAGGGTTTTTGTTTTTCGTTGATCCGCAAATTACAATCTTCTTTCTTTACCAATGGACAGCCCGAATCGGGGAAGGATTCGCGCCCAGAGATGGTTGTCAGCGGGCAATTACATCTTGCACACTTACTGACATGACGAGAATTCAAGCAGCAGTCACTCACTTCTCCCAATTGACAACGCCGTGAAGTGCTGCGCTGTTTGAAGAGGGGAATGTTGCGGATGCAGATGGAATCAGCTTCATCGCATCCAAGATAGAGAGGAAACCGTGGTAATCGCTTCGGAGAAATCGTATACCAGTTTGCAAATCATATATCGTGTCCATAACGAGATCTGCCGATCGATCAGCTAAACGAATCGAAGATATCAAAGTTCTACCTTGCGCAGCCAAAGTGCCACCATCTAAGCAGGAGAAAATCCCCAAAGTCTGATTGTGCCATCCTTGTATCCAGAATACAGCGTGAGGCCATTAGCGCTCCAGGTTAAGCTGGTGCAGAAGGGTCTCTGCCAGCATCGCGCCAACAAAAAGAAAGCCATTAGATGCAGTAACAGTGAACACTTGTATGTAGATCAAGATGAATTACCATCACTGGATTTTTAATGTTCAGATGGTCAATTCTGCAATCTAATTTATATTTTCTTGATCTACCTTTTGGTTTGGAATTCGGTAACACTTGCTGAAAGCACAATTCACAAACGCATTAAATGAATGACGAAGACAGAGGCTGGTACATTATTGTATATCATCAGCAAGATCAAGAATCGGTTAATTCCATGCATAAATCAGCACAAAAGTCTTTATAGGCATCGCTTATCGGAGGAACCAAATGCTTCATGCATGTAAACGAACAGCTGATCGCTAAATTTGGAGAAGGGCAAACATACCAAGTACCAGTCGAGGACCTTTTTCCTGCCGACGGCCGTCTCCGGCTTGAGAACCTGGAGCAGAGTCTTCTCGGCGAGGTCCCAGATACGGATGTCGTTCTCCGACGCGACGCACAGCCAGTACCAGCGGGGGCTGAAGCAAATCGCGTGGATGATGGACCCGGCGTTGAACTCGTGGACCTTCGCCTCGATGGCTAGCTCCCATAGTAGGACGAGGGTGTCCTTGCCGCCGCTCGCGCACATTGTGCCGTCGGGGGTGACAGCCACGGCGTTGACGTAGCCGGTGTGGCCCACCAGCGTGTACATGAGCTTGCGGTTGGTGAAGTTCCGCACCTTGACCGTCCGATCCCAGGAGCCGGACACGAGGACCAGTTTGTGGAAGTTCGGGCTGAAACGGACGCAGCTGACCCACTCGGTGTGGGCGTCGTCACCCTCAATCGTGCACTTGCACTCGCCGAGCGAATTCCAGACCTTGATGGTGCGGTCGCGCCCCCTCGAGACGATCTGGCGGTTGTCGTGGGGAGATGGTGACCGAGAGGACATCCTTTGTGTGACCCACGAAGCGCGAGGTGATGGAACCGGTGGCGACATCCCGGAAGCGGACGTCGCCGTCCCAAGAGGCTGAGAAGGCCAACTGGCCATCGCTGTTGAGGACCACGTCCTCGACGAAATGTGAATGTCCCGTGAGTCGGCGGTGGGGGACGACGGTGCCGTCGTCCTTGATTTTTCAGATGAGGACGGACTTGTCACGGCAGGAGGAGACGACGATGGGGGAGTAATAAGCGGAGACGGCGATCGCCGTCACCATGTCCGTGTGGCCCGCGAGCGTGTCGCGGAGAACGGAAATTTGTCCCATCGGAATAATACCGATAGAACGGTCGGCGGGAGCTCTGTGATGGGTGAAGGAGGCAGGAGGGGAGGTGGCGATCAAATTTCTGGTGGCGCACCTTCAGGGCTCTTATATATAGCAGCGACGGGTGGGCTTTATATCGACGAGAGCCGTATGATTTGCATGGACTTGATCGATCCAAAGCCCGGATGTAGTTCTAGAGAGTTCTAGATGATCCATCAATCTTCTAGAATGTTCAACTGCTATGTGACCAGCACATCCCATCCCGTCGTCTGTTCAAGCACAGAGCACCACCAGCAGCGCCACCGTGGGCAAGCTCAACGCCACCATCGCCATGCATGCCAACCACATGCAAGGCCTGCAGCTCAGCAGCAACATCCCCACCGCCTCTCCCACTCCATCCACCCCGACGGCTCCTCGTACTTCTCCTCCGCCATCTTCAGCACGTATATCCTCTTCCGCAGCACGATCATGTTCTCGCCCACGTTGTCGGTATCCTTACTACAACCAGAAACGACCACGATTGATGATCTCCTCTTCTCATGGAGGTGGGGTCTTTCAAGGGAAGAATTTAGCGAAGACAAAGCCAAGGAAGCGAGCGAGGAAGAGGAGGCTGCCATTGCTTGTGATCAAAGGTGGCAATCTTCCGCCTTTGAAGCAACAGATCCGGGTAAGAGGATAAACGAGGAATGGATATGTCACGCCCATGTTGCGTATCTCATTGCGTTCCCTTGCCGTGTGCTTGTAGTTTGTGACGGTGTGGTGCACGCCTGCGTATACCATCTTTCTTGTCGTAAAACATGGATATTGGAATTCCTGTACTTTCAAGATTCCAAGATCGTAAGCACAAGAAGACGACTGTGTCTTGCAGTGGCGCACGCTGCATGATAACAGGGCAGAAGAAAGCTGCTTTTTATTGGTGGTGGAACGTTCAAAGTCCAAAGGGAGACGTGCTGCGCCGTCTACATATCTTTTGCTTGTTTATTGTTGTTATACTAAGAAAACTAATACTTAATGAGTACTAACCCAACAATGGGATGCATCTAAGTTTATCAGTATGGTGAATGATTTGCTCCAAGAAGTAGGAAATAAAAGAGGTGTGCACGCGTTAATGAGTAATGAGATGCAGAAGATATTTTCGAATGGAGCAGCTAAGCTTAGTGTGGTCCTCAAACTATGGAAGCTTGGAGCTAAGCCAATCGAATTTAATGATGCATGTCAGCCAAACTCATCAGACAAGAGGAAGCTCAACAACGCAGCAGAATGAACTCTTCATCACACAAGTCCACGATGAGAGTAGGCAACCCAACCGCATCCAACTTTCCACCGATAATGCATGCAATGGCGCAGTTTGTGACTTTGGTGATCTCCCCTGTCCTAACACACCATTTTGCTTAACAAACCTTTGGTTAATTTTGACTAATTAGATAGCCTAAAAAACATCATGCGACCAAGGAATGACTTTTACTAACTGAATCTTTATTTGAAGTGTCAAATCCATCGTAGAATTTTGCACTGTTGTAGATAATTACAACAGTGTTTGGAATCTTTGGCATACCCAAAGCATGCATGACATGAAAGGGAACTTTTTGAATTAGAAATTGCGGGTTGGGGTACTTTACGAACACCTTCACCCCACTCCATCTCTTGCTTCCAGCACAAATACCCCCCCTGCCTCTTCCTCTGTTGCCTCCTCTTCTCAGGTTTCTCTTTCTTCATCCAAATCCCACCTTCTAAGCCTTCTCCTCCTTCCCTTCTCCTACTCGGGTTTTCCTTGGCCTATTTCTCTCTCTCGAGGGAGGGAAGAGCGAGTGCCTTCGGAAGCCGCAGGAAAGCTGCCACCTTTCGCCGTTAGCCATTCCGGCTTGCTCCTATTTCGCCAAGGTTCTTGCTTTCTCCATTCTTTCCATATGGTTTCTTCTTTGTAGTGGCCTATCTGTGTTTGCTTTTGTGATTGCTATGAAAGCTTGGTTTAATTCCTGCCGTCTATGTTGATAAAGGCGGCATCTTTCTCATGCTTATGGTTTGCCTGTGCGTAGATCTTATGGTTTCGTATTTTGCTAATGAAATCACACGCTTTTAGTGCTGTTATCAGGTTTTGATTAAGCTCGGCGTACTTTATCTGCTTCGATAATGGCATTTTGTCGTTCTTGCAGCTTAATTCTTCACGGTAGAGCAGATCGCTTTCCTCAAACAGGTCCCTTTTAACCTTGGTAACTTTCTTTCGATATGCGAAGCTATGGTTATTGTATTTCTTCATCCTCATCACATTTTAGATTCCAGAACAATGGGCGACCATCTTGCTCTGCTTGTGGACCATTTGCTCACCGAGTCGACGCTTGAGGCTGCAATTGGAAACGGGAAACAAGCCCAAATAGCTACCGATTCTGCCTCATCGGGTGACCTTGGCAGTAATTCTACCCCGAACACGTCTGTTGGGCACCGGACACCCTCAGGGAAGCTGGTGGAGTGCAGAATCTGCCAAGAGGATGACCATGATTCCAACATGGAGATCCCTTGCTCATGCTGTGGCAGCTTGAAGGTGAACTGCAAATTCCTAATTTGCCTTAAAGATCATTCTTCAAGACTAATTCCTAATCAAATAGATGCTCTTCTCATTGCACCCAGTCCGTAGAGTCTCCTTGTCATGATACATCTTTTAGATCCGTCTTCCTGGTAGATCATCACAGGGCTGATGCTTTGTACCTTGCTTTTCACAACACAATCTGTGAAACTTTGCGCTCTCTCCCTCCTTCACATGCACTTTTCCTTTCCGAAATAAAATGACATCCAACTTGTGAGTAATCTTATCCGGCCGAGTAAATAGTGTGATGCAGTGAAGAGGATGCACAATTAGTGTTGAAAATAGCAGCATCATTTACCCGTCCATGGACATCCATAAACATATTCCAGTTTATGGAATATGTAAATGTACATTTCAAATTCTGATGTAGATTTGGGTTTCAAATATGTAAATGTGCTACGTGAGTTCCCTCAAAATGATCACTGAATTAACTGTCAAGTTTAACTAGGAGTACTACACATAGAGCTACATTGAGCAAAGACACTAGCAATTCATTTTTATTAGGATACACTTATTATTAGTCAACTTGATCAGTATCTTCAGGTGAACTTTGGAAAGTATCACTTTTAATGGAGCCTAGTTTGCATTTTCAGCACCACAACACTGCTTCTGATGCCATTTCAAGGTTGTAATTTACTCCAGCAAAAAATCATCAAATCTTATAATAGGATAATTGAATTATATCTTCTTTTTGCTTGCAGTATGCTCATCGGGTATGCATTCAGCGGTGGTGCAATGAGAAAGGAAACACAATGTGTGAGATATGCCTCCAGGTTTGTTGTCAAATTTCTAAAGTTATCTTTTAATCTCAACATGCTACTTCTTCCATGTTGATTAGTTGAGTAACATGCACACTGAAGTTAAGAGAACAGCTCAGTGGATGTAGCGTGGGCCAACATAGGCTCGTTGTTCACCTACACATGCATGTGGATGTAGATGTAGCGTGGAAACCATGTAGTCTTTTATGGAGCAGATTGTACTGTCATATATTAAACTTTCTCTATTTATATTCAGCAATTCAAGCCAGGATATACCTCTCTGCCAAAGTTGTTTCATTATGGGAGAGCTCCGATGAACTTCAGGTATCTTCATTATGTGTGGTCGCATTTGTTGTGTAACTTATCTAGGCAATAAATCAGGCCATTCTTTCAAAGATCCTTTACTTTAGACACACTCTCAGGGGAAGCTGGGATATATCCAGTCAGGACCTTCATGATCCCCAGATTCTAACAGTGGTTCCATCTGGTGTCATCGAGTCAAATTATTATGACCAATTAGTTTCAAGGTTAAGAAGCGCAATTTGTTGTCGGTCAGTCACCATAATCGTGAGTTCCTTTCTCATTTGTAAGACGATGTTTTTGCTTTGTAGACGCACTTTGATCTAATTAGCGATACTTCCTTTTATCCAGTTCATGATTCTTTTGGTTCTTCGCCATACTCTTCCTCTCATAATCAGTGGAGCTGAGCAGTACTCATTTACTCTATTCTCAGTAAAGCTCTACTTCCAAATGTATTTCTGTAATTGCTAGCTTCTGAAGCTCTGAATAACTTTTAAATGTTGCATATCTAAAACAAAGCTGCTGGTGTTGAGGACTGCTGGAATACTTGTACCCATCTTTTTTATTGCTGGAACATTAACAACGTTTCATCACTCCCGTCGCCGACAGGTACTTGTTCGCCTTTGTGGCTACCGATATGCTTTGGAACCTAATCATGCAATTTTCTTTCATTTTTCTTTTAATCAAGAAAGAGCTCAAATTTGCTAAATAACATTGCAGGCAACTCGGCGAATATTATCTGCCTCTTCATCTCAAGCAGAGAATATGTAAATGAAGTCCTTCCGTTCACATGCAGTCTCAGCCACATATCGTCCGAGCCTACCGGCACCAAACAAATTGTAGAGTTGGTGACCAATTATGTGAAACTTCACAGTCGAAAGTGTCATAATGAAAGCAATATATGACACCAATATACCTGTAAAGAAAAGAAGTGCCAATGATAATTGAAGCTTCTTGAGGAATGTTACTTCAGAATGCGCAACATAAAACCGTTCTCTGCCTCTATAAAGGTTGCGAGGAAAAGTTCGGAACATTTCAGCACTGGAAGAATTCAGCAGCTGAACATGATACTTCACATTCATATGAAAGATGGAATTTGTGCCAGATATGATGGAAAAAAATCCAAAGGTTCAACTCTGTATCAAAATGTGCATTTCACCTTGATGTTCTTCATTTGTTTGTTATAAAAGTTTCCTGAAGTTGTTTCCTGTTTAACATCGACGGTTGGATTCTTGAAATGATGTTGCCTAAACAACCCCTCATTGTTAAGGATTTACATCATACTGGTCTTTTCCCTGTAGCCAGAAATTTCATGGTTCATAATATGCAGGTGGCTTTGAGAAATCAAGTGGAATGCTATTGGAATGGCCCTCGAAATGGCTTCATTCTATTAGTTTATTGATTTACATTGTTTCGGTTCAGAAAAAAAATTGAATGATTTTATTATCTACAGATTTGCAGAGAAAAAAAAAAAGATCTTTTTGATAAAAAGAGAATTAAATAGGAAAAGAATAAAAGCTGCCAATCAAAGATTAACCCCTGCAAAAGTTCATGCAACATTCCAACTCAGGTCAGCAGATCACAGCACACGCGAGCAAATGAACCGAAACCTCCTCCCCGCTACATTCCAAAACCAAACGACGACGAAGAAGAGAAGAAAGCCATCGAGAATCTTCATTTCCATGTCCATCATCTCCATCCTGATGGATCGAGGCCTCACCTGCATCTCCAACGAAGACCTCCACAAACTTCGCTTTCTTCCTGGTCGCTGCAATCCCTGCCCAAAGATATACAAGCGATTTAGTCAGATCCTTCAGAGCTCAGCAAATTGTTATGCACTTCCATTATAAGATGGTTCACTGGAAGCAGCTCAGCTGCTGATTACTGAAAATGTAAACAAGAATCATTTTGCTGCAATCTTCATTCATGGACTTGCTTATTCTGAGTGAGTACATTTTTCCAATGGAGTCAATGAATTACTACAAGAAACACAGGTAAAGGCAGGATTCTCATGCAATCTCTCTAAATCTAGTGTTTGATAGACCGAAGTACTCCTGATAAGATACTTCTAAACCTACGCACATCGAGCTTTACCTTTTGCTGGTTCAGAAATATGTTCCAGAATGCATTGAATCCTAGTTGCTTCTGAATCGAAAGGGGGTCCCTGAACAAAACATCATCCCTGGGGTACTTCTCGATCAGGGAGCTCTCCTCCACTCTTATCTCGTACTCCACGTATCTTATTCCCATGTCCGGAGCTGGCTCCGCGAAGATGTATCTGCACCCTTTCGCCAGATCACAGCAAGGAATGATCTGAACCAGTGTCGCATTCGAAGGAAGGAAGACCATGTTCGTGAGCCCAGCCCCGTGGATCCCCATCAACACATCCACCGAGTTCACCATCTGCGCGAAGCGGGAGATGTTCTTCGTCTCCTCAGGCCCGGCCGTGATCAGCTTGAACCCGAGCCCTTTCACCATCCTCATCACCTGCCTTTCGTTGACGAAGGACCGCGATCCTCTCCGAAGAATTAGCAGCAACCTTGGTTTCCTCCTCGACTGCAGGTCGATCCCCTCGCTGTACTTTCTCTTGAGCGAGAAGGACTTCCTCAGGAAGTCTCTGAAGTCGCTCATGGAGATCCCGTTTGGAGATTTCGAGGCATCGATGCCCAGCGCTCTGTGGCTGTGTAGACCCACGTGTGCATGGGGGAAGCAATGAACTCGATCGTCTGCGTCCAAGTTGATGGCCGGGTAGTGGGAGAGGTGCCTCAGGATCTGCTGATACTTAGCCATGAACTGGTAGTTGAAGTCGGTGACGACGAGCTGAACCTCTCCGTTGAATCGGCGAGCCATCATGAAGAGGGGGATGATCACATCGGTGAAGTCGTGGAAGTAGTTGCCGACGAACCCACCAGTGGAGAAGAACACGGCGGGGACGCCGTGGTTTATCATGCAGCGAGGGGCCTTCTCAGGCTCAGCTGCTACTGTCACGGTGAGCTCCTTGATAAGTTCCATGGTCGATTCCCACTTCCTCGGATACGGTCTGATCTTCCATGTCGTGTTCTCTGTCGGAGATCGATCCGTAGGTGGCGAAGCCAACATGATGATGGATGATCTGCCAAGAACTCTAACATCGCCATCCATCGAGCAGATATCTGATCTTGGTGCCGTGAAATCACACACCACTCTGCTCTCCTTGATCAATCTCTCTGCATTAGAACAGAGGAAACCGTGATGCCACTCCTTGATCAGAAGATTTACCAACAAGAAACACTCAAGAGTCATGATTGATAGTTTAAATTAATATTAGCAGCATCACACAACAGACGATTTTATATTGGTGATTCTCTTAATATTGCCAGCCATCACAGAGCACAAACCAGCTGTTGTCTCTTCTTCTCTCTGCTTTTCCTTCGGAACAGGAGGCAATTTTATCACTGTCCAATCTGTGTAGACGTTAGTATAGGTTTTACTGACATAACATGATACAGATGTGTATAAATTATGCTCAATTTACAGCAAAGGGATTACACTAACCTTTATTTGAGTCACCACCACCATGCTTGTCTTCATGCTGAAGTTGCAGTGCCACTGTTTGATTGCCTGCAGAAATAACTTTACAGGCTTATTCTGTACCACCGTAGATATGTTTTAACTCCTGAAGACGAAGTGAAATGTTTGCACCCACCACCTGTAGCCGGTTCATCCAACTCCTTATCTTCCATTGTTGTCGAGGTTAAGCTTGTTGCTGCATCTGCATCTAATGCACCATAGACAGAATCAACCAACTTGCCGATTGGTCGATGACCTATTTCGGTGTAATGAATTGTTGCTTTACCTGCATGTGCTTCTTTCTCATCTTGCTTTTCCTTCAGTGCATGTGGAAGTATTGCTGCTTCTTTACCTGCCGTTCAAGTCTAATTACTCTAAGCTGGAGATTCACCTTCACTCGATGAAGACAAATAGCACTCACCTCCTTGAAGTGACTCATTGCTTAGCTGTGCTTCCTCAAATGAAGGAGGTGTACTTGGTAATCCACCTGTATCAAGTGCATCTTAGAGTAAACTCCATAGATAACTAACAACAGCCTCTATTAATACATGTACAAATAGAACTGGCAGATTTCCAGAATAATCCCAATCCCTTTCCTACTCTAACTCTCTGCCCCAAATCTGCACCTGCTTGTTGTGCAACTCCAGCAGATGGAAATTAAGATGACCTGATCCGAGTCGCAACTCCAGCCAAACTTTATCTTCATCTTCAATCATTAGGCATGTTTCCAATTCAAAAGCCACCAAACAGGTCAACTTCTGCGAGCAGTTCCAATTGTTCAAACCTTCATCTCTTAATCAACTAATAAAGGTAGCATGGAGTCATCATGCTTCGAAATCCATGTGCCATTAGTGCGTAAAGGATAGGTCACGGATTG
The DNA here is from genome assembly GCF_036884655.1 of Musa acuminata AAA Group. Taxonomy (NCBI): domain Eukaryota; kingdom Viridiplantae; phylum Streptophyta; class Magnoliopsida; order Zingiberales; family Musaceae; genus Musa; species Musa acuminata. The sequence goes on along the minus strand of NC_088339.1, from coordinate 29,162,124 downwards.
GCATGGCCTTACTGCAAACTAGATGAGAGGAATTCTGTCGAACACCCCGCGAGTTGCACCTTTAATCCCAAGCAAAGCATGTGTAGACTATTAATTAGAACGCTAAGCTGACGAGACTAGTGAGTACATGGGTTATCTTTGCGTGCATCTTTAGATAACACAGCTAAGAAGAAGAGTTTCCTACAGTTCATACATATTTAGAACGCTTGCTTGCTAATGCAAGAGTTGGCGTGTAAAGTGATATGTATTATTAGACGGCTTTTGTTTCCTTTTCTGAAAGGAACATGTACAGTACAGCTGGGTTGTAGCAATCTCTTGATTCCTTCATGAAAGAGACCACCTTCTTATCTCTTGTTTGTGTGTGGTGTGTGTTATATTCATATATGTATATATATAGCATTGCCTTGTGATACTGTCGCTTCGACATATACATCAATGAATAAGAAATTTGTCATGGTTATAATAGCTCAGAATGTCACGTGATAGTGACTATAATATATCTTAGTAATGTAATAATTCTTAGGTTATCGCCAAAAGCTCAAGAAAGACGTTGACTTGATAACAGGAAGATATTCAAATCCTCTTCATTGTGCTTCAAAGAAAAACCTGAACCAATCACACACCGAGGCATTTGTAGGGCAGATATATAGCTAGGGTTTGTAGCAATGACAAAGATAGTCAGCAGAAGAGGAATCTCTAGCTAGCAAACTTGTAGAAGGCATGTCTGCTGTTATATACATATTTTTTGTGGGATCTAAGTGAAGTTAAGACGCCATCCCAAGGAGTTGAATGGCTGGCAGATGGACCATTTCTCATCTTTACATTTCGACCATGCACCAAATGACGTACCACCAAATCTAATGGTGACAACTTAACTATCGCATTCAAAACACAGCGAGGGCTCAACTAGCTTTAAGATCGTGGAATGTATAACCTCAAATATTGCTCTCTCTCTCTCTCTCTCTCTCTCTCTCTCTCTCTCTCTCTCTCTCTCTCTCTCTGTTCTACGTACAATGAAGAGTTCATCCTAATGGATCACCAAGGTGATGTCTTTTATTCTCTGCACTCAGAACCATGAAACATGCGCAAGATGCTTCTACCAGCTTTTTCGCTTTCAACTAGACTGCTCGACGATGCATATAAAAAATCAAATGGATTTCCATCGAGGTGCAACTTAGATTTTTTAGAACTGTTCCGACCACTGGAAATGCTAACCGCATCCATATCTCCTTATGTACTCCCAAGAAGAATCAAAAGCTATAATTTGGATCAACATATATAGATATATTTATTTATTTAGTTATTTATATATTTATATATGTCCTCTTAGATTAACATCAGATCCAAGTTCAGAGATCATGAAGAGAAAAATGATGGCTGACCTTGTCCTCCAGTCTTCAGTTCCTCCTCCATGGGCAAAGCCATATTCGAATAGCTGGATAGCTGCAAATTCACTGCGAATTGAAACTGGGTGGTGTAATTAAACAGCAGCATATATGAAGAAGAAGAAGAAGAAGAAGAAGAAGAAGAAGAAGCAGCATCTGATACATAGTACATGGACTTACATGTAACGATGGTGTTAGAACCAGATTTGATGAGACAAACAAGGATCACTGTCATGATCAGAAGGCATCCGAAGAGGGCAGCCTGGCTGAGCTTCCATGGTTTCAGATGGCTAAAGCTCTCGGATCGCCTCATCTCTATCTTCTTCTCTCGAAAAGCCTGCTATGGAACTGGAAGTTGCCTCTATCTGCTTTATATAGCTCAGTGTTGGCATGCTACACGACTTTGAACCATAGTTTATATATCCCTTCCTATGTGGTCCTCCCAATTCTGCATACTGTTCCTCAAGGGCAAAGCTGGACACACATATTCCCCAGCTCTCATCTTATGAGTTCATTGTTCCACGCTATCACAACATTATACTTGTATCAGAGGAGGTATAGTACCCTTCAAACCAAAGCTGATGCACATGCAGAAGTATCTGTTCCTATGTATGCATCAAATAATGCGTGTATATAAATTTCAAGCAGAAAAATAGAGAACAGCCTGGAGTCTCTCAGAGAGTGGACGTCGAAGAAGACGAGCGTATTGCTTGTCAAGCAACTAATTTAGACAAAGAGATGCTACCGGATGAATTCAACAAATACTACGATTGATGTGAACTACAATAAATTAGAGAAAACAGCCAAGAAGTGAAAGTCACTGAGATGTTAATGGCTTACCTATTACATTGAAAACTCTCCAATACTGTAAGCTATGGAAGTCTCTGCGCCGCCGGGGACGACGCCTTCTGCTGGTGGGCCAAGGAAGAGGAAGGAGCCTATGCAAAGTGGTGTTTCTTGTACGTATTTTTGTTGAGATTTATATGAATGGATGCGAGTGTATGTATATAAATTCCATTCTCGGGCTTTGAAGTCCTGTAGAGTCCTCATGTGATGAGATCTTTCAGTGTGCATGCATGCATGCATGCATACAGAAACAAAATGTAAGGTAGATGGTAACATCCACTCTTTGTCTTCACTGTTGGTAGATCCCTACTTTTGTCTCCTCACAACAATTAAATACCAACAATTACTTAGTTATTATGATTAAAAATGGGCCTACTTGATCTATTACAACTTGTGTTTAAGCTGTATCAGTGATCTGTGATGTTTGGTTATCTAATTGTGTTCTCTTCAAGCAAAGGGGCATGGAAACCGGCCTCATGTGATTCTTCTACCGGAAGCCAGTAGTTGACTTGGCCAGAGCCTTATTATATTTTTGTTTTGTATCATTTATATAATTATCTTGGAATTAAGGACTTTGGTATATTCTTAGTCGTCGTCATAGCCGGCAATAGTTTAATGAAGTAGTTATTATTATTATTATTATTATTATAAAACTTTAATATATATATATATATATCGAAGATATTAGTTATCTTTATTAAAAATTCTATTTTTTAATATCTAATTAAAAATTTATTTTCACCACAAATCCATTATAATGAAAATATAAGGGGAAGAAGAAGGGATTATGTTGGGCTCCACGAAGCCTCTGCAGAAGCCTGTCTCGCCCATCGAAGCCCAACTACGATCCGGCAACAAAGACTACATTTGGGCCTATTTGGTCCATGGATGAGACCAACAACCCCTACCCAATCAATCAATGAAAATAAGGCATACACTGCGATTGAGACGGTGGGTCAACTAATTCGCATCGGCAAATCTCACGAGTGACTTGCCCAGTCAAGACATTTGATGGGGCCCAGACCACTTCCCGCTGGACCCCAGTACGAATCTCGTAAGCGCTTGGGATACTTATTGGTATACCTACACGTTGTGATGGTCTCAGCAGCAGCATTAATGTAACGCTGAACAATAATTGATCGTGACTTGTCACCTCGATCACGTAATCGTCTAAAATAGTCACTCGCCACCGACACCGCGTCCTGGCCTGCGCAACTTTGTCGCCGTCCGCTCTGCCGCTGGCTTTCGTCGAGAGACGTGCGAGGTCTTGATGGACGGAGATGACGACCAGTAACCATCAACCATTTTCTAGCATGCAGTTTAGTCAACTCTGGAGGAAAAGTCCAAACACGTTTCCCGAAATCTAAAGAACAATGTCACTCTCGCCCACCAAATCCTTTTCCTAGAAATATTTCGTCAACACAGGAATAACGTCATCAGAAAAGTTCTTCCCAACTGATGCGTGGTGCATCACCAGAAGAGCGCTTGAGCTCCATTATTGAGCAGGTCAGCCGTTTGCCCCCCACCCACCTTCACCCAACCCTTCTTTGAGAAGATGGGAAGTTCCTGCAGATAATTGCAGTGGCCAGAAGATACATCGGAGATGGCGAAGCATAAGAGCCCCAGCCGAGGAGAACCCCAAAGGCTCAGGTCGGCGCTGCTTGGAGGATGCTTTCTGCTGTCGATGATCCTTCTTGTGGTGTACACCAGCTATGTTGTTTCCTTCTCCAACCGTGAGTTGTTCTGATCCTGTACTCGTAGATGTTCGTGCCGTGGACTGCTGAGTTCATCGTCTTGCTAATTTTCCCCCAATCTTATTTGGTTGTGTAGTGACCTTCTGGCGTTCAAATCAAGCGGCTCCTCCTGTTCCCAAGGAAGAACACAAGATCACAGCTTCTGATCCAGCAGGTAAGCCTATTTTCGCTGGCCTTCTTGAATCTGAGATGATTGTTGCAGAAACTCTTCTAATCGGCCACGAATTTTCTTGCCACTCAACATAAAAAAACACTTGCTTTTAGAGATTCGTGAACACCTACAATCGATTCGACAGTAAGGATCAGAGAGGGCAAGAACACCTCAAAGGGAGGTCAATAGGAAAGCAGTAGTAGATGGGAAGAGGGAAAAGAAGAAAGGGTGAGATTACACAGGGAAATTATCTGGAAATAAGATAATTGAGAGAGAAGTAGGAGAAAGAATAGTCTTGTAGACGTAGAGAAAAGCAAGCTACATATGTAAGGATGAATACCTTCTGTACTCGTATTAGACTTTCAACTTCCAATGGACTGCAATCGTTGGTTTCTTTTTATTTCTGAAGCCGATTCTTCATGTTTTTCTGAATGCACTACAAAAAGTTGGAGTCCGGTGGTAGAATCCCAATTTGATTTTAGGATCAATTCCATCTGTTATCCATGATGTCCGATCCTCATGCAAACTAGGAATGGAGAAGAACAGACGCGTTGATAGAATGCAGGTGGATTTGAGGTTCCTGGAATTGGCAGCATCTCAAGGTAGAATTTTTTGTTGATATCTGCAGACTATATGTAGCTGAAAAGATTTGAGAAACATACGACAAATAGGAAGAGCTCACATTGATAGCTTCCTTGTGCATTGTCGTCTATTGTTAATGGCAAACAGGAAGATTACTCAATCACCCTGATAGAACACCAAGAAAAGAAGTAAATATTCTGCTTTAGCAAGTTGACGCATCGTAAATTCAAGGATTTCTTCTCGACGGGCATCGGTAACCAACTAGTTCCTCAGTGCATACTCACAATCACCAACCACCATTAGCTCAAGTCTTTCAAGATTGTGAATCCACTCTCAATCTTCGTTATACATATACTTTTCAATCTCTTAGAGAAAGTCCATTTCTATCTGCTTTTATTTCAATGTCTTTATCAAGTTCATTTCTATTTGATTTACCTTAGTGCTTAATCCTTCTTATGGAATGTTCATAGAGGGACAAGGACCAAATATACAAGAAATGTCAAGGTTTAGCATTAAAGATAATGAATTGGTCACAAAAGGTGCCTCAATTTTAGATAAGTACATCATTTGTGTCTGTTTTTGCTTGCCTAACGATATGGCACTTACATTTTATTATTCTTTCTTGGGCTAGAAAATCAATTCCATTAATTCTGCATTACATGGAATTAAAGGTGTATACTTGTGAAGTGCAACTAAAAATACACTAGACGTTTTTGTTCTCCTTGTAGCAACAAGTCCAAATAATTGAATGCTTGTTGACTTCATAAATAGAAGCTGATGTAAGTTTGGGATGACTAATATAGAATTAATGTACACTATTTCCTGGATTATTATAGGAAACCTATTGCTGGTGAAAGATGATAATCCTCGATGTTATTCTGCTATATATATGTTAGTCTTATTAATGCTTCTTTCGTTAGTCTTAATTTGCACGAAAGATGTAGATTTTCTTGTAATTATAAAGCCTTGTGTTTCTCTTTTACAAATCCTTACTAAAGACAAAGTGAATTATCACCTTTGTTTCTGAAAATAAATAGAAAGTTCAGACACAATTTTCATGTCAAAGAAAATATACACACTGAAAATTGTCCAGTTATTGAGACAATTTCATAAAGCTAAATTAATATTTTTGAAATTTAGCTTTTTCCTCGGAAGAGAAGTGGATGAACTCCAGATCTAGGAATTGAAATTAAACATGTTTGTTGTATTTAAAGCTTATAATTTTTTGTGCAGAGACAAGGCCCCAAAAGGAGAAACTTCCAAGAAATCCCTTTTGTGATTTTTCAGATAGAAGGAATGATTATTGTGAGATGGAGGGTGATATTAGGATCCATGGAAACTCTTCCTCCATCGTCTTTGTTACTTCCTCAAATACAAATGGTACAAACATACAAGAATCATGGCAGTTGAAGCCTCATCCTCGGAAAGGAGATGCTAGAGCGATGGCTCGCGTCACTGAAATGTCAGTGAAAACTTTGTCTCCTCATGGTGCTCCTAAATGTGCCATACGTAGCACAGTTCCGGCAATAGTCTTCTCAACTGGTGGTTATATGGGGAACTTCTTCCATGACTTCACTGATATACTTATCCCTATCTTTACAACATCCCAACAGTTCAACGGGGAAGTTCAGTTTCTAATAAGTGAGATTCTTCCAATATGGAATGACAAGTATCGAAAACTACTAAAACCGCTCACTAATTATGAGATCATTGACTTCAACCAGGACCATACAGTTCGCTGCTATCCTCGTGTTATCGTGGGTCTTAAATTCCACAAGGAGATGAGCATTGAGCCCTCAAGGTCCCCTTACGGTCTCTCAATGGTTGATTTTGGAAGGCATGTCAGAAAATCTTTTGCATTGGAGCGTGACACCACGATTAAACTGGGACCAGATCAAGATAAGAAGCCTAGAATCCTAATTATTGCAAGGAAGTGGACGAGAATATTTGCCAATGTCGATGAAATAGTTCGGAAAGTGGAAGAGATGGGCTTTGAACCTGTTGTTGCAGAGGCGAAGTATGACTTGGCTGAATTTGCGCGCATAGTTAACTCATGTGATGTGATGCTGGGAGTTCACGGCGCCGGGCTAACTAATCTTGTCTTCCTTCCAACCAATGCAGTGGTGATCCAAGTTATTCCTCTGGGTGGATTGGAGGGGATAAGTTGGATTGACTTTGGATTGGCTACCATAAGCATGAAGATGCACTACTTGCAGTATATGATAAGTCTAGAAGAGAGCACACTGACAGAGCAGTTTTCTAGAGGTGATCCAGTGCTCTCCGATCAGAAGGAAGCTTACCGAAAACATGGGTGGGATCGAATGATCGAGCTGTACTTTTTCAAACAGGGTGTGAAGCTCGATACAGAGAGGTTCAGCAGTACTTTACTGCATGCCCTTGAGCTTCTTCGTCAACGGTAGATAGCGGCACCAGTTTCGTCAACGGTAGATAGCGGCACCAGTTTGAAGCTACTCGCCTTGATTAATTCGCATTGTATTTTTCTTAATAAGATTAAACAAACATGAAGTTCCCCCAGTGCTTTCCAGGAAAATAGAGTGTGTGTTCTTTATTCTCTTACTTCATTTGCGGTTGCATCAGAAAGTCATTTTTATTTACATATACTTATTTTGTTTTGGTTTTTCCGAATTGTCAAAGATCCAACCAGGACATAATATATTTACGACAATCATATTTACTTGAATCTATTGTATATTTTTTATGTCGCACTTGGCGTGCATCAAGCATATTGTTCGATTCTTTACAACAATAGAACTATTTTCTTCCCTTGTTCCTTTTCTCTTTATAAGAACTCAAGGATTTTATTTCGTTATACGGATTAAACATGCCATCACCAGTGGAAACGTTCTCTTTTCAGATTTGCAAATCATCAAATGGGATGATTAGATCGTTTCTTTGTGAAGTTATACAAGACACATAATTTGTGATAGATGAAGCTCGTAATTCCACACTTCAAAATGTGAGTTGTATATGTGCTCAAGCGAGAGTAATCTGCCATAAGGACCGGAGAAGGAGAAGAAGCCAAACCTTCTACTTGCTGCCAGCATTGTCAATCAGATCGTTGCAGAATGGCATCAGTGATGAGGAGAGCACTCTGACACAACAATGTCTAATAAATGACACTCTGTTTTTGGCAATTCATACGCTCGGATGAGCTATTAATGGCCTCACCTGAACAGGTTTGGACCTTTCTTGCTCAAAACCTCGTGTGTGTGTATATATATACATATATATATATATATACATATATATATATATATATACATATATATATATATATATATATATATATATATATATGTGTGTGTATATTATTTAATAATAATAATTTTATTAGTTTGGATAAAATAAATATAAGTTTTTTTTTTAATTAATAAAGTATAATTTTAGCCAAAAGAAAAAGAGAAGAAATTTCCAGCAATTTCATCCTCGAGAGTCATAGGAAACGAACGATGCATTTCAATAGTTCATTCGTGGGATCTGATGATGGGTGGGACCCAATTCACCGGCTTTGGCGGGCCGCACGCATTGAATGCCTCGCCCTTTGTCCTTCTGATTAGTCTTCGCAGAGGAGCTTTGTGTTTAATGGCTTTGGCTATTCTCGATGTGACTTTGTGCGACGAGCTGCTGTCAGCTTTCATTCCGTAGGCAATAATGGCTGCTTCGATTGTTGGTGTTGCTATTCCTGATTCGGTGGCAAGTCTTCGGTGGACAGCGAGCAGTTGATGTGGACCCTCAAACAACTCATTTCTCACACCCACACATATACCGGTATTCGGCAACTTTGGCCAAATTCGATGTTTCTCTCATTTCTGACCTTTTGTTGCATATTTAATTTTCCACTTTATTCACATTGTGATTGATTTTATTCGAGTTTGTGTTGATGTTTGTTTGTCGGGAAGCGAAAACATCGATATCAAATAAAAAAAATTGATATAAAATTTATGTGCTTCGATATTTCTCATATATGTCTAAAAGTAACTTAAAATAAAAAAAAATCAATTGACTTAATCTAAATTCAACTATGAATCTCTTTACGAATACATTCTCTAATGATAGATACCATGAAAAAATGGGAGAGAAGACTTTGATATCAAAAGCAAAGAAAAAAAAAAAAGATTAATAGTAAACACAAACCTAAGGGAGTATTTATATGATTTGATGATCCTCATCTATATAGGTCCATGAAAATTAAAATATATTGTGTCAATCACAAAATTAAAATATAATCCCTTTATATATACATTACATCATATAAATAATAATTGAGAGAGTCAATGTTGTAAGATTTATATGGTTCGATGCTCCTCACCGACATCCATGAAGAAAATCTAAGATCTTCACTAGATGAAATCGAGATATAAATGCATTCAGTCGATCACAATCAGAACATGTAAATCTTAAAAATATTTTTTTTCATCCTCTCTAGACTTACTATAGAGATATACAAGTATTTAAAGTATTCACTCGCGTCCCCATTAGAAATTTAAGATGCATGTGTTATTTATGCAAAATTCAAATCCTAATTTCAAAAAATAATTCACACAAAAAAAGTCCTATGGTTGAATTCCTTACGTCGATTCTATGAATCTAAAAGAATATGTCAACCCCTCGATGTTATCGTCGTCGTCGGTCGTTACTTATTGTCTGTGTATGACAATTTTATTCTCGGGATGTGATCGAGTCTGATGGCAGGTGAAGCACATTATCAACGATAAGCAAAAAAGAAACATATAATCGATGGATGAATGGATACCTAAAATGGGCAGAATCGAAAACATTGAAATCCACGAGTCCTTCTCGATCCCACCACAGAGGAAAAAGATCGAATAGCTTACGTGCGGAAATGGGTGACTCATATACCCGCCAATGGCTTCCGGTCGGAAACCACTTGCATGACAGCTTGAGCGGTGACGACGTCGACGACGACCGATACGAGAGCAGCCTCGATAACTTCGGCATCTTCTTATATTGGTCCGATCTCCTACCAAACCATCTGCTTTCAGATTAGATGACCGGTTGAGGATTCGACAAATTCTTCGGCCTTTGCCGAACGGACGAACCTCACAGCACGCGGCAAAAAGATGTGCCGACGAATTGACTTGCCGAACACGGTTTCCCGGAGACATTTGTGCCACAGCAAAGTCAAAAGTAAGCGACCATCATCGGCCTATTGGTATGATCAGTAAGGAATTGTTTCTTTGGCATACTCGTTTTTATTAGTTTTAGAATATGTCAGTTCTAAAAATCACCTATTATGATAAGAGAGATCTAACGGACTTACGAGTCATTGATTCTCGTACTCATCCTCTTCAATCAATGTGGGACTAAATAATCTTATCAAATGTATATTAACTTACGAAACATGATTTTCCGGAGATATTTGTGTCACAGCAAAGTCAAAAATAAGTGACGTTAAGAATATTCATGTTTAAATGTATATTAACTTTGACCCATTTGATTCCAACTTATTCATAATCGATTTAAAATCTCAACATCAAAAGAAAAATAAATCCAAAGTACAATCCGATCTATCGGGAGAGTACGAAGGAGGATAACAACACTCAGCTTAGTTGCATATTAAATGATATTATGTGAAATAAGATAATTATGAGATATAATCTCAAGTGTGGCTAAATGGGGTTATGAAATCAAGTACTTTTTTCTTTTTTTTTTGTTCTTAGTTAAAATAATAGCTACCGATGTTTTGACAAAGGCCCTGCCGTTCTTATTTGATGGAAGCCTATGAACATTTCGAGATGTAGGACTGAGATTTTGCTTGACTTCGTGACTAAGATCTTTGAGATGACAATTTAACTACCAAGAAAATACTACATGCAAATTGAAAAAATTGGATGTCATAATCTAAATATTTTGATTGAATTGATGTCTGCTCTAATATAGATTTTTTGACCTTGATCGGTCTCTCACTCGAACTCATCTGTCATGTATAGAATTCGTACAGGAGATGATGAGATGAGCATCCACGGGGTGGTGTGTGCAGCACTAATACATCACCGAGGGAAATCGATATGCGGTTCACGTGAAATGGTGATTCTGTCGGATTAAAGACGGACTTCTAATGGTGGGAGGACAGGCACAGAGTCGGTAGGGGCATTTCGACGGTACATTTTGCTTCTTCTTCCTGCGTCACCTGTCATGCATTTGAAGCAAGTGACTCGAGGAGCATTGCAGTAAAAGCTGGGAAGATTCTGCTTTCTCTGCACCTTTTTGTACCCACCACCCTACTCAATAATTGCACGAGCTGATCACTCCCTCCTACATCTTACATCCAACGTATTATTGGATTCCAAAATCCTTTGCTCTGCTTCTTCTAGTTTCTCTAGTTGGACCAGAAGACCTGAGTTGGCCATCCCCCCGGTTGGAACAATTCTGCTGCATGTGTATCTTCAGTGAAGTAAATGGTAGCAGTGAAGCTCCATCATCCTTTCCTGCTCCTTCTCAGGAATAGAATTACGTCTAACCCGGTCCAAGTCGCTCCAACGTCAAGCCGGTGGACCCACGCCACTCGCAAGCATGCAAACCAAGATGTGGAGGAAGAAGAAGAAGAAGAAAGGGTGGAAGTGGCCTCCTGTTTGAGGAGTCAAAATTACATATTTGGTCCTTGTCACACTCACCCATTCCCTATGACTCATACCTATGACTCATACCCATAGTCATTATATGTCCCCAAACTCTGCGCCTTTTTGTTGTAGAGGCTGCCGTCTTGCTCGGTTACGAGCAAAGAGAGGAGCGGTGCTGCAGCAGAGCCGATGAAGATGGGCTCCAAACTGAAGCTGGCAAGGAATGGCAACCAGTCGCGAAGATTGAGACTCGTGATGCTCCTCGTCGGATGCTTCCTGGTCACGATGACCTATTTGGTGGCGTCTAAGCCTCGGGGACTAGTTCGCTCGAGCTGTAAGCTACGCACTTCCTTTCGCTTTCCCCTTCGTCTATGTTGTCACTGCTAATTCCTTGTTCTTGAGCTAATAACCCGCGCTGATTCGTGTTGCAGTCGGTTTTAGGACATCGATGCCGACTCCAATATCAGGTATTGTGCGGATCTCGGATGCTTTACTCTTATGCAGGGCATGGGAATGCTATTTTGAGCTCGTACTTGGCGTTGGTTGTCTGAAAGGTTTTGGCTTTGTTCATCTTTCTTTAGGTGACGATGTGTTGAATGGAGATGAGAACGGAAGGCATTCCACTGCTTCGGGAGGGAAAGATCCACAAAACTCTCAGGCATCAGGTAATCTACTTGCGCTTGTGTTCCATATTCATCGGCTGATATGCAATTCCCTTTCCCTTTTGAAAGGCGATCTAGCTTGAAATCTGTAAAAGCTAACAGTGCTCCGCATGCAGCAGAAAGCAATGATGAGAAAGAGAAGAGTATCCAAGGAGAAAAGAATGCCATCGTTGTTGACTCCACTTCGCAGGAAGTAGCAAGAACTCATGAACTAGCAGGTATTATATCATGTCAATACTTGGAACATTAAATACTTGGAAGCATAAATATTCCTAATCATGAGATAGATATTATTACCATAAGTCATACCTCACTAAAAAGAACTGAATCCCTTTATCTATTCTGTTCGACTCTTAACCCTTCCTAAATCTTTTTTTGATGCGAAGAAGGAGGTGAGCAAATCCAAACTCTGGAGAGGAAGTCATCATGTGATCTTTCAGACGAACGAGTAGATATCTGTGAATTGTATGGAGATATCAGGATTCCCGGGAACTCTTCGTCTGTCCTGTTCATGCAGTCAGCCAACAACACAGAGCACAAAGAAGCATGGCGAGTCCATCCATATCCTCGCAAGGGAGATGAGACCTGTCTCCGCGAGGTTAGAGAACTCACCATCAGAGCCACCAGCGAAGCCCCTCGATGCACCGTCCACCACAATGTTTCCGCCATAGTCTTCTCCGTTAGCGGGTACACCGGGAACCTCTTCCACGACTTCAGCGACCTGCTTGTTCCTCTATTCGTGACCGCCCGCCAGTTCGACGGGGAGGTCCAGTTCGTGGTGACCGACTTCCGGCGCTGGTGGATCAACAAGTACCGTCTTGTGCTCCAGAGGCTGTCCAAGTACCCGGTGATGGACTTCGACGGCGACGAGGAAGTGCACTGCTTCAAGCAGGTCATCGTAGGCCTTCGGGCGCACCAGGAGTTCCAAATCGACCCGGCGAGAGCTCCCAATGGCTACACCTTGATCGACTTCACCAGATTTATAAGGAGCACCTACTCGTTGCAGCGAGAAACGGTGAACAACATCGAAGACCTCGCTGCGAGGAAGCCAAGGCTGCTGATCATCGCGCGGAAGAAAACGCGAGCGTTCACCAACGTCGGCGAGATAGTGGCAATGGCGGAGGGGTTGGGTTTCGAGGTGGTGGTCGACGAAGCAAATGTGTCATCCGACATGGCTCAGTTCGCGCGGACCGTCAACTCCTGCGACGTGATGATGGGGGTGCACGGCGCTGGCCTCACCAACTTTGTGTTCCTGCCGCTGAACGCCACCATGATTCAGATTGTTCCGTGGGGTGGGCTGGAGTGGATGTCGATGCTGGATTTTGGGTACCCTGCGATGGCCATGGGGCTCAAGTACCTGCAGCACAGCATTACCATAGAAGAGAGCACTCTGACGGAGCAGTATCCAAGAGACCACCGTGTGTTCACGGACCCTATGTCGTTCCACGGCAGCGCGTTCAAAGTCGTAAGGTCGACGTTCATGAAGACCCAGAACGTGAAGCTCGATGTGAACAGGTTCAAGGGTGTTCTGTGGGAAGCACTGCAGAACATGATCCAGTAGCAGAGGGAGGCGGCATTTCTTCTCGGCATTTCTTCTCTCGATTCTTTCTGCCATCGGTCGGTCAGTCTACTTCAGAACAAATTAGATGTAGTTTTGAGTTAGCTACAAATCGTAGCGAACGTCACTCTTCTCAGGGTGATGCCTCTGTTCACTTGTGTGAAGTTTGCACGATACATACCATGTGTTCGACCAAATTACCGACAATCTTGGACTCCGTTATTGTTCTATAGCTCTTTCATTGGGGCAATAATTCTTCCTCAAAAGTAGTATTTCCACCATAAATACCAAGAAAAGTATGAAAGAAAAGAGTCATAGGTTCCAAGTCTTCAAGCAGAACAAAGGTAAAAGGGATACGCGAATGCAAGGCACTGTAACATATCAACATTTGGTGCTCCTTCGTGTTCGAAGTGTTTGGCATGGGAGATCACATGCGGCGGCCGACAATTCTGGTGGCCTTCGCAGAATGTCTTCTAAGTCAAGAGCTCGATGGCTGCTTGTGCAGGAGCCTGAGGTTTGCAGTCTTCTTTCATGTTGCTGCTGCCCCATGGCCGTGAGACATGGAGCAGAAAACATTGAATGATTTCGTCAAACAAAATGCGACGACTCGTCCTTTCACTCCGTTGTCTCCATGTAAGCCACCGACGAGACATTGCAAAGGTCACGGACTCGTGAAACTGTTTGGCTGTGACTGGTAGTTTTGAAGGAAGGTTGGCAGGAATGGCTGCTGCCGTTTGGTAAAGAGGCTGATGAACGTGAAGATCCAGTGGAAAGACAAACATAACGACATTTTCTTATGCATGACTTGATAGAAAAGTATCTTTCCTAAAATTGTTTAATCATCAAGTAAGATTCCAATTTCCTTTCCGAGGAATTCTTGATTCACTCTTATTCAACTTTTGTTCTTGGATATTGGCTTCTGTAAGTCTCGTTCTCACTGTTGAAGAACGACACAATGGAGAGTTCGATATGCTTTCCCGTTTACTCAATGCTCTGTTTTGCTAGTTCTGCTGGGAAGCTTAGAGGACTCAGGCTTAGCAACCGAATGATGGGAAGGATACACTCCTTTCATTATAATACTCAAGATAACTACAGCTCTTTCGAGGAAGATGATGCACATACCTCCACATGGCTTTTAAGCCAGAACGGGAAGGGGCCTCAATCTCTGTTGCTGTCTTCTCTAGCCATTCCTTCCGCTGTGTTCTACATCTCTCTGTCTCGATGTTATCTTTGGAGTGTTTAGCAGACTTATTTGCGAATGATGTGCAGCCGCGACACCGGCCATCCCCACCTCGATCATTTAATGCTGCTCTAACGTGCTGCCGGATCAGGTTTTATGTGCATGGCATCTGAGACAGAGTAAGCTGCTCTCGTGGTTAGACCAGCTTTGTCTCAGCGTGTTAGTCGGCTATGAACGCCAGAACAATCTGATGCTTGAAGGAGGAGCCTCAGAGTCCCTGAGAAGTTACTCAAGCAACCTTCTCCCTCCCGGTCTATCTGATCCCGGCAACTCATCTAGTAGCAGAGTGGTGAGTTCTTCTTGGCAACAGGCTCTCTCTGTCATCGACTACAAGGGAGCGTTTGGTAGCTGGTGCTACTCGAACTCCTCCTTGGTCGAACAAGGTGATGGACTGCCATGTAGCAGCAGCAACCACTTGAACTTGGACCCTGAGGACGACTGTGATGCTTCGAAGCGATTCAGCTTCGATATGACCCCTGGCACTGTTGATTCTTGGCTAATCGAGGACCGAAGTTATGCTGAGATGGTAAGTGCCTACAGTTCTATGGGCGGTCGAGTGGAAGGTAAACGATATCATGGTGCCCCCGAGGTTGGAATCCTACAACGAAGCATCACACAAGCGAGAAGGCCACCAAAAGCGCCCATTCATGGTGCTTCTGTTCATCTTGATATCCTATAATTCAAATAATGATCTGTGATCGACAAAGATTTCATTGCAATCGTCAATGCGGGAGGGTGAAATGCCAAGTCCCAAGAAGCAATGCGGTGGTAGCAGAACGACCAAGAACAAGCAGAGTCCATCAAAGCATCCCCAGGGTGCTGCAGCAAAGGTGTTTACTTTGGTTACCATTTCAAGTTGAAACATCTGAAGGTTCTAATAACTCTATCGACAGGTAATTTGTGGTTGCAGAACGCCTTAGGGTTCTTCAAGATATTGTGCCCAGTGGGGCAAAGGCGTGCGTGCCTTTCATCAATCTTACCAATATCTAATTGTCTTATATCCCTTCTAATTGTTCGTGCAATTTTCACAGGCCATGCTCGAAAAGGCCATTAACTATGTGAAGTTCCTTCAGATGCAAGTGAAGGTAATTGACTTCACTGAGAATTCGAGTTTCTCTCTACTCGTCCTCTATCATATACTTCTGTGATCAGTGAGAGAGATTTCTGATTGCCGTGCAGGTGTTGGAAACCGATGAGTTCTGGTCTGCACAAGGGGGGAAAGCAGCTGAAGTAAAGGAGGCTATTGATACCATCTTTTCTACTCACGGAGGTAGAAACATATAGAATCTTTGTTGAGACGTAATATTAGCTGACACACAACTCTAAACAGCCTCAGTTTGATGAGTTCTGCACGTCAAGAAAAATACAGTGAAGCCTACCTTCTTCCCTTTTGGTAGGTAATGCTCAAATTCTCCTTGTAACTTGAGACTCTTCCATCGAGAAAATAATTCTAAAACCAGCATCAGCTTCTATCTCTACTTGTAATCATCAACGCGATGCAATGAAATAAAGAGACGATGCATAAGTCCGACGGAAATGCCAGGGGCTTGCAAACTAGTGTTCTTCTCTTTCTTTGTAGGAGTAGCAAAGAGGTCAATCAAATACATGGGTGCGAATCGAAGCCAAAATAGAAAAGCACCATCTGGGGACGAAACCCTGAAAGGAGGATTCAACCTCCTGCCTACTTCCAGGAGAAGCTACTTATCCTTGAACACTGTGCTGCTGGTTTGACTTCTGAGGGCGAGGAGGGTCGAAAAGTCAGACTGCCGGAAAGCACAAGCATCATCGAACGACGACCGGTGTAATTGGACTTGTTACACTATCTTATTCAGCAAAAGGTATTTTTGGTGAAACCATTGACCACTGCGATGCCGATGTGTAGGGGGGAGAGGAGAGACAGAGATAATAGTTCTCTTTGTGGTTCAGAGAGAGAGAGAGAGAGAGAGAGAGAGAGCAACTCTCTTTGTGGTTCAAGATGCAGATGATCCATCACATCACCGGAGCGGTGTCAGGTTCATACGTCTCCCCGTACCACCATTAAAAGTTCACATAAAACTGTGTGCAATCAACCCAAATGCATTGCCTTGTAGCAGAAGGATCCGTTCATGAAGCTACAGCCAATAGTAAGCAACAAAATACATACCATCAGATATGAAAGGAATGGATGACTGATTCCTCGACTTCTAAACATCCAAGTCAGGTTAATGGAAGCAGCCAGTATACACTAGTACAGAGACAATGCTAAATTAGATAGCTATCTTTCTAAAGGTCTCTCTGTTCAAAAGATAGTGTAATATGCTCCTTCTTCCTCATGCAGCAGTCACTGTTCTGATGGCATAATGGATCCTGCAAAGATAAGTTTGATTGATTCAACTATTTGCTGAAACATTAACTAAACAACAAGATTCTCACTAAAAATTCAACTTCTAAAGTGGCATAAGAATCTACCTCCGCATGCCTAAAACAGCTTCCCCTGAATGTTTCTGGTAGTAGGAACAGACAAGGGAATAAATAATATACCAAGAAGCATCAAATGTGCATTAAAAAAAATGAAGAACTCGAGTCCAATCTGGATTTCGGAAAACCACTATACAAAAGGAAGAAACAAATTTCTCATTGGCAAGTCCCCTATATGACCTATTTACACATCTCTTTGACGACTCCAATTATACGGGCTGTAATCAGAACTAGAATCATGGCTCCCAAATGCCAAATGCTGAAATATTCTGATATCAGCTGAATGAGCTACGTTGAACACTTCACTTTGCCCCGGTGTGACACCATTGTTAAGATCAATATCAGCAAGGCTATCAAGAACTCTGACCACCTGTAGCAAGAACAAGTTTGCTTAGGATGCATCGAAATGTATTCGTTTTACATGTTGATTTATAGTGTTTCATCATAACCTTTCCCATCTGAGGCCTCATTGCTGCTGAGTGACGGGTGCATGCTGCTGCTGCTTCGATCATACGGAACATTTCAGTTTCGTCATAGTTCTTCTCAAGTCTAGGGTCATGGAGTTCTCCAAGTTCTCCAGTTTCAAGTGCACGGGAAAGTAGTGGTCGTGCCTGGAATTTCATTAGCAGTTAATGAAGCAGATTCCTATTTTTTGAAACCGAGACAAGAGAAAAGGTGACTTAGAGGATGATGTAGTAAAGCCAGACAAATCTATTTTTTTGCATACTAGTAACTAAAACAATGCTCTGGAGCATGTCGTCTAGCCAGCACAATTTTCATTCCAGCATCGGAGATTGAGGACAGGTGTTTTTGCAGGTGTTATAGCACTTCTAATCAGTCAAGAGTCAACCCATTTTCTCTAGTAGTACATGGTTCGTTTTAGTTTCAAAGTAGAGGGACCCTGCTTGTCTGATGCAGGTCCGACCAAACACCAAATATAACAATTGCACTATCAGCAACGGAATACTAGTTATCAAGCACATAGCAGGTTATCAGTCATCCTCTACTATGAGATACCAAAAAGAGTCTTAACCTCTACAAAGTGAAATCCTAGAGATTTAAACCTTTCAATTTCGCAATTACCTGGCTTTGATATAGTTCTCATTTGGCACTAGATAAACCTTATGGCTAAAAGAAAATTGTAAGCCTGAAGCAACTGCTACTTGTCCAGGTGAAAGACTACTAATCAGAAAATTTTTGCTTTTAGTTTATGGCATACTTTAATATGATCTAGTAAAGTATGTGAAGAACGAGGACTTCTGTTGCCTGATGCAATCTTGGTAGCTGGTATACATCAACTCAAGCACCAAATTCAAGTGATGTTTATGATTATTTGACTCGCCCCTACACTTCAAGGTCATAGTGAAATTTGAAAGAAAAAAAAATCCAAAAAATGCTGTTGTTTAAGCTACTTTATTAACTTGATGACACGAGCAAACAAAGTTTGGGAAACTTCAAATTTTAGAACTCACCCACTCAACAAGGCTCTCATCGCCCAAAGGCCTTGTGCTGTCAACAGGCTTTCGTCCGGTAATAAGTTCCAGGAGCACAACCCCAAAAGAAAAGACATCAGATTTCTCAGTCAACTTGCCACTTGATGCATACTCTGGAGCCAAATAACTAAAGGTACAAAACAGTGTCAGACTGATTATGCCCATAGGTAAAAGAGCCATGAGACTACAATCAATTACCAAAACCATTTATAGATTAAAGATTTGCAACTATGACATGGTTCACCTACCCAAATGTCCCCATCACACGTGTAGTTACATGTGTACAAGCATCAACAGCTAACCTTGCAAGCCCAAAATCAGAAACCTAGTTCAAAGTGACAATTCGGTCATGACACTAATTACAATCAATATAAGATAATTAATATTTTCTTTTCCAAACAAATTACACTATAATGAAAATAACCTGAGCTTCAAAGTTGTTGTCCAATAGAATGTTGGAAGACTTTATATCTCTATGAATAATCCGGGGATGACCTGGTTAAAATTCCAACAACGAATGTAAAAAGGACGATCTACAGCTGTCAAATTTAATAGACATTAATATGTTGCCCGTAAGTATCAATTTGTAATCTTACAATCCTCATGCAGGTACGCGATGCCACGAGCTGCACCAGCAGCAACCTTCACCCTGGTGGTCCAATCCATTACTGGCCTTCCCTTCCCTGATATTGCAGAAATAGTATTCCAATTGAGCCTCAGATAACTAAATTAATTATTTTTAGAAACTATGACACAAAGTTTTAATAAACAAAGTATGCTGTACCATGAAGATGAGATTCAAGTGTTCCGTTAGGCACATAGTCATATACAAGCAATCTTTGTTGTTCAAATATGCAGTACCCTACAAGAGAAACCAAATGACGATGGTGCACACGGCTGATGATCTCGACTTCAGCTTTGAACTCACGTTCCCCCTGTCCACTGTCAACTTTTAATCGCTTTACCGCTACTTCTCTTCCATCAGGTAAGCTCCCTTTGTAAACCGAACCAAACCCACCCTCGCCTAATATATTTAGAGGTGAAAAGCCATGGGTTATCTCGTACAGCTCTTCATACGAGAACCACACTGTTGAGCTAGATATTGTTATATCAGGTAGTGAGTTCATCCTTCCAATGCTTCCAGACTTGTTGTGATGTACAAGAGGAGCCGATGGGGACCTTGGAAGGGATGAATCTGACAAGTAAAATGAAGTGAGGTTACTGAAATTGCCATATGGTGTTAGAGCATATCTGAATTATCAATTGTGGTAGCTGACTGGCCCAAGAAAATTCCAGTAATTTCAGAGGGTCCTATGTCCAAAACCTCAAATAAAAAGTCTTTTTGAGAATATAATTCAAGACTATTAACAATGATTTATGAAACTCACAAGAAACAATCAACAACACAATCAATCTGAGTTTAAAAACTGAAAGGCACTGAGCATTACCTGACATTATTGAAGATGTAAATGGTGAAGGCATGACAAACCCTGCATTATATCCTGAAACTGGTTTTCTCCTCTTCCTCATGATGAACACAACCAGTCCTGCTATACAAAGCATCACGAAAGCCGCAACTGCTCCAATAGCTACAACAGATGCAGTATTCAATCCACCACCTCCCTGTCCAGAATCTGAGCCAGGACCCGGGCGACTGTGGGAAACCGGGATAACTGGAGTAGCGATAATGCCTGGAGGAGCAATGGAAGAGGGTGATGGGGGAGAAAGACCAAGCTGGTTAGGAGTTGTACCACCAGAAGAATTACTGCGTGGAGATGTAGTAGGTGGCGATGCATGTTTAGGTGGTGGCTTCGAAGGCGGACTTGGGGATGCTGATGGAGGAGAAGGTGGGGAAGGCGCACTCTTAGGTGGTTTAGCCGATGGCACCGGTGGAGGAGAACCTGAGGGTGGAGATGGCGACGCCGGAGGAGTTGGGGAGCCAGAAGATGGTGGAGGAGATGGTAACGAAGGAGGTGGAGGGGCAGCAATGGAAGTCGGCGGAGGAGACAATACTGGTGGTGGGGGAGACGCAGAAGGTGGGGGAGACGACGATGGCACCGGCGGCGAGGGGCTAGTGACAGGAGGGGGCGAACTGGCGATGGGTGGTGGTGGAGAAAAAGTGGAAGGAGGTGGTGCGCTAGAAACAGGAGGAGGAGGAGAAGCTGAGGAAGACGGAGGAGTCGCTGACGGAGAAGGCGGAGGGGAGGATGACATCTTTCACCACAAGTTGCGCTTTCTTCCTATCTTCTCTGTAACCAAATCAAGCTCTAATGACCCATTAACCATCTTGCAGCAATAAAATCAACGTCATTCCTCGACCTCTCAACTGTTTCTCTCTTTTCTTTCGTTCTCGTGGAAAGCAACTCCAAAATTTCTTGCTTTCAGAATGTTACGGAATCAGCAAAACCTCAAGAACCAGATCTTCCAGATCGACTGCGGGAAAAAAAACTCTTGATGTATCTATCTCTGCAAACAGAGCCAAAAACAGCGAAAATATCAATTAAATCGTCAAATCAAGTGAAGAAACCCAAAATTTGTATCATCAGACGCCAGAATCAGAAACTCAAAGCCACGAAATCCAAATCAGAAACTCCAGTGGAAAATGATCCGCCAAAAAAATCTCAACTTTTGTCGAACAAACCCCGCAAGGTCGTACCTTTACCAAAATTCCCTCGCCAGGCCAAGGATGATCTGCGTCCGAACTCAAGTCCAAGACCCCGGACATCTATAGCGTTCGGAATTCCAACAAGCAATCCCCAGTTTTCCTGAACAAAGCCGCCAAGATCCCACCTTTCCCCGAGATGGCACAGCTGAAGGACAAACCTTGAAGAACACGGATCGTAAAAGACGAAAACAGTACTCCCCAATCTGCCGTCCGAGTGTAGCACATCTCAGGAAACAAATAGCCGAACTAAAACTGAAAATTCCAAATGCTCAAAGCTCTGGACAAGTAGATCTCACCTCCTCCTCTGTTCCTTATCTCAACTTGGAACAGAACATCAAAAGGTCTCAACAGTGTGCAAGTATCGAGTCATTTTCCACTCACTGTCAGTGAAGGAAGAATCCACCGCACATTTTTGTCACGTTAGTTCTTTTTTTTTCTGCCGGAGAAAAATTGGCGCTCCCTGTGAACTTACCTCCCAAGTTCCCGTCTTCCCACCTCAAGGACCAGGCTTTCCTCCATGCGTCAGGAAGCGAAGACTTCTCAATTATTGCTTCGCTTCGATTCGATTATTGTTTTACCTTATGCCGAGAATTAAAGAATACGTCCTCCAAAGTCAGTTCGCTGACACGGGAAAGATATTTTTCCTGTTCTTGGCATTAATATTGGCAAGCCTAAGTATAGCACACACCCACTCATCGTATCTGCTTTCAATGCCTGAGAAATTATATGCAGCAGTCCGTTTCATCGTCGACGGAGACGACTCAAAACTTCAATCTCTTCGGAAGGAAGATTTGTGGATGAAGAAACATCAAAAGGGAAGCCTCAGACATAATCCATCTTCTTTTATCTCTGCATAAAGTGTTTTGGGAAAATACTGCGGTGTTATGGATCAGCGATTAAACGATACATGATGAACTCTAAGAAAAGTTGGGGGTGCGACTGCCGGTCTCTGGCCAATGGCCTCCCCCCACTTGGCGATGTGTTTGTCGAGCCATGTGCCCCTATTTCTACGTCGAAGGACAACACGTTCAACCATGCAGTGCTACACAAGGCATTGACTCTTCGTTTTCCATTCCTGCAAAGGGCTCCATTTCTATTCTGCATCCAACCATGGATAAGAAGGATGAGAGAGCCCGACCGTGATGCTGTTCTGATGGTGCCATGAACTCACCACCTTCAAGGGAATCCGTCGTCTCGAGGCATCCTTTTCCCAAAGTTCTCGCACAACTTGCAAGATAAAGATAAGGTAGGCATGTATTCGACCCTTCGATTGATTCCCGGCTTCCCCTCGAACGCCAAATGGAGACTGCTACTTTGGTGCGCGATGCATCTCCCTCTAGTGGAAGATAATATGGATTTTGTGACAGTGAAGACCTCGATATCCATGTTAGTCTTTTAACAAAGTTCGATTACGAAGATGAATACTACTATGGGCTTCAACCCCTTCGATGTTTGGGCCGTTAGTTACAGGCCCACGTATAGACCGTCCCTAATTATGCATCTTTTGTATCGAGGGTATTAGTAAACTTTATGCTGTGACTAAGGAGTTCGTACGGCTTGATCCAACGGGTGATGTCTAAGATCATCTCGGGGATGAGGTCTTCGCCTGATCGATTTAAGCTCGGATTTGGTTGGGATGTGTCTCTTAAGCGAGCCTGCCACCTTTGTCGTCGTTGGATTCTTGCACACCAGCTTAGGTCGGGATGGGGAGGGAAATTTGACTTAGGCCCCTCCAAAAATCAAGTTAGTGGAATGCTCTTGTCCAATGTCCTTTCCCTTGTCAAATGTTGGCAAAGGGCTTTTATCATAGTGCTTGGGGGTCGACCGTACGCGACCCTCGCATGGTGGTTGACTCCCTGAGCGACAAGTGTGTATCTTTGGACGTTCACCACTCGAGATATGTGGAATGGTGCCACATGGCATCATTCCAAGCTTTCCGACACGATCCTTGTTGAGGTGACATTGGTTAGTGTAGCCTCAGACGGTGTGAGAGGAGAACAGTCGTCATCCCGAATTCCTAGTGGCACACCCAACGTGGTGCTGCGTCTGCCTCCCGAGGCTTTGCGCTTAGGCTGGCAGGCGAGGGTCGTATCCACGTGACGGAATCCATAATATGGAGAGAGAATTTAACAGATATAATTATCCTAAGGAAATCTTATATTATAAGAATGATCATATTATTTATTGGCTCCATCCATCGTAAAATAGTTACTTTTAGTATTATAATCCTTATATATTTTTTTAAAATTATTTTAAGATATTAATATTTTTAGAATATTAATATTTTATTTTCATATGCAGCGATCCCAATGTAATATTTGAAAGTGTAGATATGTTAAAGGATAAATAATTATAGAAGGTAATATGTAATTAACCCTATTAATTCACATAAATATAAATTTTTTATTATTTTTAATTTTTATTTATTTATTTTATTTTAAAAAACTCAGAAATTGACTAAAGAAACTGATTGTTCGTTCATATTGCAATATTATAATTATATTCCTTCTTTTGTGATATAATCATATTGGCGTTTTACTTCATTTTTAGTGTTTTCAAAAGAATATGCCATATTTTAAAGAATCCAATATTTGGAACCCTTATTGTATTATATTCAATAATATTTATTTAGGTTTTCTGGAGTGAGAGCGTCGATTCAACTCATGTTCTTCATTCGTTATGTGGGCCCGAGGAAATCGTCCAGCATTCTCTTCCCTCTTCCATCGATCTGCCTTCCTTCCTCTTTTATACATTACATCACATCACGACCACGCCGACGGCCACCACTGGAATATCTCGCTCTCGTTCGTTCTTGATCGTGCTCAGTTGCCCTCTCTTCGCCAGAGATGGTGAAGGAACCTCTTCAGACTGATTGGAAGGAGATGCTCCCCGGAAGAGACGACGGCGGAGGTCGAGGTCATGGCCGCAGCGCCTGGCGGGAGGGACGCCGCGCCGGCGGAGGCGTCGGAACTCGCGCATCTTTCCGATCACGTGCTGCGGGACAAGATCTAAAGGGTGCTGAATCATCTCTCGTCGGATATTCGGAGCCGGCTGGTCGATAGCGGCGCCAAGTTGAGGGCCAGCCTCCGCCAGATGCAGACGAGCTCGATCGGAGGAAGTTGTCCCATGTTCCCGAGGTACGCTTAATGGTTCCGTTGATGGATGTGTACGCAGACTGAGAGGAGAAAGGATTTGAGAGATTTTGTGCCTGATGACTATGAAGGGAGAGGACGGGGATCGGAATCTAGACTGTGGTAGACGACAATCGGATTGGGAGAATAAGAGGAAGAGTGCGTCGTCTGGGTTTTAAGTTCGGTAGAGCGTTAACGACAATGCGAGAGGATAGGGTTCGGGATCGGAAGTTCTTGAAAATATAGGGTTTCGTGTAGCAGTTTCGTGAAAAGAAGGTATCTTTCTGGTTCATTACTAGAAAGTTATATGAATTGGTGAATTACATAAGTTGATCATCGTGGACTCGAACAAATGACGGAAGGAGGTCGTAGCAAAAGCAATGGTTTGCTGTTGATGGCGGAAACATCGGTGACGACTTTGTCAGCCCGATGTGGTTCGGGGCGTGTGCACAAGTTGGACGAAGTATCGCCGAGATGCTCCTGAAGGAGTTGGATGGACTGGGGTCGGGAACGGGTTTCCTGATCCAAACCTTCGGACAGTACGTTAGCTGACCTTGAGGACAAAAGTAGTAAAAGATGGTTAATCAGTCAAAAATCCTTTCTTACCATGCTATGAATAACCTTTTATACCCGGTGTTACGGTAAGTAACTTTTTTAGCCGTGGCGTCGGGGCCGTCGCGGCTTGGTTCGGGTCCGGAAGACGGTGATCTCCGTGGGGGCGCTCCTCGAGCCCGCTGGATATCCGAAGGCGGTGATCTCCGAAGGCTTCGCACCTGCACAAAGGTCGGGTCGGGGTGCTCGACCCGACCCCTCCGACGATCCAGTTAGAGAAAGATGTGGAGGGGGTTTAGGAGGAGGAGAAACCTCCGTGTGTTGAGTGTGCGATTCCGTAGGGGTTGTGTGTCTCCCCCTCCCTTTTCTCTTTAGAGTTTGGGGGTATTTATAGATGAAGTTTGATGTTACCTGACGTGGTTGTCTGCAGGGCAGGACTGTACCTTCGGTGGCGTCTGACATTGCCACTGGGGTTGCGTGGGAGGCCGAGCTGCCGCAGGGTATGGCGAGCCTCGGGCAGTGTGTCGCTCAGGGGGTTGCTGTCATGGCGTGTCACATCGCCATTTTGACCCCTATCACCCGGTATAAGTAGTAAAGATGGTTAATCAGCCAAAAGTCTCCTCTTACCATACTGTGAAAAACCTTTTAGAATGGGTAGAAGAGGAAAGAATATTCCTTGTAATGTTCTAGAGGGTGCAGTGTAAAACTGCCTCACTTGTCCTTATAGGTGCGAAAGGGAGGCAATTTATAATCGATGTGTCGGACTTACGTCCACATAGGCAAACAAAGAGAGGGCAGACTCTGTTTATGCGCCTAACACGACTGCCACACATGTGGACATATGTTGGTTGATTATCGGCCCCACTCCCTCCCCCCCCCTAAAGATATACTTCGGGAGCTCTCATAGGAGGGATTTGAAGTGTGACATATGGTTTATCCGACATGTTAAGTTTATGCTTCTTCAATTGGTTGCATCAAGCGGACCTCGATGGGGGTCAAGGACACTCGACCTTTGCGTGTCGGGCGAACGCCAATATTAGGTCAACTCTGATACCAATTTATCATAACCCGACCTGATGGGATAACTGATATGTCAATTTCGTTAAGCTCAAACCATTCACCAAAATGATTAAGTTGAAATTAACATTAGTACACCCAGTAGACCCTTATAAATCATTTTAAGTTTCAATATACTTTCGATGGATTTAACCATGGTCTCATAGTCTAATTCTCTTTGTTTTTCTATGGCAAACAATTTTCTCTTTTGTTTCACTTTGGTTTTTCACAATTGAATTTTGTGATGGTACTTATTTTACTTTGGTTTATTTTGGACATTTGTCACACCACCAGAGCATACTAAATGTGCCAATTGTCTCGAGCAAGGAGTGTCATGCCATGACGTGGGGTTTATTGATACTTCTATGTCATGATGCAATTCAATGTCAAATTAGTTGGTATTACCCTGTGCTGATTGTCATTTGCCAAAATTTGACCTAGCCACATTAATAACCGTGGCATGCATCTGCATGGTGCTAATACCTTTCTCGTATCCTATGTTTTAAATTTGCTGAAATGTGTAATCAGCATGAATTTCCTTCTTGAGAATTGGTACTCGGTCTTGTATTGTGCTGGGAGTATAATACACCCTTTGCAAGGTAGTTAGCTTGTATCGGTTGACATGAGTCTTAAGGCTGGTGCTATACCATTCCATTTTGTATGCAGAAATAACTATACAGGCTTATTCTTTACAGATGTGTATAAATTATGCTAAATTTCCACTTAAATGTCAAGCTCTATAACTCAGTGTTACAGCAAAGGGATTACTCTAACCTTCATTTGAGTCACCACCACCGTGCTCGTCTTCATGCTGAAGTTGCAGTGTCACAGTTTGATTGCATGCTGAAATAAGTTTACAGGCTTATTCTTTACCACCGTAGATATGTTAACTACTGAAGACGTAGTGAAATGTTTGCACCCACCACCTGTAGCTGGTTCATCCAACTCCATGTCTTCCATTGTTGTCGAGGTTAAGCTTGTTGCTGCATCTGCATCTAATGCACCATAGACAGAGTCAACCAACTTGCCGATTGGTCGATGACCTATTTCCTTGTAATGAATTGTTGCTTTACCTGCATGTGCTTCTTTCTCATCTTTCTTTTCCTTCGGTGCCCGTGGAAGTATTGCTGCTTCTTTACCTACCATTCAAGTCTAATTACTCTAAGCTGGAGATTTACCAAGACATTAGATTCACCTTCACTTGATGAATACAAATAGCATTCACCTCCTTGAAGTGACTCGATCGCTTAGCTGTGCTTCCTCAAATGAAAGAGGTATACTTGGAAATCCACCTGTATCAAGTGCATCTTAAACTCCATAGATAACTAAGAATAGCCTCTATTGACATATGTACAAGTAGAAGCTGGCAGATTTCCAGAATAAGCCCAATCTTGTTCCTATTCTAAATCTCTGCCCCAAATCTGCACCTGCTTGTTGTGCAACTCCAGCATATGGAAATTAAGATGACCTGATCCAAATTGCAACTCCAACCAAACTTTATCTTCATCTTCAATCATTGTGCGTGTTTCCAATTCAAAAGCCACCAACAGGTCAACTTCTGCGAGCAGTTCCAATTGTTCAAACCTACATCTCTTAATCAACTAATATAGGTAGCATGGAGTCATCATGCTTCGAAATTCATTGCCATTAGTGCACAAAGGATAGGTCAAGGATTGGTATGGTCTTACTGCAAACCAGATGAGAGGAATTCAGTCGAACACCTTGTGAGTTGCATCTTTAATCCCAAGCATAGCATGTGTAGACTCTTAATTAGAACGCTAAGCTGAAGAGACTAGTGAGTACAAGAGTTATCTTTGCGTGCATCTTTAGATAACACAGCTAAGCAGAAGAGTTTCCTACAGTTCATATATATTTAGAACGCTAGCTTGCTAATGCAAGAGTTGGCATGTATGTGATATGTATTATTAGAAGGCTTTTGTTTCATTTTCTGAAAGGAACATGTACAGTACAGCTGGGTTCTAGCAATCTCTTGATTCCTTCATGAAAGTGACCTCCTTATCTCTTGTTTCTGCATGTGTGTGTATATGGCATTGCCTTCTGAAACTGTCGCTTCTATATATACGTCAATGAATAAGAAATTTCTCGTAGTTATAATAGCTCAGAATGTCACGTGCTAGTGACTATAATATATCTTTGTAATGTGAGACCAGTGCACAGTAATTTGAATTTACTGGCTTAATAGATATGGCCAGGGCACAGAATAGCAATTCTTGTCTTCTGCTTTGCTTTTAACACTTTTATGAAATCTAACTTTGTCCATAAGAACCAATGTGAGACCAGCGCACAGAATAGCAATTCTTGTCTTCTGAGTTGCTCTGCATTGCTTTTAACACTTTTACTAAATCTAACTTTTGTTTAATTTCTTGATGATACAAAGTTAGGTAGCATTCACATTCATGTTTGTATATGTTGAGCAGTGGCTTGTTTTAGGTACCTGCAAAGGCCCTCATCTGTGGCTGAATGACCAAGAGGAGACTATCATTTTTTCAATACCTACTTTTACAAGAAACTTAAGGAAGCTGTTTCACTCGAAGGATCATTTTTTTAAAAACATGTTGAGATGATGATTTTTGTAGTCTGGTTTTGCTAAATTAACTAGCTGTTTTAAGTATGGCAAGCCTTTTCAAAGACCTCTTGTGAACATCTACAAGAAGACTTTAAATAATGATCCATTGTTTTTCGAATTATTGTGTTTATTCAAGCAGAATCTTTATGGTTTTTCAGTCAAATTCAACTTTCTGCCGATTAGGCTCTTGTAGTGTTTAACAACATTCTCTGTAGTTGTGCAATTCAGCTTCCTTTGATGAATACCTGCTTGTCATATAGTAAGCACCCCATGGTTCCTCTTGGGCAATGCATTTTATGTTCTTTATGTCTGTTCATTATTTCTTTTGCTTGAATTTGTATTTTTACCTTAGGTATGACCAAATGGTTTTGGTCTGGGAAGATGATCAACACAGAGAGCAGGCGTGTGTGTGTGTGTGTGTGTGTGTGAGAGAGAGAGAGAGAGAGAGAGAGAGAGGCAACAAATGCCTAAATTGTATATGGTAAAAAAATTATAATCAAATATACATGTATTAGTTGCTATGAACTGCCATGCTGTGCCCTATTTTTACAATATTTTCCATGTCATTATACCCATATCTTGCCATGTACATGTCATGTTAGTGTCCATGCTTTATGTATGGTTTTGAACTCTATAACATGAAATATGGGATTCTCTATAAACCTAATATGCAGAAGCTAATTGCAGATATTTGAAGCAGGAATGAAACTACATAAATGAGAAATCTCTTCCTCTAGATCTTCCTAGTTCAGAAAAGATATGGAGACATATTTCATGTAGAATTGACAAGAAAAAAGTCATGGTAAATCTCTGCTATTGAGCTAGGAGAAATTATTAAGTATCTTTATCGTCTATTGCCTGTTTATCATGGCAGTTCCTATACTGTTTCTGCTATTTTGCTCCATCATAGAATGTAATTTTTTTATTTAGTTATACATCAGAACATAATATGTTGAGACAAGATTCTTGTGTTTCTTACCATTTTGTTGTTCTGTGGTGAGTATTTACTCATTTTCAAACCTGATATTAGTTATGACCCCTTTCTTAAATGAGATATAATAGTTGTCTTTATTCATGCAGTTGCTGATGCTTCCATTTTGGTGTATGAATAATCTGGGTGTAGGTGTAAATGAAGTTTACCTACAAGTGTTGCATGCACTGTATCATTTCTGCCAAAGTTCCTGTCCAAGTGTGTGTGCATGTGTGTAACCATTTCAAGAACATCTAGGCAAAACTTGGAATTGTCATGAACTTTAGAAGGCAGATGTAGTTAAGTAATATTATCAGGATGAAAATTAGAGAACAAGATGCTCAGTGTGGGGGTGTCGTAGAATGAAAAAATAGTGCATTAATTAGTATTTAAATGATGTAGAAGATTAGAGATCATGTGGCTTCTAGGTTTACTAGTACCAGTGATTTATTAATATTACTGTTCATAAGTTAATAAAAGGAATAATTTGAATTAGGTTTTATATGTTGACATTATATACTTGTGTCTTCAACCTATGCTTGTGTTTCATTCTTCTCTTTTGTGTCTAGTACACTACAAGACATTAAATTAGACATATTAGCTCCATGAGAGCTAGCTGATATTTTAGGAGTTTACCCACGGAAGATGATGGACATGAAGCTTTGATTGATTGACAACCTATTTGATTGACAGACATGATGCGTTGGAATCAGCTTAGTAGAGGCAGAATCTGGAGGAACAATAGTGCTGTAACCAGCATCGTGGTTCATTGATCTTTCCCTCACCACATCAAGATTATTTAAGCGACGCAGGAAAGCAGCAGGCCCTGGAGGAACAAACAGCAAGCATATGGCTCTTGGTTTGCTCTGTAATAATCCCAAGGGGTGGGGTAGGAATGCCTTCCAAACATCTACTGTGGCTGTAGCAGAGCCATTTTCTATGTGCTCGACGTTTTGCTTGATGCATGCATGATAGGGGGGACAGAGACGCTGCTGTATTTATTATATGCAGGTTGGTTAAGCAAGCTTCTCCAGCTTAAACAGATATGGTGGTGACAAAGAAATGGCGAGCTCGATGAGAAAGCCTTATCTATTATGCTCTTGTATTCGTCATATCGTTCGGACAAGGTTATTAAAGCTGTCAAGTTGGCTTCATGCTGGAATGGCACGTGCCTCTGCGACCACACAAGCTTCGGCCGACGCACACCATGTACATGATGCGATCGGAATGTTCCTGTGGGCATTTAAAGGTTGGCCGGACCCACCCACCACCGCCCACAGGATGATGGTAGCCAAGTACATGATGCGGTCTGAGGCTTCGAATTAGTGGCACCCAAACGCTGGCCATGTCTCCTCCACTTCGTTCTCTGCCTACTTCACCGTTCGAGGCCATCTGTGGCAGGAGGCCGCCATAAATATGGCGAGTTCCACCACCTGTCTGCCCAAGGCCAACATCCATACACACAAACGGCGATAGCATTTCGGATCACCGTCGGGACCTCAGATAGAAGTTATTATGTAGTTCTTATCGACAAGTTCCATCAAACAAGCAAGCAGCTCGGCGACAGAGAATACTTAAAAGACTCCATGAATGGTAAACACATTGGATACCATAACATGATGGTTAATGCTACACGTCCCCACCTTTGTCTGCCTGACAGTCCTCTTACATGAGTAATTACCAGCTGCCACTTGTCTCTGCAATGAAAATGAAGATGCAGCCTTGTGCTTCTTCATGTCCACATAAGATGATAGGCCATAGAAGAATATTAATGCGTAGGTGTGGTAACCAGAGTACAAGTGAGAAGCCAAGTTATACACATGAAGATGAATGTCTTTACATCATCACATAAAGAACATACTCTAGATGCATTGCTATAATATCTCAGCTCTGCATCGACATTTGCAATTGATTGTGCAAATTGCTGTGTCTCTTCCAAGTTTAAACATCCCCAGAGCAATGGCTTGCAGCCGATCAAGGGCCTCGGTACCTGCCGAAACACCCGCAACATCCCTGATGTTGCTGATCTGGAGGTATCATACCTCCCCCCTTTGATGTATCAATGGCTTCCAACATGGCTACCACTTCATCCATCTCCGGTCGTCTGTCAGGGTTTGCATCCCAGCAGGTTTTCATCACATGTGCCAGAGAGCTCGGGCAACAGCGTGGTATCTCTGGCCGCAAGTTCTGCGAATTTAAGGATGATCAGTTGTGATCCGACCAGCTGTTGGACTTTGGGAGAACTGCATACCTGCCGCACGACTGCAGATGTGATCTCGGAAAAGCTAAGGTCAGGATATGGCATATCACAGCAGTATATCTCCCACAGGCAGATACCAAAGCTATAAACATCACATTTTCGATTATAAGGGTTGCCATTAAGGACCTGCAAATGTGTCACTACCATGTTACTGCTTCATGGTTAAACAAGACAATGGAGTAATTAAGACAAACCCTTATGTCACTGAAATGTAATCTTTAACAAAGAACAGATTATGCTGTACTTGTACCGAGCTACATTCATTTCACCTCCCTTTTCACTCGTTCTTCTATCTCAAGGAAAGCTCCATTTCGATTCTTCTCTATTTTGTCCATCATTTTGTTTGTGTCTGTCTAGATGAATCTTTAATCTTTCTTTATCAACAAACCTAATAGTTCCCTAACAAAATTCAGGAGAAGCTTTCTTTCAGTATGTTTTCTGTCAGATTGACTTTTTCTTCTTTTCTAGCAAGCAATCATACATAGTGCAGACAACATGCATACATCATTCTGTTATCTGTGTATACAGCCAGGAACTAACTTTCACATTCATATATGTGTCTAATTATTTCCTTGTTACAAGCGTCTAAGTTAAGACAACCTAATATGTCATCTTGATGCCATGGACTCAAAGAACAAAAAATATCATAGCATGCTTATCATAAGCAAATCTTTCTTTCAAGACGATGTATTGATACAACACACAATCTAAATGAGTTAATCTTTAATGATTATGACAGCTCCACAAATAGTTCATGCTGCTGAAAAATGTACTGGAAAGAATATTGAGAAAAGAAATGATGGTGTTTAACATCACAAAAGGGATCTTATACCTCTGGTGCCATGTAACCAAGGGTTCCTGTCTCACCCGTCATGTCATTAGGATTTTGAGCCTCAATTCGAGCAACGCCAAAGTCAGCAATTTTCACTCTTCCTGTTCTATCTAGAAGCATATTTTCTGTCTTCACATCTCTGTGCACAATCTTTTTGGAATGAAGATAGCTTAACCTACAGATAGAGATGCAAATTGCACAAACAGATTTATTTTGCAAAGAGCTCTTTTAACAGGGATCAGAAGCATGAAAGTATTTATACATTCAAGCAGAAAAAATATGTGGTGAACTAAGAGCTTCTGAATCAAAGAACTTAAGACCGACTCTCACCCGCTTGCAAGATCCAAAGCCATCTGGACGACTATTTTGAAAGCTATTTTTCTTCTGTGGTGTTTTATAAGAAATGATTTCAGTGCACCGCCAGGGAGATACTCAACGACAACACAGCAAATATTGCTTGGCATGCTAAGATGACCATTTTCTGTTTGTATGTTAAGGTCTGTTGCTCCAATGGCAGCACCGATAAACTGCAAATAAAAAGAAGTTTAAAATGACATAATGCCACACAAACAAGAAGAATTAGTAGATAACCATATTAAAAAAGATGAATGCAGAGAAGATTTCCAACCAGATGACACCTTGTAAACCTAATCTTTCTGCTTAACATGACGGCAACATAAAAGAACTAAATACATCAAGCAAATGGACACGAAAAGCATATGACTCGGATTAAAGTTTTGCAATAGTTACAGAAATAATATCGTATCTTTACGTAACTATCTTTACCTTAGTTACATTGGGATGATCAAGCTGATGCCAAACTGAGACTTCTTGAGAGAAGGCTGCCCGCAGTGCCGCAACTTCAGCTTCCGTTCTGTTTCCGTCTTCGCCCCAGTCTAGCAACTTCACTGAGAGCAGTAAAAAAGATATCCTTTAACAACTAGCAAAAGAAGTGCAGCGTACACGCTGAATGTGTAATCGTCTTCAAATCCATGGTCAACATGCAAAACTCAAAAAAAAAAAAAAAAAATCTTGCATCAAAACAAATGAGCAAGAGGGATGTGGTTTCCGGTGCTCACTCAGGTAAACCCCAGAGAATGATTCTGAAGCAAAACACAACTTTTATTAGTCTGTTTTACATATTTAAGTGCCTGCTAATGCTGAAACAGATGAACTACCATGCATCAAACACACACAATGTCAAACTCAATCACCCCAGAGTGCATAGCATATCAACCATTTCTTGTCATCATTTGTCAGTGCTACAGCTTTCTGTTCTGCTTTAGATATCACAAGACCAACACCCACGTCAAACCAGTAATAGTTGTTTAGTTCGGTTCACATGAAGTACAAGGGAGAAAACAACTGATGCAACAAGTGTCACGGAAAACACTCCACCCAGCATGTGAAGTCACAGGCAGGTTTGTGGCTACATCAATGAACAATAGCCTTTATAAGCCCAACCGGGGCGTACCAAACCCCAAAAGGTGAAGCATATCACCCGGCAAACACAAGAGCAGAGACGTAAACAGAAAGATCATGGTATCACAAATGGAAATTTGCATTTGAATCTTCTCCAAACTGATGACGAGACAAGTAGGCATACTTTTCCCCTTCATTTCCATCACTACGTAAAGGAACAAGCAGAGTCTGTGCATCGTAGAAAATACGAACAGATTCAGCAGGAGACGGAGAGAAAGGGCATAAGTCTAAACGGATTCCACAGAAAAAAAATAAAAACAAATAATCTAGAAAAAAAAAGGGAATTCTTCGAAAGATGATGAAGCACTTCGAAGCAATTGAATTCAGTAGATTCGACGCAAGACAAAGAGGGGATGTCTCGAAGAGTTCGAAGGAAATCACGAAACGAGAAAATTCGATGAAGCAAAAAGCCCTAATCGATCGCCAAAAAGATCAATTTTCGGCAGTAAAACGCAAGCATTATTGGACAGAGAAGACCAAATATGCATCGGAATTCCTCCTATCTCTCCGATCTCTTTTTTTACCGGCGACGTCCTGGCCGTCGTAGACCCCACGGTGGACGGTGCCGAAGGTGCCCCTGGCGATTACCCCCTTGATGAGCAGCTTCGATGGGTCGATCTCCCACTCCTCCCTCCGCCTCTCCCTCCTCTCCTCCTCCTTCCTCTTCTCCATCGTCCATGCCCGGCTGAGGTGCCGCTCCAGTTGCTCGTCCAAGCTCTTCAGATCGATCTGGTCCGCCCTCACGAACCCATCTCCGCCCCCTTCCTTCATCTCTCTCTCCCCTCACTCACTCCTTTGCCGCCTCTAAGGCTACCACGCAAAGCCAAAAATATGGGATCTTTATAAGCTTCTCTTCTCTTCTACTCTCACCTCCTCCTCTACTGCATCTTCTCCTCCCCCCATGCCACCCACTTGTATAGGCTACTTCCTCTTCTTTCCATAAAGACTTTCTTCTTTCTTCGTCTCCCCTCTTGTCACTGCTATTCTACTCTCTCCGTGTTTGTCTCACACACACACCACACACACTTTCTCTCTCTATGGTTCCATTTGTGCACATGGGTTGCCTCTCTCTCTCTCTCTCTCTCTCTCCCCAATCAAAGCCTGTTTTATATATTTCCCACCTTTCTATCTATTATCAAGAGTCCATGATCACAAGAGACATCTAAATCCATCCTCTTGTGCCTCTTCTTCTTCTGCAGTATTTTTAGATTTCCTTCACGGCTCTCCTTTGACTCCAGACTTACATCCACCTTCCGTGCCTCCTGAGACATTGACCTTCCTGCCTTATGTTAGCATGCATGTGGTGGTCATCTGAAAGAGATTGCGGATGTAATGGTGGTGGACTCTGCCATTGCGTTTGGACTCGAGACTAGTGAAATGATCAGCCAAACCAAAACTATATCTTCATGATTTATACAAGCCTTTATTCATATTTCTCTTTTGTGAGCCAAACTAATTTTAGTGAGTATCATTGTATGCCATCATCCCCACAAGAAATAGAAGATCACATACGTGTCCGCTATAATGACGGCCCCGATGAAGATTCCATGTACAGTGAATTAGAACCCTGCATTTATAAGTCATCAAAGATATCTATCATGTATGATTCCACATTCAGGCACCTTGATTGATCGACCATTAATGATGCAAAGATTTCTACAAGGATTTGGGAGAAAGACATCAAATCAGAATCCCTTTATCTGTACCCTTTTCGAGTGCATGGTTGAAGGGGTTATATGTAGAGGATGATTCCGAGACCACATTCCTCTGGCTGCGACTTTTGGGCATCTTCATTCCAAAAAAATTGCAGCAGCAGAAGCAAAGACCGATCGTGTCACATTTACCTATGTAGTCAACCATTAATAGTCGATCGACGTCTGCGTGAATCACATTTATATTTTTAGACTGTTACGTTTGGAAACATATTTATATATATTTTTTGGAAATATATTCATCTATTTTGAGAACAGATTAATACATCAGTATATATTTATTAAAATTTTAAATGCATAATTTCAAATATTGTGTGCCATTTTTAGTTAGTAACATTAATTTTCCTCCGATCCATCGAACGTGAATATATTGTGAAAATATATTACTGATTTGCAATTATGTTTATAATATTATGATAGATAAGCTATTTATGCACGAAACTATTAGAGTCCGTTGACGAGTTCTTCTCGAAGCAGTTCGGGCTGGAAAATATATGTGGGCTCAATCGTCCATCTTGTAAACTGGGCCTCCGAGACATAACCGGGCCGGTTCCTGGATCGCCGCCGCCAGCCGCCAGCCGCCCACCGGGAACACGTGAGGAAGCGCCGTCAATTTGATGTCCCGATTCCCGGGGTAGCGACGAAGAAGATGCAGGGGGATGCGCTCACCGTCGGTGATGGTAAAACGACGCAACACGGAGCATTTGATGACTAAAAGTTTTCTATTTAAGGGTTTCATTCTGCCGCCAGTTTTCTATTGAAGGGTTGTCGGATCGCCGACACGGTCGAAGAAAATGTTTGGTGAGTACGAGGAAGATTCCCATACGAGCGCTAAGAACGTGTTTAAGAGAACTAAAATGCCACTGAAACAAGAGAAGCTTCCATTAGTCAATAGTCTGCAGACTACAGAGGGTACAACAATCGTGCAAGCTCCAAGCATCAATCTCAACTCAAAAAAAGGAAAGAGGAAAGCAGTACGTCTGTTCGTGGTGTTGGGATCATCTTCTTCTTCCTCCTCCGACGAAAATGATCCATATCAATAGCAGTCTTAAAAAAAGTGCATGGTACACGTCCATATGTCCTCAGGAATCTGGAAAACCATGTCTCCTAGATGATTACTTAACCAGCTCCTTCAGTCTCTCAGATACCCTCGTAGCCTCCAAGCCAATTCTGGTGCTGACAGCCTGCAAACACAGGTAATAACAGCTCATCACACATGTAGGTTAAATGCTGTTGGCTAACAGGAAGACCGACACATCCTGATCGATTGGAGTCGTAGCTGCAAACACAAAAAAACCATGTTTTTTTGGGAAGGATTTCATTAACCTAGGTAAGGTAAGGTGTCCTGATCCTATAAACAAAATCCCTTGCCTGGACATAAATCATCATCTGCCTTAGCTCGAGCTACCCAAACTAGTAAAGAGCAAAGAGAGAAGGATCGTGATCACCTGCGAATGTATTGTGTGGTAGATCTTGTCACCGACGACTGAGAAGCTACCATGGATGACTTCGGCACCTTCTTCCTCGAGAACATTGATCACCTCATGGAACATGAAGCTCTTGTTCACACCACTTATCAGAAGTATCTCCAGGTTCAGATCCTGGTATTTTACTTCAATGATTGGCAATAGATAGCCCGTTCCCATCTCATTTCTGGCCGCGCTGGTCTGCACGAGCCTTCTCTGCTTCAACTTTTCGATCCTTGCACGAAGATATTTGATGTAAGATGTGGCTTGATCCAAGTTGTCTTGCTTTGTCATTATATCCTGTAACTCAATAGCAATTCTTGTATTATAATGTAGCAGATGATGGAAGAAAAGTAGACAAGTCCACGACTTTTATCTCAGGACATACAATTACTGCAATTATTTTGTCCATCGATTATTAGTTTAAGAATACTTTGTGAGAGGAAGGAATGTCAACGTGGATGATGGCGATGACGCATTCTGAGATCAATCAAATCATGTAAGAGAAAGAAGAAAGAGAGAGAAACCCATTCATCAGGCAGTAGGGTTCTGATGGAGATAAAACATCCGAGAAAGAAATAGAAGCGCAGGAAGAAGCAAGATGCTTACCTTTGCCGTGGTTCTGTGTTCCGCGGGAATGATGGAGGAAAGCTTCAAGTACAGGGTCTTCATGTGCAGTCTCCTATATTTTTCCGCCAGCTTCCTCTCCAACTTAAGATCTGCTCGACCACCGTGACAGTTCCTCATGGTATCTCTTCCTGTTGGCAATTAATTATCTCTGCAACTCTCTGCACGCACCTTGTCTGATGATTCCTAGCGCCCGGTGAATATATAGTGGGTGGAGGAGCCGTGTTTAGTGTGGCCGAACCAGGAAAGGAGGAGAAAATCTGTGGTCCGCTGCCGGGTTTGGGAGGATGAGAACAAGAGAGAAGTGAGGAGGAAATCTGTGGTCCGCTGCCGGGATTTAGGAGGATTAGAGAGAAGTTGATATCTGATAAATTTTTTTTCGAGGAAATCTTTTTATTCTGTCGAGGAAAATCTCTCTCATAATCTATATAAATAGGAGAAAGACATGTTAATATATTTAAACTAAAGCTTCTTTAATAAAGTTTCTTCAATAATTCTTATCTTCTATTCCTCTTCTGCTGCAGCTTTCTTCTCTATTGTAGCATCGCTGCAGCTTCCTCCTCTGCTGCACCTCTATTGCAGCTTTCTCCTCTGTTGCACTTCTGCTGTAGTTTCCTTCTATGCTATAGCATCGTTGCAACCTCTTCTACTGCAGCTTATTCCTTTGTTACATACAGTATTGCTATAGCTTTTTTCATTGCTGTAGCTTTCTCTTATGCTGCAACTGTCGTCGTCGTCGTCGCAACCGCAGTAACAACAACAACAGCAGCAACGATTTGCTCTTGCTCTATTCACGAAGCCTCTGACTCGTAAACTGTTTGCTTTGCATGAATCCAAAATTGATATCCTTGACAGAAGCATCATCTTATGGGGGCATGATAGCAAATAAGATTTTCTCAACTATATGAGGAAATCTCTCTACTCTGTTAAGAGAAATTCTTTATTCTGTTGAGAAAAATTCTTCCTCTTATAAATAGGAGAGTGGACAGTATTTAAACTAAAGCTTTTTCAAAATTTCTTCAATAAAGTTTCTTCAATAATTCTTCTTTTATTCTTTTCAACTGAGCCCGAATGCGAAAAATGATGGAATACTGACCGGCCAAACATTTCAACCAAAGCTGGCTCACGTCTACACTACACACTCCGCTCTCGCTGTCTCTCCTTTCTGGATCCGATAACTAACCAAAACTGGCTGTTTTTTTATGCTGATTTGGGTTTATAGGTTCACAGTGCAAATGAATCGAGTAATTTCAGTTAAATTCACCTCTATGGTCGATCTGAATTCATCATTTTATCGTCCTTCTCATTACTATCTGATTCGCTTAAGAACTGCATGCTGTGGCAATCACTTGATGTTCATAATCTGCTATATCAGCACGACAACGTCTTCTCTGAAAGCACAAGTATCGGCTTTTTGTTGGTGGATGTTGATAGCTTTACCTTTGCAGTACCACACACTTGTAATCACGCAAGGTTAATGCTTCGATTTCTAATCAGTCGAGTGCCTTTTTGTTGTGCAATGAAGTCTGCGAAGACAAGGCCACCCTCGTAGCCATTGTTGTCCACCGTGGAGTGTACGAGATCCGAGATCTGCAGGGAGAGACCATGAGGCCATGTTCGATGATAGCCGACCAGAACAATTGAAGCCCGGGCCCTGTGAATACACGCACAGGTAGAGAGCTACACAGAACCCCCATTCTTCTTCTTCGTCTTCCTCTTCTTCCAGATGTGCCACGACTAACACGTTCTGGATTCAAAACATGGATCCTCCTCTTCCTCGAGCCTCCTTGACGACAAGTGCAGGAACACTCGTTGTCATTACGGGCTCGACGAATCTCCTCGAGTGAAACCGAAGAAACCAAGATCACTTACAGGTAATGAGAACAGTTCCCTTCTGTTCCCATACGTTGGAGGTATTGGATTTTCTTTCAGAACACCAAAGGGCGGAATAAATGTGCATCTTGAATCCATGCAGCTGACGTCTTCTTCGATAGAGACTGAACTCAAATCTTAACGAAGATGGGCAACGATGGAACATCAAATAAATTCATTCGATGAAGTAAACTGCCAACAACTTGATTGGGGCTCTTAAGACTCACAGCTGTGCCCATGGCCGGAGCCCGGTGGAGTTCTCCGCCATGTGTATGTGCTTCACGGAGGAAGAGTCATCTCATCCGATGAACAGGACAAACCAAGTTGGAATAGTCATCTTATCCCACGTTTCTCTCTCGACAGTAGACTCGGTTCGGTACAGCTTCCGAACTCGGATACTGGGAAGCTCAGTGAACGCGGCAGTCAACCCATAATACGGGGAGATGCAACGAATAAAGACTGGAATCAGTCACTCGCACTGTAAACAGTAGGAAAGAATGCATAAAGGAGCAATAATTTCAAGAGAAGCGGGCATGGAGAATTCAGTCAAGTTTGGTGTGTGTGCATGTATTTGAATCCTTTTACTCGATTCGAGCGTTCAACCCTCGTCATGCCTCACGTATTATTTTGGCAAGAAGACTGAAAAGCTTTTAGTCGAACGTCATCTAATATATGATTAAAAGAAGGAAGGAGACAGGGCTATCCCCGACCGTTTGCCCATATGAATAAGAATCAGACAAATGATTACAAGTTATCTTCTTTTTGTTAGTTATGTAGAGAAAAGAGTAAAAATAGAATAGATTGTTAGAGGTGATTAAGGATTACCTCATCGTAAAATATTATCCTTTTTTGACTAGATATAAAAACTTATTTTTAATATAATAAAAAAAAGAGGAGATCATTTTGAATGACTTGCGATCATGAATTACTAACTTGAACATCGAAAGATTCACATGAGAATCAATATTTCTATTTCTAAGGGTATCTTTGATAACTGTATGCCTTATCAGTTAGATGAAACATCGGCATTAGCATCATTATTATCAGCCTTCGGAACAATCAAATCATCCACGATTGTACGATTCTTCAGCACAATTATTGGAGTCTCTAAAACGTGTTAATCATCATGTCCCCATCTCAGTACCAACTGTGGACTGCTGATAATTGTAGATGACAACATGTGAAGCCCCCCCCCCCATCAGCCACCAATTATCAAACTTTGCCCATTGCCTTCACGCGTCGACATCTTGTCATTGGTATGTCACTTCTTCCGCTCGGAACCTCACATTCGAGTCGAGGAATAGTAAGCTTAATTCGCCGACATTCTAGTGGTGGAAGTGACAAAGCCGGGTGTTTTGGTCAGTCAGGCGATTCCCAATTGCAATGATGTAAATAATTATTATAACACGCTACTTGGTGCCTACAAATGAACTGCCCAAGAGATCCCTCAACAAGTTCAATCACTACCTCCGCTGGGTGTGATCCTCCGGAAATGTGAGAGCTTCAATTGATGCTGATGACCACAACCTCGCATGAACCAAGAATATGCTGTCCAGTTGAGAAGTGCTATAATTAGTCGCAACATCTTGCAAGTCCTCAAATCAGTCTGACTAAAGTTGGATGCTGCTTTCTACCTGCATGTTTTGCTGAAGGAATCAGAAGAAATGGGTACATTGATAAGCTTGTGGTCACCCACTCTTTTTCTCAACAGCAGAATTGCACAATATCATACAAAAAAGTGTGAATCAGCATGCCGTCTACTACATTTTTCGCTTCAATTATTATCTCGACATCTGTTCATCCTTCTCCAAGCACAAAACACATTGAGGTGCATGATATTAATATGGTTTCGACCTATCCAAAGTAGGAAACAAAAAGAGCTAAAACCAAAACTCCAACAAGCTTGACTATTATAACCAATCAAACGACTAGAATGACAGAATTAAAGGTTTGATGGCTGACAGACTCATAAAATAGCAATTGATTGCTTATCTAACTTACAAACATCATAATGTTTGGCCAGATGACAGCACCTCAAGTAGCAATGTTGTGTTAACATTTGCGCATCCGAATGAAACCTTGCGCATCCAAATATTAAAAACACGCGTCTAAAAAACGTGACTGAAACGTGAAACAGATAACAAAAAGGAAAACAGCTGCAGATGGATGTTCCTGAGAATATGATAAAAAGTTTCAACCACTATAAGAATGACTATGCCAGGAGGTTGCGACACACTTTCATAACACAAGACCAGAAAGGAATTGTTGAGATATTTCTGGTATGCTAGAATTGAAATCCAACGTAACATTTATTTTAGAAGAGAGAAGAACCAAGATCATCGTTTAGAGCAATGACGCCTTCTAGTAAGCACATTGATCAAGAATCAAACTCAGCAATCCTCAGCACAGCATTTGTTTCAAGTTTATCTCTGATGTCATAGAGGCGTTGCAAATCCTACAAAAAGTTATCATGTTACATATGCAAAGCAAATAAAATATCAGACAACATTTCACTAACACAACCAGATGATTTACATGTTCAAGTGATGATAACAAAGGTTCATAACATAAGGTGATGCATTGTTCAAGTGGAAAAGAAAAACTCAGCAAGGTAGATATATTTGGAATTTAACAGGAGTAAATATGATTTAAACCAGCAGAAGTCACTCATTGTCCTGTTTGTTAAGCAACAAAATAAATGACTGTTCATAAGAACAATGCCGGGTTAGGAACATTAGAAAAATGTTTCCTAAAGCAATAGAGTCAAATTCATGATGAAGTTATTGGAAAATAGAAGAAGCACATGCCAAATAAGTACAATGATAACACTAACACTAATTTATAACCTTAAGCAAAACATGGCCTATAGAAATGACCGTAAATAGAACCAATGATAGTTATAGCAGAGATGCAGAAAAGCACTGCCAATGCTAGCAAACAGAAACCAAGTGTTGCTTGTCACCATAAAACATGGTTCCATACTACATAGTTATGTACCACACTTATCGTGCATGCTAGTTACAGTGGATGCATATCAACTTTCTCACTTAAAACGGTCCATATTATTCTTGGACTGATCTGATCTGGCTGTTCGTTATAGAGATGGGTCTTGAAACCCCCAAAAGACTGACGAACACCAGTCAAGTACCAAACAAAATAAATTTCTGATTATTTCAAAACAACTCAATCCACCATGATCCAGTTTGCTTGACCTGACGTTTCCATATTGAAATTTTATGCTGTACAATCCAT
Source organism: Musa acuminata AAA Group (assembly GCF_036884655.1). Taxonomy (NCBI): domain Eukaryota; kingdom Viridiplantae; phylum Streptophyta; class Magnoliopsida; order Zingiberales; family Musaceae; genus Musa; species Musa acuminata. Next base: position 29,118,930 of record NC_088339.1, on the reverse strand, counting down.
CTCGAACTTTTTCCTGATTCTGCAAATACTGCCATATAAGATCCCTCACGCATGACTCAGAAATTGAATAAATTGGTGAGGCTGGCATAACATTTCACCGAGTCAAAGGTTGACAAGCATGGATGAAGCTAAAACTACACTGCTGGATAGATTCCCATAACAAATCAGGGATGAACAACAAAAAATTCACGAAAAGATAAGGGGAAACAAGGGAGAGAAGAGACAACAGTTCAGAAAGATATGGGCTGGCACACTCAACTTTTATCACATTACATATATCAGAAATTCCAAAATATCAATCAAGCTACAGGAAATCCTTATTTGACCTTTATATTATATGGACAAATATGAGCAACAAACAATACAAGAACCCCTCTATTAAGTATGATGATTGGTGCCAGTCCGATACTAATCCTTTACTCCAGAACCAAATAAAAACAAGAGTTTAACACTTTTCTTCCATTTGAGTTCCGACAAACATGCCACAGTCTATCAAATGATCAGGACTCAAATAAATATATCATGGTACTCAAACAAACAAGTTTAAGAACTCTGTATTGGAAGCATCTGATGGCCACAAAACATATCTGTTTTGTTTGGTTTTTGAAATTTCATAGAGGAAAAATAAAATTAAGTTTCTAATTTTCAAAATTCAGGCAAAACACTTCACCGAATAAGGGGGTTAAAAGAACAAACTCGAATGAAGGTTATGGGCATACAAGCTCTCAAACCCAATGAATAAGAGGGGGTTATGGGCATACCAAACCAACAGATAAGGGGGTTAAAAGAATTTATTATTCTAGTAATCTTTAGAACTCTGATTTGGATTTGAGAGTTCTTCTTTGGTATGCCCATAATCTTCTTTAACCAAAGAACAAACTCTCAAACCCAAAATCAGAGGTCTGAAGATTACTAGAATAATAAAAACAATATTACACTGGACCTATTCCTTACAAACAGAAAAAACCATAAGACTCCAATGTAACTGATCAAACAGCAGCTAGGAAAGTTAAAAGTTTGTGGTTGAAAATATATCCCATCACCTACTGTTTCTCCTAAAAATTGTGTCTATAATTAGTTGATTTTTCTGTCGAAAAGTTAAATAATGTGATAGTAACCCTGCAAACAGAAAATAAAAACAAACAAACAGAAGTCCTGAGGGACCTCTACAATTATAGAAAAACTAAAACAAAAAAGTATGTTGTGTTAAAATATTCTATAACAAAAAAAAAACAGATAACATCTTTGAGGTCAGTTCCAATTCATAACTAAACTGATCTAAAAGTATATGTGGGACTTGAGAAGTCAGGAAGAATATAAAGAAAGATCTAAACTTGCTAGATTTGAAGTATCTGTCGTAACATTTCAGACAAAGTAAAACAAGTAAACTAACTAAAACTAACCTAAGCAAAACAAACACTTCTGCTACAACAAGTGATACCGTCATAGTCTCTCAATCCAATTCATGGAATCAAACCAATTATGTTTTAAAGTAAAACAGGCAAATTATCATATAATATTTGCTAATTATGATGAACTACAAAAAAGAAGAGAGGATAAACGGATTACCTTCTGAAAGCCAAGTCCAGCCTCCAGGCCTTGCGGAGAGCATAGAAGTGAGCAATGCCGTGGCAGTAACGCTGTGAAAAGGCATCAGAGACTGTGCACAACCCAACTCAACCGCGGACCTGCGGGACCTAATCCGTCAGCAATGCAGACAATTCACATTACAATAACAAAGATACCACTTTCGCCACACACAATCCAACTATAAAACAAGAACCCACAAAAAATATTCAAATAAATAGAAAGATGATGCAAAACGAGAAGAAAAAAAGAATAACAAAACTTCGAAGTTCTTAATTCTGAAAAAAATTGACTGCGTTGATGATCCAAAAATAATTCTAAGGGTGAGCGCTTCCACATGGAAAAAAGTAGATTAGTAAGTACAAAAGATGTAAACTTTTCCAGATCATATCGCCCAAATTCTAAGTTAAAACTAATAAACGAATGGGATAAGATCGAAGACGATGGCGAAAGTTGCGAGGGAGAAGTACCTCGAGATTCCCGAGGGACGCTTGCGGCGCGAGAGCCGAGAGAAGGCCCGAGTTGGAGGAGAAGAAGATGGGAAAGCTCTCGAGGTGGCGGCAACGGAGATCAGAGAAGAAGGGATGCCACGGCATGCGAGGGCTCTTCGTGCGCCGCCAATCGCCGCCGCCATGTTTACTTTTGGCCCTCTTCTAACCTCCGCTATTTTGCCGTTGCGTAGTAGCAGTCACTGTTCCACCGATGCCACATTGACATGGTGGACAACCACGATGCTAACGCCGTATGGTTGACGTGGCTCATGGTATATGACAGTCTTTGCGTAAACAAGGATTCTTCAATCCATTTCACCATGCTAACCTGACATGGCTCAGTCGGCTCCTAAAAATAATTGGTGACTTCATCGAAGCGTCGCTAATCTCGACCGTTCAAGTCAAACTTCCGTACGATACGTTCACGGTTGATTAGTTTCTCCATAGTGCAGATTGAATATGATAATATAATTAATTAGTGAAGTTTGAAACTCGGTCTTTTCACAAAAAATTCTCTTATATTTTTAAGTTCTTGTCTGTATCAACCAGCAAATGATTTGATTGATTATCTTTTATTTTCTTTAAATTTCCAATAATCCAATAAAATTTATAGCCTTCTTTGTTTATATAAAATTTTACAGCATTTAAAAACACCGAATGTTATTTAAGAATATACGTTTTATGAAAAAGGTATGGCACCGTTAGACACGTCATAGCATACTTTAAAAAGCACTACAGTATTATTAGACTATAGAATATGCACAATAAAATGGGAGATTTTGATTTACTCAAATAAATCCAGAAAAGAACCAATTTTATATCATGGATGAATTTTAATGATTTTGGTGAAATCTCCAAATCATGGAATCAAGGGATGTGCATGCATCTTGGCATACGCATGAATGTGCTCTGATAAGGGTAAAAATGACGATGTCACACGCCATGACATCAGCCTGGACAACACACTGCGCGAGGAAGTCGGCATCAACACCTAACTCAGGCTTGGTTCTTCACGCAACGCCAACCCCATGTCAGACGCTATCAGCCTGCCTCCTGCAAGTAGCCACATCATGTAACATCAAACTCATCTATAAATACCCTAGAGTTCTAAACGAACAGGGGGAGGAAAACAAGCACAACACACTCGAAGGCATCTCTTCCTCCAAAACCCTCTCCACATCGCAAACTTGATCGTCGGAGGGGTCGGGCCAAGCTCCCGGCCCGACCTATGTGCAGGTGCGAGACGGTGTCGCCTCTTCCCGGCGCTACGGCGGAGCTTCCTCCCGACCCGACGTCCCGACCTGAACCACCGTGCTCGGCCGCCGGGAGACCCCAAGGGACGCCGCTCGAGATCCCCGACATCCGGACCCCCGAACCGAGCCGCGTCGACCCCGAGGCCACGGCTTAAATAGTTGCCCCCCGCAATATTTTGGCGCTAGAAGGAGGGCCCGAATGTCGAGGGATCCTCAGACTGATCCCGACGAACCCCCCGTTGAGGGATCGTTCTTAGCAGGAGCGTAGGACGTGCGTCCCTTGCGTGACGGGCCGCGGGCTGACGACCTCCCCGCAACCTCGGAACGCTACTGGCGTTCATTGGACAACTCGGATCTGCTTCCGCCCGAAGGCGCTCCGAGCGTTCCTTCGCCGGTGTCGTCCGAGGCCTTTCACGACCTCGCTTTTCAAGTTCGAGCTCTGACGGATATGGTGCAAACCATCATCCCGCTCGTCCCTCAACCGGCACCCCCACATATGACTCAGCCGCTACGGCAACAAGAGCCGCCCACTCGAGCCCACATGACGCTTCTGGAGCCTTCCACTTCTCCTCGGGTCAGACCGACCCCACTCGGGGATCCAGTAAGGACAAACCCGAGCGGCCGCTCGGAGCTCGAGATATTATCTTCGAATTCAACAGACTCCCTGCGAGCCCAGCTACACTTTCTTTGGCAGCGGCTCGACGAACTAGAGAAGGAGTTCCGCAACTCGAAGGGAGAGTCGGGGTGGACCCATACCGAGGATCTCCGTTCGCACCAGAGATACGAGATCACACGGTTCCCCCGAACTTCTAGCTCCCTTCTCTGGATGCATACGACGGCTCCACTGACCCAGCGGACCATGTCGCCACTTTCCGTGCCCAACTAGCACTGTATGGAACGTTTGACGCTTTAATGTGCAGGGCGTTTCCCACTACCCTGAGGGGTCCAGCCCGCACATGGTACGACGGCTTGAAGACCGGAACGATCAGTTCCTTCGGCCAGCTCGCCAAGGACTTCGAGCTCCACTTCGTAGCCCATGCCCGTCCAAAGCCCTCCGCGGCACTGCTCCTCGGACTCAAACAAAGAGAGGACGAGCCCCTCTCACATTTCGTGGATCGCTTTGCCACGCAAATCCGATGCTTATCGGACACTCACCCCTCTCTGTTAGTGCAGGCATTTATGATAGGCTTGCGACCTTCCAAATTCCTCTAGTCCCTCGCGGAGCGACCTCACACGACGGTGCCGGAGATGCTCCAGCGGGCTAATCAATACATCGCAGCGGAGGCCTGGGCGGCCGCGGGGAGAAGGGACGACCTCCGACCGCGGGCTCCATAAGAGAGGCCAAGCATTCGCGGTGGCTACCCGATGTACTCATGAAAAGAAATCTAAGCCCCGCCTCAGTCTCTTCTGAGCGAAGGTTCAGTATCTGCCTGACCCCCTTTTCTGCTCGCGGTTGGCCCCGGCTTAAACCCTTCTGAATCTAAACCCCTCGGCCATGGACTGCCCGGGTCCACCTCAGCGCGGCCTGCCCGCCTGAGTTGTGTCCCTCGGCCATGCACTGCCCGAGTCCACCTCAGTGCGGCCTACCCGCCTGAGCCATGTCCCTCAATCGCAGTCTGCCCGAGTCCATCTCAGCGCGGCCTACCCGCCTGAGCCATGTCCCTCGGCGCAGTCTGCCCGAGTCCACCTCAGCGCAGACTATCCGCCTGAGCCGAGGGACCCCGAGTCCACCTCTGCTCGGCTTGCCCGACCGAGTTGCGCTCCTCGGTTACATGTTGCCCGGGACCACGCCTGCACGGCTAGCCCGCATGCGCCGTGCTCCTCGACTGCGTGTTGCCCGAGACCACACCTGCGCGGCCTGCCCGCCTGCGTCGTGTTCCTCGGCTCCATGGCCTCCGAGGCACACCTGCGCGGCCTGCCCGCCTGCGTCGTGCTCCTCGGCCCCATGACCCGAGACACATCTGCGTGACCAGCCCACCTGTGTTGTGCTCCTCGGCTACATGTTGCCCGAGACCACGCCTGCGCGGCCTGCCCGCCTGTGCCGTGTTCCTCGGTCGCACATTGTCCGAGGTCGCAACCCCTGCTCGGCTTCCCGATTGAGTTGGGCTCCTCGACCCCATTTCCCGAGACCACGCCTGCGCACCCTGCCCACCTACGTCGTGCTCCTCGGCTCTTCGGCTTCGTGCCCCCCGGGACACACCTGCGCGGCCAACCCGCCTGCGTCGTGCTCCTCGGCCCTTCGGCTCCATGTTCCCCGAGACCTCGTCCGCGCGGCCAGCCCGTCTGAAGACAGAAGCCATGCATCATACTCCTCTCATACAACAACCGACGCATAGCTCCTTTCGGGGGGGGGGGAATATGATAAGGGTAAAAATGGCGATGTGACACGCCATGACGTCAGCCATGCCTGGACAACACACTGCTCGAGGAAGTCGGCATTAACACCTAACTCAGGCTTGGTTCTTCACGCCACGCCAACCCCATGTTAGACGCTATCAGCCTGCCTCCTGCAAGCAGCCACATCAGGTAACATCAAACTCATCTATAAATACCCCAGAGTTCTAAACGAACAGGGGGAGGAAAACAAGCACAACGCACTCGAAGGCATCTCTTCCTCCAAAACCCTCTCCACATCGCTAACTTGATCGTCGGAGGTGCGAGACGATGTCGCCTCTTCCCGGCGCTGCGATGGAGCTTCCTCCCGACCCGACCTCCCGACCCGAGCTCCCGACCTGACCTCCCGACCCGACATCCCGACCCGAACCACCGTGCTCGACCACCGGGAGACCCCAAGGGATACCGCCCGAGATCCTCGACATCCGGACCCCCGAACCGAGCCGCGTCGGCCTCGAGGCCACGGCTTAAACAGTTGCCCCCCGCAACATGCTCCATACTTTTTATCAAGTAAATAAGCCGTAGCACTGAAACATTATGTAGGATTACGTAGAGAGAGTACATGACTTTCATTGCACACATCTAAAGCTATAGAATTGCATGAGATGCAACTCCTATCAATCTATAAAACTAGTGCATAATCGACTGCCTCCACAGTCCTTTTTAAGTACAGCAGATTAGATAAGATTGCTCCCAGTCCTGCAGACGTAGGCTACATGCATGCGCCATCTTTCACGACTTGCTTAAGAGTCCAGGCACCAGCAGTAGTAATCGGATGCCGAGAGCTCCAGTAACGCATCCGGTGTCATCTTCTCCAGCTCCCGTTGCCTCCACGCTGGGTAATTGTTGCGGCTCTCGCCGCAGCCTGAGGCGTAGTCGCGCGGATGATTCTGTGATCGCATCCTGATATAAATCCTCATCGCAGCCACACAGTCCTCGTACGGGTCTTGCGTTCCGGTTTGAATGTCATATCTGCGGATGAATTATATGCATAGGTGAACAAGCGCGTGCTAGCTGAAGCATGATAAATGAACCTTACTTGTGTTCGTTCACTCACCCGAGGTAGGCTTGTGTCAGATACTTGAGCGAATTGCTGAGCTTGCTGGTCCTCATCAGCGGTGGGTAGATTGCTGTGTCCCTGCATGCGCTCGGAGAGAGAGATGATCGCTTGCTCAGAAAGATGATCGCTTGAAACTCAGATTGGATACAGCAGGTACCTGATCAAGAATTCAGGGTATTCAACTCCAAGGGACTCGAGGTCGTGATCCAGACCGTGCCCTACGAGGATTCTTGCCTTTCCACCCCGAGAGCGTATCTTCCAGATGGGTTCTCCGTTGCTAAGGAAGTCCTGAATCCTCCTCTGTGCTTGCTTCAGCGCCATTGCGTCCCTCAAGTATTCAGGTCTTATCCCTGTCGTTTCATACCTGGACCGATTTGAAGTATTAGGTGCTCCTCCTATTCGTGTGATAAGGAGTTCCATGTTGACCACCGAGTTTGTTCAGAGAAGTACAGGAAATAAAGAAGGCATACAAACGCACCTATAGTTTGTGACCGGTATTTGGGGCTTGATGTAGGTCTGGAACATAACGTTCTCGTCCTCGCCGATCAGGCAGACTCTGGCACACAGGTCTAGTGATCCATCGCTTCCTCCCCCGACCATCTTGCAAGCCAAAGCAACTACCTGGGAACCTTGATTTCGCGTGCCATAATCCGATGAGCCCTGCAAGCTCATCCTCGACATCCGAGAGGTAAGCCCCTAAAAGAAGAATGAAGATAATAATGGGTATGCTGGCTCGACTATGATTACGGACTATGATTAAGATGCACTTAGAGACTCGAGAGAATCAACGGATGATCCATTAAGTGCATCAAACTGTCACCTATACGGTTCTGGAAAGAATCTTATTTCAGATATTAAAGATCCAACTCCTACATAATTCAGACCATACGAAGAAAACAACATGAGAACATGAAACACAGCCCTTCATGACACTTGTTCTTTCTTCCTTTAAGGGGATGATGCCGTGTTTTGAGCTGATTTCTATCATTTAGGTCACTCACCGAAGCAGCGCGAGAGAGTTGGCATGATGCACGGTGAGTTCTAAGAGCATTTGGACTTTCGAACATGTTGAGGCATAGATTGCATCCTCGAGTTCTGAATACCCTGGCACATTCAATCTTCGGCAGTGGTCCTTCAACAAAGATATCATCTGATCCTTAGAATACAAATGTCGAGCGACGAGAGCTGCTTCCAACTTCAGACATCGCTTACCTATCAGATGCTCCCTGAGAGATTCAAAAAACCTGCAGTGTTTTTGGCATACCCCACACTTTGGCTCATGCACCGAGTGAAATGAAACCCTCATATGTTCCACCAGATGCTCCACCTTGTTGTATTGCCTGAAACATGCTGCGCATTTGTTTCTGCTCGTACCGCATTTAATAGCCAGATTAGAAATATACGAAAGAACTTCAAATAACACAATATAAAGTATGACCATTAGGAAAAGAAACAGGAACGTGCACATGCATGATGCATAAAAGATGAGTGTACGTGAAGAAGGATTGGTGGTGTACCTAACAGTCTCAGAGTCATGCCTATTGTCCATGGCTGATCTGCGTAGCTCTGAACTGCCAGAGGGAAATGGCTCAAGGTTGGCCAAGAGACGGAGTGTTGGTTCCGTATTTATATTCAAGGTTGGCAGTGGCCTTCGGGTACAGCCTTCACTAGAAACTAGTGGGTACGAGTGCATCAGCAATTAAACCGGAGATCTCCCATCTCCATAGATTTTAGGTGGTGTAGTCTTGATCCTTCGAATCCCTAAGTGGATCTATTAGTTGAACTGGAATTAGGATCATCAACCTTATACGATGTCGGGTTTAAGAGAAGGGCACCATTGCTCCAGACATGGGTAAAGCGTTTTGACTCGGAGAGTTCTTTGTGCACCATATGTAACCTTTTCATTATGGTCCCACTGGATTCTTGTCTTTGACAGATACCCGGTCAAAAGAAATGGTGGAAAAGAATAAGGTTTAAAGGGTTCAGGATTCCATGTCCACACCATGTATAATATCTTTGACTTTTAGAACCTCTACAGTAAAAATGTCAGACAAAAAGATGCAGCTAAATTCATAAGACATTCTTAATGTCGGAGAAGTAGAATCCTCTATGGATGTCCATGTTGCACTGTGCTGTCCTGCATCGCAGACCTTGTGTACATGCAAATGTGTCTATGGCAGCAGCTCGTCAGATTCTTTCCTTACCTGGAATCACGTCTCTTGATGATAGAGCTTGCACACTTTGTTCTTATAGTCGACTGTCATCTCGCCACTGTCGTGATTTTAATCTGTTAATCACCCAAGCAGGCAGTCCAATTGCATGCGCAAGTGGTTCATCTTGGATCTCGAGAGCACTGGATATCTGCTTTTGACATGCAGTCAGATGTGGAGGATAAAGCAGCAGGTCCTGCATTATATTCCTGCATTATAAAGAACATCTGCTGCACATCGCCGAGAGATGTCTACCTCATCATTAACCTTGTGGTTTCTTTTGTCCACTTGATTATTCCAGACATTATCATCGACACAATTTACCTCTGCCTTTTGGAGGCGTTGTTTGACCCTCAGTTTCAATTACAGTGTATGTATTATAACTAGCAATCATGTTCTTTAATCTGCTTCTGTTCTTGCTCTTACAGTAAATGTTGATTCGTTTGAACAAAGTGCGTGCAGAGCCTCTCAAATTTTGTCGATCTTACATGATCAAAATGTTTATGAAGTAATGATATTGGACGGTAAACACTAAAATGAAACTGGTAGCTACCGACATTGCATGCTAAGAGACACAGTCCTCGCAGGTGATCGAAGGAAGCTGGTAGATGCTCCTCTCTTTAAAGCGGTAGAATATATCCGTCCATTGTAGTGGGTTCTACCACCAATATTATCCCCGGTCATCCCTAATAGGAATACAAAAGTGGTGGATCCTTTGACCGCCACCGACGAGAACTGTTTGCACCAATTCCAAGCCATGAATAGTTGGATGTCAACATGGGATTTTACCACCAAAAGTATTCTTTTCTTCCGTGAGGGGCCAACTCTTTCGAAAGAGAGGAGGGTTAAAAGCAGAGTGACCTGTAAACCTCCCCTTCACCTTGGACTTGCATGTCCTTCAGCCATGCTATAGTATTACTGTGTCGATTCCTGAGAAGCCAATATAGATTGTGTTCCACAGTTCCAGCAAGAACACGATCAAGAATGGTGTGGAACTCGAAGAAACCTTGAGCTACTTTCATCCTTCCGCTTTACATATACATTTTAATATGTATCTGTTCTACTTGATATCATGCTCATTGACTAGGAACGTTGCATTACAGAATAATACTCTCACAATGGACAATGATCTTTTTTGTCCTTTCTGAGGAAAACATCAGTCAATCATCGTGTTACAAAGGTGAAGTAAATGATTGCAATCTTTGAATCCAAGTTGGAACAATGATGTAGAGAGCAGGAATCCACTATCCAAAAGAAAATTCTTTTTAGAGGAGAAGAAACAAGAAAGTGGGAGTAGAAGATGGAAAGCCGGAGTTATCATTTCCCTCTCAGACTTCATATTCTGTTCCCCGCTACATTTTGGCCGGAGAGAGCTGCTGTTACAAAACAGAGGTAAGCAAGAAAGGAAAGCATATCTATCCGCTAGTTCATTTAGGATACCAAATAGAGTCATTATATTTAATATTAAGAGAAAATTCATCAATAAAGACAGTTTGGTCGAGTGGTCTAAGGTGCCAGATTTAGGCTTTGGTCCGAAAGGGCGTGGGTTCAAATCCCACAGCTGTCAAATTAATTATTTAGTAATTTTTTTATTGTTTCAGCGTGTCTTGTCAGGCACTTATATCGATATCTCAGTTCACAAATCGGTTCATCAAAACGATGCATTGCTGCACCACAGCATCAATTTCGCACCAAATGTATATTTCAAGTATTCCAGAATCCATATGACAATTCCTTATGGCATAAGGATTGATTTCGATTAGTACTAAATGTCACGTGATGCTTTTCACTTGGCTGCTTAAGCCTTGTAGTCACTTCAAGGGAAACGTTCGCCCAAACCCGTTGATATATATTTACTACGTCTGAGACCCGTATAGAATTATTCGATATGTAATTTAATTGGTCATTCAGAAAAAAGGGTTTCATTATTGAAAAAGATGAAACCGACGTGGACTAAAGCTCGAATCTCATCCCGATACTTTGCCTTCTATGGCATATCAATAAGGGGTATTCACTTTTTATCTTCCTTTTCCCATGCGTGCCAGAGGCGACCGGCGATCCCGAACCACAGATGTCATTGTTCCTTTCCCTCACCGCGCCCGCAGAAGGATTCCAGGCAGCGTCCACGTGGGTGATGTGGAAGTTACAACAGAATCGGGTGATGTGGAAGTTACAACAGATTCCAGTGGGACCCGCGGCACGCGCAACAATGTTGGTCTGGGACACATCGTCGCCCTGTAATATGGTCCTACTCGCACGCGCAACGGCGTTCGTCGGGGACACATCGTCACTCTGTAATATTACAGGGGTGACTCGGCGCGAACATCTCCGGTGGGGTAGTTAATAGTATCAGCGATCGCCTAAGGGGTTTGAGAAGAAGAAGGACGCGGGATCCTTTGCGAAGGTGGGGATTTGGATGGGAGCTTCTTGTCGAGGAAGGTGACCTTTCTTCGCCTTCTTTCTTGCTTTCGTTCTTATCCATTCTGTTCCGGCGATTGCTCGTTTCTTTCTTTGCTACCTACCGAGAGGAAGGGCGGTCGATTCAGGCCAGAAAGAAGGAATCCTTTGTTCCGCATCTCGTTTTCAGTTGCTCGTGTGGGTAATTGCTCGTTTCTGTGTTTGTTCATTCTTGGTTCTTGTTTGAAATTTAGAGGGAAGTATGGTTGATTTGGACCCCAAAAAAGGGACCCTACGTTCCGCAGCTCCTTTTCAGTTGCTCGTGTGGGCAATCGCTCGTTTCTGTGTTTGTTCTTTCTTGGTTCTTGTTTGAGATCGAGAGGGAAGGGCGGTCGATTCGGGCCAGAAAGAAGGAACCCTACGTTCCGCATCTCAGTTGATCATGTGGGTAATCGCTCGTTTCTGTGTTTGTTCTTTCTTGATTCTTGTTTGAGATTGAGAGGAAGGGCGGCCGATCTGGACAGAAAGAAGGAACCCTAAGTTCCGCATCTTGTTTTCAGTTGCTTACCTAGGTATTTGCTCGTTCTTTGTTTATTCTTTCTTGATTCTGGTTTTCCGCAGCTCCGTTTCAGGTGCTCGTCTAGGTATACTCTTCTTGGTTTGTGTTTTCTTTTAGTTTGTTCTTAAAGATGTTGCTTGATTCATTTTCTTGGACTGATCGTGGAGTTTTGGTGTAAACTTTATGATCGGGGAGTGAAATCTTGATGAGTAAAGAGACTCTTGTATAATTTGGAGTATCTGAAATCAAAGGCCATTTTAACTTGCTTTTTGTTGGTTGATGATCATCGAACAAAGATGCATCAGTTTTTCACATTCGTAGTCTGGCAGAAGATAAGATACTTTATGGGATCGATGAAACAAAATACTGTCGGTTTGCCATCTGACTAGAGGAATTGGTTTTAGTGATTGGAGTTGGAGGAAACGTGGATTCAGGCTGTTACTAACCAAACATGCTGTTATTTTTTGTATTGTCAACTAATGAAGTTTCTTATCTTTTGCCAGACTAAAGACAAAATTATAGTCTTTTTGCATATTAAGGTTCAATATTTACTAAACCTTTTATGACTGTGGATTGTAACTGTATCATTGTGCTCCATGTTTGGTTGTCGTACGGTCAAAACCCCACAGTTCAACTTGTGCACCGTCATGGAGAGTTGTGAATAACAACTTTTGCTGCTATCTGCTTTAGATATTCTCGTTGCAGTATTGACTGCCACCTTCTTCTCCATACTAACACATATGTAAACAAAAAGATTCAGAACCGAATTCCTTTTGTCCATAATTTTCTTACTGTGATGTTCTTGTTTCTGATTTGTTTTCTAACCAAAGAAGAACCTTAACTCCACTTATCGAATTAGCTTTAACCAAGATCTTCTGTTTTGCTTTCAACAGTGTCTTTTCTCTATGATATATTTGCTTCAGTGATTATTACTTGTTGGATCACTGAAAAGTCAGCAATGAAGTTGGTAAAAATTGTTCTAAGTATAATGTAATTAAGTTTTTATGATCGAATAGCATTTTTGCATGTTATCACTTTAATTGTACCAAAGCAAAAAATATGTGCTGCGATGCCTCATTGAGTATCTTAGCTTTAATTTTGAGTTTCTATGTACCGTAGGATGGCTTGTGCTTGTTCATCCGGGATGCTTTAATTCTGCTGATTACTTTTTGTTGGCTTTTTTTATCTTTTGAGATATGTGTTCTGAGCATTTACGATTTGAATGAAAGAATGACAGATTTTCTTGTTTGTGATGGCCCATTATAATCCAATGCTGTCTCAGTGCAGGATGACTCTGCTTTTTTTTTTTTTTTTTTGAGATATACTGATTTATTTCGTCGGTTACTTGCATGAGCTTTTTTGACAAGGAGATGTCCATACTTTCAACTATTAATGGTAGCAACTTTGAACACATGAAAAATATATTGCCTTCAGCGCTGGTATATGAAACAAGTCCTGACAACGTTGGCATTTGATGCCACTTGATGGTATTGCGAAATTTATAGTGGTAACTAAGAAAAAAGGGGTTGTTTTACTTTTACTATATCAAGTGATTATTTTTTATACGAGTATAACTTACTTCAATGACTATTCAACATTTTCTGCATTATGGAAATTTATGAGCCTTAAGGTTGTTAGTGATGTTGTATGAATATTCGTGTGTTATATACTCTTGGAAATGATATGTATTGCACAGATGTTGCTTATGACCTGACAAAATGCACCACTAGGTCTAGACTATGAAAGAGGGAAGTTGTTTGTTGTATTAAAGTGTGTGTGTGTGTATTTTTTTTTTTTTTTTTTTGGTGGGGTAGTCTTTCATGGTGATGGTAGCGGTAAAGGATCCAAAGAAACTCTTTGTGTTGTGAAATTATGTATTTCCTTAAGGGAAATGAGGCAGAGAACATTGCTGACTTAAATAAATGCTTTTGCATTGATTTCATTGGAACATATTAATTAATGGTTATATTCTCATTTTTAGTACAGGAAAATTAATTAATGGTTATATTCTCATTTATTCTTCCATAAAATATAGGCCGCACAAATGGCAACAAACTTTCTTCTGGCAACAAATATTACATTTAATTCTGGCTTTGTTTTTGGTTTGGAATCACGAAGAAGTTTCTATAAAATGAAAATTACATTGTTAGTTTTAAAGTTGCAGATCATATTTGATTGGACTACAATTATCAAAGAAAAAGTTTCTTCGATTGGAGTGCTGGAAACTTTCTGTCTTGGTGCTGATTAACACTGATGACTCATTGAACTGTCTTCTAAATTTGACTAATATGGAAATACTTAGAACATGAATAACTTCCTCCGACAGAAGCAAGTGGACCATCCAAATCTCTAAGTATTTCCTTTTATTTCGGCTTCAAGCTCAAGTTGTACTAACCATATCTGTACTCCCTTAGGGTGGCATGCGATCTTCAGGCACTCGAGATTTGGACTGCCTACAAAGAACAAAACAAGCCAGAAAAAAAATAAGTTAGACGCTTGTGGAAACTGAAAATTCAAAAAAGAAAATGGTAAGATCCAGTCAAATTTTCTTGATGTTTGTGAGGACTTGGATACAAGAAGTCCTGATTGGAAGATCCAGTCAAATTTAGACGCTTCAACTGCATCATGCATCAGGGTTGAAAGGACCTCAAATTTGAAACGTCTGGTGAAGCCGGTGCAGATGCAGAGAGGTTATTATTACCACAATTTTGAAGCCCACAGCGCTCTGATATTGTAAATATAGTAGTTGCTTAGTGATTTGTATATATATATATATATATATATACACACACACACACACACACACAAATACATATATATATTATACACACACATTTGCAGTTTTATGTATTAGAAGAACAAATTGATGAATGGATCGCCCAGAAGTGAGTACTGCTTAATTTATTCCTTCCAAAATTGTTTGAAGTGGACGGAGCAACACCGAAGGTGATAACAAAAATATATGCAGGGTTTAAGGGTTCAGAGATTCATCCATGGGTGTGTGCTATAGAAGTCCTGATAAAGCACAAAACATCCAGGTGACATAATATATGTCTCTGAGAGCTAACGAAAACAGGATTAACAAGCGAGGGTGTTCGGTCAACTATGGATGATTGGAATGGGTTGAGCTAGCACCCACGTATGCTTACATTGGGATTTGAGAACCAAACGAGGCCCAAAATCCTTTCAGCAAATGAAGTAAATAATAATTGTAAATGAAAATGAGAATGAGAATAATGACTCATAAACACAGCCTCCTTAAGACATTCGTATGATCCAGAGAGCAGCTAATTATATAAATGTGTTAATAAAAGAAGAAAATGTACACCGAAGTAATGTGCACGACCAACTTACTCCATTATTAGGTGAAATCCCTTCCAGTCTATCTCAACCATCCGGTTTCTCCAGTTAATTTAGGACTTGGGTACCCATTACTGTTATTCTGCTCTAGTGCATTTATTTACGCCACTAATTCAGGCTGCCTTCTCGTCTTTTTTTAACCAACTAAAATGATGTCGTACCACCTCCCAGAATCTATCTCTGACTTGCTTGTATAGTTAATGCTTCTTTTCTGTAAAAATCAAATATTTGTTTAGAAAAGATGCATAAATTGAATAAAGAATGCATATAACCAATATTGTATATACACTAGTCGAACACCAACCATAAAATGAAGATTATAGACGTGTGATGAAATTAAATTAGCATGGGTTGGTGCTGCAATCTTTGGTTGCGCTTTATTCCTATACTATACTAAAGTATTCCGCTTAAAGTTCCATCCCAACAAGTTTCTCGAGAGAGTACCTCCCATACAAACCTGACTCCACGTGTCAGAATCATGAGAATGCCATCTGACGGAGAAATAATTGGAACGGAAAGTTAGTCCAAGTAGCAGGACTCATCTGAAACTTCTTATAATGTGTCTTAGGGTTCAAGACATGGGGCAGTCACAAAGCAACAAGTATTGGAGTTCTAATGTTTTAAAGTGGAAAAAAGAGTTTTAAAATAAAGGTGGAAAGAGATCACTGGTCGTTTAGTTCTTTTGCCTAATAATATGCAGAGTGTTGAATGTATCTTGGAATCCAAGTACTCGTACAATCAACTAAAGTATCAACAAAAGATATGGCTCGAAAAGAGAGAAGAATATGCAAAAAACCATTAAAGAAATGGAGACAGGAAATGTCCATGAAATTTTCTTCTAATGTGTCAACACGCCCATTTTAGAACATTGTGTCTTCGGTAGGTAGGTAGGGGGGTCAAACTACCAAGGAGTCAAAAGTTTAGAATCTTAAAATTATTGAAAGGATTAATTCCAAGAAGTCCCCCTTTTTTTCTCTTGATAAAGGATGCTGAATGAGGAGCGTTACTCAAACAACGAAGCTATCAACAAAGATATAGCATGAAAACAGAGAAGAATAGACAAAGAATTAAAGGAGACAGGAAACATCTATATGACAATGCTGGTGATAGTAATTTGGCATGATCAGACACGGCAAAAGAAAAAAGGTCACTGATGTGCAGTATTGAATGAATCTACGAATATAAGAAACTGTCAGATCTTGTGCGATGGATTAAACCAGCATTAATCTCCATTTGTCTTTATTGTTAAGCTCCAGTTGCATCTACGTAATTGTCAACAAATGGTGATGAAACAAAATGCAATCGGGAAATCAATAAAATTCATGATCTCTAACCTTCAGATTTAAGAACAAACGAAAAGCACATGCGGCTCGCTCGTAAGATGATCATGTAAAGAAGAAAACCATGAATTAGAAAACAAATGTTCCGATGAAAGATTCAAGAAACAAACTGCATCAAAATAACAGAAACCAGAAGAGCAGAACATCCAGAAAAGAAAACCCTGATGCTTAAAAGCTAAAAAGTAAGTAACCCAAGATCAACAGATCATGAGATCCATCTCAAGAAAGAATACGAGGATTCGTCTCGAGAAAAAGAAGAGAAGAATCCATCTTTGCATAGAAGAAAAGAGAAAGAAAAAACGATCCTATCTCAACGAAGGACAAGAGAAGAGAAGGAAGGAGGGAGGGAAACATCACCAACGGACATCATCCATCTCAACAAAGAAGAAAAGAATCCATCTCGAGAAAGAAGAAACGGTCCATCTCAAGAACGGAGAGGAGAATCAACTCAAGACGAAGAAAAGAAGGGAACAAGGGAGGGAAGCACCATCGAGTCCGATGAACCACCCACCCGAAAGTGATCCATCAGATGATCCAAGCACCAAAATCAGACCCGTGACTCCAAAACGATCGCCATCTAGGAAGAGGATCAGAGATCGCGTCATACCCCCGGCCCAGAAGGGCGACGGCGTTCCCCTTCTTGATCGTGACCTTCGAGGCGTACGCGGCGCAATCCGGGCTCTGTTATACAAACAGGCCGACACCAGATGTGGGTCCAGGGGGACCGACCGCAAAGTGGAACATAGCGGGGCTCGATCACTCTCTACCATCAAAATAAAAAAGAATAAAGAAAAGATTAAAAAAGGAAGAAAGTTGTTGTGGGTAATGCCCAGCGTGCTTCTTTGAGTGAGTGCCTACGATACCTCTCTTATTTGACTTTACTTAGTAGTAGCAAACGAGTTATCTTAAACCGCCCCTCTCCTTCACAATTATAACTTATAAATCGATTACACTTAGCTGCTCTATAATCAAATTGTCCAGTATTACCAGTTGACCAACCACAATGGGATATGCATAAATGCTCACCTCAATCAACACAAATATTGTAGCTTGGGTGTCAGTCACATTCATAGCCACTAGTAGACAAACATCCACCCGTCCACCTGCACAGTGGAATGGTAAAATATTAGAATTAATCTTAAATACATACCGAAGCGCACAAAAGGATATTGTATGCACTAACTATCACACGAACGATTCCTTCATTAAATAACACAAGTCTGTGACTGCCACAAGTCTCCCGTCCCCAATAATTGATCACAAGTGGATCTGCGTCAACAATATATAAAGAAGCGCAGATTACCAAAGTGAAAGAACAAGAGCTCCGAGACCTATCATAAAATGTCAAGAAATGTCAAGTATTGCATGGGTACACGTAACAGAGAACCCAAAAACACTGCCAGAGTGCAAAGGCAACAAATTTCGGGAAAATAGAGATTGAAGCAATGAAATTTGTACCAAAATTAAAGCAATCCATTCAAAACATTAAGCCAGAATAATTAAGATCATACTCTCATGAAACCACTAAAAACAGCAGCACATGGAGGGGAGCAGTGGCACAGTGATCAAGCAACACATACGACAGATATCGAAGCTCTGGACCAACTTCAGGATGCAATTTGGCCATGACAAGGAAACTCACATTTCTAGCTCTTCTCTTACATTAGGGAATGTTAAAAAAGTTATCAACAGCAGTACAGGACAGATATCAAACCAACTCAAACGGATGCAGGACATATATAAAAAAAAGAGATGTTCACAGTTGGTACAATGATGTATAGATAGATGACTGGATTTATTTCTATTATCTGATGACCAGCTATCCATCTTCGGTCTATCAACAACATATTAAGTTTGCAAGAAAAAGAGAGCAACAATACAATAAGGAACCTGTATTAACTATTTTGTCACTGTCAATTCTAGCATATCACTGATCTAATGAGTTGGATATACTAGGCCTAGAACCACATGACATAAAATGTTTTTATCACAAGTTAAATCCAATCCATGAAGTTCAAATAAACTTCACAATCATTTCATTCAAATGTCCCACAGAAATTGATCAAAAATCAAGCTTTCAGCTCCTCCATCTGCAACAAAATAACGCTATTAAACTTTGTTTTTCTTTCCTTCTACTAGTTTGATAATCCACATTCATATATCCAACCCCAGTCGGCTAGGTCGCTGCCTCCATCCTGTTCATTAGCCATAAAAGCAAACATGCTACAATAATAAAGAGAGAAATAGATGATCTCGAATATTTCATTGTATTTATATTCAGAAGGATGTATGATTGAGTTGACCATCTTTTGGTTCTCATCACAGGTATAACAACCAACTAGGTTTAACAAATTAACAACACAATAAACTAAGCAGGTCAAACAAACCCCAAACAACAATGCGCAAAGCGGATGAGGTTATCCATTATCTGGCAGAAAACAGTGAGAAGAAATAGTCTATAATGCACACAGATGATCTAAACTAAGCTATGCATAAGGTCAACATGTCAATGTTCAGCAAACGAGATCAAGCAAGTCGTACTGACGGTACTAATAACAATTACACTTACATTCAGCAACCTAAATAAAGCAAGTGGTACTGATCCCACTTATAGGTCATCATTCAACAACCTGATAAAGCAGGGCCGATCACTGATGCCTAAGCTAAAAGATGTTAGAACCATACTATCATTCTCAAACTAGGTACCAGCAGCAGCCCCGTCTAGCATTGTGTTCACCTTCTTCAGGAGGCCCTCCATGTCTCCAACTAAATTTTCCCTTGCAGCAGGCTTCATCCCATCAGATGGCCCTGTCTCTTTCACTGACGTAGTAGTAGTCAGAGTAGATATCATCCTCTCGAGACTCTCCCTTATGTAAGGAAGAGGAGGTATTGGATGAGGAGTGCATGCAATCGGAGGTAGATAGTGGAGATGGTAGTTTGCAAATGGTGGCCCAAAGACACCAGTTTTATCTGAGCTATTGAAGGCTTTTTCCGCATCAGTGCTTTTGGCAAACACAACACGAGCACTGCTGGTCTCTTTTAGCAACTCCGTCTCTGATTCTATCACAACTCCATACTTGCGAAAAGTAGAAATTAGTTCGCTTTGGGAGGGCAAAGGAACTCCTGAGGCAAAAGTCAAGAGAAGAGCTCCAGGGTAACTGTAACAAGTTTCATCATCTTTCCTCGTGTGCTCAGATTTGACTTTCTCCAAAGTATTTGTGATGCCCCTGATCGAATCAACCAAGGGTACATCAGCATTTGCACGTTTGCTCTTCTTCCTCTTCCGTTTAGAGTTGCCATCTTGCGAACACTCTGAAAGATTATGGACAGGGTCCACAGCCTTTTGCCCATTAGTAACTCCCTTACCCTTCTTATTCATCTTGTTTCCAACTTCAGCTGGTTGCATACAATTAACAGGCGCAGGGCACAGAACTACACTTTCTCCAGTAGCTACAACTTTGCTCTTTATGTTTTTTCTTTCCACTGGAATGTTTATGACCTGAGGCTCCAAATCTGCTGGTGTTACATTGTTATCTTCATTCTTTCTCATCTTCCTCTTCCGCCCAACCTTGCATTGTTCAGAACAACTTCTTGAATCAGGAGCTAGGCCTGTCTCTACTTGCAAATCAGTAGCATCTTTCTTGTCCTTCCATCCCCCCTCGGATTTTCCCAGTTCAGAACTATTATTGACAATCAGCTTGTTTGGAGATTCTATACTCACCTGACAGCATTCATTATGGTGCTTCTGGTAGGTTAGGAAGTCAGATCCACTTGAGTACATTGAGCTTCTGTATTTAATGAAGAAGCTCTTAATCATCTTTGCTGATCGGTTCCACTTTAAATGAAGTGGATTTCTTGCCGTGCAAAGTAATTCTGCAAGAATGTCATTGACAGAAGTGCTCTCAATTCCAAAACCAGGATTACTAGTATCCTCTTCCTTCTCAACGGACTCCGAGTCGCACCTCAATAAGGATGAGATATCAGAATTTAGAGCCCGAGAGGCTTCAGCAGCCTTCCTAGGCGACTTCACCTCACCACTCCTCGGTGAGTCAAGAGTGTTGGTATATGCACCCAAGCAAGTGTAAGGAGGTGACAAGTACTTGCTCTTCTTCCGCTCCCGTCTACCTGAGCCAGTATCTTCTTGGGCCTCAACACCACAATCATCCGCATCCATATCTTTCACCTTCTTGATCATCTGGTTCTTCACGCCCTTTACCTTCTCCTCCACTGTAAATTCATCACCATCGCTGAGCTCAACTGTATCCAACTCCATCCCAGCGATCAGTGCAGCCATGCTCCTTTTTTTCTGCCTCTTGTGCAAGTTATCCTCTGATGTTTTGAGACCTTTTCTGAACCTGCTCCCGGTGATCCAACATTCGCCATCTCCCTCCTCATTGCCATCGCCGAGGTCTCCTGGTGGCACGTCAAGATCAATCTTGTCCACCAGCTCCATTATCTCACGGCGAGGGTGGTACCCAGGCAAACCAGCAGTCCATCCTTTGGCGAAAGCGATCACCCAACTTCTCAAAGCTGCAACTTGTAACACATCGGCCATCGTAACGTCACAAGCCACGTCTTGGAGATGCTCGAGGAACTCCAAAGGCTGAAAGTTCGAGATCGGAAGCCTCCCGGCTGGGCATTCAGCAGTCTTCCCTCCGGCCTCCGGCGGAACACAGCCGCAAGTGAGCTCCAACTGGAGGCGGCGCCTGATCTCATCCAAGGCGCCCTCGACGGCTGCGACGAAGCTCTTAGAGCTGCTCTGCCTCGTCATGCAATGGAAGTCCTCGACGAAGGGCTTCAGCTGGGCTGGCTCGCACCAGGCGAAGGCACCGCTGCCGAAGCAGTAGACCAGCAGGAGGGAGACGTCGCTCAGGTGGGCCTTCTTGGCATCGATGGGCGCGCGGGAGGGATCGGAAACCAGCGCCGGCCACCAGGGATGGTTCTTGGTCTTCCCCCACACGAGATCGCCGACGGCGATAGGGATTCCTTCCGGTGACTCGCCGGTAACCGATCCTAGACCCAATCCCCCGTTGCCAAAATGCGCATCCACATCATCCTTAGCTTCGGTTCCGGAGGGGGTTACCGGAGCCAAGTTCGCCGCGACGGAGGCGCCGTCTGCAGCAGCGTCCGCAAGATACGTAGATTCGAGGAGTCGCCGCTCGGATGGAGCCAGTGGCGGTTGGGGGGAACCCGAGCTTTGGGGTTGGGTCGGCGACTCGCCGGACATGGGCTCGGTGGCCTCTAGGGTTTCCATCCCTGGGTAGGAGGACGAGGGAGCAAAGTGGGCGTCGGGCGCTGCTTGGGGATACAGGGCAAAAGAAAAAGACGAGAAAGCGGAAGACAAAATTACCTAAAACTTGAGGGTCTTTTCCGCAAAAACAAAAAGAAGAAAAGAAAGGATTATTGCCAGGGAATGATAACAAAATGACTTGTCGCGTCGCTCCCAAGTGACGGGTCGGAGGGGAAGGGATATAATTGATTATTTAATGGCCCGCCTCGCTTTCACCTGAACCCATTTCTAGTGAACATATATCAACCAGATGCGATTCGAACAACTGGACGCAGGACGTCCCCCGCCCCCCCCCCCCCCCCACCCTCGAGTTCGACCTAATGCCGTCGGACCCACGAGCGCAGAAGTGTGAAGTGTCTCTGCACGAGGGGGCGTGGGGGGGGGAGTGAACAATTACATTTCATATTGAACATTAGTAGAAAAGTGCAGAACAACAGCATCAGATTGATATGAAACCTCAACTTGATGATGCACGATTAAAAGAACCGGTCCGAGTATTAGTCTAGAAAAATTCCCCAGTTATGAATTCCAACTCAGATGCAAAGGGGAATGCATTTAGAATAAGATTACAAAGATGGAACGAAATATAGATCTTCCTCGAATATCAGAAGGTTCCATACCAAGGGATCTTTACTAAGATACACTAATAAGGATCATCTAGAAGAATCAATGACTAATAGTGTGTATCTTATCTTTGCTAAGATACACTAATAGCACGAGTTTGTCTTATCAATTCAAATACCGGTCCGTATCATCACAAGAAGTAGTAAATTTAAATAACGAACAAGGAAGAGAGCAAGAGAGAGAGAGAACGGAAGGGAGGTGGAAGAATACTTCTCCAAGGTATTCAAGCTGCTGAGAGTAGCGAAGAAGACGCCATGTCGAGTCCTTTCCGGGCGGCATCAGCAACCGGCGGCCGAAACCTGAAAACAAGCAGACCCAACACAACTGAAGCGGAAATTGGTACGACAAATCTCTAAAATAAAATTGTTATTCACAATTAAACAATCTAATCCAATAGACTATCCTGGAATCAAACATATCAGCAGTCATATCTGTACCTCCTATTGTACGGTGTCAAGGAGGGAACCATGATAGAGTAAATCACAGGATAAAGCAACCATCAAAGAAATAATTTTCATATTCTAGTAGCATAATATTATCAGTGAAATCTGTACGAAATAAGAAAAGTATTTCTATTTTATAAGGAAAAGATGATGTTTTATAAGGAGGGCCTGTTAATGGATTATGCTTGGAAGTTCTGAAAGATCATGCAATTAATTGTTGATGTAAGCATTCATATTAGTTAACTGACACCGCAGCATGGAAAACAAAACCAACAGCAAATTAGCAAAAAACAGACTCAAAACTATTGCAAATAAGATAAGACGGGGTAAATTTGTTTCAGGAATAGGCGTGTGATGCATCTCAAACATAATTTCGAGAATCTCATCAATTATTTTTACATCTTTACTGGCAAAAAGATCAACAACACATGATCTCCACAGATTAATAAAAAGTAAAGAGTAATCAGTCTCGTAAAAGATGCATGAGAACTGAAATACTTGCTGCAACAAATGTTGCTGCTCTGGAACTACATGTTCTATCCTGTGAAATTGGTGATTATCAAATTTTCATACAAGTAAACATATAGGACAAGATAACTGAAGAATGAAAGCAAAGGACTGTTTAAGTTGTTGCATAAGAATTGCAGAACTTTTATAATCACATGCATTTCAAATGTGTAGGTTCACATATTTGGATGCAGGGCATCTGATTTCCAATTTCTACATTGGGTCCAGAGAAGAAGATATAGATTGGCTGGAAGTGTCACCAAGATCAGCATGATAACATTCAACAAATAACAGAAAATTCTACAGGATAGAGAACCTTTTATGGTAGACAATATGGGAGCATTCATTAAATCATGAACAATACCATGAATTTCCAAGTCTGAAATTGTCACTAGTGATACTGGTGATTTTGCACCAAAAATAATAACTTCCCAAGTAATTAGCATTAGAACGAAAAGAGGGAGCTTTTTGGATATATGAACCTGGATGTCCATCGTGATAGGTCTGTCAAATTTGGTTCACAACGATTGCCCCATCTTCAAAAACACCCTTCTTATATGCATGAAGCATAAGTCTTACAAAGCAAAGTTTGCTGTCAAGCATGCATCACATTGGCACTAATTTTGACCCAATCAAGTGTACTGTTTTCCGCTATTTGTACGTCAGGTAATGAAAGCAAGTTTCTGCAACCAATCTTTTTCAAATACCAGTCCAAGACTTTGGATGTTCTTGCTATAAAATCTGGAAATACTACAGCGGCTTGACGCTCAGGTGATGAAGTTTTATCTTTGGAGTCCACATTTAAAATGGAATTTTCAGGAATTATTCCAGAAGAAGTCTGAGCATCCATCGTCATAAAACCTCTTAAGATGTTTGGTCCTTTAATAACTGTAGATACTATGCTATTCCATGGGGAAGGTATTGGAACTCTTGAAGGTCTCACTGCAAGAGGATGGAGCACAGATGCAGTATCCAATGTAGCAGCTTCATCAGCCATGAAAGATGAGTATGCTGTGCAATCAGGAAAATCAAACAGAGAAGATGGTAAGCCACTCTGCAACAAGAGAGATCTTATCATACTCGGTCACAAAGTTAAAACCGAGGAAAAATAGATATTAAAAAAATGATAATAGTAAGCATAAATATATCCGAATGAATGTAGAAATGACTAGGTGGTGGCCAAGATTTTGTTGATAAAACAGAGTGAGCAAAACTTTGATAAAGAACTTCTCTAGCTGAAATGGAAGGAAAAAGAGATTGAGAATTGTTATGAGAGAAAAAAAAAAGATCAAATTTGTGACACAATTAAAATCAAGGTATGCAATACCGTATCGTACCGGTGTTTCGAGGTTGACTTGGTACGGTACGGTACCGACATATCGAGTGGTACACCAGGGCTTACCGAACGATTTCCTCTTACTGTAGCACTGTAGCACGGTCTGTCCGGTAGCGGGCGGTCCGCGTACCGGTATGTCGTCGGACCGATACATATCGCCCGTACCGGACGGTACCATTCGAAATTGCATACCATGATTAAAACGACAAATGCTGCTCAATATACTAATGTTTGCTTCAGGTTGATAGAAACATTAAAAAAGGGCAAGCCTGGTGCACAAGGTTCCCTTTAGTGCAGAGTTTCAAAAGGAAAATGCACGCAACCCTTACCCTGCAAGCAAAGTGGCTATTTCCATGACTCTAACCTTGAGTGAACATCTGCATCAAACTCAAGTAATAACTTGAATCCCTTTTATTTGTTACAAGTATGAAAAGCCAGCTTATTCTTATTATCAATATTACCAAGAATCCTAAGCAAATGCATATCATTCACTTACATTTGATGCAACCCACCGCCTCTCTCTCAAGTCAATTGCATGACACCCATGCGAAACCAACAAAGTCCAAAATGTCTTAACCCAACTGAGTGGTAGGATAATAGACCACCTGCCAGAGATCTGAAATTAGAACTGAATTGGCCACTAAAAGTTAATACCACAAGCAAAATAGCCTTCAGAACAAGGCAAAGGACAAGGGTTATTTTGAAAAAAGCACATATAGATACAACATTGTGTAAGAGAAAATAAAATAGCATGCATCTGTCACGGACGTCATCTAGATAAGGATGATATGATTACCATAGCAGGAAAATGATAGTAAGGTAGAATCTCACCCCATACAGAAGCTACCATAGTCAGCATGCTTAAGAAGCAAAATAAGGCAGGTTCAGCTTGGACCATCTTTTACTTCAGTTGAGCACCTGCATGACTGGAAGGCTCAAGGTAGAAGTCCTTTAAGCGCCTATCATGCTTCTCTTGGCAAATAATGCTTTCTGGAACAGGAGGATTTAAGTTATTGCTGCAATCCCACAAACTTATACTATCAGAGAGGAAAATGCCATTGGTTTCAGGTCTTGACCACAATGAATCTTCTCCCTGAAAATAACCCTCAAGGATGGTAGAAAGCTCGTTATCTGTAACTTCAGTTCTGCTAGATGGCAAATCTCGTGGATCATGAATTGTTAAAGATAAAATTGCATAGGAGGGAAGTTTCTCCGCATGGCAAAGGAGAATAGATTTCTGAACTTGTGAGTTGCTGCAAGGTGTAAGACTTGATTGATTTAATAGAGAATTATCTGCACTACTACATGACCTGCAAAGAATGTACGACGTACTGTACTCATTGCAAAGATTAAATTGATAAATAATTGATAGATTCAACACAAAAACGTACTGGGATACAGGATGTAGAATCTTCTTTATTATTTTTGTTGCCTTGGACCCCATAACTTCTAATCTTGCAATTTTCCCCTCAAGCGTAAAGCATCTGACATATACACCACACTCATGCATCTGAAAAATTGAAAATACAGTTTTCATGAATGCCATTAGAAATTCAAGTTGGTTCACATATCCACTTCAAATTTTAGCCACCGAAGATTATGTATTGTTAGCAATCCAAGAATACAGCAAATTTGGTGTCTTTTAGTATAACACAAAGTTTTAAGTGACCAAGAAATAAAAAAGTTCTGACCAGTCCAAATAGAGATAATTCCATTCTTTTTTTTAAACAAAAATTGGAAGAAATCTTTATTACATCTAACAACATATATGATACTCACACGTGGACTCAAACCTGAGATCTGTCACTTATGCAACATTGCACTAACCAACCCGGATGTCCCAACAAAGACAGATAATTCCATTCTTAAATGGCTAAAACAATAGAGTATTTCTATTTACTACAACCTGTCATTTTCTGTGCTCTTATCATCATGCAACTGTTAACATGTACTCAACAAATATGCCTAAGAGCATTACTCTGTTTGGAACGACAAAGTTATTCCAAGGACAACAAATGCATCTGCCGAATAAGAAAAAAAAAAAAGGAGAAAGACAAAACAACATTTCATTTGAACATTGGTAGCACAATTGCTAAGTGAACCAAACAAAGAGGACATATGGATGACATTACATCATAGGATATGGATGCATCTATAAACAGGTTTATCTAATTAAAAGAACAGGATAGAGACAACATATAGTTTATTGTACTAGGGCACCAGACAACAAATGCATCTGCTGAATAAGAAAAAAAAAGGAGAAAGACAAAACGGCATTTCATTTGAACATTGGTAGCACAATTGCTAAGTGAACCAAACAAACAGGACACATGGATGACATTACATCATAGGATATGGATGCATCTATAAACAGGTATATCTAATTAAAAGAACAGGATAGAGACAACATATAGTTTATTGTACTAGGGCACCAGAAAAAGAGAAGAGAGAGAGAGAGAGAGAGACGAGAGACGAGAGAAGAGAAGTTGCTTATCGGTACCGGTTTTTGACGTGCATTATCTATTACACCAAATCCTTCATTGAAAGAAGCAGCATGTATCCATATCCACATTTTTCTAATTGGCAAACTACACTCATCTTTATGAGTGCTGCCAGAACTGTTGGAAACTCCATCTTTCTCAGCATTAACATGATCACTATCTCTTAGGAAGGGTTGCCACATGTAAATAACTGAAGTTTCAATATGATAAAGCTGCAGAAAGCCACTGTTATAATTCTTTCAAGTATGGACCCCTTGGAACTGAATCAATCATGCTCACAAAAATTACAACCTACCATAGCTTTTCCATAGTAAACTCCATGAGCAACCTGGTTAGATAGTTTTTCTGAAGCAGTTGAAGGTGTACATAAGGCGATGGGAACAAAACCATTCTCCACACAACCAATATGGAGTCCTGAACACAAAGAAGGGGTAAAATCTTTTTAAAGGAGTTAATTGTAGAAGCAATGTTCAGTAAAAGAAAAAATCATGTGAAGTAAATGGAAATGAGATGGATGGATTTAACAGCCGAAATTCATAAAAAGAAAGAAAATGCCATCCTCTGGACCCTCTATTTGGATGGGAAGACAATAACTAGCATCATGCAAGAGTGCACCATATTTGAACCACTTCAATACAGCCCTTGAACCTTGTCCTCTGCATAAAACCATAATATAAACGTATATCTTAAGAAACTCCATTAAACTTCAAAAAACTCAGTATCAGATGAAATTCATGAGCATGTCCTATTAATAATAGTGAGACTGATAAGTAACGATAGAATATTCAAGTAACAAACACAGTTCTATATGGAACATGAATACAGAGAAACCATGTCTATCACTATGCAGTTGGCTCAACAAGGAAACTCTAAGCAGAACTTTGATTCACACCATAACATTATTCTAAAATAAAAAATGATTCGATCATCTTTCCTCAAATAAACTGCAGAATGTACGGGTACTAGTTTCCAACATGAAAAGAAGCTGGCCTTCTGCTTCTGTTACATAGTTTAATTCTACACAAGTCTGATGATTGTACAACTAGAAAAGATTTACACCACTTTTTCCACCATGCTTTATCCTTGTTAAACGTATCCTCATCTAGTTTGGCAGCCTCCTGCATAAACCTAAGGAATATATATTGTTTCTTTCTAAGAACTTCATGTCACTCCAAACTATAGGTTTTTCAAATGTAACCTCACTCATATTGTTTCTTTCTGGTACTTTAGTATGATTTTCTCTGAAAAATTAGCATCTCAACAACAATAGAAGTGCAGCAGAACACAAAATTTGCCAAAATTGTGTCTTCCCCACCCAAAATGTTTGAAACCAAAGGAGATACAGTATATTAGACAGGACGTTTACCTGCCATGAAGCCCCAGAGGAAGGTAAAATCCCAGTGCTTCACCATCGTGAACCGCTTAGCATGCCACAGATGAGTCCTCAACCTCTTCGTACCATCTCCCGCGGTACAAAAGCCGGTAAGACGGATTGCTTCGGAACTCCATCCTCCGACGAGTCCTGCGGGACACCTTCTTGGTCGTCTGAACCTCTTCAACCTCGGGCAGGATTCCACCCTCGAACCCCAGCTTCCTTCTCTTGGGGCGGCCATGATTCTTGGTGGAGGCTCTGTGGCCGGTGGTTCGCCTCCGCTTGTCGCGGCGAATCCGGAAGTCGTGGTTCAGTCGGGTGGAGATGATGGAGTGGAGCGAATCAAGCTCGGCAGCTCGGGATTCCGCGAACTTCTGCACGTTTAGGGTTCGAGGAGGAGGAGCAACGGCGGAGATGGGAGAGGGATCCTCTTCAAAATGATTGGAAGGAGATGCTCCCGATCCCAGGGAGAGACGACGACCCGGCGCCGGAGGTCGAGGCGGTGGCCGCTGCGCTTGGCGGGAGGGAGGCCGCGCCGGCAGAGGCGTCGTATCTCGCGCATCTTACCGATCAGGAGCTGCAGGAGTAGATCCGAAGCGTGCTGAATCATCTCTAGTAGGATATTCGGAGCTGGCTTGTGAGCCAAGTTGAGGACCAGGCTCCGCCAGATGCAGACAGAGCTCGATCGGAGGAAGTTGTCCCAATGTTCCGGCGTACGCTTAACGGTTCCGATGATGGATGTGTGCACAGACAGAGGATAAAGGAATCGAGAGATTTTGTGGCTAATCACTAGGAACGGAGAGAACGGAGAATAAGAGGAACAGTGCGTCGTCTGGGTCTTAAGTTCGGCAGAGCGTTAACGACAATGCAACAAGAGAGGGTTCAGGATCGGACGTTCTTGAAAAGATAGGGTTTCGTATAGCTGCTGTTCCTTAAAAGAAGGTTTCTTTCTAGTTCATTACTAGAAAGCTATATGATTCCGTAAAGTACAGAAGTTGATCATCGTGGAATCGCACAAATGATGGAAGGAAGTCGTAGCAAAAGAGATGGGATAATTCTGGCACGTCAGTATAAGTTTGGAAAAGAGAGTCTGACTCTGCTTTAATGTCTGCAGCATGGTTCGATCTCATTAGCCTTCCCTACTAAATGGTCAAGGATTGGCATGGTCTTAGTGCAAACCAGATGAGAGGAATTCAGTCGAACACCATGTGAGTTGCATCTTTAATCCCAAGCATTGCATAGCATGTGTAGACTCTTAATTAGAACGCTAAGCTGAAGAAACTAGTGAGTACAAGGGTTATGTTTGCGTGCATCTTTAGATAACACAGCTAAGCAGAAGAGTTTCCTACGGTTCATATATATTTAGAACGCTAGCTTGCTAATGCAAGAGTTGGCGTGTATATGATATGTATACATAGCATTGCCTTCTGATACTGTCGCTTCTATACATATATACGTCAATGAATAAGAAATTTCTCCTAGTAATAATAGCTCAGTATGTCACGTGATAGTGACTATGATGTATCTTAGTAATGCGAGACCAGTGCACAGTCATTTGAGTTTACTGTGGCTTAACAGATTCTTGTCTTCTGCTTTGCTCTGCATTGCTTTTAACACTTTGTTATGAAATCTAACTTTTGTTTAATTTCTTGATGATACAAAGTTAAGTAGCATTCACGTTCATGTTTGTATATTGTTGGCCAGTGGCTTGTTTTAGGTACCTGAAAAGGCCCTCATCTGTGGCTGAAAGACCAAGAGGAGACTATCATTTTTTCAGTACCTATCTTCCACAAGAAATTTGAGGAAGCTGTTTCACTCAAAGGATCATTCTTTATAAAACATGTTGAGATGATGATTTTTGTAGTCTGGTATTGCTAAATTAACTGGCTGTTTTAAGTATGGCAAGCCTTTGCAAAGACCTCTTGTGAACATCTACAAGAAGACTTTAAATAAAGATCCATTGTTTTTGGAATTATAGTGTTTCTTCAAGTAGAATCTTTATGGTTTTTCAGTCAAATTCAACTTTCCGTGGAGTAAGCTCTTGTAGTGCTTAACAACATTCTCTGTAGTTGTGCAATTCAGCTCCCTTTGATGAATACATGCTTGTCATATAAATTGGGAAACTCGCTTTCTGCTGCATTTTATGTTCTTTATGTCTGTTCATTGGAATATGTATGCTTACCTTTGGAATGACCAAACGTCGGTGATCCTGTATTAGTTTTCTATTAAAACAAAAATGTCAAATTTGCAATCAGCAAAGGCCTATATTTGGAACTGTGAAAGAAGGCATCTGCATTATCTTGCTTAGCTTCTACAATAGGATTGAGAAGATCTGAGATGCAAGTATTTTCAATATTTGATTGTCGATCAGCCTGTATCATGTTGCTAGTGCTTTAATAGGACTGCTCTGAACCAGAAAACTGAAGACTTTATGATTTCAGTAACATACTTGCATGATGTTGTCAGGGGAATATATATATATATATATATATATATATATATATATATATATATATATATATATTTATATTTATGGCAGCCGCTGATAACATAGTCAATTATTTATAGTAATTTTCAGTCAATTTATGAACTTGTTATATTGTCATGTGTTTTTAAGTAGTTTTATAGATAGGTTTGATTGTCTATAATGATGTTAAGTAGAAGCTCCAGTGCTCATGACCATGAGAGCTAGCAGATATTTTAGGAGTCTATCCACGGAAGAAGATTGACATGAAGCTTTGATTGATTCACAACCTATTTGATTGACAAACATGATGCGTTGGAATCAGCTTAGTAGAGGCAGAATCTGGAGGAACAATAGTGATGAACACCCACAAGGCTGTAACCAGCATCGTGGTTCATTGATCTTTCCCTCACCACATCAAGATTAGTTAAGCGACGCAGGAAAGCAGCAGGCCTTGGAAGAACAAACAGCAAGCATATGGCTCTTGGTTTGCTCTGTAATAATCCCAAGGAGGGGTAAGGAATGCATGGGAGTGAAATGAAGCTTCCAAACATCTACTGTGGCTGTAGCAGAGCCATTTTCTATGTGCTCGACGTTTTGCTTGATGCATGCATGATAGGGGGGGCAGAGACGCTGCTGTATTTATTATATGCAGGTTGGTTAAGCAAGCTTCTCCAGCTTAAATATATCTTGTGTATATGGTCGTGAAAACGAAATGGTCGAGGTTGACGAGAGAGCCTCGTCTATGCTCGTGTATTCGTCATGTCGTTCGGACAAGGTTCTTGGAGCTGTCAAGTTGGCTTGATGCTGGAATGCACGTGCCTCTGCCATGTCTTGTGGGCATTCGAGGGTTGGCCGGACCTACCCACCACCGCCCGCATGCTGGCAATGTCTCCACTTTGTTATCTGCCTTCTTCACCGTTAAGAGGCTTCGCGTTAGAGTACCATCTCTGGCCATGTCTCCACTTTGTTCTCTGCCGACTTCACCGTTCGAGGCCATCTGTGGCAGGAGGCCGCCATAAATATGGTGAGCTCCTCCTGTCTGCCGAAGGCCAACAACATCCATACACAGACAGCGATAACATTTCCGATCACCTTCGGAGCCTCTGAAAGAAGTTATTATGTCGTTCTCATCATCGATGAGCACCATCAAACTAGCAGGATGCTCGGCGACACAGAATACTTGAATGGTAAATGCTACACGTCCACCTTTGTCTGCCTGACAGTCGTTACATGAGTAATTATCAGCTGCCACTTCTCTCTGCAATGCATATCAAGATGCAGCCTTGTGCTTCTTCATGTCCACACAAGATAGGACATAGAAGAATATTAATGCGCAGGGGGGCATAACAGAGTACAAGTGAGAAGCCAGGTTATACACATGAAGATGAATGTCTTTACATCGTCACATAAATAGCAACAAACATGAAGAACATACTCTAGATGCATTGCTATAATATCTCAGCTCCGCATCTGACATTTGCAATTGATTGTGCACATTGCTCTGTCTCTTCCAAGTTTAAACATCCCCAGACCAATGGCTTGTTGCTGATCAAGGGCCTCGATACCTGCCGAAACACCCACAGCATTCTTGTTGCTGATCCGGAGGTATCATACCTCCGCCCTTTGATGTATCAATGGCTTCCAACATGGCTACCACTTCATCCATCTCCGGTCGTCTGTCAGGGTTTGCATCCCAGCAGGTTTTCATCACATTTGCCAGAGAGCTCGGGCAACAGCGTGGTATCTCTGGTCGCAAGTTCTGCGAATTTAAGGATGATCAGTTGTGGTCCTACCAGCACCGTAGCTGTTGGGCTTGGGGAGAAATGCATACCTGCCGCACGACTGCAGATGTGATCTCGGAAAAGCTAAGGTCGGGATACGGCATATCACAACAGTATATCTCCCACAGGCAGATACCAAAGCTATAAACATCACATTTTCGATTATAAGGGTTGCCGTTAAGGACCTGCAAATGTGTCAGTACCATGTTACTGCTTCATGGTTAAACAAGACGATGGAGTAATTAAGACAAACCCTCATGTCACTGAAATGTAATCTTTAACAAAGAACAGATTATGCTGTACTTGAACTGAGCCACATTCATTTCACCTCCCTTTTCTCTCATTCTTCTATCCCAATGAAAGCTTCATTTCGATTCTTCTCCATTTTGTCCATCATTTTGTTAGTGTGTATGTCTAGATGAATCTTTTTTTATCAACAAACCTAATAGTTTCCAAACAAAATTCAGAAGAAGCTTTCTTTTAGTATGATTTCTGTCAGATTGACTTTTTCTTTACTAGCAAGCAATCATACACAGTGCAGACAACATATGTCCAGCATTCTATCTGTATCAGGGTTCTCAATTTCAATGTGTATCGCTCGATACGGGCGATATGTATCGGTCCAAGAGGATGTTGATACGCGAACCGCCCTCTACCGAGCGGTACCAATGTTTTGGACTGGTACCGAGGCATACCGACCGATACCGCCTCGGATTTTGACCGTTACCGAGGCATACCGATCGATACGCCCTGGCATGATAGGTGAAGTTATTTTTAAGGTTTTACGATGTATCATCGGTACGGACCAGTATTTAAAACCCTGATCTGTATATCCAGCCATAAACTAACTTTCTCATTGATATATGTGCCTAATTATTTCCTTGTTACAAGCATCTAAGTTAAGACAACCTAATATGTTATCTTAATGCCATGAACTCAAAAAGTACAAAAACCATAGCATATCATTGCATGTTTATCATAAGCAAATCTTTCTTTCAAGACAGCATTTCAACATAGGAGCAATGTATTGATACAACACACAATCTAGATGAGTTGATCTTTACTGATTATGACAGCTCCACAAACAGTTCATGCTGCTGAAAAAAGTACTGGAAAGAAAATAGAGAAAAAAATGATGGTGTTTAACATCACAAAAGGGATCTTATACCTCTGGTGCCATGTAACCGAGGGTTCCTGTCTCACCCGTCATGTCATTAGGATTTTGAGCCTCAATACGAGCAACGCCGAAGTCAGCAATTTTTACTGTTCCTGTCCTATCTAGAAGCATATTTTCTGTTTTCACATCCCTGTGCACGATCTTTTTGGAATGAAGATAGCTTAACCTACAGATAGAGATGCAAATTGCACAAACAGATTTATTTTGCAAAGAGCTCTTTATCAGGGATCAGAAGCATGAAAGTATTTATACATTCAAGCAGAAAAAATATGTGGTGAACTAAGAGCTTCTGAATCAAAGAACTTAAGACCGACTCTCACCCGCTTGCAAGATCCAAAGCCATCTGGACGACTGTTTTGAAAGCTATTTTTCTTCTGTGGTGTTTTATAAGAAATGATTTCAGTGCACCGCCAGGGAGATACTCAACAACAACACAGCAAATATTGCTTGGCATGCTAAGATGACCATTTTCTGTTTGTATGTTAAGGTCTGTTGCACCAATGGCAGCACCAATAAACTGCAAATAAAAGAAGTTTAAAATGACAAAATGCTACACAAACAAGAAGAATTAGTAGATAACCATATTCAAAAAGATGAATACAGAGAAGATTTCCAACCAGATGACACCTTGTAAACCCAATCTTTCTGAAGGCAACATAGAAGAACTAAAAACATCAAGCAAATGGACAGGAAAAGTGCACGACTTGGATTAAAGTTTTGAATTCGTTACAGATATAATATTGTACCTTTACATAACTATCTTTACCTTAGTCACATTGGGATGATCAAGCTGATGCCAAACCGAGACTTCCTGAGAGAAGGCAGTCCGTAGTGCCGCAACTTCAGCTTCCGTTCTGTTTCCCTCTTCACCCCAGTCCAGCAACTTCACTGAAAGCAATAAAAAAAGAAAAAAATCCTTTAACAACCAGCAAAAGAAGTGCAGCATACACACCGAATGCATAGTCGTCTTCAAATCCATGGTCAACATGCAAAACTCAGAAAAAAAAAATCTTGCATCAAAACAAATGAGCAAGAGGGATGTGGTTTCCGGTGCTCACTCAGGTAAACCCCAGAGAATGATTCTGAAGCAAAATACAACTTTTATTAGTCTGTTTTACATATTTAAGTGCCTGCTAATGCTGAAACAGATGAACTACCATGCATCAAAACCACACAATGCCAAACTCAATCACCCCGGAGTACAAAGCATATCAACCATTTTTCGTCATCATTTGTCAGTGCTACAGCTTTCCGTTCTGCTTTAGATATCACAAGACCAACGCCCACGTCAAACCAGTAATAGTTGTTTAGTTCGGTTCACATGAAGTACAAGGGAGAAAACAACTGATGCAACAAGTGTCACGGAAAACACTCCACCCAACATGTGAAGTCACAGGCAGGCTTGTGGCTACATCAATGAACATTAACCTTTATAAGCCCAACCGGAGCGTACCAAACCCCAAAAGGTAAAGCATATCACCCAGCAAACACAAGAGCAGAGACGTAAACAGAAAGATCATGGTATCACCAATGGAAATTTGCATTTGAATCTTCTCCAAACTTATGAAGAGACAAGTAGGCATACTTTTCCCCTATCACTACGTAAAAGGAACAAGCAGAGTCGGTGCATCGTCGAAAATAAGAACAGATTCAGCAGGATACGGAGAGAAAGAGCACAAATCTAAATGGATTACACAAAATAATAATAATAATAATAATAATAATAATCTAGAGAAAAAAAAGAAGGAATTTTTCGAAGAAATTGAATTCAGTAGATTCGATGCAGACAAAGAGGGGATGTCTCGAAGAGTTAGAAGGAAATCACGAAACGAGAAAAATCGATGGAGCTAAAAGCCCTAATCGATCGCCAAAAAGATCAATTTTCGGCAGTAAAACGCAAGCATTATTGGACAGAGAAGAGCAAATATCCATCGGAATTCCTCCTCTCTCCCTCTCTCTTTTTACCGGCGACGTCCTGGCCGTCGTAGACCCCACGGTGGACGGTGCCGAAGGTGCCCCTGGCGATTACCCCCTTGATGAGCAGCTTCGATGGGTCGATCTCCCACTCCTCCCTCCGCCTCTCCCTCCTCTCCTCCTCCTTCCTCTTCTCCATCGTCCATGCCCGGCTGAGGTGCCGCTCCAATTGCTCGTCCAAGCTCTTCAGATCGATCTGGTCCGCCCTCACGAACCCATCTCCGCCCCCTTCCTTCATCTCTCTCTCCCCTCACTCACTCTTTTGCCGCCTCTAAGGCTACCACGCAAAGCCAAAAAGATGGGATCTTTTTAAGCTTCTCTTCTCTTCTACTCTCGCCTCTTCCTCTACCGCATCTTCTCCTCCCCTCACGCAATAGGCTACTTCCTCTTCTTTCTATAAAGACTTTCTTCTTTCCACTTCTCCCCTCTTGTCGCTGCTATTCTACTCTGTGTTTGTCTCTCACTCTCTCTCTCTTCCCCTCTTCTCTCTCTCTCTCACACACGCATACATTCTCTCTCTATGTTTCCATGTGAGCACATGGGTTGCCTGCAGCCCTCTTCTCTCTCTCTCTCTCTCTCTCTCTCTCTCTCCAATCAAAGCCTGTTTTATATATTTCCCACCTTTCTATCTATCATCAAGAGTCCATGATCACAAGACACATCTAAATCCCTCCTCTTCTGCTTCTTCTTCTTCTGCCGTATTTTCAGATTTCCTTCTAGGCTCTCCTTTGACTGCAGACTTACATCCACCTTCCGCCCTCGTTTTATCTGAGACATTGACCTTCCTGCCTTATCTTAGCATGCTTGTGGCAGTCATCTGAAAGAGACTGCAGATGTGATGCTGGTGGCCTTTGTCATTGTGTTTGCACTCGAGACTAATAAAATGATAAGCTAAAACAAAACTATATCTAAGATGGAACAGCAGCGCTGACTGCACTGTTCTTCATGAATCAAACAAGCCTTTATTCTTTTTCTCTTTTGCGAGCCAAACTAATTTTAGTGAGTTCATGATATGCCATCATCCCCACAAGAAATGGAAGATTCGTACATGCCTGCTATAATGACGGCCCTGGTGAAGATTATAAGTAATCTAAAGATA
The DNA here is from genome assembly GCF_036884655.1 of Musa acuminata AAA Group. NCBI lineage: Eukaryota > Viridiplantae > Streptophyta > Magnoliopsida > Zingiberales > Musaceae > Musa > Musa acuminata. The sequence continues at coordinate 29,081,708 of NC_088339.1, read as the reverse complement.
TCTACCATGTGTGATTCCACATTCAGGCACCTTGATCGACCATTAATGATGCAAAGATTTCTACAAAGATTGGGGGAAGATTTAAGTCGAGAAAGATATCAAATCAGAAGGGGACACTTGTAGAGGATAATTCCGAGACCACATTCCTCTGGCTGTAACTTTTGACATCTTCATTCCGCAATATTGGGCCATTCCGAACGCGAGAACAAAGAGGGCAAGTGTCGATCCTTCTTTTCCCCTTAATAAGCGGCACACTTTGTGTCATTCCAAAGGAGACCGAATAAATATATACAAGTTCTTTTAATTCCATAAAAAATGCAGCAGCAAAGATTGATCCTAACACACTTACCTCTGTAGTCAACCGTTAATAGTCGATCAACTTCAGCGTGAATCACATTTGTATTTTTAGACTGTTATGTTTGGGAACATATTTATTTATTTATTTTAAATAAATTCTTCTATTTTGTGAACAGATTAATATATCACTATATATTTATTAAAATTTTAAATGCCTAATTTCAAATATTGTGCCATTTTTAGTTAGCGACATTAATTTTCCTCCGATCCATCGAACGTGAATATACTGTGAAAATATATTACTGATTTGCAATTATGTTTATAATATTATGATAGATAAGCTATTTATGCACGAAACTATTAGAGTCCGTTGACGAGTTCTTCTCGAAGCAGTTCGGGCTGGGAAATGTATGTGGGCTCAACGTCCACCTTGTCAACTGGGCCTCCGAGACAACCGGGCCTGGGCCAGGATCGCCGCCGCCAGTCGCCCACCGGGAACTAGACGACCAATGATTTGTAAGAAATGATAAGCACAAATAACTATAGAAAGCTTAAAATGCTTACAAAGGATTGGACTTAGAAATGATAAGCACAAAGAACTATAGAAAGCTTAAAATGCTTACAAAGGATTGGACTTAGACTTCTTCTCAAGTAAGACTCTGGTTTTTCGACCGATGTCTTGCAAGAGACTAAGCTAGAGAATATATAGAGGAAGAGGATAGAACCGGGTACTCATTGGGCCCCATCGCATTCTTATCTCTTCTTCTAATATATTTCTAGACTTCGTACTGAAGGAAAGGATATTCCTTAGTACAATTATTGATGACACTACGAGCGGCTCCCCGGGGCTCAACTCGTTTGACAGCTAAGAAAAACAGGTGCTCTACCCCACGCAACTTGTTTTTACTTGGCGGCTAAGAAAAGTAGATGCTCCAGCTGTTGCAGGACCTCTAAAGGCTAAAGCTAGTTGTCCTTTGTGAGACGTCTTTTGCCAGAGATAGAGCCTTCTCCAGTTGTTGTTGCTGCTGGAGGACAACTGGTAACCAGTCCTTGTACCAGTTGTCTTTTCCACCGCTCCTTCTTTGATATTCTTTAGTCTTGATTAGGTGGATGTCCATGAATTGCTGTAATGCTTCACATGCTTGTAGGGAGGCTTCCTTTTGAATTGCTCCAAGTCTTCTTTCAGATAGTCCAATTTCATCAAATGTGAGTCCTTCACGTGTCTTGGCTCTGAGCTTATCCATTTCTTGTTGGTATTGCAGGAGGAGGTCGCCTGGTTTATTAGTTGATTCAGGTGTGCAGTGGCCCTGAGGTTTGGTTTAGCTTGAACCTCCTGAGTGGCTTCTAGGAGAAGGAGTAATGATTCGTTCGGCCATCCTGCAACCAAAATATTTATTAGTCGAGATAAAGAGTCGGCTAGAATGTTACTATCTCCTTCGATGTGCTCAAATTTGATTTCAACGCCGCTTCCAGTGATGTAGTCTACAAAGGCCATCCATCGGACTCTAGATGGTTTGTTCTGAGTGGACTTGTTGAAAAAGCTTATTATTGCTTGATAGTCAGTTCTGATCATAATTTCCTTTTTATCAAGAAAGTAAATCTTTAATGCCTCCAGGGTTTTCATGACTGCATGCATCTCAGCGTCTATAGTGGACTTGATTGGGTTGTACTTTCCGCTGGCGTAGGCACATACCTTCTCAGTATTTCTGGGGTCATATTTTTGTTTTTTCCATTTGCAAATACCTCCCCATCCTTCCATGCATCCGTCTGTTTCAAGTATTATAAAACAGTCTTCAGGAGGTACCTCTAGATCAGGGAGATTTTGTACCAGGCTCTTAATCTTTTTGATTAATTTCCAATCTTGCTCATTCAGCCTTTTCTCGCCAGTGGGGCTTGTTTTTGAATATAATGGGCCTAGAAGCCTGCCCAGGTTGGGTATATAGCTTCTTGCATAGTTTAGAATTCTCAACCATGATCTGAGGCCTTTCTTGGTAGTAAGGTCTTCTTCCTGATATTCTGTGATTCTTTTAATAATATGGGGCTGTAACTTGATTTTGGAGTTCCCCAAGACTGCTCCAAGAAATTCAATCTCCTTTACTGCAATTTTCATTTTCGTTGGGCTTAAGACAAGGCCGTTTTCTTGGCATATTTCTAACATTTTAGTGAGGTGTTGCCCATGCTCCTTTTCGTTTTCTGAGAAGACAAGAATATCATCAATGTATACTGCAATGAATTGTTCAGTACCTTTGAAGCAGCTATCCATTTTTCTTTGGAATATAGCAGGGGCATTTTTGAGACCAAATGGCATTGCAAGCCATTCATATAGTCCTTCAGGAACCCAAAATGCAGTCCATTCAATGGAATCAGGGTGCATGGCAACTTGGTGAAAGCCCGATTTTAGGTCAAACTTTGAGTAGATTTTGCTATTGCTGACCTTTTTAAGGATGGTATTGATACCAGGAAGGCTGTATTGATCCTTTTCGGTGATGTCGTTGAGCCTTTTGTAATTAAAAACCATCCTTTCCTTCCCCTTTCTTTCAGCTCCTGTTATGGGGTCCACCGTGGTTCCTGAATTAACAATTATAGCAGTAGTACGGTGCTTACTTTTGCTTGGTCTGATAACCCCTATTTCCAGTAGTGCTTTTACATGCCTTGAGAAGGCTTCCTTTGCTTGTGGTGTTAAATGTCTAAGGGGTTTGTCCTCAACCACGAAGTCTTGATTCTTAATCTCCAATCCTTCCCAAAAAAACATGGTTTTTTTGTGTTTGCAGCTACGACTCCAATCGATCAGGGTGTGTCGGTCTTCCTGTTAGCCTACAGCATTTAACCTACATGTGTGATGAGCTGTTATTACCTGTGTTTGCAGGCTGTCAGCACCAGAATTGGCTTGGAGGCTTCGAGGGTATCTGAGAGACTGAAGGAGCTGGTTAAGTAATCATCTAGGAGACATGGTTTTCCAGATTCCTGAGGACATATGGACGTGTACCATGCACTTTTTTTAAGACTGCTATTGATATGGATCGGTTTCGTCGGAGGAGGAAGAAGAAGATGATCCCACCACCACGAACAGACGTACTGCTTTCCTCTTTCCTTTTTTTGAGTTGAGATTGATGCTTGGAGCTTGCACGATTGTTGTACCCTCTGTAGTCTGCAGACTATTGACTAATGGAAGCTTCTCTTGTTTCAGTGGCATTTTAGTTCTCTTAAACACGTTCTTAGCGCTCGTATGGGAATCTTCCTCGTACTCACCAAACATTTTCTTCGACCGTGTCGGCGATCCGACAACCCTTCAATAGAAAACTGGCGGCAGAATGAAACCCTTAAATAGAAAACTTTTAGTCATCAAATGCTCCGTGTTACGTCGTTTTACCATCACCGACGGTGAGCGGATTCCCCTGCATCTTCTTCGTCGCTACCCCGGGAATCGGGACATCAAATCGACGGCGCTTCCTCACGTGTGAGTAAAATACTGCCTCCTGGATTTGGATATAGTCATCTTCTTCCAAATCTAGTTCTTCTATTGCTGCAGCTGTTGAGATATAGGGCAAAGTGTTAATAGTCGTTAAGTTTTTGTAAAACGTAACCGTGTTACCTTCAATCCTAACTCCTCCTTGCATTGCCCTTATAAAATTACATCCTATTATCATTTGAATATCATCCCCAAGCTTCATTGAGAACACATAGGTGTAAGGAATCCTGAAAGTGTTGTTCCCAATAGTCATTTTGCCTCCCCTTAATTTTTTGTTCGCTGTCGTTTTGGAGGTGATCCCACTGAAATGCACCACATAAGGGTTTTCTTCTATTGCAGCTTTTGGTACAGCCTTCTCGTCTATGCAACAAGTGGTAGCACCTGTATCTAGTATAGCATTAACTTCAAAAGGGGGAATATTCAGAATTTCCATATGCACCTTTAAGTTGAAGAGCATATTCTTAGATCTTCTTGATCCTCCCGTTTCCTTTGTTTCCATAGAGAGGATTTTCTGAGTTTCTTCCTCCAAGAGAACAAGGGCCTCTTCATTTTCTTCTTCTTCTTCGCTTTCTTCAGTTTTTCTTTTTCCAAGCCTTTGTATTTCTTTCAGGAGATCGGCCTTCTCTAGCCTTAACCGATCTACTTCCAGTACTTCCCCTTCCAATTTGTCATATTTTTCCTTTAGCTCTACCACTTCGTTTTGTAAACGGAGGTTTTCCTGAGCTATGGCTATAGATTGAATATGCATTTCTTCTAGCTCCTTGGCCTTTTGTCGTTCAAATTCAATCGCCATTTCAAGCCTCCTTATTTCTGCTTCGCAATGATTAATAAAGTCTTGTTGTGTTTGAAGCAAGTTTCTAGGTTCATACCTTGGGGGTTCCTCCATCATGACGGGGGTCCTTTTGTCAAAGTAATATATGCTACACATTCCACACGAAGTGATCTTGCATAAGGGACAATGTCTCCTATGCCTTCTTTGCGACGTTCTCTTGCAGCATTTGCACTCTTCCAATCCTGGCGGTAGTTCTGTGTTGATTTCCCATATGTGTCTGCATTCAGCTTGTTCTTGGGAAACTTGTATTCTTGCTCTGTATCCTGTTTTAGGTCCTATCCACCAAGTTCTACTATCTTCTATTAGAGCGAAAATTTTATGGGTGAAGGAGTGAATACCATGCTGTAGATCTTCTATGTCCTCTCCTTCAGAAATTGAATAAATTGCGTCGCTTTGGTTTTCTCCTTCTTGTACAGATAGTATTTCGTATTCATCTGGAATATCCAACTGTTCAAATATAGCAACTCTTTTGATATTCTTTCGGTCACTGGGGCACTCTCTTGCAAAATGCCCTTCTTCTCCACAAAGGTAACACTTACATTTCTTATTTCTTATCAAGTGCTTTCTCTTCTCAATCCTTGCGTGGGATGAGTGAGGTTTACCTTTATAGGTCGTTGATCTTCTTACCCCATATTTTCTTTCAGGTTTGTTGTAGTATCCTGGGATAGGAATTTCACTGCAAAAGGACAGGTCCTTTAATGCTCTTCTAAATGCAGCATCTTTGCATTCAGCTTCTAAGTATTTATAGGAGAAGAGTATTCTCGGGATCACTCCTATAGTGTTTCCCCTATACTTTGCTTCAAATGCCTCTTTGATTCTCTTTCCTAGCTCCCCTGGCATTTTGGACCATAGCTTTTCAGATAATTCAGGGCCCAAGAACATCCTTCCTGTTTTGGATGCCAACCTCATATAATCATTTAAGAATTGAATAATATATTTGAGGTTAGTACAGGATAACCTTTCAAGGTCTCTGTAGGCTTCTTCTTGCGCTGTTGTGGATCCCTGGAATGGATCTTTTAGTATGAAGATCGTCCTTAGTTGTGAGAGGATATTTTGTGTTCCTCCCGTTCCGTCTCCATTGGCTAGAAGTAATTGGTATTCTTCTGGATAAGCCATTCGCCATTGGATCCATGCCAATTTTTCAGCTTCCCCGAGCAAATTTTCAATAAACTCCATTTTTGCTAGAGGATCTGTAAATCCTTGTGAAGATACCAAGTTCTTCGTTATTGATTCCCACCTCATAAATACTTCATCAAACATTCCCAATTGGGATGGGATTATAAATATTGCTCCCTGCTGCTGAAAGGCTGAAGGGGGGTTCCAGGCTTCTGAAAAGTTCTTTGCCTTGAACCTTGGTTGTCTTGAATGCCCTTCATATTCTGGCCTTTGGCTTATAGATTCTATATTCACAGCCGGAGGGTAATTTACTGGTCCCATGGTTGAGTCCGCCGGTGGCCTGTAATTTGACACAGTAGATGATGAATATACCTGATGAGATAATTTTGCTAACTGGGGGTATTCCATTACTAGTTCTTCTTCCAGTCCTGCTGCAATTAATTCCCTCTGAGGCTTTCGAGGATACGACATCTCTACTTTCTCTGAGATATGGGTATCTTGAAAATAGGAATTCAGGCCTTCGCGTAGTTCTTCTGCTTCATCTTCACTACTACTTGATAATTGAATATTGACAGCTATTGTGTGGCTTCGTATTTCTTCTTCATCACTGAATGTTTCATCATCCACAGTGTTATAGTGGATCCTGCTGGATGTCGATGCTGCTTTATAATTATCAAAACTGATCGAAATCCTTCCGTCAATTAGGTTCCTACTCCTGAGCTCAGCAGGTTGCATGGGGATTGAGACTTGCGTCGGTCTAATCATCCAGTCTCTCCCTCTGATTTCTGCTGTGGAATAACCTCTACCTGGTAGAGCCCTTATGCCATGGCTTGTTAGGTAATCCACCACCCCTGAGATTTCATAAGCAAAGGCGACATTCGGGGTATTTGAAAGCCGCCCTACCATTCCTCTGGTAATTAATAGATTTGCTTCTCCATTCTGCCATGTGTCATATCCACGGGTTAGTATAGAGAGTTGTATATTGCGGTAAAAATCTCCTACCGTCATCATAGTATCTGGTACAACATAGACCAGTTGACTTCCTCTGGTCAAGTCTACTTCTATGGTAGCAATGATGGACCTATCATCGGCCCATCTGTTGTCCCGGAACACTAATAGTGCTAGTGTCCCTTCTTCCTGCCTGTGGAGTGTCTGAATCTTTGTTTGTAGGATTCCAAGATGAATATATCTCATCCCGCTCCTAATTAGTTCGTCAAAGCTTTGTTCTTGTATGACGGCCCTGTCTTCTTGGTTATTGGTGACCAACATAGCTTCTTCCGATCGATGCGTGTAAACCATGTGGTGTGCATCGTCCCTCCTTGAGTGATACAGTATTTCAGCTGGTGCTATTGCAGCTCTTTCCCTCATGGATAATTGTAGCTGTGCCTGAGGGTCTATTTGTTGCTCCAGAACTTGTATGTTTGGGTTTGGGTTTCTGAAAATTAGTTGTCCCAGTCGTCTTCTTGCAAGACATCGGTCGAAAAACCAGAGTCTTACTTGAGAAGAAGTCTAAGTCCAATCCTTTGTAAGCATTTTAAGCTTTCTATAGTTCTTTGTGCTTATCATTTCTAAGTCCAATCCTTTGTAAGCATTTTAAGCTTTCTATAGTTCTTTGTGCTTATCATTTCTTACAAATCATTGGTCGTCTTCCGTTTCTTTTTGGTCGTCTTCCGTTTCTTTTGGTATCAGAGCTAGTTTGTATGCTATTTTGATATAGTTTCCAACCAAACTATCATGACATTTATGCTAAAATATGCTTGATAATGATATCTCTTACAATCTAAACCTGTGAGGAGCCCGAGGAAGGCAATCTGGTCAGGGAACCTCAGTAAGACCTTTGACGCAAGCCCTCAGGGTTAAGAACGTAAGTAGATCCAAAACAATGCATATTTAGTATATGTCTAAACTTTGGGAAGAAGCTATTCAAAAGTGGTATACAGATTCGCATACCTCTCATCTTGACTATCTGAATCTAGCAGAGACCACAAAACCCACTAAGAAAGAACTAGCTCATAACATCTCTGTTATTTATGACAGAACCTGCCTATCAAGCCGAGTAAACCTGAGAAACTTCAAACTCTTGCTTGAAGAAAACCATAACCTTGAAAAGAGGATTAGAAATCTCGAATCTTCAGTAAAAACGCTATCCTCTTTATTCATTGAAAATAAGCCCCTCACCCAATCCGAGGTACAGAAATTAGTGTTAGAAATATCTAAGCAACCCAAACTTATTGAAGAGAAGACCCTACGATTATCACAAGACCTAGATCAAAAACTCCAAAGGATTGAAATTCTATTATCCAAAATAGAGAAACAGATCTTTGGATGAGCCATATATCCTCTAGGGGCACCGAATCCTACAAAGAGGCCCTCAAAGCTACTGAATCCATTGAACCTCCATCACTTGGTTTTCTCAAAACAAGTGATTTCCCTGGAACTCTCAGCCATCAGGTAGCCGTAATCAAGCAGCATAACGTTCAGATACAACTTCTGATACAAATTGCTGAAGACATAAAAGGAATACGGACAGAACTACAAACAATACGGGAATTGCAACAATAAAAAATAATACAATCCCAAGTAGTACCAGACGAACTTATTACCAAATTGGCAAATCTCAACCTGGGTCCTTCAGAAAGGCCTAAAGAGACGAAAGGAAAAATCCTGGTTTTTAAGGATCCTATAAAGATCTTTCAGGAAGCAAAAGGATGACTTCCAGGACGCGAACCCAAGAGGTATCCACGTCAACTCCTCTTATAGAAGATCAGATCAGAAACTACAGGAGAAACCAGAGGAGAATATTCAACGCTAGAAGACGACTGGGACAACTAATTTCCAGAAACCCAAACCCAAACATACAAGTTCTGGAGCAACAAATAGACCCTCAGGCACAGCTACAATTATCCATGAGGGAAAGAGCTGCAATAGCACCAGCTGAAATACTGTATCACTCAAGGAGGGACGATGCACACCACAGGGTTTACACGCATCGATCGGAAGAAGCTATGTTGGTCACCAATAACCAAGAAGACAGGGCCTTCATACAAGAACAAAGCTTTGACCAACTAATTAGGAGCGGGATGAGATATATTCATCTTGGAATCCTACAAACAAGGATTCAGACACTCCACAGGCAGGAAGAAGGGACACTAGCACTATTAGTGTTCCGGGACAACAGATGGGCCGATGATAGGTCCATCATTGCTACCATGGAAGTAGACTTGACCAGAGGAAGTCAACTGGTCTATGTTGTACCAGATACTATGATGACGGTAGGAGATTTTTACCGCAATATACAACTCTCTATACTAACCCGTGGATATGACACATGGCAGAATGGAGAAGCAAATCTATTAATTACCAGAGGAATGGTAGGGCGGCTTTCAAATACCCCGAATGTCGCCTTTGCTTATGAAATCTCAGGGGTGGTGGATTACCTAACAAGCCATGGCATAAGGGCTCTACCAGGTAGAGGTTATTCCACAACAGAAATCAGAGGGAGAGACTGGATGATTAGACCGATGCAAGTCTCAATCCCCATGCAACCTGCTGAGCTCAGGAGTAGGAACCTAATTGACGGAAGGATTTCGATCAGTTTTGATAATTATAAAGCAGCATCGACATCCAGCAGGATCCACTATAACACTGTGGATGATGAAACATTCAGTGATGAAGAAGAAATACGAAGCCACACAATAGCTGTCAATATTCAATTATCAAGTAGTAGTGAAGATGAAGCAGAAGAACTACGCGAAGGCCTGAATTCCTATTTTCAAGATACCCATATCTCAGAGAAAGTAGAGATGCCGTACCCTCGAAAGCCTCAGAGGGAATTAATTGCAGCAGGACTGGAAGAAGAACTAGTAATGGAATACCCCCAGTTAGCAAAATTATCTCATCAGGTATATTCATCATCTGCTGTGTCAAATTACAGGCCACCGGCGGACTCAACTATGGGACCAGTAAATTACCCTCCGGCTGTGAATATAGAATCCATAAGCCAAAGGCCAGAATATGAAGGGCATTCAAGACAACCAAGGTTCAAGGCAAAGAACTTTTCAGAAGCCTGGAACCCCCCTTCAGTCTTTCAGCAGCAGGGAGCAATATTTATAATCCCATCCCAATTGGGAATGTTTGATGAAGTATTTATGAGGTGGGAATCAATAACGAAGAACTTGGTATCTTCACAAGGATTTACAGATCCTCTAGCAAAAATGGAGTTTATTGAAAATTTGCTCGGGGAAGCTGAAAAATTGGCATGGATCCAATGGCGAATGGCTTATCCAGAAGAATACCAATTACTTCTAGCCAATGGAGACGGAACGGGAGGAACACAAAATATCCTCTCACAACTAAGGACGATCTTCATACTAAAAGATCCATTCCAGGGATCCACAACAGCGCAAGAAGAAGCCTACAGAGACCTTGAAAGGTTATCCTATACTAACCTCAAATATATTATTCAATTCTTAAATGATTATATGAGGTTGGCATCCAAAACAGGAAGGATGTTCTTGGGCCCTGAATTATCTGAAAAGCTATGGTCCAAAATGCCAGGGGAGCTAGGAAAGAGAATCAAAGAGGCATTTGAAGCAAAGTATAGGGGAAACACTATAGGAGTGATCCCGAGAATACTCTTCTCCTATAAATACTTAGAAGCTGAATGCAAAGATGCTGCATTTAGAAGAGCATTAAAGGACCTGTCCTTTTGCAGTGAAATTTCTATCCCAGGATACTACAACAAACCTGAAAGAAAATATGGGGTAAGAAGATCAACGACCTATAAAGGTAAACCTCACTCATCCCACGCAAGGATTGAGAAGAGAAAGCACTTGATAAGAAATAAGAAATGTAAGTGTTACCTTTGTGGAGAAGAAGGGCATTTTGCAAGAGAGTGCCCCAGTGACCGAAAGAATATCAAAAGAGTTGCTATATTTGAACAGTTGGATATTCCAGATGAATACGAAATACTATCTGTACAAGAAGGAGAAAACCAAAGCGACGCAATTTATTCAATTTCTGAAGGAGAGGACATAGAAGATCTACAGCATGGTATTCACTCCTTCACCCATAAAATTTTCGCTCTAATAGAAGATAGTAGAACTTGGTGGATAGGACCTAAAACAGGATACAGAGCAAGAATACAAGTTTCCCAAGAACAAGCTGAATGCAGACACATATGGGAAATCAACACAGAACTACCGCCAGGATTGGAAGAGTGCAAATCTGCAAGAGAACGTCGCAAAGAAGGCATAGGAGACATTGTCCCTTATGCAAGATCACTTCGTGTGGAATGTGTAGCATATATTACTTTGACAAAAGGACCCCCGTCATGATGGAGGAACCCCCAAGGTATGAACCTAGAAACTTGCTTCAAACACAACAAGACTTTATTAATCATTGCGAAGTAGAAATAAGGAGGCTCGAAATGGCGATTGAATTTGAACGACAAAATGCCAAGGAGCTAGAAGAAATGCATATTCAATCTATAGCCATAGCTCAGGAAAACCTCCGTTTACAAAACGAAGTGGTAGAGCTAAAGGAAAAATATGACAAATTGGAAGGGGAAGTACTGGAAGTAGATCGGTTAAGGCTAGAGAAGGCCGATCTCCTGAAAAAAATACAAAGGCTTGGAAAAAGAAAAACTGAAGAAAGCGAAGAAGAAGAAGAAAATGAAGAGGCCCTTGTTCTCTTGGAGGAAGAAACTCAGAAAATCCTCTCTATGGAAACAAAGGAAACGGGAGGATCAAGAAGATCTAAGAATATGCTCTTCAACTTAAAGGTGCATATGGAAATTCTGAATATTCCCCCTTTTGAAGTTAATGCTATACTAGATACAGGTGCTACCACTTGTTGCATAGACGAGAAGGCTGTACCAAAAGCTGCAATAGAAGAAAACCCTTATGTGGTGCATTTCAGTGGGATCACCTCCAAAACGACAGCGAACAAAAAATTAAGGGGAGGCAAAATGACTATTGGGAACAACACTTTCAGGATTCCTTACACCTATGTGTTCTCAATGAAGCTTGGGGATGATATTCAAATGATAATAGGATGTAATTTTATAAGGGCAATGCAAGGAGGAGTTAGGATTGAAGGTAACACGGTTACGTTTTACAAAAACTTAACGACTATTAACACTTTGCCCTATATCTCAACAGCTGCAGCAATAGAAGAACTAGATTTGGAAGAAGATGACTATATCCAAATCCAGGAGGCAGTATTTTACTCACACGTGAGGAAGCGCCGTCGATTTGATGTCCCGATTCCCGGGGTAGCGACGAAGAAGATGCAGGGGAATCCGCTCACCGTCGGTGATGGTAAAACGACGTAACACGGAGCATTTGATGACTAAAAGTTTTCTATTTAAGGGTTTCATTCTGCCGCCAGTTTTCTATTGAAGGGTTGTCGGATCGCCGACACGGTCGAAGAAAATGTTTGGTGAGTACGAGGAAGATTCCCATACGAGCGCTAAGAACGTGTTTAAGAGAACTAAAATGCCACTGAAACAAGAGAAGCTTCCATTAGTCAATAGTCTGCAGACTACAGAGGGTACAACAATCGTGCAAGCTCCAAGCATCAATCTCAACTCAAAAAAAGGAAAGAGGAAAGCAGTACGTCTGTTCGTGGTGGTGGGATCATCTTCTTCTTCCTCCTCCGACGAAACCGATCCATATCAATAGCAGTCTTAAAAAAAGTGCATGGTACACGTCCATATGTCCTCAGGAATCTGGAAAACCATGTCTCCTAGATGATTACTTAACCAGCTCCTTCAGTCTCTCAGATACCCTCGAAGCCTCCAAGCCAATTCTGGTGCTGACAGCCTGCAAACACAGGTAATAACAGCTCATCACACATGTAGGTTAAATGCTGTAGGCTAACAGGAAGACCGACACACCCTGATCGATTGGAGTCGTAGCTGCAAACACAAAAAAACCATGTTTTTTTGGGAAGGATTTCATTAACCTAGGTAAGGTAAGGTGTCCTGATCCTATAAACAAAATCCCTTGCCTGGACATAAATCATCATCTGCCTTAGCTCGAGCTGCCCAAACTAGTAAAGAGCAAAGAGAGAAGGATCGTGATCACCTGCGAATGTATTGTGTGGTAGATCTTGTCACCGACGACTGAGAAGCTAGCATGGATGACTTCGGCACCTTCTTCCTCGAGAACATTGATCACCTCATGGAACATGAAGCTCTTGTTCACACCACTTATCAGAAGTATCTCCAGGTTCAGATCCTGGTATTTTACTTCAATGATTGGCAATAGATAGCCCGTTCCCATCTCATTTCTGACCGCGCTGGTCTGCACGAGCCTTCTCTGCTTCAACTTTTCGATCCTTGCACGAAGATATTTGATGTAAGATGTGGCTTGATCCAAGTTGTCTTGCTTTGTCATTGCATCCTGTAACATAATAGGTTTAAGATTAGAAGTTGCAGGATGCGATACACTCGATAGCAATTCTTGTATCACAGATGATGGAAGAAAAGTAGACAAGTCTTGGGCTTTATCTCAGGATATACGATTACTGCAATTATTTTGTCCATCAATTATTAGTTAAAGAATACTTTGTGATCGGAAGGAATGTCAACGTGGATGATGTCGATGACGCATTCTGCGATCAATCAAATCATGTAAGAGAAAGAAGAAAGAGAGAGAAACCCATTCATCAGGCAGTAGGGTTCTGATGGAGATAAAACATCCGAGAAAGAAATAGAAGCGCAGGAAGAAGCAAGATGCTTACCTTTGCCGTGGTTCTGTGTTCCGCGGGAATGATGGAGGAAAGCTTCAAGTACAGGGTCTTCATGTGCAGTCTCCTATATTTTTCCGCCATCTTCCTCTCCACCTTAAGATCTGCTCGACCACGGTGACAGTTCCTCATGGTCTCTCTTCCTGTTGGCAATTAATTATCTCTGCAACTCTCTGCACGCACCTTGTCTGCCACCAGCCAACACCGACAGCAGCAGCCAAATGAAGGTCTTAACCTCCGTTGGCCTGATGATGATGATTCATAGCGCCTGGTGAATATATAGTGGGCGGAGGAGTCGTGTTTCGCGTGGGCCCAACCAACAGCTCTTTGCCAGTAAAGGAGGAGGAGGAGGAGGAGGAGGAATGAAATCTGTGGTCTGCTGGCGGGATTGGGAAGATGACAACACGAGAGAATAATGTGCATCTTGAATCCATGCAGCTGACGTCTTCTTCGATAGAGATCGAACTCAAATCTTAACGAAGATGGGCAACGATGGAACATCTAATAAATTCATTCGATGAAGTAAACTGCCAACAACTTGATTGGGGCTCTTAAGACTCACAGCTGTGCCCATGGCCGGAGCCCGGTGGAGTTCTCCTCCATGTGTATGTGCTTCACGGAGGAAGAGTCATCTCATCCGGTGAACAGGACAAACCAAGTTGGAATAGTCATCTTATCCCACGTTTCTCTCTCGACAGTAGACTCGGTTCGGTACAGCTTCCGAACTCGGATACTGGGAAGCTCAATGAACGCAGCAGTCAACCCATAATACGGGGAGATGCAACGAATAAAGACTGGAATCAGTCTCTCGTACTGTAAACAGTAGGAAAGAATGCATAAAGGAGCAATAATTTCAAGAGAAGCGGGCATGGAGAATTCAGTCAAGTTTGGTGTGTGTGCATGTATTTGAATCCTTTTACTCGATTCGAGCGTTCAAACCCTCGTCATGCCTTACGAATTATTTTGGCAACAAGACTGAAAGGCTTTTAGTCGATCGTCATCTAATATATAATTTTTATATGATTTTTGTATGATATTTTAGATTAAAAGAAGAGACAGAGACTATCCCATCGATTTGCCCATGTAAATAAGAATAATACAAATGATTACAAGTTATCCTCTTTTTGTTAGTTATGTGGAGAAAAGAGTAAAAATAGAATAGATTATTAGAGGTGGTTAAGGATTACCTCATCGTAAAATATTATCCTTTTTTTGACTAAATATAAAAAATTATTTTTAATATAAAAAAAAGAGATAATTTTGAACCACTCGTAATCATGAATTACTAACTTGAACATCGAAAGATTCACATGAGAGTTAATATTTCTATTTCTAAAGGAATCTTTGATAACTGTATGCCTTAGCAGTTAGATGAAACATCAGCATTAGCATCATTATTATCAGCCTTCGGAACAATCAAATCATCCACGATTGTACGATTCTTCAGCTCAATTATTGGAGTCTCTAAAACGTGTTAATCATCATGTCCCCATCTCAGTACCAACTGTGGACTGCTGATAATTGTAGATGACAACATGTGAAGCCCCATCAGCCACCAATTATCAACTATGCCCATTGCCTTCACGCGTCGACATGTTGTCAATGGTATGTCACTTCCGCTCGGAACCTCACATTCGAGTCGAGGAATAGTAAGCTTAATTCGCCGACATTCTAGTGGTGGAAGAATCAAGCAAGGGCGATTCACTGCGTGCATACTTCGAAATCTAGATTACATCTTTTGGGAGTGACAAGGCCGGTGTTTTGGTCGGTCAAGCGATTCCCAATCGGACTTAATGCAGAGAAAAAAATCAATTGCAATTGACTACTTTGTGGGTATTGGACCAAATACACACAAAGTAATGATCCATTTGTTGACTTAATATGCATGGTTTGACTTGATTTGTTCATCTTTCTAGAAATTCTGATTCATTTTGGTCGCACTTGGAAGTATTGAAAACTATAAATCAGAGTAATATGATTGATCCAATCGACAAATAAATAAAAATTTGGTTTACATCTAATCAAACTATCATTCATCTCAAATGAATTTGGATGATCCTCCGGAAATGTCAAAGCTTCAATCTCGTCAATATTCAATCGATGCTGATGACCACAACAACACATGAACTAAGAATATATTGTCCAGTTGAGAGGTGATATAATTGGTTGCAACATCTTGTAAGCACTCAGATCAGTCTGACTGTAGTTGGATGCTGCTTTCTACCTGCATGTTTTGCTGAAGGAATCCGAAGAAATGGGTCCATCGTAAGTTTGTGGTCGCACACTATTTATCTCAACAGCAGAATTGCACAATATTAGACAAGAAGTGTGAATCAGCATGAGGTTTACTACATTTTTCTCTTCAATTATTAACTCAACATCTATCCTAGGGTTTTGGATAATTGATGCAATGCACTTTAATCATCCTTCTCCAAGCACAAAACACCTTACATGGTTGAGGTGCATGATACTAACATGGTTTCGACATATCCCAAGTAGGAAAAAAAAGATCTGAAACCAAAACTCCGACAAGCTCGACTTTTATAACCAATCAAACAACTAGATTGACTGAATTAAAGGTTTGATGGCTGACAAACTCACAAAATAGCAATCGACTGCTTACCTAACTTAGAAACATCATATTGTTTGGTCAGATGACAGCACCTTAAATAGCAATGCTGTGTTAACATTTGCGCATCCGAATAATAAAAACACGCGTCTAGAAAAAGTGATCGAAACGTGAAACGGATAACAAAAAGGAAAACAGCTGCAGATGGATATTCCTGAGAATATGATAAGAAGTTTCAACCACTATAAGAATGACTATGCCAGGAGGTTGCGACGCACTTTCATAATACAAGACCGGAAAGGGACAGTTGAGATATTTCTGCTGTGCAAGAATTGAAATCCAACATAACATTTCTTTTAGAAGAGAGAAGATCCAAGATCATCGTTTAGAGCAATGGTGCCTTCTAGTAAGCACATTGATCAATAAACAAACCCAGCAATCCTCGGCACGGCATTTGTTTCATGTTTATCTCTGACGTCATAGAGGCGTTGCAAATCCTACATAAAGTTATCATGTTACATATGCAAAGCAAATAAAATATCAGCCAACATTTCACTAACACAACCAGATGATTTACATGTTCAAGCGATGATAACAAAGGTTCATAACATAAGGTGATGCATTGTTCAAGAGGGAAAAAAAAACTCAGCAAGGTAGATATATTTGGAATCTAACATGAGTAAATATGATCTAAACCAGCAGAAGTCACTCATTGTCTTGTTTGTTAAGCAACAAAATAAATGACTGTTCATAAGAACAATGCTGGGTTAGGAACATTAGAAAAATGTTTCCTAAAGCAACAGAGTCAAATTCGTGATGAAGTTATTGGAAAATAGAAGAAGCGCATGCCAAATAAGTACAATGATAACAATAACACTAATTTATAACCTTAAGCAAACCATGGCCTACAGAAATGACCAATGAATGATGTTGTAGAAGAGATACAGAAAGGCACTGCCAATGATAGCAGACAGAAACCAAGTGTTGCTTATCACCATGAAACATAGTTCCACACATGCCATGCATGCTAGTGAAGGCTATACCATGCAAATCATATAACAGGTGGATACATATCAACTTTCTCACTTAATAAGGTCCATAGTATTCTTGGTCCGATCTGATCTGGCTGTTCGTCACAGAGATGGGCCTCGAAACCCCCAAAAGACTGACTAACACCAGTCAGTACCAAACAAAATTAATATCTGATTATTTCAAAAATAACTCAATCCACCATGATCCAGTTTGCTTGACCTGGCATTTTCATATTGAAATTTTATGCTATACAATTCACCTCGAACTTGTTCCTGATTCTGTAAATACTTCTATACAGGATCCCTAGCACATGACTCAGAAATTGAATAAATTGATGAGGCATGGCACAACATTTCACCGAGTCAAAGGTTGACAAGCATGGATGAAGCTAAAAGTACACTGCTGGATAGATTCCCATAACAAATCAGGGATGAACGACAAAGAATTAATGAAAAGATAAGGCGAAACAAGGGAGAGAAGAGACAACAGTTCAAAAAGATATGGGCTGGCACACTCAACTTTTATCACAGTACATATATCAGAAATTCCAAAATATCAATCAAGCTACAGCAAATCCTTATTTGACCTTATATTATATGGACAAATATGAGCAACAAACAATACAAGAACCCCTCTATCAAGTATGATTATTGGTGCCTGTCAGATACTAATCCTCCTTTATTCTTTTTTTCTTTTTTCTAATACCCCTGAACCAAATGCACCAACAGCATGCAAAATAAAAACAAGAGTTTAACACTTTTCTTTCATTTGAGTTCCGACAAAAATGCCACAATCTATCAAAGGATCAGCAGGACTCAAATAAATATAACATGGTACTTAAACAAACAAGTTTAAGCACTCTGTAATGGAAGCATGTGATGGCCACAAAGCATATCTGTTTTGTTTGGTTTTCGAAATGTCATAGAGGAAAACTAAATTAAGTTTTTTATTTTTCAAAATTCAGGCAAAACACTTCAACGAATAAGGGGGTTAAAAGAAAATATATGCGCATACCAAGCTCTCAAACCCAATGAATAAGGGGGTTATGGGCATACCATACCAACAAATAAGGGGGTTAAAAGGATTTATTATTCTAGTAATCTTTAGAACTCTGTTTTGGGATTGAGAGTTTTTCTTTGGTATGCCCATAAACTTCTTTAACCAAAGAACAAACTCTCAAACCCAAAATCAGAGTTCTAAAGATTACTAGAATAATAAAAACAATATTACACTGGACCTATTTCTTACAAACAGAAAAAACCACAAACTCCAATGTAACTGATCAAACAGTAGCTAGGGAAGTTAAAAGTTTGTGGTTGAAAATATATCCCAACCTACCTTTTCTCCTAAAATTTTTGTCTATAATTAGTTGATTTTTCTGTTGAAAGTTAAATAATGTGATAGTAGACCTGCAAACAGAAAATAAAAACAAACAAACAGAAGTCCTGATGGACCTATTACCTATACAATTACAAGAAAACTAAAACAAACAAGTATGTTGTGTTAAAATATTCTATAAACACAAAGGGGAAAACACAGATAACATCTTTGAGTTCAGTTCCAATTCATAACTAAATTAGGATCTGAAAGTATGTGTGGGACTTCAGAAGTTCGGAAGAATATAAAGAAAGATCTAAACTTGCTAGATTTGAAGTATCTGTCCTAACATTTTGGACAAAGCTAAAACAAGTAAACTAACCAGAACTAACCTAAGCAAACATAAAGCAAAATAAACACTTTTGCTACAACAAGTGATACCCTCGTAGCCTCTCAATCGAATTCATGGAATCATACCAATTATGTTTTAAAGTAAAACAGGCAAATTATCATATAATATTTGCTAATTATGATGAGCTACAGAAAAGAAGAGAGGATAAATGGATTACCTTCTGAAAGCCAAGTCCAGCTTCCAGGCCTTGCGGAGAGCATAGAAGTGAGCAATGCCGTAGCAGTAACGCTGTGAAAAGGCATCAAAGACTGTGCACAACCCAACTCAACCGCGGACCTGCGGAACCTAATTCGTCAGTAATGCATACCATTCACATTACAATAACAAAGCTACCACTTTTGCCACACACAATCCAACAATAAAACAAGAAGCCACAAAAAATATTCAAATAAAAAGAAAGATGATGCAAAACGAGAGGAAAAAAAAAAGAAAAACAAAACTTTGAAGTTCTTAATTCTGAAAAAAATTGAATGCGTCGATGATCCAAAAATTATTTTACTAGTGAGCGCTTCCACATGAAAAGAGTAGATTAGTAAGTACAAAAGATGTAAACTTCTCCAGATCAGATCACCCAAGTTCTCAGTTAAAACTAATAAATGAATGGGATAAGATCGAAGACGATGGAGAAAGATGCGGAGTAGCAGTACCTCGAGATTCCAGAAGGAAGCTTGCGGCGCGAGAGCCAAGAGCAGGCCCGAGTTCGAGCAGAAGAAGATGGGAAAGCTCTCGAAGTTGCGGCACCGGAGATCAGAGAAGAAGGGATCCCTCGGCCTGCGAGGGCTCTTCGAGCGCCGCCAATCGCCGTCGCCATTGCTACTTTTGGCCCTCTTCTAATCCTCCGCTATTTTGCCGTTGCGCGGTAGCCGTCACTGTTACACTAATGCCATATTGACATGGTGGGACAACCATGCTAACGCCGTATGGTTGACGTGGCTCATGGCGTATCACAATCTTGTAGAAACAAGGATTCTTCAATCCATTTCACCATGCTACTGTGACATGGCTTAGTCAGCTACTCGAAATGATTGGAAAGTTCGTCAAACAGACAACTAATCTCGACCGTTCAATTCAAACTTTCCGTCCGATACGTTTATGGTTAATTGGTCTCTCCATCGTGCAGATTGACTTTGATAATAATGACACTAATTATCATGAATTGATTAATTACCAGAGATAAGATGGTTACGGTGCTGTAATTAGTGAAGTTTGAAACTCGATATTTTCACATAAATCTCTCTTTTATTTTTAAGTTGTTCTATGTATCAACCAGCTAATGATTTGATTGATTATCTTTTATTTTCATTAAATTTCCAATGGTCCAATAAAATTTATAGCCTTCTTTGTTTAGTATCATTTTACAGCATTTGAAAACAACGAATGTTATTTAAGAATATACGTTTTATGAAAAAAGGTATGGCACCTTTAGACACATCATAGCATCCTTTTAAAAGCACTACAGTATTTAAGCTATAGAATTTGCACAATGCAATGAAGATTAAATCGATTAATTATATTTAAAAAAATGGAAATTTTGATTTGTTCAAATAAATATGAAAACAAGGGATGCGCATGCATGCAGCAGTCAATAGCATACTCATGTATGTACTACACACTTATTATAAAGTAAATCATCTGTAGCAGTCAATAGCATACTAATGACTTCATTGCACACCTTTAAAGCTACAGAGTTGCATGAGTTGCGACTCCTAGCAATCTATAAAACTCTTACATAATCTACTCCCTTCAGTCTTTTCTAAGTACAGCAGATTAGATAAGATTGCTCGTAGTCCTGCAGACGTAGGATACATGCATGCACCATCTTTCACGACTTGCTTAAGAGTCCAGGCACCAGCAGTAGTAATCGGATGCCGAGAGCTCCAGTAACGCATCAGGTGTCATCTTCTCCAGCTCCCGTTGCCTCCACGCTGGGTAATTGTTGCGGCTCTCGCCGCAGCCTGAGGCGTAGTCGCGCGGATGATTCTGTGATCGCATCCTGATATAAATCCTCATCGCAGCCACACAGTCCTCGTACGGGTCTTGCGTTCCAGTTTGAATGTCATATCTGCGGATGAATTATATGTATACGTGAACAAGTGCGTGCTAGCTGAAGCATGATAAATGAACCTTACTTGTGTTCGTTCACTCACCCGAGGTAGGCTTGTGTCAGATACTTGAGCGAATTGCTGAGCTTGCTAGTCCTCATCAGCGGTGGGTAGATTGCTGTGTCCCTGCATGCGCTCGGAGAGAGAGATGATCGCTTGCTCAGAAAGATGATCGCTTGAAACTCAGATTGGATACAGCTGGTACCTGATCAAGAATTCAGGGTATTCAACTCCAAGGCACTCGAGGTCGTGATCCAGACCGTGCCCTACGAGGATTCTTGCCTCTCCACCCCGAGAGCGTATCTTCCAGATGGGTTCTCCGTTGCTAAGGAAGTCCTGAATCCTCCTCTGTGCTTGCTTCAGCGCCATTGCGTCCCTCAAGTATTCAGGTCTTATCCCTGTCGTTTCATACCTGGACCGATTTGAAGTATTAGGTGCTCCTCCTATTCGTGTGATAAGGAGTTCCATGTTGATCACCGAGTTTGTTCAGAGAAGTACAGGAAATAAAGAAGGCATACAAAGGCACCTATAGTTTGTGACCGGTATTTGGGGCTTGATGTAGGTCTGGAAGATAACGTTCTCGTCCTCGCCGATCAGGCAGACCCTGGCACACAGGTCTAGTGATCCATCGCTTCCTCCTCCGACCATCTTGCAAGCCAAAGCAACTACCTGGGAACCTTGATTTCGCGTGCCGTAACCCGACGTGTCTTGCAAGCTCATCCTCGACATCCGAGAGGTAAGCCCCTGAAAGAAGAATGAAGATAATAATGGGTATGCTGGCTCGACTATAATTATGGACTATGATTAAGATGCACTTGGAGACTCGAGAGAAGCAACAGATGATCCATTAAGTACATCAAATTCTCACCTATACAGTTCTGGAAAGAATCTTATTCTCACATATAAAATCTCCAACTCCTACTTAATTCAGACCATACAAAGAAAAACAACATGAGAACATGAAACACAGCCCTGCATGACAGTTCTTCTTTCTTCCTTTAAGGAGATGATGCACTGTTTTGAGATGATTTCTATCATTTAGGTCACTCACCGAAGCATCGCGAGAGAGTTGGCATGATGCACGGTGAGTCCTAAGAGCATTTGGACTTTCGAAGATGTTGAGGCATAGATTACATCCTCGAGGTCTGAATACCCTGGCACATTCAATCTTCGGCAGTGGTCCTTCAACAAAGATATCATCTGATCCTTAGAATACAAATGTCGAGCGATGAGAGCTGCTTTCAACTTCAGACATCGCTTACCTATCAGATGCTCCCTGAGAGATTCAAAAAACCTGCAGTGTTTTTGGCATACCCCACACTTTGGCTCATGCACCGAGTGAAATGAAACCCTCATATGTTCCACCAGATGCTCCACCTTGTTGTATTGCCTGAAACATGCTGCGCATTTGTTTCTGCTCGTACCGCATTTAATAGCCAGATTAGAAATATACGAAAGAACTTCAAATAACACAATATAAAGTATGACCATTAGGAAAAGAAACAGGAACGTGCACATGCATGATGCATAAAAGATGAGTGTACGTGAAGAAGGATTGGTGGTGTACCTAACAGTCTCAGAGTCATGCCTATTGTCCATGGCTGATCTGCGTAGCTCTGAACTGCCAGAGGGAAATGGCTCAAGGTTGGCCAAGAGACGGAGTGTTGGTTCCGTATTTATATACAAGGTTGGCAGTGGCCTTCAGGTACAGCCTTCACTAGAAACTAGTGGGTACGAGTGCATCAGCAATTAAACCGGAGATCTCCCATCTCCATAGATTTTAGGTGGTGTAGTCTTGATCGTTCGAATCCCTAAGTGGATCTATTAGTTGAACTGGAATTAGGATCATCAACCTTATACGATGTCGGATTTAAGAGAAGGGCACCATTGCTCCAGACATGGGTAAAGCGTTTTGACTCGGAGAGTTCTTTGTGCACCGTATGCAACCTTTTCATTATGGTCCCACCGGATTCTTGTCTTTGACAGATACCCGGTCAAAAGAAATGGTGGAAAAGAATAAGGTTTAAAGGGTTCAGGATTCCATGTCCACATCATGTATAATATCTTTGACTATTAGATCCTCTACAGTAAAAATGTCAGACAAAAAGATGCAGCTAAATTCATAAGACATTCTTAATGTCGGAGAAGTAGAATCCTCTATGGATGTCCATGTTGCACTGTGCTGTCCTGCATCGCAGACCTTGTGTACATGCAAATGTGTCTATGGCAGCAGCTCGTCAGATTCTTTCCTTACCTGGAATCACGTCTCTTGATGATAGAGCTTGCACACTTTGTTCTTGTAGTCGACTGTCATCTCGCCACTGTCGTGATTTTAATCTGTTAATCACCCAAGCAGGCAGTCCAATTGCATGCGCAAGTGGTTCATCTTGGATCTCGAGAGCACTGGATATCTGCTTTTGACATGCAGTCAGATGTGGAGGATAAAGCAGCAGGTCCTGCATTATATTCCTGCATTATAAAGAACATCTGCTGCACATCGCCGAGAGATGTCTACCTCATCATTAACCTTGTGGTTTCTTTTGTTCACTTGATTATTCCAGACCTTATCATCGACACAATTTACCTCTGCCTTTTGGAGGCGCTGTTTGACCCTCAGTTTCAATTACAGTGTATGTATTATAACTAGTAATCATGTTCTCTAATCTGCATCTGTTCTTGCTCTTACAGTAAATGTTGATTCGTTCGAACAAAGTGCGTGCAGAGCCTCTCAAATTTTGTCGATCTTACATGATCAAAATGTTTATGAAGTAATGATATTGGACGGTAAACACTAAAATGAAACTGGTAGCTACCAACATTGCATGCTAAGAGACACAGTCCTCGCAGGTGATTGAAGGAAGCTGGTAGATGCTCCTCTCTTTAAAGCAGTAGAATATATCCGTCCATTGTAGTGGGTTCTACCACCAATATTATCCCCGGTCATCCCTAATAGGAATACAAAAGTTGTGGATCCTTTGACCGCCACCGACGAGAACTGTTTGCACCAATTCCAAGCCATGAATAGTTGGATGTCAACATGGGATTTTACCACCAAAAGTATTCTTTGCTTCCGTGAGGGGCCAACTCTTTGGAAAGAGAGGAGGGTTAAAAGCAGAGTGACCTGTAAACCTCCCCTTCGCCTTGGACTTGCATGTCCTTCAGCCATGCTATAGAATTACTGTGTCGATTCCTGAGAAGCCAATATAGATTGTGTTCCACAGTTCCAGCAAGAACACCATCAAGAATGGTGTGGAACTCGAAGAAACCTTTAGCTACTTTCATCCTTCCGCTTTACATATACATTTTAATATGTATCTGTTCTACTTGATGTCATGCTCATTGACTAGGAACGTTGCATTACAGAATAATACTTTCTCACAATGGACAATGATCTTTTTTGTCCTTTCTGAGGAAAACATCAGTCAATCATCGTGTTACATAGGTGAAGTAAATGATTGCAATCTTTGAATCCAAGTTGGAACAATGATGTAGAGAGCAGGAATCCACTATCCAAAGTAGAATTCTTTTTAGAGGAGAAGAAACAAGAAAGTGGGAGTAGAAGATGGAAAGCCGGAGTTATCATTTCCCTCTCAGACTTCACATTCTGTTCCCCGCTACGTTTTGGCCGGAGAGAGTTGCTGTTACAAGAAAGGAAAGCATATCTATCCGCTACACACAAGTGGTCTGTTGCATGTCTCTGGTTCTTGCCCTGGTCTGGGTAGAATGCCCTTGGATGAATGACCGTAATCTTTTCGTCCTGCCGTTGCAACTACAAAGAAGAGGATAATATCGTGCATTTAGGATAGTAAATAGAGTGATTATATTTAATTTTAAGAGAAAAATTGTCAATAGAGACAGTTTGGCCGAGTGGTCTAAGGCGCAGGCTCTGGTCCGAAAGGGCGTGGGTTCAAATCCCACAGCTGTCAAATTAATTAATTGTTATCCTTTTTATTTTTTCAGTGTGTCTTGTCAGGCACTTAAATGTTCTTTCAGTTATTGGCAGTCTCTGGAATACTTTTGATCGAGAGAAAAGCACTTATGTCAATATCTCAATTCACAAATCGGTTCATCAAAGCGATGCATTGCACCACAGCATCAATTTCGCACCAAATGTATATTTCAAGTATACCAGAATCCATATGACAATTCCTTATGGCAGAAGGATCGATGTGATGTTCGACATTTCCTTATCCTTAGCCCTTAAGCAACAGACTCTTCTTAGAGGCTTCTGAGTTGCGTTACTCTCGGATTCTGCATCAGAAGCTTCAGAGAGGGTTACTATAAAGAAGTAGAGAATATTGTTATATGACGTCAAATTATACTATTTTCATATTTATAAATAACAAGAGAAGCTACCAACATTGATGGCAGTTTGGGTGAGTGGTCTAAGACGCTAGTTTTAGCCTCTGGTCCGATTTTTTTAAATGTATGTGTGTGGTCAGATTTGGCACTTCATTTGTCGCTTGATGTATTTCAGCATACATATTGTTAGTAAACCTTTACGCTCGAGATGAGAGCGAGTGTTCGGTTGGATAGGATTCGAGAGAGGGATTTTTCGACTTGACCCCTCCGAAGCTTAAATTAGCTTTTGGTGGAATGAGAGAGAGTTCTGTGTTTGTCGCCAGAGGAGCTGGGCGCCACATCATACTTGAGGTTCCACATATGCATCGTTGTGTCTACTTGCTTGGCGATGCTAAAAGATGCCATATCATTCTCTCCCTCCCAAAGAGGTGTGCCCCGGGTTCCGCATGGCGAGGGCTCGGTGCATGGCTTGGTGCCTTTTGTTGGTTGGGTTGGCTGTCGTGCTGGGAGTGGTAGTTCAATCGTCGTTTGATTGTGAGCTTCTATTCGGGAGATGGACTAGTCAAGCAACACTACTCGAGCGTTGGACTTGCCGAGATGCAACTCGAACATTGGACTGGCCACAAGGCATGGCTCAGGCATTTGACTGGCTGTAAGGCGTGGCTCGAGCGTTAGACTGGCCGAGATGTGACTCAAGCCTTAGACTGGCCGCGAGGTGTGGCTCGGGCATTGGATTGGCCGAGATGCGACTTGGGCATTAGACTGGCCGCGAGGCATGGCTCGGGCATTGAATTGGCCGAGATGCGACTCGAGCATTAGACTAGTCACGAGGCATGACTCGGGCATTGGATTAGCCGAGATACAACTCGAGCAATAGACTGGTCGCGAGGCGTGGCTTGGGCGTTGGATTGGCCGAGATGCGACTTGGGCATTAGACTGGCCGTGAGGCATGGCTCCGGCGTTGGATTGGTCGAGATGCACCAATGAGGCACTGTTTGGCCAAGGTGCACAACTCGGGCACTGCTTGACCAACATGTACCATTAAGTCACTTTTGGGCCGAGGTACACTAGTAAGGCACCGTTTAGCCGAGGTGCACAACTCGGGCACTGTTTGGCCGAGATGCACCATTGAGGCACTGTTTGCCAAGGTGCACAAATCGGGCACTGTTTGATTGAGGTGCACAATTGAGGCACTATTTGGCCGAGGTGCTTCACTCGAGTCTTGTTTTGCTGCGGTGCCCCAATGAGTCATTGTTTGGCTGAGGTGCAAAACTTGAATACTGTTTGACCGAGGTGCACAATTGAGGCACTATTTGGCCGAGGTGCACAACTCGGGCACATCATGACATCGAGTAGAAAAACGTTGTTGTAATCATATGAGAACTCCTCTCAAGTTCTAAGTGTTAGTGTGGTTTAAGAGAAGAGTAAGTGGGTGTGCAAATGTTCTCTCTTGAACCTGTCAAAAGGAGAATCGAGTGTAAAAGGGTAGTTGATCTTTGCCCGTTGAAAGAAGATCGGTAGTGAAAGCTGGTGGCCTCGAGTGAAGAGGAATTAGGAGTGGATGTAGGTCACAATGACCGAACCACTATAAATCGGTTTGTATTTCTGTTTTGCTATTTACCTTTATTGTAATCTACTTTACATTGCAAACTAATTTCTTACTCTCACTACGCTCTCAAACGCTTTCAAGTTAACATCTTCCGAGATCGGTTGTAATCGAAATGAAGATTTTTCAAAACCGACGAGCTGTCAATTTATCTAAATATATTTTTTTTTTTTTAAAATGTGTGTGTTGTGATTTGGCACTTCATTCGTCGCTTGATGTATTTCAGTATACACATTGTCAGTGAACTTTTACGCTCGGGAGGTGAGGGCGAGTGTCCGATGGTTCGAGCATTGTCCTTCGAGCATGGTCTTCTCTCTTAGAGAGTTCTGTTTCTGTGTTTGAAGTGCCTCTCCCTCCTGATTAAGGAGCGTTAGCTTTTATACTTGTGGGGATGAGTTGGTCGTACGGGGTCAATTTACTGTGGTCGGCTCCTCAAGCGACGGTCGACTTAAGCTTCTGTATAAGCGCTGATCGACTACACGAATCGGTGTCGCGTGGCACCGCCCTGAGCTTTCCGAGATAGTTGTACCATGATGATGTCGTTCGTACGGAGGGGGCACAAGTGGCTGCCCGCCACGTGTGTGCTGGGCATTACATCGTACTTGAGGTTCCACGTCTGCATCGTTGTGTCTGCTTGCTTGGGTCCACGTGGGCAATGCTAAAATATGCCCTATCATTCTCTCACCCCCAAAGAGGTGTGCCCCGGGTTCCACATGAGGGGTGGGGGGGCGCGGGGGGGCTCGGGGCATGGCTTGGTGACTTTTGTTGGCTGGGTTGGCTATCGTACAAGGAGTGGTGGTTCGATCGTCGGTTGATTGTGAGCTTCTATTTGGGAGATGGACTAGTCAAGCAACACTACTTGGGCATTGGACTTGCCGAGATGTAACTCGGGCGTTGGACTTATCGAGATGCAACTCGAACATTGGACTAGCCATGAGGTGTGGCTCAAGCATTTGACTGGCTGCGAGGCATGGCTCGGGCGTTAGATTGGTCGAGATGCGACTCAAGCCTTAGACTAGCCGTGAGGTGTGGCTCGAGCGTTGGATTGGTCGAGATGCAACTTAGGCATTAGACTGGCCGCGAGGCATGGCTCAGGCATTGAATTGGCCGAGATGTGACTTCGGCATTAGACTGGTCACGAGGCGTGACTCGGGCATTGGATTGACCAAGATGCGACTTGGGCATTAGAATGGTTGTGAGGCATGGCCGGGGCGTTGGAATAGCCGAGATGCAACTCGGGCAATAGACTGGTCGTGAGGCGTGGCTTGGGCGTTGGATTGGCCAAGATGCGACTTGGGCATTAGATTGGCCGCGAGGCGTGGCTCGGGCATTGGATTGGCCGAGATGCACTAACGAGGCATTGTTTGGCCGAGGTGCACCATTGAAACACTGTTTGGCCGAGGGTCGAGGTGCACCATTGAGGCACTATTTGGCTGAGGTGCATAACTCAGGCACTGTTTGACCGACATGTACCATTAAGGCACTTTTGGGCCGAGGTGCACCAGTGAGGCATTGTTTGGCCGAGGTGCACAACTCGGGCACTGTTTGACCGAGGTGCACTATTGAGGCACTGTTTGTCGAGGTGCACAAATCAGGCACTATTTGACCGAGGTGCACCATTGAGGCACTGTTTGGCCGAGGTGCTTCACTCAGACGTTATTTTGCCGCGGTGCCCCAATGAGGCACTGTTTGCCCGAGGTGCACAACTTGAACATTGTTTGACCGAGGTGTACCATTGAGGTACTATTTGGTCGAGGTGGACTACTCGAGCACATCATGGCATCGAGTACAAAAACGTTGTTGTAATCTTGTGAGAACTCCTTTCAAGTTCTAAGTATTATTGTGGTTTAAGAGAGGAGTAAGTGGGGGTGTAAATGTTCTCTCCTAAACCTGTTAAAAGGAGAATCGAGTATAAAAGGGTAGTTGATCTTTGCCCATTGAAAGAAGATTGATAGTGGAAGTTGATGGCCTCGAGTGAAGAGGAATTAGGAGTGGATGTAGGTCACGATGACCGAACCACTATAAATCGGTTTGCATTTCTATTTTGCTATTTATCTTTATTGCAATCTACTTTACATTGCAAACTAATTTCTTACTCTCACTATGCTTTCAAGTTAATATCTTCTGAGATCGGTTGTAATCGAAATGAAGATCTTTCAAAATCGATGTTTTCATCCGCTACACTAATTCACCCCCCCCCCCCCCCCCCCCCCCCCCCCCCCCCCCCCTCCCCCCTCTTAGTGCCGACTCAATTCTAACAAAATTCTCCGAGCTCGATCATAACAGAATTCTCGATGTGTCGAATTTGGAGAGGATTTGTCGGAGTGATTGGTCGGATATCACCTTTATCGTGTGAGCTTAGAAATATGGTCGTAGCTTTCGAGATGTTTTTATCAGTGCCAACGCCAACTTCTCGATCAGGGAATATCGCTCCTCGAGCCCGGCAAGGACGTGGCTAACATAGTAGACAGCTTGTCGTGCTTTCTGAACCAACACCGAGCTAACGACTTGTTCTGAAGCTGCTAAGTATAGGCCAAGGGTCTCGCCCAGTTTAGGCGAGGCAAGGCATGGTAGTCATCTAAGGTGCGCCTTCATATTCTCAAAGGCCAGCTCGCACTCTAGGGTCCATGTAAATACGTCAGCTTGGCGTAGGGCTCGGAAGAAAGGAAGACATTTGTCTCCAGAGTGCAACATGAATTGGTTGAGTGTCGCTAGCCTCTCGGTGAGTTGCTGTATTTCCTTGGCCGATCGTGGGGACTGCATTTCCATTATGGCCCAGATTTTATCTAGGTTGGTGTCTGTTCCCCTTTGGTGGATGATGAATCTGAGGAATTTGTCGGAACCGACCCCGAAAGTGCACTTCGAAGGGTTAAGGCGCATGTTGAATTGCCTGAGGGTACGGAAGGTTTCAGCCAAGTCGGTCAGATGCGTGCTTTCCGACCTGCTCTTGACAATCATGTCATTGACGTAGACTTCCATATTTTTCCCGAGTTGCTACTTGAACATCTTATTGACCATTCTCTGATATGTTGCTCGAGCATTCTTCAGGCTGAAGGGCATCACTTTGTAACAGTATACCCCTTTGTCAGTGATGAAAGCAGTGTGCACTCGGTCTTATGGTGCCATTTGAATTTGGTTGTAGCCCAAGAATGCATCCATGAATGTGAGGAGTTCGTGTCCTACAGTGGCGTCCACAAGGTGGTCTATCCTCGGGAGTGGATAGCAATCTTTGGGGCATGCTCGGTTGAAATCAGTATAGTCGACACACATCCTCCAGCTTCCATTCGGCTTCTTAACTAAGACTATATTTGACAACCACCGAGGATATCTCACCTCGGATATAAACCTTGCGCCCATGAGGCGGTCCACCTCGTCATCGATCGCCTTTTGCCGATCTGGAGCAAATTTTCTCGGCCTTTGCTTTATGGGATGTGCCTCATGGCAGATGTTTAGGTGGTGCTGCATGACTTGTGGGTTGACCCCAAGCATGTCCTCCGGGTACCACACAAATACGTCAGCATTTTCTTTCAAAAAATTGACAAGCTGTATTTGGTCCGCTTCTGGCAATGTCATCCCAACTTTAACAACCTTGTCGGGTCGACCTCTTCTCAGGAGGACCTCGACCAATTGCTCCGTCGATTCCGAGTGTCGTGGTGTTTTGAAGTCATTGCGGGGGTCCAGGGGAGGTTGGATGGGTCGTGGCCTTTTCGGCATAGTAACTGCCGTCAGATAGCATTGTCGGGATTCTTTTGGGTCGCTTCGGACCACTCCAACCCTAGAGGAAGTCAGAAACTTCAAGGCATGGTGGTAGGTGGAGATAACTGCCTTCAGCTTGTTGAGGGTTGGTCGGTCGAGAATGACGTTGTAGGCAGAAGGCAAATCGACCACTATGAAGGTGGTCATTATCGTCTCGGTCCTTGGTTCCTCCCCGATGGTAATGGGGAGCAAGGTAGTCTCCAGTGGAGAAACGAAATCCCCCATGAATCCCGTGAGTGATGATGCCAGTGGTGTGAGATCTCCTTTTGTGATACCCAGCCTTTTGAAAACTTCGAAGTATAGCACGTCGGCGGAGCTTCCGGTGTCAACTATTACTCTCTTCACTCGTGCGTTGGCAATACGGACCGAGACCACCAGTGCGTCGTCGTGGTTCGGGAACTTGGCTTCTTCTACTCTGAAGGTGATTTGGGACCCGGGCTCCAATCTCGATCGTTTCTCCATCATGCTACGTGCATAGCCTTTCGTGCTGTGGCATTGCTGCCTCCGGAAGCTGGCCCGCCAAAAATGATGTTAATCTGCTTCTTGATCGGGCTGTTGGGGCGTGGAGATGCTTCTCTCAATTTTTGAAGGTAGCACCCGAGATGTCCTCTCTAGATTAGCTCCTCGATCTGATTCCGGAGGTCATGATAATCCTTCGTGTCATGACCGTAGTTTCGGTAAAATCTACAATATTTAGACTGATCTTTATGAGTGGTTTTCAATGGGTTGGGTTCCCATAGGAGTCCCTTCTCCCTGATCTGGAGAAAGATTTTGGTGCGAGAAGTGTTCAAGGGCATAGGAGGGGGCATTGGGAGTGGTATCTTGGGATGCTCGGTTCTTCTTCGGGGTTGCGTCGTAGGTGGGCCCGAGATCGTTCCTCAAGCTTACAACACTCGTGGCCTTTTGTTGTCCTCTCGCTTTTCGGCCAACAAATTCTTAGCAGCAATGTACTAATTAGTGCGGTGGAGCATCTCAGGGATGGTCACGGGGGGCCTCTCGATTAGAGACTAAAAGAACCTTGAGGGTCGTAGACCCATTAGAAACACTTATATGATCAAGGAGGGGTGAGGAGCGTGGTCATGGAGGATTTGGGCCGCATACTGGCCAAGAAGTTATGTTCGAATTCTCTCGCAAGCTGGTCAAAGGTTGAGATCGATGCTGGCTGTAGTTGGTTGAACCATGTCTGTGTTGGTCCCCTTATAGTAGTGGGGAACGCTCGGCACATCAGAGCGTCGAAAGTGCCATAGAGGGACATCTGGGCTCGGAACGCGGCAACGTGTTCCGTTGGATCAGAACTATCATTGTAGATCTCTAGTGCCGAAAGTCAAAAGTTGAGCGACACGGGCTTATCCTAGATTTTTTAAGCGAAAGGAGATCCTCACGCGCTGCTTTCTCCGGTCTTGCCTCAGGACTTGAGGAATTCTCACTGGAACTCGTCTAGGCAAT
Source organism: Musa acuminata AAA Group (assembly GCF_036884655.1). Classification (NCBI taxonomy): domain Eukaryota; kingdom Viridiplantae; phylum Streptophyta; class Magnoliopsida; order Zingiberales; family Musaceae; genus Musa; species Musa acuminata. The sequence continues at coordinate 29,049,700 of NC_088339.1, read as the reverse complement.
GGTTTATTATGGATAGCTGGACTCTAAACGAGTCATCAACCGAGTCTGATGATATGGTATTGGGCTCGGGAAATGGTAGGGTGACCTGGCAAGATGTAGGCGCGCTGCGGTCGGGCGACATTCTCAGGCCTTTAGTCTCGACCTGTTCCTCAATCTCATTATGATTTGGGTTTTGTGACACTGGGTCGATTGGGGGGATATTGGGTGCTTGTGAGATGAAAGTGGGTAGGGTGGGGGGAGGAGCCACTAACTACATGAGTTGCGAGATAAGTGGGCCGACTGTTTGCATCATCATTGCCAATGTTTGTACTTGCTTCGCAAGACTGAGGAACGCCTCGGGCGAGATGACCGAGGGTCCCAAGGTGTCTCCGGGGTAGGGGGGGGGGGGAGCCTAAGGTTGTTGAATAGCCGCTAATAGCGATCCGGCGTCTGCGTCACAATGCCTGCGTCCCCATGAGCGACAGGCGGCTGCCCTCTGGGCCAGTGGGTGTTGTGGGTCGTCGGTGGTTCTTCGACGAGGCGAGCTTCTTTGTCGGTCGCAAAGTGATCCTGCGACATCGACCCTCCTCCTAGTGCGAAAATGTTCTATGAACCTAAGGTCGTGGCTACGTGGTTAGTACGGCTTGGTCCGACTGGCGACGTCCAGGATTGTCTTGGGGATGAAGGTTTCACCTGATCGAGTCGAGCTCGGATTTGGTGGGGATGCACCTCTTCTGCGAGCCCGTCCACCTTTGTTGCCACCGGATTCTTGCGCACAGGCCTAAGTCGAGATGGGGGGATCCTGGCTTAAGCCCCTAAAAAGCTCAAGTCAGTGGTCTGCTAATATTTCGGATGCCCCCTGTCAGATATTGGCAAGAGGTTTTTATTGTAGCTCCTGGGGGTTGGTCGTATACGGCCTTTGCGAGGCAGTTGACCCCCTGAGCACTGAGTGTACCTGCGAGCATCCGTCATCCGGGGATATGTGGGACGACTTGATGCGGTGCCATTCCAAACTTCCCGGAGCGGTCCTTACTCGGTGACGCTGCTTGGTGCGGCAGATGTTGTCGCGGGAGGAGGACAACTATTATCTTGGATTTCTGGTGACGCATCCGACGTGGCGCTCCGTCTTCCTCTTCAGGCGCCGCACTCGGGTTGCGGGGATCGTGTCCTCGTGGGCTAATCCATGATATACCCTATCAAGATCGAGAGGGAAAGGGCGGTCGATTCGGGCCAGAAAGAAGGAATCCTACGTTCCGCATCTCCTTTTCAGTTGCTCATGTTGGTAATCACTTGGGTAATCGCTCGTTTCTGTGTTTGTTCTTTCTTGGTTCTTGTTTGAGATCGAGAGGGAAGGGCGATGGATTTGGACCCGAAAGAAGGAACCCTACGTTCCGCGTTTCCTTTTCAGTTGCTCATGTGGGTAACCGCTCATTTCTGTGTTTGTTCTTTCTTGATTCTTGTTTGAGATTGAGAGGAAGGTTAGCCGATCTGGGACAGAAAGAAGGAGGAACCCTAAGTTCGACATCATCGTCTAGATGGATATTTCTTACCATCTCCTTGTGATGCTTTAGGTAGTGAATAATTCACAGAAACCTGAGTGGATTGAGCTATGCTTTCTTGATATTTTTTCTTTATATGACTAAATGATTCATTTCAGTGGCTTGTCTCAGTTTTTAGAAAATTAGTCGTTGAATTCATAGATGAGGTGAACTCATAGATTATAACGTGAGCTTTTCTCTGTGTCATTCCTTTTGTTTGTGCAATTACAAAATAAAGCCTTGTCAAGGAGCATGATTTATGATGCTGTCTCCAAGCAGGACATAGAATGTTAAACAAGGAGACTTGTACAATCAACTAAGCTATCAACAATGATATGGCTTCAAAAGAGGGAAGAATAGGAAAAATGAAATCTATAAAAGAAAAAAAAAATGATTCGAGGAACAAACTGCATGAAAATAACAGAAACCAGAAGAGCAGAACATCCAGAAAAGAAAACCCTGATGCTAAAAAGCTAAAAAGTAAGTAACCCAAGATCAACAGATCCATCTGAAGAAAGAAGAGAAGAAACCATCCCAAGAAAGAAGGGAAGGATTCGTCTCAAGAAAAAGAAGAGAAGAATCCATCTTCGGATAGAAGAAAAGAGAAAGAATAAGCGATCCATCTCGAGGAGGAGAGAAGAAAGGAAGGAGGGAAACATTGCCAACAGACATCATCCATCTCAACAAAGAAGAAAATAATCCATCTCAAGAAAGATAGAAACGGTCCATCCGAAGCTCACAAAAGATATTGTATGCACTACCACAAGAACGATTACTTCATGAGATAATACAAGTCTGTGATTGCCAGAAATCTCCCGTGCCCAATAACATCACGAGTGGATCTGTGTCAACAATATATAAAAAAACAACGCAGATTACCAAAGTGAAAGAACAAAAGCCAGCTTAGCATTCTCCTCGTGTCAGGTAATGGAAAGTAATGACATTTACCTGCATAATGCATAGGCAACAAATTTCGGGGAAATTGAGATTGAACCAATGAAATCAGGGAGTACAAATGACAAGTTACCAAAACTAAAGCAATCCATTCAAAACACTAAGCCAGAATAATTAAGATCATACTCTCATGAAACCACTAAAAACAGCAGCACATGGAGCAGTGGCACAGCGATCAAGCCACACATACCTCAGGTCCAGACACAGCGAGCACTCGGATTCACCATGACAACTCCGACACACATCGAAGCTCTGGACCAACTTCAGGATGCAATTCGGCCATGACAAGGAAATTCACATTTCTAGCTCTTACATTAGGGAATGTTTTTTAGTTATAACAGCAGTACAGTACAGATATCAAACCAACTCAAACGGATGCAGTACATATATATATATATATATATATATATATAAGAAGAGATGTTCACAGTTGATACAATGATGTATAGATGACTGTGGATTTATTTCTATTATCTGATGACCGGCTATCCATCTTCAGTCTATCAAAAGCATATTAAGTTTGCAAGCAAAAGAGAGCAACAATACAATAAGGAACCTGTATTAACTATTTCGTCACTATCAATTCTAGCATATCACTGATCTAATGACTTGGATATAATAGGCCTAGAACCATGACATAAAATGTTTATCGCAAGTTAAATCGAATCCATGGTGTTCAAATAAACTTCACAGTCATTTCATTCAAATGTCCCACTGAAATTGATCGAAAATCAAGCTTTCAACTCCTCCATCGACAACAAAGAAGGCTATTAAACTTTGTTTTTCTTTCCTTCTGCTAATTTGATAATCCACATTCATATATCCAACCCCCAGTCGGCTAGGTCACCGCCTCCATCCTGTTCATTTGCCATAAAAGCAGACATGCTACAAGAATAAAGAGAGAAATAGCTGATCTCGAATATTTCATGGTATTTATATTTAGAAGGATGTATGATTGAGTTGACCATCTTTTGGTTCTCATCACAGGTATAACAACCAACTAGGTTTAACAACATAATAAACTAAGCAGGTCAAACCAACCCCAAACAACTATGTGCAAAGCGGAAGAGGTTATCCAGTATCAGGCAGAAAACATTGAGAAGAATTAGTCTATAATGCACACAGATGATCTAAACTAAGCTATGCATAAGGTCAACGTGTCAATGTTCAGCAAACTAGATCAAGCAGGTGGTACTGATGGTACTAATAACAATTACACTTACATTCAGCAACCTAAATAAAGCAAGTGGTACTGATCCCACTTATAGGTCATCATTCAACAGCCTGATAAAGCAGGGCCGATCGCTGATGCCTAAGCTAAAAGATGTTAGAACCATATTCTGATAAGCAGCCCCGTTTAGCATCCTGTTCACCTTCTTCAGGAGGCCATCCAAGCCTCCAACTAAATTTTCCCTTGCAGCCGGCTTCATCCCATCAGATGGCCCTGTCTCTTTCACTGACATAGTAGTCAGAGTAGATATCATCCTCTCACGACTCTCCCTTATGTAAGGAAGAGGAGGTATTGGATGAGGAGAGCATGCAATTGGAGGTAGATAGTGGAGATGGTAGTTTGCAAATGGTGGCCCAAAGACACCAGTTTTCTGCATCAGTGCTTTTGGCAAACAAGACACGAACACAGCTGGTCTCTTTTAGCAACTCCGTCTCTGATTCTATCACAACTCCATACTTGGGAAAAGTAGAAATTAGTTCGCTATGGGAGGGCAAAGGAACTCCTGGGGCAAAAGTCAAGAGAAGAGCTCCAGGGTAACTGTAACAAGTTTCACATCTTTCCTCGTGTGCTTAGATTTGAATTTCTCCAAAGTATTTGTGATGCCCCTGACCAAATCAACCAGAGGTACATCAGCATTTGCACGTTTGCTCTTCTTCCTCTTTCGTTTAGAGTTGCCATTTTGAGAACACCCTGAAAGATTATGGCCAGGTTCCACAGTCCGTTGCCCATTAGTGCCTCCCTTACCCTTCTTATTCATCTTGTTTCCAACTTCAGCTGGTTGCATACAATAAACAGGCTCAGAGCACCGAACTACACTTTCTCCAGTAGCTACAACTTTGCTCTTTATGTTTTTCTTTCCACTGGAATGTTTATGACCCGAGGATCCAAATCTGCTGGTGTTACATTGTTATCTTCATTCTTTCTCATCTTCCTCTTCCGCCCAGCCTTGCCTTGTTCAGAACAACTTCTGGAATCAGGGGTTAGGCCTGTCTCTACTTGCAAATCAGCAGCATCTTTCTTATCCGTCCATCCCCCCTCAGATTTTCCCAGTTCAGAGCTATTATTGTCAATCAGCTTGTTTGGAGATTCTATACTCACCTGACAGCATTCATTATGGTGCTTCTGGTAGGTTAGGAAGTCAGATCCACTTGAGTACATTGAGCTTCTGTATTTAATGAAGAAGCTCTTAATCATCTTTGCCGATCGGTTCCATTTTAAATGAAGTGGATTTCTGGCCGTGCAAAGTAATTCTAAAAGAATGTCAATGACAGATGTGCTCTCAATTCCAAAACCAGGATTACTAGTATCCTCTTCCTTATCAACGGCCTCCGAGTCGCACCTCAATAAGGATGAGATGTCAGAATTTAGAGCCCGAGATGCTTCAGCAGCCTTCCTAGGCGACTTCACCTCACCACTCCTCGGCGAGTCAAGAGTGTTGGTATATGCACCCAAGCAAGTGTAAGGAGGTGACAAGTACTTGCTCTTCTTCCGCTCCCGTCTACCTGAGCCAGTATCTTCTTGGGCCTCAACACCACAATCATCCGCATCCAAATCTTTCACCTTCTTGATCATCTGATTCTTCACACCCTTTACCTTCTCCTCCACTGTAAATTCATCACCATCGCTGAGCTCAACTGTATCCAACTCGATCCCAGCAATCAGTGCAGCCATGCTCCTTTTTTTCTGCCTCTTGTGCAAGTTATCGTCCGATGTTTTGAAACCTTTTCTGACCCTGCTCCCGCTGATCCAACATTCGCCATCTCCCTCCTCATTGCCATCGCCGAGGTCTCCTGGTGGCACGTCAAGATCAATCTTGTCCACCAGCTCCATTATCTCACGGCGAGGGTGGTACCCAGGCAAACCAGCAGTCCATCCTTTGGCGAAAGCGATCACCCAACTTCTCAAAGCTGCAACTTGTAACACATCGGCCATCGTAACATCACAAGCCACGTCTTGGAGATGCTCGAGGAACTCCAAAGGCTGAAAGTTCGAGACCGGAAGTCTCCCGGCTGGACATTCGGCAGTCTTCCCTCCGGCCTCCGGCGGAACACAGCCGCAAGTGAGCTCCAACTGGAGGCGGCGCCTGATCTCATCCAAGGCGCCCTCGACGGCTGCGACGAAGCTCTTAGAGCTGCTCTGCCTCGTCATGCGATGGAAGTCCTCGACGAAGGGCTTCAGCTGTGCTGGCTCGCACCAGGCGAAGGCACCGCTGCCGAAGCAGTAGACCAGCAGGAGGGAGACGTCGCTGAGGTGGGCCTTCTTGGCATCGATGGGAGCGCTGGAGGGATCGGAAACCAGCGCCGGCCACCAGGGATGGTTCTTGGTCTTCCCCCACACGAGATCGCCGACGGCGAAAGGGATTCCTTCCGGTGACCCGCCGGTAAGCGATCCTAGACCCATCCCCCCGTTTCCAAAATGCGCATCCACATCAGCCTTAGCTTCGGTTCCAGAGGGGGTTACCGGAGCCGAGTTCACCGCCACGGAGGCGCCGTCTCCAGAAGCGTCCGGAAGATACCTAGATTCGGGGAGTCGCCGCTCGGATGGAGCCGGTGGCGGTTGGGGAGAACCCGAGCTTTGGGGTTGGGCCAGCGACTCGCCGGACATGGGCTCGGTGGCCTCTAGGGTTTCCATCCCTGGGAAGAAGGTTGAGGGAGCAAAGTGGGCGCTGCAGGGGATACAGGGCACAAGAAATAGACGAGAAAGCGGAAGACAAAATTACCTAAAACTTGAGGGGGTTTTCCGAAAAAATAAAAAGAAGAAAAGAGAGGAATTCGAACAACTGGACGCAGGACGAGCGCACCCCCTCTGAGTTCGACGGACTGCCGTCGGACCCACGAGCGCAGAAGTGGGAAGTGTCTCTGCGGCGGCTTGAATCAATCACAAAGGTGCACGAGGAGGGGTAGGTGAACAAATTACATTTCATATTGAACATTAGTAGAAAATAGCAGAACAATGACTGCCTAGAAAACACATTCAGCACGAGCTTGTCAATTATCAATCCAAGGATTCAAATACCGGTCCGTATCATCACAAGAAGTAGTAAATTTAAATAACGAACAAGGAAGAGAACAAGAGAGAGAGAACGGAAGATCGGCCAGGGAAGGCACAGCGAAGAAGACCCATGTTAAGTTCTTTCCGGGCAGCATCAGCCACCGGCGGCCAAGCCGAAAACAAGCAGACCAAACAACTGAAGCAGAAATTGCTACGACAAATCTCTATGTCGTATCTGAATCTTCTATTGTACGGTGGTGTCAAGGAGGGAGTGATAGAATAAAATCACAGGATGAAGCAACCATAAAACAAATAATATTCATATTCTACAGTAGCATAATATTATCAGTGTAGTCTGTATGCAGTAAGAAAAGTACTTTCGTTCAGGGGCAACCATTATACAAAGTACTAAGTTATTGGTTCAAGAAAAATAGTGTCTTTGAAACCAAGAGGACATCTCGACCATTCAATAAATGATAATAATTTATTTTGCCAAAAAAAATTTACAGATCAAATCATCAATTTTGAAGCTCTCCCCATCCTTTGACCAAAAATAATTAAGTAATTTCTCAAATACTAACAATAACTTAGTCATGAAAGATTGATCCATTATTCATTTCCATGATTTACGGTCGAAGCTTACAGCTAACCTGCAATCTAAGAGCACCCCCCAATTAGCCAACTGAACTTTTTGCTCCTCCTCAAACAAGGACAGCTAACCTGCAATCTAAGAGCACCCCCCAATTAGCCAACTGAACTTTTTGCTCCTCCTCAAACAAGGTTCCGTTTACGGCAGTGAGAACTTTATTCACAGGAATGTAACTCCGGTGTTCAATTCACATAAACTCCAAGTCATCATTCTGCTGTTCCAGAACAATTGTAGCCAGGGATCGTCGGTAAGCAGTGGATCTCATATTTCTGACGAACACAAAAATCTCAGCCTCTGCTGTTTGAGTATCGCATGATTGTTGTCCTCTCAGCATTGCAAGAAGCCTTGCTTCACAAAAAGCTTCTGCCACTGGCTTGGAACTGTTGAAATAATTGAAGCAAAGATTAATCACACACTGAAGAACATCATTAAGCATAAAACATGAATGGATTTCCAATATAACCATAAATGGCTCCATACCTCCCACGAACAAACCCAGTTGTAACAAATCCAATGGGCCACCTAAATGTCTGCAAGGCCAAAGAGTCTTCACAATCTTGCAGCTCCCATTTGCCAGAATTTTGCTCTGTGAAACAGGATTTTACAAAAGATTGAGGAACTTGAAGTTCTTCAAGATCCTCCTCTCCCTCTGATCTGCACAAGAAAAAGATGATGTTTTATAAGGATGGCCTGTTAATGGGTTATGCTTTCAACTTCTGAAAGGTCATGCAATTAATTGTTGACGTAAGCATTCATATCATTTAACTGGCACTGCATTATGGACAACAAAACCAACAGCAAATTAGCAAAAAAAATAGACTCCGGACTATTTCAAATAAGATAAGACGGGGTAAATTTGTTTCACGAATAGGCATGTGATGCATCACAAACATATTTTCCATCAAACCGAGAATTTCATCATTTATTTTTACATCTTCACCAGCAAAAGGATCAACAACACATGATCTCCACAGATTAATAAAAAGTAAAGAGTAATCAATCTCATAAAAGATGCATGAGAACTGAAATACTTGCTGCAACAAACGTTGCTGCTCTGGAACTACATGTTTTATCCTGTGAAATTGGTGGTTATCAAATCTTCGAACTGAAACACTTGCTGCAGCAATTGTTGCTGCTCTGGAACTACATGATTTATCCTGTAACATTGGTGATTATCAAATTTTCATACAAGTAAACATATAGGACAAGATAACTGAAGAACAAAAGCAAAGGACTCTTAAGTTGTTGCATAAGAATTGCTGAACTTCCATAATCACATGCATTTCGAATGTGCAGGCTCACATATTTGGATGTGGTGCATCTGATTTCCAATTTCTACATTGGGTCCAGGGAAGAAGATATAGATTGGCTGGAAGTGTCACCAAGATCAGCATGATAACATTCAACAAATAACAGAAAATTCCACAGTATAGAGAACCTTTTATGGTAGGCAATATGGGAACATTCGTTAAATCATGAACAATACAATGAACTTCCAAGTCCGCAATTGTCAGCAATTGTCACTAGTGATACGGGTGATTTTGCACCAAAATAATAAATTCCCAAGTAATTAGAATCAGAATGAAAAGAGGAGGGAGCTTTTTGGATGTATGAACCTGGATGTCCATCGTGATAGGTCTGTCAAATTTGGTGCACAAACGATTGCCCCATCTTCAAAAACACCCTCCTTATATGCATGAAGCATAACTCTTACAAAGCAAAGTTTGCTGTCAGCATGCATCACATTGCCACTAATTTTGACCCAATCAAGTGTACTGTTTTCCGCTATTTGTTCGTCGGGTAATATAAGCAAGTTTCTGCAACCAAGCTTTTTCAAATACCAGTCCAAGACTTTGGATGTTCTTGCTATAAAACCTGGAAATACAACAGCAGCTTGACGCTCAGGTGATGAAGCTTTATCTTTGGAGTCCACATCTAAAATGGAATTTTCAGGAATTATTCCAGAAGAAATCTGAGCATCCATCATCATAAAACCTCTTAAGATGTTTGGTCCTTTAATAACTGTAGATACTATGCTATTCCATGGGGAAGGTATTGGAACTCTTGAAGGTCTCACTGCAAGAGGACGGAGCTCAGATGCAGTATCGAACGCAGCGGCTTCATCAGCCATGAAAGATGTGTACGCTTTGCAATCAGGAAAATCAAATGGAAAAGATGGTAAGCCACTCTGCAACAAGAGAGATCTTATCATATTCGGTCACAAAGTTAAAACTGAGGAAAACTAGACATTAAAAAAAATGATAATAGTAACCATAAATATATCAGAATGAATGTAGAAAAGACTAGGTGGTGGCCAAGATTTTGTTGATAAAACAGAGTGAGCAAAACTTTGATAAAGAACTTCTCTAACTGAAATGGAAGAAAAAAGAGATTGAGATATTTCTTTTATCCAATTGTTTCGAGAGAAAAAAAAAACAGATCAAAATTTTCAAACAAATAAAACGGCAGATGCTGCTCAATATACTAACATTTGCTTCAGGCTGATAGAAACATTAAAAAAGGGCAAGCCTGGTGCACAAGGTTCCCTTCAGTGCAGAGTTTCAAAAGGTCAATGCATGCAGCCCTACCCCTGCAAGCAAAGTCACTATTTCCATGACTCTAACCTAGAGTGAACATCCACATCAAACTCAAGTGATAACTTGAATCCTTTTTATTTGTTACAAGTATGAAAAGCCAGCTTATTCTTATTATCAATATTACCAAGAATCCTAAGCAAATGCATATCATTCACTTACATTTGATGCAACCCACCGCCTCTCTCTCAAGCCAATTGCGTGACACCCATGCGAAACCAACAAAGTCCAAAATGTCTTAACCCAACTGAGTGGTAGGATAATAGACCACCTGCCAGAGATCTCACATTTAGTAACGAACTGGCCACTAGAAGTTAATAGCACAAGCAAAATAGCCTTCAGAACAAGGCAAAGGACAAGGGTTATTTTGAAAAAAGCACAGATAGATACAAAATTGTGTAAGAGAAAATAAAATAGCATGCATCTATCATGGACATAATCTAGACAAGGATGATATGATTACCATAGCAGGAAATTGATAGTAAGGTAGCATCTCACCCCATACAGTAGCTACCATAGTCAGCATGTTTTAGAAGCAAAATAGGGCAGGTTCGGCTTGGACAATCTTTTACTTCAGTTGATGCACCTGCATGACTGGAAGGCTCAAGGTAGAAGTCCTTTAAGCGCCTATCATGCTTCTCTTTGCAAATAATGCTTTCGGGAACAGGAGGATTTAAGTTATTGCTGCAATCCCACAAACTTATACTATCAGAGAGGAAAATGCCATTGGTTTCAGGTCTTGACCACAATGAATCTTCTCCCTGAAAATAACCCTCAAGGATGGTAGAAAGCTCGTTATCTGTAACTTCAGTTCTGCTAGATGGCAAATCTCGTGGATCATGAACTGTTAAAGATAAAATTGCATGGGAGGGAAGTTTCTCCGCATGGCAAAGGAGAATAGATTTCTGAACTTGTGAGTTGCTGCAAGGTGTAAGACTTGATTGATTTAATAGAGAATTATCTGCACTACTACATGACCTGCAAAGAATATACGACGTACTGTACTCATTGCAAAGATTAAATTGATAAATAATTGATAGATTCAAAACTCCGTGTCAGTGGCAACAAAAACTTACTGGGACACAGGATGTAGAATCTTCTTTATCATTTTTATTGCCTTGGACCCCATAACTTCTAATCTTGCAATTTGCCCCTCAAGCGTAAAGCATCTGACATATACACCACAATCATGCATCTGAACAAATGAAAACAGGGGATACAGTTCTCATGAATGCCATTAGAGATTCAAGCTGGTGCACATATCCACTTGAAATTTTAGCAACCGAAGATTATGTACTGTTAGCAATCCAAGAGCATTAATCTGTTTGGGACCACAAAGTTATTCCAAGGACAACAAATGCATCTGCCGAATAAGAAAAAAATAAAGAGAATGACACAAAACAGCATATCATTTGAACGTTGGTAGCACATCTGCTAAGTGAACCAAACAAAGAGGATATGTGGATGACATTACATCATAGGATATGGATGCATCTATTAACAGGTTTATCTAATTAAAAGAATAGGATAGAGACATCATATAGTTTATTGTACTGGGGCACCAGAAAAGGAGAGAGAGAGAGAGAGAGAGAGAGAGAAATGGGAGAGAAGAGAAGTTGCTTAATGGTACCTGTTTCTGACATGCATTATCTATTACACCAAAACCTTCATTGAAGGCAGCAGCATGTATCCATATCCACAATTTTCTAATCGGCGAACCACACTCATCTTTATAAGTGCTGACAGAGCTATTGGAAACTCCATCTTTCTCAGCACTAACATGATCAATATCTCTTAGGAAGGGTTGCCACATGTAAATAACTGGAGATATCAAGTTGGAAACTGGAGCTTCAATATGATAAAGCTGCAGAATGACAATGTTATAATTCTTTCAAGTATGGACCTCTTGGAACTGAATCAATCATGCTCACAAAAATTACAACCTACCATAGCTTTTCCATAGCAAACTCCATGTGCAACCTGGTTAGATAGTTTTTCTGGAGCAGTTGAAGGTACATAAGGTGATGGGAACAAAACCATTCTCAATACAGCCAATATGGAGTCCTGAACACATAGAAGGGGTAAAATCTTTTTAAAGGAGTTAATTGTAGAAGCAATGTTCAGTAAAAGAAAAAATCATGTGAAGTAAATGGAAATGAGATGGATGGATTTAACAGCCGAAATTCATAAAAAGAAAGAAAATGCCTGCCTCTGGACCCTCTATTTGGATGGGAAGACAATAACTAGCATCATGCAAGAGTGCACCATATTTGAACCATTTCAATGCAGCCCTTGAACCTCGTCCTCTGCATAAAACCATAATATAAATGTATATTTTAAGAAACTCCATTAAACTTCAAAACAATCAGTATCAAATGAAATTCATGAGCATGTCCTATTAATAATAGTGAGATTGATAAGTAACGATAGAATATTCAAGTAAAAACATGGTTCTATACGGAACATGAATACAGACAAAACATGTCTATCACTATGCAGTTGGCAAAACAAGGAAACTCTAAGCAGAACCTTGATTCACACCATAACATTATTCTAAAATAAAAAATGATTTGATCATTTTTTCTTCTGTCACATAGTTTCCAACATGAAAAGAATCTGGCCTTCTGCTTCTGTCACATAGTTTAATTCTACACAAGTCCGATGATTGTACAACTGGATGAAAAGATTTACACCACTTTTGCCACCATGTTTTATCCTGTTAAACGTATCCTCATCTAGTTTGGCAGCCTCCTGCATAAACCTAAGGAATATATATTGTTTCTTTCTAGGAACTTCATGTCACTCCTAACTCTAGGTTGTTCAAATGTAACGTCACTCATATTGTTTCTTTCTAGTACTTTAGTATGATTTTCTCTGAAAAATTAGGAACTCAACAACAATAGAAGTGCAGCAGAACACAAAATTTGCCGAAATTTTATCTTCCCCACCCAAAATGTTTGAAACCAAAGGAGACATGATACATTAGACAGGACGTTTACCTGCCATGAAGCCCCAGAGGAAGGTAAAATCCCCAGCGCTTCACCATCGTGAACCGCTTAGCATGCCACAGATGAGTCCTCAACCTCTTCGTACCATCTCCCGCGGTACAAAAGCCGGAAGACGGATTGCTTCGGAACTCCATCCTCCGACGAGTCCTGCGGGACATCTTCTTGGTCGTCTGAACCTCTTTATCCTCGGGCAGGATTCCATCCTCGAACCCCAGCTTCCTTCTCTTGGGGCGGCCATGATTCTTGGTGGAGGCTCTGTGGCCGGTGGTTCGCCTCCGCTTGTCGCGGCGAATCCGGAAGTCGTGGTTCAGTCGGGTGGAGATGATGGAGTGGAGCGAATCGAGCTCGGCAGCTCGGGATTCCGCGAACTTCTGCACGTTTAGGGTTCGAGGAGGAGGAGCAACGGCGGAGATGATGGTAGAGGGTTTGGGATTCTCGGGGGCTTTTGCCATTGTCGACGGATGGGAGAGACAAACCCTTCAACCCTACAACTATTCTTCCTGGTTGATATAGGAGCTTGAGTTCTTGAAGCCGCCCTTGTGAGAGGGGTTACTGTTTAGAGTTTCCGAGTTCCGGGAGACCGTGTCGGCTTCGGCGTTCGGATCGCAACGAGCTGGTCCTGTATATGAACTTCGGCCCGTCGACAAGCAGAACCCTTTCAATGTTGATGTCAGCCTAAGATTCAACAAATCACAGGCCCAAATAAGCCCGAATCGAGATGGATGTCTTTAAAGTATTGGATGCTAAAATGGGGCTTTCAGATCCGCGAAGGACCAGAGCCGTGAAATCCTACTCTCCATAGGATCGAGTACAGAATGTGGAACGTAAAATCCTACCCAAAATGTTTGAAACCAAATGAGACATAGTACATTAGATTGGACGTTTACCTGCCATGGAGCCGAGCTCGACAGCTTGGGATTCCGAGGAGGAGCAACGATGAGATGGGAGAGGGTTTGGGATTCTCGAGAGACATTGCCAGATGAGACGGATGGGAGAGACAAGAAACCCTACAAGTATTCTTCATCGTTGATACACAAACTTGAATTCTTGAAGCCACGTCATGAGAGGGGTTACTGTTTAAGAGTTTCCGAGTTCCGTGTCGTATCGATGTTCAGATCAGAACGAGCTGGTCCCGTATATGTACTACGACCCCTCGACACTTGGTCTTGAGCCGAACCCTTTCAACGTTGAACCTGATGTCAGCCTAAGATTCAACACGTCTCGGACCCAAATAAAGCCCGAATCCAGACGACCATCTTCAAGGACGCACTATAAATTGGGGCTTTAAGATCTGCGGACCATAGCCATGAAATCAGAAATATTTCTCTTAGACACATGCTTACAAGATATATCTACTTGGGAACTCTTGCGACTTTGAACCACATAATTTTCACTATCTGCTGCATTAAGACGGCTTTGTAGCCAGAATATTAGCAGAAACATGTACTTGTACTACAAGTGACGTTGGAACGCACCATATAGTTAGAATCCATTATTGTTTAATCAGGCACAAGAGGGCAAGATAATGGTAAACAAGGAGTCTCACCACCAATTGGACGACTAAAGCAGACAGCTTCTTCCTCATTATAAACGAGGAGTCTCACCGGTCTGCCGGCTTTTGGAATATGCATCAACAACAACCATCCATTAGTGTGGACCAAACATAAAGATTACAGAAGTAAACATTATACACATTTTTCTACACCAGCCTATTCAGGGTCCTTTGACATCCAGCGTACACAGACCAGCAGCTAAGTTGCTTCCTGCAAACACAACAGAAGACGTACAGCCAGACATTTCCAGAGTTACATGGACCAACAATAATATCAAGTTGCACAGCACCACCATCTTTAATTACAGGGGTAAATAAGGGCAATTGTAGCACTTGATTTTGGTAGCAAAGAAAATTAACATTTCACACTAATCCTATGCTTACACCTGCCAGAAGCATGAGTCGGTTTCACTAGTGGTTAATTAGTTATTCAACCTTGTGGCTTCCATCTTGATGCACTACTGCAAAGTATTAAGAAAGTAGACATAAGGAACCGTGATGAGAGCAAGAAAAAGATACATAAGACACAAGTGTGGTGAGTGAACGAGCAAGGAGCGGAGACATAAGACAGTGTGAGAAGAGACGGGGCTTACAGATCAGTCAGCATTGTGCGACTGGTCATGCTCGATGAAATCAAGAGCCTGCTCCTTGGAGACCACATTCACATGGCTCACTCTGTTCTTATGCGTCACGCCATAGATCTTGTCAGCAACTTTCACAAGCTCTGGCCTGAACGTGGTAGTTATGAACTGGGTATTTGCCATGTCAGCAAGACGGCGGATCATATCTTCACACCAGAAGTTAAGAACCATTACAAACACAAATCAACCACAATAAACAATTATTGGAGGACAAGTTCCATGTGCATGAATCCTAGCATGCATTTTTGCATATGCATGAAAGCAAGGAGAAAATGTAGTTCAAGGATACTTCCAACAGCAGTTCTGTACTGGGGGTCTAATGCTGCATCAATCTCGTCAAACAAATAAAATGGAGCAGGATCACACCGCTGGATAGCAAAGATCAGAGTCAGCGCTACTACAGTTTTCTGACCACCAGAAAGTTGCTTCATGGATTGGGTTTCTCCTTGACCAGTAAAGGAAACCTAGGTGAGGAGAAGAAATGTTCAGTAACAGTTGTAACATATTCAAATCTCATCATTTAAAGTTTACCTACAAGGAACTGGATGAGAAAGAGTAACAAGATCAAGTAAGCAACTTTAGAAAAAACAGTGCAATTTAAAATAAGATTATAAGCATTTCTTGAGAAGTTTGTAGGCCAGCAATTAGATACTAAAGAAACATCTAGAGATGAGTTCTAACAGAAATTCGACCAGAACTTATGAGATACAAAATTAGGCCAGTTCAGTAAGTATAAACGTAAAGGGGACTCATACCTTCACTTTGACACCAATATACTTTTCAACCCTTCCTTCGGGATCTGGTTCACGAGGTCCATCCTCGCCATGATCATCATCACCGAGATCACCATCCTTCAAAAGAAAAAGGAGAGATAAGAGAGGGAAAGATCCTTCCATAAGACAAAATCATGCTAATGCAAAAAATTTCTATAACTGAAAAGAAAAGTAACTCTGGTACAAATAGGAGGTCAACAAGTACCAGCATCAGCAAAAGACCTAAAGGACAAAATTCCAAGCATATCCAACTACTAGAAACATAATCTTCAGATACTTTATTGCCAGTATGGAGATTTACATTCCTATTATCCAGAAGAAGAAAATTTCTATAAAACACATTCAGCCACATGATAACACTGTTCAGATGTTGAATACCACATGCTTTTATTCCATTATTCCATGCCTGAAACTTAACTATTAAATCAGATTAAATGCTAAATAATTGACAATATGTTGAAACTTCCTTTTTTTTCTTTGGCAAATCCATTTTGCTTCCATGATACAAAACAAAAGCCAGCAACAGGCTTTCATTCCCACATTTATTCATACAGCTGATCTATCTTGAAACTAACAGGTAATGTAGACATCATTTTGACTCAATACACCATTGATCTATCAAGCAATTTGCTCTGTTAACTCCATAATTAAATTATGTGCACCATATTTCAACACAAGCATTAAGTGTTTAATCCATGCTAAGAAATCATTTTAATATTTATACCCAACCTCCTGCATAAAGTAACTCTTAAGCCAATCAACAATCACAGATCAACTTTCCATCCTACATAAAGTAATTCTTAATATTATCTTTCAAAAATATGAGCATTGACACTCAAATCCTCACATGCTTATCATATTTCTTTCCTCAGGTAACCAATGGGGCTTAAGCTTAGGAGTTGGTTTATCCCTTCACCTAAGAGGCCTAATCTTTAAGCCTTGAGGAAGAGGTTTCTAAAGTACATGACAGACAAGCTCTTTCCTGGTGGAATTTTCCCATCCATCTCCATCCTTTTCTATTTAGAGAAGTTCATATGACTGTGCAGAGAACCATGTAAGAAAAGCATTATATTATACACCAAATGCAGCTCGGTGGAGGATGAAATGTCAATGTATTTTAAACAAAAAAAAAAGATCAAAGCAAGGCACAATAATAAACCAATAAGCACTCTAAAACTTGAGAAAAAAGAAACTAGACCATACAAAAGCTAGACACATTATAAATGAAATAGGTTAAAAATAAAATTAAATAAAATGAGCACAAAACCTTTTTCTTCATCATAACCAAGTAGCCATGGCCACCTTGCACAAGCTCAGAAAATACTTCTCGAAAATGTCTTGCCACACCTTTGAATGTCCTTTCTATCGATTCATCCTTCCGTTGATCCAACACTGCAATAAGCTCTCTGATTTTCTGCAAAATACAATGATTAAAAACTCATGCTAGTGTGGTAGAAAATATTCAAATGATACTTTTAAGCATAAATCCAACTTAGTGCATATGAAGGCAATACCTGATCACCAGCATCAAGTTCAGCTCGTCTTATCTGTAGTTGTTCACGCTGCTCTGTGAAGTTAATATATTGGTCAAGGGCCTTCTTATTGACATGGCTAAACTGCTTTAATTGCTCATTGCATGCATGAAGTAATTTCTGCAATTCTTTAATATTTTTCCTTTTATACCTAAAATATGCAGCCAAAAAAGTTAGTTACCCAAGAGCAATGGACAAGTGACAGATAGTACAATAATTATCTGTAATCAGTCTTGGAAAGAGCATCAATGAGGTTAGAAAGAATTAAAATGTGATCCCACAACCAATATTCAATTTGGCGAAGCAGATGAGATGGACAACAAATATACCACATAATTAAAAGCACTGATTTTACTTTCAGTGGCACAGATGGGTACTAACAGTCTAACAGCCTACCAGTATACAAGCCAAACAATTTCATGCAGTCTGATCCCAAATTGCACTTGCAGTTGAACCGGGCAATAAAGTCTCATCTGCAGTGTTGCCATCTCCTCCTCCCCCCATCTGTCCCTCCATCCACCAATTTCTCTTGTCAGTGAGGTACCAATCATACCAGTATGACCACCAATCGGAATTGGACTAGACCAATTTTCTAATCCTTGAATGAAAGTCAAAACACACTATATGGTACACCTGTTTCATATGAGTGTTCAAACCATACATATATCAATCCAAACTATCGATCCTGTACTGAGTGTTCAACCCATACATACCAACTCAAACAACAGATCCTATACTGAGTGTTCAAACCATACATATACCAATCCAAACTATAGATCCTAAACTGATGAGTAATAACATGTAAGCTGGCAAACTCAGAGAAAGCTGGCATACTCGGAGAAACAAAAATATTGACAACAGTGGGGCTGCAAAAGCTACTAAGCATTGCACACAATGCAAGTATTTATTTTGGAAGGTTCAAGAGATTTCAAAAGCAAGAAACTATTGCAACACAAGGGATCCATGTTTCATCTCGGAAAGAAACTTACGTATCAAAGGCATCAGATGGCAATGAGCCCAAATCCCTGATTTTTTTCATGCAATCATCCTGTTTCGTGAGAAGGATATTCCTTCTGCTCAACAATTGTTCCAACTCTTTAGCTTCATCTTGAAGTGTGCGCTCATATTGATCTTCATGCATCTGCATCACAAACAATGGCTATGATATATACAAATGCCACAAAATCGTAACATTGTTGTAAGCATATCTGACCTTTAGACTTTCTTTTGAAGTTTTTATATCTTGCATTTTTTGTGTGAGACCATCGATATTCTTCAAAACACCTGCAAGAAACTGTCTTCATTTAGAAAGAAGTACACGTTACAGACTAAGAAGAGAAAACAAACAATTGCAATTCATGCCTTCTAGCTGCTTTTTCAGTTTATCAATAGACCCTCTTGAACTCTTCAGTTCCTGCCTTTTTAATTCAGCTTCCATAGGCAAGGTCTCAGAATCTGCAGACAATATGACGCCTTCTAACTCCTGCTGTCGCCTTACGAGGTTTGTTGACAAATTTGTCTCCAATTCCTCTTTTCTTGTCTCAATCTATACAAGATATTGCTAATTAGAAGCTACAAAAAGATAGATGGCCCATTTCATGATATTGGAAGCTTTTACTAATCAGGTATACAAACCTCAATTCGATTATTTTTACAAGCCAGAAGTTTCTCTTTCAATTCTGTAATTTCAGGATTTAATCTTGAAAGAAGATCCCTTTCTTCGGGTGTTAGTTGATCGATAAGCTCGGTGCCCATTTCAGCTTGTTTCATTGCAATACCAGCTTGTATCTGATCAATTTGGTTATGGGCATTTGTAAGCAATTTTTCCTGTAGGAAGACACCATCTAATACCATTAGGTCCAGATAAACAAGAGCTACCTAAAAATTCATTGCCAACAGGAATACAATAGACAGTAAAAAATATATAAGAGGAACCTTTTTTTCAAGAGCTTTACAGATTGACTGCTTCTGTTTAGTCGCATTAGCAATGTCATTTTTAAGCTGCTCCAATTCTGACTTGACATGACCATGGTGAGCATCCATTTTCTGTTGCTCACTAACTAGCTTGGTGATTTCCTGGTCTATCTGTGTGGGAAGTTAATAGAAAACATTTTCTGCAGCTATATTATAACAATATTTCTAATTGAGACAACGACAATCTCAGATATGATAGAGGCCTAAACCATTCAAGCATTTGTAAGAATATTACTTTTCGAAACATCAAAAGGCATAAACATCTTTTGCCCAATAGCCACTTATCATACAATGCAACAGATCAAATACCACTAGCACCAACCATATCAGAACCCAGTCAAACTACTACCTACCAACCAGCAAGGTACCATGAACGATTGTCATAAATTATATAAAACATGGATTAAAACATCACCTGTACCAGATCGTACAAGCCAACCGAGATGTGGACCGGCTTGTTTCAAACTTTCAATGCAGGCTGCATCTCTTGGTAAGCATGATGTACCAAGCTTATTGAATGGTAAGCAGACTGATTCCAAACTGTATCTAGTCACTTATTATGCTTACTGGCCTGTATAGAACAGTACCCAATTGGAATCCAATTTCAGTTTCTTTCAGTGTCACATAGTTGTCTTTCTTTTTCTAGTTTCTTCTTATTATTCTCTTTCTCTCTCTATCTGTCTCTCCTCATGGACCTTCATCTCGTTGCTGCCTCTCCACTGTGCCACCGCTGCCAACTCCATCGTGCTGCATCTTTGCTTTCACTCCTCATCCGGGTTGCTACCTTCTTCTCCACCTCTTCTGCTTCCTCTTCCTCCTACTGCTGCTCCTCCTTTAGTCAAAATGGTACCACCTATTGTACTGACCAGTTTGACCACCAATTAAAATCGCCACTCAATCAAGATTTAAATTGTAGAGAAAAAAATTTAAATATTGGTTATTGTCGGTATATAGGTGATACTGTATACTAGCCGACCAGCATGGTACAATCAGTATGGCCAGTTCATTCCTCAATACCTTGTCAGAGCACTACATGGTATCATTCCAGACAAGTCATTTCCGGCATATGATGCTAGGTGGACAAATGCTTTGTTACTTTAGTCATCTCTTCTGCCCACCACTGTAACACATATTTGAAATAGATTTACAAATTAACTGCTTCCATTTAGTTGCATTAGCAATGCCATAGCGCACTTAAAATTAACTTAAATCCATTGATCATATATTATTCTCTTCAAAAAAAAATTCAAATTCACCATATTCTCATGCATACTTAGACATTTACAGATGAAAGATTACTTTAAAAAATATCATAAGAATTCAATTAATAAAAGTTGCATAGGTGATATCTTTCATCAATTTTAGGGTCCATATTCTATTCAACACTTGCATTTCCTTTGAATCCCAACAATCCACTTTCTATCCTCTCCTTCCTACATAATTGATTATTTGCATTTTGCATATACCAAAATTAGACAAAGCCAGGAAATTCTGTTCAAATACTTGTGAAAGACACAAGAACGACACCTGCAATCACTAGAAAGATTTTTCCTACCCCAATAAATTATCTCTCATCTTTTCTCATCGTCTCAAAACTCATCTACTTTCCTTCATTCACCTTCTGATTTTTCCCCCTTCAGATACCTTGAGGATTCAATCTATCTACATCCATTGAAGTCCTGCTTCCACAAACCATACATGACAATGACTACATTAATAGATCACAATGGAACAACTAGCATCAAATTGAATAGCATTCATCATAACACTTTTAAAGATGTCTGCGTTGTGCATGCCTCTAGTCAAGTATCATGTGGCAGAAAGAGTTACTCCTTGAGATCTAACAAAGAATAAATGCAATAACCATCCTATTTTAACCTTAGGTTTCAATGTGCAAGTAAAACTAGCAAGAAAATTAATAAATCAGGGTAATCTCTTTTCAACAGTATTTATCCACATGAATGTTGAAGTAATTCAGTAAAATAAGAGTATTAAAAAGACTTTTTAAGGATATCTTTAAGCTTTTTCCCAATCTCATCCAATTCCAAAGTTTTATTGTGGATAGACATCTTGTTTTGCCGAACCATGTTGACAAATTTTAGCTTTGAACGTCTGAAGTCATAGAATCCTCCAGTCATACCACCTTTCTTGCTTACTTGGTCACCTGATGCAGTGCATGATGTCAGAAATCAAATTGATGACAGAATGTGTGCACGGTCAGATTCATACCCTCTAGTGTGATGCAATCAAGACTATTGTTTCTTGCAACACTTGTGGCTACATCCAAATCGCGACATATAACAGTTCTACCAAACACCTGATTAGCAAACCACATCATGTTGAGAATGAACTCGTCAAAGGTAATAAATACAAAAAATGTTTTTCAAGAGATGCCTGTGCCCAAAAATGTTTCCATAAACTTTCAAATGAATGATACTTTTAACAGTATAGAAGATGCACAGTGAATAAAAATCTACAAGATATGCACAAAAAAATTGAAGTGTACAAAATAAATGCAGTGCCAAGCAATGTCATATTGGCTATTTCAGCACATGGTAATACATATTTTTAATATGCACCATTAAACACAGGAGTAATGTCACTTGGTAATTGGTATGACATGATGTGGTATACAACTATACATCATGCCAATGAGGCATCAGCATCCCCCCATACCGTGAAACAGGGATCCTTGGTTGTTATTGATGTAAATCAAAGCTAAATAATAATACCCCAACAATGTTATTGGATACAAAATGAACATTCTGTTCTTCAATGACAAGCTACAGAAGGTCAACAGACAGATAATGAACAGGCAACATGTAAACAACAAAGAACAGACATGATACTTCTGGGATTATATGCTTTTCCTTAATAGAGGTAAAGGTCAAAAAAAATATCAGTGCATCCAAGCACCATGCTGCCAACTGTTTGTCACATTTCTGCTGTTATTCTTGTTGTAAATTTGTAACTATACATGAAAGAAATTTAACGAAGTCTATAAGACCTCTATTAATATAAACATAGACACCACTTAAAGTGAATTTTTTCCAGCATATCACCTTGAAACTTGAGTGCAACATATTCATGCTCTGGGGTCTAGTCACACACCAAATTGAACTTTTCTAGTGTGGCGAAACCTTTTAATTAAAGAGGCAAGCATACAGTAAAAGTGAACATTAAGGATAAAAATAGACTTTGTATCGTATATCCATACTCTTTCAGATTCAACTAAACTGACTAAAATTTAACAAAATTTGATTTAGTATCACATATCCATACTCTTTCTGCTTCAACTAAAATGACTAAAATTAAACAATGCGTCATTCTTCTCTAGTTCAATCACAACTATAACCAATCGAATTCACGTAAAAAGTTTGAACAGTCTATAAAGAGTATCAAGATGACCATATCTCTATAAGGCCATCAGGAAAAAGTCACATTAAGAGTCAAAAGGGGTAGCCCCTATACAATGGTCGTGAATTAGCAGATGCCTCGTGGACTGGTATAGAATGGGATAGACCCTATACAATGGCCCTGCCCACCCTGCATTAGCAGATGCCTCATTGACTGGTTTCATTCTTATTTAAAAGGAAAGAAACAAAAAGAATCAAAAGCTTGACATATACATCACCCCAGAAAATACAGAGGCACCATGGAATTTAATGCAAGCAGATGCTGTGTGCATCAAAAAAAATACATGAGGCAAAATGTACATTAGTTTTTGTAAGGATGACAGATGTACTACCTGTGAAAATGCAGGAGCATAGTCAGATCGAAATTTCAATTTTTTCAACAGTGGTACTACATCAGAACTTTGTGGGTAAGTAATATGTGCGACTTTCACCCTGTTTAGTGGTATAAAAGTTACACGTCCACCTTTC
The DNA here is from genome assembly GCF_036884655.1 of Musa acuminata AAA Group. Lineage (NCBI taxonomy): Eukaryota > Viridiplantae > Streptophyta > Magnoliopsida > Zingiberales > Musaceae > Musa > Musa acuminata. The sequence goes on along the minus strand of NC_088339.1, from coordinate 29,026,400 downwards.
TCTGCAGTAAGGTATCTAATAATCTTAGTTGAAATGTCATCTGTTTCAACGACCACATGGAATAAGCTGCACATCAGAAAATCGAGAAGTTATTATGGAAGTCAAACCGACAAACAACAAGGCACAATCAAAATGATAGAGAGCGAGTTACAAAAATAAAAAATTCAGACCTATTTCCAGCAGTAACTTCAACAGCAGTGAAGAATTTGGGATCACATTCAATTAACTCTAGTATTGGACCAAATACACCTCTAATGTTATGATCCTTGATGATCCTATTCACAGAATTCAATCCTCTTCTAATATCCTGAGTACACAAAGATAGAAAATACTTCATTGATTAAGAAAAGAAAATCAGAATGCTGAATAAGGTCTTCAGACTAAATAAGAACCTTGAAATTAAACTATGCTCATTAAACTGTAGTCAAAATCATATAATCAAGGATCTATAAGAGGGATATAATGCATCATGAGAGGTTAGTAGGTCATTTACCATGACCAAACTCATGAATGTGACTTGTAAAGTAGTATCCAGAATGAGTAGCAATACCATTAAAAATGTAGCTGAAGTGAAAAATGATATGCAAGAAGTCAAAATGCCAGGTTATAAAGTAATGATCAACAATTTATAATTCACTGATACTATCAGTATCTGGTGGTACATACTGGTTCAATGTGGGACAGATATTGAGAGCACCCTTTGTCAAATAATAAGGTGAACGACCAAAATTTCTTACAACGACTTGTTCAACTGGACTTGTTCGGACAAGGGTTTATGCAAATATCAGAAGTGGCCAAGAATTTGAATTTGCTTGGCATGAGCATTTTGAACTTGGCAATAGGTCAGTTACTCCATCGAGTCAAGACAAATGATATCAAAACTAACCTAGTATTGGGCATGGTGAAGAACTCGAGTACGAAAGGACTACTCGTAGACAAGACCTTGGCAATAGGTCAGTTAGCTCTCATGTGCGCCACGCTAGGATCTAATTCTGAGCTAACTAGTCTTGTCCCACCTAGAGCCACCATTATGTTAGCTCCCATATACACCACACTAGGATCTAATTCTGAGCGATATCAGTCTTTGATAAGAATGTCAAGCTATTAAGTGGAGAAGATTATAATATCCAGATTTAATCTAACATCATAAGTGCGCAAGAACTTGAATTAGCTTACAAGGGGCTTGATGGTTCTACCACCAATAATCTGGGCTTACGCATTCTAGGCTAGTTCAGGCTCAACAAAATTAATGGGTTAGCTATCCCATCAAGTTGAATCGTGGCAATTTAAGATGAGACTAAAGTTAGCGACCCATGGCTCAAAAGGACTCAAAGAAATGATATTGTCATACAACCCATTTTTTTCCGCTTTTTCTTTCTCCTTTTTACCCCCTAGTGGCTGCCTATGCAGTCATTGGTACACTAGACCACACCAACACACCATACCCCATCCATCTAATAGAGTGTGGAACAAGGTAGTATTTGACTCATTAATTAAAATTGTCATGTAAATAATTTTATGATTTTTGAAACAGTATCCCTTTCATTAATCCATAACAGATCCACATACCACATCCAGCAGCAACACATTTGCTGCAATAATCTGATCAACTATTCTTATTCACCACATCAAAAAGATGATCAATCTCATCTCAAAGTATAATATATTTATCACTTAATATAAATTTCAATTGTGCATAACGAAAAAAAATAGTATGGATATAGAACAAGACATATCCTTCTCATCAACTTCAGTCGTGAATCTAAATTGCTCAAGTACTTGTACCTGCTCTTTCAAATTGCTTTCAAAATTTACCATCAGAACAACAGAACTTTTAGCATACTGTTCTAGAAGATTAGTTTACAGATCATTAAGTTCATTTCTAGCTTTCCTATCAAATCCAGGATAAGTACACTTCTCTGTAATCCAGAACTGATACCATAGAGATGGCTCTAACATAGACTGATCTAATTTCACGAGGATTATCTTAATTGAACATTAAAAAGAAAATTTTTGGCAACAATGGGGCCCAAAATTATAACCATATATTGTTTTAGAAAGAACAGCCACTACTTGAGCAATCCAGTGGTTGAGAAGATATTTTCCAACAAAACAATGGCTCAAGGCGACCATTATTAGAATAAATAATCAAATCACTGTTATGTCATGCAATAGGCAAATAATAGGTTATAGATTAAAACCAAAATAGCAGATGCAGCTTCCATTTATATGCACCTAACAGATAAAGCATTCACTTCAAATCTTCTCATGATATCACTATTTATCACAGAACAGGTCTCAAATTTTTCTTACACCAGGTGTAGCATGATCCAGGCTCTTTTGTGCTTTTATAAGTTCTGATTTAAGCTTATCAATCTCAGCCGAGAGATTCGCTTCTTCATTCCACAAAGATCTGAAAGACAACCACCTCCGTAAACAAACACTTGGGGGGAACATAATCACCTCCAATGAACATACGAAAGTATTAAAAAAAGGTTAACATCACAATAAGTAAAAAGAACCATACTTCCTTGTATCTTGTAGTTCATCTCTCTGTCTCCTCAAATGATCGGAATCCTTTTGGCCCTTGGCTATGAGCAGTTCTTGCTTTTCATACTCGGTTTTTCGTTCCCGTATATACATATCCAACCTTCTATCCTCATCTTTAAGCTGATGAATTTCCTCCTGAAGCTTTTTTTCCTGCAGTGTGAAGACAAAAGAAGTACTACGTAGAAATTCCCAACTGGCTTCGTAAATTAGCCTTCTATATGACATGGATGCATGGATGGAAAATGGAGAAACTAGTCATTGTTGCAAATGTTGAGATTATTCAAGCCCACAACGTCCACATTGGTGAGCATGCCTTCGTTATCAGTAACTTAAAAATACCAGCCTCTCATGTGCATGGTCCACCAAACTATAAGACAAAATAAAATGTGACGTTTATAGTGATGTACTAAAGATTTTTTTGCTTAATCTGGCATTACAAACCCTAGCATGATGACTATCTCCAATATAGCATGTCATCCTATGGATCAAGGATTTTAATTTCGAATGATACCACCCATACCGGACAGTAAACACCAGTCTGCCAGCAGACCGGTACGCGGACCATTCGCTACCAGACGATACCATCGATTGGGGTTGTTTCCGCCCCGTTACGACCCGAAATCGATCGGTAATGGTCAATTTCAACCATCGCCGCCCTGACACGGACTTAGCTGGTTTTGCCTAAGTCGTGCGGCACCCTTGCGCGTCCGTCCGCAAAGGTCAGCCTCCCCGAAGCCTCCCATTGTCCCTCAGGACCAACAAAAGAGAGAACGGGTTAAAGAGAACGCCTCAAACGGGATCCACAAGCAAACATGTCCGAAAAACACTTCATAGACAAAGCAAATTACAAACAGACTTTACAAGCTCTGAACAGTGGCACAACAAAGGGTAAAATGGTCCATTACAGACCGAAAAGCTCTCGCACGTGTCTACATGACACAACCTTTATTTACAAGCCTAAAGAGGCCACCAACCCAACTAAAATGGGACTATTAAGCCTTCGGCCGCCCCTTTACATTCTGTACAAGGCATGAACATGCCAAACGACACGGACATACATAAGCATTACATCAAACACCCTGTTTCGAAGTTTGTCCGTGACATTCTCCCCCACTTATCCCTTCGACGTCCTCGTCGAAGCCTTTGTGAACACTGCAACTCTTCGCCTTTGCTGAGTCTTCAGTCTTCTGCTCCAGCTGCAATGCACCTCCTGGCTCCCAACTGCTCTCCGCTGCTGTTTTTGAGTAGTCGAACCTTTGATCCGCCATACTGCTTCAACTCACCAATGACTCTGACTCTGGTGTGGGGTTGGCTGAGTTGTGTTGATCCTCGTTGATTCCTGCGGATCCACCAAATGAAGGAAAAGACCATTCTTACTGCGCCAGTTTCTCAAAATTTCCACATGCTACTTGAACTGGGTGGATGCTTGTTGGAGCTCTAACGAGCATCGCCTCGCAAACTTCTGAAGTTTCGGGTCCTTCCTCCACAAAATCTGCTCATTGACTCTTCTTTCAGTTAGTTGTCACATCCAAGTAGGTTCACATCACTTCCGCTTTCGATTGGCATTTCGTTGGGAAATGAAGCGGACAATCTACTCTCAGTAGCACTGATCACCGTTGGTGAGGATTTGACAACTATTGTCTTCCGTTATCTTCGAAGGGTCTTTGAACTTGTGCAGAGCTCCTCTGCTGGATAGATAAGAGAATTGGGGTACTCGGTTTCGCCCATTCTCTTAAGAGTTGAGAAGGCAAAGGTTACTTGACTTCGCCCGCCTCCTCGAGGTTGTACTTCATGCATCGAGCTGGTTACTGGCCTTCGCCTGCTCTTTGCTCACACTTCTGAAGCACTTGAAGTGTTTGCACTCCTTGCGTTGAGTTAGCTACTGTGATTCACCTTCTCAATGCCATTGAACTTCTGGAATGCAGGAAGTTTTCACCCCAACTTGGAGTAATTCTCTGATAGATGAGGTCGCCTCTGGGATTGTACCGTCTTCTCCATCAACCCTGCCGCCTACTCCACTGAGTAGCAAAGGTACAGCACCACGTACTGCCTGCTTCGTTCCTTGGTCGTGCACTCTTGCATGACCCGAAGTCCTTCACTTACGGCTATCTTGATGAGAAACTTGTTGACACCGGTCTTACGAAGTTTCTTGGCCTCTGCCCTTCAGCCTTGTCTCGGTACTTGGAGATTGCCTCTGCATGCTCCACCTCCTCGGCCCCTTTCACGACCAAGCGCTCTCCCTCCGTGGGAGCAAGGGATCAATGACTTTCACGAAAGTCCCGCCTCTGCGGTACCATGGCGCTGCCATGCCCATGGCACTACTATCCGTCGCCTCGCATCTACATCCATTTTCTTCACAATCAGTAGATATGCCTTCGTGACACTCCTCTGAGTCCACCTCCATTCTCACTGATTGCTTGATTTTGGGTAGCTAAGTCCCTCTGGACTTGTCGTCGCTTCCTCGCCCTTTTCGACCCCCTGCTTCAACACCTCTGTGTTCTCCAAGCAGTCCGTTTTGTCGATGGAAAGACAGACTGCAACTCCCATGCATGGCCTCTACCATCACATTGTAGAGTTTGCACCGATTCTGTTCTCCTTAGCTTCCTTGGTAGCAACGTTCGCTTACTCGGCCTTGTCCTCTGACTTGCCGGGCTCCCTTAAGCGAATATAAACTCTGGAGCAGTCCAACTCTCCAGCTGCTTCGATCATACCTCTGCATGATCAAGTCCCTCCCATGGAACTCACTGGTACTTGCATTCGAACTTTTCCCTTAGTGGAACACAGCCCCCATATGCTGATGACCAAGGTTTTCATCCGATGCAAAATTCGATGCACGCCCGAAAGACCCGCCTCTGCGGTACCATGGCCTTCACTCCTTGAATCCATAGCCCTTCTTGCCGTCGTGTTGTTCACCGAAGTGGAGCTCCCAGTAGCTCCCGATCATACCTCCATATGATCTCATCCCTCACGGGACATATGTCGTGTGTGTCGCATTGCCACGAACTGTTCCACCACGATCCGCTGCACCATGTCGCCTCCTGGTGACATCTCCATTGCATTCTGATCCTTGTGGAATAAACTCGAATTGTGAACCCTCCATGTGTGGCCTCTGCCAATACATCGCAGGGTCTCCACCACCTTCGATTTTGTTCGCTCCTTTGGCAATCGACCTTCATCCACCCACTCTTGGGTCACACTTAGATGAAGCACCGCTCTAGGACAGTCCGTCGCCTAGTAGCTCCCGAAGTCCACCGACTTCACTGTAATTTGTGCACCATTGTCTGGATCCTGGGCCTCTGCCCCTACTAGCACAATCTCCGCTGCGCCCCGCTTCCCTCATGGCAACTTGAATGACAACACTGTGGCATATTCTTCAAGAGTACCCGCCTCTGCGTCCTCTTGCCCCGTGCTAAGGCCTTCTGAACTCAACTCCGCCTCCGCAAATTGAGTCGCCTTAGTTCCTCCATCAAATGCTCCTCCAAGATAAGGTGCATGTGCCCCGAAGCTCCCTTCGTCTTTGGCACCATGCAAGATGAGTCCGCTCTGTCAGAATGAAGGACCCATGGAACAGCATGATTCTACTCCTGCCTCTGCAAGAGTTCATGTCCTTGACCTCTGTCTAGGGAAAGCGCTGTGCCTCTGCTCCATGTTCCAACTTCTATGCTGGCTCCCTTCATGCGGCTTGGGTACTTCGCCAAGTTACACCCAAGTTGCTCCGCTCCTCGTTTTTGCATTGAGTCGATGGTGGCCCTCGCACCCACCATTCCACGGGTCAGCCCTCCCTTGAGTCCGATCTCCATATCGACTCTAAGTGTGCCTTCATTTGAGTTGCTATGGGTCGCTCCCCCACTTGATCTCGCAATGCATCCACCAATGCATTCTCTCAAGCGAGATCATGCGACGACTCCTCGCCACTTGCTCAGTCCATCGAGCTTCGTGGAGTTGTTGTTTGTTGAGGTACTCCTCCTCAACATGTGCAGTCCGTCGCACATGATTCTCCCTCTGGAGAGCCGGGACTTATCCCTCCTGGATAACTATCTCATTTGAGCAACATCTCTCTTCGTTTCGAAGACCACCATCCCCTTGGACTACTCCGATCTGCTGAACAAACTGTGCATTGTTCTGCCTCCTGCAAACGCACTTGCTAGATTGCACCTCCCCGTCAATACAGCCCCCACTGTGCCCCTCAAGGCCTAGCAACATGCTGAACTCGTTGCACACTTCAGCCTCCTACGGACGTATCCTTCACAAGCCGAAGAGAAAGTTTTAATGCTCCATGGCGCCGAGTCTCGGTCGCCTTGGGATGGCCACGAACATTCCATCGTCCGCATACAAGCCCATGCATGAGTACCAAATTCTTCGAGTTAGCAATTCCCCTCACCTCTGTGAGCTTTGCATAACTCTTTTGGTCGTTGAGCAACTCATTCCACCTTGCATGGTCTCATTCTTGCCAAGCGCCTCGCTTGCCTAGAGCACCATCAAGTATAGTTGTCAACGTTGAGCCGTAGCTCAAACTCAGCCATCCCAACCTTTGTGCGCTCCGCATTCTTCCAAGCTTGCCTGTTCTCGTGGTGCCTCTTGCGCGAAGGGTTGGCCATTCCTCTGAATGCCAATGTTAGATGCCCGCTCCTCTGAGCGACTCTTTTCCCTACATCTCCATGCCCGTTTTCCCTCAAACGGTCGCGCGTTGCTGACTGCCCTCCATGCAGCCCCGCTAGGTCCCCCACGTTTGCATGTCAAGTGTTTCTATGAGTGCTTGTCCCGCTCTGATACCATATGACACGGACTTAGCTGGTTTTGCCTAAGTCGTGCGGCACCCTTGCGCGTCCGTCCGCAAAGGTCAGCCTCCCCGAAGCCTCCCATTGTCCCTCAGGACCAACAAAAGAGAGAACGGGTTAAAGAGAACGCCTCAAACGGGATCCACAAGCAAACATGTCCGAAAAACACTTCATAGACAAAGCAAATTACAAACAGACTTTACAAGCTCTGAACAGTGGCACAACAAAGGGTAAAATGATCCATTACAGACCGAAAAGCTCTCGCACGTGTCTACATGACACAACCTTTATTTACAAGCCTAAATAGGCCACCAACCCAACTAAAATGGGACTATTAAGCCTTCGGCCGCCCCTTTACATTCTGTACAAGGCATGAACATGCCAAACGACACGGACATACATAAGCATTACATCAAACACCCTGTTTCGAAGTTTGTCCGTGACAGCCCGCTATCGAGCAGTATTAGCCGAGGGAGAAAAAAGAAGAGGGAGAAGAAAACGAAGAACCTGGAGATCCGACACTGCTCTCCCTCGATGATCCTGATCCGTCACCGCCCTCCCTCGCCGAATGCCACAGATGAGATGTCGCCTCCTCCTCGTCTGAGGCGACGAGGCCTCAACGTCATCGGCGTTTTCTCCTCATCCTCACGGGGAGAAGAAGCCTCAGCGACGTCGCCAAGGCTTTGCGAGGAGGCGAAACGAGGCGACATCGCCCTTTTTTTTTAACTTGTATATATATATATATATGTATATATATATATATGTATATATATATATATATGTATATATATATATATGTATATATATATATATATAATGTATACACACACACACACACACACACATAGACACACCGATCGATACACCAGAACATATCGCTCAATACGCTAATACCTTGCTATGGATTATACAGTTTAAACACATAAAAGGAATACAGATTTAGGTCATACAAGGGAACTCTCAATAGAAAATTTAGCTTCACCTGCAACAATTTCAGTACAAACTATAACTTTTTTGAATTACCTGTAACACATTTGATGAAAGCACACGCTCAAGATCATCAATCTCCCTCTGAAGCCACTTATCACGAGCAGCTTTACTAGCAAATTGGGTAGCTCGTCCTTGCTTCTGATACAAAATACTCAATTGCTTTTCACGCTCCATTATGCTATCCTCAAAAGAAAATCAGCAATGTTAGTTTATTCCTGAGAAAATAATAGTACATTAAAAGCACAAGAGGAAGGATTCACTAATTATACCCTTTGGTGATCTCGTCCTCTTCAGCCACTTTTGACTGGTGTAAGGGCCTGATTGTATTCAGTTCGTCTCTAGATTCCTGAATCTCTTTCCTCAGGCTCTCCAACTGCTTTGCAGCTTCTTCCTACAAATATAACTCAGTTAACTGAACATATTCTCTGCTGCAACCAATGAACTTTATGTACTTAACAATCAATCAAAAACAAACCTTTGATCGCATTTCTCCAGCAATTCTCTCTTCTAGATCCCTTAAATCAAGTTCAATCTGTGTGTGCATTTTTAATGCTTCAGTTCGTTTTTTCTCTGTATCTTCTTTCTCCTTGTTCAAACTTTGTAATTCCTTCATTAAAACCTTGGACTCCTTTTCTAATAACTTAAGATTCTCATGCGCTTCTAGCACACTGTTGTGCATCCTAGTTGACTTCTCAGAAACTTTCTTTCGTGATTCTTCAATCTACAAAAGAAGTAAGAAATATTATTTCTCAAAGATCAAAAAGAAAAAAAGGCTGAACAATCAACAAACAAAAATGCAGCACCTAATCTACTATCTGATCATTAAGATTTCCAATCATCATTGAGGTGTAAACATTTCATTTGACATTTGGCCTACATGTATAGCTAAGTTGCTATTCTGACGGGAAATAACTGATAATGTCTAAGTGGTTAATGGTTGATATATGCAACGTTGGCTGGTAGAGGAGTGGAGTCTCTGCATTATGAGGCAACCATAAAAAGAAGGAAAATGAGTTGTATGTATGGTGTAGCAGGGAAACAGAATAGAAGTGATGATGATGATGCATTACATAGGGAGAGGGATGGAAAAGAAGAAACATGAGACTGATAATAATAAATGTGTTCTCTATCCCTGACATCATTACTATTGTGATGGTTTTATTGGTTATTGTCATTATTTCTTCCAAAAAGCAAGCTTCGTAAGAGAATAGCAATTTGCTTTCATAAGCATATGAAATGTATTTTTCAGGATCTACTTCTTTTCATGAAATAGATAGTGTTATTTTACTTTCCTATTCATCCACTTGTATCCAACAACTTAAGCAGATGGTTATAATTCTATTCAAAATGTTGTATCCCACTGCCAAATTCCTTTGCAATGAAGACAGACGAGCTATATCTTTGGCACTTGACAAGTAATCTGCATTCTTGTCATATTTGCTAAATAAAACAGACCTCGTCTAATTTCTGTCTGACACCATTAAGTTCCTTGTCATATATGGTATACTCTAGCGACCTTCGTTGCTTGTCAAGCTGTTGATATTTTCTGAGCTCTTCTTTTTCTTCATCAAGTTCTCTTAATCTCTCCTCCAAATATTGAACAACTTGATCAATTTGTTTCCTCTTGTTACCTAGAAGAGAACAGAAACATGTAAAGATAGGAAAATTTGTATAGCGGAAAACCTTCTGAGCACTATATATCTGAATTTACCAGTTTCTTGCATAATCTTCAAGCTCTCACGCCGTCTCTCCTCATACACACGGGTCCCACCAATCTCCTTCAATAAATCAAGGCGTTCGGAGTCCTTCATTAAGGTAAGAGAAGCTATCTACAAAGATAAGAAAAGAATTAGGGGTTACGGCAATTATATAAACATAAGAAATAAAGTAAACACCAACTATCAGCTTGTTTACCTTCCCTTGTTGAACCACATAATAAGGATTTGAGCGAGAGAAACCAGCACTCTCCAGCAAATTCATTACTTCTGTCTTTCTAACACATTAACGTAAGAAAGTTAATTTGGTTCTGAAAAGAAATATCATGCTTAAAGTGACAAATGCAACATTAGGGATACATACGTGACATGCTTCCCATCCAGGAAATATTCATCCTTTTTAAGACTTATTGTCCTCCGTAGACGCACCTCATCTCTATCAACCTGATGCAGAAGTTCTTAGTAGGAAAAAAAATAAGGATCAAAGTTGTTCATGATGATAGGTCTAGAATAACCTTCATGTAATATTTTTTTTCACACACTTTAATTTCATGTTTAACAAAGCTACCTGGAGATCATGATAGCTTTCTTTGTAAATTTGCACTTCCTAATGCTGTGTCATTCGTTCAAATATTGGTCTGTATTCACAAGCCAAGGTCAAACTGGTACAGGATCTACTGACCATACCAACATCTACTGACAAAATATTTCTCAAACTATTTGTTGGCAATAATAAATCATGGCAATGTACCATATTAGTCTGCAGGCTGCCCTGTACTCTGTCAGGACCAGTACTAAATCCCTGGTTGTATTGTACATTGCTAAGAACACCAATCTTACACTAATTTAAATATCAGCCCCATAATTTATAAGAAAATAAACAAAATACAAGAGAAAAAATCAGTAGCAACATGACAACAACTCCTGAACACAAATATTTCAGATTAGCTATACTTAATCAGTTCCTTATTGACTCCTGATCGATGAGATACATTCATCCAAGAGCTATCATATTATTCACTAGTGCTCAGTAGCAAAACAGAGTCTTAATCACCAACTATCATACCAGGCAACAAGAACAAAATTATGGAATAACAAGAAGAAATTATGCATAATCATAATGTTTTTGCCATTTTCCTGGTCCAAGGTGCTTGGATACATTAGCTTGAGACCATCGCATAATCTTAGAAATTCCCTATATTCAATAATGATCAGTGGAAAACTTACTGGGATGCGGTTGTCAGAATTGTCAAAAACTATCTCAACAAAAGCAGACACCACTTGGTGGCCCGCCCCCTCCTGTTCATTTTTTGCAGAAAGAATAAATCATCACCAGGTTCCAGAAAAAAAAAAACAAAGAGAAGGAAAGAACAAAGAATGCATACATGGAGAAGAGCATGCCTGTCTTCACTGCGCAGGTTTTGAAAGAGATCACTAAGGACAAATCGTATAGCTAGATGCATTTCCATTTCAAAAATCAAGTAAACCAAGCAAAAGTCAGCATGATAAGGAACAAACATAAGTTATAAAATTAAAACTGGCTAACTTAAAGTTCAACACGACACTAAAGATGATTGAAGTTATTACCATGAAAGAAGTTTGTCTTTCCAGATCCATTGGCACCCACTGAAAAGACACACAAACATGCACACACACAAAAAAAATGCAAATTCAGTAAGCAATTCTTTGCAGCAAGTGACTACATTATTTTCAATCCAAATTTTACTACATCATGTTACTTACATCTCAAAAATGTCAAATCTTAGTCATATGCATGGAAAACAAAAATATTTTAAGTGGAAATGACATATGTCAGTAAGAACTGTAAGCCATATTCAAGAGAAAGTTATTTGGTTTCAGGCTTTGGAGATTTGAGTTCAGCTACCACACATTCATTTCGTCAGTAAGTCACCACAGAAACAAATCCATTTCTGCCCTTTCTTTCATAAGAGACATATATAGTATGAACCAGAACAGGCAAAGTGTTCCTCATGAAGGGCTTTCCCCAGAATAACTCCCTAGAGCATAATAGAACGAAGGAAACGCGGAAGAACAAGCTCAACAAAAGATACGGGAGAAGGCATTACCAACGCAATTTACTTTAGGGCTGAAGGGATCTGTCGAGACCTCCTCCTTGTAGCTCTTAAAACCTTCGATGATAACCTAAACCAAGAATTATTCAGAGGTACACCCCACGAATTTAACATAGAAATCAAACCAGATCACCAAAAATCTTAAAGAGCGGTCGAGAAGAGAGAACTGACTCGACACCACAGGAAAACAGCAAAATTACGGACTCGGGAAATGTCATATACCTTCTTTATGTGCATCCTGGAAAGAGTAGCCGATCTGAGTCAGACCATCAAAGACCTGAGCGAACGGGAGAATAACACGATCAGCGGCCAGCGAAACTAGGGTTCCAACTTGCCAGAGAAGAGATACATGCTGGAGGAGAACAAGGAGGTGTCGAGGAAGTGAGAAGGAGACGGATCAAAGCGAAGTAGTGAGAAGGAAACGAGGAAAAGGGGGGATGGAAGTGGCGGAGGAACCCTCACCTCGGAAGCTCTCTGCTTCGTTACTGACCGCCCGAGCCCTCTCTTTTCAACGGAAAGAGAGGAGGGAGATAAAGGGATGTAATAACGGGTAGAGTACCAAACCCGTTTTTGTTGCGGATTATATTTCGGATCCTATACCTTAGCAAACCCGCTCCATTAAACGCGTCCATCACCTGGAGGCCAGCCCTAGTACAACGACCTACCTTCCTTGTGATTGGATAACAGGTGGGTCCCAACGACCCAAATCGATTATCCATTAATCCGAACCGGTCCGGCCTGACCCGACGCGAATGGGGAAACCGGAGTTGGTGCATACTGTTCCAACTTCAAACACACAGGAGATCTGATCCAAACGAAGAAGACGAACGCAAAATGCGACTGCCGCTGACTTGAATTATATTTACATGAATCATCACGTAGATATACTGCCTTTAAATAAGCAGCTTTTCCTGCATTCCTATACCATGCAAATCCACTGTAGATTACTGTATATCCTACATAGTCGCACACTAAAGGTAACGTGTCAATGGGATGGAGACGTTGATAGATGCATCACTTGGAGTTTCCATTCTGCAAGCAGGTGATGGGAGGTTCCGTGGGGCCTTGCAGGTCGCCGTAGGCTTGCCAGCAGAAAGGGTCGTAGCTAGCTCCACGTTGCTTCAGCAGCTCAAGCTGTATGCCGTCGAGATGGATGCTTCGGCAAGGCTCGGTGTCGCTGCAGGCCAAGTACACCGGCTGGACGGTGTAAGTCCCCACGACGCCGTCGTAGGTGATGTCCGACAGCGCCACCGCGGAGGTTTGGTTCCGGCATTTGCTCTGGTCGCAGTAGAACTGGTCGATGACGATCGGGGTGGCCACCCGCGAGAGCTTGATCTTTGAGAATCGTATGTTCTTGACGTAGCCGGATCCACCCTGCAGCAAGGAACGAAGAGGACGCGTGTGAGGATGCCGAAGAGGTCTAAGAATTGTTGTACCTCGAGAACAGAGGAGATGTGGATCACCTGCCAAGTCTTGATCCTGACGCCGGTCATCGTGCCGACCATGTTGGCGTTCTGAACAGTGACGTTGGATACGGAAGCCTGCGTGTTGCCCTTGCCGAGCCCTCCGATGCTGATCCCATGACCTGGCCCGCAGTTCACGTTCTGCACCATGATGTTGGAGCAGCCTGTTTGGATGGATATGCAGTCGTCACCTGTGGAACAAACCATGCACCAATAAAACAATTTAATCATCTTCCATTTGTTTCATTCTTTTCTGTGCCTTTCTCACTACCGGTACTGATCTTTAGAATTACCACATCCCAAGTTGGTATCATGGATGGAGACGCCGACGGAGTTCTGGAGATGGATTCCGTCAGTGTTGGGACTGTCTCCAGGGGAAGAGACGGTGACGCCGAAGACCTGAATATCATGGCTGCTGTCGAACTTGAGATGGCACTGCGGCGAGTTCTGAATCGTGATGCCGGTCACCGTTACATCGGAGCTCCCATAGAACCTCACGGCCTGATATACGATATACGAGCCAAGAAGTCATTCGACGACGGCTCGTCCATATCTATCATCAAGAAATTAAGATATGAATCGGGAGAATTGTTACCGACGGTTTGACGTGCGGCAATCGTCCACTGAGCTCGGTGCCGAACTGCTAGGAATTAATCATCACCATGCAAGATCGTTATCACGGTGTAATTGGCTGCGAATCCAGGCATTTGCGAAGGAGGAGGACTCACCGGATCGTCTCTGCTCCACCAGGCATTGCCCTGCCCTTCGATGATGCCTTGGCCCTGAATTCTGATACCTTTCAGCGATCTGAATTCGAGCCACTGTAACAGACCCGAGCCCCAAGCTTTACCACCAGGAGCAATGATCTTGCCATCCAACTGCAAGACATAATAGAAGTTCTCACTCTTTGCTGGATAAGCCGATCGTCGATTAGGAAACTTAACATCCGCTTTCTTCCTTGCAGCTTTCTTTAAGCGATGCAATTTACCTGGAACAAGATGTTGGACTTGCAAGGGCCCGAGAACGAGATTGGACCGACGAGGAAGTCCGAGTCTGCAGGAACAAGTACACTCGACGGCGATCCCTCGCAAGCAGCTGCCCATGCAGCCTGGAATGCCTGCAACGAACGATACATCAACATCATGAATCTTATCCGGTAGTGCTGCTGCAACATGGAAGAAAAAGAATGGCCCCACGATCACCTTGGTGTCATCGGTTACCCCATCGCCCTTGGCTCCGTAATCCAGCACGTTGAACGCCCCCCCGCCTTGGGGAGCTGGCGGAGACGACCTCGGGCTTGGCGACGGACCTGAACTTGGTTTCGGCTTCGGCGTTGGTCGGCGGGACCTCCCACTCCCTCTCCTTCCTGCCAACCAGGTGGTCAGGTCTCTCGTCGCGCCACTGGTAGCAAAGCGTGAGCATGCAACGAACACCACGAGGAGGACGGTGGTCGCTAAGCCCCTCACGCTAACCCTGCCCATGTCTTTGTTCTTCTTCTTCTTCTTTACCGGTGAGAGAATGGAATAGGGAGAGGGGGTTTAAATAGGCAGTGTCGCAAGGAACATATTTGTCTCATTCTACTGTCTATTGCACTGTTGCATGGAAACATATTTGGTGGATCCACCTACGATCACGATACCAGACCGGATGACGGAAGTGAATACAAGTATCAGCTTCGCATTGCACCATCAAAGGGCACACGTACAATGTCAAAACAGCAATGGTCACGGGCGTGAATCGCAGTTCCTTAGTGGATGCCCATTAGCCACTGCCGTAAGCAAAGGAAACATGTGGTGGGCCTCCAAATTACTTCTACTTCCACTTAACTAAGCCGCCAGTCGAGGCTAAGGTAAAAGAAACTTCAAGTCAGTTCCATTCCTTGGCTCCTTTATCCGCTACAAGCCAAAACAAAAACCCATATGACATGTATCCCATAAATTTTATAAAGATTATTCTAATTTCTAAACATATTATATTTAAGAATTTAAGTTGCATGTAATAATATATTGGTTGGTAGACGACGCTTCAAATGCTCAAACTATCTCTTAGTATCTTGTTGATGATGACAGAATCGAGCTTATTGGTTGGCATCACCTTCGATATTATCATAAATATGCACAAACTAGCTTTGTCTTTATCCTATTGTTCGATTAAGTCAAAGTAATTGCTTGCGTGTTGCTCATGTAATTAATGCATGTTTCAAGGAACATCAAATGCAGCACAGGTCCGACACATAAGATCTTTACAGGATCCAAAACTCAAAATAATGTGGGCCCCAGAGTGGTTACTTGAGAGGGCGTTTTAAATGACATGCAATATGGATTTATGTGTTCTTGTAAGGGTTTGAGGGGCAAATGCGTGCACGTAGTTTAAGTTTAATCCTCTAAGCTAACATCTCTTCATGATGAACAATGACCATGGAGTCTGAGACCGGGGAAGATAAGATTACGTCTCCCAAGCCATAAGCTACTAAGTGCATGTTGTGTCGGGTGCAAACAAAGACACTGCTGTGTAGGAAGGCGATGCTTGTTCTTGCATACGGTTCTCTCTCTACAGTGTGTTAGCATGTGATCATGGCTTGTCCGATTGTAAGAGTGGATTACGAAATCTTTATGCTGACAAAGTGCATGCATCACTGTATGTCTCTTGGTAGCATTTGTTCAAGTGCTTTCTTGGTAGCATTTGTGTAAGTGATCACAAGAAGTCAAAGACCTTAATTAATGGTCTTGATGATAATATTAATTTAAAAAATAATATTAGATGTAACAAAAAAATATAAATTTAGATTAAGATAAATAGATGAGGACGAGAAGATCTCCTCCAACCCATTCTTAGTGTTTCTTCAAAATTTTCTAATTCGATTTTGCTATCTTATCTTTCTAATAAGTTGCTTGAGCCATCTCCATCCCTCATCTTGTGTGACCCATCTTCATCGGCTTACTCCTTATCTCTATTATCCCAATCGTATATATTTAAAGTATTTTTTATTTTTTTTATTATCATCTTTCTAGAGTTTTACAAAAGAGAATTATCATATTTCAATAGTCATTTGAAGAAAATTAGTAGGAGTATACCGATTAAAAAAGAATGAGAGGTCAATAGATCTAGAAAGTGAAAAAAAAAAAGACGATAGAGAATAGAGTAATCATTTATAATTAACTTTTTTCTATCTTCAAAAGTGAAAATTTATCAGCTTTAGCTATTAAAATGAAAACTTTATTTATTTATCGTAGAATTTGATAGAAAATGATTTTATTGAGTATGATATGTAAGATCCCAATATTATTGAAGATAAAAAAGGTTGAATAAATAAGAATACGTAGAAATATATAAAAGCTCTCTATATGCTACAATGACTAGATAAATTCTTATTTTCCCAAATCATATCGGTATCAACATCAATAAATCTTAAAAATATTTAAAAAAATATTTTGAGATATAGACAAGGTAAAAATTTTAAAATATCAAATTCTTACATATCAATTTGAAACTCTTATGATGTAAAATTCTAAATCTATCACTTTTTTTGAGTCTCTTTTATTGTGAACCAAATAAGATCTTATCGTGAAAATCTAAAAGATCAAATAGTAGTAAATATCTCAAGAGAAAGATCAAAATAGTAAAGATCATCTAGTACTCAAGACAAGGGATAAAACCAATCAATCGAGACAAAAGGAACTTCAATGGATGCAATAAAGAAACTTATCGATGTCTTTTTTTTTTAAATAGACATATTAGAAAGCATTACTCATTAAAAAATAAAAATTCAAATATTCCTTCAAGCTTTCATTAT
Organism: Musa acuminata AAA Group; assembly: GCF_036884655.1. Classification (NCBI taxonomy): domain Eukaryota; kingdom Viridiplantae; phylum Streptophyta; class Magnoliopsida; order Zingiberales; family Musaceae; genus Musa; species Musa acuminata. The sequence goes on along the minus strand of NC_088339.1, from coordinate 29,009,018 downwards.
AAAAAAAATTGACTATCTTAAAATAAATTATGAGAACAAAAATCAAACAAATTATCATGAAAAAAATAATCATAAAAATAAGGATAAAAAATATTTTTTTATAAAAATAAATTATGCAGTAATCATATGATAGTGGACAAAAGTTTATTTGAAAGACTTGATGATTCAATTAGATATATAATGTAGATGAAAAATAATAATAAAATTTAAGTGAAACAATTGTTATAAATATCGAATATAGTAAAAAATTTATTGATGATATGATGTTTATTTTTGGTTGAAAATAAAATCTCACTAGTATAAGACAACGGATAAGAAAATAATATTGTATTATTTGTGACGAGAAGAAAATTTTTGATTTATGATAAGAAATCTAAAAAGTTGATAGTAATTGTGAGGATGATAAATAAAATAAAATATTTTATATTTTATTTTTAAAATTTTCTTACATGCCTCGACTCTTATTTTGATATAGTCATATGAATTATGATGAACTGGACCTGTTAAATCAGAAATATATATTAGTTGGTTTGCCTAAAATTAAGAATAAAAATACTATTTATGAATCACTTATTTTTTAAAAATAATATGAAAATTTCTTTCATAGAGCCAAAAAATGATTAAAATTTATGCATAAAGATATTCATGGGCCTATGCAAACTACCTCACATAAGTAAATATTTTATGCTATTTACATATGATTGTCCCAGGATGATGTGAGTATATTTTCTAAAAGAAAAAAACTTAGGCTTTTCTTATTTAGGGTGAATTCACTTTCAATTATTATTATTATTATAATAATTTAGACATTTACAGAAAACTAGCTGCATGCTATACCTTCTAACAAAATATATTAGAAGAGTGGAAGAACCGATAAAGACTACCATGTGTATGCTTAAAGAAAAAGTAATAGCAAACTGACTTTTAGGCAGAAGCTGCAAGTACAATAATATATTTGTTAACCTGCTTTGTACAAGGAAAAAAAAAAACTTTATGAAACATGGTTGAATAGAAATCCAAATGTAAGTTATTCATATGCATTTGATTTTATTTTTTTTACTTTTGTGTTCCTACAGCAAATTTGATGATAAAAATATTAAATACATATTTGTGGGGTTCAGTAATAAACTAAAAAGTCTTAGACTTTATGATATTATAACTAAGAAGTTGATCAGAAATCTCTCAGGTGAATAGTATGTTGTCGTTGTAAGTACGAGATGTCAAATAATTTAGTTTCGAAAAATTTTAATAGATATTTAAGAAAAATAAGATAAACCAACTAAAATCTTCTACAACAATAAGTCCATTATTGCAACGATGAAGAATCATATTTTTTGTAAGTACACCAAACATATCAAAGTTTGATATTATTTTATTCATAGACCGATTGAAAAAAGAGAAATTCAAATAGGCTCCTATAATACTGAAGACTAGCTTGTCAATATCATTACAAAAGTATTGTCAAAAGAAAAAATTATTTTTTTCAAAGTTAACTTTGGATTATAACTATTTTGAATTAAAAGAATTATACATTTAATATAAATAGTTAGGATTAGATGTAACAAAAGATTAAAAAAAATAAATTAAGATAAATAGATGAGGATAAAAAGATTTATTGGTTATAATTATTTTTTAAATTATATTTTATTTTTGGTAAATATAAATAAATACTTTTAGATGAATCGAAAATACTACATATTAGAAATACTCGTCATCGCTTTTGCTATCTTCTCTCTCTCTTCTCGTTGCAGTTTTACAGAAATCAATCACTTAAAACCATTTAAGTCGCACGATTAGTTTAGGACCTGCTATTCTTAGAGATAGCTGGAGTGAAAAGTAAGTGGATATCTCAAAAGAATCACAATAGTTCAATGGTCTTTTCTTTTTCTGCTGAACTAAATCTTGGCATCTGTCCATCTAAATATCTATCTAATATCCATTCAACTATGATTTCTTCTTCTTCTTCTTCTTCTTCTTCTTCTTCTTCTTCTTCTTCTTCTTCTTCTTCTTCTTCTTCTTCTTCTTCTTCGCACCATTTGGATATGAATTTGTTGTCATAGGTGTGTACTATTAGCATCATTCTGATTTTTTTTCACAGGTTAATAAAACCACTAATAAGAAGTATATTGCAGTTCTTTTATTGTCTAGAAATTTTGTGAAAGCCCATATTTTGTATATAAAGGATAATTTTGCTAATATTATTGATGTGATTATAGTATTTGCGACACTCCATTTTGGTCTCGTATTATAAGCTGTGCTAAATTTGAATTGATTTATATGGATTGAATGATTACACTATTATTTTACGATCTAAGTATTATGAACCAGTGATTCAACCTCATTAAGTCAAGCGAATGGATCAATAGTTTTTCTTGACATAATTTTGGTTAAATTAACTTTATGTTTATGTTAGCTAATTACATCAATCAAAGTGGCCGACTGCATGTTTGGTCAATTCTTCTGTGTGATATTTATTTCCATTAAGAACTAACAGGCGATTGATATGAAATCAGGAATTTGTTTGACACATGAGGAAGTTGCATTCAACACTCTTCTCATTCCACAACATCTCCTCATTAACTTTCAATCGTATGACATTTATATTCCAAATCGAAACAAGTCATTCAGATGGGAAGCAAAGAAATGGGACGAATGATTTTGAATCGACCAATTCTTCTTATGATACCTCAACATCTTTCCCATTGTATTTATATTCCAATTCGAAACAGGTCATTCGACACTATCGCTTTCTCATCTTAATGATATCGTCATTCAGTCAATCAACTTGGCAAACGATTGAGACAAGGAAGAAAGAGTTGACGTCTTTTATGTTTTTACACGTCACCTATCGGAGAATTATTATGAACTATTTTGGTTCATTTTCGTGGGGAGGTTAACTTGCATCATACGTTGAATGTTGTACTTTGACGATGAAATAAGACTTCTCTGATGGCAAATTGAATTAGTTTATGTATATAAGTCCTTAAATTTAAGATATTGGGTCGATAACTATAATATAATTTAAAGCATAATAAAATAAAATAAGATTTCACAATCTTCGATTCAAGTCATTCACGCAACTCTTCAAAGTATTCATTTTCATATTTATTCGTTCTAACATTATGCATAGTCAAAATATGTGGTAATATTTTTGCCCCACAAATAATTCCACCATTCTAAGTTTTACTTTACCAATCGATAATCCTTACAACCTTATAATTCTACTCTTCGAATTAACATATTAAATGATCGATTTTATCATTTTAATTATCCATAACCCCTCAAGTGACTCTTTTAATTATCATATGACGCCTCACGGCTCGATCGACCCGACAGCACCCGGTCAAACGGACATCAATATGTCCCGCTCAGACCCAATCATTCACGCCAACACCACTGTCAGACGTGACTGGGAGTACGATCCTGCTCCCTACAAAACAGACACAGCAAGTCACCATATAAAAACCCCTCTCCCGAGAGGAACAGGGGAAAAGGGGAACACACACAAAAAAGACATCTTCACTTCATTTGACTTGATCGTCGGAGGGAGAGACAACTTAGCTAAAGAAACCCCCTTTATCATCCACTGACTTGATCGTCGGATGGGTCGGGCCAAACACCTCGACCCAACCTTTGTGCAGGTACGAAGCCGAAGGTCCCCACTGGACGCGCAGACAAGGAGTTCTTACCCGGAGGAAACGACGACCCCGTTCCGATCGGACCACCGTAATCGGTCACCTCAGTAGTCTCGAGGAACGTCCCAGGGAGATCCCCCATCATCCGGACTCAAACCAAGCCATGTCAATCCCGATGCCACGACTTAACGTTGTTTACACTAAACACCTCATCACCTACTCTCTCTCTCTCTCTCTCTCTCTCTCTCTCTCTCGTGTTGTAGTAATAATAATTTTTTCATTACACTTTAAAAAGTAGAGGTGAAACATTATTTTTCTTTGTGGTCGCTTTGGCCTTCCGCGAAGCGTTCCAAATCGTGTCCTGTCGAAGGTAACGTCCAAAGCAAGACAACAGCTTTTTAACATGCAGTAGTGTCCTTCGACCGGCCGGGTAGGTTGGTTGGACCGACGACCCGACTACAGGTCAGAGGATGACCAAAGGCACCGAGTCAGAGCGATGGACGAGTGAGCAACAACTCATCGAAAATAAATACATGAACGGCAATCCAACGTATACGTATGCATATAATGATCGACGGCTTCTTAAGTGACTGATTAATACGTAATAGCACAGGCAGTCAAAAGACGAAGAACATGACGGCCATCACCAGTCGCAGGTGCGTTGTTGGTCACATAGCAAACAGCAATTCGGATACGGCATCGCCCGCTGGCGGGCGGCGACCCACCAACCCCCGGTTTCTAGAAACATATGAGCCACGTGGGTGGGGAGGTCTATCTATGGTTGTTTCCGGTCTCATTTCGTTGTAGCTTTGCCGCTGATGGACTAAATATACGACGTATTTATTTATCTTGCTTATAATATAAATAATTAATCAAAATTAAAATACATCAACTCTCTGGGATCCACCCACCTAACCATAGTACCAATTATCCTCCGCATTATTATATTTCTCCTACTTGTTACATTTAATTAGGATGCAACGGGAAATTGGTCTTTGATCGAGCACACAATTTTGACCGCGAGACTCAGAAAGGGACGTGATCATGCATTGATTTTTGGGGGCCATCAAAATTGACCATGCACCGTCGATTTTGAACGATCTTAAATTTGCACAGGGATGCTGCGAATATATAATTTAGCAAGTGGACTAACTCACGGTCGGATCGATCCCGATTCGGGTTCGGCCGGAATCACTGGATTACGGATTGGACCGATCGATTAGTTCAGCGGTGCGTCGCTTGCTGAAGGTAGAGGCGATCGTGGGCCAAGTTCCTCCCACCGGATTTGCACGGAAAGTCACGTCAACCATCCATTTTCCTTTGAACCGAAGCAAAAAAAAAAAAAAAAAAGGGGCAGTCATTTCGGGGATCGTAATTGTTGCGGACACCGAAGCTTGCCGATGAATCATGGCCTATAAATGGAGTCGCTCCGCCACGGCCTCCCTCACCACCGCGATCCTGCGAGAAAACTAGGTGAGAAGGAGATAATCGTTGACCGAGGAGAGAATGGCGAGCGAGAAGAGCAAAATCCTGATCATCGGGGGCACCGGGTACATCGGCAAGTTCATCGTGTTTGCGAGCGCCAGGTTAGGTAACCCTACCTTCGCTCTCGTCCGGAGCACCACCGCCCCCGCCGGCCAACCCGAGAAGGCCAAGCTCCTGAGCGACTTCCAGGCCGCCGGCGTCACCCTCGTCCAGGTAAAGTTGATGCCGACCGCACCACACCGCGCTCCTCTTCTTCTCCCTCCGGGAGCCCTTTTTCTGATGAGAGCTTCGTCCTGTCGTCTGATCGATAGGGGGATATATATAACCACGAGAGTCTGGTTAAGGCGATCAAGCTGGTGGATGTGGTCATCTCCCCCGTCGGCTTCGGGCAGCTGAGTGATCAGACCAAGATCATCGACGCCATCAAAGAAGCCGGAGGACACATCAAGGTGCCCCTTTTTCCTCCTCTACAATTATTTTAATCTACGATGCAATCGGTAGTAATCGGAAAGGGGAAGGATGTTGGCAAGGAGGAGGGGGGGACAGGGGAGGTAGAAAAGCCCTGTCCCGAACAGGATCTGATCTAAATCCAAAGATATGTGCCATAATCTCCATAATTTATTACTCTGAAATTGTTGGGGAAACAAAGAAAATAAAAAGAAGAATTATTTTTGTCATTCCCTGTCCTCTTAAGGGGTGAATGATTTTGCACACACTTGAATTCCTAAACCCCTCAAGAATTAAGAGTAAATAGTGTTGAACAGATTATGATATAAATCCTCTTAGGATGACTGACGTTAGCCTTTTACTTGATGTTTTTTGAATTGAAGATGATCTTTTAGTCCAATTTTGGGGCTGCTTTTGTTTCTTGATGTATTATAAGGTAGAAAATTTATTGCCGTATTGTTGAACACTATCAGCTAATGGAATAAACCAGAGCAACATCACAATGAATTGGGTAGGAATTATTACCATTGTTGCGGTAGATACCAAACATTCCATATTAAATATCAAAGATGTTGATTTGAACTACGGAATGCACATCAAAATGTGGCTTCCTCCTCCTAAAAGTTTCAAGCTGAATGTTTGCATCATGGGTGAGTTCGCAGAGGTACCTTCCATCGGAGTTTGGCAACGACGTAGACCGAAGCCATGCTGTGGAGCCAGCAAAGTCGACCTTTGTCGTCAAGCAACAAATCAGAAGGGCTGTTGAGGCATCGGGTATCCCTTACACCTTTGTATCTTCCAACTTCTTCGGTGGGTATTTCCTCCCGGTATTAGGACAGGCAGGAGCCACTGGTCCTCCCACGGACAAGGTTGTCATCTTAGGTGACGGGAACACAAAAGGTATGGCGTGAATTCCTCTTCGTCTTCTTTTGAAAGATGTAAAATATATGGCCATCTCTTATTTAATGGCGTTTTTTTTCCTCCTACAACAGCGATCTTTCTCAATGAAGACGACATCGGGACATACACAATTAAAGCAGTGGATGATCCGAGAACCCTGAACAAGGTTCTATATCTGAGACCTTCCGCCAACATCTTGTCTCATAACGAGCTCATTTCCCTCTGGGAGAAGAAGGTCGGCAAGACCTTCGAGAGGGTCTACGTCCCGGAGGAAGAAGTCCTGAAGCAGATCCAAGGTGCTTAGGAACTTCCTTTCTGTGCGTAATACTTCCATGACCTGTAAGCCCGTCTGCTAACCCAATTGCTTCTCTCTTTCAGAGGCGCCAATCCCTCTCAACGTCATGCTCTCTATTTGCCACTCCGCCTTTGTGAAGGGTGACCACACCAACTTCGAGATCGAGCCATCTTTCGGCGTGGAGGCCACGGCGCTGTTCCCTGACGTCAAGTACACCACCGTTGACGAATTCCTGAACCGTTTCCTGTGAGAGCACGTCGTCGTCGGTGGCTACCAGCCGGTCAACAACGTAGGCAGCTTGGCTTGGAGGGTTCGATGAGTGTGTGGTGTGGTTGATGCTTTTCTTGTGCCCCGTGCTGTAATGGCCGTATGTTGCCCGCTGTTCTTCCTCTTTCTTGTTCGAGCGCCATCGCCGCTAAATAATTTTGTTGTCCTCCTTCCCAGAATACTAAATTAATAAGGCGCTTTGTTCCGTTTAGCTGCTCGTGGCTTCAATTTCTGCTCCTCGCTGCGCACCATAGAATGCTCTCGAATTATCTATCATTAAATTGGCCAGAAAGCGAAGGATCGTATATGGTCGTCCAATTTACTCCCGCGTACAGTAGTTGATACTGTGATTCGATAATTATACACGGTAAAATTAAGATATTGAGTTATTCTCACTCGATCATAAATCTCCCTTAGGAACACAAATGAACAGTTCACGATTGACAAACGAAAACCATTTCTGAGATTAAATTCACGGGATTGATTCCACTTGTGGTGTTTAGCAGTGTACCGACGCAAATTCGTCCCTGGGATAAGCACAACAAGTGCTACACAAAGCATCACCGACAATTATTGCGGGGAAGAAAACAGAACACATAGTTCGAAGGTAATGTAGAAGTCCATCATCGTGTTAATTAGCAGATCAATCAGCCGTCATGCAACCCCAAATGCAGAAAAGATATGAGTGCTTCATCCACCGGTTTCACTTCATTGGCATCCATTCTCTTTATTGATTCCTCGAAAACACGATCAGATAACTGATGTCCGTCAGCTGCTTGTGTCATTCCCTGTCAAAGGAGCTGGAGCTGGAGCTGGAGCTGGCGCTAGTCTTGGAGCTCGTACCGTTGTCCTCGCTGTGGTGTTCTTCGACTGGCCAGTCTCTGTAATGCCCATCGTTCTCCTGCTCACCTTCACATCATATGACGCCTCTGATATCAGATGAAATGGAGGAGAAATTAGTTTCTCTACGAAGTGAAATCATACAGTTAAAAGGTTTCGACGTTCTTACTACTCCTGCCACGTAAAAGATGGAAACTACAGTTTGTTTTAATGCAGCCAAATCAGAAAAAAAAAAACTCATTCCAATGTGAACAAATCTTCAAGAAAAATGCCTCGTACCTATGGGATCATAACTTTGTTTTGCTGATGCTGACCATACAACAAGAGTTGGGGTGATGATGGCGAGCAGAGCCCAGAAGAAGAACACCAGAGCGTAGCCTCTAGGAGGCATATCTCAACTGTACAAGAAGAAACGGGAGGTCCTTGGGAAGAAGGAAGGAGAGAGAGAGAGAGAGAGAGAGAGAGAGAGAGAGAGAGAGAGAGAGAGAGAAAATCCGAGGCCACTGATATGTCGATCGACACGTCTATTGGACTCGAGAAATTGCTCGGATTGCGGAGAATGTTATCGCAAATACTCGAACAAATAAGGCCATCTGGCTTTCTGGTCAGCTACGTGATCGCAATTCTCTACACGACTCATTCCGTAGTGTTGCGCATGTCTCAGGGATATAAGTCCGCTGTGTCGTGCGTGTCACCTTTCTCCATCTCGGGTTAAGCCATGCACGGACGGTCATTGACTCGAATTCAGATTTGACCATCCGAAGAATCACTCTCTCATTTCTCTTGTTCCTGTCTTTACCAACAAAACACTCTTCATTGGCACGCGTGATGGATTCGTCCGAAATCGCAACTTGGGCTCAGTTTAATTGGGCCGGGTCTAATTCGGCCAGATTGCAACCCAATTACCGCATCCCCACCACAGAAAGAGAGAGAGAGAGAGAGAGAGAGAGAGAGAGAGAGAGAGAAGGTCGCGAGTCCGAGATCATGGTTGGTGTAGTTGACCGGAAACAAAGATGAAAGATGACATGCGCTCGCCACCAGAGAAAAAGCCAACGATAAACAAAGAGCTTCACCTACCACATCACATATCGTCCATAGATTAAAGCTGAATTCAAAGGGGAGGGAGGGTGAGGTGGGATCATCATCAGCGGATTAACGGTGAACACAAATCGTAGAGCTGCCCGTCGGTATCGGACTGGCTTTATGGACTCGTGTCGTCTTCCTCCTGTGGCTTCTGTTCTTTTGGCGCGTCGCACTAAGGGTTGGTTGGAAGAAAGCGAAGCGGTTGGCTTTTGACTGTAGTGAACCCAAACAAGTCTAGCGGTGTTGAATTATATGTTGCAGGACCCACTCACTTTCTCGAGCCATCAAACTTGACGTTTCTCGCAATCAATTCGAACCAACCAATGTGAACAAATAATATATTTTCTTCTTCCAGATTCATCGAGCTCTCGCCACGTTGACGAATGGGTCGTGGATCGACACGTTGACACCCCTGCCATGTTGTATTGTCAGTCTTGTACCTAAGACCCAGCACGAGTGCGAGGACCGACTCATTTGGAGTAAGAAAAGATGTGGACGGAATGAGATACAATTGAGCCCATGAAACCATGAAGCGTTTTTTTGGATCGTCATTCGTACCGCAGCTGTGGTCACAATTGAATCTAATTATCTTTTCACACCATCCAAATCGATCCAGTTAAATAGTAGTTAAAATTATTACTGACATAAGAGAGATTGATCGATGAACGGAAAGAATCTACGATTATGTGGGTCCAAAGCCAAGAGAAGAATGACGTGTGACTTACGGTCCATCTTCCATCTGATACATACGTGATCTATATCGCGTAAGGTTCGTGGCCCCGATACCGACTGCGGACCCCACCCCCATGTCCTCGCTCACCCACTCTACGTCGATGGCCGTCTGATGTCAGTCTCGCGTCAGGATGACGACGTTGGACGTGCACGCATCTCGACCGTTCAGTCTTACCAGGTGGTCGATTCCGGCCGATAGGTCATGTCATGTCGTCACGTGGAATCCACGGCGTGGTCGAGCGCACGGCGGTCGACCCGCGCCCCCACCCACCCGGTAACCCGGACTGAGCCACCGAGCGGAACGTAAATGTTAGGTCACCAACCACATGAAGATAACCTTTTGGCCTCCGATGAGGACAACTTCATTCGAGGTCGAGGGTCACACGACGCACCTTCCTACATGTCCGTAACCCAACCCTCGTTGTCTCTTTCCCGTCTCCTACAATAATTAGATACGAAGCTTCATTTTTTGGGATCAATGGAAAATGGAAACAAGACATACGGAATGGAAATACCATACGGTATTCATTTCAGATCCACCTCACATACGGTTGGTGGATCGAAATAATGGGCCCTGCCAACGTCGACCGTCTGCGATTGACTAGAGTCAGCATCGCAATGCACAGTCTCAGGCCGTCGCCCACTCCACCCATTTCTGTTCATCACGCATGCGTGCTAATATTTGCTCCGGAGATGCACTTGAGGTCTATATATACGCGCTATATTACTGGCATATCTCGGCATCCATCCTCGCCAAGAGTCTACTCCGGTGGCCGTCTTTCGCACCTCGCTTCCCTGTCTTCCTGCCCTCCGGCCCGCCATGGAGTGCACGAACGGCTTCCGCACGACGCAGAGCGCCGACGGCCCGGCGACGATCTTGGCCATCGGCACCGCGAACCCCAGCAACGTCATCGACCAGAGCGCTTATCCTGACTTCTACTTTCGGGTCACCAACTCGGAGCACTTGCAGGATCTCAAAGCCAAGTTCAGACGCATCTGTAAGACGCGCTCGTCCTCGAGAGTTCATCCTTTTTTCGTTTCGTTGCCCTCCGAATCATCATATTTGAGCTGTTCGTTTATGTGTGTGTCTGAATGATGCGGGTATCGTATAGGTGACAAGGCGGCGATCAAGAAGCGGCACTTGTATCTGACAGAGGAGATCCTGAGGGAGAACCCGAGCCTGTTGGCTCCCATGGCGCCCTCCTTCGACGCGCGTCAGGAGATCGTGGTGACCGCAGTGCCGGAGCTGGCCAAGGAGGCCGCCGCCAAGGCCATCAAGGAGTGGGGGCGCCCCAAGTCGGACATCACCCACCTCGTCTTCTGCTCCGCCAGCGGCGTCGACATGCCCGGTTCCGATCTCCAGCTCCTCAAGCTCCTTGGCCTGCCCATGTCCGTCAGCCGCGTCATGCTCTACAACGTCGGCTGCCACGCCGGCGGCACGGCGCTCCGCGTCGCCAAGGACCTCGCGGAGAACAACCGCGGCGCCCGTGTGCTTGCCGTCTGCTCCGAGATCACCGTGCTCTCCTACCGCGGCCCCGACGCCGCCCACATGGAGAGCCTCATCGTGCAGGCCCTATTCGGCGACGGGGCGGCGGCGCTCGTCGTGGGGGCGGACCCGGTCGAGGGGGTCGAAAGGCCCATCTTCGAGGTGGCGTCGGCGTCGCAGGTGATGCTCCCGGAGAGCGCGGAGGCGGTGGGGGGCCACCTCCGGGAGGTCGGCCTCACCTTCCACCTCAAGAGCCAGCTGCCGACCATCATCGCCAGCAACATCGAGCAGAGCCTGGCGGCGGCGTTCGCGCCGCTCGGCCTGTCGGACTGGAACCAGCTGTTCTGGGTGGTGCACCCAGGCGGGCGAGCCATCCTGGACCAGGTGGAGGCGCGGCTGGAGCTGCACAAGGACCGCCTCGGGGCGACTCGCCACGTGCTCAGCGAGTACGGAAACATGCAGAGCGCCACGGTTCTCTTCATCCTGGACGAGATGCGGAAGCGGTCGGCGGCGGCGGGCCAAGCCACCACCGGCGACGGTCTCGACTGGGGCGTGCTCCTCGGCTTCGGCCCGGGCCTCTCCATCGAGACCGTCGTCCTCCACAGCGTGCAAATCTAGTCTTCCATATCAAGCAAACCCCTAAACGGATCGAGGCACTTGCGGGATCTCAGACACCCGTCAACGACACACTCTGAAATCGAGTCCAAAACTATCCGACCACTGTTCATACTTATTGTTATCGGTGGCAGAATACTTTCACTTGTTTTCGCGTCGACCAATGTTTCCCGCTTCCCCATTTATTCTCCTCAACTACGCCATCCAATATCATAATCGGAGACGCAGAACAGTGCTACTACATAATTCATATGATAAATCCAGCAATCATCATCGAACTAATGCTTAATATAACGATTAAAATTATTTCCATCCCCAATCAATTTTTAATTTAATAAAAATAATAATTAAAGAAGCCGAATAAACATTAGTAGAGGTCGGTCGGATCTATATAACTTTCATGTTATTTGAATCCATATCTTAACTCGACGTATCTTTCTGTGGGAATCCATTTCAAACGCGATCGAAGGGTTAAAAGAAGACGATGCCGTCATGTTTGCTTGTGTTTGACCATTGCCTGAATCCCATCCGTTTCTTACCGAGAGGTGCTTCCCCAACACGTTTTCCAGAGAAGCACGTTTGCTTGAAGTCAAATGTATTCTTAAGCCATCATCAATACACGTATCGGGAATCAAAACCATCATCAGAATGGTAAGGACCTTTTTTTTTTTTTTCTCTTACATCGTCGTTTTCGGGATCGCATTACGCCCAACATACGAATTAATTAGGCACATAAATACATTAACATATCCTTCTTCTATTTTTATAGATTTCTATCTTCTATCATGCCCCGTAAGATGGTGCTCTTGTTAATGATACCAATCTTGAATCGATGCAAAGAATGATTTACGAGCGAGAGTCATGAGTAGAGCAAGAGCAGATCGTTGCTGCTACTGTGATTGCTATTGCTGTGAGGGTACAGGCGTTCCTTTCGTTCCCCTTAAGTCCGTCATTCGTTCTTCTTAAGTTTGTCGACTGTTGACAGATCAACGAGGACTATCACGGTGAGAAAGATAAGGATTGACCGTGGAGCCTCTAAGGAATTTAGCTGCAGTGACGTTGGTCGCTGGCCGAAGGCAAGAGCGAAGTTTCGTTTTTCTCACTACTTTGATATCATGATGAAAATAATATAAGATAAGAATAATTATCGAAGAAACTTTCTCGAAGAATAAATAGATTTCTCGAAAAATCTTATCTTCTATCGTCTACCACTCAAACGTAAGGAGAGACGATCGGTGTTGTTTCGCTTACGGCGACTTCGATTTGGAGTCCGTACGGATGGGAAGGAGCTGTGATCCTATCTGTTTGAACGCGTTCGTAAATTGACGTGCATTAAGTTATACGCATGAAACGTATGAAGCAGATCAATAAGTGAGAAGGACTCTAAACAACGGAGAGTAGATAGACTCAAGCTTACGACCTGCATTGGATTACCAATAATATCAATAGCTTTAGTTGGTGGGCAAAATGTCACATCCATGTTAAACTAAATTATGCATTTTATGACAGGGATGGGCATTGTTCATATGCATATTCGATCCTTTCCTAGGTGGTTACATAGTCATATTCTTGAGATGATATTAGCATATGTTTTAAGTTGGAACCATGTATCTGTCCCATGAGTTGGAATCGAGTTTCTCTTTTCAGTGTCTAAATAAAAATATTATTAATGTGGTATTTGTTCGAGTTTAACAGATTTGCTCCTGAGAGTAACGTTAAAACTTATATTGAGTTAACCCTAAAAGCTCAAATGATACTTTGTGCATATGAGGTGACTCCACTGTCCTACATCATTTCAAAAGGTGGTGTGAGATTGCCAAAGTATTCCCAAACCTGAGTCATGAAAGCCAAAAGAGAATGAGATTTACACTCAAAGAAAGGAGAAAAAGGGGGGGAGGAAGGCGGTGGAAAGCTAGATCTGATGAAGAAAGACCCAAATGGTAGGTAGATTTTTCTACCCAAAGTGCCATCATGGTTGATGAAACGGGTACGTAACCCCTCGACCTCCATCCTCCAAACATTATAATTGGATTCTTATGTCATTATCTATTTATTTGGGGATGGGCAAGTTTCCGGACATGATGGATGGAGTAGGAGTGATGGTCTGACGGATTGAGTGTTGGGAAGGACGCAATCCACATCCGACTTGATAGAAGTAGCGGCTGACAAGTCCACTAAATATGAACAAAGGAAAAATGGGTGCCTCCAGTTTTGACTGAATACTACCCCTCTCTTCACTTTATAGCGACGCATTTTTCCAAGCTATATATATATATATATATATATATATATATATATATATATATAAAGCTAAATCTAAATCCAAGTGCATGATGAGTAACGGGTAGATATAAGATTTAAGCTCGCCTCTTGCATAGTATTTTATTTGGGTGACTAATAATCTCTGAAAGGGTACGATTGCGTTTCTCGTAAACCAAATTGATTCCTCCTCAACTCCTTCGGTAGATATAGCAGGACTATGAGCACCATCTCCTCACGTTGTTCCATGGAAAGCTACCATTTTCCATGCGAAGCAGCAGCGAGGGAAGAAGGTTGGCAAAGCACAGCGATAATGATCTGAAACCCTTTAATTTGCGTTGCTGCCGCACAAAATAAGACATGCATTGGCCAACGAACGTGCACAGATTACTGCCGAGAATGTAGTTCGTCCTTGAATCAAAAGTCTCTATTGTCTGGTCAAATCAAATCACCCAAAGCAATGTCACCAATCTCTGATCGGTCCACAAAACGAGAATGAGATTTGTGATACCACACACCACTAATTTGATGCACAAAAAGATTCTCGAAGAGAAAAGAAAGCTCTGTTCTGTCCTCTAACTGCCGAGAAAGCACAGGGGTCTAAATTGCCATCTTCATTTCTATCTTGCAGTGAGGGTCATATCCAACGAGCTCAAAATCTGATGCCACAAAGGAATCTATGTCCTTCTTCAGTGGGTTCATCTTCAAAACCTATTTCCAAAGAGTAGGATGTAGTAGGATCTTTCCTTATTTGATCTGTTAAGAAAACAATTTGTCTGTTGCAATGCTCACCGGAAACGGTTTTGGTTGCTTTTGAAGCTGCTCCTCCAGCGGTCTTACATGAGTGCTATAAACATGAGCATCTCCGATAGCATGGACAAAATCTCCAGGCAAAAGATCTGCAATGTAGAACAAAAATTGATTCGAGACCATTAGAATAGATACACTTTATACAAAAGGACAGCTTCGTGCTACTCCTGCTCATTCAGTCTGACAAGAGTTAGTCTTATTACTGCATGCAAACAATCATGTTGGTTGGAGGTAACAAGACACGACAACCTTGGTCAACATCTAAAATCATCTGGGCCTGACATTAAAAAAAAAAAACTCTGAATTGAACAAGTAGGTATAGGGGGGAAAAACCTATATGATTCCAGTATTAGTTTGAATTATCCTTTTTTTTGTGCTTACCACTCTTAACATGGGGTTCCAAGATTGCTCAACAAAAGAACCATGTAAGTTTATTATAGTAAGAAATAAGGTTTTTAATTTCGAATGATACCGTTCGAACGTACCGGTCCACCACCGTCCGCCACCAGACCAATATACGGATCGCCCGCTATTGGGCGGTACCGTCGATTGGGATTGTTTTCGCCCCGTTATCGTCCTAAATAGAGCAGTGGGCGAGGGAGAAGAAAGAAGAGGGAGAAGAGGAAGAAAGAAAAGGGAGAAGAGAACCTGGAGATTGGCGCTGCTCTCCCTTCTCGTCTGTCGGCAACTTCTCATTCGCGCGGGGAGAAGAATCCTATAAGAGAGGTGACATCGTCTCAACGAAAACAATTTTTTTTAACATATATATATATATATTTATATATATATGTATGTATATACATACATACATACATATATATATGTATATGTATATACATACATACATACATATATATATGTATATGTATATACATACATACATACATATATACATACATATATATATATATACATACATATATATATATATACATATCGAGCGGTATACCGAAATATACAGTTCGGTATACAGTACTGTACCATACCGAGCGAATATCGAAACCTCGATACGGTACGAAATTTCGATAAGAAACAAGAACTATAAGACAAGCCTCAACTAGATAACCACCAGAAAAACTTTACCGTGAATCAGTAATTGGTGGCAGGTTTCAGATAAGAATTGCAACTTGGACAGAAACTAATTGTAAAATTCTGTGACAGGCTTATTATTTGCAGTTAGACAGAAGCTAGTTGGTCCATCATAAAGGAACGACAATAAATTACTAAGCTTAGGCAAAAATTATGGAGCTGTACTGAACTGAGGCTTATTATTTCCTTTTCTATTACATAAAGTGGTGCAAAGATTATACAGAAAGAATTTGAAGAATTTAATACTGATGATACATCTTAACTAATTCAACAGAACACAACCAGATAAGAGTCATCTAGAAGAATACCACCAGGAACATTATTCACAGGTGGTACTAGCGGTGAGAAATGCAGATGAATATAAACTCTTGCTCTTTTCTTTTTCTGTTTTACCTAAATTTAATGTTCTCTGCACTTCTGCATTCACTTTCATGTTTCTTCTCGCACTCTAGATGGTTTTGCAGGCCTACTTGTCTCTTATGATTTTTTATTGTTGGATTGAGACTGACAATATTACCTTCCCCCTGCCTCTATTTCCCTTCTCCTCCCCCTCCCTTGCTTTTCTTTTTCCCGCCAGTGGTTTTGCTTCTCCATTTTTCACTTTCTTATGCAAGTTCTCTACTCTATTGCTATTCTTTGTTAACTTTCATCATCATATTCTCTGAAAAACATCTATGATCTATAAGCTCTTCATGACAAAATATGGGCCACACCAACCCTCCATGCTAATCCTCTCATGCCACCGGTGCATATTAATTGCTAGTCAATTCTGAAATTTATAATCATATGTAGCAATTTGCTGAAATCAATGCAGCAGTCCTATATATTTAATGAATGTTTATAGAAAGAAAGGAGCAACCACAGGAAACAGAGACCAAACATTGACACATACATATCTTCATGTAAAGAGAAAGGAAATAAAAGAGTATAAGATAACATACCACAGACTTGAGCAATCATGCATGTTAAAAGGGAATATGATGCGATGTTAAATGGGACACCAAGACCCAAGTCTGCGGACCGTTGGTACATTTGGCATGACAGCTCCCCATTCTCCACGTAGAACTGGAAAATCAATTGAAAGAAAGTATTAAAATCACTAATGAGGACAGTTGTTCAATTGTGTAACTAGAGCAATTCTGTAGGTAGTGTATATAATAATTTCCGTCACCACTGCAAAGGAACATGAGCATATCTGGCAAATTAACTGATTTTATAATCATGTCATCTTTGGTTCCAATCATGTCAGCAAATTAACAGATATATAATCTAGATTACCGATCTTGGGTTCCAATTTAATTTTTTTAAAAGGAATAACTCCAACTTAAGGATCAGGATGAAAGATAAAGAGTACTTATGTGTGGACACATAATAAGTCTGTGAGACCACATCAATTAATACAAGTAGATGAGGACTTATGAATATGCATAAGCATGTTGGCAGGTACTTGATTAATGCTTCAAATGATTACTCCCAGACAACTAAGTCTGACCACCAAAATGGGGCATTGTACATAACAAATTCAGTAACTGTCAATAGTCAAACGATCACTAACTTGTGCGAACATATGACAAGGAGGAAGAGCCATTTTCTTGAGATCTGAGGGATTCCAAGCTGAAAGAATCATTCGGCGATCATCTGGATCATTCTTAATTTTGTCTATTATGGCTGATAATTGATCAAATCCTTCCCCAGTATAGTCAGCATGCATGTCAGTGTACCTATAGAATATACGCTTTGTTAGAAAAACTAGCAAGAAAATAAATATAAATAATTATGCAGATTTTCAGATCGATATCCTACTCAGCCCCAAAGTGCCTCCATTGAAACCCATAAACAGGCCCTAGATCTCCTTCCTCCCTGTGAGTTAAGCCAACACTGAAAACAGAGATATGAAGGTATCATATTTGCAAGGTTGAAACCTTGAGAATTATCTAGGCAAAGTAGAATTACAAATCCATGCCTGTCAAGGTATTCTCTTGATGCATTGCCATCCCATATATGAATGCCTTTTCCCTGCAAAACCTGTGAAGATAAAAGCTCCATTAATAGGAACTATTCAAGGTCAAAAGCGAAAACTACGTTTCAGCATAGCACAGAAGGTAAAAGTAGACTATCAAAACCATGCTACATCAATGGGAACCAACAGTGTTTGAATGGAAAAATTTACAGCAGAAAAAGGATCATAACAACAGAAGGGAAAATCTGAAGGATGGTTGAACCAGAGTTAGTTAACAGTAATGCTTGCAGACACCAATTTGCAAACAGAATACTGAGCAGAATGATATTCTAACTAGCTAAAAAGTAAACCTGAAAGGATAAAAGAGTAAATTCATAGCAAAATTTACTATGAAACTAAAATTTTCATGAATGAACCTAAGTAAATTCATGTATAGATTTATATATGCATATAAAAATAAAGTGCAAACGTTTTGTATAATTCATGAGTTCACAAAAACACATATGTTATGCATTATTCAGTCATCTTGAATTAATTCTCAAAATTCCTAAAATGTTCCTAACATCCACTAGTTCATATTGGACTATCAACATCTATTGTTTCATAATAGACATTCTAATTAGTATCCTGTTGCTAAGTAAATTTCATCTCATATTTCTTTTGCAGGTGTGTTTTGATGAAACAATTTCTTTGGCCTCTAGCTTGTTATCAAAAACTACTTGAACTTGCTACATTACTCAAAATTATATATATTTTCATATTGTCTCTCTTTTGAGTCAAATTCTATTACCCTCAACCAGTAAAAAGTGTTTGTAACAAGAGTTTGCTTTAGAAAGAAAAGAGAGTAGGCCTTAGGGGCCTAGTTAGCTTCATATGCCCTATCTAGGTGCTAGAGTTGTTGCTTGGTCTGAAACTCAAAATGTCAGACATGTAGATGGTGGAAGTGGCCAAATGGTCTAGATGGGTAGTCCAGGCAGCATCTGCGACAACATTACTTCAATGAGGAGTCACTTTTATTTTTTCTCCATGCTCTATTTGTCTTCCACCACGAGGTAATAGGAAGCAATTTGCCAGTGTTAAAGGTCAGCATATACGTAACTTACATCAAACTGATTTTTCTGATCTCCAATCTAGACTCATTTCACCTGATCTTGACATGTACTGCAGCTAATAAACAGATTCTAATTGCTCTGCTCCATCAAGCAAATTAACTCCTTCACTTACTTTCTCTTCCTTTATTACAGTTGCAAATTGTTAACTTACAAAAGATGAAACAATAAAGAGGAAAAATATTGTTGCCTATGTATACGGGTCAAATAGCATGATCAATTTTCTATTTAACAATAAGTTTTATGTACTTTTACTTCATGAACAATAGAACCTAATCTGTTTGGTGCAAGGAATTTTTTATTAAGATAATCCAGATCAAGAATTAAGTTATGGTAGCAATACCATACTAGTGTAAATGTACAAAGATAAGACAAACTCTTCTTGATGCAGTAATTAATTTACAGCACCTTTGCATTTGTTGAACCACTAATAAACCACAAGAGTTCTTCAACGACACCTCGCCAAAAAACTCTCTGAGAGAAAAACATATGCCGATTGTCAATCAGAATCAATAACATATCATCTAGAACCAAACAGAAAGGAAAATGCAATTGATTATTTTTTTTACTATTAGTAGAATTGAACACATCATCAAAGAAAAAAAAAAGTTATTTTACTGGTGGTATAGGTCTCATCTGTTTTTTTGAACTTTGTGAGGTTTCACATATAGAAATGACAATACAAAACTATTTCAAATTATACAAGAATTCTCTTGGGACAAATTGTGCATTACAAAAATTCCATGCAATATCATTTTGAAGAGGTAATTATTAATAATATTTGCTTTCCCTTAACCAAATCAAAATATTATACAAGTCCAACAGTTGAATTAGTCAATAGTTCAAATTTTGAAATGATAAGCACTGGCATATCCTAAAACAAATTGGAATCAAGGAATGAGTTAGAATTATTAGTACCTTGGTTGTGAGCAATGGAAAAGATCTCCGCAAATTAAACCGCATCTATAGGGTACAACTGGTTAGGATTCTTGTATGGCCCTAAAGGGAATAGAGTATTGGCAGGTGATGTAAAAGAGAATAGATGCAGACAAAATACCTGACAGCCAAATTTAGATAGTGTCCCAGTCCCTGTTCTATCATTCTTTCTAGCACCATTTGCAATGATATCCTTGACAAGCCTAAGATATGCATATTCTTCATGTCTTTCATAAATAAGCTTAGGTAGAAACAGGAACCTCTCAACCTTAAACTTATCTTTGATTGACTTACTATCTACCACTTCCCCATCACGTGTAGCATGAGGCTCAGTACCTGAGCTTTGTACACGAACATATGTCACAAAAGAATATCTAATGCTGTTCTCCAACAATGGAAAGGATGAGTACCATGGCCGAAATACAGAACAATCTACTGGAGGGATGAAAGTATCACATTGGAAGGATGTCTCAATATCTGTTAAATGAATGGCTTCACATCCAGGCGCATTAAGCGCTTCCCTGTAGCAAGGACTGTAAATCAAATGTTCTAGAAAGATACAGAATTCTTTTAATGTGCAAAGAAAAAAAATTACCTTAGCACCTGACCACCACCTATGACAAACACTCTCTCAATAGACAAACAATAAGGGGTGGCTGCTAGTAGCTCTAAGGCAGAATTCAAGCTTCCACACATAAGGATATTCTCAGCTGTTGCAATATCAAAACTTCCAGAGCGAGTCAGCACGACATTCAATCGACCAGGGAGAGGCCTGTTCCGTGGTGAAATACTTTCCCATGTCTTCCTACCCATTATCACCGCATTCCTCTTTGAGGGATCTGAAGTGGTCATTGTGACTTCCTTAAAAAATTTAAGGTCTGACGGGAGCTTCCAAGGCAGATTCCCATCTTTCCCAATACCCATATCTCGAGTAGCAGCAACAACCACTTGATAGGTCCTTTGAGGATCATGTTGTGCATTACCATTTGAACCATTCTGATAAATGTCAGTAGCCATATGCGCAAGTCTATGAAAATAGGTTCTCCTCGTGACTTTGGCGAAAGCTCCAATCTCTAGTTGACAACTTCCCAGTACATCAAGGCCAAACCAACTAATTCTAGTTAAATAGATGTCACCTGAAGTTGATAATAGGGTTAAGTGCAGAATGATAAGTGCCTTGAGGTAGTTGACGAACATAATAATAATGAGATAAAACATATGCACAAATCAGGAAACAAGAATGGAGAGGATAGAATGAGGTTCACAGTATCAATGCAACATTAATTGTTGAATGCAGAAATTTGGAACCGATTGTACTTAACGTGTCTGTTTTGAGAAAACCCTGAAAGGAAATGCCCCTTGGTGGAACTTCCTGACTGTCAACATCTGAATTGAAAGCTATTCTCAATCAGAAAAACTATGATCGCGAGTCACTAATACCTAACAAAAACTTTAAAACCCACTACTAACTCAACAAAAACTTGGAATAAGCACTGACATGGCAAAGAAAACCCTAAGAGTGACATCAAGCTTGACAATATAATAATACTAAGTTGTAGTAAAAGGTGCCAAGGTGCTCGGCGCTCATCGGAGCGAAGTGAGATGCTTATAAATATTAAAATTTTAAAAATATAATTAAGAAGAAATATGAGCACTAAAATAAAAATGAGAAATTACATGAGTTTTATATCACTTTATATTTCAAATATAACCACCAAAACATCAAATTACATTCATTTAAAGTATCAAAGTACTATATTGTCCAAATATAATAATAAAAATGACAAAATAAAAGAATATTAACCTTTAATATACAACGATTTCCCTCAAGAAAGTCAATGATCATCAGATACGTAGACTATAGACCATTATTAACAATGATTAACATTACATGATTAAAAGAGAAAGAGAACGAAACACTGAAGGAGAAGAGAGGGAGGCATGCTGCTGACTGTTGGTTGGGAGGGCAGCATGTAGCTATCACGAGGGGGAAGGGGGGAGAGGGGTCCTTAAGGGTCGAAGGAGGAGTCCGAGGATGGTGAGGGTGGCTGTCAGAGTCGGCGGGGGAGGGAGCGGGGGCAGGGGGCTGCTATGAAGGGGCGAAGAGGGAAGAGAAGCGAGGGGAGGATGGTGACGGCGAAGGGGGGAAGCTGCGACGAAAGAGGGAAGAGGGACCAGGGAAGGGGGGGCTGCGATGAACGGGGGAAGAGGGAGGAGGGCGAAGGGAATGTGCGGCGAAGGAGGAGGAGGACGAGGGGGAGGAAAAAGTGAGAGGAGAGAGAAACCAGGAGGGAAAGATGCCGCCGCCGTTCGCCGATGGAGTAGAAGACGCAGCAGCAGCCGTTCGCCGAGGGAAACGCCGCGGCAACAAGAGGTCGCCAGAGACTGTTTCGCCGTCGCTGCGTTGGGAGGGAGAGGGGGTTTGGGTGGGTTGAGCGGTAGACCCTTCTCACCTGGTTTAATCGAACCAGAGAGCCAAATTAGCTCGACTCTGGTTCGACTCAGTGTGAGTTGAATCTGGCGGACGATGATGTATGTGAAGCATTTCTCCTCTTTTCTTGTTTTTGACCCAAGAATTTGGACCACAATAACAACGACGATGATGTATATGAAGCATTTGAATCAGAGGTTCCTCTTCTTGCGCTTGTCATTTAAAGATACGAAGAAGAGATCGAAGGGAATCATCCAGAACATACATAAAACCTGAGGCAGCAGCGGAAGAGGCAAAAGATCAGATTAGGGTTACCTCTTTCTGCCGGGGGAAGAAGCCCAACAGCTTTACAATTCCTCTCGAGCGTGGACTCCACGAAGAAGAAGAACCACCTTCTTCCTCCGCCCAGTTGCCTCACACACGGCGAGTCGAGCGGAACCGCCAGTTTAGAACACATATATATCGAGAACGCATGTTTGGACGACTTAGGAAGCGAATTACATGCCGATCGATAGTGTTGGCATTCACTCCTCAAGCGTACCGCCCGAGATCACTCCCCTCGCGATCGTTTGATTTTGATTATATAGGGATATCAAATAAACATTTATCTAATACTACTACTGCGGGATATTGTCGACTCATAAATGCTTCTCTCTCTCTCGATTGTTTTCATTCAGCAGCGGCATGCACGCAGTGTCATAATGCTTAGTGATCGAGTAAGCTAAGCAAGAACAATGGATAATAGTCGATGATTCATCAAAACATGTTATATAGCTTGTCAACGACACGTTCTCACGAAGAACGAGTAGTATAAGAAGGCTTAAAAACCGTGATGAAACAAATCACTTAAATATAAAGATCAACTTATAAATCACCAATGTATTTTACTGAAATATAACTCACCGATCCAAACGTGCCCAAAACATCACGATCTCGACAAAAATGCAACTACAAACATCAAACCAACTGACATAAAATTCTGTTATTTTTCCCACTTATCTATCTTACCTTCTGTTGCTTGCAACGATACATCAGAGAAACTGAGTTGACGCAATACACCGTGTTGAATGTCTCTGTTGAGAATATGTAACGTGCTTAACTGATAAACTGTAATGCAATCCAAGTCGTGGATCCAACGAGTGCACAGGCAACCTATCGATGCATTGCAAGCAAATCTTTGACTGAAGATTACAGCCCATCAAAGAACTTTACGAAATCCTCAATAGTCTCCCCATGCCTAATCTTCACCACAGAGCCATCGTCCACCTACAGAAATGCCGTACTGAGATTAACAATCACAAACCTGCCTATATCTGATGAAGTAATCTAGGAAAGAGGATGTGACAGTTTAACAATGGGCAAAACTGAACAAATACCCAATATTCTGGAGGTCGCATCTTAAGGTTATAGGTTGAGGCCATGCTCATACAATATGCACCAGCATCGTGAACAACTAAACCAGCTCCCTGAGAATTTTCTTCCATGTCAGCGACAACCAGAAAAGCCAAACTACCACTAAATGATAGCTAACCTTAGCTGGTGTAGGAAGCTCTCTATCTTTCCCCAGAAAGTCTGCAGACTCACATACAGGCCCCACAACATCGAAGGTTGAAGTTTCAGCATTGGGTAGAGGTGGAGAAACCAGCTCTATGTGCTGAAACATTATGTACAGGAGGCAATTTATCAGCCAGAAAAGAAAGTGTTCCATCTCAAACATCTTTTCTTTTATTATGCAGGTGTGAGATAATAGTGTCATAAAAAGCTTATCACTTTCTTAAAGTAGGTTATGTTTACATATTAAGGTTAACTCAGCACAGTGCTAAAGGACTTGTGAAACATATGTACAATGGATAAAAAAGTGTATCTGCAAGTCCAAAACGAATAAGAAAAAAAAAAGATAAGCCATAAATTAGTTATGAGAAAATCCTCCACAAAACGTGTACACATAAATGTAACATTAAGTTTCTGTTCTCAAAGATATAACTGAATGATGAAAGGTAGTTAGCATAAAACAAAACTTCATCTAGTGACAAATGGATAGAAAAAGGTGCAGTATTAATATT
Organism: Musa acuminata AAA Group; assembly: GCF_036884655.1. Classification (NCBI taxonomy): domain Eukaryota; kingdom Viridiplantae; phylum Streptophyta; class Magnoliopsida; order Zingiberales; family Musaceae; genus Musa; species Musa acuminata. Next base: position 28,984,576 of record NC_088339.1, on the reverse strand, counting down.
TATTACTGTAATAAAGCCAAAATGCTTGAAGGCTAAAGACATCCAACTGCTTTTCCTCTAAAAGGATGAAAATATAAAAGCTTTGTCAATGCAGTACAGCATGTTTCAGACTGAGCAAAGAATGTCTTAAGAATCCTGCAGAGAAGTTTATCAAACCATAAAGAAGGAAATTGATGATGACAGGATAGTACCCCTATTCAGGGATCTTGCATGTATTACCTGGTATGCTCCATAGAGACTCGGTCGGATGAGCTCCGCCATGCTGCCATCAATCACTATAAAATTTTTTGTGCCATTGGTTTTAACACCAGTTACCCTGTTAACTAAGCAGCAAGTATTGGCAATAAGTGATCTTCCAGGTTCGATGATCAGAGTAAGATCCCGAGAAAGTACCAACTCTCTCACCTACAATGATACACTAAAATTAGTAATTGATAAACCAAATGCCCAAAGCCAAGGTCTTGCAGACAGCAAAGGAACTACAATAGAACATAGGAGAATGCATTTCAATTAGCAAATAGTACATTTTAGCATCAAGACCAGAATGTTTATAAGTGGACACTCTGGGCCAAGATAGAAAGTAAAAGTTACATGCACAAAGGCAAGATATTAAATTCATAACGGGCTTCATTGCTGTTGAATATGTAAACTAAAAAAGTGACAAGGCACGTTTTGAGAGAGAAACTAAATATGTTTAGCTCACAGTGTTTATGAGATCCAGTGGTGTTGGAAGGACTGCACCAGTATGATGGTAGTCAATTCCTAGACCACCACCAATATTCAAGTACTCCAACTGGAAGCCTTGTGCTCGAATTTGGTCAATGAAATTCACCATTAGAATCGCAGCATCTCTAAATATATCCACCTAAGATAGACAAGGTAAAACCTTAACAACTTAGACCATCAATATATGATTCTTCATGCATGGCATTCATTTGCTAGTCATTCAGATTGATTATAGATCAGATAACATAAGATATTACCTTTCTTTGAAAAGCCAAATGCATCTGACCAGATCTTAGAAGTTTGCTTACAAAGCAAGCTAACCAATGATACTTATTATTTAATTAACTGATTATCTCCAGCCAAAGGGGGGATGAAAGAAAAAAAAAAAGGCACCAGACATGATTACAAAAACAAAAAGAGGGAATTAAGAGATGGCCTAATAATGCAAAAGATGCTGATGCGCCATGTAAATGTTATTGACCAAAATCAAATAAAATTCACAGAATGTATGAGAAGCAAAAGTTCAATATCATATGAATTGAGACAGAAAGGCAAGTAATCAGTTCCCAAAAGCCAAGAAAAATTCACAGAACATATGTGAAAAAAGATTATTCAATTTTTACCATTTTCCATTGAAAGAATCGTTTTCCATCAATTTAGTGCTTCCAACAAAAAAATGACTAGTTTAAGTCAGTTTTAATTGTTCTGCAGAACACTGGCCAGCTTCAAATCGAATGTAAACTCCTCAATCAACAGGTTAACATATCATCCTTAGTGTTACTCTTGAATATTGATCTTTGCAAGTGAGAGATAAATTAAAAATATTTAATTTGTTTTGTAAGTGATAGCTTAACAAATGATTTTTTTTTATTGAAACTAGTCATTGTTTATAGATGAGAGGGTACCATATGCAAAATTAAAAGATCAGATGTTCACAAGCATATCAGAAAATTATGTACTTCTTCATATCTAGCATAATTATGTTCCTTATATTCCATAGTCACTTTTCCTGAGTATAAATCAAAATTTCAAAACCTGACATGAAACTAAAGAATGTTCATAATTGCTGCAACCCTGGACAGCACTAAACTAACATTTGGAGTTTTATGGTTAAGATTTTTATAGGCATGCAAGATAACTCAAACTTCTGATTTTGTTAAACACTCCTAGTGTCAGAGAAATGAATATAACCTTCAGTATTCTTCTTTGTGTTAGTAAGAGATCAAGGAAGATGAGTAGCATAATTAAATATCACAATATGAAATCATAGTAAGTTCAGCACCTTGATGGTAATAAGTGAACAAAAATGCAACTCTAATTTCATATGACATCCCAATATATAGTACCATCAAATATCTCAATATAAGATTCACAGATAAATTGTGCCTCTCAACTGGAACAGAGTAAACTTAACAACCATAGCAGGTGCACGTCCCAATTACAATATTCATTGGTCTCCGTCATGGGCTTTACATGCTCCTCTATTGTAGAGGTACTGCAGCCAGAATCCACTTTCGTTCACATGCTTAAACTGATTTTAATTCAAGTATTTGATGAAAAAAGAAATTTTTACATACAGTAGTAACAATGAGAGTGATTAAGGGTGTGTTTGGCTTTGCTCGTCAATGGTATTTCTGCAATTCTAAAATAAAACAGTTGCTTTTGTACAAATCTTCAGCGTTAGCTAACATGTTTGAAAGGATTTTTAAGAGTAGTTAAAAAAAGAAATTTAGGAGAATGTGTCAACGAATAATCAAGTACCTTGGTAATAGTTGATCCAAGATGACAGTGGACTCCTACAAGATCGATTTCACTTGAATGTGTCTTGACAGCATCAAGGAACCACTGCAGTTTTTCATTTCGGATACCAAACTTGGAAGTCTTGTTTCCGGTGGCAACATAAGGATGGACCTGCATGAAAATGATAAAGAATCTTTAGGTCCAAAGTAATCCAAGACTATAATACAATAATGCAAATGGAGCAGTTATCTAACTTTAGTATCCAAAGTAGAGATGGACAATCATATTCATGATTAGGATATGTGAGGTCACAGAAAAGTGATTCAAAATGATTCAATGCAGCGATGTCAAGGTGCTAGTCCATTTATCTTAAGAAGTATCAGGATGAAACTTAATTCACCCACTTGAACAAGAATGATCAATTAGACTCAATATGTTCCTTAGCTTTTCTATCATGTGTCCCATATACAAAAGATCACAAAGAAACTAATGATTTCATGGATGAATCTGAATACTAACAGCATATATTATTGCACGCGAGTGGCATCTGCAAGGACTGAATGTATTGTGAATACACATGGTGAAGCCTATATTAAGAATCAGATTTAACCATGTCATTTTATTCAGGAGATGATCATAGATTGCTTGATGAAAGCTTCATAATGGTTTGATCATATTCTTAACACCAAAAGGATGAAGAAGCAAGACAGGAATTTGCATATGCTTGCATTTTCCCAGAGAACACTTCAATATCTTAAAGGGATAGAGGCAAACAAAATTGAAAAGAATTGCTTTTATGACAAAGTAGTAAAAGGTACATCTAAAACTCAACAAATCAGAAGTAAAACTAAGGATTGAATGTGCATATTAAAAGAATCAACCACCACAAAAAGCAAATTATATCCAAAAGATTGGTTGGGCAGCATAAAATGAATATACCAACTGAAATATGATACTCCAAGCCACAAATGGTGCATCAATCTGTTAACAGGGCTAAATATTAAGGGAAGATTAGCATGAGCTCATAAGCTCACAGGAAGGTCAGAGAAGGTTTCAAAGATGTGCAGTTACATTTGTTAAATAATATTAGGCATCAAAACTTACAAAGATAAAACCCAGTGTGCGTCTGGGATAACGCTAGCTTACTGGCGCATAAACAACAAATAAATTAAAGTGATACTAACAAGATGACTTTGTAATATCTAATAGAACCAAATGGATTATAACCACCACACCTGTGGATCTACATCTGGGTTAATCCTGAGCAGAACAGGGACTCTCTTTCCTACGACTCTTGCTGCGGTCACAATGTTTTCCAAGTCAAACTCACTATCCACATTCACAAAAACTCCTTTTTCAGCAGCTAAAACAAGGTCCTCCAACAGCTTCCCATTTCCATTGAATATACACCTGATCTTCAAAATACCAAATAAGAAGATTAAACTCGCATGGATGAATCAACCATCCAATTTGCAAATTGAAAACAGAAGGAAAACATATTCACATAAAGCATAACGAAGTTAACCAAATCCTGCAAATAAAAATTTTAAAGCATGACCCAGCACAATATAAAGCTTGTATATAGCCCTCATCTACAGTATATATCCCACCTGATAAGGATGGTTGCCTACTGAAATACACTTGTAGCATAAAAAAGAACCTTACTGATGATATGGTTGCATTACAAACAATGAACAAATTATCATAGCCATACACAAATTACCACTGCATATGAAAACTCCAACTGCCATCCACATTAAAGCCATAAAAAATTAACAAAGTTAGGTGGTACATTGTCAACCACATATCAACAGAGTTCACGTGTAAATGACTCCTGTCATCACAGGCATCTGGACAATTTACTGAAAAACCAGCATGGCACATTCCCTGAGGGCCTGAAGCCAGAGTCCCCAAGGAAGAGAGGGGAGAAAAAGCCAAAATATATGCCTTTGTGAAAAACCTGGTTATCACGGATGTAGCCTTAAGAAGTAAGACACTAGAATTCGATAAAAGTAAAGCAATATATCAAATTATACATTCTTACAACCAAAAACCAGGACTACCAGGATACCACATAGAAACAACCACCAGTTGATTCATACAGTTGCACACACTTATGTCTTCATGACTAACAACATGCACATGATATTACTTCACAGTCTCATTTGCTGTCATTCTCACATTTTGAATCAGCACCAATGGCAAACCTATGTCCCACAAAAATGATCATCTTTCGACCAACTTTCAGCCTGCATTGTGTAATAACAACCTCCTATTCCTCGATGTTCAATCTTTCGTTTCCTTAAAACAACCACAACTGCTAAACTAATTTAATACGTTGAATGAACAGCAACAGGGTCAACATAAGAAACACAAAAGATGAAGCTTCTTGCTCTTTCTTCCACTTCTTCCGATAATGTAAAGAAAATGCAGGTACAAGCGAGTAGGTATCATGTTCACCTGGTGGGATCAAATCCGGCTCGCAAGGCAAGCCTGAGCTCGTTCCCACTGACGAGCACAGCACCGCAACCCAAGCCCTTGAGGTGCTCCAAGATCTTGAGATTGTTATTAGCCTTGATGGCGTACCCAACGACGGACTTCAATCCCTCAAGGGCCTCCTTGTAAGCCTCAAAGTTCCTCGTGATCTGATCCTTACTGTAGAGGTAGAAGGGGCTCCTCTCCACCGCCTCCATGACATCTTCGACGCGGACGCCCTCACAGTAGAGGAACCCATCCTCGCCCTTGGAGAAACAGTGGCGGAAACCCGCCGCCGCTGCGGGGGCAGCAGCAGCAGCAGCAGAGGAGGCCGCGGCAGGGGGGATTCGAGAGGCGCTAGCCTGCAATGTTAGGGTTCTAGAACGGGAGCGAGCCGGGAATCGGGGGAAGCGTTTAGAGTGGAAGGTAGAGGCGTTAGGGATTCGATAGATTTGGGGGGAACCAGATGGGCAGGAGAGGAGTTGAGCCGCCGCCATTGCCCTCGTACGAGCAGAGTAAGCGACCGTGCCGGATGATGGATGGGATGGGTCCATCTGCGTGCACATAAATAGTAGCAAGCAGCAGTGGACTCGAGTCTGCTACTAAACAGCCCTACCGTTGGGTTCATTGTTACAACGACTTCTCTGACGTCGAGCATTCAGTCTCGACGCAATCAAATGATACCAAATTATCTGTTTTGGGATGAGTTCGGAAGCCGATCAACGAGTTCTTTGAGCTAAAAAAGAAATCTAATTTGAGATAGATCCAAAGAGACATGATTTAGTTGCAATAGTTGATTAATTCTATCTTCGTCCAAACCGGTGGAATTGGGTTCGTTGACTATTGAAAGAAATCAACGAAGATATCATCGAAGCATTTATAATAGCAACAGAAAGAACGGAGTGGCTTGCATTTAGGCCGACATGCTCTCTCTCTCTCTCTCGCGTTCTTCCCCCTTCGCAACACGGAGCGAGCGAGCGACAGAGAGAGAGGGAGAGAGAGCCACAGACCTCGTCAACGCCTTACAAAAATGAGAGCGGCAATGCCTGTCTCCCTCAAACAGCTTGCAATCGCGTTCTTGCCGACGTGAAACTCTCGCCATCCCCTCTCAGCGCAGCGCAGGGTCATTTTAAAACTGCTCAACCCCTTCCTCTTCCCACCTCCCCCCACTCTGAACGCCGAGTCGGTTATCTAGGTAAAACTTCTTCCTCGCCTCCCTAGGCTTCTGCTGCATTCTATTCATCGATCACAAGTTCGTCCGCTTCCCGAATAGTTTTAGGTTCTCTTCCTCGTCCTCTTGTTTCTTTTTTGGAACAGCCGAAGGTCTTCCGAGTATCCTCATTGCGTTTCTCTGATTGTTGCCCCTTTTCTATGCCGAAGAAAATCCACTTGTTACAGTTGAAGAACTTGCAATGATCATGTGTTATGCTATCTTTTTCTGGTGCTTGGTATTATTCTTGGTCGGGGTTCCATTTACTAATGCTTCGAGTTTATACCTTGTATTTCAAATGATTTCTAATATGAGATATTGTTTTACGCAAAATGAAGGGGAAAAATGCGCAAAAAGATCTATCGATTCCTAATGTTGATGTTGCACTCAGAAGCAAAATTCAACTTTTGGCTTTAGATCGCTTTTTTCATCTAACTATGTGCATCTCCAAATGTAATGTGGCATCCTTCCCTCGGAGTGACCTTTACCGTTTGTTGTTGATGATATGTGTATCCCAGGTGATCGGAGAGGAGTGCGTCCTGGTATCCTTGATATGAGTTCTTGATTCTCCACCCCCTTGTTGTCTTTAGCCAGGTCCAGTTTGCAAGCATCAACCATGACCGAAATAATGTCAGGACCACTCGACCAGTTTCCCAAATCTGGTATGCACAAGATATGATCTTTCTCTTGTCTTCAATTTGTAGTTTTAGTCAAAAATTGTTTATGATCATCGGCAAAGAATTAGAAATTGACAATCTAACCGATTACCTCCATCATTGTTGAGATTCAATAAGAAAATTAGACTTTAATAGATTTTCTTTCCACTTATCAACTATCAGCTCAACATTTTTTTCTTGTGAAACAAAGCATTTTGTTTTTCTTAGATAATAGTAGTTCATTCTCTGTTCTGAATATTCGGAATTTGCTACACAATGTGCAAGGTATATGATTAGCCTGCATCAAAGATAAAATGCAGTTTGGAATCAGTGAATTAAGCATATCTAGATAGATCTATAACCGAAAAAATGTTAGTTTTGTCTTCCCTTTTTCTTTGCTTTAAGAAAGGTCTCTAGGATAGTGGGACACAAAATTATGAAATCATGGTAAAGGGTCAGTCTATTTTTTTGCATCAGGAATCATCCTGGTATTTGTTAATGGTAGTTAATTGTGGATGGCAGAAGAGAAATGTTTGAATAGACAGTCAAAATCCAGTAACATGAAACCATTACAGTAGATTTCCTTTTGGCTGATAGATCTTTTTGTGCATCTGGGAAAATTCTTCGCTGATAGATTTATCATATGTTGGTATCTGTTTTCAGGTCTTGATGGTTTCCATGACGAAAAGCGCGACAGAAAATCTGATGCTGAGATTTCTGAGGATGAGAGGAGAACCAGGATTGAGTCTCTAAAGAAGAAGGCAATCAATGCCTCCACAAAGTTCAGGCATTCTTTGATCAAAAGGGGTAGGAGAAGCAGCAAGGTCATGTCTGTCGCCATTGAGGATGTGCGTGATGCCGAAGAAATGCAGGCTGTTGATGCCTTCCGCCAGATCCTTATTCTGGAAGAGCTGCTTCCTTCTAGGCATGATGATTATCATACGATGCTCAGGTTATTCACTTACACATATTAGTATGAATTGCATATTTTGACATCTAGCTTAACTATGTTTCAAATTCTTTCCTTCATGAGTAACTGGAACTGGCAATTGAAAGCAATTACTTTGGAGGCTAGTCCATTAAGGCTTTTTCTATTTCATGCATGCTGGTATAAGAATGAACCAATTCTGATTTGCATGTAGTCTCTGATGCAGATTTCTTAAGGCCAGGAAATTTGACATCGAGAAAACAAAGCAAATGTGGGCAGATATGCTCCAATGGAGGAAGGAATTTGGAGCTGACACAATCTTGGACGTAAGATTTTTCTTCTGCTACTAGACAAAATGTTCGACAAGAGTTTGATATTCGTATTTTAGAGAAAGTGAACTTAGCTGATACGACTACTACTTTCCTTCAGTGCTTTCTGCCAATACCATGTCCAAAAATAAAAATTTAAGTATGGAAGACATGAAAGATAAGTGTGTCATTCATGTGAAGTATGGAAGCTGGGAACTATTCTGAACTCCAGCATCATGAGAAAAAGGAAACTAGAAGTCATAATTTTGCTCCGAACAGTTCTCAAAATGGAACCTTTTCTAATAGACAGAACTCCAGGAACCTGTAAAGCAACGTTGAACTATCAAGTGCACTCATCAGATTTCTACTTTGTCAATCACTGTTCATTGGTTATCAGACTATATTTCTAAAGAAATCTGTTACTTGTTTACCGTTAATAGTGCAGCCCCATGACTCTCTTTTCCCTCTTTCTATTGTTTATTAGGATTTTGATTTCAAGGAACTTAATGATGTAATGGAATACTACCCACAAGGTCATCATGGAGTAGATAAGGAAGGCAGGCCAGTCTATATTGAAAGGTTGGGTCAAGTTGATGCCAACAAGCTGATGCAAGTCACAACCATGGATCGTTATGTTAAATACCATGTGAAGGAGTTTGAGAGGAGCTTCGTTGTCAAGTTTCCAGCTTGCTCAATTGCAGCAAAACGGCATATTGACCAGAGCACAACTATTATTGATGTTCAAGGAGTGGTACGTATGGCCTCATTTACCTTTTCAAAGCCACCAAAATTCTCCTTTTTTCAAAAAGTAAAAAGAAAAACATGCTTGCAGCCTCTGCATAATAGATCAAGTATACTTCCTATTTATTAGGAAGAATTCTAACTTTTACTTGGTTGTTCCTTTTTCTTTCCTCTAATCTAATAAAATTAGGGGTGTAAACAATTCACCAAGGCTGCAAGAGAATTAATCAGCCGTATTCAGAAAATTGATGGTGACAATTATCCTGAGGTATCTTCCTCACTTGAGCCACTTGAAGTTCGTACTTCCAATCATCAATGGCATTTACAATGATAATTATTGTAACTGTTTTTCCTATCCCAGACCTTGTGTCGCATGTTCATCATTAATGCAGGCTCAGGCTTTAGGCTCCTTTGGAACACTGTAAAGTCCTTCCTTGATCCGAAGACCACTGCAAAAATCCATGTAAGTTTTCTGTCCCTATACGGAATGCAAACAGTACAAGTACTTGGGTATCTGATGAGGTCTTATTTTCAGGTTCTAGGAAATAAGTACCAAAGCAAATTGCTTGAAGTGATTGATGCAAGGTATCTTTGGTAGCCCAATATTTTATTTTTCATCTTGCACAATTATAAATTCAATGAACAATGACCAAATCAGCTTTTGAGTAATGAAATAAACTTTCAGCATAAAAATAGTGAAATGAATTAAAAGATTTCCTAATTAATTTATGGGATTTTACAAGTGAATTGCCTGAGTTCCTTGGTGGCACTTGCAACTGTGAAGGAGGCTGTCTTCACTCAGATAAAGGCCCATGGAAGGATCCTGAAATCTTAAAGGTGGTTGTTTCCTCTTCACTTTTGCTCTTAATTTATGCTCAAAATTCTTGTAATCCTTGACATGATTTCTACTCGAAATTTAAAATTAGAACTTTGGCATCATTTAAACATCAATGTGCATACTTGATACATTAACCTAGTAGATGGTTCAAAGTGGTGTGGGAAGCTGTGGATCGCAACATCTGGCTACTGGTACTGAGGAAAAGACGATTTCCGAGGATGAAGTAGTGTATCCAAAGGTGGTAAACTAATCATATTTTCTTCCTATGCTTTGCTTATGAGTTCTTTGTGTTCACTAGAACTTCATGATACTAATTCATGTATCCCCAACATGAAGAAGCAAGACTCTTTCTGCAAGGAAACCATCCTTGCTGTTGATGACATGTATTCTGTTTCTCCCAATATCCTGAGAAGTGTTATAGAGCACCCACATATGTCACCTGTTCGAGAAGAAGAAGACAGTTCAGACTTGCAGGTAATTTCTAGCCAACCATAAGTATTGCAACGTTGAAAGTAGTGTATGCAACTAAAAAGTAATGCTCTTGTTTAATCTTTAATCCGGTTTGACCATATTTCCATTTACTTTATGATTCATTTATCAATTATGTCATTAGAAAATAATATGTTTATCCATCTTTATTTAGTGACTTAACCTAGAGCAGAAGTAATATCCCTCTTGGATTTAGCAGATGATGTTGATGGTAACTTCTATATGATTGTTCTGATTAACAAGCATGTAGAAGTAATATCCCTCTTGGATTTAGCAGATGATGTTGATGGTAACTTCTATATGATTGTTCTGATTAACAAGCATGTATGCACTTTATATCATGGAGCAAGTCATTCTTCTGGGTTGTTTATTGCATTGATTTAGAGAGGAAAGCTATGTAAAATGACATCTTTAAGGAAAAGTGGAACTTCATAATGAAAAAGTGAATCTACCTTCTACCAACTCCTTAAAATTATTGGATTCGTCAATTTTTCACTTATTGAGACTTACCTTATATTTCAATAGGAAGTGAAACCCTGAAAGGTTTACTTCTTTCCACTGAAGTATTAAAGATTTCCTAAATTCAGGAATATAAGAAATCAGAAGTCACAAATGGGTTAATTTTGCAGGTTCTTTCATCCTCATAATTTTTAAGTGGTTTGAGTCACTTGCTACTGTGCTAACACTTATTTTTTTAACAAGAATTTATATGTGCAGACTGCTCCTGAGAAATTCCCCACCCCCTATTCCAATGATGATTATGTTCCAATCGTGGACAAGGCTGTGGATGCCAGCTCCAACAAAGTGCCAGATGAAAAGCTTGCCATCCCTAATGGTCCATATCCTCCTTAGCCGATATATCTTTGAAAAGTTTAGGTTTCAATTGATTAAAAGTTCATTGCTATTATGCAATATTATCAATATTTCAATCGTAATCCACCATTATTGCAGGTTCTTATGCTCTATCTGGAACTTACAACGGTCCAGATGGATTCAGCAACCAGATAGTGTCTGGAGTCATGGCCTTTGTCATGGGAATTGTCACCATGATGCGTGTAGGTCGTGCCACACCAAGGAAGATTGCCAATGCAGATATCAACGATGCAATCCCAATGCTTAAAGGCCAAATGCATCAAAGCCAGCTGCCTGCACCAACTGTCTCAGCTGCTGAATTCTCCTCTGTATTGAAGCGCCTGGGTGAGCTTGAAGAGAAAGTGAGCGTTCTCAGCACGAAGCCTGCAGAGATGGCACCTGAGAAGGAAGAGATGTTGAATGCTGCTGTGATGCGTGTGGATGCTTTGGAGGCAGAGCTTGCAGCAACAAAGAAGGTAACAGCCTCAATTACATTTTTGTTCAAGATTTCAAATTTTGGTCGTTCCATTTGTAAGGACACTATTTAGTGGTTCAACCAAATATCATTGTTGAAACATATGACTGAATATTTTATAATCCATTCAATTTTATTTTATTTGTTTACTTAATGATACCAAAATGGTCAGGTTACCATGCCGTCTAGTTTACTGGTATCATACTGATTTGGCAGGTCATCGAAACCAATATTAAGCAATATTGTTTAGGGATTGTGTAAATCGTTGGTATTGCTTAGGTACAAGTATTAAATAAAAGTGTTAAACATATTCTGATGTGCTGATACGCGGTGGTTGTAGCTGTAGTTTCAATGCCAAAGAACACCGATAGTGGTTCAAACTGAGTTTGTGCTCTTTGCTACTGATAAAGAGGTATTTTACTCAGATTGTTTGTATTATAGTCTTGTACAGCTTCATAAAATTAGTTTCGGTAGATTATGCTTAACGGCATTCACTTCCAGAAATCTACAAACTCTGATTTTATTACATTTTTTCTGTTTGGTAAATATATTCTAACAAGGCTGGGTTTTGAAACTCAGCTCAAAAGGAATTACAACTTTCAGTTGGATTTCATTTTGGTTGGATCCATATGATGTTTGCCTAGACAAATAATCCTAGGATGTGAAGTCAGTTATATAGGATCCTAGAACATTGAAGCAGGTGTTGTTCAGTGCCAATGAAAAATAACCCCTTTGTTTCTGTGAGGGCAAAGGTAAGCATACTACTTGAGCTTTTGTTAGCTTCAGCTGTTTACCGGTTTCTTTTTAGACGAATGACTTAAGCATCTCAATATATCCTCCTTATCATTTTGCAATTCTTGTATGATCAAAGGCTATGTGGCTCTAAAAGCTGCTATGTTTTGCAGGCTCTGGAAGATGCTCTGGTGCAACAGCAGGAGATTCTTGCTTATATTGATAAGAAAAAGAAAAGGAAGAACAAGCTTGTAAGTTGCCTTAGATTTTTTATTTCACTTTTTCAGTCTTTTAAGCAGGGTGGGAACAACCACTCAGCTTCGATTTTTCAGGAAGTTTATTTCCCTTGGAACTGTATGATCGATGATGAGACGTATTCACATATCTTATCGTCTAGAAGACATGCATTGTGTCTTGCAAATACCCAACTAACTTCACCTTCATCCCAATGATGCCTAATGCCGTTACTAGCCCTACGACAGTATAATCTGATTCTGGTTTCTAACGCAATTTTTATTCAAAGATGACATTGGACGATACCTGAATTTTGAAGCTATTAGCTACATTTTTTCTTTTGCTAAGGACTCTTTCACCTCCCTCTTGATGCACTCTTTTTTCTCGACTGCAGAATCCATTTTGCTGGTACTCAAGAGATGGAAAGAAAAAGTCTGGTCGTCTGAATTAAAGCTGTGCATTTGATCCAGGTGGAGATTCTTGTCACCATGTACAATTTATTTTGTTTTGGGCTTGCTAAACTGATCCAAAGCTTGAGTTGACTGTATAAATCACGACTCCTCCGATATCACACAGTTGAACCGAGTGTTGCTTGTCATTAACTACCTTGAAACTTAATAAAGGGCATCATTTGCATCTCCTTTTTTCTGTAGTACAGTGATCAACCTCAATGTATCATCGACAGATTATTCGCAGCCTTCCGTAGACACCGATTATTCGCAGTTGCTTTCGTGTGAATTAACTCTGAAGTGCTACATCTATTTTCTTTCTCTCTTGTACATAGAAAACAATTCCTTCTCTTTTGTGTGTGTGGTCGGAATGCATCATGTTAAAGACACCATCCCAATAGCATTGCACACAAATTGCAGGATGAGGGGGGCTTGCACACAGTGCGGTACTGCTCGGACATGAGGCCTGCACTCGACCCAATTTGCAGCGAAGTATCATGATGAGTGCCATCTGACACATGCGACAGTTTTCTATCTGTACTTGATTGTGGATTCATTCACTTCCTTAGGAAGTAGATTGGCGTATATCTGCAACAATGAGATAAGCACGCGCGCTTTGCTATAAGATGTCTTCTCCTGCATTCCCCGAATTCTCTTCTCATGGGGAAATTACTTGAACTGCTCGTGGCGTGGGGGATGAAAAGTTGTGGCTTGCGCCCTTCTTTAGGCATATGCACCACTTTCTGCACCCAACCCACCACCACATAAAGCAGCTTCAGATCATGGAGGGTGAAAGTTGGGGAAGTGGTGGTTGCTAATGCTCAAAGATATGTGGCGGTGGATGGATATCTGGTAATGGCAGTCGAGCAGAGTATTTTCTTTTCCGAGGAAGAAGAAAGAACATCATCACATCACACCACACTTAATATGAGGATGTCATCAGCTGGCGATGTTTGAATCTTGAAACTGATGATTCAAGGAAGTTGGTATGCATATAGTGCTCATTTTATGTGCAGAACATTTCTTCATGATGAATGCAGAGGATTTCTCCTCTGAGTTTGGCCAGTTGTCAAGAACAAGTGCCAGATTTCTTCACTGCAGCGGAGATGGTCGAGATAATTAGTAGCTCCAGAATGAAAAAGGAAGAAGAAGCAATAGAGTTTGTAGTGGTGGTGGCGGGCGTGTGAAGTGCTCAGCTCATGCGGTGTTTTTGCCCCATCACAGCTTGTCAGCATCCAGCTTGGGGTTGAGTACGACATCGATCGATGTAGCCAAACACAAATCTATGATACGTAAAAGGTATCCTTGAGATCTGCAACCACCCTCTCTCTCTCTCTCTCTCTCACCACCTTATCATCATCATCACTCTTCACAGGCTTTGCCTGCAGCCATCTCCATTTTTTATTACTGTGCAAGCAGGAGGACTCATTTTCCTTCCATTTTTTGGCTTTCTAATTAATCAATCAACTCGTGCATCAAATTTGCAGAATAAATGCAGATGTGAAGCGAATAAATGTAAAGGAATATATTCGGTCACTCACAAACCAAACCTTTTCCGCAAATACTTTTGTTCATCTTTCTTCCTCCATTAATCTAAGCTCGGATAGGACATGAGAGAAGCATTAGGGTACGCTCTTCCCACACCGCACTAGGTGTTGGCATCCAGTTGCTTCCCCGTCCTCGAAAACGCAGGTGGCTAATTGGTGATGGAGGAATATGCATCTCATCACCTCTATTACGCCACTTGTTCCGGCATGGGTGTGTGTCAGGAAATCTGAGGACCACAATCGCCATGTCCATGTCGCACAATCCTCAAACTTGCACAATGTGCTGCAGTTCCTCTCGAAAATGCTCGACTTCCATTGGAAGACCTTTGCATCCTTTCCCTCCTCTTGACATTTCATTTCGGTGTCCCAAGCTTTCTCCCGACTTTATCTTCTTGCACCAGATACCGGTTTTGGTCCCTGTTCGTTCAGAACCAAAACCTCGGCTGAACAGCGATGGTTTGGAGCTGAATTCTGTGAGCTTGGTTTAGCTTAAACTTCAACCAGACAGATTAAGGATTCCCGGATGTTTGAATGGTGGAGGTTTCTTTTCCGTTTTCTTCCTTTCTTTTTCCTGCTAAGATTCCAATCCAAGATCGACGACATATTCCCAGGCTTAGTAGCAGGTGGAAGTCTTGAGGAAGCTTCCTCTGTAGAATTCAGCGTCAAAGTCTGACAACTACCGCGTACCCAAGTTGCCATTTGGGTCCTCCAGGCTCTCGAGTGCCTCGGCGGCCTTCGAATCTTTGAGCTCTCTTGGTTTGTTTCCTCTGCTCCTCGTCTTCTTCTCCATTCATCGAGTAGGCATTTGACAGTGCAACTCGACAGTTAAAAGCTGCAGCCTACCTATCTATCCATCGACCATATTCACACCGAAATCCATCGACCATATTTCATTTCAACGGCGCATTGCATGCACCAACTTCCTGCAATGCCGAATACTCCGGCAATCTCCAAATGCCAACTTGATGGGCACTTGATTCAGAGTGAACCAGAAATAATTTCCATCTTAGAAAAATGATTTCTACACATCACACAATCCTTTATACATGAGTGCGTTAGATGGTTGAAAAGACTGTGAAGGATCTGATGCTTATATTGACCAAAATCATCAAATGGCTAGTGTTCTAAAGAATAAAGCTTTTAGTACTCGAGAATGTAAGAGCACCTCGAATGAGCAATAAAAAAGATAAAGATGGAATAGAAAGTTTATTCCACTTTAGACAAATAGTTAAAGCCAAACAGCTTAATATCCTCTATGGTTTTCGGATTGCCTTTCCCTTTGCATCAGCCAAATTCAGCATACATGGAATGCGATCAAGGAATGAATGGGCTCCATATATTTCGAAACCATTTTTATATATGCATCGTCACCAATATATTCACTCTTTTGTATCCATCCAAATCTTACCACCTATTCACAGTGTTAAATCATCTATGCTGGGATAAGAAAAGAATGAAATAGATTTTTGTATGTATAATTATTCCCTTCTTTCTACATTTGTTGTATGCTTTTCTATCCAAGAAATATGATTGATTGGTTTGAGTCAGTGGCTTCATTACTTAATTATGATATATCCAATCAATGTCATGTTCACATCCATACATGCCTCAGATCCCAGTCAAATAAACACCTTATCATAATAATTTTTGGTGGATGAACTTTTCCCAAGGCACATGCATATTATATCTTATTATTTTTTGTTGAATTCAGATTGTCTTTTCCAAATGTGACAGGACAACCATAGCCAACTTAGGATGGCAGCCTTGCATTTTTCATTTTCACCTTTGAAAATGGCTCTCTCTAACATTTGTTTTGGATTATCAATAATTGATAGATCTAAAACCTCTTTTTGATCTGAATTTTTTCTTTATAGCAATGCAAGCAATTCTTATTCTCTTAACTAATACATGCATAGGTATATATCATAACTGGCTACTACTGCTACTGGTACCACTAAAAGTCTCATCACAAAAGGCAAGATGATGAGGTTTGCTGAAGAAGCACCCAATTCCACACTATGGGAGAATTCATGGATGCCAGGGACCATAAGTATCTAATACTATCTTGTCATCTTCTTGCTCTTAGGAGATGACATTGTGCCACCAGACTTGAACAGCTTTGGAATACAGCATGCTATATATTGCTTGGGATACATCATGGTGGGACCTCATTCATTCCCAGCCAGCCATTTTAGATACCCCCTTTCAGAGCCAAAAGTTGAGCTCATACACACAAACCTTTTTTTTTTTTTTCCTAATTTATTATTTTCATTCAAACATTACATAACATAACATTAGTTAGACATTTTTTTTAAATTTAAAAAAGCTTTTGTACATGTATAAATATCCTTGCAAAGCTTAGAAATAGCATTTTTTATAGCATATATATACTTTTAATTATTAGGATATAAACATAAACAACCAGATGGACCACTTTTAGTCATGATTAGCATTAGTTTTATTTAAATTTAAAAACATAAAATATTGACAAGTATCTTTAATGCTTTTAGTTTCAACTAATTGTATATATATAATATAAATTTAATTTCTAAAATAATAGACAATTGGATTATGAAACAAATAAATCAAGCAAATACTATACATTATATATATCTGTGAATTTTCAAGTTTGATTTCATATCAAAGGCATTTTACTCTATTTTGACGGCATGTTTGGGTGTGAGGAAGTGGTTAAAGAGGAATCCAGTTCTCGAGAAGGCAATCTTTTCCTCGTGCTTGGTTTGGATGAAAGCATGAAGTTTCTCCAAATCTAATAAAGTGTAACTCTAATAGAAAAAAGAACACCACCAGCTTTATCTTTCCAATGGGCGGTTCTTGTTGCTCTAGTAGTAAAGGAATCATTATGCTAATAATTAGGCATATCTATTTCTAAGAATGTGAATAAAGTGTAATTGAGATGATGTTTTTTTTTTTCTCAAAGTTTAAGTGATGGCCGTGAGATTCAATTCTAGAACTTTACGATAAATCATCAAGATCTTTATCTTTGATATCTGTAAAAAATATTAGATGATGTTTTAAATCCTTAATCTTTAGTAAAAGAGTCTGGTATAAAATATATCGAATGAGATTTCAAATCCTTCGTAAAAATTTCACATAATATTTAATATATAAAAATATATTAAATGAGATTTTAAATATATAATATTTGATAAAATCGTCAGATACATCGCCACCAAACCAATGTTTAGAGTATTAAAATATGTTAGTCGAAACTTCGAACACTCAATATTCGATTCTAAATAATTTTTTATTTAATAAAAATATAATAAAGATGTTAATCAAATAAACTTAAATATTTTTAATGGAAAAAATAAACCAATTTCATTTCTAAATTGACACACCACAGATTTTTATAAATTTACATAGTATAAATTTTCATATGCTGATTTCACACAATAAAATTGCAAACTTATTGTGTGGACTTAACACAAGAAAATTTATATTTTATATAAAAAAAATAATAAACTAAAGGTGCTTATTAGCTAGCCTAGTTAGTAAAATTTTTATAGATTGTCTAGATTTAAAATCTCATCTTCACCTTTTTACTCTTAGTTAAAAATAAATTATTAAATTTATAAATTCTAAAAATAATAATTTTTTGTATGATAATAAAATTCATGATTTTTTTTTTCTCGCAAAAGATAAATAGTAAAGACGGGATTCAGGATATTATAATATATATTTCGGATGTATTTTCACACAAGAAAAAATAAATAAGATAAATTTGTATTATCCGCATTGGACCGACGATCTCGATCTGACCTTACGAAATTATATATAATGTAAAAGACATTTGATCAAGTGGATGTATAATAAGCTAAGGAATGATTCAAAACAGAAAAATCTTTTCAACAGGTCCCAAGAATTTTGTGGCCATGGTGGAGTTGGATTCCTGTGGAAGATGATGACTCGCCGCCCGGCTCGCTGCAGGAGATACCAAACCTGGCTCCTACTGCCCCTCGCAGTTTCCTACGTTTCTCTGTTGGTTTCCCGCCCGCCTTTCCTCTTCTTCTTCTCCTATAAATCACCCCCTGTCCGAGGAACTCTTCCCCTCCTACCCTTGTCCTTCTGGTTGCCGCTCACCTTCTTGCTTCCCATATCTGCCCTTTTCCCTCTCCCTTCGGTAGTCTCGTGTGAGACTTCTGCTGCTCTGTTCTGTTCTGTCCTCTGCTGCTCGACAGCTTCATTTTGCTTCCAGAAGTGGAAAGCTCCCTCCTTTGGCCCTCCGAAGGAGTCGTTCGAGTTCTTCATCTGCTCGCGTCTCTCTTGAGCTTTTCCGGCCAAGATCTCATATTTTATCCGTGACCAGCTTCAGAATCTCGTTTTCCTCTTTGTTTCTCACCAATCTTTGTCCGAAAGATCCCTCCTTTTAGTTTCTGCCGTCTGTTCTTTCGGTTTTCTTCCCTTCTTCCTCACATGCAGCTCCATATCCTCCTTGCGTTTCTCATCCATGTCGCCAATACTGAGTGAAATCTTCCTCTCCGGGTTTATGATAAGTTCCACATTGAGGCGCAGGACACAAATGGTTCAATCCTTCTCCGTGGTGTTCCTCTACTGGTTCTATGTTTTCTCATGAACTTGTTCTGATACCGGAGCCCCTATATTCCTACATACTCCCCTAGCCGCTTAAAATCTCTCCTATATGCTTACGATCCGGAACAGGATCTGTAGTATTCATATATGATATAGCACCTTCTTGATCACTACTGCAGTTCATATCTTTTGTGAACATGATGGCTTGTGCTAGTGTAGTTTCTTCTGGATCCAGCCAAGTAGCCAATTCTGGATCCGAGCAGGACGTGCAGGCTTTGATCAACCAGAGGAAGCTGAAGAGGATGCTGTCGAACCGGGAGTCGGCGCGGCGATCCCGGATGAGGAAGCAGAAGCATATGGACGATCTGAAGGCGCAGGTTAGCCAGCTGCAGAAAGAGAACAGCCAGATCCTCATCGCCCTCAACATCACCACCCAGCACTACGCGGGTGTGGAAGCTGAGAACTCCCTGCTGAGGACGCAGCTGACGGAGTTGAGCTCCAGGCTGGAGTCCCTGAGTGAGCTCGCCTACTTCATGGGTGGAAGCAGCTGCAACAGCTTGCAGACCCCCGACGGCTTCACGGCGGCATGGGGCTCGATGGTGGTGAACCAGCTGCCCATTGTGGCCTCGGCCGACAGATTCCAGGACTGCTGCTACGCCAACTTGTGAGTCGAATGGTCTGTTCTGGTGTTCAATACATCATTCTCACCATAGGTGGACATGAACTAGTGGTACAAGTGGTAGTAGAGAGGGAGGTGGTGCCTCTTAACTAATGTAGATGTTGCTTCTGGAAATACTGCAAGCTTCGAGCATGTCTGATGATAGAAATGGCATGTATGATTCCTATACGTTATATCATACTACGTGTTCAGGAGACGTCCAGTATCGCTGCAAGCTTCCTCTTCCTCCTCTCTTTCTCGCTCTGTCGTAATTGGTTGTGCATAGAGTAAGTAGTAGGTGACCTCAGTCAGAGTAAGTAGGCGAGGGCGAGTGCGTCCAGCTCCCCTTTTCATCCCTTTGCAAGCAAAGGATTGCCCTATTAATACCGATAGGTTATCAAGGAGAAGAAACATCAAGGCAAAAGAGGAGAGGAAGGACAGAGAGGAACGATGGGAAGACGCTAAAGGTGCCAAACGCACCCTACCTTCCTGTCTTCCACTAGTGAGTCAAAGAATATGGATCCGATTCAGGAAGATTAACCAAACTACGCGAAGAAATGAAAGAAGAAAGATCGAGATTCGCGAAGGAGGAGGATAAAGCTTCTCAGTATGCAGCCGAAAACAGCGAGGAAGAAAGAAGACGATAAAGAATGGGGACCGGAAAGATGACGGGATGTTTATTACTTGGAATGCCTCCTCAATCGGGGAGATCGATCCGTTGTGGCAGTTTGGACGCCGTGACGGCCCAACAGGCCAATTCTTGGGCTACTTAACGGAATTCGTCCGTCTTATGGTCAACAAATTAGTGATCGGGCTCAACTTGTGACCCGCATCCATCCCGACTTTGGGTTTGGTTAGATTTGGTGGGCCATATAAGCGAAACGGATGGGCAGGCTGTTATTGATCTGAGGCACCCAATACAATGGGGATCCGATTTGGTATCTGCAACTCGTCTCTCTCCGCGGAAGAAAAACCCTGGAAAGACGATGACGACGACAATGGAGCGAAGAGAGAATGGAAGAGAAGAAAGATGGATCTTTCTGCCATTTTATGCTGCCTGATCGCGTTCGTGGCGGCGGCGGGAGTTAGATTCTGTCTTCGTCCGCATCTAGACGTCGTGATTCTTTCTAGCTGGTATTCTTCCGTTTCGTATCGTTGCTTCGCCGTCAATCTGTTGTTCTTCCGTTTCGTATCGTTACTTCCGATTCGGAATTAAAGGGAAAAGATCTGATTTTTGAGATGGTGTGTCTCTGATTTAGCTTATCATAGATTCTGGGGGAGGGAGTTTGCCTAAATTCGGGAAAGTTGTGCTATACGTGCCAGCGGACTAACGCATTCCATCTTTTAATGAGCATGGTTAGCAGCATCGTTCTCCTCTCCGCATGTAAGAAAAAAGTTAAAACAACACATGAAAATACTGTGATATACACTGTGGACAAGTTGGATCTAAGGGCTGTGAAATTGATATGAGTGAATCGGACTTTGTTCAGACCTGAGCACCAATCAAGACAAGGGTCCATCCTGCTTTAAAAGATGGGGGGCCATAGGAGCACTCCAAGATTCTTGTGATGTCAACCAACTTTAAGGAGTCTTAACCGAGGCCCATGTGTGTAGAAATCCCATTCAATAAAGAAAGCAGCCCAGATGAGATAGGAAAAGATTCAATAGTCCTTCCTTACCTTAGCAAAACCAGGGCTGATGAACTTTATTCTGTCTGCATGCAAAAACCATTTGCATGGACCGTACAAAATAGCATTACACAAAGCTCATATTTAAGTCTTTAGCGTTCCTTCTCGGATTTGTCCCTATATAATGTAGAAACACGGCATACTAGACCTATTTGATTATTATTTTCAGCTCCTTTATGTAACAGATGGGTTATTACGAAGTAGCAGTACAGAAAGTCCATTTGTAAGTCCTAGGATTCCCTCTGGAATTCAATCCTAGTTAATATAGGACAACAGAAGCATAACGTATTCGACATTTTTTATTATTGTTTTCAGCTACTTTGTGAATGATCTAGGTACCAGTAAGCTATACGTAGACATGCTTGTAAGCCCTTGAGGTTTATGTTGTTGATTGTTATTTTTCTATCGCAACATAATTATTGTTGAAAATTAGCTCTCCCTGTTTTCATCTATCCTATCATAAACCAACTAATATACTCAATAATGCATGATATCCAAGGCATTGATGATTGAGCTGTTTTTGTTGAAGCAAGTAAATCCATATCGTGCTCTCAAGTGGAAGATAATGACTATAAGTTACCATCAGTAATTGTCCATTGATGTTTTTGTGCTGCATGTAGCATTTCTTTTGAAATTTCTTTTCACATTTTATGCATATTTTGTATTTTGTTCATCTAGCAGATCAATCCAATGAAAGTGATATGTCCGTTAGGTTAAGCTGGAAATTCGTCTTACGATATATCTTTTAGTGAGCAGACTATTATTGTTTTCTTTATTCTATTTTCTTGCATTGTACAAGGGTTCCATGAAATGATCATGCTTAGGAAGTGCTTCAGATGACAGGCAGGCAGTTTTTTGTGCCTTCATCTCCATCTTCAGTTTTCAAAGGTCCTTCATCTTCAAGGAGCAGCTGGCCTGAAGGAAGATCTCTGACAGTATGGTTCCAGTTTTCAAAGGTCCTTCATCTTCAGTTTTTTGTACCAACTCTCTAGGAAGATCTCTGACAGAGTATGGTTCCAGTCTATCTCTAAGCTCTTCAAACAAGATCAGCTGTCCTGAAGGAATTGAGTCCTTTGGGCTCTCTGTTTGCTGCAACGATTTATCCATGGGAGGATCTTGTGGTGGTTCTTCTGATGGGTGGTCTGTGTGCGTGTGTTCAGAGCATGCTTCTTCTTAGAGGGAGAGATCATTCTATAGTGAAAACCTCTGCTCCATCAACAACAAAATGGGGAAATTAATTCCACAGAAATCAACACCTGTCCTTCCTGATCAGCAAACACAGCTATTGAGGTAAAAATCTCAGGGAGTTCCAGAAACTTGTCTCTGACAGATGCAAATTTAACAGCCGAAACCAACAGATGCAAACCACATTGCCCTGTATGAAAAAATGGAGAATAATCCATCACAAAACTATATGAAAAAGCTGAACTGAAAGCTCGAAACAAGATCTCTAGGATTGCTGTGGCTGCTACTCATCAATGTTGTGATCTATGTTGTCCACATTGTATTATTTCGCAACGCCTCTGTTCAGAAACTATGTTGTCCACTGCCAATTTCTAAGAACCAGTGCTGATTCAGATATCGGTCAGTATCTATTCGACTCCAGGCTGATGAACTCGCCAATGTTGGGTGTAGTTTTAGCATGTAGCATGACAAAATGCATTTTATATGTTGTTGCATTGCCAGAAGTCTGGTGAGGCTGTCACTGCTATATAAACCAAATAAATTTCATGGATCTATTGTGTTGCTAGTGAGGCAACATGCTGCGTCACATGTTCTGTTCTATATTTGGTTTGCTGTGTCATGATCTTTCTGTGTTCGTGTCAGACTAATGCAAAGAGTACATTGCAAACTCAACTTTACTCCATTTGAGTGGTAGAAAATAGAATGATATACTGCACACAAGAAATTTTGTGTAGTTTATTTATTGGAGAATGCATCAAAGTGTTCCATAGAAAGAAGAAGGTGATGCCTCATGCAGTGGACTTCTTTTATGTATCTTACGACCATAATCTTGAAGCATTAATGTTATCTCATGGCTTTGTTGCAAGATTATGTTCCCTGTGTCTCTGACATGTATCTTCACCTGATGAGGTGTGCATTCCACGTGCCCACGCACATGCAAGCACACGCATGGGGCCCATGCAAGTTGGCAAATAATTGAGCGTGTGGATATATGTCTTTCACCATCTCCCAATGGCAGCTCATCTGTACGGTGCTTCTTATATGCACCTCAGATTCTGGCAACAGTCTCCGTAGTCTTTTTTTGGGAGCAATTTATCGGAAAAAAAATCCTCTTAATATAGGAAAAGTTGTGTCAGAGCAGCTCCTCTTTTCTTTTTAGAAATGATAGCTTATTTTAGAGAAAAGATGAATCTTTTTTCCTTCATGAATATTTTTGGTGCTTCCTCTCGCTCTTAGTTTACTTCTCCCTCTTGCGTGATCACCTTTTGTGTTGGTTGTACCTTTCTTCCCTTTCCACTAAATATTCTCCAAGCGTCATGCCAACTCCTTTCTTCCGCTCGCATGATTGATCACGCGAGGAGGCGGCAGATGCTGACAATTTAGCTTTAGTCTGGTCGGTGCCACCATTGATAGTTCTTTGGACTTATGCTTCTTGTTTCTTGATTATAATTGCCCAATTCTCTCTCTCTCTCTCTCTCTCTCTCTCTCTCTGTTCTTCAGCCGCCCAAAGTACGGCGGTGCATTTTTCTCATATTATTTTTATTTATCAACTATATAATAATACACTAAGCAACAAAGACAGATCCATCGATTAATCTGGAAAGAAATTTCAGTTTTAACATCTCGACTATTTAGAATCGATTACATGAATTGTTTTCTTGTTATTAAGTTCCGTATCAAACAATACCTGTAGTTAAATCGAGAGCATTCGGGGTCACGTATAACATCAATCGATCGATTAGTCCATCCACTGGAAAAGGAGAGAAGAAAAAGTAGAACACCGAGGAGGATTTGTCATTAGAGTTGCGTAAGACTCCACTCAGAAAAATTCTCCGCAGAGCTTTCGATCTTCTAAATCCGCCGATCGACGACAGAGACCACGTAGGATTTGGTCACGTCTGATAGCAACATGTCGCCGCCGGTTATCGGCAATGGTAATCTGAGGTTGGATGCCAGCCGTGAAAATACATGATAATTATCCAGTTTGAATATTTGACAGATGAAATTATTCCGTTGATTTATCGTATGAGGAAATTTTCGATAAGAAGATTTCAATATTTCAGATGTAAAAAATTAAACCCTCAATTAGTAGATAAAAAAGAAAACTTAATCCTTGAAAAATGGATTTAATACAGAATAGTATTTTTGATTACTGACATGATTCTTTTATTTAGAATAAAACATGAATAAAACCATCAAAATAGACATTAACAGCAATAATTCATTAGACCACTGACCGGTTGAAATAGACTAATATAAGATTCTTCAACATAGTTTCATAATTGTTTGGTTTTATTGTATTGGTTCCATCATCATTGTCATCATTGTTATCCTCGGAGGCGGCTACTATCTCTTTTTCTTCTTTTTCTTTTCTTTTTCTATTAACTTCATCCAACCAAATTCTGGCAACAACTCTTATGTTCAACCTTGCTGACTGAAATTACTGACAAATGAAAACAACCTGACTCAAATTAAAAACAAGAACAACAGGTTTTTACTGAAAACCCCTCGAAAACAATTTTACAGTCTCGTGCCAAAATGATGTCTAATAATAGAGCAAGCATGAGCTGCTACAGCATTCAATAAGAGTAGCTGTAGAGCCCACCACAGCAAGCATGAGCATCTCAAAGAACAATGACCTGGCTAACAGCAAGATATAGTTTTCATCTCATTGCTAATAAACTTTTGAAACATGGTAGTTTGCATTATAAAAGGCAACAATTGCTTCTGCATGAACAGGAACTAAGTAGAGGTTTTATACTGATGAACTGCAGCAGCATTATTAGATGTCACTGTTGCATTTGGAACCACAGCCAACAGAAGTTGAAGAGTCTGGAGGAGTATAAAAGCCTCTTACTTTTTGAGCCCCATCCATACTTTTCCCAAGAAGAAGCTCCCCTAGCCAAATTCCTCCTGAGCTGATGCAATGGCAGCTGAAGCTGGAGTGGAGGAAGCCATCCTAGAAGAGGTAAGGAAAAGAAATCTTCAGTTTCAGCCCTACATCCCATGTGCATGACACTAAGCTCAAAACTTTAGAAAAGAAAATGAAAAGAATTATAAATGATGGAAACTTATAGTTCTACTTCAGATTTTCAGCACTACAGTAGACCAAAAATTAGTTCTTGATTCTAATATTTCATGGAACTTTCATAGTGAAAAGTGATTTTTAATTACACATGGAGTCCAGATATCTATCGGTTGTGCCTGATCGAAGTCAGATCTTGGCGCCACAAAAGAATACAGGAAATAGAAGAACCAGAATCTGAACTATATGCAGTCAACTTATAGGTTTAGTATAACACTAAATTTACTGCTGATTGAATTGTCAATATCCATATTTGCGAGTTAAAACTGAAAATGGAAAAACTATTTCTCTGAATTTCCGTAGTTCAAAATTTTGCCAAGAAATGTTCATTTTGCATGTGTTGTTGATTTTTAAACCTTCATTCAATTTTCCACTATAAAAATGCAAAAAAGAAATCAAAGACTAATTTTACTTATTGGTAACGAGTAATCAGATCATTTGTTGCAGTTATATTAGGATCACACAATACGGTTGAATATATCTGCTCTTGGGGCATAACACCACAACCAAGTCATAATTCTCTTATGTTTTGCATGTGCTTTTGCAAATAATTTATGCTGATAATACAATATCATTAATAGAATAAACAGTGGCGAAGTTGGGCACATGAAAACAAATGTTTGATGTGATGGAACTAGAAATCTACAAAGTTGGATCGAAAGAGGAAGCAGTCAGTTCAAAATTTCTTTCCTTTTCTATTTCTACTTTCTTAAGTAGCAGGGATGGAGCTACAGAAAGGCATCACACTATTCAGATGAAAAGAAAAATAGTTCTACAATTCAAACTTCAAAGTTTGTTGGTCCAGTAGTAGCATTCTTCTACCATGAATGCCTGCCAGTGGATCATCAACAGAGAAATTAATTACATAAGACAAAATAGAATTGCGTCATATGGATAATATGCAATGTCAAACCCATCTGTGTGACTCCTCTCTTAAGCTCCAAATTGCTTAATTATTTCACCCAGTGTGAGTGGTTTGCATATATCAATGCACTTGCACCTCTTTGTACAAGAATAGACAAGTATGTCAATCTTACTAACAGTCATGTAAGAAAAAAACCATTAGAAAATGATAAATCATCAGTTTAAGTTTTAATTCTTATGTTATAGTTTATCCAAATATCAAATAATGAAAACAAAGATGCCACTGTATATCAGTGATGTCTACATATAACTTGTTATTTTACCTAATTCGTAGTAACAACTGGAGCAACCTGGTTTCATAGTAACAACTGGAACTGCAACATTTCCATCCTTTTTTTTCAGAAGTTGCAACATCAATCAGGAGATTTAGGATATGTACAAAATCCAAGCTCATTCATAGAAAAGGAAGTAATCGATTCGAAGGAACATCAAAATCCAATTTCAGTTGTTTTTGATTACTCTCAAACAATTGGGCCAAGCCAAACTTATGGAGCTGAAGCAGCAACAGGTGAAGGCATTACCATCGATGAGAAGGCTAAAAATGAGAACTTGCACTCCATTGCTATTGGAATACTGGATAAATCTGAGGGTGAAGTTTTTGTTGAAGCACCTTCCAGAGATCAGATTCCTTTCAGTAATGATGCAGATGTTGATTTACATGGTAATAACTCTGTTGAAGGGAAAAAGGAGGATTTAGAGAGTGCAATCTTAGTGAAGAAAGAGAGAGAAAATGAAGTGCAAGAGAGAAAAGAAGAAAGTGCTACTGAAAACAATCTTTCTTTGAGTGAGAAAATGCATGAAATTGAAAAAATGGAAAGTCCTAAGGCTGAACAAGTTCAAAATCATGGAACCTTGGAAGATCAAATTGAAAATAGAGAACAGGAAAGTGCAGTTGCAATGACAAGCCCTGAAAAGATTGACACAAGGGAAATAACAGAAAATGAAGTAGCTAGAAAGGAAGGTAAAATTGAAGATTCACTGGACAAGAAGTTGGAAGAATCCTGTAAAGTTCCAGAGTCAGAAAATGTGAGACAAGATGTACCTAGACCAGTGTCTGTAAATGAGCTTCATTCATCAACTGCTGATGACAAAACTGTTCAAGATCAAGAAATCACACACACAAGCAATGAAAAGGAAACTGTGATTCAGAAGGAGGACGAAAATGATGCAAGGAACTTTAATGCTTCTCCTTATTCACATTTAAGAAATCAGATAGAATCAATAACTGAAGAAAGAAAAGCTGAAGAACTTCAAGAGACATCTGAAGTTGTGCAAAATAAGGATCAGTTGCAGGAAAGAGGAATTTCCCAGGAAGAAATGGAGCCACACCGTGTAAATTCTGACATGCAATTGTCACAGGCCCAAAATGAAGAAGTAGATGAGCAAGATGAGGCAAAAATTACACAGACGAATCAGAATGAGAGCCATGATATGGAAGTATCATTGGGGTTGTTAGGTCAAAAGTTTATACATGAAATGAAAGAGAAAATCAGAGACATGGAGATGATCGCTTCTGGAGGTGAAACCAACGAGGCAGAAGCAATAATGACAGATGAGGCAGACGCCAGAATGAATGTGGATGAGGAACAAAAGCGAATGGAGGAACATAATGAATTTAATGAAATGAAGCAAGAGAAGCAAACCTTTGAAGATAATATGCAGATTGATACCTGTCATGGCACTTTAACCAAGCATAGTCCAGATAATGTCCTGGAGGATGATAAGTGCCAAGAAAAATTTGAAATTTCCAACAATGAGATCCCCGAGAAAATAATCATGTCTAAAATAGGTGTTTCCATTGAAGAAGCAGCTGGTGAACCACCAGAGAAAACACAAGTACCACAGGAAGAGGGTGAAGAAGTTGTAACAGCTGAGGAAACAATAGCCAGAATAATCACTGAAGATCCGAGCAGCATACCACATTGTGAAGATGAAAAGGTGAAAATATCATTATGCAATACATAATTCTCATCATTCATATTAAACATATGAAAGCAAATCATGAAATACACACGAAATACAAGCAAGAAAAAAAATAGAAAGGCAATAAATAAGAGAAAGATCCCCATTATAATGCTACTGCTAGTGTTTCTGTTGTATCATAACTTCTAGTTTATGTCAAAAGACTCAAAACTGACCCATGTGATTCAGAAAGAAACATATATCTAGTAACTAGCCTGTCCAGGGTTTATATACAGAAGAATGATATGAGAAAAATGGACACCGATCAACAATTTTGGTCACCTATTAAGATATATCACATATACAAATACATAATGATGAACGCACATCATTTACACAAATATCAGCATTATATAATGAGCTTGATTTGACAAATAGTAGCAATCTTTTATGAAAGAGTAGTATATGAACATCAGTAGAACCTCGAGTTCCCTACCTGGTCAACCTGTCAACATCTTATGATGGATCATGAATTTAGACACTCATGAGTTATGGGATAGTGTGTCCTGGTAATTTTGTTCTGTTCTCGTTCTTTTAGTCCAAACAGATGTGGATTAGGGATATCCACTTTCAGGCAGATATCATCACTGCACTATAGTTGGACAGAAAGTGTTCCACCATGGTTTCTGTCTGTTTTAAGCTCCAACATCACTGGAGTCACTTGTGTAATTGTTGCTTGTTTTCTAGATAAATTTATTTCTTCCTATCAGAAGAAAAAGAAATCTCTTATAGCCAGTTTTATACTGCTTATCTTTCATATGCTGATGGCCTTAGAGATGACATATTGTTGAATAACTACTAATAATACACAAAGATCACAACAACCTTAATTTATTTCTGTTGTTATAAGAGAAAACTGACATTGTGTCAATAATTCCAAAGTGGCCTTGGCTGAATCTTATGGTCATTGGTCATAATTTTCGAAATCTCAGATGACCTTAATAATGGCAGTATAGGAAATGACTAATGAAAAAATGATCATTAGCAACAATGATAAACTTTATATCAATAAGATAGTTGAACAACACAAATATGTTAAAGTGGCAAAGAATCATAATTTTCAATATTTCCATCTGACATACAAACCTACTAAACTATAGACACATAAGACAGGTTTATAACTGTAAAAAAGCAACATTTCAGAAGTTACACTTGGTTTCAGACTTAGTATTTGAGTAGAAAGAGTCCGAAAAAATAATCAGTAAACAGAAACCAGAAGGAAACGATGAAATGATGATCAGTATTTGAGTAGTATTTGATTTAGAACTCAGAAGGAAATGATGATCTCGTATATTATTATTACTATTATTATTATTACTACTACTACTACTACTACTATTTTGGTTCAATCTGATTCTTTATATCATAAACAGAAACGATGAGCAATGTCATTTATCTTTCAATGTTACACTTTAATCAGAGATTCTTGTAATTATCTGTTATCTCACTTTTAGCAGGTCCCTGAAATGGTCAATGCATATTACAACACTGAAACTTCACAGGAGGATAACCTGAAAAAGGATGCAAAAGATACTCCCACTAATGACACCCCAAACTTGCATAAGGTATATGATCCAGCAGTCAGAAAACTTGAAGAAACTCCAAGCTGTGTGGCTGAAGAACTAATTCAGCAAACAACTACCACCAAAGACAACGTAGATATACAGCTGTACAAGGAAAGTACGGAGCCTGAGAACCTTGCAGTCATCTCAAACTCAATGAACAAAGACCAAAATGGTAAATCTGAAGAGCTTAGGTTAGACAACTCAAGAAAAGATGATAAACCTCAGGTAAAAGTTAGCGCTTTTCAAATCCATTGTTTTCTAACTCTGCAGTTTGGTTAATAGTTAATACAAAGCTCAAGCATTTGACATTAATGAAACTGCAACTTTGAAGGACGAGGGAGGTATAGAGAAGACCGCAGGTGACATTCCTGTAACAGTTTGCAAGAAGCAGGAAGACTCCCATTCTGTTGCTGAAGAACAGAATAACCAAACTAAAGACTTTGACGACAACAAAAAAGATGATGTCAACCGGGAAAAGATGGAGTCTGAGAACCTTGAGATTGCACCAGATTTGGTACATGAGGAAAAGATGCAACAATCAGTGAATGAATTAGAAGCGGAAGGGACTCACAACTTCACAAATGATGTTAACCACAATGACATGGTTGGTTCTCATCTACTTCCAAACATTTATGATCTCCATAACAGAATTAATTTAGAAAATCATTCCCTTAACAATATAATTCGGATTCTTTAAACTTACATAATAGTCCTAACTATTAATTTGACCTTTTTGTCAGGCTTCACAAATCCATGTTGTGTTCCATGACAATGAAACTGCAAAAGCAAAGAATGATAGTATCTTAGACAATAAAATGGATGAAAATTTCAACAAGTATGAATTGGTCATGGACGACCTTATCGAGAAGAATGAACAGCCATTAAATTCAGACAGAAAAACTGATACTTTACAAGTATCCAGGGAAATACTTGAAGAAACTCTACATATTATAAATGAGAAGCATGAGGATGATAAACATGAAGTGCGCAGAAACATGGATCTGATAGACCAAGATCCTATATCTGAGACTGTTGAAGAGATATGCAGAATGACTTCAGGAGAACAAATTCATGAGGCAATTGCTGATAAAAATATTATGAATTTTGCCAACTCACAGGGCATAGTATACATGAACAAGGAAGTTGGCTCTTCATCCTTCACACAAAGTCCTCTGGAAGAAAATACTTTGGGAGCAGCCATTCTAGAAGAATCTGATAAGAATATTTATGATGAAACATCAGTTGAGGTAGCTCTGGAAGATACACATGAAACAAAAGAAGCTAACAAGAGGATAGAAGGTTTTGTTTCCACAGATGAATTGGCATATAAGGTAAGAGGAGTTACCTTTGGTGAGGAGCAAAAGGAAGGTGAAGAGCTAAATAAAATAGATGAACTGAAAGGAGGAGAGGAAACTATTAAAGAAATTAGTAGTGCAATCTCTCCACCAAATACTATGGATGAATATTTAGATCATGTCCACCAGAATGACAAGAGTGAAAAAGAGCATGAGAATACCGAGGCTGAGGTCCTTGAGACAACCATCCTTGCAGAAATAAATTCTTCCACCAGAGAACTTGTTGAGGAAAAGGATCTCCCCAACCAGCAAGAGGAAAGCTTTGAAGAAAAGGCTAAAATATGGACACCCCAAGAAGAAGCACTAGTTGGAAGCAATATTGCAAAAGCAAGTGACAGTAGAGAGAATGAAGATGCAAAGGTATCAAAACATTGCACTTATTAGCCTTATATTCATATTTTGTTGTCTACTTTTGACTTTCCTTGTCATCCCTCTAAGATGAATACAGCTCTTTGAGCAACATGTCATTTCCTTTCATTCTAGTAGAATTTTAGAGGGTCTCATACTCAACTTTGAGTTAAACTTACCAACTAGTGAAATTGACTAGACTAAAAATTCAGTACTAGCTGACAACTAATTGAGTTGATCGGCAAACTTGATTAAACCTTTCATGAACTGGATCACCCTCTAGAGTCAACACCATAATGATGATCAACAGAATCAGAAATCAATGAGAGAATAAATCTGTAACTCTATCAGCTTTTATTTGTTAATTTTTCAATTCTCAATCCTCCAAAAAATATGACAAAGGTGTTAACAACAAGAGGACTCACGAGATTCTTAGTATCATTTGGAGAGAAGAGTTTTATCTCTTTTTTGTGGACCAAAAGGTGGACTAAATCTTCCACCAGTTTGCACTAAAAAAAAAATAAAAATAAGCTCATTTAAGATGACAAACTGAACTTATATCTCTCTCAATACATAGATATTTTTTCTGGCAGTCTCAAGTCTCTACCTCTTTGCCCTGCATGTCCAACATTTTGCCCAGCACATTGCAACCATATACAAATTACATGATAAGATATAATTTGATATTGGTATAGTCTTAGGCTTACTACTACCTTGTTATACATAAATTTAGCTCAAAAGTATTTACTTGATAGGCTTTGTTCCTTACAGTTCAGGTCATACTACTTAGCAACTCTTATAATCTAAAAACTCTAAACTACTGTTCTAGCTGCTTGAATAAGCATAAAATCCAGCTTATTCCAGTGCTATCAAGTGTTAAATAGCACCAAATCTTTATTGAAGAAGTCAAATTTTATGAACTTCACCTTTCTCTGTTAACAGAAAGATTGGCCATTAATGAGTATATTAAAATATGACTCCCACTGGACATTTTAGTAAAGTTATTTTCTTTTAAGCAGATATCTGATATCATCCATGTAAACATCAACAAGGAACCCACAAGAGACAATGACAAAGACATGAACAATAGCATTAGTGATGTACCTGACACAGACGACTTGGTTGGGCAATACATACAAGCTGTAAACAATAACCAAGAAATAGTCCTGGACTTCAAATGCAAGGAAAAGATTGAAGAAGCCAGTCACACAAAAGAGAGCACAGTAGCTGACAACAACATAGAAGAGGCATGCCAGAAACTTGAATCAATCTCAGAATTAGTAAACCAATCTAAGACTCCGGAGGGGACTAGTGAAGTGATGATGTCTCAGAACTCAAAAAATGATGCCAATCTTAGTGCTGACATAATTGATGCAAGTGAAATCACAGAAAACAAAGAATTTGCTAAAATGGAACAACCACAAGTCAGCCAAGGCAATGTTGACATATTGGCAAATACGGAGGCTTCAATTATCCAGGACCAGATGATTAGCAAATATGATGAAGGAATTTGCAGTATGCAACATAAAGAGGATAGCCTACAATCAGAAGATGGCATTCAAAACACTAACATGGATAAAGGTGAGGATGAGAAAGACACCATTGAAGTTTCACATGAAGAAGAGAACTTGGGAGGAGACTGCCACATTGCAGGATCCGTAAATACAAGAGATAACATACCTAGAGCAGTGTCTGTAGATGAATCTCATCCAACACCAACTGCAGAAGACAAAACCTTTCAGGATCAAGAAATCACAGACACAGAAGGCAAAAAGAAAAATGTGATTTGGACAGAGGATGAAAGTGAAGATAGCAACTTTGATGCTTTTTATGCACAGTTACCAAGGCAGGAAGACTCAGGAGTTGAAGAAGAAAATCATGAAAACCTTGAATTGACATTTGAACTGGAGAAAAATAAGGATCAGGACCAGGAAACTTTAGATGTTCTGGATGAAATGGGCCTTCATAGTGTAGAGTCTGACATGCAAATATTCAATACTCAAAAAGAGGAAGTAAATGACCAGGATGAAGCTGATGACAATCATATGCAAATGAATCAGACTGAGTGCCATGATGTGGAGGTATCATCTGAGGTGATAGTTCACGAGGTTGTTTTGGAAGATAAAACAGATGAGGCAGAAGCAAGAATGAACCTGGATGAGGAGAACAAAAAATACAATCAAGATAATGAACTAATACAGGGGAAGGAGGCTTCTGAAGACAATATGCAGGTTAATGCCTGTGATGGCGCTCCAATAAATCAAACTCTAAATGACACCCTGGAGATAGACAAATGCAAAGAAAATATTGAAATTTCCTCCATCGAGATCACAGAGAAAACAATCGAGTATGAAATATATGCTTCTATTGAAGAAGATGCTGCTGCTGCTGAAAAGGAACATTCAGTTAAATCAAAACTACCTCAAGAAGAGAGTGAAGCAGTTCTAACAACTGAGAAAGCAGTAGCCAGAATAAGCATTGAAGATCCAAGCAGCATACCAGATAATGAAGACGAAAAGGTGAAGAAAAATCATTAAACACAATTCTTATCATGCATATTATATAGAAGCAAGCAATTTATGAAATACACACAGTAAATAAAAGAAAAGAAATTGTTAAAAAAAATTCAATAAATTGCAGAAAATCCTCATTATCATGCAACTATTAACTCTAGTTTTTCAATCCTTATCCATGTAGTTCAGACAGAAATATTTGTGGCTTCTTGTGAGTAGTCTAGCCAGGGCTTGTTTACAGATTAATGTGAGAGAAATGGGCTTACAGTATGGCAAATCTTATCTGATTTTTACTTTTTTTGGTCAATGGGACCATCGTCTGGACCGGATAATCAATTTTGGGCAGATACCTTCTTTGCATTGTACTTGGATTGAAAATGTTCTCTAGAATTTGTCTGTTTTGAGATTCCACGTCCTAGAGTTATATTGTAGGCATTGATTTATATTGTAGAGTGATGCAAACATGATAATATGGCCAATAATGATGAAGATCCTATCTGTTTGTCTGATATACAAACTAATAAGCCATTGGTACCTAGGACAAATAGAGGTTCATAACTTGAAAAGAGATCTTAGAAGCTTTACTCAGACTTAATATCAGCATTTGAAGATAAAAAATCACAATACAATCAGTAAAATAGAAGGCTCCAGGATTTAAGAACTCAATGGAATGATGATCTCAGCATATGGTTTTCCTGATCAACCTAATTATTTCTATTATATACCCAAGAAAATGATCATAAACATAATAAATAACAAGTCCATGAATCTTCCAAAATTACATATTAATCAGAGCTTACTATGATTATCTGATATATCTTTTTTTTTGGAAGCAGAACCCTGAAATGCTCGATGCTTATAACACTGAAACTGCAAAAGAGGTTCACCTGAAAAAGAGTCTTTGGCTTAGTACTACCTTGTTATACATAAATTTAGCTCAAAATGCTTTACTTGATAGGCTTTATTCCTTACAGTTCAGGACATACTATTTAGCAACTCTTATAATCTAAAAACTCTAAGTCTGAACTACTGTTCTAACTGCTTGAATAAGCATAAAATCCAGCTTATTCCAGTGCTATCAAGTGTTAGATAGCACCGAATCTTTATTGAATAAGTCAAATATTATGAACTTCACCTTTCTCTGTTAACACAAAAATTGGCCATTAATGAGTATATTAAAATATGATTCCAACTGGACATTTTACTAAAGTTATTTTCTTTTAAGCAGGTATCTGATGTCATCCATATAAACATCGACAAGGAACCCACAAGAGACACTGACAAAGACAAGAACAATAGCATTAGTGATGAACCTGACACAGACGACTTGGTTGGGCAACACATACAAGCTGTAAATAATAACCAAGAAATAGTCCTGGACTTCGAATGCAAAGAACAGATTGAAGAAGCAAGTCACACAAAAGAGAGCACAGTAGCTGACAACAACATAGAAGAGGCATGCCAGAAACTTGAATCAATCTCAGAATTAGTACACCAATCTAAGACTCCGGAGGGGACTAGTGAAGTGATGATGTCTCAGAACTCAAAAAATGATGCCAATCTTAGTGCTGACATAATTGATGCAAGTGAAATCACAGAAACCAAAGATTTTGCTAAAATGGAACAACCACAAGTCAGCCAAGGCAATGTTGACATATTGACAAATACGGAGGCTTCAATTATCCAGGACCAGATGATTAGCAAATATGATGAAGGAATTTGCAGTATGCAACAAAAAGAGGATAGCCTACCATCAGAAGATGGCATTCAAAACACTAACATGGATAAAGGTGAGGATGAGAAAGACACCATTGAAGTTTCACATGAAGAAGAGAACTTGGGAGGAGACTGCCACATTGCAGGATCCGTAAATACAAGAGATAACAGACCTAGAGCAGTGTCTGTAGATGAATCTCATCCAACACCAACTGCAGAAGACAAAACCTTTCAGGATCAAGAAATCACAGACACAGAAGACAAAAAGAAAAATGTGATTTGGACAGAGGATGAAAGTGAAGATAGCAACTTTGATGCTTTTTATGCACAGTTACCAAGGCAGGAAGACTCAGGAGTTGAAGAAGAAAATCATGAAAACCTTGAAGTGACATTTGAACTGGAGAAAAATAAGGATCAGGGCCAGGAAACTTTAGATGTTCTGGATGAAATGGGCCTTCATAGTGTAGAGTCTGACATGCAAATATTCAATACTCAAAACGAGGAAGTATATGACCAAGATGAAGCTGATGACAATCATATGCAAATGAATCAGACTGAGTGCCATGATGTGGAGGTATCATCTGAGGTGATAGTTCACGAGGTTGTTTTGGAAGATAAAACAGATGAGGCAGAAGCAAGAACGAACCTGGATGAGGAGAACCAAAAATACAATCAAGATAATGAACTAATACAGGGGAAGGAAGCTTCTGAAGACAATATACAGGTTAATGCCTGTGATGGCGCTCCAATAAATCAAACTCTAAATGACACCGTGGAGATAGACAAATGCAAAGAAAATATTGAAATTTCCTCCATTGAGATCACAGAGAAAACAATCGAGTATGAAATATATGCTTCTATTGAAGAAGATGCTGTTGCTGCTGAAAAGGAACATTCAGTTAAATCAAAACTACCTCAAGAAGAGAGTGAAGCAGTTCTAACAACTGAGAAAGCAGTAGCCAGAATAAGCATTGAAGATCCAAGCAGCATACCAGATAATGAAGACGAAAAGGTGAAGAAAAATCATTAAACACAATTCTTATCATGCATATTATATAGAAGCAAGCAATTTATGAAATACACACAGTAAATAAAAGAAAATAAATTGTTAGAAAACAATTCAATAAATTGCAGAAAATCATCGTTATCATGCAACTATTAACTCTAGTTTTTCAATCCTTATCCATTGAGTTCAGACAGAAATATCTGTGGCTTCTTGTGAGTAGTCTAGCCAGGGTTTGTTTACAGATTAATGTGAGAGAAATGAGCTCACAGTATGGCAAATCTTTTATCTGATTTTTACGTTTTTTGGTCAATGGGACCATGGTCTGGACTGGATAATCAATTTTGGGCAGATACCTTCTTTGCATTGTACTTGGACCGAAAATATTCTCCAGAATTTTTGTCTGTTTTGAGATTCCACATCCTAGAGTTATATTGTAGGCATTGATTTATATTGTAGAGTGATACTAACATGATAATATGGCCAATAATGATGAAGCTCCAGTCTGTTTGTCTGATATACAAACTAATAAGCCACTGGAACCTAGGACAAATAGAGGTTCATAACTTGAAAAGAGATCTTAGAAGCTTTACTCAGACTTAATATCAGCATTTGAAGATAAAAAATCAAAATACAATAAGTAAAATAGAAGGCTCCAGGATTTAGAACTCAATGGAATGAAGATCTCAGCATATGGTTTTCCTGATCAACCTAATTATTTCTATTATATACCAAGAATATGATCATAAACATAATAAAATAACAATTCCATGAATCTTCCAAAATTACATATTAATCAGAGCTGACTATGACTATCTGATATATCTTTTTTTTCTGAAGCAGAACCCTGAAATACTCAATGCTTATGACACTGAAACTGCAAAAGAGGTTCACTTGAAAAAGAGTCTAGAGGATAATCCCACTAACAATGTCCCAATTCTGGAGAAAGTATATGATCCAGTGGTCAGAGAACCTGAAGGAACTCCATGTTGTGTGGCTGAAGAACTAGCTTATCAATCAACCACTACCAAGGACAATATGGACATACAAATGTACCAGGACACTACGATGGCTGAGAAGATTGCTATCATCTCAAATTCAATGAGTGAAAATCAGAATGGTAAATCAGAAGAGACTAGTTTTGACAATTCAAGTAAAGATGATAAACCTCAGGTAAAGTTGAGCTGTTTGTCAATTCTATGGTTTTTAAACTCTAGAATTTGGTTAGTTTGAAAAGCTTAAGCATCCGATTACTTTAAGCTAACATGTAAATTTCGAGTTCCATCCCAGTTTGATAATGAGAAATGTTATTGCAATTGCAACTATGAAGGATGAAGAAGGTTTGGAGAAGAACATTGGTGAAGTTCCTGAAACCTGGATCACAAATGATGAAATCCTCAACAATATGGTTGATTTCTTTTCGACTGGCACAAATTCCTTAAACTTGCATCCTAAGTCCTAACTCCTTGTTGGTTTGACTTCTTTTATCAGGCTTCTGAAATCCACGTTGTGAACAATGATCAAGAAACTGCAACTGCAATTCAAGAAGACTCCATCAGTTATGTTGCTAATGAACAGATTAACCAAACTACAGACACTGATGACAATAAAAAAGATGAAGCCTACAAGGAAAGGGTGGAATATGAAAAGATTGAGCTTACAACGGACATGGCACATGAGAACCAGATGCAACAATTAGAGACTGATGATAACCTCAACAATATGGTTGATTTCTTTTTCACTGGCAAAGATTCCTTAAACTTGATCCAAGTCCTAACTCTTTATTAATTTGACCTCTTTTATCAGGAGGCTTCTGAAATCCATGATGCGAACAATGACCAAGAAACTGCAACAGCAAAGAATGACAATATCCTAGAAGATAAAATGAATGAAAATTACAGTAAGCATGAATTGATAATGGACTGCTTTATTGAGAAGAATGAACAAGCCTTAATCTCAGGCAACAATGCGGATACTTCACCAGTGCCCAGAAAAATGATTGAAGAAACTTTACAGATTACAAATGAGATGCATGAAGATAATAAAGATGAACTCTGCAAAGTCATGGAGCCAGTTGAACAAGATCCTATATCTGAGAATGGTGAAGAGATTTGCAGAACGTTTTTGGGAGAACATAATCATGAGGCAATTGCAGATACAGAAAATCTGAATTTTGTTGACTTGAAAGACACTGTAAACTTGAACGAAATAGTTGGTTCATCCTCTGCACAAGATCCTCTGGAAGAAAATTCTTGGAGAGCATCCAGACAAGAAGAATCCGAGGAAAACATTTATGAAAAAGGAATTCTTGATGGAGATCTGAAGGATGCACATGAAACAACAGAAGCTACCATAAGAGTTGAAAACATTATTTCTACAAATGAACAGAAAAATAAGGTAACAGTAGGAATTATCTCCAATGAGGAGCAAAAGGCAGGTGAAGAATTCAATAAAAAAAATGAATTGAAACAAGGAGAAGAAATTATTAAAGAAGATATGGTTAGTGTAATATCTCTACCAAATTTTACTGAGAAATCCTTAGATAATCCCCTTGAGGATGACAAGAGTAACAAAGAGCATGAAAATATCAAGGTTGATGTCCTTGAGGCGACCATTCTTGCTAAAGTAAATGTGTTCGCTGGAGAACTTGTTGAAGGAAAGGATCTTTCTGAAGGGCAAGGAGAAAACTTTCAAAAAAAGGCTGAAATACCCCAAGAGGAAGCACCAGCTGGAACTAGTATTGCAGAAGCAAGTCGTGATACCAACAATGAAGTTGCAAAGGTATCAAAATGCCATTACAAATAACCTAAAATTTATCTTTTGTAGTTTGTTTCTTTCCTACCATTCCTTTTAAGATGAATACAGTTCCTTATGCAAGCTTGTCATTTCCCTCTTCATTTAGTTGGATTTTGGAGGGTCCCTTGCTCAATGTATTAGCTAAACTTACCTACAGCCATCTTATTTATCCCTCCATTGCCTAACTTGATCAGACTAAGAAATCAGAACCGAGGACAAAGTTTAAGTTTACAGTTTGTCATATGACTTCATCAATCCTATCCATAAACACCTCTCAATTTTGCTTTGCCCTTTACAGGAAGTACCATAATGTTGATTAAGAACCATAAACAACAGAATGAAACTGTAATTCAAAAGCTTTTCTTTGTTAATCTTTTAATTTTGCATCCTTCATTGATATTTATGCAGCCCCTATATATAAGCAGCATTCTTAGCAGACTTGGATCAGAAAATACAAGAAAGACTATCAACAAGAGAACCCCATATTCTTGCAGGATTATGTCTGCCACCGGTTTCCATTTAAAGGAAAAATAGAAACAAGCCCATCAAAGATGACCAATTGACTTTTTATCTCTCAATCTATAGATATCTATCTGGTAGCCACTAGGCCCTCTATCTCTTTGCTCTGAATTTCTTACAATTGTGCAGTACATCGCAATCATTGACAAAAATACATTTCTTACTAAGAAGTAATTTGGCATCAGTATAGTCATTGACTGCTTGGCTTAGAAATCTTATTCAAACTGACATGATGAATACTTGAAAGTACTATCTCATAATTTGACCTCTTCTATCAGGAGGCTTCTGAAATCAATGATGTGAACAATGACCAAGAAACTGCAACAGCAAAGAATGACAGTATCCTAGAAGATCAAATGGATGAAAATTCCAGTAAGCATGAATTTATTGAGAAGAATGAACAAGCCTTAATCTCAGGCAACAATGTGGATACTTCACCAGTGCCCAGCAAAATGATTGAAGAAACTTTACAGATTACAAATGAGATGCATGAAGATAATAAAGATGAACTTTGCAAATTCGTGGAGCCAGTTGAACAAGATCCTATATCTGAGAATGGTGAAGAGATTTGCAGAACATTTTTGGGAGAACATAATCATGAGGCAATTGCAGATACAGAAAATCTGAATTTTGTTGACTTGAAAGACACTGTAAACGTAAGCGAAATAGTTGGTACATCCTCTGCACAAGATCTGCTGGAAGAAAATTCTTGGAGAGCATCCAGACAAGAAGAATCTGAGGAAAACATTTATGATAAAGGAATTCCTGATGTAGATCTGAATGATGCACATGAAACAACAGAAGACAACAAACGAGTCGAAGACATTATTTCTACAAACGAACAGAAAAATATGGCAACAGTAGGAATTAGCTCCAATGAGGAGCAAAAGGTGGGTGAAGAATTCAATAAAGAAAATGAATTGAAACAAGGAGAAGAAATTATTAAAGAAGATATGGTTAGTGAAATATCACTATCAAATTTTACTGAGAAATCCTTAGATAATCCCCTTGAGGATGACAAGAGTAACAAAGAGCATGAAAATATCAAGGCTGATGTCCTTGAGGCGACCATTCTTGCCGAAGTAAATGCTTTTGCTGGAGAACTTGTTGAAGGAAAGGATCTTTCTGAAGAGCAAGGAGAAAAATTACAAAAAAAGACTGAAATACCCCAAGAGGAAGCACCAGCTGGAACTAGTATTGCAGAAGCAAGTAGTGATACCAAGAATGAAGATGCAAAGGTACCAAGATGCCATTATAAATAACCTTAAATTTATCTTTTAAAGTTTGTTTCTTTCCTACCATTCCTTTTAAGATGAATACAGTTCCTTATGCAAGCTTGTCATTTCCTTCTTCTTTTAGTTGGATTTTGGAGGGTCCCTTACTCAATATATGAGCTAAACTTACCTACAGCCATCTTATGCATCCCTCCATTGCCTAACTTGATCAGACTAAGAAATCAGAAACGAGGACAAAGTTCAAGTTTGCAGTCTGACATATGACTTCATCAATCATATCCATAAACAACTCTCAATTTTGCTTTGCTCTTTACGGGAAGTACCACAATAATGATTAAGAACCAGAAAATAAACAACAGAATGAAACTGTAATTCAAAAGCTTTTCTTTGTTAATTTTTCGATTTTGCATCCTTCTTTGATATTTATGCAGCCCCTATATGTAAGCAGCATTCTTAGCAGACTTGGATCAGAAAATACAAGAAAGACATTATCAACAAGAGAACCCCATATTCTTGCAGGATTGTCTGCCACCGGTTTCCATTTAAAGGAAAAATAGAAATAAGCTCATCAAAGATAACCAATTGACTTTTTATCTCAATCTATAGATATCTATCTGGTAGCCACTAGGCCCTCTACTGCTTTGCCCTGAATTTCTTACAATTGCATAGCACATTGCAATCATTGACAAAATACATTTCTTACTAAGAAGTAATTTTGCACCAGTATAGTCGTTGACTGCTTGGCTTAGAAATCTTATTCAAACTGACATGATGAATACTTGAAAGTACTATCTCATGATACATAGATTGATTTTAAAATGATTTACTCTTTGGACTTTGTTCCTTACAGTTCAGATCATACTATTTAGCAACTCTTATAGTCTAAACTATTGATCTAGTTACTTGGACAAGCATTAAATCCAGCATATTCTAGTGCCATCAAGTGTTACATAGCACTGAATTTTTATTAAAAAAGTCAAATATTATTAACTTCAAGCTTTCTCTCTGTTAAAGATTGGCCACTAATAAGTATATTAAACATATGACTTCCACTGGATTTTTTAGTAAAGATATTATCTTTCAAGCAGATATCTGATGCCGTTCATGTAAACGACCACAAGGAACCCACAAGAGAAAATGATGAAGATATGAACAATAGCATTAGTGATGTACCTGACACAGATCAGTTGGTTGGGCAATACATACAAGGTGCAAACAATAACCAAGAAATAGTCCTGGACTCTGAATGCAAAGACAGCACAGTAGAAGAGTCATGCCAGAAACTTGAATCAATCTCAGAAGTAGTACACCAATCTATAACTCACAAGGGGACTAGCGAATTAATAATGTCTGAGAACTCAGAAAATCATGCTAATCTTAGCCCTGAAATAGTTGATGCAAGTGAAATCATAGAAAACAAAGAATCTAGAATAGAACAACCACAAGTCAGCCAGGGAA
Organism: Musa acuminata AAA Group; assembly: GCF_036884655.1. Lineage (NCBI taxonomy): Eukaryota > Viridiplantae > Streptophyta > Magnoliopsida > Zingiberales > Musaceae > Musa > Musa acuminata. Next base: position 28,941,612 of record NC_088339.1, on the reverse strand, counting down.
ATATCGACATCTTGGCAGACACAGAGGCTCCAATCATTCAGAAGGACCAGGTGATGACCAAATATGAAGAAGGAACTTGCAGTATGCCACATGAAGAGAATAGTCTTCCAACAGAAGGTGACATTCAAGACAGTAACCTGGATAAAGGTGAGGATGAGAAAGATACAATTGAAGTTTTACACGAAAAAGAGAACTTGGAAGGAGACTGCCAGGTCGCAGAATCAGTTAATACAAGAGACAACATACCTAGAGCAGTGTCTGTAGATGAGTCTCATCCAGTACCAACTGCTGAAGACAAAACTTTTCAGGATCAAGAAATCACACACACAGAAAATAAAAAGGAAAATGCGATTCAGAAAGTGGAGAAAAGTGATGTTAGCAACTCTGATGCTTCTTATTATTTGCAGTTACCAAAACAGGAAGATTCAACAACGGAAGAAAGAAATTCTGAAAAACTTCAGGAGATATTTGAACTGGTGCCGAAAACAGATCAGTTCCAGGAAAAAGTTGCTCTGAATGAAATGGAGCTTCATACTGTTAAGTCTGATGTGCAAATATTCCACACACAGAATGAGGAAGTAAATGACCAAGATAAGGCTGATGACAAATATACACAAAAGAATCAGAATCAGAATGAAGAAACAGAAAATAACAGAAGCAAGATAATGATTGCTTTGGAAGATGAAACAGATGAGGCAGGAGCAAGGATGAATTTGGATGAAGAGAAAAAGAAACATGATGAAGACAATGAACTGAAACAGGAGAAGCAAGCTTCTGAGGAAAATATGCAGATGAAGACCTGTGATGAAACTCCAACTGATCAAACCCTAGATGACGTCCAAGAGAAAGAAGTGTGCAAAGCAAACGTAGAAGTTTCCTCCATTGAGATCCCAGATAAAATACTCAAGTATGAAATAGGTACATCCATTTTAGAAGTTGCTGCTGCTGCTGAAAAGGAACATTCAGAGAAATCAGAGCTACGTCAAGTAGATGAAGCAGTTCTAACATCTGAGAGAGAAGTAACCAGGACAAACACTGAAGATCCAAGCAGCATACCAGATTTTGAAGATGAAAAGGTGAACAATGAATCATTTTGCAATATATAATTCTTCTCATGCATATTTAACAAAAGCAAATAATTCATGAAATATGAAAAGGAAAAGAAAGAAAGAAAGAAAGAGAAATATGAACAAAATTCAATTCATAGAAGGATAACCCCATCATCATGCAACCACTAACTCTATTATTTTCTATTTAACTTTTTATTCAATCATAATCCATTTTATTCAGACATAAACATATATGGGATCCTGTAATTAGCCTAGCCAGCTTGTTTACATCTGAATGATGAGAGAAATGGATGTCAATCGATAACATTTTGGTAATTATTAACATATATATAATCACATAATAGTGTCCCTGTTCTCTTGTACACAAACATGAATGATTAGTGTTTGAAAATGACTTCACATAGAACAGAAACCCCTGATGAGAAGTTGCAAATAATTTGAACTTTTAGCAGTAACATGAATGAAATGGGCAATAATCATGAAGATCCCACCTGTCCATCTGAAATACAAATCAGCATCAAAGATAACTATGTAAAAGAGAAATCTTAGAAGCTTCACTCAGTTTAGAAACCACAATTTGAAGATAAAGAGTCAAAACACACAGAAAAATAGAAGCCTCCAGGATAGAGAATTCAAAAAATAAAGATGATTTAATTAATTTATTTGTTTACTTTTCTCAACATCATTCTTTCTATTATATTCCAAGAACAAGATTGTAAACAGATAAATCGACAATTCCATGTATCTTCCAGAATTAATTCTTGGAACTTACTACGATTATCTGATGTCTCATTTTTTAAGTAGGTTCCTGAAATGGCAAGTATTTATCATGACAACGAAACTACAAAGGTGATGGACGGAGGTAACCTGGAACAGAATGTAGAAGCAGCTCCAACTAGTGATATCCCAGTTTTGCAGAGCATACATGATCAAGTGGCTAAAGAAACTGAAGAAACACTAAACTGTGTGGCTGAAGAACTAATTCATCAAACAACCACAACCCAGGACAATATAGACATTGACACATACAAGGGAAGTGCAGAGGCTGAGAAGCTTTTCATTTCAAACTCAGTGAAGGAAGAATGCAATTATAAATCAGAAGAGATTGACCTAGACAACTTAAGAAAAGATGACACGACTCAGGTTAGCTCATGTCAAATTCACGGTTTTGAACTTTACAAATTGTTTAGTATAAAGCAATAGAGCTTAAGCAGATTACTTTAAAATGATGATTGTCGTGCCATCATGCGTGTTAAATATATTGAATTTCTGTGCCAAAAGACCCGCACACACCACACCATAATAAGGCAGAGGTGTCAGCATATGGCAAGGCCAATTTTAGCATGTGTTGTCCTCTTTCATCATTAATTGATAATGTGATAAATGTCGAACTGCCATAATGACGGATGAGGAAAGTATACAAAAGAACATTGGTGATATTCCCGAAGAAGTTTGTGAAAAGCATGAAATCTCCAATATTTCTTTTTTCTGAAGAACAGTTTAACCAAACAGAACACTGCAAAGACTACAAGAAAGATTATGCCAACAAAACAAAATTGGAGTGTGATAAGCTTATATTTTTACCTGAATCAGTTCTTGAGAACCAGATTCAACAATCAGCTAGCAAATCAGCAGCGAGGAAGATTCGTGACTAAGCAAATGATGATAACCTCAACAACATGATCCGCTGTTCCTTATCTTCCTCTGGGCAATATTGATCTCCATAATAAGTTTAATTTAGAAAATTGTTCAGTTAGCAATGTGAAACTGATTCCTTAAACATGCATCCTAACCTACTAGTGATCTGACATTTTTTTATCAGGTCTATGAGATCCACGACAGAGAGAATGACCAAGAAACTGCAAAAGCAAAGGATGACAACATTCTAGAAAATAACATGGAGGATGATTCCAATAAGTACGAAATGGTCATGGACAGCTTTATCCAGAAGAATGAACAAGCTGCAAACTTGGACAAGAACATTGGTACTTCACTAATGCCCAAAAAGTTTATTGAAGAAACTGTGCAGATTAGAAATGAGATGCATGAGGATGGTAATGATTCAGTAAGTGAAAATATGGATCTAATTGAACAACATCTAGTGTCGAGGAGTGTGGAAGAGCTTTATAAAGCATTTTCAGGAGAACAGAATCATGAGGCGATTGCTGATACAGAAATTACAGATGTTGTTAACTCACTAGACAATGTGAACATGGATAGAATAGTTGGTTCTTTATGCTCCACACAAACCCCTTTGGAAAAAACAACTGGAAAAGCATCTAGTCCACAAGAATCTCTTGACGCAGATCTAGAGGATAAACATGAAAAAGTAGAAGCTAACAAAGGTATGGAATGTGTTGTTTCTAATGATGAACAGACAAACAAGTTGATGGTAGAAGGTACTTCTACTGAGGAGCAAAAGGAAGGTGAAGAGATCAATAAGAAAAATGAATTGAATCAACAGGAAGATTCTTTAATGATGGTAGAAGGTACCTCTATCGAGGAGCAAAAGGAAGGTGAAGAGCTCAATAAGAAAAATGAATTGAATCAACAGGAAGAAACTATTAAAGAAGATATGGATAGTGAGATCTTTCTAGAAAATACAACTGAGCAATTTCCACAAAATGTCATCAAGAATGACACGGCTGAGGTCCTTGACAGAACCATCTCGGCTGAAGTAAATGCTTCCACTAGAGAACTTACCGAACAAAAGGACCCTACAAAGGAGCAAGAGAAAAGCCTTCAGGAAAAGGCTGGAGTATGTACACCCCAGGAAGAAGCACAAGTTGGAATTGGCGTCGCACATTTGAGTGACAATCCTGATAAAAAAGATGAAAAGGTATCAAGAGCATTACTAAATAATATTGCTGAAATTCATTTTCATGGTTTGTGTTAAACTTAATCATCACTCTGAAATGAAATACAACTTCCAAAGAAAAGTTTGTCATTTCCTCTACTTTTGGTTTCATTGTGGAGGGTCTCACTCAATACATGAGTAAAACTCACCTACTGGTATTTTCTGCATTCTTCCATAGTGTAAAATTGCCTAGGCTAAGAATTTGATACCATGAAGCATTAATGTAAGTTGATAGTCAGTCATGAAATTTGTCAACCCTCTCATGCAGACTTCTTATATTTGACACCCCTACATAAGCAAAGCCATATTTATGGCTGGAAAACCAGGTAATCTGTAAGAGAATAAAACTATAATTCTATCAGTTTTTCGCGATAAACTCTCAATCTTTAATCTTGCCTTCATTTCTATTTATAAAGACCCTATCTACAAGTAGCATTCTTTTTTTGAGAAAAATCTATAATCAGCATTCTAAGTTTCTAACCAGTCAATTAAAAAAAAAGGAGAAAGGCATAACATACAAGACGTAACTCTTAGCAGATGAGAGTTCTCTCTCCCTACAACTTTTGACAAAAAAAGGTGGCATCCACTTATTTCCTTCTACATAAGAATATATAAAAAGAGGCTCATCAAAGTTGAGAAATTGACTATATATCTCTTTCAACATATTACTATCAATTTGGTGTCCTCTACCTGTTTACTCCTAGAATGTAATAAACTTGAACAAATTAGATTTTCATGGTAAGTCAATATCAGTATAGTCTTTGGCCGCTCTGCAAAAATTTTCTTAGACCTGACATAATGAAAATAGTACAACTTCATTGTATATAAGGGTGAGCCTTGGCATCACTGGCCATGTTGCTCTTAAAACTAGGTGACTAGGGTTTTAAGTTATAGAAACAACCCTTCTGCCTGAAAAGGTGAGATGGTTTACAACTTTACACTAACCCTTTTAGACCCGCATTGATGTGTCACTTGCACTGGGCTGCCTTGCTTTTCTTTTTTTTTTTCTTTTTCACTACCTCATGATAGATAGTCTTTGTCTCTTGTGGTTCAAGTTGAATTGTTCAGCAATTACAAATTACTGATAAGTTGAATTGTTCAGCAATTAAAAATTACTGTTCTAGACTAATGGTTACTTGTAAGCATAACATCCAGCTTGTGCAAAAGTATCATCGACTTTTACATAGCATTGAATCTTTATTAAAAAGGCCAAGTTGACCTTTACCTTGTTCCATATGCCCTTTCATTATTGCATAATTGTCAAAGGGGAACTAGTATTAACATAAGAGATTTTATCATCCAAACTGGTCCAAAGAGATAGTTGTTTTCTTTTAGCACAAAATGGTCACTAATTCTGTTGCAAAATCTGAAAATCATACTTCAGAAGGATGCAGATCATAGTGTGACCAATGACAACTGGGAGAGCATAAATGACATTTTAAGTGATAAACCTGCTAAGGGTACATTGACTGACTGATGAAGCAGAATCCAAAAGGCTACAAAGCCAGAGAAAACCAGAGATCAAAGAAGACATAGCAATGGGGAATGAGAATATAAAGCAGGAGGTTGCTTTGATAAGAACCTAGAAATCAGTTCATTCTCTTCCTTTTAAGTCATCCTTTGCCTCATCATTGTTTTCATGTTAACCTTGTTACACAGGCTTCCTTCAATTTAACTTCTGTACAGCAAAATTTGGAAGCTATAACTGAAACAGATCCTGCTAAAGTTGTGATAGCACAAGATGATGCAAGTCATGCTAAAAATGTATGTAGTGGTAGCATTAAAATTGGACCAACTTAGTGCAAAGGAAAAGAACGGAGCAGCCTTTTGAAATAATTATTCTAACATTTCCCTTTGTTATAGTATACCACTCATGTAACAGTTAATATTTCAATGTTCTGGGCAGGATTGCAGAATGACACAGAAAATGGAGTTTCAAGCTACAGAATCTGAATTAACCACTACAAGTCAGCATGTAGTAAGAAAAACTACAAAAGATCAGGAAGCAGTCAAAAACATTGATGAAAAGGTTGAATTGCAACATGCCAATGTAGGCATCAGTTTTGGAGTGTTCCTACTCTTTACATTTGTCTGTCACATCACATTATTAACATCTCAGGTGGTATATTTTTTAATGCAGTTTAAACACACTGAATCTTCAGCACATGGAAAGTTAGAGACAACAACTGAGACAGGACTTGTTGAAGTCGAGCCATCTTGTGATGAAAACATTTCTGATACAAGAGAAGATTCTTTATGTACAATGGAAGCTTCAGATATGAATACCATTCAGATAAACATCGCTGAAGTAACTTCCGAAGCTCATCAAAATGTTTCAAGAGAAGATAATGAAACAAAGGAAACAGCTTTGTTGGAGAATGAAAACAGAAAAGAGCAGGAAGTTGACAAGTGCTTGCCATCTAACAAAACAAAAAACGAGGAAGAGGAAAGAAATTATTTAAACCCTCCTGAGGTGAAAGTTTCTGGGAAAATCTACACAAATGAGTGCATTGAGGACAGAACACAAGAGAAGAAAATTAAAGAAAGTGGCTCACAGGTTGAAAGCATGAAGGATGTGGAAACTGAAAATGTCCTCAACATTTTTTATGCAATGGATGAGATTAACAAGGAAAATAAGTCAGTAATGGACGCAGAAAATAATGAGGACCAGGAAGATGAAACAAGATTAGAATCAGAGGAAGATGAAGACAAAGAGGAAGATAATATACAACCAGACATGAAAGTTTATGAAGCAGCCACTACCAGTGAGTATAACGAGGAAAATATCAAAGAAAAAACCACTGTAAAAAGTGTTTCAGAAAGTCAGAAGTTGGAGGATGTGGAAGCCAAAAACCCCATTTATATGGTTCCAGATGAGCTTGAAATAGCAGATAAAGATACATGTACTGATGAACAAAGACAAGGAGAACAACTAAATCGTGCAGACCTCGAAGAAAAATTTGAGAAAAATAAGGATAGGGCTCGTAAAGCAGTTGAGGAAGTGGGACCATTCAGTTCTAATGAGCAAATTCATGCTTGTGATGCAACAGATAATTTAAGTCCTCAAGAACAGGTAACATTTACCTTGTCTACAGTTTTATTAAACATTTTCTTATTCAAAAGACACAATGCTAAACAAATTTCTAGAAATCTAACACGCTTTTCTCATTTATAAACATGCAAGCATTAGAGCTCCTACTAACTAAGTTTCTTAAAGCAGATCACGAAAATAGTGGATTCAGATATGACAATAGAAGACAATCACAGAAAGATGGTTGATGACCCATGCATCACTGCTGAATTTCATGAAGAAATGAAAAATGTGGCAAAATTTCTTCCACAAATGGAAACACTGGATTTTAAATCCCTTAAGGAGACAGAAACTTCTGAAAATTTTGTCTCACAAGATGTGAGAGGATCAGGGCAAAATGAAATATCAGGTTTGAATTTTCAGGATTATCCAAGAAAAGTCATGAAGCTTCAACAACAATCAGACGAGGAGGTTGACGGATTGAAGATAGAATATCCAATTGTAGAAAATGAGAATATCATACCTGACGACAATAATGTTCCAGAACCTGAAGTTTCTGGTGTAAAAGATGCAGCTAGTGAACATGTTAAGGAAAACAACGATGAATCAAATGATATGGAGCCAAAGGATATGTTGGAGGCTAAGAGATCTGTTACTATACCACAACAGAGCCAGAAGAAAATGGTTAGATTTTGGCATACCGAAAAAGAACACACTACTCCTCTGTCTCTTTTTCTTTCTTTTCACATCCAGATTTTTAGAACTAATAAAGTTTTTTTCTTGCAGATCAACAAATCTGACAACATCTCATCAGATCAAGGTCCCATTATCATGGATCCATCAGAGAAGAGAGGAACCACAACATTAATAGATGAGGAAGAAAGGAATGGTTCATTTGTCATAATTGAGACAGATGGAGAAGTCATAAAATATGGAGACAAGGATCTTGATGAAGTTTCTGAGTTTTTGATCAGAGAATCCACTGAGGGGAATATTGAGACCCAAGCAATGCATGTAGAAGCTGCAAATGATGTTGGTATAAATGAGACAGGTGAAAAGTGTCATGATGAAACCTCCATCTCTCTGTTGCCATCTGAGGCCATTGTAACCAGAGACCAAGACGATAGGGTGAATCTAGAAGAAACTTTGAAGTCAGAATCTGATGTAAGCATTGCCGAAAAGGATGACCATTCAGTGGAATTCAGAGAGAATAAGGAACTTTTAGGAAACTTATCCACCACACAAGCAACAGAAACAAGCATATTAGAAGATGAAAAGGATAGATTGGAAGAAGCAGAAGGACCAAGTTGTGAAGTTGCAGGCTTGAATAGATCAAAAAGTGAGGAGTATGAACTAATTGACCATGATGATTTGCCTGTGTCACATTTGATGGAAGGAATCTTGCAAGGTAAACGTGCCAAGCTTGGTGGTGTGGAGGCTGAAGCTAAGGTAGAAGAGAACATCTCTGTTCAAAGCCATGACACCAGCATCCCAAAACAAGATAGCATTTTGGTCTCACGGTCAACTGAACATGTCAGAGAAGATACAAGCACAAAGGAAGACAAAGTTGGTAAAAAATTTGAAGACAGTTCAGGTCTAATGCTAGAATGCAGCCATGACAATGTTATTGGAAATAATACAAAAGAGTTGATTATAACGGAGGATGAAAGGCCAGAAAGAAATACTAATGATGATTCGCCAGCATCAAAAGTGGGCGGAAATGTATACGAGGACTTCTCAAAAGCAGATTCTTTGCATCATGATGAGAAGATTCAGACAAGCATTATTGGAAAGACCAGCGGAATCCCAATGCACGAGAACAAGGAGAACAAAATGGATATTTTTTCAAAAGAAGGTGGAATAGAAGACATGAGAATTTTTAAGGGAGTTGAAAAGATAGACCAAGATTCCAATGCACTGTTACATGAACAACTAGCTTTCACATCTGAACCAGATGAGGATGCAAAGATTTTGGATAATGGTGAACAAAGTCAACTGAATCTTCAAACTGATGAAATTGGGAAGTACGACTCTTTGATCATAGATAATACAATAGAAGGTACAAAGATTCAGTCCAAAGGTGTAAAAATTGAGTCAAGCAGAGAGGATCAAGATGCAATAAATGAACTTCGAATTCAAAATGTGAAAAGTGATCTAAATGAACAATACATGTCAATTGACTCACATGAGGTCCAGAAATTAGATACCTTTGTGAAATCTACTGATAAAGTTGTTCAGGAGGAAAAGTTCAAGGAGGAAATAAGCCCAAAAGTTCTCATGGATGAAAGGCAAACTAACAAGACAACAGACACCCAATTGGATGATGATAAAACTGATGAAGAAAATGATGAGAAGGAAGATGAAGATGACCATAAAATAATGGAGTCTAGCCATGATTCAGCAGTTCCTGTGGAAGCCCGAGATGCAGTGCTGAAGCCAGCACATAAGAAATCTCATAACATTTTATCAGGTGTTGGATCAAAGGTCAAACGGTCAATTGCAAAAGTTAAGAAAGTGATCACAGGGAAGTCTTCCCACTCAAAGACATTGCCACCACCATAAAACAAATGCATCAGCTGATGAACTTGGAGCATGTTTTGGGATGTAATGATGGATTTTCTTTAGACTGTATTATATGTTAGTATGGCAGATCTAGTGGCTTTATCTGTTTAATTATGTACTTTACTATTTAAATTCAACAAGTACTCTTAGTTAAAATAGTCTAAGTGTGGTACCACCTTCAAGATGTTGAGCATTCAGTATTTTAGTAAAATTTCCAGCTGAGTGCATAGTGTCTGCTTTATCTGTTTAATTATGTGCTTTACTATTTAAGTTCAACAAGCACTCTTAGTGTTAAGAGATAACAGAACCTTCAAGTTAAAGTAGTCTAAGTGTGGTATTTCCTTCAAGATGTTGAGCATTCAATATTGTACTAAAATTTCCAGCTGAGTGCATAGTGTCTGCTAAAATTCCTTCTCTGTCTTGATATTATTGTTGTTTGGTTGAATAGATCACTTGGATAGCATATCAGATACAAGTTACACTTCAACTTGCATTAGGAGATTGTAGACCTTCAACTCATGTGCTTTTCTTGGAGTTTGCAAACTCAAGAATAATAGCCATTCAACTACCTAAACAATACTAGAAAATACAAGTCCACCGGAGTAATAAATTTATAATATAATTCCCAAGTGGTGTGAATGGCTATGAAGTTAGGAACTTTGTAGTTTGTACCATAATGAACAACAAAGATGATCAACAAGAGATGATTGTTAATCAAACATAAGACAGAAATCTTGGAAGGTGAGCAAAAAAATAGCTCTTCTTCTTTGGAAATAAGTTGCTCTGGTCAAGAATATTCTTGACCAGAAACACTCCCTGTGGAAAGTATAAAAAAAGAATTAAGTTAACAAGCAATTTTTTTATAGTAATAAAACCAAGCAATACAACAACAATAAAAATTCAGGTGAGATATCAAGAAGGCAGTCAGTAAAGCACAAGTCTGTAAAGATCAATAGAACTTCTATTGACAAAGTTTGCTCCATGTATATAACTAGAGAAACATATGAACGCTAAAACAACCAACCCACCACAACCCCAAGATACTCTAGACAGATAATTGAACATGCTGAAAAGAAGCAACATATGAATTAAAATATAGTGTGTGGAACTGTAGATAGCTTCCCTTCCTTTAAAGTCTTTTGTTGTTTGATTACCATCTGATGATCTATGTAGTCACTAAAGTTATCGACCTATAAGATGGCTACTTGAAATATCCAATTACATTATACATGGATAGCTACCAGGCTGTGAAGCATAAAAATAGCCCAAGAGAAATAAGAAAGCTGAGAAAATACAAAAACTATAATGTTTTCAACCACCTATTAGATTATGTGACCCTTTATAATTGAATAAAATATATAATAGAACTAATTAGATTCTGATGACAGATATTGGTCAATAGAAGAAAAGTTCATATTATAGTATGATTTCTTAGAGGATGCCCTTGATGGAAGAAACTCTCTCAATAACTTATCATAGACCCTTTGCTCTCACCTATAAATAAACAGGATATCTAAGAACTAAATGACGTATGTTATAGAGGACGCAGTTGAGTGATTACGGTTTTTCTCTCAACCTCAATAACAGTGGGCCTATGAAAAGATAGGAAGAGAAAAGGAGTGTATAGTTTTCCTTGCAGATCGACATTACTATGATACTCGGATCCAAAGGATAGTGCCTTTACAGATCAAACATAGATCTTTTCATATGGCATCAAAAGATACACATCGTAAATCTGATTTAATGTTATTTGATTTCAACCTAGTATGAAAGTTTTTCGTATAATTTATAGCATATTACATATTTTATGCATTCAATTTGTATCAAAGCATAGATTCTTGAGATCAAATACATTAGATCTATTATTTTTGTTTATGATGCTTCAATGATCCGTATATTTTGTCGATCTAAATTCCTATCTACTCCGTCTCGTTGCCTACTTGCCGACGATGTTAGATTCTTTGTAACGCGATTTTTTATGATCGTGAAGGAGTGACGGTCGCTGTGCAGCACCGCTGCCAATGGCAGTCGCAGCAACCTCGCTGCGTCCGGCCGCTAGAGAGGATCTGCTGGCGGCAGCGCATGCACACCGCAGCAGCAACAGCGACCGCCCGCGGCGAGCCGTACGCCGCGATTGACCGCGGGTCGTGCGCCGGGCTGGACGCGCATCGCGGCAGCCGCACAGGCGGCAGCGCGCACACGCGACGACCGCATAGAGGCGGCCGCGCGCGGGTAGAGGCCGCGTCCAGGCAGCAGCCGCGCACAGGCGGCGGCAGCGCGCGGGCAGCAGCCGCGTCTAAGCGGCAGCCTCGCGCGGGCAGAGGCAGCGCCCAGGCGGCGGTCGCACAGGCGGTAACCGGCCGCAGGCAGTGGCCGCCCTGGCGGCGCCCGCCCGCGCGCAGGGGCGGCAGCAGCCGGCAGGCAGACGCCCCTTATACATTTTTTTTAACAAAATTACATCTTTACCCCTGTAACCTCTATTAATTCTGTTTTAATATTTTTGACAGTTCTGCCCTGTACCAATCTCATAATTTCAGTTTCTGTCATGTTAACAAATTTATTGTTTTACCAAAATTATGAATTTCTGATTTATATCGTCAATTATAAAATTGATCAATATAATTTAATTAAATTTGATCATGATTATATTTTGACAAGTTATTGATTGAATTTAATTTTGATCAATTTTTGATCAATTTTTTTTATTTTGATTGACTTGTTTTATTGGGTTGATGTTTAACTCTGTCCAAATTAAATAAAATCGATTCATTTAATTTAATATTTTATGTAGAAATAAAAATATATAAATTAATGTTTCTTTTATAATTTTTTCATATGATTTATTGATTACATATGGTAAATAAAATCCTTTTTTAGATATTTATTTAGTTATATATATATATATATATATATATATATATATATATATTTTAAATTATGAAATAATATTTATTAAAGACCCTTCATGATTTATTACAGTTATCATATGAGTTTTTTTTTCACTGATTACTATTCAATAATAATTATTATTATTTTATTATTAAATTGGGGGAGATCGTAATATTTTGATTAGTTAGTGATTTAGATTGACGAGTGTATTACTGTTAACTTCAATTTAAATATTTTAAGTTAATGATTTAAGCTCAACAAAATTAATAGATCAGTTATCTCGTCGGGTTAGGTCACATACAACTCTGTAGTCATCCTAATGACCCAAAACCATGCTTTTCCATTGTGCTACATGTTCACGTTTTTATTCAGCATAAGACAAATATCTTTAGAGGTCGCATCCCATTGATCAAGATCATCATATTGGCCTATGCTAGAGAATCAGAATAGACATAATTTACATCGTCAAAGTTCCATACCAATCGTAAACCATGAAGGTGCAGCACACGGTTGTTGGTTGCGGAAGGGATCCAGCACCGAACATGTGATGAATGCCTTGTTTAAATTTGGTTCAAATATAGTTCCAACTCCTTCGAAACTGTGTTAAGAAGCAGAATACCTTGTTCAAATTTGGTTCGAATCTAATTCCAAACCGTATCAAAAAGTAGAACACCTTCCAAACCGTATCAAAAAGTAGAACACCTTAATCGAATCTACATGAAGGGTGCTCATCTAATTACAACGAAGAGAATCTTATTCGCATCGAAAATGCAGCACTCTCTCACACAATTCTTCCAACTTTGAAGGGCCGACCAGTCTATTGAAGGAAGACACAAACACTATCTTTGCAACTTAACGAATTCGAATTGGTTTCACCAAATAATATGGACTACATCGAAAGCAAATGTAAATAGGTCGGGCCTTATCACCCCATTTTGGGCCGGTCCATATCTACCTCTGCCTCATAACTTAGGCTCATCATATGGGCTTTATCATTAGAATGTTGTAAGAATATATATGAATTTTCTATAAAGCATCTCAATTTTAAAAAATTTTACTAGAGTGTGTCTGACCAGATCAATTTACTCTTGTCTTCTTTAAATCCATTATCATCTCTTACCTTATACCATCATGATTGTCCCTACACTCTCGTTAGACTTAAGGGCATCATAGACATGAGCACTCATGTCAGCCCCAGTTGTCATCACTACTGAATCTCAAGGATCTTATATGTATAAAGAGGATTGATCGTAGGGTCAACTCGTTCGCAAAGGTACAAGCATAGCCAATGAGACTAGCCTATACATGAAGACGTAGCAACTAAGGAAGGACAATCGATATGATGGAATGGAAAGAGAAAGTGGAGGGGAGGTAATCAACTAGATGAATGGTAGTGGCCGACAAGAATAAGATGAGCATTTATAAAAAGATTTATTTAAGAAACAAATTTAAAACATAAGATAAAATTTTATTTATATTTACTTATATGTATACTTATTTTTTTTGTGAAGCTTATCAAATGTGGAAGAATTACTCGCTTAAGTTTTTTTTTTTTTTTTTTCTGGCATTTGTGTCGATATAAACATTTAAATTAGGAATAGATTACAATAAATCTCGACATATATGACTACATGTCGCATATCATTGATGGTTACGAATGGGCTCAACGTGGCGCGTGAGGAAGCGGGCCGCCTCCAAATCGATCGCGCTCAACCCTACACCTGACTTCGCCGCCCTGAAAACCCCCGCCGCGAAAGCCGCAACCGGAACCGGAGTTGACCGATGGCGATTGCAGCGGCGGCGGCGGGAGCGGTTTCCTCCCCCAACCTATACTACCGCCCTGGCAACCCTCGCCTACCACATCAACAGGAAACAGCGGCTTCGGCGACACTCATCGTCAAGCCCAAATCGGCCATATTCGGGAGACGAGCACTGTCTTCTTTCCTCTGTGATTCCCAGCGGAATGATGACGGAAGGACTGGGGTACTTCCTATACGGTCAGAGATGACGACGGAGTCGGCGACGAGCGATGATCCAGGGTTTGCCGATAGAGGCGCGGGTCTTCACCACATCCCACGGATCTCCCCTCTTATGGCGGCGTCCCCGGCGGTTGCCTCTTCCGTTGCGCTGCCTCCGAAGAGGTACAAGAAGAGCGTTTGCCTCTTCTACTGCGAGGAGATGAGGGAGCTCGCCGAGCGCGTTGCCTTGGAGAGCGACTCCATCTATCTGCGTAGCATCTCTTGGAGGTGCCCCCTCTCTCTCTTCTTTGCTTGTTGTCGAATTGAAATGTCCACATGAAGATGGAGAAAATTTAGATTTAATCCCCAAGATGCGCTGATAGTGAATCAATTAAAGTTCTTTTCTTCGGCGTTTCTTCTTCTTGAAATCAATTTATTTCCAGGATGAAAATTAGGTTGATTTATGTGTGAAAGGAAATAATGAGATTGTATATCTTCTTTTATCTTCTGTTGAATTTTCAAATAATGGATGGTTGTTTTCTTTTATTCGTCTGCAAGATGAGCCGAGGGTACATCTACAGTACCATATTGAGAATGTTAGTTCTTCATTTGAGGTAATAACAGGGGTAGCCGCTGTACAATTACTCAAAACTAGCGACAACCTTGCTGCATTATGTTGGTCATCCAAATCGGGGACAAAGTGGACCTCAAGGACGGAATTTTTACAATGTGCCTCAACCTTGGACCCTTCCCTCAGCCAGGACCTAGTTAAATTGTGCCTCAAATGTGATATGCATTTTGATATAGAAGCCGAAAGTGCCTCAAATGTTTGTATGATATTTATGATTCATTTTGACATTTTTAACTGGTTGACAAAGTTGAATTTATTTGTTGTGTTGATAGAGTCTAGTAATTTCCATGTTTCAGGAAATTTGAGGATGGTTTCCCAAATTTATTCATCCCAAATGCTCATGGCATTCGTGGGCAACATGTAGCATTCTTGGCCTCATTTAGCTCTCCTGGAGTAATTTTTGAGCAGCTGTCTGTCATCTTTGCGTTGCCAAGGTTGTTTATCTCCTCATTTACACTTGTTCTTCCCTTTTTTCCAACTGGATCTTATGAACGTATGGAAGATGAAGGGGATGTTGCAACAGCTTTTACCCTTGCTAGAACTTTGTCAAACATTCCAATATCAAGAGGTGGACCAACTAGTTTGGTCATTTTTGACATTCATGCCCTGCAGGTTTGTAGTCTACCCTCTTATACTTGTTTGTAATTTGTTCTCCATATTTGTTGGGTTAAACTTCATGCTTTTTTCTCTAAATCTTGTATGATAGGAGAGATTCTACTTTGGAGACTCCGTCTTGCCATGCTTTGAGAGTGGGGTGCCTTTGCTAAAGAATAGACTTCAGCAACTACCAGATTCTGAAAATGTGAGTGATCAATTTCTCTAGCAAATTATCCACTGTGAACCCTGATCTTTGTTTATTTATTATCTTGGATGTGAGTCAAGTCAGACTGCATTTGGTTCTAATGGATTCTAGACAGATTGTGACTCGGTATATTTCTCTATCAGAATCAGGCTGTAATTTTTTAAGCTTCCTCTGTTGTAAGATTAATGGTTCAAATTTGTTGTAAGTGTTCTTTTTCTTTTTTTTGCTTGAGGCACTCATATCTTAAAATGGAGATTTCTTATTAGTTTTGCTCTCTGTTGTTGTAGATTCATCGGTTGTGTACCCTCTGATGAAATAGCAAAATAAGTTGTTTCTTATTGAAGTTTTGCAAGACATCAGTTGGGAGTGCCACATGTAAAATTTCTGTTATGTCCCTTTCAGATATCTATTGCTTTTCCAGATGATGGTGCATGGAAGCGATTCCATAAGCAACTTCAACATTTTCCAATGGTAATGTGTAATGATCATTGTATTGCACTAGTGTCTCATGTCATATTCAGTTGATTAGTGGCTTAATACTTCAAATCCAGATTATTTGCAACAAAGTTAGGGAAGGTGATCAACGAATTGTACGTCTAAAAGAGGGTGATCCTAGAGGCCGTCATGTTGTTATAGTTGATGACTTGGTGCAATCAGGTGGTACTCTGATTGAATGCCAGGTGTGGAAGATCTTTCCTTTGCTAGTTAAAGTTTATTCATTTCTTCTCTCGTTTCTATTGGCTAGTATAACTCTCTAAGGCTTTTTTTTATTAAGTAAAGAACTGCATGTTATCATCTTCGTTTAATGATTCTTGGAGTCATAATTCATGTGTTCTTCATCATTTCTTAGAAAGTATTGGCTGCTCATGGGGCAGAGAGAGTCAGTGCCTATGTGACCCATGGTATCTTCCCTAATAGGTCATGGGAGCGATTCAATAATGACAATGGAGGTATGCATCTGCTTCTTTGTTGCCTGATTTTTTTTCTTTAATTGTGATAACTTGTTACTGTAACTGTATCTATCAAAGCTTGTTCATATTTTCCATAGCTAATTAACTTGGAAGACTTGCTATTTAATAGATGTCATGTATGTACTTATCACCATCTTATTTTGACCACATGACATTTATGTTAGTTGGTGAAACAGAGATGGAATGTTGGAGGAAAATCAGAAAAACTGGGGTGCAATTTACGTGTCTTCCATTGCTATTTTTAATCATTATTTTCTAGATTATTCTGGTGCTGAAGGTATTTTGGGAAGCCAGGATCAAGTCTTTGTGAAAACACTCAGTTCTCTGTTTGGTATTATTGTTTTCTCAGCCGCCACCCACCCGTGTGGAAGATACTGCAGAAGTATTTATCCTGATTATGAAGTTTTAATATCTCAAGTCACTTACATCAATCAAAACAAACAGAATAACTAAGGCCAACAAGAAATAGTTGTACAATCATGATTGTGGCTAAATTCCACTCATTCTCCTTTTTACTCTGTATAAAGGAACTAAAGTACGGTTTATGCTAAACTGAAGTTAGATAAAGTTTTTTTGTTAGAAGCCACATATTCTTTATTGGCTTGTGCTACATTTCTCTCACATGAAAAAGGTATTGTGAATAGACTTTCATAAAACAAGAAAAAATCACAGATCTAGACATTAATTGTGAGTGAAAACAATTAATGGAGCTTGGACACAAGACACGATTTTATTGCGAGTGAAAAATGACAGATGTAGAGTTTCAGTAAAAACAAGACAAGATTTTATTGTGAATGAGAACTGATTGTGACATTAATGGAGCTTGGACACCATTAAGCATAAATTCCACCCAGACGGGATTTTAGACAATTTGCTGCAAAAGGAAGAGCATGCTTGATGCCATATGTTCAGGTGCTTCTATGGTGTACCTAGTTTATATAAATTTATATTAGGAGACTATTAGTCAACTTCTATATCGAGCTTAAACTATCTGTTTTTTTTCGGATGCACGCAGTGTTAGATGATCTTTTTCCTTAAATGTTGTTAAAAAGCACTATTAGAAATCCTGACGGTTGTAAATGTGAATGTCCCTTGCATCATTTGTTTTCACAATTCATTATGTTTTCTCCCTTCCATGCTTACATGGTGAACTAACTTGAATGCACTTTCTTACCCTTCTCAGTGGGTCCATCAAATGGATTGAGCTACTTCTGGATAACTGATTCGTGCCCACTCACAGTAAAGGAAGTAAAGAACAGACCTCCCTTTGAAATTTTAAGCCTTGCTGGTGAAATTTCTGCTGCTCTTCAAATATAGATCCATTTGGAACAATGGTGCTGGTGCTGTTACCGAGTTGTGGCATAAATGAATCAAGTGGGAGAGTCTGGATCATTCTGGTCTCTCTCATGTAATTTATTTATTTTTATATTTGTACTAGTAAGTAGCAAAGGTACTCTTTTGGATGCTAAAAACCCTTTGTTTGGTTTGGCTTGGAATAATAAGGGCCTCTTGGTCAGTTAATATGACTTGATGGAAGTATAGTGCAACTATTGACATTGTTTTATAGCTTTTGGATAATACTTGAGCCATGACTGAAGTGTGTTTCTTGCCTTAAACCGATAAATTCCTTGAAAATCTTTTAAAGTAAACTGAGTCTTTTTTTTTTTGTAAAATAAATCAAACTAGATCGAGATATATGTCTGAAAAGCTAATCAATCACAATGAAAAGCTACATGTGTGAAAAATAACTCACTCTTGTATAACATGTAAATGATTACTTCACTCAGATCACGGGGAAGCATTCTACGTAGATATGATTGCAACTTTTAACTGGGGAACAATAGAATGAACTGCAAAAGATGTTTTAGGTAAACAAGAAACACCGTCTAAATGTGCCATGGATATCACCTTGATTGGTCTCCTATGTCATAGTTCCAAGACGACAACTCAAACATTCACTGCCGAAAAGTACAACCACAAAATATATAATATACAGCAGCTTGAGGTCCTGGAGCAGTTGAAGATTCCTTCAAGACATGATCAATCTATATAAAAGTCATCAGGGGCCTCCACAGATTCAATAGAAGGAAACATGCAATCCAATAAAAGCAATAGAATCTGAGTCTTCTCAAACCACTCAATCTGGTGACACAAGGATGGAGACAAGAAGGTTCACAAAATCACTATATACGCAGATGATATGAAGATTTGGCAAACAGTCACCGACCAAACCAACCTTTCTGAGGCTGAATCTCTCCATCATTCATGAGTTTGTCAAGCACCACGTTTAGATCAACTGACTGTCCATTCTCAGTCAACTTCCTTACAGTTGCCCTGACTTGATCTCTCGAGAACCCCATGGTGGCAACTTTCTCCACCACATCATCAATCGCCACTCTAGTCCCTGAAGAACCACCTGAAGCAGAGCTAGTTGGTGCAGCCTGTGGTAAGATCTGGGCTGTTGGGAGTCGTGGATAGTTGCTTGTTCCACCAGATGAGACCGAGGAAGCAATAGGCAAAGGTTTTGATGCAGAGCTGCTTTGACCGGAAGGCAATCCACTGTAACCATATGAATCATGGTAACCAGGACCTACTGGTGGTCTATAGCCAGAAGAAAAAGGTGGCAGCCCTGAGCTTGGTTTGCTTGCAGGTGGTTCATACATATTGGGCATGGGGCCATAAAACTGTTGAGGGGGTGCAGTCAGTGGCTGAGGAAAAGGAGCAGGTTGGCGGATGCTTGGAGCATAGCTAGAAGGTGGAGACATATATGGTACAGATTCTTCAGGGTGCTGGGACATTGCGGGTGGCACCTGTGGCGAGGGACTTACAGGTTGCTGCGATTGGGGTGACTGGGAATATCGTGGATGCTGCAAAGAGGGCTGATAATGCTGTGGTTGGGGCGGCAGAGGAGGTGGTGCTGCCTGGGGCTGTGGAATGTGGACCTGGAATTGTTGGCGTGGAGCCTCTGCCTGCTGAGATGCTGAGGGGATTCGGAATTCTTGTGGTACAGATGGAAGAGAAGGAATTTGAGATTGAGGCAATTGGGGTATCTGGGGAGGTGGGATTTGTTGTGGTAAAGGTGGTGGAGCAGGAAGCACAGTTGGTTGTGCCTGTGGAACAGGGTGTTGATAGGGTTGTTGGACGGGCTGTTGTGGTGGAGGTAACTCGTGTTGTTGAGAATCTGAATCTCCAGTCTTTGAATTTTCTGGCAGCTGCCGATCTCCCTCAGAAGTTTTTAGCTGTGCAAGGTGCAGCTGTGCCTCTGTCACCTGTTGCTTATCCTGCAGAATTTGCACACTGGAGTGTACCTGAAAGAAGTGTAACAACATGCCTCATCAACAGAAACTAGCATTACTTCACACTCTTACCGCTTTTAACTAGATGAACATTGTCATCAATATAACCTGATAACATTCCATAATTGTTCTGATAAATTTACCAGCAAATGAAAATAACAGGAAACTACAATCATTCATTTAGCATCTAGTAGGTCTAGCAAGAGGGTGGCAACAAGAACTTTTAGAGTATATAGAAACACCTGTAGTGCTACCAGATGATTGTCTCAAGTTCTAGTTGCACAAACAACACGATCAAGTTTCTAGTGAAGTTAATAGAAAATTTAGCAGTCACTTTGAATCACTATGCCAAAGTAAATGGTTTATCTAAAATACTAGGAAAAACTTCTTAAGAGCTACTTTATCAAAGGGAACAATTTTCATTTGCAAAACCGTTATTTATGGGATATACTTCATTTCTAGAAGAATCAAATGTGAAGCACCAAGATGAGATTTAAAGTTATCACTAACTTTTCCAAAGCAACAACAATAAAATCAGTTATGACAAGCAAATTTTGTAAATCAGTATACAAAAGCTAAGCTCTTTGAGGCCAGATAAGCACAGTATGCAGACACAATGACTACATTCTAATATTATGAGAAGTCAAATTCGTCAGAGGTTAGTCTTCTTCATGATTACATCGTCAGAGACAATGCCGTTTATAACAATATCACGTAAATAAAAGTTGAAAGTCTTCACCATTTTTGCCTCATTACAAACTGTTATTGGGAAAGAACATCAACATGTTCCTAGCTCAACGAAAACATCTATAAGATAAGGAACCGAAGTCCATCTCCAAATACAAGTTTCCAAACCAACGATGGCCAAGGGTGTGACAGCTTGAAATTGTGGCTCTTTTTGCCTCAACCCTGGAGATCTACCAGATCGCTGAATCTCAAATTTAATAGTCCTCAATTTAGAGAGTAGAAATTCAGATTCCAGTAGCACGAGGAATCCATTCAAATTAAAAAAAACTCCCACAACACCTCTAATGTGGAAAAGGGATTATAAAAATGTTATAGAGATGTCATGTTATTAATTAAATTAACTGGTAATGCCAAAAGAGAACTTTAACGGGGAATAATATGGTTTCAGAGAGGATTGAGAACAAGAACAATGGAAAGTCTACTTTTAGGATGTCAAAGAGGGGTGTACTAGAACAACTGAATTACGTAAACCAACATCACTTCTATTCAGTTGAAACAATTATGCAACTAAATTGATAGATTTATAAGCCAACCATATAATTCTTTAGGCAACACCTCTAAATCTGTCTTGTCCGGGAAGAACTGTGAATGTATAAAATTCCAAAGTATCATAACATGCTAGTGTCCATACAAGTCCTTTGCTACCAGGCTTTTAGGTCCCACAAAAATGATGATGATACAAAACATTCTGCAACCAGAATATATTATCAAATAACATATACAATCAGCATGAACTACACTAACTTATTTAATAAAGAATTATATATATGTATGATTTAATTAAGTTTATTGGTCATCGAAGATACTAAAAATTCATATAATAATCACATAGATCGATTATAAACCATCAACATTTTAGATTGGTTATAAAAATAAAAGGCAAGTTTAAAGTAATAACTGCACTAAAATCTATAATAGAACAATGGGAAATAATTAGATAACAAGGCTATGAAAGTAACAACCAAAAAATAAAGACCAACAACAAAATTGCATAAAACCAACTAAAAGCAGCAGCAACAAATCAATGAAGAGCAATGATAGTCATCATTAGCAGACATCTTCACGAGATGATAGAATGGTTGACATGTATGCATCATGATGAGACAAGGACATACATGCTGACTAGCTACCATAATTCCTTTCTGACAAATGATCTAGTTGATTAGCTTGTCCTTGAAGACAAACATAAACGATAAGCATGGTGAGAATAAACATAATTTATACATGGAGACATTTAAATTGATCAAGCATAATAATCAAGAAGCCACACCTCTTTAAGAACATTCTCAATTTGCTTTAGTTTTCCATCTGTGCTTCCGTTATTATTTTCAATAGCCACCTTAAGCTCATCCACAGAATTTTCCATGTGGTGAGTTCTAATCTCGATTTTGGACAGCCTTGAACTAAGACCTTCCAAAGCGTTCATCAAATTATCAGCATATCTTTTCACAGTGTGATCGATCTCAGCAACAAAAGCAATATCATGCGCGCTCTTCTCTTTCTCATGGCTAGTTTTTGTTAATTCATGGGACTGCAGAACACCAGCATTCTGTATTGATGAATAAAAAGTAAGAAACAACAGCTGATGTGGCACATATTGGAAAACAGTCATAATAGATTCTGAAATATAGCACAATATAATCAGAAGTAAAGCATGTCCAACAAAATTACTTAAATGAATAGATCGTAGTCAAACTAAAGTACATCTGACAAATATAATAACATAAAGCATGCTCCAAAGGCTACAGACTGACAAGATTGCCCATGATGTATCACAAACAATAACTACTTGATATCACGAATGATTAAACCTTATAACTCAACTCTTCTTAATCTTATAATAATACAAGGTTGCCATTAGGAAATGTCAAGTCAGGTATAAGTTAAGTTGAGATTAGGTTACATAGATACATATGGCCAACATGAACTTGAACCAACCATCAATTATGAAAGTTCCAACAGATGGGTTTTCCGCACCCAGCAAGATGAAATTACACCAACGAATGAGAAAGCCTGGTACAGTTGGATACTGTTGGATACTATGCTTGAACCAACAAACAAAGCCACCAAATGGTCTGCCTAATCTCGCCATAATCACAGATCCAATTAACTCCAAAATTCCAGTCCATAGCCAGTCTTAACAGCATATCAGCAGAAAAATTTCCGTCTACTGATTGTATGTACAGCAGCATATATAGGAAAAAATTCTCCAAATTCAACTGCCATAAGTTACTTTCAGTTTCAGCAATATAGAAAATTTCCACAAAGCATATCTGATAGGGTGATCATCTAATGGTCATTCAGACTCTGTCACTCAAATTTGATCAAAGAGTGTACTACCTTTTAGGCGAGCAACTTGACCTCAAGGAACATACTCACTAAGAAAAAGATGTTTGACCCACTTGGGGAGTTTGATCCATCCCTCACAAAATGGAGGGAATTCTCCATGACTAAGTTGCAAAAAAACAAGTATTAAGAGTTGACAAGAAGCAACAATGCTCTTTTCCACGATGACACCTGTGATTTTCATTTGACACTCTAAATATTAAAAGAGGGTGAGCCCTAAAGCCACGTTAAGTTTGCTTGTTTAGAACCTCTATAACCAGGGTTAAAGTCACGTAAGAAAAGAATTTTGCTTGTATGGATAAGCTGCATGTGTTGATCCTTCCCATTCTGTATTGATGAGAGTCTCATACACCGAACCACCTTTTCCTTTGAGTTTGAATCATAATATCATTTTCCTTCATTGAAACTACAAAAGATTAATCATAAACTACATAACTCTATTATGTATATAACTAGATTTGAACAATCGAAAACCAAAACTAGGAAAAACCTAAATTCAAGTGATGGTCAATTGGCTGTAGTATTGATAGTTTTATTTATCATTGTAATCAAAGATTCTCAGTTTCTAACAGAAATAAAACTTGTTTCGAAAGAAAAGATTTATTCAACCATATTATCTTGACATATTGGAGATCATCTTTGGTAGAATTAACATAAAGTTGTTCTCATTCTACTTCATTTGTTAGAATTGAGCCTCAATTTGTAGCACTTGTTGAGCTCATTATGCACCAAAGCTTGGTACATTTCACGGAAAGCAAACTAATATTTTCGACCTAGTTACCAGATCTACACAAATAATTCAAAAGATCTCTACATCTTAACAAAAACAAATTGCACTGGCTACCTTAATACTAAACGGTAAGTATAAAGCAATAAGTTCCGAGAAAATGTAATTCTCACAACAATAAAGATCCTCTGAAAACAAATATATCAAATTATCAATGAGCGATGATTAAAGTATCCAAATTAGGCAAGCATCTGCTAAAATCTATAAAGTGCATAAATTTTCCATCTTTACTTCTCCAATCTCCACAAAGACAAAGGCCGGAGACAAGAAACCTCATCAGTCCCATCAAAACCAATCTAAAACTCTAAAATCGTGACCAATGTTCAACCCTAATCAACAAAGTAACATGAAAAAAAAAATAAAAATAGAGGGCACGTACTTTAAGATTGGAGGATGCCAACTTGGAGTCGATGGAGCCCCAGGAGGGCCATGAGTCACTGGGACCGCCGCCGCCACCGCCGGCGATGGAAAGCGAGGAGGATCCTACGGCCCGAATGGGATGAAAGTCATAGCTCGGGAGGATCTCGGACTCCTGCTGTTGCTCCTGCTTGACACTTCGTCCACCAGTGACGCCGTTGACCCGGCGGTCCTCCTGAGAATTGACGAAGTCGAAGAACTCGCCGGCCGCCTGCGATGTTCCGGACAGCTCCGTGATTTGCTTGTCCATGAACTTGGTCGCGTTCATAGGATCCACCAAAGCACGAAGGCGTCGACCACGACGCAGATCTATTCAGAAGCTAGGCGGGCCTCGAACACGGATAAGAAATTCTAGGGTTGGGGCTTTCTTCTTGATCACCGAGGAAGACGAAGAAAGTAAGCATTGAAGGTGAAGAGCCGATAAGAAACGAGACCTTCGGGTGAGGGACGAATGGAGAGGATTAATTACATATTTGCCCCGGTAGTTTCTTCCGGAACTTTTAAAAGTTATATTTGTATCGAAAACATTTTACATTCGAAATTTTATAATTATAAAAATAAAATATATAATTTTATTTATCCTGATATTATTAATTTTATTATTAAAAAAATAAAAATAATAGATAAAAAATAATTTTAACATTCAAGTTAATGATAACGGATAACAAAATTATAAGTTATTATTATTAACCGTTATCATTCTATTGTTCTTTACATAATCATCTGTTATTATTAAAAATATAATTAAGATATTAAAATTACTTTTTTATCCTCGTTTTCATACTTGTAAAATCGATGATGTTAGAATAAATAAAATTAGATATTTTAATTTTATAACTATAGAAATTATAATATAAATAGAGTTAGATACTAAAAAAAAATCTAACTAACTACATAAATCAAAATATCATTTTCGATATTTTAATTACAAGAGCCCTCGTTTCTCAAATTTAACCGAGTACATGAAGAATATGAGGGTGGGTGAGACATTGGAGCTGCTCCTCTTGTAAGTCTTCCTCCACTCTTCGATCATCGTTTTCCTTAAAATCTTGCTTTCTCATCGATCTTGAGAGAAGAGAATAGCGAGGAGATCTATAAAGCTGTCTCTTTTTGTCATTCCCATTGCTTCTCGATAGAAACATCAGATCTTAGAGGGGGAGAAGGGCGTTTTGTGGTTGTCTTTGCTTAAGACTAACAGGAGGGTTGTTTTGTGCAGATGGAGAAGGAATTAGAGGAACAAAACGGTGCCCTTTGAGAGTGGCTCCTGGTGGTGGGGAACCGCAAGCACTTTCACCACATTAAGGTTAGGGATGAGGTCTCCCTGGCTAAATTCGACGGCTGAAGGCGGGCTACGTCCCGAATCAATCGTCGGTTGTCACCGGAGGCGATTAGGACTACCCCACGCTATGGTTTCATCGCCCTGACCACCTCCCCCAATAGGTAAATCGACCATACGAACTAAAAAGAAGATATTCTGGTTTAATTATAAGCAGAAATGAACTAATAAATTTGTGAATTATAAGTATGAAAGCTCTGATCATTCTATTGTTATTCAAAATTACACGTATAGGCTCAACTCTTTCCGGCAAGGGTGACAAAAAGCTGGGAGCAAATTCAAGGAATGACTGTCGTCAACTTAGAAGACAAAGAAGACCTCAAGTTGCAGCAGAAATGGAAAAGATGAGTTCAGACATCAACTAGGAAGAACCTTTTTTTTAATGAGTAAATATGTCGATGTTATTATTATCCAACCAGAGAATTTGATAGAGAATCTGACTGAAAGCTGAGAAGCTTTTCCCACTCCAAACAGTCAAGACTACATCAACCAAGTTCTGCAGGAACTGTTGGAGCTGATGATGGGTTTTTTTGTTGACTCAGAAGACAAGTTGGTGAAGCTTCTATTTCCTGTTCTCTCGGGAGTCACATAGCTGGAAGCGTCAGATCCACACGTGTGGGCCTCACACATTTGGGCTGTGACCGGCCACGTCACTGCCCAAGAAATTGACCATATCTGAATAGGACAACTCGTCCAACTCATCCTGCATTGGAGGCAGCTGATAAAGACTCCATTAAAAGCCTCCCATTTCGTGCACATCCAGAGCTGCCAATCTCGAATGAACCTGACCATATTTCCGGCCACGTTAATGGAAGAAACCAAGCGGTCCTGTCCAAGGCGGCCGCCACATTGGTCAACCCAATGACTTGCTCTGCTGACCCCACCCTGCCTCAGCCAATGAAAACTCGATGCGAGATTCATAAAGGTCCGTCTTCATTTTCCCATATCTTATGTTTATTATATTCCTAATTTCTCATCTACCTGTCTAAAATAAAAGGATTTCAGTGTAATAAGAAGAGAAATATTCACTAATTCGTAAAAACCCTGTAGTATAGAGTAGGAGAGCATTGCCTCCGTTTCAAACGAGGGGAAGGATGCATTTGCGGAGCGCGGCCTTCTCTGCCGCTCGTCCTCCGCTGCCGATGCTGAGGGCCGGCAGTAATCTGCCTGATGGTGGTCATTGTAGCGTACCAACCGTCTCCTCCTCATCCTCTTCTTCTTTCTCGACGGATCTGCCACCGTTTCTCCCGCGGATCCGTCCACTATCCTGCCGTCCTACGCGTTTCTTCCTCACGCCTCGCTTGGCCAACCAGAAATCCTCGCTCGGTCTCACCACTGTGGTGAAGGCTGCAGAAGACGTCGCCGCCGCCGCGGCCGGGGGCACGGAGAACCATGGCGAGGCTGCGGTCTCCTCATATGGTTCGAGTTCCACGAGCGGGATGGTGAAGAAGCTGCAGCTGGGGTTCCTATTCGGCCTCTGGTATCTTTTCAACATCTATTTCAACATCTACGACAAACAGGTTTGTGTTCGTCACAACTACCACCTCAATCTATGTATCTAATTTCGTTCCATACATCCTGATCAAGAGACCCTTTTCGCCTCATCGATGAAAGATGGATTCTTCCTAGCACGAGGAAAAATGGCAATTAACGAGAGACCAATGTCTTTGTTTGGAAATGAAATTTCAACTGCATCTTAGATCCATATGGCTGGATTACCTTTTATTTTGTTATGCCTCTTTCTCCAGTAATCTACGATCTACTGCACGAGAAATTAACTAGCTTGAACGGATTAATCAGAATCCATCAAGGCGAATTAAAGCTCTGTTTCTGTTGAGAGAAATGGTTATGTTTTGTTCTCATCCTGGAGAGAAAAGCATGCTTGTCAAATTTCTCAGAGAAATTTGCACTGTTGGATTCCATTTGTGAACCCGAAACTTCAGATTAGAATTTTAGGTGGCAGCTTCTTGTTCCATCATGAACCACACTATGATTTGTGTTTTGCATAAACCATTATATGGTCATTGTTTATTAATATCCTGATGTTTGAAAAACATATGAACAAGAGTTAACAAGTATAATTTTAATCAAGTTTTTTTTTCAATTTTAATCGGAGAATTTTGTTCTATCCTTTGTGCAATTATATCTGATAATACTATGATGAAACATGAACCAGTCCTCCATTGCTCATCCATATAGACAAAAGAATTCTGTTCTTCCACCCTTTTAAGTGGTGTAATGTAATTTTTGATGGTTTCTTATCATTTGTTTTGGTGTCTTGATTTATAAGTTTACTTTTCACTATTATCTTTTATTAAACACAACACCTTGATCTCTCCTTAATTAAGATAAGTGGATATGGTTAACGAGTGCATCTTTCATCCTATGTGCTGAAATGAATACAGTATTAAGATTTTGAACCATATGGTTCACAACGGTCATAGGATGATCATTGGGAAGGGCACTTGATGAATATTTCATATGCAGTAATGTAACTAATGTAACCTGAAGTTTCATATCTTTCCTATTGCTTAAAACAAATCTGAGGTGTTTATGGAGCTGTCTGATATTTTTGCTTAGGCTTCTCAATTAAGTTTTAAGGATTTGATGCCTATGACAAGCCTCCTCTACCTGTATTAATGAGATCATTTCATATCCAGAAGCAATGCCCACCTTTGGACTTTTTCCTTCATACGAAATCTGGGATGCTTAAACCAAGTCTTTCATGCGATAAAAACATTATCACTATAAATTTAGCATTCTTATGTAATTTTATAAGAAGAAATTGGTGAAAGCTGATTCTTGTTTGAAAAAGGTCTTATAGATATATACTAAAACATAATATATCAAATGTTCAGTATAGTTTTTCTGATGGCAGAGTAGAAGTTCTAATGATATTGTTGCAGGTTCTGAAGGTATATCCATTCCCAATAACCATCACGACATTCCACTTCGCCATAGGGACTGTGCTTATTTGGTTGATGTGGGTGACTAATCTATACAAGAGGCCTAAGATCTCTTCTAAACAGGTGCTCAATGGTGGCATTTATAATTCTTGGATTATTGTGGTCTATATCCTTCAACATATGATTATGTATGGGCAGCTTGCAGCAATTGTTCCCTTGGCTATCGTGCACACTTTGGCAAACCTTTTCACAAACATGAGTCTCGGAAAAGTTGCTGTTTCATTCACTCACACAATAAAGGCACTTGAGCCATTTTTCACGGTAGTTCTTTCTGCCATGTTCCTTGGAGAGGTAATTTTCTTGTCTAATCATTCTTGTTTGCATCTACTTGAAGTCCTAGAGGAGTCAGTAAGCTTTGGACCTCTTTTTTCCTGATCATGTGAGTTCCCTCATAATTAGTAGATCCTTTTTGGGACTTATTTCTTCTGAAAAGATTGTCTTGTAACCCTCATTGTGAAATCATAGAAGTGCTTACCCACCATTTTAGATGTTTGACCTTATATTTACTCTTTTTCATAATGCTCCATATTCGATCCAATTTGTATTTGGCCATTATATGAAATATATATATTTTAAATTGAAATATATTTTCATTATATTAAATGGCGTACATGACCCTCACACGTGGATTCGAACCTAAGACCTATCACTTTGTGCAACAACGCACCAACCAATACAAATGTCTCAACAGAGAGCATTATATGAAAATATATTGAGATATGTTTTCTTGTGCTCCATGGTTGTCATCGTGATGCATGTAATTTTGGTTATTATGACCCTCCCTAGACCTCGCATTGGCGGGAGCCTCATGCACTTCGTGCACCCCTTTTTTTTTAATGAACTATGGATGGAAATAAAATTGAAGCATTTGATTATTAATTTTATGTGCAGCTGCCTACTCTATGGGTTTTGATTTCTCTTGTTCCAATTGTTGGCGGTGTTGCTATGGCATCTCTAACTGAAGCTTCATTCAACTGGTAAGTAGCATTTTCTTTCTTAGTTTCATTTTTTCCCTCAAATTTGCCTATCTCAGTTCCTAGTTGAAAATGCAACAAACCTGGATCCTTTATTTAATCTAGCAGTCAAACTTATAATCCCTTCATTTCTGGGAAAATAGGGCTGGATTTTGGAGCGCAATGGCATCCAACCTTACCAATCAATCTCGTAATGTTCTCAGCAAAAAGATCATGGATAAAGATGAGGTACTCTAAGTATCTCTCACTTACTCCATGGATCTCTTATGTGGGCTAGTCGGCACTGAGTTTGGAATTGGTTCAGATAGGCCAGGATTGTTTAAAGTTTAAACTCTACGAAATGGCCGAATATAAAAGTCTGCAACATTAATCTGTCAGTTTTGCTAATTTCACTAAATTTATATTGTGTGCATGGTGTGTGTGTGTGTGTGTGTGTGTGTGTGTGTGTGTGTGTGTAGTGGAAGAGAAAAGGGGGAACTATAATGAAAAATAAAATCTTAATTTGCACATGCAAATTTGGTAACTGCTACCTCAATTCTTCAGCTAACACTTTACCTTAACCTCAAAATTTCTTATTGTTGAATGGATTTCAACCAGTTCAAATAATACTGAATAATACTGTTGAAGACATGACACAAGTTGAGTTTTCTATTTCATATTTTCGTCTAAGCAATTCTGATTTTGACTAGTAATTTTTAATTAAACAGGAAACGATGGACAACATTACTCTCTTCTCAATAATTACAGTCATGTCATTTTTCCTGTTAGCGCCTGTATCCCTATTGGTTGAAGGAATAAAATTTACTCCATCATACATGCGGTTTGCTGTAAGTAAATAATACTGAGAGCAGATATCTATTTGTAACAACTATTTTGAGAGGTTCCAAATTGTTAATGATTAGTTCTTTTACCTCTTCCGTCTGTAGGGTCTGAATCTCAAAGAGGTATATGTGAGATCGTTCCTTGCTGGTGTTTGTTTTCATGCTTATCAACAGGTCAGATATCCTTGAGCACATTTAGTTATGGTTATTGCTCTTATGAGATTCTTCTTTGACCAATTAACTTCTTTTGCTTTATGAATCGGCTCAATTCTAAAGCCCATTAAGATGGGCTATAGATAACTTTATTGTATATCTTTTGTTTGCAAGTGATTAATTTGATTGCCCTACATTGCGAGACAATGAGTGGATGGACTTTTTTTTTTAATAATCTACTATTAATGGGTTCGAATCCCTCCTTTGCCACTTACCCTTTGCAAAAAAATAAAAAGTAAAAAAAATCTGCTATTGATGTTCCGGACTTGAACATTTGAGCCATGTTGGTGAGACCCACGCCACAGAAGCTATTGTACTAGCAGGTTGCTTGGATTATTGTAAACATTATTAGCAGCTTCAAAAGTCCATCTATAAGGGCTCATAGGAGTTCTACTGAGATAGGTGTTATCATAAGTTAATCTAACATCAGCAACTGAGAAGGATTTTAAATTATTTGTAATGGTGCAATGAAGATGGAAAGTAACTAGAAATAGAGTTGTGCCATACATCACATAGTTGGTTTACCAATAGATAACTTGGGTTGAGTATTTTGGATCACCCAGTTATGCTTGTTGTGCATGAAAATGATTTAGCGGATCACTTGTGTCATTAAAATTGGCATCAAAGCACCTCTGTGGTTCCTATATGTCAGTGAAGATATGCCCTCATGTGCTTTAAGATGGTGTTTACCTCAGAATTGTCTCATATTGAAATCTTAAAGCAGAATTATTGGCTATGCTTGTTGCACCTAAAAGCTATGCCAAAAGTCTGATTGGAAAAGTGTTATAGTTTTGTATTGAGTAAGAATCAGAAGATACATATATATTTAGACTTGGTGACCTGTTAGCAGGAACCTGGGGCTTGAGTATCTTGGTCCATGTTAGCCACCATACACAGATTACTGGGATATTAGATTACCGATTTGTTACGTCATTCAGCTTCTAAATGTCAATAGAATACTATTTGATTTCTCATTGTTGAGTCTCAAGGTATTAAGAAAAAACCATCAGAAGTCCACATGGAACAAAAATATATCCTTGAGATATGTAGGACTAGGTATCAGCCCTCCCATCGTAGTTCCAGTCATAAGATAGCATTTTTAAGTGGCCAATTCAATAGAAATGTGATCTGTACTGGCCATTTGTAACCATTTGGCTCTTTGCAGTGGTGTGACCACTAAGAAATCTGATCTCTGAAACAAGATCAGTCATATTGCTTGAGGTAATTGTCGCAGAGCACTAAAGGTAACAAGAATATTTCAGGGGTGAAAAGTGGACGCGGATGTATTAAGGAGTGGACTAATAACAAGGTGTAGGAAACATGAGCTGATTAGTCGACTATGAAGTTCACAGCTGGAGAATAACATGGAGCAGTGTCGATGTCAAATGGGTTTAAGTTTAACTATGTATCTAGATTTTGCAGTAGCAAGAATGCTTGAACAGATGAGTAACATTTACCAGTTAGCAAATTTTGTTTTAGGGCCATACTTCACAAAAATTTAAATAAAGATTCTTACAAATAATATATTAGGTGCTTGAGAGCTTTGCTTAATTGATCATCTCTAACATTTCTTTCTGTTGCTTGGATTATGCAATCAACACATTCTCATTTCTTGCACTACGGTCTCATTATGGCTTCTTTGTCGCAGGCTTCATACATGATATTAGCCGAAGTATCACCTATCACACACTCCGTTGGAAACTGCGTTAAACGCGTGGTGGTTATAATCTCGTCAGTTCTCTTTTTCAGGACACCAGTTTCACCTCTTAATTCTATTGGTAACTCTTACCCCTCATGACTGTTGATAAACTGCTTCTTGGATCGATTTCCAAATCCATTCTTGGATTTCCTTTGCAGGAACTGGAGTGGCACTCATTGGTGTCTTCCTATACTCGAGGGTGAAGAGAACCAAGTCCAAATCTGCTTGAGACTTTGTTCTAGTGTTCCTGGTAGTGGCACCATCTTTCCACCTCGAACAGTTTGGGAAGGCAGCAGGATTTTGTGTTCTTTTCTGCTGGCTCCATTGCCAAAGGTCAGAGGCAAATTATGCTAATTGCCATTTGCCTATAAAATTAATACACACTTTTGTATCATTACCAAGTTTTTTGTTGGTCACAGTGATGTTTTGGATCTTAAAGATTTTCCAGTAGGGGGGGGTAGGTAATTTGTTTTGTTCTTACAAAAAAGACTGGAGTGCATGATCTCTCATGTCACAAGACTACCTTACCTTTCCTCATCCTCGAAAAGCAATGCATAAGGTTTCATAAATCATAAACTATATTAGAAATAGGACTTCATGAAACATTTCTATTTTAGCGGCACAAAATATTAAATTTCCACTTTAAAAATGGCACCCATTATTTCCCCAAAAATAGTTATTTAATTAGTCATTAAATGAATTGCCAACAACACGTGATCGACAACTCCCTCCATCGATGTCTATTTAATGAGATCGGTAAATGTTATCTATTAATATAATTAAAATTATATTTTGATTTATTTATCTATTTATTTATGCTCTACTCTCTCTCGTGTGTTCCTTTTTTCACTTCCCTTTTGTCTTGAATCGAACGCAACAGTGGCTTTTCAACAAATACTTCTTCGACGAGGGAGGTATAATATAAGCTACTGATTCGGCGGACGAAACTTTGAGGAGAACTCTCGAAGTTGGATCAGATTCCACGAACCATGAGGTTGTTAGCTCGTTTCGTCTCGAGAGTTGGAGACAATCCGTGATGAAATGAAATGATTTCATCTGGTGGAATCAGGCATTAGCGTTGGTTGGTGATCAGATCTTCTTCTTCTCGTCATCGATGCTGCTCTGCTGGTAGAGATGTGAGATTGAGACTTCGAGGCGGCAAGCGAGATCTGCTGGTCCCAAATTAACCATGGAAGTAATCTGAAGAGGGGGAGAGTGAAGGAGAGGAGCAGATGAAGCGGCGGAACTTTTTGCAGCAGCAACGCAGCAGCAGATGGAGAATCAAGGCGCTGGTGGTGGTGCTCCTCTTGACCTCCTGCTTCTTGCTGATACTTAACCACTACCACTACAGCCGAATTTTCACGTTTGGTGCGCCGGAAGCTCCGCCTCTCGTGGTTGTCCAGAAGCCCAAGATCGCCTTTCTCTTCATAGCTCGCAATCGGCTTCCCTTGGACTTCGTCTGGGATGCGTTTTTCCAGGTCTTGGTCCCTGATCTTTCTTTTCGTCAGCCCCTAATGTTTGTTTCTGTTCACACGACAACAACTTCGGTCCTATGAATTGTAGGGAGAGAAAGAGGGTAAATTTTCAATCTTCGTTCACTCGAGGCCTGGGTTTCTCCTCAATGAGGTGACCACGCGATCTGCTTACTTTTCTGGCCGTCAGGTCAATAACAGTATTCAGGTATAGTGCTTTCTCTTTGCTGGTGAACTTACATCTGGTCGATGAATCATTCTCTTATTCCTAAGGGATGATCGTGTTTATATTATTCCAACCTTCATTACGCGAAAATTTTAATTTTCTGCTGCATCTTGTACTTCAAATTATGTATATGTTTTGAAATCCATGGAGAAACTGGACTTCTATCATGAGTCATTCAAAAACTGGAAGAATTGACATGTCTTCGGCTGAATTCTGAAGTTGTAGGTGCACATGTTTGTGTTCCACATATTTCCAAATTGATGGGAAATGTCTGTCTGCGATTTTTTTTTATTATTTGCTTACAATGATCGTACTGGTGATCTTATTATAACCACTTTGGAAAATACAGAATGTTCCATCCTCTAGTCATGTCATTTATGATTCTTATTAGTCATTCTCCATGACATTTTGGATGTTTCTTCAAAAGGCTTCAAGCTTTAGCAAGCGAATGATCATAAATAAAATGCAATTGCACATCAAGATTAGCTGTTGCGTAGCAGTTAATCAGTGCTATACAGGAGCTTGTGTTTAAAGTTTGGACCATGCTTTCCTCTGATGCGGTCTATAAGTTGAAGCATAGTCCATTCTTGGCGATGCTGGGAACTGTTTAATAGTTCATCTGATATTTTGCTTGTATGTTGGCATTATACTAATTAACCATCATTAGCTCTTGTGACCGTCATGGTACCGGCCTTAACCATGACCAGTACACTACTGATACATGAAATTGCGAACTTTGTTTCAACTTGCTCATGTTCTAGATCAGAGAGTTTATAACATTGCAGCTAAGTTGAGTTATCTTCTCATTGTTGAAAGTATAATTTGCATATATTGGATGGTTGTTTATTCAGCCCTTCAGATGATAAAGACCACCAACGACTTCTATAAAATCTGCTCTCCTGTTCCTGATTAACACTGCTACAGGAAAAAGGGATGAAGGATAATATCGATCACTTTGTCTTCATTATTGTCACTGTTCACTAAAATTTAGCAACAGTCTTCAAATACAGTTGAAGAAGAATATAATCTTCTGTTGTCTGTAATGTGAATAGACCTTGATGAAAATACTGGCCACTGAGAAATATTTTGCCAATTTGACCTTTCAATAACTTTGATCTGTGAGCACTATTGTGCAACAAACAACTAGCATACTTTTTTATGTTGTAGTAAGATTTTGGTTTTCTTGAATAGCTATGATTACTCATAAAGAACATTGGTTTAATGAGTTGGTGGTGTTTAGTTGCATTTCTTATTTCTTGACACAGGTTTCTTGTCATTTTGGGTACCGTTTAGCTGTATAACCATTGCTGTCTTCCTCAGGCTTTTTTTTTATTTGTCTCTCATAGACATTGGAAAGCAGCATAAGTTCTTTTGGTTTCAATTTTGCAATAATTGGTGTTCCCTGTTTTCAGGTAGAATGGGGAGAAGCTAGTATGATTGAAGCAGAGCGTATTTTGCTTAGAAATGCACTCAAGGATTCTTCCAATCACCGGTTTCTTTTTCTCTCTGACAGGTGCATTAATTTTTTTAAATGTACTTGTTTCATGCTTATGAATGTTTGTGCGGACTACAATCATTATGCCAATTAGTTGGTTGTTCCACAATCTTCAATCAGTATTCATGATTTGCTGGTAATGAATTTAACTAGAACCTAGTGATGTTAGGTTCATCAACATAGTCGGAGTTATAGTTAAGTTCTACTTAGAATACATGTTATGCACATGTAGGGAGCTTAAGTGAAGAATCCATTTTGCTTCTATGTTTCTTGATTAATACATAAGAGAGTCATAATTACTTCATGGTATGAATCATCGTGAAACTTTATCCCACTCTCTCTCAAATATCACTATATTGCTTGATTTCTTCATCATGGATTTCTCATTTCTGTATTACTAATGTTTTAAGAATGTTTACCTTTTGACAAAATAGGATAGAAGTTTGTTTGACTTTAGATTTTATGACAATGATTCCATTCATATTGAACATTGAGTTATGGTCAGAGATTATAAGGGTGTGCCTTTCCATCTCCATCTTAAGTTCATTTAAGCTTGTGCATATTTTTGGTACTTGGGAGTTGGGATGTTTTGTTGTTACAAATGACTCCATTCTTGATGAATAGTTACATGTTGTGCCTTACCTTAACCTGTGGCTAATATTTTCCAATAATCCAAATAAATGTTAAACTCTGCTGTAAGGGCATTAATATTAAAAAAATATTCTAGGCTTGTATGATTTTATCTGTGCTGTATATTATACTTCTTCAAGATCTTACTACCCACGTGTTTTCCTCATGGTCTTTATATCTGTATCCTTGCGTCACATCAAAGATCTAATGTGGCATCTAATGGGGTGTATCTTAACAATTCATTTATGGTGAAGGGAAAATGTAACTGTTCAAGTGACGTGCAACTTCATAGCTCATGTTGTTGTTCTTAACAAGGGTCCCATGCCTTTAGGTTTAATGGAATAGTGCATTTCAAACTCTAATAAGCCAGTACTTATCATTTCCTACCTTTAGATTTGGTAAACATTTGTGCATATAATGTTGTCTAAAAGTGATCAACACTTTTAAAATAAGATATTTTTCAACTTGGTACTATTAGTGGATGGCTTGTTAGCTTTTCTCATCTTCCATTATTAACAAAGTAGTTTCTTGACCTCTGCATGTATTGGTGCAGCTAACTGTAGATGTCTCTCTTTATGCATTGCAGCTGCATTCCATTATATAACTTCAGTTACACATACCACTATATAATGTCTACGTCAACTAGCTTTATAGACAGGTACGTTTCACTGGTCCTGCTTGTCATGGGCAAGTTATAATATATTTCTTGTATTTCTTCATTGTTCTGCATTCTCAGCTTTGCATGAATATTAATCCCTATTTTTCTTCAGCAATTCAAAAGTTCCCTAATTACAAAATGTACTGTAGAAATTTAAGGTAGAAAAAACCTGCTATCTCTTTCATCCCACTTATTCCAAATTGAAGCACATACGAGTAAACTCAACACACTAAGAGCAGTTTAATTGATGATAAAAGACTTTGTATAACTTCACTAGCGTGTTCTTCGGTTTAGGCAGATGGCACATTCAACATCTTAACATCATTACCTACCAAAGCCAAGAGCTGTGCCGGCGCTTCAAAGAAAGTGATAGGTTCACTCCTTCCACAAAAGCATACACAAACGTGAAATAAATACACCATCTTTGCAATTATAAATTGCGAAACGAAGCACTGGATATCTGCGTTATGGCCACTAAATTCTAAAAATAACATCTGACCATTTAATGCTGGAAGCAGTTTTGCAGACACAAAGCAGGGTCGTTACAATCCAAAAATGAACCCAGTTATTCCAGTGTATAATTGGAGGAAAGGATCCCAGGTATAAGATTGTGCTCCCTGAATTTGATATACCACTAAAATGCTTCCTTTTTTGGTATTATACTAAAATGAGATATTTCTGGCATTTTTAGTGGGTTGTGTTAACTAGAAAACATGCTGCAGTGATGGTCAATGATGATACAGTCTTCCCAGAGTTTGAGAGGCACTGCAGAGTAAGATTGCTTTCTCAACATAGAGAAGT
This sequence comes from Musa acuminata AAA Group, assembly GCF_036884655.1. Lineage (NCBI taxonomy): Eukaryota > Viridiplantae > Streptophyta > Magnoliopsida > Zingiberales > Musaceae > Musa > Musa acuminata. Next base: position 28,903,957 of record NC_088339.1, on the reverse strand, counting down.
TCTTCAGTCTACAGTAAGGGTGTCACTGAGGGAATACAAATCATATTTGGCTTTTTTTTTTTCATGCCTTGTAGATCAATGTGAAATTACTATGCCTTGATCATTTGACCTTGACAATAATGCTGAAATTTCACTATTTAAGTCTATTGACCAAGTCTCAACGAACTAACATCCAAGCCAATTCTACTAATTTTACATAATGGTTTTTATGAATTGTATCTTGGACGGCCTCTGATATTATTTCCAGACTTAGACCAGTCATATCCAGTGTTTATAGGAATAGAGGTTGGATCTTTTCACTTTCTACTCATGCTAAAATAATTGTGTTACCCAAATTGGCAATGATATTTTATTCACATATTTCTATTCCAGCGGTTGACCATATATTTGCTATTTAAAATACCCTTAGCACATGGATAGATAGATGAAATTTAATATTCAGGAGTCGAGGTATTTATTTTCTTTAAATGTCAACTAGTATTATGTCTTAGTATAAATGTTGGTGAAGAAAATTTTCATATAAATGCCAACCAAGTAGTCAGGACTAAATTCTACTGTCTGTGATGATGTTTTTTTTGTGCTAATGTGCTTTAAAGATTCATTCTATCAGCTGTTTTTTTTTTTCGCTTCGAGATTTTACTAATTGTTGCATTGTATTAAATATGGACATTTATCTTTTTTCTGAATATTTTTGTTGTAAATGTTCCCAGAGGAGGTCACTACCTGAGTTTTGGAGAGATCATCCTCTTGTAAGTTATTTTTACCCATTTGACATGTCCTTTTAATTTTATTGGTGCATTACACCATAGGGCAGTTTGGTTAGACTATAAGTGCCTATTCCATAATAAGTTGCTGACCTATCCTAACTTTGTTATTTGTTAATGAAAATCTAATCATTTTATTTTTATTGTTTACCTTAAACAAAACAGAAATGGTACAAGTAGTGACTCTTGTAGTTTATTGCAAACCATTTATTTGGTTCTTGGTACTCGAACGAAATGGCTCTTGAGTCTCTTAACTGGAGACCACATGACTCAGAAATATCAGACCAAGCATTATGAATGATGGATGCATATCAAGTTGATAAGAAATGTATGTCATACAGTTGTTCCATTGAAGTGATGATCTTGACAAAAAAAAGTTCTTTTCATTTTATGTGAACAGTGACATCAACTTTTGAGATTAATGCTACTGTCAACTGTCCAAAATTAGTTAATATGCTCCACAATGAGGGGCCAGGTGAAAAATGGTAGTTTCTGGCAACACAAGAACATGTTAAACAAAGTTGTTACCCTGCTTTGACAAGGACTATTGCGATCATAGCTGTCGGTGGTTGCTGTTTGTTGATGTTAAAGAATGTTAAATAGTTATCTTCAGCATGTCTATTCAACAAATTGGTTAGATCATGCTTGATAAGTTTAATATTACTTCTTACAACTAACTGTAAGTTGGAAGAAAAACCTATAATATTAAAATATCCTATTGGAAGCAGCACATTGGAGGAACTAGATTGACACTGTGCCAACTTAACTGTTAGAAATGGTTGTGCAACCAAATATGCCAAGAAGTGTTCACATTCATATTGAATGACCTTTTACAATATCAATTCAAGAATTTGATATTGTCAAATTAAGAGGCAACTTGTTATTGTGCTGCACTTTCAGCTTCCAAGTTCTCTATAAAATTTTTGCGTAGTTATAAGTTTGAATCTGAAGCAGTATGAATTAGCTGTCAAGATATAGTGAAGTTGTTTGTCCAACCCAAGCTAACTTTTAAGGTTCTGTCTCTAATAATTTGACATGGGTTTGTTTGAAGTGGCTATTTACAGTCGTTAACTTATGCAGCCTACAGATGGTTCCAAGGAGCACAACTGTATACCAGATGAACATTATGTTCAGACATTGATTGCAGTAAGTCCCTTGTGCACATGGTTTCTTGAAATTCAGAGTTGTTATGCCGTTATGGTCTCTAAAAGAGTAAGGTACATGTGAAGCAAAAATTCTTGAAAAAATTGTTTGGACATTGGTACCATTCAATGGTTGCTCTTTACTTCTCGCTAATAGGTAAAATATCATTTTGTCTTCAGTGTGTACATGTCCTTTATCCTCGTAAAGAAATGTTTGCCAAGATTTACAAAGAAAAACATATCTAGGTATAAGTGCTCTCGTTTTATGTCAACTAAGATGATACTGAGTATAAATCCATAACAAGTATACTTCTCCTTTTCAGTAAAATAAGCTGTCTCATTTGCAGTTTGGCTTACGTGGTTGGAAAACATTAGTTCTTAATTTTGTTGACAGAGTTGTCTAGTATAATTTCTTTTCTTTCGACTACAAAATGTTAAGCAAAGAAATTAACACAATTCTACCTAAATGATGTCTTATACTACTTGATAGTCCTTGCTGTTCCTCCTATGCTCTGAGGTCTTTGGGTCACATGTTAATATTCCATTTCAATCTGAGCTTATTTTGTTCAATAACTTTAAACCTGTTAAAAGTCCTCCCATTTCTTTATCCAGCATAAGGGCCTTGAAGGAGAAATTACACGGAGAACATTGACACATACATTATGGGATCTTTCTTCATCCAAAGATCGTGAAAGGCGAGGATGGCATCCAGTCACATACAAGCTTTCGGATGCTACACCTACTCTTATCCAAAATATAAAGGTATGTGCTATACTAGCCACTTTTAGATTTTCATTGATTGTCACTCTTGTGTTTGTTCATATAGGCAGTTAGTACCAAAGCAAAGACTAGATTGCTTGAAGAGCGACCATAGGTAGTAATATCTAGTTGCATATATTATATCATGTTTTTTATGTATAAGGGCCTAAGATTGAAAAAATTCTTACTAGAAACTATAAACAAAAAATTTAAATACTCTTAACTATTGCTTCTTATAGAGCTTAATGATAACAAAGGATCCCATGTAACCAACCCCAAAACAACTATTTGGGACTAAATGTTTTCTTGTTATTGTAGTTGTTGTAAGGACCCAAGACTTGTGAAGTTTCCAAGAGGAGAGGCTAAAATGACATATCTAGTCTCTAGATGAATAAGAATTTTTTGGATTCATTAGGAGAGTAGATGGATACAAGTAGACTAAATAAGTGGTGTTTATTGAACTATATATATAATATTTTTCTTTGAATCTAATTGGAAATTAAACAAATCTAATTGGCCTTGTACATCTCAGATTGAGGTTGTTTCTGACTGTAATGCCTCCATATCAACTGGAATGATATCACTTTCTACCAGCGGTGGACAGGTGGCTTTAATCTGGATCATTAGAGACTGGGTTATTTGTTCATATTCTAATTATATAAACAACCTTGATAGACCAGTAATGTTGCCTAGTCATGGAGTGAGGCAAGCATGTGATGGCAAGAATGGAAGGTATTAGTTGCATAATTTCCTTTTAGAAGGGTTAATCTGTCGAAAAAATGTGTTCTGCAATAAAAAAATGGGTAGTCCAAGATTTACTTGGAAGGAGGAAAGCTATCGGAGATGTTTATGTGATAAAAATTATCAAACCTCGAGTCCTATCTCCTAGAAGAACACGTAACTCGTCAAATACTCTGAAGCATGTCTTGTATATGCGAGCACAGTGATCTTATATGGCATATGGAGTTTGGCCATAAACTCATTGGAAAATAAACAGCATAGAAACTGTACGATTCTACATGGAGTAAAATCTGTTGAACCTAACTAGAGAAATATTTTCCTGAAGTCAGCTGGTATGTCATTAAACTAAGCTAGTGGATGTTGTTACAAGTCCTAACAGTTTGTTTATTGACATGTCTTATGAATCCCTGAAATCTCAAATCTGCCTTTCAAATGCAGGGCATAGACAATGTGTATTATGAGACCGAATACAGAAGGGAATGGTGCAGAAGCAAGGGGCAGCCATCCACATGCTTTCTCTTTGCCAGGAAGTTCACACGTGCTGCTGTCATGAGGCTTCTTAATACGGTACTGCATAACTTACTATTTGCTTACCTGGTTCGTTCAACTTATTTACCTTAGTAATGGCTGGCTGGCTTCCGAGGATGCGTGAGCATGTGTGGCTATAGCATGATCGGTTTACATTTGTTTCTCTAATGCTGCGCTTTTTTTTTTGTATTTTTCTTGGCAGTCGGCAATAGTTCCAAATTGACAAAATTGACAAAGACCAGATGCATTATACAATAATTCATCTGCTGCTACATGGGCAAAGGACCTGACATGTCGTGGGTGTAAATGATAGCAAATGAGAATTGCCTCTTGGTAGCAGTCTTTACATAATAAATTAGTTAGCAGCCCTACAGAAGGGATGAAACATGAGATTCACACTGTAGATTGGTTTTGAATTGTGTAGCGCACCCTTCTGTGATCTTTTAGCAAACTCATGCTTTGTTGTATATTTAATCTCCTCTGTATTTTTTTCTTGTTCCGAGTTGCCGGAATACTACTCCATTGCTTCTTACATGTGAGAAACAAATATCAGCTAATGCTTCTAGCAAGAAATCTTTTAGATCTTGTGATGGCTAGAACATGTTGACTAACTATTTTTTCGCTTATTGTCCTTTCACTTGAGAGTGTTTTATTTATTTCTCATCGCTCTTCATCCTGGTATAGTGAATGAGCAAGCATATCGATAAAGTGAATGCATTTTTGTTATATGTTACAAAACAATAAGGATGAAAATGATGTATAACATTTTAACTTGAAGGAGACTAATTAATATATTACCCCTGTAGTTAATTATTTTTAATATTTTAATTTTTATATTTTAAAAAATTATATTAGTGAAACATCTAAGTTCATTTATCCCAACGTCATTGATTTTATAAATGAAAACATAAATTCAAAAGATAAAAAAATAATTTTAACGTTTTAATTGGTGATAACGAACGATGATTTCGTTGGACATCGTAAATGATTATTATAGATGAAGAGAACGGCAATGAGAAGTGAAAATCGCTTTGCATATGCATTGACAATGATGTAGATGCCAAGCGACTCTCACCTTTCGTCATCATTCTACTTATCCACAAAAATCATCCCGTGATCCCCAACGACAATGTTATTCATCACCACTAACTGAAACGTTAAAATTATTTTATATATTTTTTTATTAATAAAACTAACGACATTAAGATAAATAAACTTAAATATTTCACTTTTATAACTATAAAAATGTTAAATATTTTACTTTCGTAACGAAATGTCAAATATAATTTTTTTGAAGTATATAGACTAAGATATGTAATTATTTGTTGTCTAACCAAGTTTGAAGAGAGAAAAATTACAGATATGTCAACTGTATCTTTGACCGTACAGTGACTAATGGACTGGACCGTATCTATCTTGTTCACCATGGGATGGTATCCAACATTAAAATCCTTGATAGAGACTGCATTATTGAATTGTCGAACATTTCACTAATAAAAAAAGAACAGCAAGGACATACGATATAAGAACTCAGAAGCGGGGCGACCTGCATTCGGTTGGACATGTGGTCGAGACAAGGAGTCATCTCGTTCACTTCAGTCCAGTTAAAACTCACCCAATGCACAAGATCAATTCAAAGAGAGAGGAAATTAGTAGTCAAGCTAATCCCAATAGCTGCTATCACAAAAGGGAATTATCTGCAATATATAAAGTAAAAGAAACTTATGTGATTATGCACCGTGGTAAAAACCCAAAGGCAAGAACATGTTAATTTAAGGTCATTGATGAAGATTAAGAAAATGATACTTCCAGGCATGTAGCATCTTCGGCCATTAAGCTTCGTCACAGGCAAAGGGCTTATGATCAAAATTCCCATGGAGCTACACATGCAGGTTTCGGAATCCATCAAACATATATGACGGTGCAATGGCTGTGGCAGCTTTACTTGGTTTCTGGTAAATTCATTCCATGTCGCTTGAAAAATTCTCGAAACCCATACACACTTACGTCGTAGTTAAACTGCACGGATAAAGAGAAAATTAAGTGATTGGATGATCCGATATGGTTTATCCTAGTAAAACATGATCAGTAATACACAATGAACTTTGCCGTACTCATTTTTCCCAAGGCATTTCTGTACAAATAGATGAAGCAAACAGGACCAAATGCTCACCTGATGCTTAGATCTGACTTTTCGGCTTAGAGACGAAGACCTAACTATTATGGGCAGGTTCAAACATGACCCACCAACAAAAAGATACTAGAGCAAAGAAAGCTTCAAAATAGCAGGATGACCCTTTGGTAAACTTTCAACCTATGTGGGCCTTTCAAACGAAAGTGCCTCTTAAATAATGCCAAATTTAGTCTTTGTTTCTAGCATATCCAACTGCAATATAAAAACCAGAAACCATCTATATGTTTACTGTAAAGGTGAAAAAAAACCATTTTATATGTTTACTGTAAAATTGAATAATTTGACCTTCTGACTGCGACAGAATCAACATGCAATTCTCCTATAAATTCTCAAGAAAGAAAAATGGGAAGATGCAACCTGTGTTCTGTAACAAGGTCAAATGCCAGCTTACATGGCACCAGAATCCTTACAGCACATCTTGTAAGTCCGAAACAATTTAAGCTTTTGAACTACAACAGGAAAGTTGATAGAATCAACCTGTGGCTCTTCCTAAATGAAAAAAAACGAAACCTTTGAAGGATCGAGATACGTCCAACACTAGTTTCACAATTAAGAAGCATTATTCTAGACATATAATATGCTCAATTTTAACCAAAAGTTCAGCCTTTGGAATGAGTACCAAAAATGGTGGTGCTACTAGAACTGCAAGCCTAGTAGAATTGTCAAGGAAATCTATCCATCCATGAAGGAGAAGAGACTATCTTCCTCTGAGATGTTGATCAATCACACAGTGCCATTTTACACCAGTGAGGAAGCTAATAGGAGTTCAGTTTTTGGTAGGGATTCAGAGAGCATCTTCGCTTTTGGGGTTCCTTCGTAGATCTTAAAGCCAAATTTCATAATTTACAAAGTCGATCTAATGGCGATGAAAACATGGCTTAGAATACCAGTAACAGTACCCATACCAGAATCAGCTCAGGCTGGAACCTATAGATCAGTATGTATTGGTACTGGTTGGCACAATGCCAAAAAGGATAGTAAAAAGAGCATTTACCACTAAGACCTGAGGTGTAGTACACCAGCAAACCCAGACCTGGCTCAGGCTGGTGCATACCGGGTCTGCCAGGTGGTAAGCGACGGCGCCAAAACCTTGATGAGAACTTTCAGAAGCAACATTTGAGGGTAAGAACTACATTAATTACACTAACAAGATCACAACTTAAAAGTGATCAAGAATTTAAAACAGGAGGCATCTCAAATTAGGATTCATGATAAATAAAACCACATCGGAGGGAAAAAAATATATCACAATGGTCATGTGTCGGTATATGGTTTGGTACAGAGTAAGAGTCTAAGATAAACATTAAGCTTTAAATGAATAAGTAAATGATGACATACAAAACTTTTAACACAAAATTAGAGACTTACTGGCAAGACTTTCACTGAATACTTTGTGATGTTAGGATCTACCACTTTTCCCTGGCCAGTTGCCTAGGAAATCATAATAAGAGATTAGTGAAAAAGACAACATAAAACAACAAAATATCACATTTATGGTAATCCACATCCGTGAACTAATAGTTTACATCACTAAGATATTCATCCCATAACTGTAAGCACGATCAAAGTGCCAGATTCCTTTACAAATTGTTAGTGTGTTATTACAGGTCAAGCGGATTGGATTAGAACATACACTAAAGAAGAAAGAAAAAGGTGAAAAGATTACTTGTTCTGGACTGTAAAATATTTCAATGAATGGATACTCATTCCTTTGTCTCGTTAAGCAAAATGCTGGATATTTTGGGCATTCCACCTGTATAAACCACAGTAAGAAACAATATATAGATATTACTAATTTGACATAATGAATGACAAAATGATAATAATTCTAAAAGTTCATCAATATTGGTACAGAACTCGACAATCACACTAGATACCAATAATGACAACCATTAATACGTTCCAATAGACCACTAATCAAAAAGAATTTTGATTACCGTTTCAAAACCACAATAAGCTGAATTTGCAGAAGTGAAGATCTAATAAGGTTATTTTACCAACTTTATTTGGTACAGCATTGTCTAACATGTGATATTTCTTTTTCATGTCTATGCTTATATGAACTAATACAAGTCCTATTCCAAAACTAAGATAATGAGATTTTAAAGAAATTGTATGGAATTAAAGTTCTAAAAAGTACTTGAAAAGGAAACACAATTTCTGAGGAGTGTGACGCTTACTGAAATTAGTTACCCTGAAAGGAGAAAGTTTGAACAGGAGAGGTAGAGGAAAAAGAGCAGAAAAAAGAAACGAAAGGCGATTGTTCAAGGGTTTCAAGAGCATTGGAGAGGCATTGGTCCCCCAGAGAATATATAGATTTGCCAATGCTCAAGGGACTGGATTCTTGCATTCAGTAGATCAACAGGAAATATTGCCCAGCTTCTTCCATGCTAGAACCTATCATAATGAATATTTTGCCCTCTTCTATTGACTTTGCACAATGGTCTTGCTTATTACAATCAATTATTAAGTAGCAAGATAAATTTTGACTTATAGAACCAGAAAAGAATATGTATCCATGCATGCATAAAATTTATTAGATGTATGTGTATCTACAGATACATTCATGCATGAGTATGCTTAAAAACCAAAAACAGTATACATATATACTGTGAAAATGGAAGCATTATACACAAAACTTCCCATGGTTGAAGCAAGCACCAAAACCAGCACCAGAAAGTTTTAATTTTACGGTTCAACTTTGTTGCATAAGGCATGAATCACAACAAGGATGGGTTCACAAAGGTGAAACCCAACATCCAGATATCTTGGACAATAATAAACTGCCAAACAGATAAATAACCAAAGTTCATATGAAGCAAAATTCTGTCATACAGATGCTGATTTAGTCTTAGCCGATGAGTTTAGTATTGAAAGAAAGAAAATAGAGGAAGTAGGGAAAGAAGAAGAACAAAGCGAGGTGGTAAAGAGAACAGAAGAAAATTAAACCGAGGTATGGCGACAGCCCAAATATAACAATTGTAACCTCTAATCTACTTCTCAATATATAAATTCATTAAAAAATGACAACATGGATAAATCCATTGAAAATTAAGTAAATAAGTCCCCATGACCATCTTGCAGGTCCCTGGGTTGCATCAACATGATACAACTAGAAATGCAGAAAGTTAATTATGCAGAAGGCATAGGATGATTATTGCCAAGAAGCATGCATACCATGATTAATGAGATATTTCTAAATAACAACCAAGGATATTAGGTAACTCATGTGATTAATGACAATGAAATGTGCTCAAGCTGTTTACTCAGCAAAAAAAAAAAATCAACAAAATATACAAGTACATGGAAACTCCTGAACAAGGATGCTAACTAAACATATAAAGCAATGGCACAAGGTGAAATAGGCATACACGCACGAATTTGAAGTGAGGGTAAAACTCAGCAGCAGCTTCCTCCAACACTTTATCAAGATGCTTTGTGTAAGGACACCTACAATTATACGCCAAGCTACTTAAATATGTTCAGTGGTACACTAACACAGGCTATGCATGTATTCAAATTAATCTCCAAGAAATTTACCAAATGTGTTAAACTACTTCTTCAATCCAATCTATAGATATACTAAGGATCATTATGTTAATAACAAACACTAGTGCGAAACTAGGAGAGAAAATAAGCATTTGCTACAGATTTCTACTTATGGATCATCCTACGGACAAGTGATAATAAAGAAATAAATTGTGCACCAAACTATGCATTGGATTTGAGTACACAAGAAAAAATGGTTTTGGACATGCAAACAGTGAGACATTTATTTTTCAATAGAGCGTTACCAATAGAAGCCAATGAAAATCAATTGGTAAAAGAAAATAATTAGCAACACCTAATAGTAAATGCAACAACTACAGGACTGCCTTCATGTAGTAGCTGAACAAAATGACGCTCGGAGGTGAAGTGAACAATACGTGAAGGTCCAAGATCTTTTGGATATCCAGTGTAATACCTGAAATTGAAAATAATACAAAATATAAAATCAAAATACCAAAATACCAAAAGAAAATGTCATGTTGGACAGAGCCCAAAATGTTTTCTCCAAAAACACTTTTATTATGCATTAGAAAACTTCAATCCTTCAATTAGAAATCAGATTAGTTTACCAATTATATCACATGATACAGTTTCATGGTGGGTTCCTGGTATTGTTGTATCACATGATTCATTTTGTTGCAGCAAAGAAATTCAAGTTCACAGAACAACTAAATGAAGAACTATGAAAGTGAGAAAGTTTCACCCAAAATGATAATGAACGCAACAAGCGGTAAGCAAGAACAAGCTATGTTAAATGAATTACAGCATCTCGAAAGTACAAAGAAAAATGAGGCATCCTGAACTGAAATCTTGAGCAAGTCCAAAAGCAACCAAACCAGGACATCTGAGGCTGATGCATCAAAGTCACTTTGAACATTGAACTTATCATTAGCAGATCACTCAACAGTGGCAAAAGTTTCTAACTGTAATTAGCTCATGAAAAATAGAGATAAGATGCCAACCGAGTAGTCGTTACAGCCTACTTGATTTGTGGCTAAGCCATTCAATCTAACAGAACAAAGAAAGAGTGCACCAGGGTTCCCCTAATTCAAATCGACATGACAAGCATAAAGAAGAAATACCAGTAGTTTGGAAACACAAATAATGGGTTTTAGAGCCAAATCCAAGCAAAATACATAACTACTCACTAAAATATAGGTCTTGAATGCAAGAGAAGTAAATTTATATATTGCAGAGAACATTTAGGAGGTATAATCTACATTGTGTACCTTCTTCATTGTATGATAACATGTTATTAAGCACACTCATCTATGTATTGTATTACTATTTAATGTTGCTTAAGGGAAGTGACACCTGCTATTTACCAGCAACAAAAATAAAATTCTTTTTTGATGCCTTTTAAAAGAAGATTGACTTTAGTACTGGCTCGTGTTCGTTGAAAACATGTTCCCCCACGTGAAGCATATGTACAAGTTTATGTTTGGACCAGTTGATCGATAAATATGACAAGTTATACTGCAGCCTAAATAGATTAGGTTTACATTGAACTTATCAGATTTAGCTATGACTCAAGTTAGCTATAGAATTTATCACATGAACATTTGGAGTGGCTTCTCAACTCTCTGGAATTTTTTTTACCATAGATAAGGGAGCCTTAAGATTAACTTGAAAGCCTTGTTTTGAGCAGAATTGATGCATACAAGTCATATTGTTTCATATAGGTTTGTGGGAGTGATTAAGATTCAATTTGAACTAGATCTATTTGTTTCTAAATTGGATGTTGCAGGTGTTAAAATAGTTCACGTGGGATTTTTAGGAGCTGTAATATTAGTGAAAGTCCTACAATATGAGTTCTACCTAAAGACCATGTCGCTTGGGTAAGAAAGCTACTTATAAGAGGATACAAATCTTTACACTATGAGACTTTGCCGCTCCTGTCTGCCATGCTATCAACTTTGATTCTATTCTTCTATTTATTCTTATGTTGTTTTTTGTCTTTATTCAGCATATGCTTTCTTCTAAAGTATAGTTCAACTACTAATATATATAATCACTATGATAAAATATATTCAAACACACCTAATTTGATCTCAACATTAGGTTGTTCCAGGTTCCAAATCTCAAAACATTACATGTACAGAAGCTTGTCGATGAATTGGTAATGTAAAACAAGACGACTGAGCTCAAACTTACATGTTTTCCTAGTTAAACTAGTAAATAGAAGGTCTAAAACTGTGACCAGTCTGTAAAACGATGTTAATAGAACATTTAAAAGAATGTGACATAGCATTCAATATGAAGCTCCTCCTTTTTGTGCCATGCCATGTATGATACTTGCACAAAATCAACACTATATGAATGTAGTGCTGATTTCTTTTTCTTTTTTTTTTTTGTAAATTTTGCAGCTTACGAGAAGAAACCCAAATAACAATAAAAAAGGGTCATCAGAGACTTCTAGTTAATTCATGGATGATCTCCTTAATTTTGTGGTGTGGTATGTGGATTACACGACATATAACTTTATAAAGGAATACAATGAGTAAACAAATTATGATGCATGTTGAACAAAAAAAAACATAATGTAACAAATTTGTGCAGCAAAATCATTCGCAGAGAGAGCGAAGCAAAGAAGAAAATTTGAAGTGCCTATGGATGTCTAATTATGCAAAACCTTAACAAAAAAGGAATAGAGGTTAACAGAAACTCATCCACCATATACATCAATAAGATTGTTTCCCTGTTTTCCTTTTTTTTTTACTCCAGGAGAGCATCAAATTGAACATGTAAAAATAATAGAAAAAGACCATCCCATACTTGCTGGTGGAGCGTAGATGGGAAAGCATACGCTCAAGAAATGACTTGTCCCCCTCTTCTGCTGTCATCTCCTCTCTTTTCCTGCAACAAAAACTGCAAAGAAATGATCTATGAAACGAATCTTACTATTAGGTGCAAATGCAATGCGATAGAGCCAGTCCTGGACCTCAGTAATCAGTAAGGCCTACAAGTCCTCAATTAGCTTTAAAAAATAAAGCTCAAGCATTCTCCTTTGGGGCTTATCTAGCCTCACCCAACGCAATTCTGGGTAGGATTAAGCACCTCTAAGTACCAATTTAATCAACTACTAAACACATTGTTTGATGAACCTATATCACCTAGACTACACTTTGTGTCCTTGGTAGAGATGGTAAGTCAATCAATTGGACCAAAGAGAATAAAACTAATAGATATTTTATTTTGTAAAAATATCAAAAACTTAGTAAATTATTCCTGATTGGTAAGTATTTCTAGTCACATTGTAGAGCACGGTTCCAAACTTTACAGTAAACTAATCTTATTGTACCTATCCAATCGAGTATCAATATGATGCTACCACGGTATACCTGTCAATTACTAATGGGGGAAGAAGGAGAGAGACAGGGAGAGAAGGAAGAGGATGACTGAGAACGGAGAAGGGGGGGTGACGGTGGAAGAAGCACGGGGGAAGAGAAGGAGGTCGTGGAGGCTCGGCAGGGTGGCGGCGGCTCTGATGGGGGGAAGCAGAGACTGGGTGGATAAGGCTATAGGAGAGAAGGGGACAGAGAGGAGAAAAGATAACCTTAGGGGAAGATGGAGTTATGAGAGAGAGAGAGAGAGAGAGAGGGGGGGGGAGGAGGTGCCGATAGAAGGAAGAAGGGAACCCGAACTAACCTAACAGTAGGTAGGAATGCTTGTCGCCAAGACGGCGGCGGCGGACGACTGCTGTTGTGTTGTTGGGGCTGCGACCGCGATCGACTGGGGGGAGGCAGGGAATTAAGCCATTTGAGAAGAAACATATATTATTGAACAAATCTTAAATCTCGACCGTTCATTAATGAGATGGCGCCCATCACCACCCGAATCGTTCGATCGAACGGGCGATGGGCACCTTCGTGCATCGTAATATCGATGGTAGGCTTTGTTTTCTGATGCAAATAAATAGCTTACCGACACAGTGTTCCCTCACCAGAAGGTCTCTTCCTTGTTGTCTCTTCCCTTTGCTTCTCTTCCTCATCTTCGTTCGTGATCAAGTATAAAACCCTAGAATTTCTTCTCGCCGCCGGAGGCCGGACAAGCTTCTTAACAGATCTCTCGCGCGGTCGCCGCCTTAGTGCTTCGATGGATCCTATGCACTCGTCCAAGTTCATGGACAATCAAATCACGGAGGATCAACAGCAGAAACCCCATCTCGATCGACACCAGATCAAGGAATCGAGAAACTACGGGCACCGGGTTGTACTTGGTCCGCCTCCTCCTCGTCAGCGATTTCGATGATGATAATGAACGAGGTCGAGAGACGCCTGTGTGCCCGGCGTCGTTTTACCACCGCAGCCGCTACGGTAGGTGAGGAGATGGCGCAAGATCAACTCCGGCGTGCAGACATGCTTTCGGCCGTCTCTAAGTGGTGGCACCCGTTCGGACGCCGGTCGATCCTTTCACCGGGCATTTGGGGATTCGAAGCGCAGGTGCAGTGTTTATTTTTCTCTCTCTACCTTTTGCCCTCTTCTGACACCTACGCCATTATTTTTCTCTCTCGAAAACGGAGATGGCGGGGAGAAAACAGGACCTTAGCGGCCCGCGGTAGTTGCGGACAAGGACGAGTGTGACGGACAGAGGCAACAGGGTGGAGGCAGGGCAAAGGTTGTCGCGGGCGGGACAGAGTCCAAAGTAATATTGTCGAGAGAATAAATAAAAATATATATTTTATAAAATAAAATAAAATTTTAGGTTTATTTTGGAAATTTTGTCATATTGTTAATCGAGTTAAATCATGAGTCGACGGGCCAAAAATGATTGATTCGAATCGAATCCGACTAAACAGCCAAACCCCTCGACTTAGATCAGACTCGTAAACTCATGAGACAAATTATACAACCCATACTCGAGTTAGATCATGTCTGATGGATTTGAATTATCATATGAGAAGTTTGCAATAACAAAAAAAACATAATATTGTAATTATTTAGGATCGGTTATGCAGATATTTTATCACCGTTAGAAATTTGGTTCGTAAATTATAATGGCAAATATTTTATAAATCTTAAACTTCTACTGTATGTATTCATACAGTCTGTATAGTGTGTGCAATACAGTCAATATTGTTGATATCCATTGATAAAGCTCTCGTTAGTTGTTCAGTGATATATTTTATTTGAGTTAAATGACTATATAAAAAAGAAAATACTTGTATAACTGATATTTGTATAGTAATATTAACTATAGTTTCAAGTGAACTAACATATAATATACTTAAGATATATAAATAAATTTATCAACTAATTTAGTCGGTAAAAACTTTGATGGTCTATCATCATAAACTTGATTTCCATTACTTAACATTTATAAGAAAAACTTAATTAAGATATATTAACTGAAAAAGCTATAAACTACTTAATATTTTTGATCAACTTCACAAATAAAGAGCAATGAATCATATCAACATAGGTTTAAAGAATATTTCGTTATTCACTATACCCTATCGACTAAAGAAATATTATCGGATATATATGTGATACTAGTTTTATAGATGATATTCGATTAATAAGGAATCAATCGTAAAGAGCTAACTTTAATTATTAATATGAAATATGTTTAATATAATAAATAAAAAAACAACATAGGTAAACATCTCAACATCCTAATAAGTTAATCTTTTTACATATTAATACATCACATTACTAACGAGTTAATTTTCTTAGTCAGTTCCACTGAAACTAATTATATATTAAGCCATGTAGTAACATCTTCTTAACATTTCGGTGACATCAAACCTCATTTATTTTAATATTATTAATTTTATTAATAAAATATTTAGCACATAAAAACACTTGTAGAATTATCGAATTTTTCGAATGATAAATTGATCATTCCATGATCTTGCCAGTGACAACACTACCTCGAGTTGCCATACTTCTATCTCCTTAGAAAGTTCGTCAACTTTGCTCGTCTCATTGTCACCCTAATTTAGTCTCAGTGAATCTCTCCCTAGCATCAAACCTCTTTATCCCTTAGTTTTTCATCTCTCACTATTCAAATTGACCCTGAACCATGCTATTATCGATCCTCGCTACTCCCATGGTCTCCTATTCTCTCAAGTCTTATTAAGAGAGAGCTATGACAAATTGGATCACTACTCTCAAGTCTTACATCCTCATCGCTAAGACTCCCAATTTCGACCAATGGTGCTCCTCCTTCACTTGCATTGGATTGAAGGAGTGTCCGATGGTGTTTTATAGTTGACACGACAAGAAAAAGAACGTGTTGCAGTTCAAGACATGGTAATTGATGCGTGGGTCCACTTGCTTGACATGGCATGGATGTGCAACAAATGCTGCAGGTTTGTGTGTGATGCATTTTTGTGTCCTTGGTGGCACAAGCATAATTCTTACGAATTTGCAAAGATCTTTGATGTGGTCGCTTGAGGGTGGGGCAACGTAAAAGGAGGGGAAGCTAGCAAAGGCATAGTACCAATGCACATGGATAGTCGATGGGGATAGGAGGATGTATATATGCTGATAAGGAGAGCATACGAAGGTACTGTTGGATGAGGGTGATGAGGTGTGGCGATCGTTGGTGGACCTGCTTGGTGACATGAAGGTATCGCGATAGATGACACAATCAATAATGTTTGGAATGATCTTAATAAAATCGATAATTCTATATTCGCTGTTATATATTATATCTTTTATCAATAAAATCGATGAGCCTTATAAATGAGACTAAATATTTTTATAGGGATATCAATAATATAAATGTTTTAAGTATGAAGATAAATCCTTAGCCCGTTCCACCGCCCAAGACGAGACGGTCCTTAGCAGCACGAAATCAGAGAAGACCGGCGCCTATTTCATTTAGATTTCAAATAGTAAATAACCTCATTTTTTTCGTCGTTCTTGGTCAAGATAACATTACAGGAAGATGAAACACTCTAGGGAGACGAGGGGGTTCTCCAGCGAGTCCTTCGCCTCCGCTTCGGATCCGGCCACGCCGCCGTCCACCGTCCCCACATCCTGCATGCACAATCTCCTTCCTCCCTCATCCGCCGGCATCTGCTCCCTCGGTCCGCTTGCCCTGGCTGCCGCTGCTGCCGACGCTCTGCGTCGTCCCGCGTTCTGCCGCAGCTCCTGCGCCGCTCGATTCGCTTCCGGGGACACCGACCGCTTGCCCGATCTCTCCACCGTCCTTCCGGCGGCCGCGTGGTCGGATCCTTTCGGCGTCGGCGATGGGGAGGATCTCCCGGCCGCCACGCTCCGATCCCTCCTGCAGGCCAACTCACCGGAGTCTGAGCGCTTCCTCTGGTACTTGGCCGGCGAGCGTTCCTCCCTCGCTGCTCCCCTTCTGGCCTCCGCCGCATCTCTTCGTGGCTTCCCCGCCGGGGCGGTGGAGGCCGAATGGGTCTCGCTCTTCGCGCTGACGCTCCAGGCTTCGGAGGCGTCCTCGGATCTGGTGTCGCAGCCATTGGTGCTGTCGACTAGGAGGGGAGCCTTGTCGATGATCTCGACCTCCTTCGGCCTAGCCGCCTGATCTGCCACTGATCTCGTGGTTGGTGGCGGCGGTCTTGGCGTCTCGGAGAGGACCTCTTTCACCGTCTCCTCCACATCGGGCTCCGCCAGCGGTGGATCTCTCGCCCCCGCTGGGCAGCGAGGAGCGGTGGTGGAGCCTGCCACCTTCGCCTTGGAGAAAGACTCTTGCCTGTAGGCACCAGAACTGAAGCAGCCGCCCATCCTCCTCCAGCTACAGCGACATCCCTCCTCGGCCACAGATAGCTATCAGATTTTTGGATGGGAATGGGATCCTCGGCACTCGGACTTCCACCACCGGTAAGCTAACACCGTTCTTTATTGTGCTCTCTTTCTTCCTTTTTATTATTTTTGCGCTAATCAGTGGCTGAGTGAGTAGTGGTTGACAGTAGTACGCTCCAGTGGCAGATGGCATTTGGGGGAAAAAAGAAAACTACCGTCAATGACCCGAAGAAGAAGATGGAGAGAGACGGGAGGGAGATGTAAATATTAAAATTAGATGACCAGTAATTTTAAGAGCTTAAACAGTTTCATAATGGTTATATTAATCGATAAAAAATATCTTATGTAACAATAGGGCAACTATCCAACGGGCATTGCATGATTCGTGACTGCCTCGGAGTACTTCACAGCGGCAGGGACGAAGGCTGTTTAAGTGTACCGCATCGCCGGCAGCCGCAGCAGTGAAGTTTATGATGATCAGATCGATTAATGATAACGGTATCAACTAACGTATGTGATGATCAGATGACGAAGATGACATCGAAGTTTTTTAGTATTTCGCACCATTTAAAAAAAAATAAATTATACGAGGATATAAAAAATAATATCATCACATTTTGGTTAAGACTAATTATCACATTTCCTTAACTGATACTTTCGATCTTGAATTTTTCTAATTGTATATTGGTAATTCAATGATATATCTTAACTTTCTAACTAGGAAAACATAAGTGACAAGTGGTTATGTTGTAATTTAAATATCGTTGCCAAATTAATTGGGTTTAGGAGGTAAACCCAAACTTGACCCATTGAGCACCTGAATTGGAGTGCTTCGAATCAAGCAATTGTGAGTTCACGTGACGTGGACGTGCCAAACACGTGTCTGGGCCCCATGTGATAGATGGAGATGCTGGATATAAATATTCATCGTAAGACTCGGGCCCCTTCTACCTGCGACCGTGGGCGCTTCCGCAAAAGGCCTTCGCCCTGGAGGCCATTGCCCTTCCGGCGGTCAGATCTCCTCTCCTCTCCCCTCTCTCTTCTCCTCCTTCCAATCTGTCAATTCTCCTCTGGGATCGTCCAATGCTTTCTATTTTCTCCGATCGAATTCTCGTCTAATTCGTAGATCTGGAGGACTTTTTTGGCCTTGCACTCCGGGATCGAGCTCTGAAGGGGGTCGTCGGGGTGGATCTCTGTGACATTCTTCGTCATGGCGGGCGCCGCCGCGGCAGGGTTCATCATTCGCTCTTTGGACGCCATGCTCAAGGAGTGCGCGGGGAAGAAGTACCCAGCCCTGCAGAGTTCCGTGCAGACTTGTCTAGGTTGGTGCAACCCTAACATCTTGCCTTTAGATCTCGAGTTTGTAGATTTTGCTTTTCATTTATTTCTTTGATAGTTCTTCCTTCTGCGAAGCAACATTGCATTATTTCGAAGCTATTACTTGGTGTCCTGATTTGTCTTTCCTTTAGTACCGGAAATGTTTTCTTGAATTTGCATCGGAAAAGAACCCATCTCCAACAAGTTGATCGTTTGAGTAATGTACTGTTGCTAAATATATAGAATATTGAGCGAGGCTTGTGAATTCAATAAATGAGGAAGACTGACTAGGCAAGATAGATCACACCACATGTTTAAGGAAAAGGAAGCATCGATGGAATTTGAAAAGAAAATTAATGCAATATAAAAATTCTGGCAAAAGGAAGTCTTGAAGAATCCAAAGGTATTGTAGGATGTCTTGGAGGTGATTTTGCAGTCAATGTAGAGCATTGGGAGCTAGTCAAAGGCAAAGGAGGATATTATATGAAACTTGGGGAACTTTACATTAGTGATAAAAAGTGGCTAGAACAGAAGAATAAAAAAACTATCAGTTAGATGAATGCTTATGGCAGTTTTACAATATCATAAATACTGAAGATGGAGAGTAAACACCTTTGACTTGGTAAAGAAATGAAAGAAAGACTATGGATCTATGTGATGTTAAATGCATAAAGGATGAGGATTGAATGGTTTTGATTAAAGTTAATGATATTAAAAGAAATACCAGAAAAATTATTTGGTTGTTACAAACTCAAATTTGATATTTTATTTGATTCAAACCTGATCCATTCAGTTTACACACCTTATCAGGCTCATGCTAAGCCAAGCAAACATATGCTTGTTTTAGACTTTTAGTCTAATATAAACAAAAGTTCACTTGATCGTGTTCAGTCTGTTTACACTTCTACTTTTCTCCATTTATTTTTTAATTTATATTCCTCCTATATTTTTTTATTTTTATTTCACTTTTTCCTGTCTGTAGAAATCCTCCTAGCAGCAGATGACTCTTTAGTACTCGATCTTTGTCAGTTTTATGTTATAGATATAGTTTACAATGAAACTACCCTGAGAGAATGTGATATATTGCAGGACATGTGGTGGATCAATATGCCCTAATTTGTGTTTTCATACATATGCATAGGGGTAGTGACATATAAGGCTAAGCTTGAAAGAAAAATCTGAGGAAAGTGGTTGGTGTTGTTATAAGCGAAGAGCACGAGTTGAGAAATTGGAGAAAAGATAAAGAAGGAGCTAATGAAAATGACCAACAATCATCTAAATGAATCATTCCATGGGTTCAAACCATTTCTCTGACTTAAACCAACTGAAAATTATTTTTATGCATGTGCCACTGGGCTAAGTAAATCGATGGATAGTCTAAAATTGAATTGGACATACTAGGAGAAGTGAACAACAATTTGACTTTTAAAGACCCTAAATAAAAATAGTCGGTGACAATCATTTATAAACCAGATTGAGTTTTGATCTCAGAAAATTATATGTTGTTAGTGTTCTCGTAGAAAGCAGCCCTTTTAGAATTGTTCGACTAGGAAACATATCTTGCCATAATTCTTTGAACATAAAAGGCCTTTTCTTTTCTTTTTCTTAGGAAATGTATCTTGCTGGATTCTTTGAATTTAAACAATATTCAATCAGTAGCCCAGAAATTAGGATTGATTGGAAACTAATTATTAGTTAAATTTATTCTGATCACATCATGCTGGACTTTATAAGATAAAAAAAAAGACTGATGGGAAACAATGAATTGACTATGGCCCTATTACGGACTTAAATTAAAAAAAGGTCTTGCATTCAAATTGAATTTAATCTAAATTTTCACACTCCAGTCTTGATTAGATCGCTTTATTAAGTTTCCACAATGACCAGTCATTCTATGGTTATTTATCATTGGGATGTCTTGAATCTTCTGTTTGACTATTATAATTTAATGGTGAAGTCCAATTTTCAACCTTAGATGATTGACTATTCAACAAAGTTGTTTTATCACAATGAGTTGTTGACATGTTGTGATTGCCTTACCTTCAAGCATTAGAAGACCAAATTTACAAGTGACTGAGCATTAGAAGATCAAAGTTACCTTCGTGCATTTGTTACATTGTGACTGAGTGCACCATAGTAAAAGGATGTCAGAGATTACAAGACCAAAGTTACAAGTAGAATGAGAATTGATAGAACATCACTGCCAAGTGCTACTACCATCACCATAAACGTGTACACTGAATGAGGATGAGGACAAAGAGTGAGTATGAGAGAGAGAAAGAGTGGGGAGGGAAGGGAAGAATAATTAAGAAACTCTCCAATTCCATCACCTTTTGCAAGAACTTTGGTTTCCTCGGGTGTCGAGCTTTTAATTACAAATGAGATAGATATGCTTTGTGAAGTTAGAATAATGGTCTTATGTCATTCACCATAATTTCGCTATATCTTCAAGTGCTACGTATTAAAAAAGTAAGAATATTTATGATGAATAGTTGGAAACTCTATATAATTATTATTTGTCAAGATATAGCTACGTATTCTAATACTATCAGTAATTGTCAATCTTGATCAGTTATGACATTTTTTATTGCTCTATCTTTGGCGATATATATGTATCATGTCATTTCAATGTGTTATATCTATATCCATAGTTCCATACTTCATTGGTTAATAAAGGATATAGTAGATGGCATAAATTAATCCATAGCTGAGCTGGTAAGTTAGAGATTTGTTTGTTATTGTTGTTGACATTCTTTATCATTATTTATCTAAAAGATTTATCAAAGTTCAGTTGTCAAGTTTTGCATAGATTAGCTTTAGTTACTTGTTATGTATAAATTGATTGTTATGTTTGAGTGTGGTGATTTATTAACAAAATATATTTTTTTGTTGGTTTTGTTATTTAAACCTTTAAACTATAGTACGAGCTGAGAATTTCTATGTTCATTTTGCCTTCCACTTTCAGACAACATGAAAGAGACCAAGCAAGAGTTGACTTCTGATGAGCATAACAATGCTGCAACTTTGGCAGGGAATGAGAGGTTTCTCACTAATTTGTTTGTGTTTTAGGTTTTACGGTAGCATATTGTGATCATGGTTGCTCTCAGTTCCTGCTATAAATAATTATCTAGTAGTTATTGATGAGTTTTAGTAGGTTCCTGGTTTCTCATGATACCTTCATGGCTGTGTTAGCATCAACAAGCACATAAGGGTCTTGTTGTGAATCTTTAGTGTTTGATTATGCCTTTTCAACTCATGTGCTTCACCAAATTTTTGCATAACTTAAACCAACTACTGTTGTTGCATAGCATCAGATCTGATGGTGATTTATCAGCGAAAGAAGGGGAGGCTCCAGCTTCAGATGTTGAAAAGGATGTTGTTACCGTCAGGAAGTCCCAAGAGACCAGTGAACCTATTATGGCAGCTTTAGCAAGTGCTGGCCACACCTTAGATGCAGCCCAAGCTGAACTTGTTTTGAAGCCTCTGAGACTTGCATTTGAGACAAAGAATATAAAACTTTTGGAGCCTGCCCTTGACTGTCTTCATGTATGTTTCCCTCGTTGACTAAAAAATGCAGTATCTTTTCTTTCCTCAAAGTTACGTTACACATTTATTGCAGAAACAAGTATGATTATTTGGCTCAACATATGTTGCTGGCTTCTTGATGCATATGCATGTATGTGTGTTTAGTGCCTATGAGTTCTATTTCTTATTACTTGATTTTGTGGTCATTTCTGGTGTAGTAAAATATCTTTTTATCTATTTTTCATATCTTGCTTGAAAAAAAAAACATGTTACTTTTCTTGATCTTTTATGTTGAATGATCTTTCATTTTGAAGTTAATTTTTTGTTTCTGCTAATGATTTGTCTACGTTAGATGATATGGAGAACTGCTTTCTCACATTAGAATCTGACTGCTAAAATGACTATGGTGTGGTTAGAAATAGCATTTATTATGTTATTGATGAACATGCTTATGTGATCAATCTCTGTCGTATTTGTTGTCTGAAAATGCATGCCCTACTAGTTATTCTCATTAATTTTCAATGTTTGCTATACCGCTCAAAATGGTACGGTACGGGTCGTATGTACTAGTCCAGGTGTGGTCCGATATGCGGACCATCCCATTTTGGGCGATCCAATTAAATTAATAAAAAATTCAAAGAAATGGTGGGGCCCCTATCCAAATCAGCGTTAAAAGAAAAGAGATTATGGTTCGTGAACGCGAGCTCTCTTGTCGAATAAGATGTCATCGCCTCGCCATTGCAGCTTCACCACTGCTGCCGCTGTCGCTTTGCCATCACGTACGATACCGCTGCCTTGTCATCACAAACGCTAGCCCTCTTCTCACATAAGATGGCGCCGCCTCGCTGTCGCCACTGTCGCTTCCGCTTTGACGATGTCATTGCCTCGCCGCTGCCGCTGCTCTTTTCCTTCTCTTCTTTCTTTTCCTTCTTCCTCTTCTTCCCTCTTACTTCCTCCTCTGTTCCTCCACCACCCCTTCCACTTGTTCCTCTTTTTCTTACTCGCCAAACCACCAGTATGCACCGGTGTACCATATGTCAGTACACTGTTACAGACTGGTATGTACCATTCCATCAAATTGCCATAACGGGTCTGGTACCCGAAAAGACAATCCCTGATAATTTTAACCTGACTTACTGCTGATAAGTCATTTTTTCCATGCAAGTGCTTATCTCTCTAGTGCACAAATTGAAATGCACCAATTCACAACTCCAGAAGTTTCTTTTTATCGTCTTTTTGTTTGACAGTGAATATACTGTTACAAGGGCTATGGTTTTTTAAATTGTTAGTTCACAATGCCTATAATTGTTGATCTATACCTTTATGACTGGATTGCTGCATTCAAAGCCAGTTGCTCTTGCAAAAAAAGGTTGCAAAAAGGTTTGATAACTTCTTGTCTCCTAAGTATATATCACTTAATTTGTTTGACTAATCTGTAACTTTTTGATGTGCATGGGGAAACATCTTATGTAAAGACTTCTATAAAATATTGCAAAAGAACTTAGATCTAAGTCTCACAATACGATCTTCAGCAAAATGGCAGCAAACCATCCTAGAGGCAATATCTGAATATCTCAGATTAACTGTAGACATCTTTAAAAAAATTGTTACATGGAACTTAAATAGTTCTTATTCTTGATCGAATAAGTTTTAAAACCTGAAATGCATCTGAAGGTTCAAGTTTTGAGCTAAATTATAGTTTGCTGAAAATCTCATTCCAACAAGGGAATGACTAATAAAATCATGTGGAGGGAGGAAAGAGAGTTGTTTCTTGGTTGGAATGGTTGTAGGAATGTTGAGCTCGGACACTTTGTTCTGGTTCATGCTTTCATAGGATTTTATTGGCTTTTTTTCCCAAATGACTAAGGTTTCACTCTATCAGAATACTATGGTCTTGTGAAGAAGTGAAGAGAAAAAGATGAGAACAAGCAGTGGATATATATTGTTAGAGTGTTGATTGTCAAGTGGTATATCAATTTCTTTCGCCTTTTTGTGTTCTTCTTCCCGAAGGTACACCTGCCATTTGCTCACGATGTCTCATAATATCCCTGCACATGCCATTGTGACAGCAAGTCGAATCCCCTGTTGCCAAAATTTAGAGCATCGATCTTCTAATGAAAGAATTATAAGGTTTTCTAGCAAAATTGGTCATGATCTGGCCTTTCGGAAGAACTGACCAACTTGATAGGGCTAGAACTACATAGTCAAAAATGCTTAAGCACAAATTAATAGTGGTAGATTCTTCTATTGGTTTATCCCTGTAAACCATGTCAATTCTCCTAACTGTGGCTTAACTTGTGGTGTCAGCCACAGAACTACTTCATCAATATAATTCCAGAGGGCCACCATCCTTCCTGTCTTGTTAATTCACTTTTTTGTACTCCATATCTTTCCTTTATTTCATCTAGTTTTGTTATTGTTCCTTCCCTCTAATTTTTTATCCCTTTTGTTTCTTTCGGAACTATTTTTTTTCTGTTCTTCGAGTAGCAAGAACATGATGAACCTCTTTTTTAGTTTTCCTTAGTTATCCGCTTAAACATTGGACATCAGTTGTTACTGGACAAGGGTTCAGATAACCTTGTCATCAATCATCATCAACATTAGTATCTCATGATGGACCAAGCTGAGGTTAACAACCAATAAGGATTTAAATGCCCATCCGATACTGGTTTTGTGAGGTTATTGGATCAATACATTACTGGTATGCTAAATGGTATACCGACATGTACCCCTTGGTATCAATGAAAAATGGCAAAAAAAAAAAAAAAATGAATACGACTAGTACCAAAGTATATGCACTCTTACCAGTGTCTAATTGGACTGGTAAATACTGGGGTGGTACATAGCAATACACCTGGTATACCAATCCTGGACAAACAACATTCCTAGGACTTCAAAAGATTGCTGTCTTAAAAAGCAACTATAAAGAGTCAAAGACCTCCTTTACAGAGACTATAAAGATTCCTTGGAGGAAGCAATATGAACTAATGCTCGTGAAGGTCATCCATCACAAACATTAAGTAGTAGTTTGTCTTTTTTCTTTTTTTAACTATAGGGTTGATTTTTACTGGGGCCTGCATTACAGGAAGCTTGGTTCTTGGCCATTTCTCTTTTTTATGTTTTGTTTACAACTTTACATAATGTAAAGCTCAGCATGTTCCTCTACATGCTGCTAGTTTGTGATAAATTCTGTCCTCCACATTTGACTCACAGTGGTAATGCTGTAATTGGACTGCATACTATCATGTCATTTTCTTTTTGTTTCTTCTTTGACTACTTCATTTTCCTCATGCTATTGTCAGAAAATTTTGACCATTATGCTCTGATGCTTATAGTACTAGGAATGCATCTGATTCAATTGGCCTGTTGGCAGAAACTTATAGCTTATGATCATTTAGAGGGTGATCCTGGACTGGAAGGTGGTAAAAATGCTTCACTATTTACTGATATTCTCAATATGGTCTGTGGCTGTGTTGATAACTCTTCATCTGACAGGTGGTTAATTTTTTAAATTTGCTTCTATTATGTAGATATATCTTTCATATGATTTCTTTTAATTTTTTTGTTGACACACATGGAACTTTGCAGTACTATATTACAAGTTTTAAAGGTGCTTCTCACAGCAGTATCATCAACAAGGTTCAGAGGTACTTTTAATAAGATTGTTTTTTCTGCTTTTGTTTTTCCAAGGAGGGAGTTATTTACTTTCAGAACCATCTTTTGAAACATGCTTGAATAGTTAAAAGATAATAAAATTAATTCTTTGCTCATAATATTTGTTGTTCAAGTTGGTATGTATCATTCTCTTGGGTTTACATTCTAGATATGTGTGTTACATGGCCAACTTAAATAGTTTTTAAGCATTTGTTGCTTGACTGAATTATTCACCTTTGCCACAACCCAGGAGTTTCTGATGTAGTGCCATCCTTCCTACTTATCATTCCAAATGATAAGCTCAACATGTTACATGACAACTCTCTCATCTTCATCTCATCAACATACTTTTTGGGAGTAAACATACTTTTTGGGAGTATGTATAGGAATTCACAACATTAGCAAGTTTGTCCCCTGTATTTTTCTTACATCTCGATTTCTCTCTTAATGGAAGGTGAAGCTATCTTGCTCAGTTTTATACAATTGCAAATTCGACGACAACATTCTGGTTTTAGTCACTTAAGCACATTTAGAGGTCTATGTTCCTGTCTTGGAGTTGGAGAGGTTTCTTATCAGGGTTTTTGGTAGTTATTGCAAAAAGTTGCAGAGAATTGGCTGTTGTTGCTGCCAAATTTCAACTTTCAAGTACCAGTTGGTCCAGAGTGTATTGACTGGTATTAACTGTCTCTGACCATATAGCTTGGTACCTGTTTTTCTTTTAATTTTTTAATTTTTCCTTAGTGATACAAGATGGTACAAGTTGATATACTGCCCAGATGCTGGTATCATATTTGTCCGGCAAGATATTGAAATGGGTATTAGACCGAGATTTTAAATCTTGTTTGTGGCAGCTAGATCTTATTTCTTGTTAAATTTAGGTGAATCATCAAAAGTAGTAGTCATGAGTGGTTATGAGAAATTCTCTTTGTAATGTATCTGAAATGCAAGGGTTGAATAAAATGATCGGATCAAGCTAATTGACTGTATGCACCATAGCATTTATGTCAATTGGTTTTTTTATATGTAGACTTGAGATGTATGTTTTTCTCATTTTATTTTGAGGAAATGTACATCTTCATTAATCTTACTCAATTCCTTGAATATGCCTTGTATCAATATGGTTATGAGAAAACAGACTGTTGTCTTTTTTGGAATTAGGTGATAAGAGAATATTTTGTTCTACCAGAGGATAGCATTTAAGGGGTAGTCAGGCGATGGGATTACACAATTAGTTTTCGTTCTTCATAAAGAGGTGGGATGTAGTCAGTCCAATATCTCATGGTCACCATTCTTGAGATTACGGCTAACATAAGTATTGCAGATAATATGCAAATCTTGAGTAGGACTCATAAATGTTGTGAGTAGCATTTATGCATGAATATATACATGCACATAGATTACTTGATCGAAATGAAATATAATATATTGCCATCACTAGAGGGAATTGTAGCTTCTTGTAAAGCTGCTGATTCGTTTCTCGTTTTGATATAAGATGCTTAACTAAAGTCATCAAGCTTGGATTAGTTGTTTTTTCCATCTTGTTTTGCTTTTTCGATAATGCATAAGTGTTTGTCATACAGATCAAGGTTTGCGATTTCGAATCGTATTGCCTGGTGCTCGATATAGTCCCGTATCAGACGATATGGGGCTGTTTCGGGCGATAACGATCGAAATTTTGATCGTTACTGCCTGCTATTAGGCGGTATCAGCCTAGCTGCGGCCTAGCTGCTACGAAGCTGAGGGAGAAGCGTCGAAGAAGGAAGAAGGAGAGGGCGTTCGAAGAAGAGGGAGAACCAGGAGAACGTCGGCATGAACTTGTTTCCACGCCCTTTCTCAATCCCAATCCGACGTTGCCCTCTCTCGATGATCCCGATACGAGAGGTAACAATGAGAAGAGTCGTAAAGAGGAGGATCTGGAGCCGACGATGATTAGAGCAGCAGAAGAGGCGGTCTCCTTCATCGCCTCGTCTGCGACTTTGTGGCTTTCTTCCTTGCCGAAGGCCAGAGACGTCTGCGGCCTTCGTCGCGTTCTTCGTCTGCAGCCTTCGCCATCTTTGCCGCCTTATTCGCCGAACGTCGCAGACGAGGCAACGAGGAGAAGGCGACGTCGTCGAGGCTACGTACGCCTTCTTTTAATATTTTTTATACTATTTACATATATATATATATATATATATATATATATATATATATATAAATATATATATACTGCTCAGTATGTTGTACAGTACTATACTGAGCAAAGCTCGATATACTGGTACGATATGAAATTTCAATCTTTGATACAGATAATTGATTTTTAAAAAAATTATAATAAAGCTTTTTCTCATAGGTTTTTGCTGGTCTTTTGTAGCTTAAAACCTCTTTTCGATTCAATAGATTTGTCTGATTTGGTGTTGCAAAATGTTTGTTTGAATTATTAATGTGCCTTATCCTGGATCTTTTTCTTTTATTTGCTGAAGTGACAGGCTATATGCAGGAATGGTTTATGTCTGTAGTTGCTTATACTATATCTTTGTTGTAGCTCTGCTGCTTATCTTTTTCTCTAATAAGTCTTTTTGTTTTAACACAGTGCATGGAGAACCTTTGCTGGGAGTGATTAGAGTATGCTATAACATTGCTCTGAATAGGTACTCGAGTCTTTTTATTCCCCTATATTGTCCATTCAGTAACTCTTAGCTAATGTTATGGTCTATAAATATCTGGTACAGCAAGAGTCCAATAAATCAGGCAACATCAAAAGCAATGTTGACCCAAATGATCAGTATTGTGTTTAGGCGAATGGAAGTAGATCAGGTTGGACTTATCATCTTATTTAGGTTTAGTAAATATGTAAAATATGCCAGAAAAGTTCCAACTATTTTCTATGGGTGTTTAGGTTTCTGTACCATCCAATAGTTATGTGCATGGTGAAATTCCATCAGCTAGCTCCACAAATTCTGATTACGAGGAAGTGCCTAGAGATGACCAAGATGAGAAGAAAATTACTCTAGGAGATGCATTAACCATGAACCGTGCAAATGAGACATCTCCATCTTTTGAGCAACTCCAGAATTTGGCTGGTGGTGCAGACATCAAGGTTCTCTCTCTCTTAGGACTATTTTCTGTGAAACTATTGGTGATTATTTCTGCAGATTACTTTGGAACTCATCTGCATCAGGGTTTCATCTTATTTTAAGTAACAATCTGTAGGGTCTAGAGGCTGTTCTTGACCAGGCTGTTCAACTTGAGGATGGCAAGAAAATCTCAGGGTATAAAAATGTTTGTATATGTAAATAGAACAAGCCTTCATTTGTTTTTTGATGTAACAAATTTATCATATAATCTTATTTCAGAGGGATTGATCTTGAGAGCACTGTCATGCAACATGATGCATTATTGCTGTTTCGAACACTTTGCAAGGTCTAAATTTGTGAAGATGATCTCATATCACATTCAATCAGTATGGTCTATCTTAACATGCTGAGGTATATATTTGCAGATGGGGATGAAAGAAGAGGGAGATGAGGTTACTACAAAGACAAGACTTTTGTCTCTTGAGCTTTTGCAGGTTAGTTTGTTTTGGATTATGTGGAGACTAGAAGGCTTCATCTGCCAAAACTCTCTCTAACTTTTTCTTATTTTTTAGTCAATGCATTTATGCTCCTCGACCTTTTGAGTTTATTAGTGTTCTTGATATTACTTAAGGATTTTTAATTGCAGGGTTTACTGGAAGGAGTGAGCGAATCCTTTACGAAAAATTTCCATTTTATTGACTCTGTCAAGGCTTATCTTTCTTATGCTTTATTACGGGCTTCTATTTCTCCTTCTCCAGTTGTCTTTCAGGTTATCATTTCTTCCTATTTGTTGCTGCTTGTCCTGTTGATTAATTTTATTGCTTGATTATTTGCTAATTGCTGGGCAGTTGCTAAAACTATTCTTCACATTTCATAGCAACTGACACATGGCCATTTATTTTGCTAAGGATAAAACTTTTATGATTAATCTTCTTGTGCAGTATGCAACTGGAATATTTGCAGTTCTGTTGCTTCGTTTTAGGGAAAGTCTTAAGGTATCTTATTATTATGTGGTCATATAATTTCTCCTTTAGACTGTCTTGGAGAAACCAATCTCCTTGGATCTGATGTTGCTAATGTATATGTATATTTCCAGGGAGAAATTGGTGTCTTTTTTCCCTTGATAATCTTAAAATCCTTGGAAGGCAATGAGAGTGCCCTCAGCCAAAGAACAAGTGTTCTTCGGTAAAGTGTTGTTCTTTTTTATATTAGCTTTAAAAAATATGTTCTGTTTTTTCCTTTCCTTCCCCACACTTCTATCTTCAGTTGATAGGAATACTGTCTCATATATCCCATTGTTGGCCTAGTGGCATTTACTCGTGCTGTAAGCTTTTCTGTATTGCTGATGGAAACTTGTAATTGGATTCTCTGTTAGGATGCTTGAGAAAGTGTGTAAGGATTCACAAATGCTTGCGGACATATTTGTTAACTATGATTGTGATCTTCAGGCACCAAACCTTTTTGAACGTATGGTAAGATCCAAGCAAATCATGGTGATAACTTGGGGTTGTAATGTGCCATTCTTTAAAGAATCTACTTATTTCCACTGATCTAAACAGGTAAATGCTTTGTCAAGGATAGCACAAGGGACTCAAACTACAGATCCCAACTCAGCTTCTTCGATGCAGGTTGCATCTGCTAAAGGCTCATCGCTTCAGGTCTTTGTCTTTTCTTTAAAAGAGAACCATTATTTTTGTGCGGCTGTGCTGATATATTCAGTCAATCTTTATTTCTATCTTCAAATTATAACAATTTATTTACTTTATGCAGTGCTTGGTGAGTGTGCTGAAATCATTGGTTGATTGGGAGAAGCTAAGGAAAGAAACTGATAAACATGGTAACATTGTTCGGTCCCTTGAAGAGGAAGTTTTGGCTAGAGAACCTGGGACAGTTAATGAGCTCCATGATGATGGACTAAACCAATTTGAGAAGGCAAAAGCTCACAAATCCACAATGGAAGCAGCCATCTTAGAGGTAACTAGGATGGTTGTTGGTAATGAGTCTTTTGTTCTAGTTTCAGAAAGTTTTTATCTTATTGTTATATCTAGTTGTATGGTTAATAACTCGTTCCTTTGTTTTTAGTTCAATCGTAAACCAGCGAAAGGGATAGAATTTCTGTTGTCTAATAAGTTGGTCGAGAAAAAGGCTTCTGCAATAGCCCAATTCCTGAAGACCACTCCAAGTTTGGATAAGGTGTCTCCTATGACTATTCCTTTTGTTTTTGATAAAACATAATGTCTAATTTTTTTGATATGTCAGGCCATGATTGGAGAATATTTGGGCCAGCATGAGGAACTTCCCCTTGCTGTTATGCATGCTTATGTTGATTCCATGAAGTTATCAGGGTTAGAGTTTGATACTGCAATTCGTGAGTTTCTAAAAGGATTTCGACTTCCTGGAGAAGCACAGAAAATTGATCGGATCATGGAAAAGTTTGCTGAGCGGTATAGTAGCTGACATCT
Organism: Musa acuminata AAA Group; assembly: GCF_036884655.1. Taxonomy (NCBI): domain Eukaryota; kingdom Viridiplantae; phylum Streptophyta; class Magnoliopsida; order Zingiberales; family Musaceae; genus Musa; species Musa acuminata. Next base: position 28,872,548 of record NC_088339.1, on the reverse strand, counting down.
TGAGATGCTGCTTCAGCGGTTTAGCATCCCCTCAATTTTCTTTTCCATTTGATTGTTTATCTGAGCCATGTTTGTTTTGCAGTTATTGTGCTGATAATCCAGGACTTTTCAAGAATGCAGATACTGCTTATGTTCTTGCCTATGCAGTTATAATGTTGAATACTGATGCACACAATCCAATGGTTTGGCCAAAAATGTCTAAATCTGATTTCATACGCATGAATTCTATGAGTGATGTAGAAGAGTGTGCTCCAAAGGACCTCCTAGAGAAGATATACGATTCAATTGTTAGAGAAGAGATAAAGATGAAGAGCGATAAGTCTGATGCATCTATAAGCAGTAGACTGCGGCCAGAAACAGAAGAGAGAGGACGCCTTGTCAATATTTTAAATTTAGCTCTTCCGAAAAAGAAGTCAGGGATTGATACTAAGACAGAGAGTGAAAAGATTAAAAAACAAATTCAGGCACTTTTCAAAAATAAAGGTGAAAAAAGGGGTGTTTTCTATACAGCTCAGCAGATTGACCTAGTAAGACCAATGCTCGAAGCCGTGGGCTGGCCTTTGCTTGCTACATTTTCTGTCACATTGGAGGAAGGAGACAATAAGCCAAGGGTTATTCTTTGCATGGAAGGTTTCAGAGCTGGCATACATCTAACACGTGTTCTTGGGATGGATACAATGCGATATGCTTTCCTAACATCCTTAGTACGGTATGATTTTTCTTAGGATCTTTTGTAATATTATGTTATAAGATACTATAATGAATTTAACATCATTTTGTTCCATCTACTTAATATCAATAATGAAGTATGCAAAAAATGTGATCTGATGTTTTGCCAAACTGTGTGTAGATTTACATTTTTGCATGCTCCAAAGGAGATGCGAAGTAAAAATGTGGAAGCATTACGTGCCTTGCTTGTTTTATGCGATATGGAGACGGATTCACTACAAGACACCTGGAATGCTGTCTTGGAATGTGTCTCCAGGCTAGAATATATCACTTCGACCCCATCCATTGCTGCAACTGTGATGCAAGGATCCAATCAAATATCTAGGGATGCAGTTCTTCAGTCTCTCAGAGAGCTAGCTGGAAAGCCAGCTGAGCAAGTTTTTGTAAATAGTGTGAAATTGCCTAGTGATGCAATTGTGGAGTTCTTCACAGCTCTCTGTGGTGTATCTGCTGAAGAATTGAAACAAACACCTGCTCGTGTCTTCAGCCTACAGAAGCTTGTTGAGATAAGCTACTATAATATGGCTCGTATTCGTCTGGTACTCCATTTTCCTTTAATGCTTTAATTTTTCTGTTGTTTTTTATTTTCTCCTACATGCTTGAATTATGCTAATATATGGAATTTTGGTGGTCCTAATGCTATTATGATTATATCTTTCAATATTGGCTGCCAAACTGGAAGATATGACAACACATAGAAACTCCAAAATATCTCTTAGTTCATGTTCATGTTTGTAACAGGTTAATGCAACATATATATAGACTTTCTTTTTGAAGTCTCATCCTATGCTCGGTGGCTTTAACACAGTCATTGCTTTATCTAGATGAGCAAAAGAGTCCACTGTTTGTTTTGTTTTTTTTTTTGTTTTTGGTGCATGATGCTGACAAATGCATGTTAAAATTAGATTATCTTTAACTTCATCATGAAATTATATTCGTAATTCTTTTACAAATGATTGTTTGTGGTTAGTCTTTATGTCATCTTATTATATATTCCATTCTTAGGTATGGGCTAGAATATGGTCTGTCTTGGCTCAGCATTTCATTGCTGCTGGTAGCCACCATGAGGAAAAAGTTGCTATGTATGCCATTGATTCACTGAGACAACTTGGTATGAAGTATTTGGAGCGTGCTGAACTCACCAACTTCACCTTCCAGAATGACATTTTGAAACCTTTTGTCATTCTTATGCGGAATAGCCGCAATGAAAAAATACGCGGCCTGATTGTGGATTGCATTGTTCAGGTAAATCTTGTTCCAATAATTTTGCACATTAAAATTTTCCATTATGCTGCTTGTTATACTCATCTTTGTTCATGATGAGACACATAGGAATTAACTGCTGGCGATGGCATTGCAGATGATCAAATCGAAGGTTGGTAGCATTAAATCAGGTTGGCGGAGTGTGTTCATGATCTTCACTGCAGCTGCTGATGATGAGTTGGAATCAATTGTCGAAAGTGCATTTGAGAATGTTGAGCAGGGTGAGAAAACTGATAGTTTAACCCACTATCTTGAGTTCAAATCTTTTAGATTTTCGATGAATCTAATACTGTAACTCTTGCAGTTATCTTGGAGCACTTTGATCAGGTTGTTGGTGACTGCTTTATGGATTGTGTCAATTGCCTCATTCGTTTTGCTAATAACAAAATTTCTCCACGGATTAGCTTGAAGGCTATTGCTCTCCTCCGTATATGTGAAGATCGTCTTGCAGAGGTTTGCAACAACATACCTTCATATTCAGACATGATCTAAAGTCTAAACTAAATAGACATTTAACATACCTTGGAAAAGATTGTTTGGCAAGAGTTTTTGTTTGATAACTTGTTCTTCTCAATATATTTATGGAATATGCAACATCATTCAGTGAGATGCTTGGCAGTCAGTATATCTCTATCTTGTCTGCCAATGTGTTGTCACTGTAATCTCAATGAAATTGTTGAAAAACTTGCAGCTTTTCTTTCTTTTTGGTTCTTGGAGTTTGTTGATTCCACTCTTTATCATGTTGAGTTTTAGACTTTATTGAAAACTATGCAATAAACTTTTCATAATATTTATACAGGCATGAGGAATGCAACTTTTGTAGTTAAACTGTTAAACTGCTAAACTAATCACATATAGCCAGGTTCTCAACACAGCCCAATGAACATTAAGCCACATAGGTATTTAGGTCACCTGAAACGACATGCTTTTATTTCATTCTTGTCAGACAACATGCATAATGTGTACTTATTTCACATCAACACAACCAAAAAGTCTAAAAATAACTGCTAAGATGAGAGACAGTGTATTCTACTCTTAACAAACAGGATATTTAAAATAATTGATCGAAGGGCTTGCAATCGGTAAGGCAGGGTAAGGTGGACGAAAAAGGTTAGACAAATACTTCAATTTCTACTACTATTAAAACCGGCCCCTTGTTATGTGTGAGTGACTATGTTCGAGATAAATTCAAGCAGTAATACTTTATGGTTTTTTTCATTAGTTACTGAATAGTCATGAAGGGCTAGTTTTTGACACGTGATATTTCAGAAGCCCTCAGTATTTGATGTGTCCATGGTTCAGTTGGTTTTCAAGTTATCTTTGTGCTCATTACATAAAACTGCACCATTGGACTTAATTAATTATCGTAAAAGACATTGTTAATGTGACACTGTTTCATGAATCGTTAAGTTGGAGAAGTTGATAGAAGTCTGGGATATCTGTAGAATGGCATCACATGGTCAACTACCTCAGGAGGATGTTTGATCAGGTTGTCAGTTGTGAGGTTCTTAGCTCTCATTATCTGCCTTGTTCTTAGTTGAATCTAAAAAAGCAGTTCTGGTTTACTTTGATAACTATATATGAATGAAGCAGCAAAATTGGTAGAAAGTGGATTATCTTGAAGTTTGTGACTTGTCAGTATTTTGGTAAAGTGTTTTAGCAGAAAGGTTTGTCTTGGTATCATGAAATTGGTTTTTTGTGTATTTGTCTAGTGATATGCAACATCCTAATTTGTACTTGTTAATGTGTAAGATCATGTTACTATTATTATTTTTACTTATTTTTTCACATATGTACTTATTTTTTCAGATTACATAACTGTAAAGGTTTTATATCTGCTCAAATTTGTCATCTTATAGTTTTGAAGTGTTAAATGCATGCCTTAAAATCTGGCTAATTCATGGTAATAGTCACTGTAGATTTTTGTTGTTCTTCATTATTGCTAAAAAATTAGCATTATCATCATGCTCCATGAAAAGTTGGAAACTAAGTAGGTACGTTTTTCTTAATATATTTTACTTTCAGAAGCTTAATATTTCATGCTTGCATTCTCTATCTTTTGGCTTTTTAGTTTGTTTCTCTTATTCTTCTTGTATCTGCAGGGCTTTATACCTGGTGGAGCCTTGAAACCGGTGGATGGTGGGCTAGAGACAAACTTTGATGTAACCGAGCATTACTGGTTTCCCATGTTGGCTGGTTTATCTGATTTAACATTGGATTCTAGATTGGAAGTTCGGAACTGTGCACTGGAAGTGCTATTTGATTTGTTGAATGAGAGAGGGCGGAAATTCTCTTCTGCTTTTTGGGAGGGCATTTTTCACCGAGTCCTTTTTCCTATATTTGACCATGTACGAAATGCTGGAAGAGATGGACTTGTCTCCTCAGGTGATGAGTGGCTTCGAGAAACTAGCATCCATTCACTTCAGTTGCTCTGCAACCTTTTTAATACTTTCTATAAGGTATCTATCTTTGATTTCCTTCACTGAGCCATGTGAACCATTTCATGTATATCTGCATGTGTTTTTCATCTTATAAACTTCATCAATTATCCTTATGCCCCTTATTCCTTTGAGCTACAATTTCAATTTACAATTTTTTTTGTAAAAGGATCTTACTATGTATTGCTTATTATGTATTTATGTGCTCTTTTGTTCTGGCTCTCTTCAGGAAGTATCTTTCATGCTTCCACCACTCCTGAGTTTTCTACTTGATTGTGCCAAGAAAACGGACCAAAGTGTGGTTTCCATCTCTCTTGGAGCGTTAGTACATCTTATAGAAGTTGGGGGTCATCAGTTCAGTGATAGTGACTGGGATACTTTATTGAAAGGCATTAGGTATGCTGTTGGTGAACTTTTCTCTTGTAGCATTACTCGTTTTTGTTCTGATTTTTCTTTCCTTTCTTGTATAAATGTGGAATTGCAGAGATGTATCATACACAACTCAACCTCTCGAACTTCTCAATTCTTTGGGATTTGAGAACTCAAAAAAACAAACAGTTTTATCCAAAGATTCTAAAGATACAGATGCCAAAGATGGTGGCAGTCCATTCAGGAACAATCACAAAATGGAAGGGGGAAGAGCTTTGGATCATGAATCCTTTTCTGCTGATGGTAACGCTGCTGGAAATACAATCAGCACAATTAACTCCAAGGATGATTATGAAGAAAACAATCTCCAAACAAACTTTGAGGAATCTGATGGTTTGTTACTATTTAGTGTATTCCATTAGATGTACCTACAAGAGGCATATTCACCTGCATAGAGTTGTGGGACTATACTAGAGTGCTATGTTGTGCCTCTTGAAGCATAGATATTCTCATTGCCTTTCTTTCAGAATAATCATTTACCTCTTCTGTTGGACATCCGTCACCATCAGGTAACTTGAAGAAGCCTGCTGAAGCTGCAAACTATCAGCGTAGTCAAACATTTGGCCAAAGGATCATGGGTAATATGATGGACAACCTTTTGCTTAGAGGTCTTACCTCCAAATCAAAGAATCGCACAAGTAATCTCAGTCCAGTTTCAGCTTCACCTGTAAAGGTGTATTTTCATTTTATTACCTGGAAATAATCTAGTTTGTGCACTGTTCCCATTGGTCGAGATTCATTGTGTTTTCATAAATTTATGGGATATTTGCTAGATTGGTCATTGATTTATCACATGAATTATATAGAGATTGGAATATAATAGCCAGTTAGATACAAAATGTTTATAAAATATGAGATATAGTTCCATTTTCAACTGCGACTAAGTTTAATAGTAAAGCTAAAATTTACAAAGCTATATTTAGTTTTTTATAAGTTACATGTTTACAAAACTGCATCTTTGTGATCAGATGAGAACTTAGATGTTTTAGGCAACTAATTTTAGTTTATTTGCAAAGAACCCAAAGTTGTGGCTGATTTACCATGTTTATGTGGGACGCACATATGGAGATATCCATCTCTGAAGAAAATAAAAACAAAGAAAGTATTTACTTCTTTCCTGCTTGTAGAATGTTTGATTACATATTTAATTAATTGTTTGAATTAAACACTGTTGTAGATGGGGAATAATCAAACACCTTTAGTTGTACATTATTTGACGTTAATTGTTGTTCAATATATTTTCCTTTAGCGGAAGAATAAATCCATGTTCAACTAAAGAAGACCCTTACCTTTCACGCTGATAAAGGATGAATATACTTGGTGTATTCCAGATAAACTTCTAAGTTATATGTTGTTTGCAGATGATATTATTTCAATTAAATTTAAACTTGAGCTATGCAGAGAAACTTTTGAAACTATGGTTTTTAGATTGCAAAGGATTAAGACCAAAATATAAAGTGCTTTTTCAGCAATATTAATAGAAGAATTTATATGACAAACATAGAATAGATGTGAGCTAGCTATAATTTGTGAATCATGATACTGGGTAGTTAGAAAATAACATAAATAAAGAGTCAAGGATTTTGAGATGAGAAAGTTGAAATTATTGTATGGAGTTACTTGAAAAGTTACGGCCTAGTGCATGAGGTTTCCGTCAATGTGGGGTTCGGGTGGAGGTAATGAATGTATCTTTACCCTTTGTAAGATTGAGAAATTGTTTTCACATTTAAACCTTGATTATCTAGATCATACAGAAATAATTTAAAATAATTTATTGCTGATAATAAAATAAGAAATCATTTAAAATAACAGATATATGTCCAAAATAAGACCATTAGATAATCAAATAATCGAGGAAAGCTAAATTGGATTATTGGTGCAAGACGAGGGGGATAGACTAAAGACTTTATTTGAAACAATGTAAAAACAATTTGATAGCTCCAACTTTGAATAGTGATATTTCTTTAAGTGGAGCTTTCTGACAGTGACGGAAAAAAATCTGTGGGGCTGACTGACTAGTGTGTTCTATTTTTGTTGAATAGATTTGTACAACAGTCTAAGAGATGTAGGTACTGAATTTGAATTCTCTCATTTTTTATGCTTAACATGGGATTCATCTCTGCATAAATTTTGTTCCATTTTGATATGCTATCTACTTGATTTTGTGTCTGGAACGTCTCTGCAGATCCCTGATGCTGCAGAATCTGTTGTGGATGATAATGATGAAGAGAATTCCATGATGGCAACCATCAAAGGAAAATGCATTACACAACTTTTACTATTAGGCGCTATTGATAGCATACAGGTAAAGATAAACGTCAAACAGTCGGCATCATCTTGCTGAATATTTTGTTGATGATTAGTCTCTTAGATGATGTGTTTGAACATTTCAGAAGAGATACTGGAGTAAATTAAAGGTCTCTCATAAAATTGCAATAATGGATACCTTATTGTCCCTGGTAGAGTTTGCTGCTTCATATAATTCTTCGTCAAACCTTATATTGCGAATGCAATATATACCTTCTGAAAGGTATTGAAGCCTGAGTCTTAGAGATGGCTTGGTTAGTTTGACAACCAGAGTCTTAATTCCATTTATGGTTGGTGTTGCACAGGCTTCCTCTAAATCTTCTTCGCCAGGAAATAACAGGAACATCCATTTATTTAGAAATCTTACACAAGTCAACTGCAACACAGAATGGTAGCAGTCATGAACAAGGGATTTCTGATGGTCCATTTGTCCAGACCTCATCAGTCAATGATTCATGCTATGCTGGATCTTTAGATTCAGATGAGAAGCTCAAAGGCATAGCAGAAGAGAAGCTAGTTTCTTTCTGTGGTCAGATTTTAGAAGAGGCTTCTGAGCTCAAACCAATTTCAGGGGAGACTGGTAGCACGGATCTACATCGTGTACTTGACATGAGGGCTCCGGTCATTGTTAAGGTAAGCAGAGGCTGTTAATGTGTATTTTCTATTATACATGCTAGTATGTCATCATTACGTTTGTTTGTTGTGTTAGAAATTTTGCTACTCTGATTGTTGCTTATGGAGAAGAGTTGATAATTCATTATTTTTGCAGTAATATTTAGTCGTCCATCCTTTAACATATGCTTCAGTACATTACCTGTCTTATATTAGGCATGTAACTCCTCTATATGATTCTAGTTTTAGAGTCTGATTAGTTAAATCTGTTGTTTTGGAAATGTATAAGTGATGATCTTGCAATCTTCCATGTATAGTGAGTAGTCAGTCTGTTTATGATTGGTCAACATCAATATATATAGTAATGGTTCAGCTACAGTAAAATTCGAGCCTAGCTCATGGTTAGTTCAACTTGTAACAGGTCTAATCTCACTTTCTTATATTTTTGGGTATTTATTAACTCTGAAATCATGATTTCTGTTGCTATGTAATGGTTTCAAGAACATTGTTCTTAGAACTTATTTTATTTTTATCCTGGAAATTTTCAAGTTTCAGCCGGTATGAAGAGTATTATGCTCAGCTGGTTTTGGCCGTGCTGGTACTGGCTATCTTATGCTAGCTTCGGGCATGCTGGCAGTGTCATGCTTACAGCATAATGAGACCCTCCAACCCTTCAATGTCTAAAATGTTGACTCTAGATGATTGGAAATTAGTTTATTAGGGAGTCTAAAGATTTATAATGAACAAGGTTTAAAGTTTGGCTTTTAGGACTATGATTAGGCTTCTCACAAGATGGAACCCTATCTCACCATTGCACTAATTCATGGAAGTCCCTTCTCATATAAAATTATAAACATAAACTAGAACATTGGTTGGCTGGGTCAACTGATTTGCTGCTTCTGGTGTCTGTGGCCGAACTGAACAGGTTTGGGCTCAAATTTGGTAGTATCGATTTAATGGAATTGCTGCCAAGCAGCCTGTAGTAGTTTCCTTGCATCTAATAGTTCTTTTGTCTTATTATCTCCGACTCAACCAGTACTGGTTTTCTGTGTTTCTTCTGACAAATCTGATCTATTGCTACTTTCAACTGTATGTTCACTTTCATTTGTCTATAGCTAGAGATTGGCCTGAACAGACTTCATGATGTTTATTGAATTCCAATTTTCTCTATATCAACATCAAATGGAGATAAGTGGTATCAGAGCCTCGTAATCGGCAAGATTTCACTTCTCTAGTTTTGGTTTTATCTTTACCACAAGGGTCCATATTAGGTGGTGGAGCCTCTTGACCAGAAATGTTCCACATTTTTTGCTAAATTATTAGATGATTATCATTGGTGAGGATGAGGATTTCATCATTTAAACAATATTTGAAAGTGAGAAAGATTCAAAGGAACATAAATATTTAGAGGCTTCTAGATACAGAAAGAGTAAAAAATATCAATGAAAAAAGCAAACAAAAAGAAAAATAATTTGATGCATATTCAAGGAGTGACCAATCAGAGTTTAAACAAAATTTGAAGCTTAGCACAAACCCTGTATCAAGCTCGCAGATCATTCATCGTTAAAGTCTTTTTATTTGTCGAACCAACAAATCAGGAATCAGCAAATAAAATCCTATTCCAGACAAAGCCTCTGATGTTTTGCATCTTGAAGTTTCGCAATTGAAGCAAGTTAACTAACAAATTCTGTGACCATTTACCATGAGATAATACACAGAATTGCAAATTGTTGCAGTAATGTCTAGCTTAAGGTTGAGCATAAAGTCATGATACCTATTAGGTCCTTTTCTCTCTATTTTTTCAATTTTGCCAAACAAGTCAATATTTTTGCTATTATGTAGGGCCAAAAGTATTGTATTCATGAAGCATTTTTGAGTCGAACAAGTGGCAATGGTCTAGTTAGAGGTATGTGAAGTGCGAACCACCTTAGATTAGGCCATTAGTGAACAGGCTAACAAACTGCTTTTTGGTTTTTATAGAATCCCGAGTCTTTCTGTAAGCTAGTTGCCCAAGTTACTAATACATAGGTTTAACCTAAGAACAGAAGAATGCGATAATAAAGAATACATTAAGTTGAAATTTCTGCTAAGCGGTTACAAATTGCTAATGTATATTGGGATACATCCTCTTTTCTTTCTTGTCAAAAATTGTATCATATGTCTTATCTGTTAATGAAAATTCTTAGGTTCGACAGTTTTTTGGAGTAAAATTAGATCTCTAGCATTTTCTGCTGTAACAGCACCACATTTTGCTGTTATAGCCAAGAATTTGCCTTAAGGGCTATTTTTCTGTTCAGATATCAATTATAGTTCTCCATTTGTGACCTTTCATAACTTATCACTGCAATGGGAACTAATTATACCTACTTTCTGGCAGTGTCATTACCTTTTTAAATTTTTAGATTGCTAAAAGCATAATTTATGCTGCTCTATGTTCTCATTTGACTCATGATTTACAAAACGTAGTACTTCTGGTTGGCCTTTCAGGTACTCAAAGGAATGTGCTGTATGGATAATTTAATATTCAGAAAGCATATAAGAGAGTTCTATCCACTAATTACCAAACTCGTATGCTGTGATCAGGTTAGTTCTCATTTTTTAGTATTCTGAATGTATCATACCAAATAAGTTGAAGCAATGGGCTCAAACTATTGGGCTCACTTATCGATGTTTGTGACTTGCAAAATATTTATTAAGTATCTTGAGTATGTATTCCTGCTTAACATTGCAAGCGGTTGTTTCCTACTGAGGATTTTTGAAGAAATACTGGATGGTCAGGTTGGCCGAATGCATGTACATGTGGAAACACATTTGCATGAACCTCGTGTGCATGCTTGAGTGCATGTGCACTCTCTTGCATGTGCGTATACGTGTTGTTGTCATGGAATAGATCATTCATCAACCAATATGCTTAGTTACCTAATTAGTTATTGGTCATTTTGTTGGTTTTTACATAAGATCTGCATTTTGAGGTTCAATTGGCAAGAAATGTTGTTCTTATCATTTCCTTTTTATTTCAGATGGAAGTTCGTGGAGCTCTTGGTGATCTCTTCAGCACACAGCTCACCCCCCTTCTACCATAATTGTTATTGATGCTGTTCATGCTTCTTTTTTCGTTGCAATTGAGATTCTCCAGCTCCTTTGAAGCAGAAACTTCTATAAACGTCTATGCCATGAAGAAGAGGGGCACCTGTGGGTTCTTAGCAAACCTGTTCTGCGGCTGCTATGAAAAAGAGTGGATAGAGATATAATAGAGATTTTTTCAGGTATTGCTTGCTATAGAGAGCTACCAAGATATGACTTGTCGGAATGTGCGGCAGATCTCCTCAGTTGTCTGAGTTCAGTATTTTGGAATGGTCTACTTCGTCCTTGCTTAGGTCCGCAATCTCTACAAATGAGGTTTTGACTACTAGATATCTGTTACTCTCTTACCCGCAATCTATCTTCAGTGTTGTTTTTTACTGGTCATCTGTGTATATTGAATAATTCAGCAACATCCACTAATTATTTTATGCGTCTGACAAGTTTATGCATTAATGTTTTATTATCTATTTTATTTGATAACAATCATGTTTCTTTCGAGGGCATTAATTGATTGGCCCTGAATCTGAATTGGATTTTCTATTAAAAGAATTGTTGATCATAGATTTTTACTAATGATCCCCTGGTTTTCGTCATTTAACTACTGACATTGGTTTTAAACTCCGTCATTATACGCCTAGAATTCTACTTTGCTTCATCTCTTATCTAAATAGGATCTCTTGTCCACAACTCACATATAAATCATCCTAGAATTCAAGATTCATGTCATATGAATTTTTTTATAGAGAACCAAAACCCCACAAAATTGCCAGAATAACTAAGAGTTTTCAGATTCATCAAACGCGATCCGATCATCAAATGGAGTTTCGAAAGATAAATCATTCATTCCTAAATAGAATCTACCAACCTAGTTTGCCTTGTGTTGTATTAAATATAAAAAAATTTCTATTTTTGGACCCCTTTTTATAAAATAAATATAATCGAAGCTACCGGAGCACTCCTAGTTAATTAGTTGTGCGTGTACATATGTGATCGGCTTGCAGGACGATGCGACGACAAGCTCGACTTTGTTTCATCTATTTCCATATTCTTTTTGCGTCTTGTAGAGAAGTCGGCCCGTGGGAGGATGAGCTCGTGGCGTGGCGTCGTGATAGCAACCCCCTTCCACGAGGAGGAGGAGGAGGTTGATCCCTTCTAGGTGATCAGTCCCCATCTTATTCTCCCGGTTTGAGTAGTCGATTGAGTGGTTGATGGATCTGAGATTCTTCCTATCTTTCTCTGTTCTCTTTCGATTGCTGCCTGATAGGTTTATCGTCTAAGGATTTTGTCAGATCCGATGCGGTGCGGTTACTTCGGGGTAAATTTATAACCTCAACTAGGTTTAGAAGATGTGTTATTCTCTCGCTTTTATTACGATGATTCTTTAATTCATCCATTTGGTTGATTTGAAATGTTTGATTCTATTAAGAATCTTAATTATGATCGTCCAGATCACGTTTATAAAAATTATATATCCCCAATTAATGCCCACATGTTTGGTTGAGTAATCTACCCGGAAGTGTTAATAATAAGTTAAGCTCGTCTCGTATCTACCTATTTTAACTTTTAGATGCAATGTCATTGATAAAAAAAAAAAATTAAGAGATTCCAATTAATTGCGCTAGTGATCTTATTCAAATGGCATTCGGTAGATGAGCTGCTATCTTTGATCATATACGATCAGAGGGCACCAGCCCTCTTAAAAAATTAGCTGAAGCAATTGGGTCTGCATTTTAATTTTCTTGAGAGAAGGGGTTCGCAGCTGTTGATAGTTGATGAATTCCCTGTGCAGTCTAATCTTCAAACTCATTTGAAAATATAACTGAACTGCATATGGAAGAACCTTAATGGGTCCACCGAGTACAGCTGCTAATATATCACATTGATCAATGCTCGGCAGCATCAGTTGTTGGAGAAAATCTTTTACTAGGATGAAGTTTCACCCTGCTACATTTGGCAATATTTTTAAGGTGTCTGTTCACCAAGGCAATTGTTTCTTATGTCTGTCCACAAATTTAACAATGGTTTGTTAATTGCTAACATCTTAAGCATTTTAGCTAAACCAAGAATGTTTTGAATTCGTGCACTTATCTATCTTTCCAAAGCTGATATTTTCGACTGTCAGTTTAGCACTGTTGGTCTCTTGAAACCAATTCTCAACTTTCCTGCTCAGGTGATTTTCCCGACTCTGATGTTTATTTCATATTAATTTGGTACAGTAAACTGTAATCCAGTTTTCCTGCATTTTCTCTTGTACAGTTTTCCTCATCTCCAAAAGAAATGTTCCATTGCCATCTCTCATTGTCACTCCATTTTGAAGGATGAGTTTCTTTTTTTGTTTAAGCAGTATTCTCTTTTTCGTCTAGTTGAATGGAGCAGATCAGCACAGCTGCACTGTCTTGAAGCATATATGTACCGATCACATATGATGAGTTTCTTTTGTCATTAGGGCGGTGGTCATTTTATTCCAGCGCATATCTTTTCATGAATCCTTGTTCTATTGACATCGAATGTTCTCTAGAAACACCATTCTCCAAAGCATCTGAGAAAATCACTGTAAATTCCTTTTTTTACTCCTATCTTACAACTGATTTCTCAAATTTGGAAACTTTTTTATTACTCTATCCATTTACTAGTTAATTATGTATCTGCACCCAGCACTATCGTTATCATATCTCTCTACATGGGATCTTAGAAATAAATGCATATTATCCGTCATTGCATGATGAACATATGCGAGACTGACTTCCTGACCGATGAAACTATGAATGAAGCTCTTGGTCTTGTTGTAAAGATATGCAATAAAGTATGAAGTCCTGCTATTTCAGGATTCTCGGCTGACTGTCTCTTTTGAGTATATTCTATATCGGTATCTACAGTAAAAACCTTGAACTCTTTCAGTGGCTTTTTCTGGTAGCAGTGACAGAGGCATGCAATGGAAGGTCTCCCTAAGTTACTTAAAGGCAAGGATTTGCTCTTTTGTTAATGGCTATTGTCTAGGGAGATGTTTTGTACTCACCCATGGATGGTCATCAAGTTCAAAGCAATGTTCGTTCTCCTTCCTGACTGACTTTTATATTGTTGATGTTTCGGGCTTTAATTTTAAGAAGGCTTCTCTATTTCATAGGTGGATTAATTGTCAGGATGTTGGGTAATTCCTATTATCTGAGCTATTAGTGTGATCTAATTTAGCTTCTTGTTAAATATTCCAGTGGATCTGAAAGAAATTTGCTAACTGAAGCAGACACATTTTTGTAGTCATCATCTTAATGCTGGAACCTGCCTGTAACATTTGTGAGGTCAGATAAGTAGGAAAATTATGGTGCTTCAATGGGACTCCATCTTATGGTGTGGCAGTCTTCAGTTAGTTTAGAACAACAACTGCTATAAATGATGAATTTGTGAAATTCTAGTACTAACAAATGTGTATTTGGAAGTGTTGTTTTCACGTTGATGGAGGTGCCACAGATTGATGTTTGCCATTAATTCAGGTTGTGAACTTTTGACCTAGGCAGATTTGAAATGTCTCTGCAGACGTTCTTGCAAACTGCAAACTAGTGTGTTAAAAAAATGATCAATTTTTTTCTGTTTGTTATGTTGGAAATTCTCTCACGTTCTTGGGGTTCTCTTTGTTCATTCTTGTAGGTTTCTGCAGAGGGTGACTCAGTTGTGCAAGTAGAACACGAGGAACTGAGACAAAATGTAATTTTCACGACAATTTCTCTCTCATTCATCAATTGCCAAATTACTATGAGCTCAGAAGGTAAAAGGGAAGAGCTCATGCCTTCACTGCCTCCGTAGCTACCAAAAGGCCTGTGTCAGCCTCAGGAGCCGCTGCACCCCTGAAGAGCAAGATTGCTAGGCTTCCTATGTTGAAGTAGATGAAACAACCACAATGGTGGGTGACAAAGGAACCAAAATCTGTTCCCACAATGCATTGCCACCCTGGACCATATGACCTGTCAAACTCCTGCAGTTTTACAAATTCCATTGTAAGAGGAAGAGGAAACAAGACAATGAATGGATGAGTCTTTGTTAGTTAGCCAAGATACTCGAAATTACCTTCTTGATGAAACAGGCTATCTCAGTGGAGTCTGTGACATCAAATTCATCCAGTGCCTTCCCAGCCAAACGGAGAGCATCCTGCTGCATGGTTTGCAGCATATCGGTCTCTCCGATGATTGCCTGGCTTTCCAGCATAGTTGCGTGTTTGCTCTGTTAGGTTTTTCAGGGAGAAGGATTGTTAGTTGTGGGGGAAGGAGAAGCGGTGGTCTCAATTATATCATACTGGGATATGGAGGTAACATTCATGGGTGCTGGTGGACGGGCCACGTCTGTTGAAGATGGATCTTGTGGCCAGTAGTTGACATTCCGGAATATACCAATCAGCCCTTTGTAAAAATGAAGATATATGAGGCCTTGGCGGCAGGGATCTAAAATATTCTTTAGACAATGGCCATTGGATTTGTTCTGCCAGATTATGCATGGAGGTCCCTGGCCGACTCTTCTTCTGATGATTTTGTCTCTTTGTTTGCAGCAGTCCCTTCGTTCATTCAGTATTTCTATGGTATGATAGAAGCAGTGGTGATGTGTGGTAAGTTGCATTCTGTCTAATGAAGTTTACGTTGATCATGCAACAAACAGTTGTTGATTCTTAAAAGAAACTGGCATATTATGTTTAGTCTTTTGCTACAAATATAAATGATTGTTTCAACTTTGTTTTCCTCATGTTATTGTCTGTGTTCTTTTTATTTGTTCGATTTAAAGAGGAAAAAATCAAGAAAAATTTGCCATAATGTGTCTCTTGGTTGATGTGAATCATATGAATTCTTTTGTTCTGATTGATATGTAGAGCAGTGCAATGATCGAAGTGTGTGTCGGCGAGTAGCTGTCTAATTGGCTAATCCTCTTTTTCAGGGTGATGTCAGACAATGGATTTTCCAAGGAAGGATGCCAGTCTGAACATATGCTTCGAAGGTATGGGGTCTAGAAATTTAGTACAAGCTTCTGCTTCATAGATTTAACTTGTGGCTAGAACTGTCTTAAAGGGGGACCTCTGGAATAGTATCTATAGATTAAGAGTGGTGATGCTGGAAATCCGTGGAAGCAGGAAGCCCACTATTTTTGCTCACTTTTCCAGTGGCTTGAAATGACATGCAACTGGTTTGATTCTTCTATTCCTTTGATTTCTCTCTCTCTCTCTCTCTCTCTCTCTCAAGAATGCTCGTGTTACTTTGTTGGTGTCCTGCACATCTGATATTTGTGGGCATACTTTATAATATTCATCAATTTTGTCCCCCATATTTCCTGCAAAATGGCAACTGATGAGCAGGTGGAGAAGACTGCAGCGCATTCAGAGCTGATCGACGATATATTGCAGGCTACAAAAGTGACTGCAGCTGAGACAGGTGTTGGCCGACGAGCATAGTAGCCACGAGTCCCTTCCTCAGTAGTGTGATCTTGATGTGATCGTCTCCGAGTTGGGAAGCGAATCATGTGTATGGTATTCTGTCATAATCTCTCTGTCAAATCTCCAGCAATTCTGAGTTATATTAGTCTTTTATGAAGTCGCATTATCATTCTTTCGGTGTAAATTCATTAAGTTGGTCAGTTGTATCCCATTAGATAATCATATCCTAAGAAACAAAATAAACGGTGTCACCGAGACAACAGTTGACTTTCGTAATCGTGAGCCCCGCTGTCTTTGGGTATGGTGTGGCATAGCGGAACCCAATCTTTTGTTGTATAGGCGTAGCCCATGAGAATTGGTCAATCAAACGAACATAAAATCATATGAATCGATATATCTCATCCATTCTTTTCCATGACAGGGTGGATCCTGGTGAGATGCTCACCAACTATTTGATTCAATGCTTCCATGAGCCAGCGGTAGAAGCCAAAGAAACGACGCCCATCCGAGCTCGACTGCAGGCCACAGCTGTGCTTTTCTATCGCATGAGGACTCGACGCCGACTTGCGTGTTTGTTGCTCTCCCATGTATACAAGTCAAGCTGTATCTTCGGTGGATCAATGTGATCTCCCTCGGCTTGCTTGGAATTTGTAGGCGACAGTGCATCTGCTGCCGATGTCCCAAATTGACCGCAATGTGGGTTGACTTCATGCGGCCGGTGGTACTCGGCTGGCAATCCAATGGATGGACTTGGCGCCTCCCCATCAAGAACTATCTATCATCTGATAGCACCTATCTTTACTGTCTTAAAATCCAGTGAATATTTAGTTTTGATCGGAGAACTGATGGTCCTCATCTCTCACGCAATAAGCAGTTAATAGATTCAAATACTCGGCTACTAATCTTGGTGCGATCAATTGTCAACAGGCGTTCATGGATTCCCCAGAATGTTTCAGTGCATCCGAGAGAGATTGCTTGTTACAAGACTTAAGATGGCACAAGTGTGGGATGGAGGAAAGAAAAATCCAACCAAACCACCCGGTTTCTCCGGGCATGGGAACACAAAGAATCCGCAGTCAAAAAAGATAGAAGCCACAAGGGGGTTTCATTCCATGAACAGAGTCCCCTGGTCTCGTAACATGTCCATGTTGGAATAATGCCAGAGCTTCCGCTGATTGACTTCTTGACTTGTATCGTAGTTATTACGTGTCTTTTGATAGGAAGATGATATGTCTGCTGTTTCCCTGTTCTATGGCGTCTCACCTGTCCATATATGACATGGTAGACTTTGGTGGCGAGCCTCCAAAGAGTCAAGCATCTCATTCCGATCCGCTTTCTTTCGTATATAATTGGTGTCTTGAAAGCTACGTGATGAGTAGGATATGTATCCCTCTCGAGTTAGTAGTAATATAAAACGTTGGATGGACATCATGTGCAGCTCTCTAAACCTTCTTACTCGTTCACATTACTTTGATGACTCGCATCGTCTCAAAATTGTAGTCAACCCGTAGATACTTGCAATGTAACAAGTGGCGTTGTGTATTGCCTGTTTACTACATGACAAAACCAAGCATTGTGGGGCCCATGCATGTGACTGTGACTATATAATGCAAGTATATAATTCCCGTGACAACTGTAAGTAAATATCAGATATATATGTATATATATATATATATATATATATATATATAAACTGTCTGAGAATTAATAAAAGGAGAAATCAAGATTAAATCTCGACCACGTTACCCAAACCCACTCGCACAACACCTATAAAATCACCTCCCCCTTCTCTCCAATTCCATCTCTCTCTCTCTCTCTCTCTCTGTCTCAGGAGACTGTGTCGTCGAAAATGGCGGGGGGTGCCATCGTGAACACCGGGGGAGGGAAGGAGTACCCCGGGAAGCTCACCCTCTTCGTGTTCATCACCTGCGTCGTCGCCGCCACCGGTGGGCTTATCTTCGGCTACGATATCGGCATCTCAGGTGGATATCGCGTCCTTCACTTCTTCTTCTCCTTCTGGCTAAACTCTTGTTGGTCTCTTCTTTGACTGTGTGTGTGTGTGTGCGTGTGTGTGTGTATAGGTGGAGTGACGTCGATGGATCCGTTCCTGAAGAAGTTCTTCCCGGAGGTGTTTCGGAAGAAGGAGGACGACAAGACAACCAACCAGTACTGCAAGTTCGACAGCCAGCTGCTGACCACCTTCACCTCCTCCCTCTACCTGGCCGCCCTCGTCGCCTCCTTCTTCGCCGCCACGGTCACCAGGGTGTTCGGCCGCAAGTGGTCCATGCTCGGCGGCGGCCTCACCTTCCTCGTCGGCGCCGCCCTCAACGGCGCCGCCCAGAACGTCCTGATGCTCATCCTCGGCCGCATCCTCCTCGGCATCGGCGTCGGCTTCGCCAACCAGGTACTCCCTTGGCTCGGTGGGTCCCGCTGTGACTCCCAGTCAACCAAACGCTGCTCCACTATGTTGACTATTTTGCATTACGTGCCATAAATAAATCCATTCGTCGTAGAATAAAAGACGGAGTGGTTGAATCGTCGTTTGTATTTCTCATGGACTTCTATCCTCTCATCGCTCATAGGAAACAGCTCTCTCACCTCACACTGTTTTGATATGGTCACTGTCTTCTGGATAACCGAGCTTTCTCTTTTTCTTTTTGGCTTACGGGATGGGATGGAGGAGGAAAAGTCAATAGTAGATATCTCCATATGTAATTGGCCACAAGAGGAGGATAAGTGTAGATAAGACAAGAGGGAATCCTATGGTCCATAATTGTTCTTATTGCATGGCACGATGAGGCCTCCCTCCCATGTTCTTGCTTCTCGCATCACCACCTCTGTGCTTCCTTTCTATCACTCTTCCTCTCCTGAAGCGACCTTTTAATGACTGTGAACCAATAAATCTTGTTACTATAGTATCTTTTACATACTGAGTTGAAATTTGATGTTCGTTTATATATATAATGGATTTTATCGAGTGATTGGAATTGAATCACGCTGGGATGTGACGTTTGATGTTAACAAGATGGTCTCATGGGTTTGGTGTGGACAAAATGATGCAGTCGGTGCCGGTGTACCTGTCGGAGATGGCGCCGGCGAAGCTCCGTGGCATGCTCAACATCGGATTCCAGCTCATGATCACGGTGGGCATCCTGGCCGCCAACCTCATCAACTACGGCACCGACAAGATCAAGGCCGGGTGGGGGTGGCGCGTCAGCCTCGCCCTCGCGGCCGTCCCCGCCGCCATCATCACCGTCGGCTCCGTGTTCCTCCCCGACACCCCCAACTCCCTGATCGAGCGCGGGTACCCCGAGGAGGCGCAGCGCATGCTCCGCCGCATCCGCGGCACCGATGACATCCACGACGAGTACCGCGACCTGGTGGTCGCCAGCGAGGAGTCGAAGCTGGTGAAGCACCCCTGGGCCAACATCGTCAAGCGCAAGTACCGCCCCCAGCTCACCATGGCCATCCTCATCCCCTTCTTCCAGCAGCTCACCGGCATCAACGTCATCATGTTCTACGCCCCCGTCCTCTTCCAGACCATCGGGTTCGGCAGCAACGCCTCCCTCATGTCCGCCGTCATCACCGGCCTCGTCAACGTATTCGCCACCTTCGTCTCCATCTTCACCGTTGATAAGCTCGGCCGACGTAAGCTCTTCTTGGAGGGCGGCGCCCAAATGATCGTCTGTCAGGTACCTTCTTCTTCTTCTTCTTCCACGCCACGCAATCTATCTACAAACCCAGTGCACTCAACACATCCTCCTCCTCCTCCTTCGTCGGTAGATCATCGTCGGGACGCTGATCGCGATCAAATTCGGGACCAACGGAGAGGGGCACCTGTCCAAGGCCTACGCGGCCTTCGTGGTGCTCTTCATCTGCATCTACGTCGCCGGGTTCGCCTGGTCATGGGGTCCCCTGGGCTGGTTGGTTCCTAGCGAGATATTTCCACTGGAGATCCGGTCGGCGGGGCAGAGCATCAACGTGTCCGTCAACATGTTCTTCACCTTCGCCATCGCGCAGGCCTTCCTCACCATGCTCTGCCACATGAAGTTTGGCCTCTTCTACTTCTTCGCCGGGTGGGTGCTCATCATGACCACCTTCATCTCCATCTTCCTGCCCGAGACCAAGAACGTGCCCATCGAGGAGATGATCCTGGTCTGGA
The DNA here is from genome assembly GCF_036884655.1 of Musa acuminata AAA Group. NCBI lineage: Eukaryota > Viridiplantae > Streptophyta > Magnoliopsida > Zingiberales > Musaceae > Musa > Musa acuminata. The sequence continues at coordinate 28,852,117 of NC_088339.1, read as the reverse complement.
GGTCCCACTGGTTCTGGAGCAAGTTCATCGCGGACGAGGACGTCCATGTGGGCAAGGCGGAGACGGAGATGAGCAACGGGAAGCCCAAATCCGACGCCATATGACAGGTGTTCGTTGTTGTGTCTCAGAAAAGATACAGAACAGTTTAGATATAGTTAATCCCCATAGCCATGTTTTCTTCTCTGTCTGCAACTTCGTGCTGCGTGTAAAGATCTTCTTCTTCTTCTTCCTTGTGTCTGAAGCATCAAAGCGAGAGGCTGCACATGAATATGTTCTCCGCATCAAAACCTTGATCTAATCGTTGGCAGCCACTATGTCCAATCCACTTGTTGAATACAACATCTACGTAAGCTCATCTAAGATGCTGTCTCGCTCACTGACATCCCATGTTCTTGAACCGGTAATATGCCATGTTCGTACGATTTCCTGCCGCATGATCTCATCGTGTAATCTGCAGACTGATTCCACGTCTTCTGCAGCTGAATCTGTCGATGCGTTGATAGGAGATCAACACCTGGATGATCCGATGTCACCATGCTCATCGGTTCTTCATCTGACGATCTCATCACGTATGCATCAACACTATCGAATAATGATAAAAGATTTTGCCGTGGATTAACTTTTCAGTTAACTCCAACAGTTATCCCGTCACTTTACTAACTTTAAGTATGAAGGAGATTCCTATCGAACTCAAACATAATCAAATTTAATTTAGGATAATTATCCGAAAAGAAACAAAGAAATAATATTGAGCATGTTTCGTTTATCTCTTCGTTTTTATCTTCGGAGACCAAACTCGTAATAATAAAATTAGACATTTGATTCGAGTTGGCTTCGAACTCTTGGGATCTTAAGACAGTCAAAATTAGCAGGTATCATACAAAATATAGCGGGATTTCGAATCCGTGGATGACACATGCTGAGTCGGCACAAGGATGGATAAGATAAGATAGATGTGAAGGACTCATCCATGAACATTTTATCCACAGAGAACGTCGTCCTAATAAAGAGCAGAATCCAATTCCCATGTTTCAGGTGAAGCTTCTTTCTTTCTTTTGCTTTTTCTTCCTCTTTTTGGTGGAAGCCGATCTAAAGTGGATAATTGGGCGGCTCGTCGGATCTGGATGGGTGGGCAAGGAAGGAGCAGCTCGTGACGGCTCTCCCCCAACTTTTCCTGCTCATTAATGGTGGCTTTGGACTCTGTTTCACGTGTCACCCAAAAGGCATGCAGTAATACCACTTCACGGGAAAGATATGATTCATGACGTTCCTTTTCCGCTCTTCTTCTCACGTAGCCTGTAATATTACACCGAAGTACTAAAATAAAAATCAGTTTAAAACATAATTGCGGTGAGCGTGGATCGAACACGCGACCTTCAGATCTTCAGTCTGACACTCTCCCAACTGAGCTATCCCCGCTTTGTGATTTGCATTGCTATGTAACCTATTTAAGGTTTAATAATATCTATCAAAAATCCGAGGTAAAATTTATAGCATAAATAACAAATTTCACAATGAATAAACAGTTTAGGCAATTAAAATTTCATGTAGAAGAAGAGATGCTTCTTTTCCCACTAAGACTCTTTACAATCGTCCGTTCGGCCTGTGGAACTCAACATTGGGCCTCCAGACTCTGTATCGGGCCTCTTTCATGGCCTTATTTGGTTTACGAATCTGGCAATGTTTGCCATACTTATGAGTCGATTCTTATCCACGAACTGGGTGGACTTGCTGACGTCGATGAAATCCGACACGAGGCACCGACCGAATTGCAGCACGAGACGGATGGATCCCACGTGCGGGCGAGATCGAGGCCCAAATGTATCCGTGGATTGCGTTTGATGGAATTCCCATAGAAGATTCAGAAATCTAGGCGTTTGGCAGGGGAATGACTATTTGTGGTCTGCTGTTTCCAGTTGACCGATAAAGCCGCGTGATACGATCCTAATTCCTCTTTCCTCCACCAAATCCTGCAATTGAATTCTTGATCATCGAAAGCCCCCAGTTGTTAATGATGCCTTCAGCGTAAAAGCCTGCTTTGGACGAACATTTCCTATACTTAAAAAGCTCCCCTTCTCCTCGTTTTTCTGTTCTCTTTTAGCCTTCTCCTTCGCCGGGGGCGCAACGGTCGGAAACCGGAGGAAAGAGATAGAGAGAAGCAAAGAAAATATAGAAAAATCAGCTTTTGATCTGGTGAGAGCAAATGAGAAGCAGGAATAGGAAGGAGAAGCCAACCCTAAGCTTGAGATTTGGTTCTCGACGGCAGAAGAAGGGGAGTCGAGGGAAGAGATCGAGCATAAAAGTATGGAGCCGCTGGTAGGAGTGGTGGCATTTCTTGTCCGGTTCCTTTTTTCTTGAAAGGATTCGTAGAAAGAGGGGAAGGGGAAAAGGGGAAAGATGGTGGTGGATGACTGCTGCTTTTTCAACAAGGTGCGGCATTTCGTCGTCTTCTTCTTCTTTTCCCTTTGCTTTTCACCTGTTCAGTTATGATACCGGATCAGGCAGTAAAACGAAAGATTCTATATTGAGGTGAAAGTTGGGATCTTTGATGGGCCTTTGATATAATTCGGTGAAGAAGGTGTATCCATCTATGTTCTTTGATATGAAGATTTTATTTTGTTACGCTTTTCGGCTTCTCTTTGATGGTAGCAACATGCATACTTGTTCCTTCAACATTATTCTTGATTCGCTCGTTCGTGTTGTTTGAATGCGTGGGATCGTTTTCCGTTTTGTGCCAATTGGATCGGTCCTGACCACCCTTTAGTTTTTGTTCTTTTTTATTGTCATGATCTCCTTTCAATGTGGAGCTTCTTGGAGCTGTCATCTCATATTTTGGCTAGTTTCCATTCGGTACATTTTTAAGCACTCTAGAATAATAGAAGAAGACGGGTTATATGAAAGGTGGTTCAATGATTTTATGAGCTTTGATCGATTTCACAACATGATTTGTATAATGCAGGATTCACTGGTCACAAAGCCTTCAAAGAAATATCCACTTGTGCTGTGGATGGCAATATTGGGGTTGATCATGATTAGTGGCGTCTATATATTCTCCCTATGTCTGAAACTAAGAGTGTTTGTAGTAACCCCAAATCAGTGGAAGGGGAAAGCGACAAAGCAAACCTGTCATGATCTTCGCATCCCACAGTCTGAGCTTCGTTATATGCATTATCCAGAACCGACTACTTATAGTAGGTAATAGAATTAGATTGGCTAGGAAAGGTTTTTTCATTAGGTTCATGCTAGTTGGATAGTGAACATTTGATTTATGTTGCAGGAAAGAATGCACTTGCACACCAGTTCAGTTCTTTGCTATTCTATCGATGCAGAGGTCTGGGAGTGGATGGTTTGAAACATTGTTAAACAGTCATGTTAATGTCAGCTCTAACGGCGAAATTTTCTCTGTAAAAGAAAGGAGGGTTAACATTTCATCCATCACGGAGACACTGGACAAAGTCTACAACTTGGATTGGTATAGTAGTGCTTCTAAAAATGAATGCACTGCAGCTGTTGGCCTCAAGTGGATGCTTAATCAGGTAAAACTCTTTTCTAAATAGAAGATTAATTTCATTTATGTTTGATGTGGTCTATTTTGATTAATTAGTTTTTTTGTATTAATATCATTTTTTCTGAAACTCCATTCTGGACGTTTCAGATATGAAATTAGGGCTTTTTGAGACTGCAAAATATATTACAGATATTTCTTTAGTTGCCCTTCTTGCTGTTTCGTTATCTGCGCTTATTCTACCATCACACTTTGTTTCTTCTGAAGGGAAATGCTATCAGTGGTAGAATCATAAAAATGGGGGATGTAAGTTTGTAATTGTGCATTATATGATTACCTTTTCCATGATAGAGCTTGAAAAGAAGTGGGATTTATCCATTTCAAGGGATCATTTTTGTTCATTAAGGTTATGGTGGCAACTGTCTTGGAAGCTATTACATCTTTATGCAATAAGCAGTGAGATTCATGCTAACCTGACATGCTTTCTGACTTATGGAATATGCCATAGCGGTTATTATGGTAATCATGGTTAGTGCTATAGCAGGCTCCATGGAAGCCAGGCTGTGATATAACTCGGTTTTCTTTTGATCTTACGGTTTGTGCTTAGAATTGTGCCCAACCTTTTCCCATGTGTATGCCCGATGAGTTGTAAGGCCTTTGTTCTTCACGTCCATGCTAGAAATATATGTAAAATATTGTAAAAAAATTGTAAAATTGTCCAAATAATATGATAATGATGAGGTACCCGATTATGACCCATGGCATGTGTTGTTCTCTACTGGCTGCACTATCTTCTGCTTCCGGTGGCTCACCAACACATGGAAGATCTCTCTCTCACCCTTTTCTGATTCCTTTCCCTTTCTTTCTTACCTACCTCAATGCCATGACTATGTTTTATTTTTGGTGGGTTTTGTGCTAGTTGATCTTGTTTTCATTCTTCATGACAAAGTGCACATAAATTGGAAATGGAGGAGAGAAGGAGAAGGGTCTGTGGCTTAAATCACATAATATAAGTCGCTATGGTCATAGGGATTATGGCATCAGGCATGGGGCCTTGTTGCCTTCCAAATGCCTTGAACACCCTTGGTTGCAATGTGCCTGTCCAGCAAAAATAGCATGATGGTTCTATATCTGACTGTATAATTGGATTAAATATATCAATCCAAGGCCTGTTGAATTTTATTCTGTAAAAAGTTATGCAGCTCTGTTTATTTTACCTCATGGAGGCAATGGTATCCTGTTATGAAGTGATTTCTGCTTCAAGAGAAATTACATGTATTGATTGTAAGATTAGTATTATCTTTAAGATTCATTGGGTATTTGATTCTTTTATCAGATTTGGATTATGATTCTTGGTGGCACCAACTGATAACTCGCCTACTTATGCCTGTGAAAATTCTCAGTAATTTTGTAATCAGATTTAATTCTTGTGTATCTGTTGTATAGGGTCTCATGCAGCACCACAAAGAGATAATCAAATACTTCAACAAGAGGGGAGTTTCTGCAATACTTCTGTTCAGAAGAAATCTACTTCGTCGTTTAGTTTCAGTACTTGCAAATTCTCATGATCGGAATGCCAAGCAACTAAATGGGACCCATAAAGCTCATGTACATTCCAAGAACGAGGTCATGTACTTCTATACTTGTTGCACTCAAGAGACATTCTTACATAAAACCATGAGACGACCGAGACAGACTGTAACCTTGCTTGGTGGGATAAATCTACATTCAAGATCTTGAAATTTTGTTATTTTCATGCTGTGCAGGCTGATGTGCTCGCAAGATATAAGCCTACGATCAACACAACTTTGTTGATCCCGGAACTGAAGCTTACAGATAAATGGGGTGCTGATGCTCTGGAACACTTCAAGAGCACCCGCCATATTCGGCTCTACTACGAGGATCTTGTCCATAACAGCACCGTGAGAATCTCTATGGTTTTGTCATATAAACCATAAGTTGCTTGTCGCAGTTCAAACCTATTAATCGTAGTAGGGTTCGGTTTCTGCAGAAGCTGATGGATGTCCTAGATTTTCTAAGATTGCCTCAACAAATGCTTTCCAGTCGTCACGTAAAGATCCACAGTAAGTCATTGTCTGATCAGATTGAGAACTGGGATGCTGTCTACACTGCTCTGAAGGGAACAGAGTACGAGAGCTTCTTGAATGCCGATTATCAAATTTAGCAAGGTATTATGAGCAGCTCTGTTGTTGTAAATAACTTTTTTTTTTTTATTTTCTTCTTATACAAGCGGCTTTGACACCGGCACAGGTGTGGTTAGGCAAATTTTTGTCCTTCCATTCTAACAGATTTCTTTCAAAGGTTTCTTGAGCTGTGAGGTCTACTAATCTGTAAATCATTCCAATTCACATTCAAAGTTAATGAAGATTGGTATCAGATTTAGGTGCATATTAACTTTTTTGCTTTCGGGATGTTTCCTTCGAACTGGGATGATTACTTGTTTGTACAACATGTAACATGGATTTTTGTGTAATCGAGAAGCATTAGTAACGGGCTCTTTAATCTATGAGTTTGTTTGAGGAAACAAGGTGTGCTGATTTTTTGTTATCACTTCTTGGTCTTGGATTTTAGTGGTATTATTATTATGTCTTGTGCATTGTTCCTTCAGCTCAATGATGACTATTTATCCATCACTTCACCAACTCATTTCACTTCAAACTCATGGCCAATCCAGTGGGCACTTCTGCTTGGTTGTTGGTGTAATGAATTGCCCTTCCATTTAAGCATATTGGCCTCAGCACCTTCTTGCTCATCGCTGAAATCAACTTCATGATCTGGGCATTGCAGCAGCGCTGAAACACTCTTCTTTCTTGGTCAATATCTTTTTGATCTTCTTCTTTCTTTCAGCAAAAGCTGGCCATTGCATACTAAGCTCAGTGGAAGTGGGACAAGGTCACCATGACAAGGTGAAGAGAAGTGAACCATTACACAATGGACTCACTCACTCACTCCCATGTTGTACCTCCTATCACATCATGGTACCCAACTTTATGTTTTCTTGTCTGGAGTTCTGCAAGAGTCAACTGCACACTGACCATGGTCTGCTATGATAATGTGTTGCAAGCATTCAGCAAGCTACACATGCTTCAAAATCCCCACATCCAAGAAGATGATACTTAGAGAATGCTTCTACAGTCATCATAAGGTATCTCCACGCCCAAATCATGATTCCCTTCAAGTACCAACCTAAAATATCTGCTTGTTATAATCTGCTTAAGAAGAAATATGAATGCAGTAAAAGCTTCGTTGAAAGTCATTTATACACAGAAGAAGCTACATGCTTTTTCCAGGCTCATTTGTGCATTTAGGGATCATACTTTAGTCTCCAGTGAGGCACATATGAAGTGATGGTAGCAAGAACAATTATGACAAAAGAAGAGCCAAACTAATCAGAACTCTCAAGGGAACAATCCAACATCATTCATTTTCACCTGCACAAAGGCATTGCTCTCAATCAGCTTTAGGAGTGTAGGAAAGGAGACAAGCATAATCTTCTTACGCTGGGGAACCAACAGATTGTTCATGATCTGTACAAGAGTATGTGGATTGCTGTGAGTTCAACCCTATGGGATTAGTCGGGAACAAAGCATGGGAAGTGATCTGGAACCACTTGGATTTGATATTGTGTTCTTCATGACTTCTGCCATCTGTGTTTGCATCTTCTTACAGATCTTTTCCAGTTCTGTTACTCTCCATTGCATCTCATGCAATTGGGCACTGAGTTTCTCATTGTCCGTGGAGCAATCAAGCTTGTTGTTATCAAATCGATTCTTCTTGTGTTTACTATCCTTGGGAGGAGCAGAGTCTGTGTTCTGAAGTAGACTCTTGAGCTTTGATTGCTGAGAAATGAGTGCTTGCACTGCTGTTCTTGATGGAAATTTCGGATTCCCAGCAAGATGCATGCAGGATTCTGATGAGAGCATATCATGGTTTATGGCATAGCAAATCTTCATCCTCTCTTCCTCTGATAGTTCACCATGAACCTGACAAAAGATTGCTCTAAGAATTCAACTTGAAGTTTAGCCAAACAGAAGTATGATGAACTGACTGATATGAAGTGATTGTGCCATGGATCATGTCGAACATATACCTCAAGATACAAGTCAACGGCTCGGTAAATTGCATCATGAGAATCCCTTGCAGCATCAGGGAGAATTGTGATCAGCGCAGCAAACTTGGAGGGTTCCAAGGAAGGATCTGGGGCAACTTCAGCCAAGTACGAGTCGATCAAGCACCCCACCCGCTTCATTCGAGTCATCGATGCCTGACCTACACTGGCAAGGAAAGATTTCAAGAACCTTAGAACAAGACTCACATCATAAAGACTGCCAATTCCGATCGGAGCAGGAATCAGCAAACCGTCCAGTGTTGTTTGGTCGATCTGGCTGCCGATCATGTTCTCCAGTCTGCCATGGCAAGACTTGCTCAATCTCAGGGACGAAGCAACTCGGAGGATGTTGAACAAGCCCTTGCAAGAAACACAGCTTCTATCGAGGGAATGGAGCAGGTCGATGGCAGTCTCAGTGGCCTTCCTCTTCTCTGATGGAGAACCGTGAGCTCCGCATTTGAGGTAGTAGAACAGGAACCTACTGATCATGACATTGTCTACCTTCTGAAGAACCATGCTCGCGATGACTTGCTGAATCATGTCAGTGTTCAAGAGTGCAAGATCCTCGAACCACCATGCCCGGTGGATGCCGCTTCTTGTGCTTATAGAACTTCTTGTGTCACAGGAGAATCGGAAAGCCGAGCTCTCAGGAGAGGAGCCTGATGGAGTCGTATCACCAACACCAGCTGTGGTGATCCTCCCTGCTACGGAGTCTATAATCCTGTCAAGGATGCCTGAGGAAATGGCTGATGGAAGGAAGTCTTGGCATTGTCTCAAGGCACTCATGATCTCAGACCATGACCAACATGGTATTCCCAGTAGATAAACTTCAGTCAGCTTGATCAAGCTTGGGAAGGAAGAGGCATCCTCTGTCATCTCCATGTAGTCTGCAACACAATGTAGAAGGCACGCATCGGAAGGGGTTATTTGGATTCTGCCATTGTTGTAGCAGAACCTTGCCATGAGCTCGAATCCACGGACGCTTCCCGGGAAGTTGCGGAATACAACTTTCGAGGTTTCTGCGGTCGATGAGAGTGATGGCTTGCTGAAGAGCTTCCTCAGCCTACCAGAGAAGGATGAGAGGATACCCTGCAAGTCATCAAGATCACCAACAATATGACAAGCCAATGAAGCTCTACAACACAACATAGAAACTTTGCCGAGAGTCAAAGATCATTACAAGAAAGTTCAAATTTCAATCAAGATCAGCCAACAGAAATTAGTGATAGCAATTAAATAAGGTGCAGAAACACACATCGGCTCCACTATTTCATCAGTCCACAGCTACAGTATAAGCTTTTCCTTGCTGAAAACATACTTTAGCTCTTGTAGCGACCGCCAAAAGCATTAAATTTATGAAAGGCAGCAAGAAAAAGAGAGGATTTTGTTAGGAGAAGTTGATGGGAAAGGAGCTGCAGATAAAGAGATCATAAATGAATGAATAGGACAACTAAGAATTTGTAGCTTATCAAGAGAGAAACAAGAAGAAGAAGAACGAAGATCATCGGAACAGAATTAGATGGATCAGCTGCAAAACAATTAGGTAGAAGACAGCCAAATATATACTGGTAATAGATCACAACTTTCACTTGGCAACATAAAATTTCAAGGACAGAGGAATCCTCGAAGAGCACATCCTTTCTCGGAAGATACCAAAGTTGTACAGATTTCAGCTGCACAGAGTTGATTCAAACTCTCCATTGAATTGCACATGATGAGATGAGAAAGCTTGCCTTGGACACCAGGAAAGCCTCTTCGCCATTAACGTCCACTTCAAGATCGCAAATCGCCACCATTGCTTAGAGTCAGAAAAGGAAGGTCAGGGGCACTTAACCAAAGATTTCCAGCTTGTCAGAGTTGATCACTTGGACAAGCAAGGACTACCATGATGAAGGTGGGAAAGGAGGTGGAATGCAAACAGGAGTCCACAAGGCCATGCTCCCAGGTGAAGAGTATCTGGAGAAAGAGAAAGAGTCTCTTTGGATGGTCAATGAAGAGTAAGATAAGGAAAGAAAAAGATGGAGGAAAAAGGAGTCACACTTGGAAGGCACCAAGGCCCAGAAGACAGATGTAAAGGGGGAGGAAGGAGAGGGGCTAGAAGTGTTGAACAAGCGACCCATCCAAACAGTTGGTGGTGAGACTATGATAGATAACTCTCACAAAGTCTCTTCTCCTACTGTTTCCGAGTGTGTGTGTGTGCCATGCTGGTACCTCCATCAACCTTTTGAGCTCGAGTTGCTGTGTTATCCTTGAGCTTCTTCCTCTCTTGGTACTCTCACTAGGATTGCAATTATTTTTAGAATTATAATGTAATTTATATTACTTTGAAATTAAAGTTGTTTCACAAATCATATATGTTTGTGTTGAGATTAATATAAAATTTTATTATTTAATCTGGTACAATAAAAATTTTAATTTTTCTCATGGATATTATATTGATTTCTGATTGGATGATCTTTGGATTATATTCTTAGTTTTGATGCCTCCGGCCAAATTCTAGATCAAACTTTTAACTGGCCAAACCAGGCTAAGTTGTAGGACAAGGTCAACAGAGATGGGACCATTCATTCTCCTCTCTTGGAGGCTTGAGTCCATCAACCCATGTGGTTGTAACATGACTGTGTCATCAATCTCCTCAAGGCAAGGGACCATTGGCATCCATGGGGGTTGTGACTACTGCATTCTCTGTCTGAACCAGATGACCCTGAGAGGCATTCTGCATAATTAACATGACTGCCAAGGACCTGTTTGAGGCTTTTGAGCCACTTGGAGTAGGAAGCTTGAGCTGATGGACCTACTCAAGTTGACATGTTTTGGATCTTGAACTGTGTTCGCTTGATTTGAAGCTCTCATTATCTCCTTTCAGATGGCAGGCAAAAATATTAGCAGATATGATTTTGACAGAAAGAACATTATTAATCAATCATCATTCATTTAACCTTCATATGATATTCACATTGACATAAACATTGAAAGAAGAACATAAGAATTACCCTCCACCCGTCTTTTTATATGGATAAAGATAACGATTATAACCTATCTTTCCTTTGTCACACATGTAAAAATAGATCAATGTGAGATTGGTAGAAGTAATTAGGTGCAGATGACACATCAGGAGTTCGATGTAAAAACTCAATGTTTCGATCTCAAAAACACCTTGAATAAACTTAGTCAGATGATGACATTAATGATATTTTTTTAATAGACTTCAACCTAAGGTTATGGTTAATCGTTACAAGCAAGGACTCAAGACACCCACCCATCCATAAAACTTACAACCAGAACATTAGATGAAGAAAGTCAAACTATTTAGTTGGGTGCCCAATCACTCTTTGAAGTGCTAAGTTGGGAAAGGAAGATATGGACCAGAAGGACTAACAGGGACAAAAGGGTTAAGCAAAATGCCTAATTGAAATGAGCTGATAATTTCGTAAGGTTTCATCAAACACATCAATTTCAAGAAGGCACTGTGTTTACCGGCCAAGAAAGAAGGTCGACAAACAGGTTGGAATTGAAAAACAAATCACCTTCTGAGATTAGAACAAAGCGAACAAAAATGGGGTCTTTCCCACGAATGCACTGCTTCAGTATTAATTACTTTGGTAAATCTTTACGTCGTGGTCGAGGTGTCAGCACGGCTTGATGTAGTCATAGATGTACAAGATTGCCCACGTGGATGCTCGGGTGGTGAGGGCGAGCGTCGGGTCAGGTCGGGTTTGAACCTTATCCCCCGAGTGCGATCTTCTCTCTTGACGAGTGGTCTATTTCTTCGCCGTTGGACTCCTGCGCACACACACACAAGTCGAGGTCGGGAGGAGGATTTTTCGACTCGACCTCTCCGAAGCTTAAGTTAGCTTTTAGTGAAATGAGAGAGAGTTGAGTTTTCGAAATCCTCCTCCTGTTTAAGGAGGGTTAGCTTTTATACCTGCGAGGATGAGTTGGTCGTACGGGGTCAATTAACTACGATCGACTCCTTGGGCGACCGACTGCACGAATTGGTACCGTGTGACGTCGCTCTGAGCTTTCCGAGACGACTGTACCGTGATGATATCGTTTGTACGGAAGGGGCGATAAACGATTGCTCGTCATGTGTGTACTGCCCGCCACATCATACTTGAGATTCCACGTTTGCATCGTTGTATTTGCTTACCTAGGTTCACGTGGGCGATGTTAAAATATGCCCTATCAAATTGAAAGAGCAATAAACATAAAGTCAATTTCAAATAATTATAAGAATTCTCACTATAACATACCGTGAATTGGTTAGCTCTTACATATTCAAATCTCTAAGCACAACTTACCCCCAAAATTGGTTAGCCCACAATCAACCAGATTGTATCGTCGTGTATGCTTGCTTGGGTTCACTTGGACGATGCTAAAATATGTGCTATCAAACTGAAAGAGCAATAAACATAAAATCGATTTCAAATAATTGTAAGAATTGTCACGTACGATAACATGCCCTAAATTAGTTAGTCCCAACAGATTCAAATATCTGAGCACAACTTTCCCCCAGAATTGATTAGCCCACAATCAACCAGACTGCAACCATTTCAAAGGTTGTAGTCTCACTTGCATCGATCCGTGATAAAGAATCGATCAATAACCATTAATCCGCCTTTAAACAGGCCCAGAACGGAAACTGGCCGAGCCCCTTAGCTGGAGAAACCGGCTGCGTTCCCCTCCTTCACCTCGGGATACATTGGAGATCTTGCCGTCGCCTGATCCCTTGCCCTATCCGTATAAGATCCCAATACGGTGCTTGTTGGGCTGATGGCCCATATTCAGCCCACGGCCCACACCCCCTCTTAACCTAACCCTAATTAAGATTAGGGGGGTGTGGTGGCTGCGTTTTAGAGGCAGATTAAAGCTATAAAAAGGCAGCAACGAGGCAGATCTTTGCAGCGACGAGATTCCAAAGAGAAGAAGGAGAACAAGGCAGAAGAGGAAGAGAAAGAAAGGAAAGAAAACAAGGACAACGCAGAGAGACTGTTCACAATCATCTAGCAGTGTTCTCATCTCACGTTAGATCAAATCTACAGTAGGCTCTTGCTGTGATTACTTGGGAGGTTTTAGATATTGTGGGCAGTAACGTGATCCTTGTATCCCAGTTATTCTCTTGTGGTTGTTGCTTGGGTTTTGGGCAAGAGATTGAGATTTGTATATTCATTATTCTCATAGTGGATTATCTCTAGTTTGCCCCGTGGTTTTTACCCTTCACATTGAAGGGGTTTTCCACGTATATCTTGGTTTTCCACGTATATCTTGGTGTTCTGTTTGATTGTGTTTCCATTTTATTCCGCTGCGTATTTTGGTCTTCTAGTATTTGTTCCTATACAAAGTTATTCCTGTTTATATCCCCGTTAGTGCTCTCCCTCACTTCCGCGTAGGCGACCGCTCACTACACCGATCTCGGCCTCTCTTTCAAGGTTCCGATCTGTGTCATCCACAAGCCGAACGATCTCTCGAAGCCTACGCTCCAGGCCTTCCGTAATTTCGTCGGATCTGATGACCTTCACCTCGGGTGGCTTCGACTGCCACCGGCCTGATGAGACCTTCTCAGCAGCGCTGGCTTCGGCGAGCCTCGCGGCGGACCACATTGAGGTGGTGGGTCGTGCGTCTCGATTCAGACCCCAAGCAATATGAGCAGAACCGAAGCCGCTAGAGGGGGTCGGAAGCGGGGTACAGGGGCGGGGGCACCATCGGGGTCGAGATGGGGCGCTCAGCGTCAGAACTGGCGGAGGGTGTTATCCGGGAGACGAGGGGAGCAGGAGTCGTCGAACGGCTTTCGCTCGTCCTCATCGAAGTGACGGCCGATGTGCGGCGCGTGAGGGAGGAAAGCGGAGGCCGCGCCTGTCCGGTCCGGGGCGGGGGAGGGAGCGGTCGTAGTGGTCGGGCTCGCTGGGTCGATCGGACGGCCAGAGGCTGAAGAGGAAGAACGGGAGACAGATTAGGGTGGTTCCAATGACTGTGAAAAGAGAGTAAAGGGGAGAATATCGTACTGAGGAGAGGGAAGAAGTGTGTAGCGAGCGGTACGTCAGGGCGAAAGCAGGAGCGGACGAGAGGTGAGGAGGGGAAGGGGATGGATCCGCCATGGAAGTCCATGTGCGTAATCGTCGTCGCCTTCGTCTTCGACATCTTCTTCTCCGTGCTTCCTGCCTCCTTTTGCTCGTTTCTCTGTCCTGCGTGTGGTCTTCAAACAGAAGCAGAGGTGGGAGGGTGTGACGGATGATCTCTTTCCTAATGATGCTGGACGGTGACGATGAGGTGATGGAGCACGAGAGATAGGGGGGTCCCACGCTTTTGATGGGCTTTAAACGCGAAGGTTGGCGATTTTTAACGGGTCGTTTTGTTATTTTTTATTTCCTTCTCATTTCTTTCGAATTAAATTTAAATATCCTGCTTGCCTTTTTTTCCTTTTTTTTATAACGCTCCAAAGAAAATTTATGATAATTTTTTTCCTTTTTTTCTTTTGGTATTTTATTATTTGGCTTTGAGCTTATGGTAAATTTATGATCTTAAATGGTTAATAACTATTTTTTATTTAATGTGTCTTTTTTTTTTTTTTTAAGTGTATAAAATATTGTTTTTTTCCTTTTATAATATAATACATTCTCTAAGAAGTGGATAATTAGAATGAAGATGAGTTGTCATCAATACAATGGAGAGAAAAGGAAAATAAGTCATATTTTGTTGTCTATTGTTTGTGATCATATGCATGTAATATAAACGAGTTGTCATGTGTCAACTGTTGGCATTCCGTTCTCTCTAAGGAGGTTTCCATGTGGGAGAAGAGTCTCGATTTTGCCAACAAAAGCCACGCCATTTCAATTCCCCTCTCACGCGGCTTCCCCCCGCTTTGGTCGCCTTCGGCCCTCCTCCCTCCTCCCTCCTCCCGAAGTCCACAGGCGACATTTAGGAGGAAGAGATTGTTATCCGCGAGCTTCCGTTTCCGTTCATCGTTTCCGATCCCAAAGGAGCTCCCTTTCCCCTTCGTCAGCTGCCATTAGGACATAATTTTCTTCCTCCGAGGCCGCTTGTTTGGGACATCAGCTCGTTTGTGTCGATTTACTCGAAAGGGGAGGGCATCGTGGGCGATTCGAGGTTCCTCTTGGCGACGTTGGGGCTTTTCTCTTACGTAACTCGTTCTTTGGCATGATTTGCTCCATCTCCTGGCACGATGCTCGTGGCATTCATCCTGTTTGGCAACTCAAAGGCGGTGATCTTTGGCGCGATTTGATCCGTTTCTTGGTTTCTCGGAGAGAAAAGTAGACATTTTTTAGCATTATAATTCGGAGGTCCGAGTCTGTTTTATTATTTCAACAAGGGAAAGGATCGATTTTTGAGCATCCTCTGGATTCTCAGCAACGCGTTGAGGCACGTGTAGTCCCCAGGCGCGGGTCTTGGTTTGCACCTTTCGTTAAGGTGGCTGCTTTCCGATTTTAGCTTTCTGGAATTCATCTGGTCAAGGAGCAATAGGTCGCAAAAAATTGAAGGATTTTTCGCCTTTTCCGCTTCTGCTGATTCTTGTCGTCGAAGATAAGCATTTTCTTTCAGGAAACCTCATCTGGGCTCTTGGTTCTGGAGATAAAGAAAAAGATGCCACTGTTTTCTTATTTCTGAGCGAGGAAAAAAGTGCAACGTTTTGAGCTAATTCCCATGATGTTTTGGGAGGTGATTGGGATAACATATTTATGACATGAGAAGATTAGTCTTTGCCTCTAACATCTGTCAGAGAGATTATGGCTATAAGCAGGAAAGCTTCGGCCGTTGCATGTATGGTCTTGTTTTCCGTTCTCGTGACAAAAGTTTGGCCGGGAAGACAGAGCCAATTCTTCAATTTGGCTGATTCTTTTGTTCCCAATATGGTGAGAAGGATGATTTGTTGTAGTCTTGATCTCTCTTTCTTCCGGATTGTGACTGGAATTATATCCCATAACTAGGTTATACAAATACGCTTTTCTACTGAGTAGACTAGCACAACTGGCTTTAATGGAATTTTAGCTTGATTTGTTTGGAAAACTCTTTTTGGATGATTCATCATACTTTCTAATCTTCACTGCAATACAACTGGAGGGGTGCACAATTTTTCCATCGAGTTAATTTCTTGATTTGGACTCTCTTCAAATTCAATGCATCATATTCTGTTGCATAAAATGGTAATTAGTTGAAAGAAAATTTTGCAAACAGGGTAAGAATTAGTCAGATGAGATGAAGTATGCATCTGCAATCGATAATCAAATGTCAATATGACTAGTAGATACGAAATGTTGGTGCACAGCTGTAGGTTTTAGATTTATGCCTTGGCATTTCCCACATTTTAGTTCATTGAAGAAATCTAGAATCTTCTTGTTCAAACATAAGCTTCCAAGTTTTCACAATAAATGTAATCTGCTGCAGAGATTTGTCATTCCTGTGTCAATTTTGTTATGTAAAACTATTGCTCCATGTTTTTCGGTTGTTGTGACATAGGTCAAACATACCAAACAATCTTCAGGATTCCAAATTACTGATGTCAATTCGTAATAATGTTGCAAATGTTAACATTTGTTGCCTAAATTCTGTTAAAGTTATTGATTTCTTGTCCCTCTAAACAGTGAAGTGCAGTACCTTTGTGCTTTCATCTCTTTGGCTAAAGAGTATGGGCTGCAAGCATCACTTATCGTTTTATCCTGCTCTCTGGAAAGAAAAACCAAAGTTACTTGATATCAGCACTGAACAAAAAGAAAAGAGAGAACAAGCAAAACTGCTAATTGTGGACTACAAATTATTAATAGATATTATGGATAACCATGAAATCAATGCTGAAACTGACTGCTAGATCTTCTTTTGTACTTTGCAAAAGTTCACCTGGCACTAGCAAATATCAAGTTTATTGAGTCCCCTAACTTGTCTCCTCTCTCTCAATATTTGGTTTCTTTCTTTATTACTTAAAGCTTCTTCCTATTGATCTTTTTATGTCATCTATTCATGATTCACATCTTTAGCTATTTTAATTCATAAAAAATATCGTTATATTTTTCATGTGTCTGTCCTTGTGAGGCATGGCAAAAATGAACACACAGGCATCATTTACATTGAGTATAAATGCCAACAGCATTCAAAGTTGTGTACAAGTTATGAACTTTGGCGGTATGATGCAAAAAGGTGTAGATATTTTGCCCCTAAACATCCTTTCTATATGTCAAAATAATTGCCTATGTGAACATGATTTCTGTTAGAACATCAGAATTCAAATGAAAACTTTTACTTTGTGCTTGAACTTACAAAAACAAATTATATTTACTTAAAATTGCACAATCCATCCATGTCAATGCATATTAACATGTGTACTTGTCCTATTATTTTCTGCCATTTTAGATGCTTCATCAATTTAGATACCATTTTAGATTTTAACATCTGTATCATGACTACGATCGCATGGTATAAATCCAAAATAAGCTGCTGATGAGATGCAAAATTTACAGGTGGAAAAGATGTTGCTTGATTGTGGTCTACATCCAAAAGATGTAAAAGAAATTATGAAAAAATTAGACTTCTCCCTTTTGGACGACATGATCAAAGATTCCAGACAAAACCAAGTAAAAGTGGGGTTGCTTGCAAAAGACAATGAAGAAAAAGGTGTGGCTGCACTATCTTCACGTCTCAAGTATTTCTTACTTATATGTTTGGGTAAACATATTCATCTTGCTCATACAGGAGAGAAGAACTCTATGAGAAATTGGTACTATAATCTTGAACCATTAATCAGACGTTATCCCGCTTCAAGGAGGAATCTGGCTGATCACCCTACACCAACCATGGTCCCTACCCATGCACCACCAACGTTTTGTTCCCCTGCTTATGCTTCAGCTTCATTTCCATATGTTTCATCTGGCCCTTCTAAGTCTAGTCCAGCACCTCCCTCTATCCTAAGACCTGCACGTACACTAACCCATGCTTCCAGTAAATTTGTTCCACCAGCTTTCGATGAAATGAGCCCAGATGAAACTGCAGATTTTTTAGCTAAGGAGCAAGAGGAAACCAACAAAACAATTGCTGTTGCAGTTGCTTTAAGCGTAGCAGGAACCTCTTTTGTTGCAGCAATTCTGTTTATTCTATATATTAATTGCCGTAGAAAAAAAGTTTACTCAAGTAATGACTTGAAGGATGACAAGCCACTCCTAAGTTTGAGTTTGAGTGACTTCTCTGGTATGAAAAGTTTATATACTTGTTCCTTTATGTATGAGTATTACTTCAGAGACTGATCGTGAATGTGTTTCCAGATTCTTCACAAAACTCTGGCATAGCAACTTCGAGTGAGAAGAATAAGTCAGGAGTTTTGTCTCTCAAATCCGAATCAATCCAAGTTGGTGATGCTTCACCCTTGAGTGTTGGCTCAGCTGAGGTTCCATCATCCAAATTACACTCTGGACATTTAAGTTCATCTATGGAGCTATCTGGTGCACCAACCAATGGACCAGCAGAAAAGCCCACTTCCAAACCTCCACCTCCGCCTCCGCCTCCTCCTCCACCTTCACCTCTACCTCGATCACCACCTTCACCTCCATCTCCATCTTCACCTCCACCTCCACCTCCACCTCCATCTCCATCTCCATCTCCATCTCCATCTTCATCACCATCTCCTCCTCCACTTCCACCTCCACGATCTCCACAACCTCCACCACCACCACCTGTAATGGCTCCTCCAGTTCCAAAGGCTGTTCCTTCGGCTCCTGTTCCACCCCCTCCCCCATCCATCAAAAGACCTGGTGGTCCCCCTCCACCTCCACCAAAAGCTGCTTCTGTTCCTCGTGCACCAAAAATAAACCTGGGTCCATCAAAAGTGCCTCCGCCATCCCCTCTTGGGCCCCAACATTCTGTATCAGATGGTGCACCAAAAACAAAGCTCAAACCATTATTTTGGGATAAAGTTCTTGCAAACCCTGATCAATCTATGGTGTGGAATCAGATTAAGTCGGGTTCATTCCAGTAAGCTCTCCAGTGTCTCATCTTTTGGATCTTCTCCATAGTCTTATGTTGAACATAATAACTTCTGTCTATAGGTTTGATGAGGAGATGATTGAAAGTCTTTTTGGTTACAATTCTGCTAATAAACCCAAAAATTGTGGGAAGGGCTTATCATCAAAGGTTCCTGTTGAATATGTTCGGATTCTTGATGCCAAGAAGTCCCAAAATTTGGCTATTTCATTAAAGGCACTGAATGTGAAAATAGAAGGAGTTCGTGATGCTCTTATGGAAGGTAGGTTTTTTTCATTATATTCCAAAACTATTGTGAGAAAGATTCTATTAGAAGTTAGAAAAAGAATACTTTGGTGAATTTTTCATGACAACTCAAACTGTTCAATTTAGTTTCTTTCTGGATCAGTTCCTTTACATATATGTTGTTGGTGGTGGCACCTAATTTATGTTCATCCTTATGAGACAATTATGCTCCCTGATTCACAATGTGGAAATTGAACAATTGGCAGAATATATGATTTTGATACTTAACGTTTCAACTTGTATTACCCTATTACTTGCTACGGAATATTGGATAATATACATAAAAAAGAAAATGATGAAAAAAAGGATTTCTTTTGTGTACTCACAAGTAGAAAATTTAAGGAAACTCTTGTCTATAATGCTTTTTTATGTGTCTTGTCCTGATGATTTGCCAAATCTTAGAATCCAGTTGTTCCTTTTTCTTTTTTTGGTAAGAAAGCTCCTCTTAATGCAAATCATTATACATGCCGTGGTCTCCTGATTCTGTTTGTTGCCGTTACATACTAAATTATTTTGTCTACTTTCTTTTGAGTCTCAATATATATCCTTTAGCTTGTAGCTATGTTTAATTTGTGTGTTGTAATACTTGATTGATTTTTCTGAACAAGGAAAAAAGCTTCCAGTGGAGTTACTACAAGTGTTGTTTCTGTTACATACTAAATTATCTTGTCTACTCTCTTTTGGGTCTCAATATATATCCTTTAAGTTGTAGCTATGTATAATTTGTGTGTTGTAATAATTGATTGATTTTTCTGAAAAAGGAAAAAAGCTTCCAGTGGAGTTACTACAAACATTGATAAAGATGGCTCCTACAACTGATGAAGAGCTGAAGCTTCGATTGTATACTGGTGATCATTCTGAACTTGGCTTAGCAGAAAGGTTTTTGAAGGCATTATTGGATATTCCGTTTGCTTTTCAAAGACTAGAAGCACTTCTTTTCATGGCTTCCATGCCAGAAGAAGTTTCAACTGCCACGGAATCGTTTTCTACACTAGAGGTAAGATCTGGTCCAGCATTTAATTTTTCAATCATGACTTGTTGTGTTTTTCAGTTCTAACCATACAACTAGTTCAGTATTGCATTTCAACATCTACTTATTAAACTGTAGTTTAGAGCAAAGAGAAAAGGTTAAATATCGAGAAATCAAAACATTTACAAACATCTAATATGGGTTAATAGAGAAGCATTTTGACTAGGACAATTTTCTTTTATTTGAACTTTTTTCTTTATTGTCCTGTGATGAGTGGGAAGGTCAATGTGTAGAAAGTGAATGTATCTATGGTTGTACTCATGTTGGTCATAGACATTTTGATGCTTCCAGAACATGTGTTAGGACCCTTCAATGCATGCTTGGGGAAAAAGGATAACTCACCTAAAACATGGTGGACAATCCATTCACTAGCATTTTACTTTATCTATGCGGACCATGAAAAACTACATTATCTATGAAATTATGCATGTGCAGTATACATGTGGGATACAAGTAGATCAATTTTAAAGTTTCTGAGCATATGTTGTACACTGGCAAGACTAATGTAATTTAATACTATGATTTACTCTGGATGTGAATGATGTCCATAACATTATCCATCCATAACTGGATCCCTTAAGTTATATATCATGATAATCACAGGTCGTCCAAATTGTACAAATTTGTTTCTTGTGTGTTATTATATATTTATAGCAATACATGAACATTATGTTTTCTCTTTCCAATTGCCATGTATGCCACATGGCATTTCATATTTTTCCAAAATTTTGTGTGTTGACATGTCAGTGCAGTGGGTTTTCTTTCCCAATGCCTGTATTCATAGCAAAGCTAAAGTTTAAAATCCCTGTCAGTTTTTCATGGATTTTTCTTGTCAGCAAAGGAAGGTGGCAACCAAGATAATTTGAGAGGATATGAAACAGTACTTCTTCTATGTGCAGTGCTCTATGTTCTCTTTTCATCAGTGAGGTTCATAATCATCAAAAAACTTGAAAGATGTTTTTATCAAGGCACCGTATGTATGGGGACATTGCCGTTCTCATATTTGATATGACTGACCATAGGAAGTAAAGCTTTTCCAGTACCAGTTCCACTAACATGGATATCTCTAAATTATTTTCTTTTTACGCATTATTCTTATCAGGTGGCCTGTGAAGAACTAAAAAGTAGCCGTCTGTTCTTGAAGCTATTAGAAGCTGTCCTTAAAACTGGCAATCGCATGAATGATGGTACCTTCCGTGGGGGAGCACAAGCATTCAAGCTTGATACACTCCTGAAGTTGTCTGATGTTAAAGGAGCCGATGGGAAGACAACATTATTGCATTTTGTTGTTCAAGAGATAATTCGATCTGAAGGTGTGCGTGCTGTACGAATAGCCAGGGAACGAAGTGGGAGCGTCTCTAGCCTGAACTCTGATGATCTTAGCGATGATTCACTCCATGAATCTGAAGACTACTTCCGAAAACTTGGTCTTAAAATTGTTTCAGGTCTTGGAGATGAACTTCAAAATGTCAAGAAAGCAGCATCTTTGGATGCTGATGCCTTGACAACTTTGGTGGCACAGCTTAACCACAGGTCGGTGAGGACAAAGGAATTCCTAAATACAAGCATGAAAAGTCATGAGGAGGAAAGTGGGTTTCATCACATACTCAAGAGTTTCATGGAGCAAGCTGAAACTGGAATCAGTTTCTTATTAGGTGAAGAAAAGAGACTAAGATTATTGGTAAAGAAAACCACAGACTTTTTCCATGGAAATGCTGGGAAGGATGAGGGCTTGCGATTGTTTGTAATTGTACGGGACTTTCTTGTGATGTTAGATAAGGCCTGCAAAGAGGTGAGAGAAGCACCAAGAAAAGTTAAACAAGCACCCAGAAATAGAGAAACATCATCACCACTACCCGTGCCAGATCCAAAGCAGCTACTTTTTCCGGCGATAAGGGATCGGCGGGTCGATAGTTCTAGTTCGGATGATGAGAGCTGACTTTGGTTGGAACAGGTATTGTTGCAATTTCGCTAATTGGCTAATATTTCTCCTTATTTACTAGTCCATGGGGATGCCTTCTTACTATTCTGCACAATATGGACCACATCCCAGAGGATTTACTAGACATCATTATACTAAAATATACAAGTAAACCTTCGTGCTATGCTAAGATTCCTCCTTTGAATCTTTTCTGGTGACTATGATCTAAGTTACAAAGACAGTCTCTGCATGCAGGGGTTTGGTTTTATTCATCAATCCTGGGTTTTGTTGGAGTTTGATCGTTGAGCCAGTCCTCGGATCTGGCTAAAGTACATATTCTGTGAACAGGTTGTGTATTCTTTGTCAACGAAACTTTTTCAGTAGCAGAGAGAAATAACTCTTAGACACAGTAACATAGGGGACAACAATTTGCTATGAAACTTCAAAAATATTAATTAGATGTATCTTCTAGTGCACACCTATTTGATCATCACATCTTCACCTCACTTGCAGCAATAGAGTTTACTTTATTTCTTATTTCTAGTAAAGAATGAAGAACTAAGCCACAATGATTCTGTCGAAACATGAAACCTGACTTGATATCTCACTAATAAGCAACTGTTTACTTGCAACTCAGTTTGATTCCATCACATCTTCAAAAGAAATGCAACATTTTTATATTCTAATCGAAGAAATTTATACAATCTTTTTTCTTTTTGGAGTGAGAAAGCTGTACTATATGGAAAAGTAGTCAATGATTCCAACTTGCCTTTTATTTGCAGTTGCCACAAAGCTATCATTTTGCAAATTGTGTTTCTGTAGCAGTACAAAATGTTATGGATTTATCTTATGTATCTGTTGCAGATGTCAGTTCTGTTCATTGCAGGCTTGTTCTGATTTTTCTGGTGGTGTTGCCACAGGACTCATAAGGTGCTGAAAACTACTACTCGAGAGGCCCATTGGTGATCGGCTCGCCGTTGAGCATGGTTTAATGATCTGAATCTGATCGATTATGCTCTGGGAATCACAGACTTGAAAGCCTGGTTCTCAGAAGCTCGAACAACCACATCTGCACCTGATGCCCGCGCCACCGACCAAGGCTGCATCATAGAATCATCCGATGCTTTCAACACATCTGGATTCAGGTCCTCGCCACTTGCATCAGGAAGTTAGACTAGTTTTGTTATACTAGCAGATCGTGCCTAGTGAACAGCTTTAGAACAATAAATTTTGAATCATAAGTTAATTCTTTCATTATACATTGATCTCTTGGAAGTAAAAGATGGGAGCAGTTCATGCCTTGTTTCCTCGTTGGCGACAGCTTTGGTCTATAAACTATGAATTTGTACATGCTACTCAAACTGTATATGGACAATTAGACTACAATTACTGTGATTACTAGATCAAAGAACATCATTTCAGTATACTGAAACAATAAACTCAAAGTTACTCTCTGCTATTAGATTAAGATCTTTAAAGTTTTTTGATGGCTAGATTAAATGAGTCTGAATCTTGTATCAATTTTTTTTGTTGTAGTGTTTAATTAAAAATATTTGTGAAATTCCGATTCATCGTTTCGATCTACATCATATGTTTAGATTTCATTAACATGTTAAATCTAAATCTATTTTCTCATAAAAGGATATTAAAGTATATGTATTAAGTTCTTTATTTGAGATTTATGGTCTATCAGGTTGACTTTCGGTTTCAAAATCGACGATTCTAATTTGTCTGTCATCCATTCCAATTCAGAAATCATCAATTTTAATTATCAAAAAATAGAAATTATAATCGAACTGTTCGGATTTAGTTTCGAAATCGATGAAGTATCGAACGGAGTCGGTTTTTGGTTCGAATCTACCTCTGTGAGGGCTACAATCGGTGATCGTGTACTCCGTCATCCTTTCGTCATCAAAGAGCAGCGTATTTGCCTTCGAGCGACTCCCATTCTCACACGGTCTCATGAATGCTTGTGTTCCTCACAACTCCACCAAGTCTTTGAGCAGACTCCTGCAGCTGTCGACCCTCACCCCTCTCCGTATACATAGCTCGGATTGTCATTCGGTGGCTGGAGGAGCAGCCAGCGAACCCCTCGCCTCCCTCCAATGTGGGCGGCTCTTGCAGTCACTGACCAACTCCAGGTCGTTGGGCCAAGGCCGACGGCTCCACGCCCACATGGTCGCCTCCGGCGTCCTCCTCGACAACACCTACCTCAGCACCAAGCTCTGCGCTATGTACTCCGCCTGCGGCTGCGTGCGCGAAGCCCGGGTCATCTTCGACGGAATCGTCCTCAAGAGCTCGTTCCTGTGGAACGTGATGATCCGGGGCTGCGCCTGCGGTGGGTCGCCGCTCGAGTCGCTTCTCTTGTACCGTGAGATGTTGAAGTTTGGCAGAAGGTCGGATAACTTCACGTACCCGTTTGTGCTGATGGCATGCGGTGATCTATGCCTTGTTGAGGTCGGAAGAAGGGTGCATTCTGAAATAATTGTTTGTGGGTATGAGTCCGACGTCTTCGTGGCCAATTCTCTTCTGTCGATGTATTCCAAGTTCGGACAGATGGAGATCGCTCAGAAGTTGTTCGACGGAATGCCGGTTAAAGATTTAACTTCTTGGAACACGATGATTTCAGGTTATGCAAGGAATAATGATCCGGCGACGTCTCTGTCGCTCTTTGCTGATAGGCCTCTCACCGGAAGTCGGCTGGATGAGGCGAGTCTTCTGGGTGTACTGCCTGCTTGTGCAGATTTGATGGCCCTGAAGCAAGGGATGGAGATTCATGCCTGCATTCTTCGTAGTGGCATGGAAATCAATGGTTTTTTGGTTAATGCTCTGATCGATGTCTATGCCAACTCCAAATTCATCGTAGGTGCCTGGCGTTTGTTCAAGAACATGTGCAGGAAAGATACTGTCTCATGGAACTCCATGATTTCTGGTTATGCTAGACATGGTGACGCTGCTGAAAGCCTGAGTCTTTTTCGTCGAATGAACTTAGAGGGCGTAGTCCCTGATGCAGTAACTCTTATAGCAGTGCTCGGAGCATGTGATCGGGTCGGAGCCATGCGATTTGGAACAAGCCTTCATGCTTATCTCATTGGAAAAGGGTTCGAAAACAGGGTGACTGTGGGGACTGCACTTGTAGACATGTACGCCAAGTGTGGTAGCCTGGAGTGTTCTCGTCAAGTTTTCGACGAAATGCCAGTGAAAAATTTTGTTTCCTGGAGCGCAATGATTTCAGGGTATGGACTCCATGGAAGGGGAAGGGAGGCACTTGCTTGCTTTGATGAGATGAAGGCAAAGGGTATCAGACCAGATGAGATCACCTTCGCATCGGCTTTGTCAGCATGTGGTCACACAGGACTGGTCCGCGAGGGTAGGGAGATCTTCTACCAAATGTCAAAGGCGTACTGCTTGAAGCCTAAGGTTGATCACTATTCCTGTGTGGTGGATATTCTTGGAAGGGCTGGGGACTTGGAAGGAGCATACAAATTCATCATGAACATGGATGCAAAGCTGATAGCTGATGTTTGGGTAGCACTTCTTTCTGCTTGCAGGATTCATCACAATGTTGAGCTGGCTGAGATTGCTGCTAGGAATATTATCAGTCTAAAACCTGAACACATTGGTCCTTATGTCACCCTCTCTAGTTTGTATGCTGCCGATAAAAGGTGGAGTGATGTAGAAAGGATCAGAGGTTTGGCAAGACTAAATGGACTGAAGAAACCACCAGGTTGCAGCTTTGTTGAGTCAGATATCATGATCTACAGGTCTCTAGTAGGGGACAATTCACATCCTTAACCCAAGCACACATATCAAGTTACATGAATCAAGACAACTGCTGAAAGAAGCTGGTATGTCCCAGATACCAGATATGTTTGCTATATACCAGTTACTTGGAAGTTGGAACCACTACTTGCATGATGAAGAACATCTGTGTTTCTGGTGATTCACATTTCACGATGCTACAGAACTAATTTCCTAACTTCCAAAGAAATTATTATAAGAGGTACCTGTCAATTTCAACATTTCAACAATTGCTCTTCATCCAGTGGTGATAATTAGTGAGTTTCTTTATGATACACAATTCACAAAGCTCCAAATGATACGTAAACATTTATGCCAACCCCTTCAAATTCTTATTAGAAGTTTATGTTATCAGTTTACACTATAGAAACTTACTGTTGCTACCATGCATCTTTTGTTGGCTTCATTGTTTTGATGTTATAAAAATCTTTGTTACCAAACCCTGGAAATTGTCTTGTACTCTGACTTGGCTGTTATCTTAATTAGGAAAACTTAGAAGAATGTCATGTACCTCTTTCAAATTAGTTTATTCTCCAAATTGTAAGTGACAACCTTCAAATAATCTGTATACCAATTAGTTCTTTTTGGTTTGGTCTACTTTATCATCTTTTTTCATATTCATGAAAGTAGTGGGCAACAACACAAAAATATATGACAAGAAAAGCTGCAGAATCTTGTAAGAGAGTCTCACATCACAAAGTAAATATCAGGGTCCTAATTAACATCATTTTAGAGATGCTAAACCAACATAAAGTTCCTGAAACTTTATTCTTGATAGCATTTTTCTAGTAGTCTCACGCATACATTATCTCACACAACATGGAATAATTAATGTCACAAGCTCTTACTTATTGTAGTTCACAAACTCATAACTAGGTTGATGTTCGTCACGGATCCACTGCAGGAAGGATCTTATTTATCTTATCTTCTTGATTGCTCGACCTAGGAGGTCTCGGAGGTCTCATCACTGAACATATCAGTGACTGGATCAAATGGATATGGCTCCAAAGGCTCTGTTGCTTCAAGGATCTTCTCGATCGGTATCTCTGGCTTCGATCTTTTCATAGGTGTGATGGGCTTGAAGAAATTCTGTGAATCCGGGCAATAATCCTGAAACAAACAACAGTGGGTTTATGATACAAGACACGCGAAGAACGTGCATCTGACTCCAGGAGAAGAACCTCAAATTACCTGATCAGCATGCATTTTCTTCACGAACAATTTAAATATCGCCCAGTTTTCGCTCTCCAGCAGAACATCCGAGAGTCGGAGATACGTCAATGCAGAAATCCTCACTTTGGGAGGGCCGTTCGGATTGATCCCATTCGGCCTCGCGTTCCTCAGCATTACATTGTATGCTGCCGTGTCATACCGATTCAGTGCATTCTCGCAGGCTACTTCGATCCCCTCCCTCCACGCCGCACTCAGCACCTGGCAATATCTCTCGGGTTAGTCCAACTCCTGTGCCCTGTTGCAGTCTGCAAGGAATGTTACGCTTCGTAGCTTACCTGCTGCACGAGCTCCTCAGGCCGACTCTTGGCTTCTTCGGGTTGCTCGGAGTCTCTCATCTCGACGCAGGTAAAGTTCAGAATGGCATCGTGCCTCGTCAGCTGCCGTGCAATGGTTCTGTAGCCATCTCGCACCTTCAAGTTGTAGTAGCCCGCGGTGAGCTCTGCTGCATGGCTAGCGTCTTTGTACCACCAGTGAACACCAGACACCTGATATGGATTCGTACAGCATCGGGTATCACTCGAAACAACGGCGAGATCTTCAGTCATGGACACATACTTTGATGGCAAGCTTCAGTTTGCATCCGAGGAAAGCCTGGTTGGCCCGATCAAGGATCTGGTCTGCGTGCTTCAGCAACTTGTTGGAGTACCAAGTCAGGAAGAACTTCCCCTTCTCTGTGAGGTACGTCCCGTTCTCTGCAAAGAACTTTGTCTTCTCGGGGGTGTCATTGTACTCACCTGCATCATCTGGCAACTTCCAATCAGGATGCCCTGCCTCGGCTACAGCTTGACGGAAATCTGCCGTGACATACTTGTCGTAGCACGGCAACATCATTTTTTGTCGAGGTCGATGCAGAAAAAAGGTTCTCTGATATGATTGATGACATTACAGAGAGCGTACCTGAAACTCCCCAATGCCCGGGAAATTCCATCCCTGGACCTGTGGATAGGATGGGTACCTCAATTCTCCGGCAGGGCCGAGGCCTACCTCTATGTCCCTGATGAGACAAGCGTGCAGGAAGTCCGCCATGTTCTCTCTGAAGCTTTTCATGAAGTCGCTGTAGAGCTGTCATGGAAGAAGACCGAAGATTGTGTTACGGATACAGGAACATTCTCAGCGTTCCATTGTTTTCACGTGTACTTTCGATGTTCTTTATCTTAGTGCTGATTAGATCAGAGATGGAGACAGTTTACGTGTTCCCTGGGTTTTGCATGTTCCACGTTCAAGTTCTGCACTTTGCTTGATGCCATCACTTTGGATTGGCACTTTTGTTAGAATGAATGATTAGTGATTAGTGTTGATTAAGTCGAACCTCGACGGCGGTACGCCCGCCAAAGAGCGGCTCGTTATCCACCCCGAGGGAGAGGTACTCCGGATTCCTGGTGCCGCTCCTGTTCGTGTAGAAGATGTCCGGGTTGGCGGCGGCGACGTCGCGCACCCACTGCGGTATGGGGATGTAGACGGCGTCGCCGACGTTGCCGCCGCACTGGTGGAAGGACATGATGGCCCGCAGCTTGAGCCCCTCCTCCTGCACCATCTTGAACAGCTCTCTGTAGGCGCCCCACTCGTAGCTGCTGGGGCCCTTGCTCTCGATGATCCCCCACCAGACATCCACCATGACGCCGTCGACGTCGGCCGCCCTGAGCTGCTTCAGCTGCTCCCGTAGCCCGTCGGGGTCCTCGAAGACGTTCTCGGCGTTGACGACGCCCAGCTATGGGAGCAACAGCTAGGATCAGTCATATGCATGACGATGCCGGATCCATTGTGGAGGGTTGGCGAGGGACTTACAGGGAGCATGACGTAGACGGGGACGTAGTTGGCAAGCAGCGCGTCGTTGGTGGAGGCCAGCGCCATGGCTTGAGGGTGGTGGAAGGCACTCAAGTAGCTTCCTCTTCTTTGGCTGGCTCGCTACGGGGAAGGACGAGTGCATGCCTCTCCTTTTATACTGGCAGAAATGGTCCTATGTATCGGCGCATAGCGTTTCCACGCCACATGATTTAAATTGGTGATCTAATAATTGTCCTCAAGATTTTTCTATTTGTTTTATTTAATTTCTATTTTTCCTGCTTTAGAGAGGTTTATAGTTCTTTTCTTCTGCCGCTTCGTCTTGCCAATCGTCACTGTCGCACGCTTTCTTTCTTTCTTACTTCATGTTATTGGAGCCAAAACAGCAAATTACATCGCAGATAAGCCCTCCGGAGATCCAAACAAAACGTGCCTCATCAGGCACGCATCAGATCTTGACAGGATAGCCAGACATATGCAAGAGTGATTGGATTCTCTGGCAGCATGCTTGTTATCAGGAATGCAACTCTGGCCAGCCCCCAGCTTCTGGCAATGAACCACTACATGGGCGATTTTTGGCAGGATGTCTTTAACTGCAGTGCTGCAATCAATCCACAACTGTGGCAACCACCACCACTCCACCTTCTTCGTAGATCCATCACACAAAGGCAGTATCTGAGTCAGGGATAAGACTCGAGAGTGCACTCAAATCCAGCCCTGTTTCCTCTTGCTATGGCTGATCACAGATGAGAAGAATACTCTGCATCGAACATGATACAATGCATTCACCGAGAAGGCGATCATCTTCCTCTGCGATCTTGGCCGGGATGCAGCCCTTCCAGAAACGATGAACACGTGCAGACACAATGAGAGGAGAAGTGAACCGACAGGGAGTGAGAGGATTTGTGCTCGTGATGAACAGGGAGGCTGTGTGTGCGTGCCGTGATTCACCTAGCGAAGGGCCCGCCGCAGATTCTCCATCACGGAGAGCCACGGAGAAATCAAAATTGAGATATGGACAGGGCAAACATGATCGGGAACGATCGATACTTGCGGATGATGGAGCGACGACACGTAGGTCTCGTCCACTGGCTGCTAGTATAAACACGTTGCATCAGTCCCTGCCGTTCTCTGCGCTCCATTCTTCTGCCGGTGCGAGGAAGAGAGCTTTGCTGTCGCGGCTTCATAGTCGGGATGTGATTAGTCTTATACTGCAAAAAGGTAAAAATTAAAATTGATTTATAAGGATCTGATTGATATATTATTATCGATTTTAATTTAAATATTTTGATAGATCAGATATTTTATTAGATCGTGACAATCATAAAAGTGCTGTCTGAAGTTTGCAGCTACTGTCCGAAGTTTGGGATTGATTCAGCTCAAGCCCATGAGGATCACAGAGAAATATCATTACAGCTACTGTCCAAAATTTGGGATTGATGATCAACCCGCTTTCTGTCAAGCTGCCAATTCAGGCGTCTTGGTCCTTTCCTCCTCCTGATAGGGTTGATGCTGAATTTAGAGCAAGTTAGAAGTTCGAATGTGAGTATTGTCGAGACAGATTTCTTGTAACATCAGATCAAATCGTCACAGTCATAATAGTTCCTGTGTGCGCGTAGGAAACAACGGTACTCGAAGCACCACAGAGCTCGGATTTGAAAGCATGCGAGTCTCCGACGTTGATGAGAAGAGAGAGGGGTCGACAGAGAAAAAGGACGAGGGGAGTATGGAAGCATGGCGGAAGACGACGAGGCGTCAGTATGTGTCACTCTTTGTCCGATCTCGTAGTGGAGTCGGGCGACCGTCGGACGCCTCCCTGGCTCGGGTCTGCTTCACGACCGGGAAGGAGCCGCCCATCCCTTTCCGAGGAGAAACTGATGTGATGCTGCCATGGACGCCCACGTGAACTCACGGGACTCGCGCTGCTGTGCACAGGCCCCATTTGAGCATGGCCAACTATTGTTCTTAGCTGATGGCAGTACGCCGCAGAAGAAATCTTAGATTCCATACAATCTGATGGTAACATCCACCACCAGTACCTCTGCTCCTGTGAGAGAAGGGAGAAGGATGAGTTTGAGATTGAACCAAGTGTGGGAGATCAATTAGTAGAATGGGTGGAGAAGACAAAAATAAAGATGTTGACTAATAAAGTATAGTTATTGCATTGTGACTTTTGATGGTGATCAGTTCGTGCTAATATGTAATTCGAAGAATCTGACATGAGAATGTCTGAATGTCATGTCATGTCACTTTGCAAATAAACACTACGTGTCAAATCTAAATAAATGGGATAAATTCTCAAAAAAAATTCTAAGCTTTTATTTTTTTTAAAAAAAAATTCTGATTTATTCGTATAAAATATTTATTATTTTCTAAAAGATAAGGTCATTTATCTCCGTCATTTATTCGTTATTATTATATTTGTAAGTTTCACCATCGTGGAGTCAACACATCACGAAAGAATGTCACATATGCCAAGCGCTAACGAAAGCCCCAATCACCTATTGATTATAATCGTCATTGCCCAACAATCTCTCTCACCATCAATCAATCTCATATCTCTATCTAGGAGAAAGTTCAGGAGCAATGATACATTATCAAATTCACAAAAGGATAGACGAACAGGTGATGATATAAAATTATGACATAAAAGAATAAAGATAAAGATAGTGGATGATGGTGTGATCGCAATAGCGAATGTGGACGAAGACTATAGACGTCAAGGATAATTTTATTTTAAAAAAAATAAAAAAAAATAATATTAAAAAAAATATTATATAAAAAAAAGATAACTTTGGTCTTTTTGGGAAATTTATCCAATAAATAAATAAAGAAAATAAGACGTAGGGCGCAAACGAACTGCGTTGGAGGGACGCAAACGTGTGGGGGCCACCGCACATCCCGTGAACGTGATAAAGAAGAAAGTAAAGCAATAACAAAACGGGAATCGGGATTGATTAGGCGATCAGGGCCGTCCAAATCGAGATCACCCGTCCACGTTCCACCAGCTCGGAAAACTTCCACTGCAGAACCCGGACGGCCGTCCGCTAAAGTAGGACGCCATCGGCCCACGATCACGTGACATCCTGCATGTCCATTCCGCTTCGGTATTCGTGAAATCCCATCGATCAAGCCATCTGGCGTAAAAATGAAACGAAAAAGATAGCCTTCCAATACTAATTTAATGCCTCTCGCTCTCTCTTTCTCCCTCTATAAATATTAAAGAAGAGCGGTCGAGCGCATCAGCCACAAATCCTCTCCCTCTTCTTCTTCGCCTATCTGTGATCGCTGCGAGAGGCGTACATCTCGTCCTCAGCGCGGTAACAAAAAAGGATCCTTTTTCCCTTCCTTTGTACAACAAGATCTGTTGCTTCATGCGCTTTATTGATTATTTTGGCTTGCTTCTGTTGATCGGGAAGTTAAGACCTCCGGTTTTCTTTCGTGGCATCTGTTATGTTGGATCTGCTGCTTGATGGGCTTCCATGTTGTCCAAGGATGCAAGGGGGGGGGGGTAATGGTTTGGGGTGGGGGGAATTACCGGTTCCAAGTGTTAGAATCTTGACCTAAGGACAAATAGTTTTGGTCCCGTTTTCTCCTTTCCTTTCTTAGCATTTACCTGGACAAAACGAAATTGGAAAAAAGAAAATGTTTTTTCCTGCTATTTATACCATGTTGCACCTGAAACAGTTTGTCGATGTGCTGTCGATCAGAAAATTAGAAAAAAGAATATACTTTTTGATGCGGTCGATCTGCTCTACATCCCATCACTTTGATCCTTTTGTTTTTGTTTTTATCGAGTGATTATTGGTGCATTTAAGCTGTGCCCTAATTATCTCGGTTGATGAAGGATGTATGTCGATCAATCGAGCAGTCAGGCTGTTGTTCCTTCATGATCAAATCTCCAATATGATAAGTCGAATCTGACTTGATGGTATTAAGATCAGGGGTTATGGTGGTACCTTTCGTACTTTTGTGTTTTTCCCTAAAAAAGATGGTTTGTCTCCCTAAAAAGGTGAAAAATAGTCTTGTCTTCAGATTTCAACCAAGATCAAGTGAAAAATTCATCAATTCTCAAGGAACTAAATGATTTTTATTAAAGAAATGGACATGGTAATCATTTATATTCTCTCCTTTAGCAATTTAGAACTGTCGCACAAACCATTGATTCCAACTTTTTGAGGTATGGCTGAATGATTCTTGTCCAACCTTTAAGCTTTTCTGACAAATGACAAACCACTTCATGACATAGTTAGCTCATAGTCATGTGGTAAACACATTTTCATGTATATCATCCCCTTCCCAGATGGGTTAACTTTGTTTATTGCTTAATGTTTTGTGCAACTGATCTCGGTTCATTTTTCCATGCAACTGTTTATGTGATTTTGTCATCCCTGCCAAGGTGCTATTGTTGATTTTCCTTGGGAAGTATGGTTAAATTTTGTATATACTATATCTTCTTTGATGACGCTCGTCATTTGATTGCCCCAATAAAAAAATATGAGCTAAATGACACATCAAGAGATCTTCTGAAATATAACTGTGGTAATTTGTTGTTGCTATCAATTAGTTTCCATCCGATTTTTTCATCCTGTTCTTGATCAAGTACTTTTGCCTCTGATTATTTGTAAAGCATGTTGGACATCTAAGTGCATGTTATTTAATGTGGCCTTGATATCGATGTACTTAGGTTTTCACTTATTATTATCCTCTTTCAGGAAATAATGATTTTCTTTCTTGAAGAAATAAACCTGATCTTTTATGAGTTTTTTTCATGTCTTACCAATGTGCCTTGCTACATAGCTGAGCAATTGTCATATTGAATTATTGTCTCGATCTCAGCTGAATGCTAACAGTGTCCATATTGTGTGGTTTAAATTTGATGCAGCTCTAGAAGCCAGTGAACCTTTGTTCAGTCTTTCCCTTCGGTAGTTCCAGTGTTCATGTCTGATCTTGACGTTCAGATCCCAACTACTTTTGGTATGTTCGCAAAATCCCATTCCATGCAATTTTGTACAGTTATACCTGGTTGTGTGTTTGCTTGGAGTGTTTCAACAGCTTAACGTTAGAGAAGCTTACGTCTACCTGGAATTCATTATTTTGGTAATTCCGTCTCTTTTGCTTTAGATCCATTTGCTGATGCGAATGCTGATGACTCTGGTGCTGGTGCAAAGGAGTATGTGCACATCCGCATACAGCAGCGGAACGGCAGGAAGAGTCTAACTACAGTGCAGGGATTAAAAAAAGAGTTCAGCTATAACAAGATCTTGAAAGATCTGAAAAGGGAATTCTGCTGTAATGGTACTGTGGTTCAGGACCCAGAGTTGGGGCAGGTATTGCATTATGGTCTTTCTTTTAGCTAGATGCATGCATTTATTGTTGCTAGAATCGGTATTGATCAGTGGAGCCAAATAATTTTTTGTAGGTCATTCAACTTCAAGGTGATCAGCGGAAGAATGTCTCCAATTTCTTGGTTCAGGTGCTTATTTTTCTCCCATCTTATTCTAGATTATTCTTGCTTATATAGTTGTAAATCAGGGAATGTACAAGAATAAACTGTGTTATTTTCTCTCATCTGATGGTGAATGAAGATATCTCTCTCTTGCTTCTCATGGTGCAGGCTGGAATCGTGAAGAAGGAACGTATCAAAATTCATGGTTTTTGAGAAGTTGTTCGTGAGGCTTTCACAGACTTCCATTGAAGATATATGTCCATCATCCAACTAGCTTCTTGTTGCTTGTTTCTGGTCTGTCCCGTGACTGTAGGGGAACCCATTCGCGGATCACATATCTCTTCGAACCTACTTATGTTACGAACATGTGATGTTTGGATGTTTGTGTTGTGAACTTACTTTAATGATTTCTCGTTGGTGTCCGAATGATTTTGTTGGAATTATGTTAATGGTCTTGGAACCTTCATCTTGCCTTGGGGTGGAATGGTCTACATGATCTTTGGATGACTCCTTTTCTTCTTTTTCTTTTCTTTTTTATCTGAATTGCATTAAAAGCAAGTGACATATGTGTAAGAGGTTGTGGAAAGTCCACCAGCTATGTTTAAATGTGACTGATTCTGGCATGAGTTGGCTTTGTCATCAGCAAGACATCAGTTGGAACACTAGTTACATATCTCAAAGCCTCTAGGATCATTTGATAAGGTAATGATTGTGGTATATGCTCTTTTTCTGAGCATTTTTTGTGACCCTTATCTGTTTCTGATACACCATCAATCTTGCATCATCTATTAGACCTGTATCTTCTTAGTGTCTCAGGATATCTTGTATGAAGATATATCAACTTTGCAAGCATCTTGTCTTCCAAAATGAAATGATGTGGTGGTATGCATGGAATTCCAGTCATCAACTCAATTCTTACAGCCAAAATTTGCTTTTATTTTCTTGTGATTGCCAGAAAATTAAAAAAAAAAGAAAAAAACTAGTCACAAAAAATGTGTGAAAGCCTCACCTTGTGATCTCATTCTGCAGTGTTTAGACATGCTTTACAAGAGGCAAGAAGATTATACCTGTACCGGACAATCCTAATGACTAGGATGGAATTCCCATCATGATATGATTCATGAATCTGCTTCTGTTAGCAGGCAATGCTAATTCGTAAAATGATAAGTAAAAAAATTAGTCTTTGTGTATGCCAGATTCTAACATTTTCTTGTTTAAGAACTGTTGAGGATGAGAGATTTTTCTTAGAATTTGTAGCTGCAATGCTAGGAACCATTCTGATATCAACTCCCAGCAGCCATCACCTCCAGGTCATCAGTTGCAGAATGGGGGTCGGTCCACTTCATTATTTTGCTCTTCCGGACTGCCATCAGATAGAATGCTTCTTCCATATTTAAAAAAAAAAAGAGAGAGAGAGAAAGAAAAGATCGGGAGGATCACAACACCATATGCTGTGGGCCAAAATCTGAGGAAGAGATCAAAGATGGTTGAGCTGAGAGTGGTAGTCTTCTTGCCAAAGCAAGACGTCACACCCAAAAGAGAGGAGCAATGCTTCCGTCTGCATCGAATCGTCTCTTTTTCCTCTGCAGTGACCGCCTGTGCCAAAGGAGCCAATGGTGGCTTCAAGTCGATAAGAGCTCAGCCCAATGATCAGCATTTCATGTTCGATAGTATTTGGGTGTCACGTTCGACCAAGATTAACATATAATGTCTCTATGTTCTCTTTTGATGTGTGCCTAATGCTGTCTAATGTTACAAGAATAAGGTCTCTAGATGCAAAACATGAGGGTTAAAGGGACTATTGTGCAAAATAGCCTCCAGCTAGATATTTTCACGCACAACTACCCCCATTTATAGCCCTCACTCGCCCAACTCTCGTCTTCCCACCGCGTTCTTATCCTCCTTAAACCTCTCCAAGACCCCCAACTCAAACCCTTCCCCAGCTCCCTCCGATGGCCGCATCCATGGCGACTTCCTTCCTCCTCTCCAACCCCAAGTCCCTCTTCGCCGGCAACCACCACCTCCGCTCCTCATTCAGTGGCCTCCGCCTGGCGGCTACCCCCCTCCCACCCCACTCGGGCAGCGGCAAGGCCGCCCTGTCCGTCACCTCCGCCTTGGCCGCCCCCAAGTATGACCTCGGCTCCTTCTCCTTCAAGCCCATCCAGGAGTCCATCGTCTCCCGGGAGATGACCCGCCGCTACATGACCGACATGATCAGCTATGCGGATACGGACGTGGTGGTCATCGGCGCCGGCTCTGCGGGGCTGTCCTGCGCATACGAGATCTCCAAGGACCCGTCCGTACGCGTGGCCATCGTGGAGCAGTCCGTCTCCCCAGGAGGCGGCGCGTGGCTCGGCGGCCAGCTCTTCTCCGCCATGGTCGTCCGCAAGCCCGCCCACCTCTTCCTCGACGAGCTCGGCGTCCCGTACGACGAGGCCGACAGCTACGTCGTGGTCCGCCACGCTGCACTCTTCACCTCCACCATCTTGAGCCGCCTCATCGCCCGCCCCAACGTCAAGCTCTTCAACGCCGTCGCCGCCGAGGACCTCATCGTCAAGGAAGGGCGCGTCGCCGGCGTGGTGACCAACTGGGCGCTGGTGTCCATGAACCATGACACCCAGTCCTGCATGGACCCCAACGTGATGGAGGCCAAGGTGGTGGTGAGCTCCTGCGGCCACGACGGGCCCTTTGGCGCCACCGGCGTTAAGCGGCTGAAGGGCATCGGGATGATCGACTCGGTGCCCGGGATGAAGGCCCTGGATATGAACGCAGCGGAGGACGCCATCGTCCGACTCACCAGGGAGGTCGTCCCGGGCATGATCGTCACCGGCATGGAGGTCGCCGAGATCGATGGCGCTCCAAGAATGGTATCTATATCCCGTCTTTCTTGGCACCTCTGTTCTTATATCTTTTATCATAAAGATTCAATCTTTACAGCTTATGTTGCACTAAAATTTGTCATTTGTATGATTTTGAGAATTATTTGTCGATTTTAGGGGAAAAACACTCCAAAAAGTTCGGTCTTTCTGAATACTATACTTGCAGATATAACATAAAGCAATATTCTTTGTATTGCTTTCTTCTCTCAGGTTGTTTATGGCAAAAGATTGGATCTTTTTTCTCGCTTATTTACTTCCGAGACAAACAGAGCTCATCGAGAACGATTCGATGAGTCGACATGAATCTTTACAAAGATTTGATCCGTGTGTGGTGGTGGGTTCTGTGTGGTTTTGGTTGCAGGGGCCAACGTTTGGGGCGATGATGATCTCCGGGCAAAAGGCGGCGCATCTGACGCTGAAGGCCCTGGGGCGGCCCAACGCTCTCGACGGCACAACCCGAGCCGAGCCGCTGCACCCAGAGCTCGTGCTGGCCTCGGCAGACGGCGGCGGCGAGACCGTCGATGCTTAAGACTGCCCGCAAGAAGTAGCTTTGCCTTGGAATAAAGATAGGGGCTGTGTACGAGTTTACGGTGATTGGAGAGGATGAGAGGCTCTATGAATGCTGTGGAGAAAGAATCCCTTTTATCTCCTACCTTATCTACGGTCTGTAGTGTCTACTGTTCCATGTAACTTTGGTGTTGTGCTGTAAGAACTCATGGTTTCTCCCCTGTCCCGTCTCCTTCTAACTGGTTTCACGCTGTTCCCCATGATTCGTGGTGATTCTTCTAAGCTGTAAGCTTGCTTTTAGGCTGCCGGTATCGTTCGAAGGTTGAACATGATGTGTGTGTCCTGAGTTGGTACAGTGAACATGTGAAGTCTAGTTAATGATAACTCGATTGTCATATGTTCTTTAGTCCCATCCACAGAAGAAAAAAAGAGGTCCTTTTAACTCACATCATAAGTCTCCATAAATGAAATAAACAAAAATCAATTGTCAACAGTGAGCAAAAATGTAGCCAATTGAGCTCTTCAACCTTCCCAAGTTTTCTTTCTCGAAGAAAGGGGGGAAATAAACGAGCCATACAATAATAATAAGAGTAACTTTTGGTACAGCACAGGAGAAGAATTCCTAATCGCAACACTCGCAAACATTTCCACACTGCCACAGCTTCAACAAAGGAAAATGGAAAGGGCGGATATGTGCATCTACATGACAAGAGAGGAAGAGGAGGCGAAGAAAGGTGAAGAACTGTCTGGGCCGTCAGGCTAGGCAAGGAAAGGAGCTTGGACGACGGTGACGGAGCTGGGCGGGCTGAGGAGCGGCGGGGCAGACGTGGTGGCGGCGGCCGGAACCGGCTGAGGGCGGGCGGGTCGGCAGCCGTCATTGTCGCAGGACCCGCGGGTGTTGCTGCCATGCGACCCGTGGCGGATGAACCCAAAGCCCAGAACGAGGCCCACCACCACCAGCACCGCCACCACGAAGAAGAAGATCCTGGTAGCTTTCCCCACGTAGCAGCACCACATCTCTGCTCCTCTCTCTGCCCAGCAGTACAAATTTTTCTCGAGGCAAAAGAAGAGGAGTGAGAAGGAGATCTACCAGAGTTGGTTCCAAAGAGCGCAAGTGCGGGAGGGGGTGTGGGGGGTTTGGGTGGTTTTACTTGAATGGACACCACAATCCTCGATTACACTCGGAACGTAGTGCTGGAGGAGAGGTGGGTTTCGGAAGGAAGCAGGAGTGACAGGTGCAGATGTCTGCCACTTGCTGTCAAGGGCTCAGAGAGAGAGAGAGAGAGAGACGGAGAGAGAGAGAGATCCATGGGGGCCATCACCATGTTGCTCTGCCCGAGTGGCGTCTGCACGACGTGGTGCAGAGCAAGCTTTTTGCTGTATGCATCTGTCATTTCTCTGCCTCGGAGCGATCACCATGTTTCTCTCAACATGTGACGTCGGCAGGTGTGATGCCGGGCGAGGCAGCTCTTTGCTGTGCTCCTCCGTTGTTACTGTGTCATTGGGCCATCGTCGTCTTGCTCTTCTCACGGGCTTCTTTAGCAGTCGCGGCATGGCTTTTCTCGTAAGAGACGGGTATCTCGCGCACCCTTCCCTCCTCGATATCGTGGAATGCAAATACCCCGTGTTTGTTCTCAGAGAACACGACAAACGATTTCACCGTCAATCGCATTTAATTCTCACCCTGTCGCGTCCCCAAAGTCGAGATGTGATCCTTCGTCCAAACGATGACAAGAGTTTCGTCGGAGTCTTCGTTCCAGTGCCGGACAATTTGATTGATCGATCATTCGTACATTGGTACAGATAAAAAAAAAAAAAAAACCGATGGACTTATGATTTCTTGGGTCTGAACTAAATAATCTTATCAACACTATATATAACTATAAAAATAACAATCATAATACTTAAAAAATTATTTAATAAAAAAATAAAAAAATATTGTATCATCAAAATATCACTTAATTATTTTATATATCCAAATCATATTTTTATTTAAGATTTTTAATATATAATACACATGCGAAGTGCTACTCCAAGATGAATATTCAACCCAAGATCAATCGTATATTCATTCTTTCATAAATTATCTATAAAGATGGGAAAAAGATGAATATTTATGACCAATACTCAGTAAATATGTATGTCTCCCTCTCGTAGAGTGGAGTGGGTAAGTGATGAGGATAGTAATTATGATAAGACTCGGCTGACGTCAGATGACGCCTCACGCAATAGCACCTGGTCAATGCAGACCGGAACGCCGACCGAGGTGCATTAACATTCTGCCAAAGCTCAAGTCTTCACGCCACGCCAACACAAAGTCAGACGCTACTAGCCTGCCCCTGCAAGCGGGCAGCTCAGGAAGCAGGAAGCTTCCCTATAAATACCCTCTCATTCATCAGAGAGAGAGGAGGAGAGACAGACACAAAAACACTTCTTCATCTGAAACCCCCTCCACATCTGTTAACTTGATTGTCGGAGGGGTCGGGCCGAGGACCCCGGCCCGACCTTTATGTAGGTGCGAAGCCGAAGGTCCCCTCCGGACGCGCAGGCGAGGAGTTCCTGCCCGGAGGAGATTGCTACACCGTCCCGATTGGACACCGCACCCGACCACCTCAGCGGGCTCGAGGAACGCCCCAGGGAGGTCCCCGTCGTCCGGACCCGAACCGAGCCGCGTCGGCCCCGAGGCCACGACTCAAAGTTGTTTCCCACAACAGATTGGCGCTAGAAGGAGGGCCCAAAATGTCGGGTGACCACCCGAGCGGCTCAGATGAGCCCACGGCTGAGAGGTCACACCCGACCGAAGCCTCGGGGGAACCTCCCTCGCATAGAGACCATCGTGACGAACACCCCGCCACGACCTCTAAACGATATTGGCGAATATTCAACGACCCGGGCTTGCTGCCGCCCAACGGCGCCCCAACCGACTCAACGCTCGTGTTGTCCAGGCCTTTCAGGACCTCGCTCTTCAAGTCTGAGCCCTGATGGAAATGGTGCAAACCATTATCCCGCTCATTTCTCATCCGGTGCACCCGCCTGCGATCGAACCACTGCGACAACGCAAGGCGCCCGTTCGGGCCCACATGACGCTTCCGGAGCCCCCCACTTCGCCTCGGGTCCGACCGACCCCACTCGGGGATCCAGTGATGGCAAACCTGAGTGGTCGCCTGGAACCCGAGGCACTCTCTTTGGACTCCCTGCGGGCCCAGTTGCGCTTCGTCAGCCAACGACTCGATGGGGTGCAGAAAGAGGTTCGCATGTCCAAGGGAGAGCTCGGGGAGGACGCACACCAAGGGTCTCCCTTCACGCCCGAGATACGGGATCTGGCAGTCCCCCCGGACTTCCAGCTCCCCTCTCTGGACACTTACGATGGCTCTGTCGACCCGACGGACCACGTAGCCGCTTTTCGCGCCCAAATGGCGCTATACGGAACCTCCAATGCCCTGATGTGCAGAGCGTTTCCTACCACTCTGAGAGGGCCGGCCCACGCGTGGTATGACAGCTTGAAGACCGGAACGATTGCTTCCTTCGACCAGCTCGCCGATGACTTCGAGCTCCACTTCGTAGTCTATGCATGGCCAAAGCCCTCCGCAGCACTGCTCCTTGGACTCAAACAAAGGGAGGACGAGCCCCTCTCACATTTTGTGGGTCCCTTTGCCACGCAAATCCGG
Organism: Musa acuminata AAA Group; assembly: GCF_036884655.1. Taxonomy (NCBI): domain Eukaryota; kingdom Viridiplantae; phylum Streptophyta; class Magnoliopsida; order Zingiberales; family Musaceae; genus Musa; species Musa acuminata. The sequence goes on along the minus strand of NC_088339.1, from coordinate 28,810,948 downwards.
GGTTTGCCGGACACTCACCCTTCTCTGTTGGTGCAGGCGTTTATAATAGGCCTGTGACCTTCCAGATTCCTCTGGTCCCTCGTGGAGCGACCCCCCACCATGGTGCCAGAGATGCTCCAGCGGGCTAACCAGTACATCGCGGTAGAGGCCTGGGCGGCCGAGAGGAGAAGGAGCGACTTTTGGCAGCGGGCTCCATAGAAGGGGTCAAGCACCCACGACGGCTATCCGATGTAGTCCTCGTGAAAAGAAATTTAGGCCCTGCCCCAGTCTCTTCCGAGCGAAGGTTCAGTATCTACCTGACTACCTCCCGGTTCACGGTTAGCCCCGGCCTAAATCCTTCTGAATCTACACGGCTCAGCCGAAGTCTGCCGAGTCCACCTCAGCATGGCCTGCCCGCCTGAGCTGTGTCCCTCGGCCGAAGTCTGCCGAGTCCACCTCAGCATGGCTTGCCTGCCTGAGCCGTGTCCCTCGGCCGTAGACTGCCCGAGTTCTACCTCAGGACGGCCTGCCCGCCTAAGTCGTGTCCCTCGGCCATAGACTGCCGAGCCCCCCTCAGGGCGGCCTGATGCCCGAACCACGCCTGCGCGGCCAGCCCGCCTGCGTCGTGCTCCTCTGCTCCATGCCCCAAGACGCACCTGCGTGGTCTGCCCTCCTGCGTCGTGCTACTCGACTGCATGATGCCCGAGACCACGCCTGCGCGGTCTGCCCGCCTGCGTCGTGCTACTCAACCGCATGATGCCCGAGACCACGCCTGCATCGTGCTACTTGGCCGCATGAGGCCAAAGAGACCACGCTTGCACGGTCTGCCCGCCTGCGTTGTGCTACTCGGCCGCATGATGCCCGAGACCACACCTGCGCGGTCAGCCCGCCTACGTCATGCTCCTAGGCTCCATGCTCCCCGAGACACACCTGCGCGGCCAGCCTGCCTGCGTCGTGCTCCTCGGCTCCATGCTCCCCGAGACACACCTGCGCGGCTAGCCCCCCTGTGTCGTGCTCCTCGGCTCCATGCCCCGAGACACACCTGTGCGGCCAGCCCGCCTGCGTCGTGCTCCTCGGCTCCATGACACGAGACACACCTACGCGGTCAGCCCGCCTGCCTCGTGCTCCTCGGCTCCATGCTCCCCGAGACCACGTTTGCGCGGCCAGCCCACTTGAAAGCTGAACCCATGCCTCAGACTCCCGTTACAACGACCGACGCATAGCTTCTTTCCGGGGGGGAATATGATGAGGATAGTAATTATGATAAGACTCGACTGACGTCAGATGACACATCATGCAACAGCACCTGGTCAATGCAAACCGGAACACCGACCGAGGTGCATTAACATCCCGCCAAAGCTCAATTCTTCACGCCAAGCCAACACAAAGTCAGACGCTACCAGCCTGCCCCCTGCAAGCGGGCAGCTTAGGAAGCAGTAAGCTTCCCTATAAATACCCTCTCGTTCATCAGAGAGAGGGGAGGAGAGACAGACACAAAAACACTTCTTCATCTAAAACCCCCTCCACATCTGCTAACTTGATCGTCGGAGGGGTTGGGCCGAGGACCCCGGCCCGACCTTTGTGCAGGTGCGAAGCCGAAGGTCCCCTTCGGACGCGCAGGCGAGGAATTCCTTCCCGGAGGAGACGGCTATACTGTCCCGATCGGACACCGCACCCGACCGCCTCAGCGGGCTCGAGGAACGCCCCAAGGAGGTCCCCGTCGTCCGGATCCGAACTGAGCCACAACAGTAAGCAAGAGTTCAAACATATTATAACTATTCATATTATATCAAAAAAAACAAGACACGCATTTTACACGAGCAAAATAATAAGTGCAAAAATATGAAACAATTCAAATTCATCTCATTCATTATGCATTTTTATTCTTATGTGTTGATTTTTTTTTCTTTGCATACATATATCATATGTCATATTTTTTATTTAAAAATAATAATAATAAGATAGTCGTACTAAGCCCGAGAGAATCAACCACACCTGTGGACAATATTCTTAGTGGACTTAAATACCGTTATATGTGTTGAGTCATAAATTTATCATCCAATATTATATTTTTCATAGGAGGATAGTACGTTATCCAAAAAAATCATATGATAATATATTTTCTCTATAATCCTCCCTATGATGCTACTACTAGGTTATCACTCACACTATCTTATTGCCTCCATCTTGATCGACTTAAATACCATCCCTTTATTGGTTCAGAGAATTAACTTGAAAATATATAAATATATATAACATTTATCGCTTATCTTCATTGTCATCTCATGACAATAAATGTATACTATAATTTAATAGTTTATCATAAATAACTATTTATGATGATAATAATTCATGATTATTTTAGTTTATATCCTCATCATAGCATTCGATCGTAAAAATCAATGAAGTTTATTTTGTATAAGACATTCCTCATAATTTAATATTTATGCGATCCACTTATTATGTCAAATAGTTATCTCTTATTGTTGTTTTTCTCTGACGTCATCGTTTGTTATTATCGACATCGTTCGTTGTCGTGAACTGAAGTATTAATATCATTTTTTTATTTTTTTTATTTTTATATTTCTGCAGTAAAAATCAATGATTTTAAGATAAAGTGGATTTAGAAATTTTATATTTTTAATATAATTTTTAAAAATATAAAGATAGCTAAATATACTGTGCATAATATGCAATTCTGCTGGAGGCCGATCGGCACGAGAACATCTCGTTCACGGACCACGAGGCGCGCTCCGCCGCGGCGCAGAAGCTCAAGATCGGCTTCTACTCCGCGACGTGGTGGGCGCTGAACGAGGTGCGAACATCTACCACTAGAAGGTCCTCAATGCCTTCCCGAACCCTTGGCTGACCTCCACCCTCACCTTCGCTGCCGGTTCCCTCATAATGCTCCTCTCCTGGGCCGCGAAGGTCGCCGAGGCGCCCAAGACCGACTTGGAGTTCTGGAAATCCCTCGCTCCGCTGAGAAAAACTAGTGTTCTAGAAGGTCTTTAGGGTTTAACCAAATCACACACCTTCTTCCATGGATTCTGACGATGGAAGCTTTGATATAGACTGTAGGTGGCGGTGGTGCACACCATTGGACACGTGGCGGCCACGGTTAGCATGTCGAAGGTGGCAGCGTCCTTCACCCACATAATCAAGAGCGGGGAGCCGGCATTCAGCGTGCCGGTGTCGAGGTTTCCTGTTTCAGTTTATCTGTCGCTGGTGCCGATCATCGGAGGTTGCGCTTTGGCAGCAGTGACATAGCTGAATTTTGATATGACGGGTAAGATCGATAGCTGAAGAAAATTTGAGATCTTTTCACGCTCAGCATAGATTAGATTCTACCACAAATTTTTAGCTCCTGTGATGTCATTTGCTGATATTGATGTCCTCCATGTCTCTTATGTTGTAGCTTAATGTTCTGTTGGTATCTTATTTTGCTATACTGCAGTGGAACATTGTGTTCTTCCTTGTATTGATCGTTCCAATTTGTCTACTACCTTAATTCAAAGCTTTATCATGCACAATTCTGATGCCTCCTCAGTGTTTACAGTTCCTGAAAGACTTTTCACCCTTGTCTTCTGTGATTGCAGGTGTTTTGGGTGCAATGATATCAAACCTTGCATTTGTGTTTCGGAATATTTTCTCTAAGAGAGAAATTAATGGGAAGTCTGTTAGTGGGATGAACTACTGTGCCTGCCTGTCTATGCTATCTCTGCTGATACTTACACCATTTGTGATCGCGGTGGAAGGTCCACAGATGTGGGCAGCTGATTGGCAGAAGGCGATCTCACGGATCAGTCCCCATTTTGTCTGCTAATTTGTTTACTCTCTCGTATATATATGTTAGCGATTTCATTAATTCGGATACAATTGTCGCTATTTGGAATTTATTGTTTTGTTGTTGTGTTGGAGAAATAGAGCAGAGTCAGTTGATTTGCTTAACCCTTTAAATTTCTATGACCTTATACGATAATGTACTTGACAAATATTTTTATACCATGAAAAAACATGAAAAATCTTGAGAAAACAATGTTCCACTTGGTTTAGATCATCTTCTCTGATCAGTGAATAGCTAAAATAATTGTGCATTTGCTTGTCAGACATTTCAGAATGACGAAATTGTAGCTAACGCAGTCGGCTTATGTGACTCTTATCTGATCAGGTGGGTGACGGCACAAGGTGTGATCTACCACTTGTATAACCAAGTTTCCTACATGTCATTGGATGAAATGTCTCCATTGGCATTCAGCATTGGTAACACCATGAAGCGGATCTCTGTTATCGTCTCTTTCATCATAATCTTCCATACACCGGTCCAACCCATCAATGCCCTTGGAGCTGCAATTGCCATTCTTGGAACTTTTTTATATTCCCAGGTAAATTCTTCTTTCTTTATCTAAATATTTCATGTTCTGTGGTTTCATATTTCTGGAGGAACAAAATCTTGGACAATTTTTACCTGAACTAGAAGCCATCTAGAATACTTGCAAGTGATTCTTCTATCTCACAACTTAATGCAGCCTGATCGATGAAGCAATATAACCTTATCATGGAGCCTGAGATTCATGCATGTTTAGCTATCTTTTACGTTGGTGACAAGGGCAGCACAGCATTGTGTGGGTTCTGTATATATTCCCTCTTCAAGCTTGGTGGTCCTCCTCCCGGACACAACCGATGAACTTGCTAAAACAATTCAGCATGAAGTTTCCGTGGTTGAATTCATCTGCATGTGCAATGCGAAAAATTGCATGTCGTATGAGTAAACAAGTGATAATTCCTTTGCAGTAAATTGTTTCAGTGATCAATTAGCTTCTGACTAATAATGGATAGAGTTGCTGATGCTAAACATGTTTCTACTGAGATTTTCTGATATTCTCTTAGGACATGAACAAATAACAATGGTGAAAATATTATTCCTAGTATTGAAAATAGAAAACAATGGAAATCTCCAAGAAAAATGGAAGGCTCGATTAGATAACTAGATTTATCCAAGTAAACTGAAAATTAGGAAGCCCACCTCCAATGCCCTTAAGCTTTTCTGACCTTTGGGCATTAGATAGGATCAAAATATCGAACTTCTGTGAACTGAGGAAATATTTGCATATATGTTACTTGTGAGACAGAAAACATGCTATGGATTAAAACCACATAATCCGATCAGCATGAATGAAGCTCCTGTTTAGATACAAGTTGACCCTTTACCTTGTACTTTTGCTTGTGAAACATGCAATTCTGGATCAACAGTAATTATATGCATCTTGATTTCGGTGCTGCAGGCCAAGCAGAGGCTCTTGCACCTGTATCAGTTCCGATCCTAATGAAGCTCCAATGTAGGTTGCCTAGTGCTATTATGGATGGGAGACGAATCTTACCCGAGCCTAGAAAGAGGAGCAACATCTCAGAACTGTAATCGATAGCGGAAACTGTCTAGTTCCCACACAGTACTGCTGATCCAGGTTGTACGAGATCATTGTTCTCGATCGGAGATTAGAGGACTCTGCTAAATAAGATGCTCACAATGTATCAACCTGTCCAAAGAATTTTGAGCTATTATGAAGGACGGCGTTTCTTACATGAATAGTTTCTCTCACTATAATTTTCGCATATCAATCGAGGACTGTCTATTTCTTCGGGAGTAGCCCATGTAATTGTATGATTGTTGAGCAGATTCAGGGAGATGGTCCATCAGCTTGAGATCTCTGCCATTCTTCTTGTCCTCATATTTGTTGTTCATGTTACTGCCTGAATTCATATCCCCAGTGATGCACTATGTTTTGGATCTTTGCTGCTGGTTGTTGCATCTGCGATTTCTGTCTAAGGCATTTTGGTAGCTAGCAGCTAAATATTCAGAGGACACTGTTGAATATATATTTCTATAAATATGTAATTTTGTGAACCTGATACCAAACAGGGCATTTGGTCTAGTGGTATGATTCTCGCTTTGGGTGCGAGAGGTCCCGAGTTCGATTCTCGGAATGCCCCCTCGTTTTTGAATTTTTGATTCAAGCTTCACAAATTAGAGCATTAATCTCATATGCTTATCAGAAACATGGCATACGTGAGTCAGAGTTTGGAGAAGCCGAACTTGCTCAGACGGCACTTGAGATCGATCACCTCCAGCCTGCGCACTCCTCCTTTCTTCTCCACCTCATCACTCTTCACATCTTCCTCCATGAGGCCGTCATCACCTCGTAGCATCGGAACATGAGGCCCGCATCTTCTTCGGCGTTGAGCAACCCCATTGCTGCTGCTGCTGCCATGTTTACTCGGTGGCTTTCTCCATTTGAAGGCTTTTCTTGGGACAGCATCACAGCTTACTGAAACTGCTTCTGCTCGCTGTTTTCTTGGTGAGTGGTGAGAAGAACATCGAGATGCTTGCTTGACGCATTCCATCTCCTGCGTCATCAGCGTGCCGACTCTGCCGGTTGTGCCCACCTTGACACCATCTCCCTTGCCACTGCTGACTTGTGTCGTCCAAGGCATGGTTTTTATTGCGAAGAAGTCTCAGAGATTTCTGGAAATAGGAGATTTATGATAAGAAGAAGAAGAAGAAGAAGGCACTCAGCGAGGGAGAGTGCACACCATGACGTTGGCTTCGATGCCTCTCTCGCCTCTGTCTCGCCTTTTGCTTTGAGCTATGGAAGGAGATGGGAGCGTGGGAATAAAAGATCGAAGTTTGCAGAGGTCGACGCCTCCGTCACCGTAAGAACTTATGCTTCTCTTCTCGAAGTCAACTTCGTTACTTTGCTCTTAAGGTACTATTTCTTTTAACGTGCACTTAAAGTTGAGAATATATCCATACTTCATTCCTTCCTTTCCCTTCTTTTAACAATTTTCCCTTGTTAAAAAGGGGCCTAAACAAATATTTCGAGCACTGAGACAGCATCAATACTTGTGAGACCATTTGGTGCAGTCATGGGATGAGAGTGGATATGCCATACATAATGGTCTTCAAGAGAAGAATAAAGAGAACAATTCCCAGAGAGTTATGTGGGTTTTACTCATTGGCATAACCTTGCATACCTCACATCTTCTCAAGATCACATCTAATAAATGGAGTGTTCTATTTACTGTTGATGTTTGTCATCTCCCATAGCAAGCAGCAATACTGCCTGATATCACATACTGACAAGCTTAAACAAATAGCTAAGCAGTTACATCAGACAAGAAACAGATTCTTGTGCAATGTTGATGAACACCGTATATTAAAATTATTCCGGCGCATGATCTGCATCTAATCTGAGCCATATGCAAACTACCCAACATGGGACCTTTGTCTGCATTGTTGAATGTCATGGCTACCATACACTTCAATTCTAAAATTTGGGTCATTGGTCACAGAGTTTTATGACAATGCATTCTCACATGGAATTGTCTAAATGGATACAGATGGATCAACTATTGCTAGCGGATCAGCTGCAGTGTGTTAATACAGATATCATGGGAAAGGGAAAACAACTGCAGAATGACACTTCATGTTGCTGTTTAACTACATGGCGGCATGGCAGAACTTTCTCCCGTTGCTACAAATGCAAATTGTTTCACCATATGAACTGGTTAAGGCCTCAATTGGCACATTGCCATGGAATTGATGCAAATGACCTGAAATTGAAGAATAATTGCATGAGAAAGGAAATATCGAACCCCCATGCAGAATAATTTCATTCAATGCTTTAAGAGAAAAAATAGTAACCATACAAGAGATAACAAAGTCAATATTCAAAAACAATACTTCTCCATAAAAGAAAAGTAAAACTGGTTCTAACTTTAGGAAATTATTTATAGCATAACTCCAACATTATCGATCAGATCAGAATCTCAGCTTGAAAGTTAAATGAACATGCTCACACTTTGGTGCTGAAAGTTATAGTATAATTGAGGCTTAAGCGGCGTGCGGGAGAAAGATAACACCAACAATGTTTACCTCATCTCATGCCAAAGATCTCTTCTGGTGGGTCATAAATGTGTCGCTCTGGAAATAGCTCCTCGAAATCTTGTTTCACTCTATTCCTAAGCAACGGGTGTGGCAGAAGCCCCTTCAACAGTATCCTGAAAGGCAATTCTTCTGGAGGCTCTGGAGACTTCATCATGTCCTCATAGATGTTCATGGCATCCGCAGGTGATCCGTATCTCAGAAATCCCCTGATTACCTCAGCATACGTCTGGGAATCAGGAAACAATTCCTCTTTCCGCATACTTTCCCATATTCGCATGGCCTCTTCCATCTTCTTACACTTCGCAAGAGCTACAATCAAATCCTTGTACAAATATACATCTGGTTTGTACCAATCCTCCTCCTGTATAATCCTAAACATCTGACAAGTAGATTGCCAGAGCCCATTATTAGTTCTGATATCTATGGCATATTTGTCAACGATATTCAAAATAATATGCCACCAAGAACTAGGATGAAAAATTAATGAGTTTACATACATTTTCATCTATTCATGTACCCATCTAATCTACTGGTAATAAAGAATCACATATACAGTAATCAAATTACGAAATTATCAGATGCGTGTAAGTTATACACTTGAAGAAGAGAACCACATGGAACTGTTGTCTATTGAGCCCCAAAAACCAACTGATTCTTGTTTCAACTGGATAGTGAACAAGGGCAAAAGCTAGAAAAATGCAGGATTTTGATCTGATAATGGTCATGCGAGAAAAAAATGTTGGACAAGAATCAAAAGTGCATTAGATCTACATCTCTGAGAAAAACAAACTACCTTTTATAAACAATGAAAAGGATCTCTTTCTCTTGCACCAAGACAAACGTCCACCGCACCAATCTTTGAATAATCAGCTTTCGTACCACCTTCTAATTCTATGTTTACACCCTACCTTCTTCTATCTCCCTTTCATTAGTATCTCATAATAAAATAACACACTTCCAAACTTTGAATAACAATACCTTTTAGTCCCCTATGTCTAAACCTGTTTAGCAGGATGTTTCCTCAAGACACTGAAATTTCTGAAGCTATCAGATTCAATAACTATCAGAAAAGCTGATGTGTCTCCATCCACTCAATCCATAACAGCTTAGCAAGGATGTACCTACATCGCCATAGAACATACTGGAATTCCCAAACGATTCAATAACTATCAGAAAAACTGATAAGCTACACAAGAACTTCTTGAACATCAATACCCTCAAGTAACTGTAGACTTCAGTTTAGTTGATATGTGGAAGGAAATTCCAAATATTTGCTTTTTTTTCCTTCAAGTTTATGTCTTAAAACTGTTCAAAGATATAATTTATCTACAACTGGGGTTAAACTTTTTAAATTAAGAAGATACTTGAAATTTCTCGGCAAGAGTGGGCTAAAAAGATATTTGATAACAGATTCTGGACATTTCGTTAATGGTTGCAAACAATGGAAAAAGAACAAGTTTTGATGGGTGGGCTTCAGCTCTCGGTAAGCCTCAATTCCAATATTTGCAAAGAACATATGTCGCATCAAACAAATCACATAAAGTTGTAGTCTCACACATAAGCAATATCAAATGAGCCCAATATCTTGTTCTAAGTAACAACTTCACTAAACATATATTACGAGGGTTATTAAAATGTATCCTTTTTTACTGGAACTGAGTAAATATTTTACAAAGACCACAGAGCCAATGAGCCAAAAATCTTGTAAAAAAGTTTCTATTATATGTAGAAAATCTGAAAGAGTGCCTTTTACTTATATTCAAAATTAAAAGTCATATCGGAATCTCAACTATCAAATATTAGCTCATTTCAAGCTGTACAATATAGCTAAATTTCTTTTCTTTTCTTTGTTGTTTGGAAAAGGTCTGAGAACACAGGCCACATTTTGATTTCATGAGAGATGATATAGCTAGAATTTAACAGTATTTTACTCTTGACTTCTGAAATTGCAGAAGCACAAATTTCGGGAAGAAAGCAATAAAAGGAAAAATATAACTTAAACGAAAGCTAATCACACCGAGCCCCTCAAACTCTATCCATCTATAAGCATCAAGCACGGCGTGATCAAAACAAGATGACGTACCTTAAGCGCCAAATCGATCTCCTCCTGGCGCTCGAGCTCGACAAGGACGGCGATCTTGTCCATCTTGAGCAGCCGGAGAACGTGGGTCTTGATGAACTTGCCCAGCTTCTCCTCGTCGTCCTTGAACCTCTTGAGCCCCAGGATGACGAACAGCGCTTCCTTGCCTATCATCTTCTTCCCCCTCCACAGCGGCCCCCTGGGCCGGCCGTCGTGGTATTTCCGCCTCAACTCCAGCGCCGCCGTCGTCCCTTCTCCGATCCTTGCCCGCGGCGAATAAAGGAGAGGAAGACGAGTTATCTGCTGCTGCGAGGGGTTCGCAACGAGGATGATTCGAAGCAGTTCCGTATAGGAGGAGGGGAAGGATGCGGGTTTTAGTCGGGACACGGCGGCTCGAATCGCCATCGAACCGGAGAAGCGAGCGGCGGAGGATGCGAGCGAGAAGGGGCGGCGATCACAATAAATAGAGAGAAGTATGGGCTTCTCTAATTGGGCCTAATTCGACTACCAAATACGAGTCTAACGCATTGGTAATTTGGGCCCAAATGTAGCCCATGAAAGGAAAGCTTCATTATCCTACGTAATCTCAAAGTTGTTCAAACGTAATCCCAAAGTTGTTCAAAGGTAATTGGGCCCAAATGTATGCATTTATTCTCCAAGTTGTTCAAAGGTAATCTCAAAGATTTATGGAACTTGATTTAAAGCTCAGATACGAAATGATGTCACAATAACCACAAATAAATTATGCATCTCTCTCTCTCTCTCAATCTCTCAGCAGATCACGTCGACCTCATTCTTTAATGCATCAATACATCAGATACACACATCATTTAATCTGAACCTAACTGGTTTCTTCGATCGGATCTTGATGTGCCATAAAGAGGATGATCTTGACAGATCAAAAGGTATCCAAGCACTGGTTTGCTAGGATAGAAGGGGCTCTTCCTTCTTGCCGTCCCACTTGTTCAGTCTCTTCTTAGCTTCTTCCACCTGCATTAATACAAAGAACATCATAAACCTCTCCAAATTTCAACCAACATCTCTGTCTTCCTATCTATAAATCTTTCTTTGACACATTTGTTTTTGAGTTTGTTCCTTTCTCTTGATGGAATTTCTTTGATACATCAGTGGAGGGCAGAAGAATGGAGCTGCAATTAACTTATCAAAGGGGATTCTAATTTTAAATTACCGTCACATCGTGGTGTCAGATAAAAGAAGATAATGGCACCAAACACCAAAGATTTAAAAGGTGCTTAAAGATGACAGAAAATTCTGACAAAAACAAAGGTTCTTTGCAATAGCTTATACATAGCGTTTGACGGTGGCGGCTATCTTTACATAATAGGAGATACCAGATAGAAAAAACATTGGCCAAACTCATGCAAAAATCACAAGGTAATTTGTGTGTCATTAGTGCTAAAATGACAAAAAAATAAAAGTGGTGTATTAATTAGTGCTTTACTCGGAGCAATACCTTTGAATTCTCCTTGTTCTCTGAGCAACACAAACATATGATTTGTGAAGATACTTTTGATAAGTAGGTTTAGTTCCGATCTTTTTGCAATTGGATAACACTGAACTATGCAAACCAAATTAAGAAGACTCAATGTTATGGAGCCACTGCCTACCATCTTTTCAAGGTGAAGGTTTGATACAATTATTTCCAAGGATCAGAGAAGTAAAAGCATTGGCTATGATCTTTTTACTCTCGATTCAGAAAGTATATGCTTGGAATCAAGCTTGTCGATTATCATGGTAGAGGAGGTCATCAACCAATATCAAAGAAATGATCACGATAACGATCTTGTCGGAAACAAGATTAAATGCCATGAATTGAAGATTACCTCTTTGTTCCAGTCGGTTCGGAAAGTGACCCACATCAGAATAAGGGTCTGCATTATAGTTCCACCAATCATACCCCCCCATATTCCCTGCACACATGCGAGTATTCAGAATTTAGCGATCAAACGAGTTGTATAATTGTTGACCGAATTCCATTAGGGAAGACAAATTTGATGCTTATATATAAACTTTTACCTTCGCTCCGAGGCCAAATTTGAAGCCAAGGAGAGAACCGAATGGGACACCAACTATGTAATAACAGCCAACATTGACATATGCCACAAAAGCTTGCCATCCACAGCCAACAGCAACACCTTCAGTTATGTGCATCACGCTGATTAGACTTTTCTATCAATAGAACTATGAAAATTACAGGTCTTTTTGTCTTTGGAAAATTGCTTGATTTATTGTAATTAGCAAGTGGTTCCAGACTCTACAATGATTTTAAATCCTAATGTAAAAGCAGGAGGATAGGTTCAAGCCGAAGTTGTTTGACCACAAGATGATGAAGTCGTCCATCTATCATATCTATGTTCTTTTTTCTTTCATAAAGGAACAATCACATAAGAGTGTTGACACATTAAGGTTTATTTTCAGAAATGATAAAAAGAAGAAGAGAAGTCTCCAATAGTAAGTAGTCAATTCCATATTCGCAATGTAGATTTCAAAATCAATGTCAACTAGAGAACACAACTAAGGTTGCGTGATCCTAAGCATGTTATATATTTCTTCTACCTCAAGTGCTTCCTGTTCCATAAAGTCGACAGAACTGATTAGTGATGATACACACGCGCGCGCATGCGCACACACACACACACACAGAGGGAGAGTTTCTTACCAGATAGCACAGGCTGGATACCGTTGAGGATAAGGGTGATGGCAAGCAAGGGACAGAGATCAGAGACAGCACGAGCAACAGTCTCACCCTCAGTGAAGGCATAGCTGATGTAGTCCCGAAGGCAAAGGACGATTACTGCTGCTATAACGGATATTATGAAAGACATCATGGTCACGACGATCACCGAAAATGCAGCCGACTTTGGATTGCCAGCACCAAGCTCATTGCTTACACGTACACTGTGTCAATTTGGAAATAAGTTACGATGTCTGAAAGCTTCTTCTTTCTTACTGCCAGTAAATCTCTTGTTGTTCCATATTTTTGTTTATCTCTAAATAACATTGTGAGTGAAAATTCCAGATTAACTTTCATTAGGATAATGATAAACGAGATAAGAAGAAATAAAAGAGCATTTAACAAAGGAAATTACAGATTACAGTCACAATGACGATACAACCTCTCTCATAAAATAGATGCCATCCGGTAGAGAGAGTTGGTTATTTATGCACTGAAGAGCCTTTTTTGCTCTACAAAAATCTCTCTTCCTTATTAATGCTTTAACATTGTACTACTATTGTCATGTAGCTTGAATAACAACCACTATTTTTCCGATTTAAATGATTTTGAAAAAACCATTATGCACATAGTAGCTGTATATGGAACAATGTGGTTACATGCTAATGAACTTACAAAACCAGAAAAGAAATATTACAGCATGCACTAATCTACAATCAAATAGATATATAGTTTCAGCGAGACCAATACTTCATTTCTAGTTTGTTCAAAAGTAATTTACGATTTGCCTTGTGTTTGGTCGCTGTTTACGGAATATAATCATGGTGGTTAGATTACAATTATGAGATTTTGTTCATCCTGATTCTCAAGAGCTAGCTGTGCAACAAATAAAAGTATATAGAGATGAGAAATTGTTTTCAGTTGCAGAATTAGGAAAGCAGAGCATCGACTGACCTCGCAGCTGCATTAAAACCAACCGAGATCATAAATATCCAACCGGAAATTGTCATGCTGCACCAACAAGCAGAGAACAAGTGAGACGAGCTTCAATGAACATATTTTACTCCCGAGAGTGTAATATTTGCAAGGCTAAACTTGGAAGAAGGCATGCCATTCTAAAAGCATTTACTCTGCATGATATCTGTCTGTCACAGGTTAAATTCCTCAAAAAGCCAAGAATGATGGTGTGGTGGGATCAACTGCACCGACACATCATAATTCCCATCAAAATGAAATGATAAATTAATCTGAAAAAGAGCTCATGTGGTGTATACACACACAAATCTCAGTAGACTTTTCCAGTAAGAGCAAACACAAACATGCATACTAGTCTAAATTGATTTATTAGAATGTAGGTGTCCAAATGTAATTATCTACAACAGAGAAAAAGTAGGGAACGGTTGGTTCCCTGTATGGCCATCATCTGCGAGCATATGGAGTAGATCTAATGCATTAAAACAATGAGTCAAGAGCAGTAATAGCGTGATGAAGAGATACAAGAATTGAATGAGAGGAAGAAGCCAAGTGCTCACCACACAGAAAGGGAATCAAGGGACAGCTCAGGGTTCTCCAGCAGACCGGCGATGAGGACCAGGACCTGGAAGTACCAGGTCTCCAAGCACAGCATCACGGCGGAGGCCGAGGAGAGCCGGAAGAACTCGGGCAGCCCTGAGAAGGCCTGCCAGGTGAACCCCATCCACGTGAACCGGCACCGCCGGCTGGTGACGATGTACATGAACTGGGCCGCCACTATGATCCACCACGACAGGCTGAGCACCAGCGACGCCCCAAACAGGCCCAGCCCAATCTTGTACACCGCCACCCAGCTCAGCAGCAGGTGCACCGCCAGCGTGGCCGCAGAGATGTAAGCGCTCGGCGCCACGATGCTCTGCGCCTGCAGGAACTTCTGGATGGGGAAGTTGGCGGCGTAGGCGAAGATCTGCGGGATCAGCCCGTAGACGAAGATCGACGCCGCCTTGGCGATCTCCGGCGACTCCCCCAGCAGCACCAGGATCGGCCGCGAGAAGGCGTAGATCACCGCCAGCGGCACGCCGGTGGCCATCAGCAGCACCGTCGACCGCTGCATATATATTCCCAGCATCTCGTACTTGTGGGCTCCGTACGCCTGCCCGCAGAGCGTCTCCACCGCACTCCCCATTCCCAGCTGCACAAAAGTCCGCATTGACTCACTTCACGACGTCGAACACGAGGCGGAGACCCGCAGCACAAATACGTGTGTCATTATCAGACGATAGATCGCGAGAGAGATTTGTATGGCTGATAGAAAGTCACCGTTGTCGTCATGCGCACAAGGGTTCCGGGTCGGAGAATTCAAGGCAACCACGGAAGGTGAAGGTGAGCGGATTACCATGAGGCCGTAGGCGAAGATTTGGATGCCGGTGTTGCCGAGGGAGGCGGCGGCGAGCTCGAGGTTGCCGAGGTGGCCGGAGAAGATCTGGGTGGACATGGACATGACGTAGTTGATCATGTACACCATCACGGCGGGGGCGGCGAGGAAGACCAGCAGCTTCATCTCGATGAGGGAGGCCAGCCACATGCGGCGAGCCCATGGGATGGACGCGTCGTTCAGCACGATCTCCAGCTGCCCGCTGGCTCCGTGGGCCTCGCCCTCGTCGGCCATGGCCGGAGGCGTCGACGGCGGCAGGGGCTGGTCAACGTCGTCGTCGCCGGTGGGGGACAACAGAGGGGAGGAGAGCGTGGCAGCAGAATCCATCCTATATGACACTGTAGAGAAGAGAGGATGGGATGCCTCGCTCTACCTAATCACCGAAAGTAAATGCGACGGAGCATATGAGAACAGCAAGTACATAGAGAGAGTCGTGTACCACTGCGCGACTCGGAAATTGTTCTGAAATGGCATATTTCTCCCTCGGTATATTTGATCATATCAAATCATAAAAAGACAACTTCAACATAATATGATCACTGACCCCACCTCTGCCACGGAGTGGCTTGGTGAAATGGATCTCAGGGATGCACATGTTTACTGCTGACGTCGGCGAAAGCAGCGGAGTAGTGAGCCCAAGAAGCTGAATCGATACAAGTGCCGCGTCATAGAAATGAATCCTTCTCTCTCTCTCTGTTTCTCTCTCTCTCTCTGTTTTTTAAAGGAGGAGATGCTATTAGAAAAAGATAAAAAGAAGGATGTGTTTGGAAAAATCATCCTATTGTAATCGTTTGGGAAAAATACGAAGTTATACGATAAACAAAAGTTAGTAATTTTTCAAGAAATTGGTCCTTAATTTTAGGTTTAATAGAGGATAAAAAACAGAGTAAATGATTGCAAAAGGTCTCAAAAAGAAAGGTGGGTGCAGCAAAAGGCGACCACATATCATCCCGTGCCACCATTCTTTCTAGATAGAGTTGGGAAAAAGGACAATCGCTGAACGAATTCAATTGTAGCCGTCACTGCTATCATCATCACTGTCGTCTTTAATGATGGCTTTTACTATAATAGAGTAAATCAAGATGTGGAGTCTCTTTTCTCCCTTCCCCTCTCTTCTGCTTAACCAACAATTATCAGCCAAGTCATCTTCAAACATTTCTGCATAAGAGTCATCGAATATTCGGGAGCTGACCAAATCGGATTATTCAGCTTAAACTAGTCGGAACAAGCAAAGGTCATTATGAAGCAGTCGTGTTGCAGCTTTTCTTATTCTTATTCCTCCAGGCAATCTTTCTTCCACTGCAATTGCTGCTTGTTTAAGTACCGATAACATATGTAGGATTTGAAAGTTTAGACACAAAATTAAGTCTTTGTGCGTTTTTTGTTGGCATGTCAATTATGATGTTTTGGCAGCGCAGCTGAGGCGACAGCTGACAGAGAGTAGAAATTGGTTGCTGGCCAAGAAAGCCGATACGAGATAGGAGTAGGCTAAGATTGCGTGTCAGAAGATGAGACCGTGGGCAATGAATTGGGTGGAGGATGAGCCCCGGATGGTGTGTGGAGGGTGAATAATCGAAAGCCGCTCTGCTGTCCTCCTCCGTTACTGTTGTGTGTGAAGGGAGGGGGCGATTACAAGTGTAATCTTTTCTGAAATAATAATATAGATTTGAGTTGGATAGTTGAGACTTTAATTGATCTACATATAGATGTCACTTAATTTATTTAAAATCTTTGCAACTCTACAATTCTATATAATTTTAGTTAAAAAATTTTAAAAATATATTTTTAAATTATTTTTTTATTTTTAAAACTCTATCTAATTTTATTTAAAATATAAAATATTATTTTATGATCTTTTAAAATATATTTTAATTTATTAATATATTTTTTTAAAATATACTTTTACAGATAAATCTCAATTTGATATGCAAGGTCGCACCCATAACTACCACCAAGTACGAGATCACCTATAGAAACATGACCGTGATCAAAGTTTTCTTCTATGTGAATGTTACTATCCAGATTATTATACTGTCGAAAAATCTACCTGAATCAAGTTGTTCTATTCGAAAACTTGTGTGACTATCTAAAATGCCTCTTGACCTAGATCCTGATCCAAACTTACAAAACGGAAGATCATTAAAATTTCTAGCAAGACTTCGTGTAGAAGGCACGATATCTATACGATATTCGAATTCAAAGAATAGACTTATGTAAATAAAAAATATCATCAAATTCCTCGCAGAAATCAATATGCCTTAACAGAATATCTCAAGTTTCAATTTTATAAGTAGTATTTATTTCTTTTCACAGCATCCTCCCATACTTTAACACTTTTAGCTTTATTAAAACAAATAGACTCGATTGGTTCAGAAAAAAAAAAAAATAGTGATATATACTTACATTACTTTATCTTTGGTAATGTGTTATTTTGATAACTATTCTTTTTTATCTTTTTGATGTTGGGATTTTCTCTTTATGAAATCATTACTCTTCCGATCGCTTTAAACGTATATCACTTCTATTGTGATTAATAATTTTAAAATAATAAAAGTATATATAGATAAGGAATGAGATGAGTCAAAATTCATGGAAGCATTAGATGATAAAAAAATCTCAACTATAACTTTTGAACATATATCACTTCTATTGTGATTAATAATTTTAAAATAAATTACCAGTAAAAAATAATGAAAAGAAACCTCTTCGAACACAATATCTCAATATACTATATAACTCTGTGCTTACGAATTCATATATTTTCAATTTTTCTTTCTTTCTTTCATCGTAACTAATAAAAATATATTTTTTAGCTTTAGCAACAAACTTGTTCTTTTTTAGTTTGGTACGTTAACATGTCACGAAGAACCAAATACTTTAAAATATTTAACATTTGGTTATCAAATATGAGCTCATATGGAGACTTCAGATTAATTGGACTAAGAGAAGTTCGATTAATAATATAAGTTGCATATGTCATACATTTGACCTTGGTTAAATTTTTACATTTATAAATCTTTATAAAATATTAAATCTTTCATTCAGTCACATCATTTTGTTGTGATAAATTTACACATGTAAGTTCTCTTTTGATACCATACTATTTACAAAAAGAGAAGAATTTACCAAAAGTGAATTCTCTATTAATATCAACGTATAATCATTTAATTTTTCACATTAATTTGAACTTTTAAAATTAATTTTTTTTTAAATTTTTTCTTTACAAAATAAACTCAACTGAATCTTATAAAATAATAGTAATAAGATATTACTAGTCCAAGATCAAACTAAAAGAAAAAATCAAGATGAAATTTTTTAAATTAAATTCTAAAAAATACTTACTGACTCTAACACTTGAGTTGAGTACTTTGAGGTATTAATTGATCTACATGTACATCATAGATCTATAAGTATTAATTATAAAAATCTCTAATCTCTACAACTCTATATAATCTTATTTGAAATCTTTTTCAATATATTTGAAACTAAAAATTCTTATTCCTAAAACTCTATATAATCTTATTTAAAATATAAAATATTATTTTATAATATTTCAAAATATACTTTTAACTTATTAACAGGATGCCTAAAAGCTCATTATTTCTTGATCCCATGGATACCCAAATTGATGGTATGATACTGCAATTTAATCTTACACGAAATGTGATGGAGAATCGAGTCCGTCAGTTTATGGGATTCGATAAGTTTAAGAAATAATTTATTTATTATTATTTTTGTAGAAATTGACTCAAATTGAAGTAAATTAGGGATGTTGGCCGTCAACATCCCATTGTGCGGGCCCCATCGTGGCCCCCTCAGGCGAGGCGTCGCTCACTGCCGCACAACCCCCCCGGCATGCCTGCTGCCCTCGCGCACCGCCGCACGCAGGTGTTTCATGCCGCAGCCGCCCACGCGGGAAGCGAGCCCTCGTTCCCTCGCTCCTATAAACGGAGCTTTGAGGAGAAGAAGTGAGATAGGGTGAAAGAGTTCCTCGCTTCTATGGACCTTTGGGGAACGGCAGAAACACATGGGAAAAGACGTAGAGAAAGGGTGCGGAAGAAGAGGGCAGCAAAGGGGTGAGGGTGAAGTCGTGAGGGAGAAGAAGAGAGGAGAAGAACACTACTCTACCCAAATCCGACCAAAGCTTCTCGTCCTCGTCTCCGACGTCCGGTCGGATCTCTGTCGCAGGCCGGTCACTGTGCTCATTGCAGCGGCCGCGGAGAACAAGAGAAAGTTGACTGATCAACTATGATCAACCATAGTCAACAGAGGTAAATTTGTAATTTTCTATTACTTCCAGTTTTTACTGTTCGGTCAACCGTAAGCCACTCATCCTTCCCAACAATTTTTATATTTTTTATGAGTAAAATACAGGTTCAGGGTAATTATGTAATATAACGAAATCATCACAAATATGACGTCGTTCATGTTAGGTAGTTTGTTGTAACGATTTCCTGGTGGAAGCAGCTCTCTCTCTCTCTCTCTCTCTCTCTCTCTCTCTCTCTCTCTCTTTTCGAGGAAGGGAAAGGGAAACGCAGAGCGAGGGTTACTCGACGGCCTTCTCTTCCTCCTCTGTGAGTCGAGTTCCTTTTCTTTCTTTGTGAACTCTGCTTCTTGTTCTCCGTTTAAGAATCGTCTGTTTGCTCGCCTATTTTTCTTGTATCCTCGGTTTCTGGGTTTAGTGTCGAAAGTTTTGATGGCATTGCGAGGATGATTGTTGGTTTGGTGCTGATATCTTGCGGATTTCGATGTTCTCGTGGCGATCGATTCGCTCGGGGAGATTGAGCTATTAGGGCAATCAAGCAAGTGAAGCATGGATACTCTGTATGGGCTTTGCTCATGCAAATTATTGGCTATTGGATATCCAGCAGATTCTTGGCGATCAAGAGTGCCAATTATCTTCAAGAAGTTTGCTCACTTCATCCGTCTAACCTCACAAAATACTCCTGCCCTGTAAATGATATCAATGGTTTTACGAGTGGTGTCTATGCTTCATCATCTGCAGCATAAGTGCTGAGATAGATATTTAGCTACACTGTCAAAGGAGGTAGTTGGAAAGGACTGTTCATGCTTTTCAACGTTATACTCTACTTCTTCAAAGTCCTTGATTAATTAAGTGATTCACAATCAATTTCCTTTTCTTTTTTATATTTGCTTCTTAATGCATATGCACAGCCTGCTAGCTTATCTCAGATTTCTACAAATTCACCTATTTGTTCTAAAAACCCCAAACATATATTTTTTTCTTGCTAGAATTACATGTCGAGAATTTGTGTCAGCATACCTACTAACATTTTCTTGGCAACCTTAATCTGCATTCTGACCTATGATTCACATTTGATGAGAAACTTTCACTTGCAGAGTTTTGTATTGAATCTTCGGAGTGCTTTAACTTTAAGCAATGACCTAGATTTTATGTGAATTATATTTGATCTTCTATTAACTCCTAAGTTGTTAGTGATTGCTCCGTTTGTTTCCTCTTCTGCACCTCTACTTGCAGTTTGTCCACTAGGTTTTCCAGATACCATGGGTAATACGAAAAGTTTTTGATAGTGGGATCACTAATAATACTTCCTGATATCATGCTATGGACGATTATGTATCTGATTTGCAAAAGGAAAATTTCATGATTCATTTGCAATCTTTGGTTTGTGCCTTGCTGTTTGGTCTGAAATTGCAATTTTTCGCACAAATGTTTATAGTTGGAATTCAAGGTAAATTTAGTAGCTTTGTCAGACCAAACTTTCTTGAAATGATTCACCTTCCTCACAAGTTAATGATCCCTATTTATGTTGGCCAAAGCAGTAAAACAGTTATGCACTATCTAGCAATATTCAATAAAGATTTGTCAGGTGTAGTCTTTGTGTCTTATGTATCATAGGCAACCATTATGTAACACAATCGTCCAAGATTGATGCCTATGTTACATCTGAACTTGGGAAGATATTCTGGTCACTCATAACATTTTGAAAGTGGAGCATCACTGAGCAATTCAAGAATTACACTGCAATTCACGAAGCTGTAAATTAACATTAATCACTAGTCTATGCAACTGATGCTGTGATTTGTCTTTTTAAATGATAGCTGATTCTATTAATTCATTGAATTGGTTTGATAATTAGACAATGACTTTAGGTATTCCCTGGTGGACCCAAATTATTCATTTGTTTAGGCAGGTTGATGGCCTAATACCTCGTAAGGTATATGTTTCACAACTGACACTACAATTTGCAGTTGGACAGGTCCTGTTTGTCCAGCTTCTGATTCAAATTGTCTTATAATATTTACATGTAATAAAACCATTTAATACTTCTTTCAATGTGGTAAAAATTTTATCATTCTGGCTAATCAAATATTAATCATTTATGTGTTCATTATATATTACTCCTTTTCAGGTGTAATTGGAGCAGTTATCAAGCTTAGAGTGGTCATTTATTTATCACTGTTGTGATACTAGTATGATCTGCTTGTGCTTACAGTACCATAATATACAAAGAGATGCTGCCATGAGGCATGTTCGTGCTGGTCGTCACATTGCCAAAGGTGAGTGTTTAATGGTGACAATTTTCCAGCAGATTCAATGACATTTTGCATGTATTATATTTCTTATGACCAGATTTTTGGTTCCATCATTCTTGTAATCTATTTAGTAAACCCTTTTTGAGTTAACAAGAAAGTTTGAGAGAATAGGAGTGCCCTTCTAATTAGTAACCATAAAAAAAACACCAATTCGATAATATTATAATTCAACAATAATTCATTGAGAAAACATTCAAGTCATTCACATCCATAATTCCACATTTCATAAAATCAGTGTAGTTTAAATTCATATACCACATCACTCAATGAATCAAAAAATCTGAAATCAACTCATAAAGACAATAACCACCTCATAAATCCACAAGTGTGAGATTCTATATAATCATAAAATCAATATTTACCACATATTCATATCATTACACAAATTAAACTTAACACTCCAATATCCTAAACAAGAGAGGTTCTTTAAACTTTTAGAAAACTCATAAGTTCAAATTTATTATCAAACATTTTATTAAACATCAAGTGTACTTATACAACAAAAATATATTATCCACTAGAAGTTTGCCCAAACTCTTCTAGCTTTCCACTATCGCAGCTCAATTTAAACATTTTAGCAAGTGATAAGCTATCCTGAAAAATTTATATAGCAACGGAGTGGGCATATATAGCTCAGCAAGCGACTAACATATCCATGATGAAAGAGGACAGTTTCAAACAAATAAGGTACCAAATACAAGGCAGTGATACAAGAGTTCATAGATAGTCACTCAACGAATGTAGAATTACAATATCATTTCATTCGAAGTATGTTTTGTTCATAACAAGGGAGTAAGATTAGTTGGAGAATATCATTGACATAAGGAGCATTTCGAATATCAATAACATATGAAATGTTACAAAGCATATCAATGACACATGAAGCATTTCGAAGCATTTCAAGGGCACATGAAATGTTTTGGAGCATATCAACTGACATATGAAACATTTCAGAGTATATCAAGGGCGTATGAAATGTTTCAGAGCATATCAATGACATGAAACATTTCGAAGCATATCAAGGGCGTATGACATGTTTTAGAGTATATCAACAACATATGAAATATTTCAGAGCATATCAGAAATGTTTCAGAGTATATCAATAGCATATGAAACATTTTGAATCAGATCAATGGCATATTCGAAACATATCAATGGCATATTCGAAACATATCAATGGCATAGGAAGCATTTCGGAGTATATCAATGGGATAGGAAGTATTTCGAAGCATATCAATGGTGTATAAAATGTTTTGAAGCATATAAACGACATATAAAACATTTCGGAGCATATTAAGGGCGTATGAATTGTTTCGGAGCATATCAACGACATATGAAATATTTCAGAGCATATCAATGGTGTATGAAATGTTTCGAAGTATATCAATAGCATATGAAACATTTCGAAGCATATCAATGACATACGAGGCATTTTGGAACATATCAAAGAATAAATATGAAACAGAAGCTCAAACGTCAACGTAGCATATATTTCATTCTCTCCTTTAATGCATTTGATTTGGCTAATATAAGAATTACAAGATGACATGCATGCATGAAAGAGGCTTATGTGTCATCCATAGAATAAACTTAGGTAGCACCAACCTTAGGTTAGCTAGTGACACATGTCCATCATTTTTTTTAACATAATATGAATCTTTCATAAATCATATTATATTTCTAATATTTATATTTAGATCTCTACATTACAAAAAAGCTTTTATAAAATTTAAAAAATATGAGGAATGTTACATAACTATTACTTGGTGATATCGGGGAGGGTAAAATGCATAATGGATTTCGAAAGGAAACCGATGCAATAGTTTCTCAAATAGAAAATGTCATAGTAAACAAAGAACGAACTCTTGAAGAAAAGTCGCAGTACAATTGTATTTGCTGGAATGAGTGTTTTGAATAGAAAAGGCACGAACTCACAATAAAACTTAAAGAAGATCGAAAAATAGTTCACCACCAAGTTAAAATCACAAAGGGATACAGAAATTCATCACCCCAAGGATTATAAACGAGGATACAGAACATAAATCAAAAGACTCACCACTCAAGGACGCATCCAAGAGATACAAAGTTTAAGGGAGTTCTCCAAGAGAGCTTCTGCCAAGATATTATCAGTTTTCTAAAGTTCTTTATAAGTCCTAAATACCAAAATAAATACTAGTGCATGAAACAACCCTTCATGCATAAGAAATTTCAAAATTAAGTGTTTATAGCTACTAACCAACTCCTTTAATGTATTCTTTGATCATGAAGACATGTTTATAACTACTACCCAACTCTTTTAATGTATTCCTTTGTCACGAAGAAAAGTACCTTGAAACAGTTTTAACTTGTAGGGAATATACTGATAAGCTGTCATATTTGAATGAGTTGAGTTACTGTCATATTTGAATGAGTTGAGTTAAAGAAGACATCATTATTGGCCGAAAAAAATATCATATTATAGTAAATTAGACACTTCCGTGTCACTTGGTCTAGGTGAGTGATTGCTTTTTTTTTTTTTTGTTATAATTGCTCTTCAATGCCATGATCATGTGACGTTATTAGAATAAACATATCATCATATTATGAGTTGTTGAAGACATGCTTTTGTTACTTTGTTGAGGTTCAAAGACAAGTCTCCTGCTTGCTATTAAAGTTCATCTTATGTGGAGTTATATTATTTCATGGATGGCTCACCCTCCTAGGCACAATTATTTCACTAACTCCAATGCGCTGATCACCCAACAACGATGGGTACCAATGGGAAGTACTGCAATGGGTACCAATTATTCACTTATACATTCCCCTTCCAAGTCCTCTCTTAGAACATGTCATGAGAAAAATTTGGAGCCTTTGTCATGCACCATAGTCCCACTTCGAATCATTTGTCCCACATGCCAGCACCAATATACATTCATGAGTATATGACAATACTTCAGTCACATTCATCTGTACACACTAATGCCCCAGTCAAAGCCCTAAGGAGCTGGGCTTTGGGTGAGTTTGAATAATTGTGTCCAGAAGCAGGTCAGATTCTGATTTCAGAAATCAGAATCAGAATAATTGTGTCCAAAGCCCTGCTTCCACTGCATCGTCCTGCTTGGCTCCAACCCTGACGGCCAGCTTCTGTGACGTGGGGCCCGCTCAGGATGGCAGTTCCTAGACTGGGCCCCCCGTGCGGGCTTCCAGTGGTGTTGGGCAATGTGACCCACAGAGGATCGCCTCAAGTATATTGGCAGGAAGAGGCAATCTGGGGGACCAGCAGCTGCTGAGAGTTCACTGGTGGAGTGCTTCAGTCCATGATGGTCATCAGAATAATTGTGTCCAAAGCCCTGCTTCCACTGCATCGTCCTGCTTGGCTCCAACCCTGACGGCCAGCTTCTGTGACGTGGGGCCCGCTCAGGATGGCAGTTCCTAGACTGGGCCCCCCGTGCGGGCTTCCAGTGGTGTTGGGCAATGTGACCCACAGAGGATCGCCTCAAGTATATTGGCAGGAAGAGGCAATCTGGGGGACCAGCAGCTGCTGAGAGTTCACTGGTGGAGTGCTTCAGTCCATGATGGTCACTGTCACCAAAAAGAGGCTGTTATACTAGCTCGCATCAAGGTACCAACTAAACACTGTTCCTCCATCCAATGCATGGTGAAAAAACATATGCCATACATGTAGATTCTGCAGGTTCTACAGATATATATTATGATGCAACCGCTGCTCATATTTACTTATTCTCCAAGCTTTCGTGTTCTTGCAGTTGTTTCATTGTTCATCTAGCGAAACTGATGGTAGTTAGACTCCTATATATACTATATACCAATTTAATTTCTTAATAAAGTTTGTCTCCCTAGTTGCATATGGTAGGATCCGTAAAACCATGACTTGGTCTTTCATGGTTTACATGTCATCTCCATTTTGCCATTTAGCTGATCTGTTTTGCGCATGGCAATACTCTTCACTCGATTGGAGAGAGAGGGTTGGGGTAACTCGATCTGCTACAATCTCAGATCGAGAGCTAGATCTGCGCTTGGGTGCAGTGGAACATTGGGTGGAGAAAGAGGACAGGCTACTGTGATGAGATGGGACGGGTTATTGAGCCGTGTGGCAGTCGAGGCCTTTAGTTTAGTTCACAGAGGACAAAGCTAGGTGGGCCTTGGGGTCTTGGTCTTCCTCCCTCCCCTCCCTCTCCACCGCCCAATCTGCCCCACTTGACCCAAAATCCTCTTGTTCCGATTGCCATGTTAACACACCTACTAATCTCAGAGATTACCCAATCACTAATTACCAACAGGATCCGTTAGTTCACAATGGTGCAATAGAATGCCATCAGGTCTCATTATCCATCAATTTGCCTCGTGTCATCCCTGCTAACTCAATTAACTGGGTCGTGTCACTTTGTCGTGATTGGTCATCCATGGGTAATGTGGAACTTGTCCAGACATTGTGACCATCATTATCTATTTGTGTCGTGGCTTATTTTGTCCCTTCCTATTCTTTTCAATTGCATCACTGTTGATCAGACTCTGAATGGTGATCACACATGGTGGTGCAAACAACTCGGATCAATAACGATTCTTTTGTGTGTGTGTGTGTGTACGTGTGCAGGTGGGCTATCTCTTGTTATGATGCAATATACTATAAAATTGACTAGTGATTATGAGAGATGATAAGTGAATGATATGGTGATTTAGTTTAAACATTAGCTTAAAAACCTTTGTAGGCATTGTAAATGAAAGATAAGCGTCGGCCCGACCACTAGTTGGTCCACCCGCCCAAGTACCCACGTGGATGTAGGCGCACCAGTTTGGAAGTTATCATAGGATGGAATGATGCAATATACTATAAAATTGACTAGTGATTATGAGAGATGATAGGTGAATGATATGGTGATTTAGTTTAAACATTAGCTTAAGAACCTTTGTAGGCATTGTAAATGATGGATAAGCGTCGGCCCGACCACTAGTTGGTCCACCCCACCAAGTACCCACGTGGATGTAGGCGCACCAGTTTGGACGTTATCGTAGGATGGAATGATGCGGGTCCCGGCGCCGAGTAGGAACCACCAAACAGCCGGCGAAATGAAACCAACCTCAAATGAAACGAGCGCGAAACCGATGGCTTGCGCTATATATAACGACGCCACCTTCTCTCGCGACCATGTGGCGGTACCTCACCGTCCGTCGGGCCTGTCTGCGCTCGCCACGTGCGCTTCGTCGAGGCGGGTGGACGGGCGAGGCCGTTATGACCAAGGAGAGGAGGCATGGGGCGGAGCGGCTCTTTGCGGCGCCTGCCCATTTCTGCGGCGGAGGCGGGAGCGGCCACCCGGGTGGCGGCGCCTCCGACCTCCCCGACATCGCGGAGGATGATGTTTGGCCCGCCTTCCACGCCGCCGCCGACGAAGACGAGCGTGATCCTGGCCGGCGGAGGGGCCGATCCCGTCGATTGGACGACCGGCAAGTCAGCGGCCTCTCGCTCGCCTTGGAGGACGCATGCTGGGGGCCGGCGGCTTCCCAGCTGGTGTCGCGGGGGCGGCACCGGGTGTCGTCGTTGTCGTCGGCGCCCGTGGATGTGCCGGCCTGGTCGCGGTCGCTCCGGTCCGATTGGGAAGGGCCTTTGCCGGATCGGGAGGAGGCAGAGGAAGCGGACGGGGAGTGGCTTCCGCCGCATGAGTACCTAGCGCGGGCGCAGGGGAAGAGCATGGCCACTTCGGTGTTGGAGGGTGTGGGGAGGACACTGAAAGGCCGGGACATGAGCCGGGTCCGCGACACAGTCTGGAGCCAGACCGGCTTCTTCGGTTGAGATTGAACCGACCCGAACCGGGCCAAATGCTGTAGCACTCTTTTTTCTACTTTTATCCCTCTTTCTAAAAAAAAAGAACAAAAGAAAAGGAGAATTCTTTACGTGGTTAGTGAAGAAGTCCTTTGGCCGTGTGGAGTTTGGAGGACAAATTGTTTGCTTTCAATGTTGAGCCAAATGTCGAAGAAAAAATAATATTAATCTCAATTTGATAGTGCTTGGATCAAATAAGGATGATTTATATACACATTTAACGAGATTAGGAAGATGGGATGATGGGTGAGTGCCCATGCATGAGACACTCATGGTTCCATAATAAATAAGTTTGATAGGAAAAGAACCAATATTATGATCATCTTTTTTTAAGGAAGAGACATTTTATTTGTTTGACCGATGGATGTATACATTCTTCTTCTTTTAGCGCTCGGTATAAGTTGATAGGCTAAGATTGATTAAAATTGCTATTTGGTTGCATTTGATAGTAACTCAAAAAAGACCTCTACATTGCAAGTAAGAAAAATGACCATCGAACTTGCTTTATCTCTTTTTTTTCTTTTCTTCTCAGTTAAGAATTTAAGAGGAGGCACCACTTATATTACTTTCAAGAGGCTTTATAGGGACTACAAATCCTTAGATTTATAGAATTGATGGCATCTAAAGACCTAATATGATTAGAACTTATCTTTAGTTCCTTGTAATCGTAGGAGTTTTCTATTGGAGGTTGTCCTAATTGGTTAGGGATTATCATGATCCTAGTCCTACTAGGATTGAGATTGAATTGATATGAAAATGTTTTAGATAGGGCTTGCCTCCTTTTATATAGATGAGATAGGGATAGAGTCATAATTAGGTTACGATTTAAAAGAGTCTTAATACTTTTAAGATTTAGAGCTAATTTAAATATGATTTTTGTGCTCGAAATTAGACTTGATTTTTGTTTGATTTGATTGAAATTGAATTGAAGTTTAGGTGGAACTCTTTATTACTAAATGCGAGTGTGATTGAGAGAAGGCAGGGATACTGCTGTTTAAAGGAATTTATCTTTCTTCCTCCTCCCTGAGCTCATTGTCCATGCACCTGATGTTGGATCCCTTCTTTGTGGCTGCGGTAGATACGGGTAGGACTCTTCCACCTCTTCTGCCACTCATCTTCTTTCATTCGTTTCGGATGTATCAAAGCTTTGTGGGTTTGTAGTGGAAGGCATAATCATGAGTGACAAACGATGCTGAAGTCAACTCTGTGGTGCACGGAATGTGCACGATCCCAAAAATATTAGTTTTCTACTGTGATATCCCCGGGGAATTATTTTCTTGTGATGGTGAGAGAGGTTCACCAAGCGAATGCCTCTGCCCCATTGCATACACTGAAGCTTCTTTCGGTGCTTAGTGATGCCAAAATCCACTGAATCTATTGTCTAAAAGTGTAGCTTTCTTGGATTACTACCTGGCAAAGGACAGATCGATGCACATAGTTATTGAGCTCTTCGTCCTTGACTAGTGGTTCCTGGTGGCTCATATCTGTAATACATGAAGAGCTTCATGTTCATGCAGTAGACACAGTTTGATTAGGGCTGCTAGAAGTTGCAAGCCTCAAAATTATTTGTAGTTATCAGTAATAAAGAAAGAAAAAGTATGGGGATACAGCTTTAGATTCCTCCATTGTAAATTAAGGGAAGGTCCATCTCATCAAGGGAACAAGATGTACATAGATAGATACAAAAGTAGCTGCTTGCCAGGTCCAGAAACATTTAGCAAAGTAGAAGAATACTAACTGGGTTCTTCCTCTATGACCCAAAGGTTGCAGCAGAAGTGAATTCATACAAGAACAGCCAAGTCTGCCGCTTACCCTTCAACTAACTCTGTGCAGGTATTTACGTCGGAGGCATCCAAAAATAATTGTGGGCTCGCTACCAACGTAGAAGGATACCATTTGAAGCATGCGTACCTGTGAAGTTTACTGCCGCCTTCTCCAAGAACCATTCTTGGTACTTGCATCTGCCCGCAGCTGCCGAGTCTCCTTCCACCGTTGCAAACGGCATTGAAGGCGCCGCTTGATATGGCAACATCTGCCTCAAAAAATGTCTTATCTCGCACACCAATTCAGATTCGGTGCCAGCCCACCGTTTTGGCCTCCTGGTCTTTTAAGTTTTCTAATGCTCATCTACTCTCCTGATAGATAGACTGCGAGAAGAAACCACGCCAGTATTTGGTATAGGATGTACATGTCGCCTCTCGCACATGCAGTATCTGTCAGATATTAAATGCCTCATCTCCTCCCATGGATCCATTTTGGCCTTGTTTGCTTTCTTCGTCTCTATAAATTCTTCCCCTGTGAATGCTTCGTCTAATCACAGTCTTGAAGGTCTAAAACCACACACAATGGAGGGTTTATGGTGGAAGCACTCCGGTTTTGAACACTGGCTTCTCTGCGTGAAAATTGTGAGGAAAGTAGCCTTCGCTGTCCTTACTTGCACCTTTGCTTTGTGTAAGACCTCATTATCTGTATCTTACTCTCTTTTTCCTCAGTTAAACAATATTAGTCATGTCTATTTGCAGATGTAAATGAAAGAATAGTTCTTGAAAAATTTCTGTAAAAACAAAAGAAGAGAATAAAGGAGACTAATCAGAGCTCAAAATAAATAGTGTAGGAAAAAAAGCTTGAGTTCATGCAAACAGCTCCTTCATCCTAGAATTGTTGTTTTTTCGTTTTTCTTCCGTTCATCGACAGCTTGCTAGTTGCATGCAGGTGGATCCTTGGTTGGGTTGATATCAGGTGCAGTCAAGGGCCAAACTACAGAGACTGGCCTGTTCCGAGGTGCTGGGATTGGAGCAATTTCCGGCGCAATCGTCTCAGTGGACGTCTTGGAATCCTGCTTCCAGGGAGAGATTTTATCCAAGGTCAGATCTAAAAACTTTCTAGCTTGCTCCGACAGATCTTTCCCCCCTTTTCCCTTCTTTTTGTATAGGCAACTGGATTACTTGTTAGAGATAAATGAAAATACAATAATTAGAGATTTCCTCATCGAGTATATCATGGTGTTTCCAAGAGTACAGCACCCTTGATATTGCTATATATCCAATAGCCTAGCTCTTTTTCCTTTCAAGAACAACATAACATGATCCAGATCTTGATAATACAGTCTTCTGATAAAAGAAGGGGAGGTTTCTACCGAGAGAATTCGGCAAATCCTTGAGCACCATTTCCACAAAGTCTCAAATGTAGAACCGTTTCAAGTTTCAACATACACACTTTCCAAGAAAACTCTTCATTTTCCTTTGTTCCTCGACAAGATTTATTTGTTCCCACCCCTTCGGCACCAGCTGATTTTGAGTAGATATGCAGTACTATGTTTCCTTAATACAACAGAGAAGAAAATTAGCTGGTGAGGCACATGTCAGGATCAAAAAATGACTAAAATAAAACCCTGAAGTACCAGCTGCAGTGACTCACAAAGTGTTTACTGGATTGAAAATTTTGATTCTACATCTCCATCTACCTTCTCACAGGAAGTATATGATAGAAACTGATGTTTGTACTTGGCATAGTGGTTTCATTCTCTTTTGGAAAGGAAAATTAAAGTAGAAATTCGTTGAAAATATCCCAAAAGCAATGGCATGTTTTCTTGAAAGAGGAGTGGCCAAGTCATGGCTGAGTCTGAAAACACTATAGTTGGATCAAGAATTTTGAGGGACTGATGTCATGTCACCGAAAATTTTGGGTGGACATGTCACGTAGCAGATGCAGTTCTCGTCTAAATCCATCACTGATTGTGATAGACGGGCAAATTATATCAACAATCAACTATCCTAATCCCTGTCGTATTTCAATTAGCAATAAATGGATAATGAAGCCATCCAGGTAATTAATGAGGCTGCTTATGTTTATTGCCTAGATGTGATGTTGTTGAGCTTTTCTTGGGTCAATGGGTGTTATGTAATGAACCACAAAGTTCTAGTAAATGGCAATTGGATCTCATGAATTTTGTTTAATGGTGAATAGGATTGATCTCAATCTTATCAGTGTCTTGATTTAGAAAATCTAAGTGGAAAAACAAACATACATATATATATATATATATATATATATATATATATATGTATATACATAAATATGTATATACATATGTATACATATGTATGTATACATATATCTATACACACACACACACACACACACATATATATATATATATAACATTGGAGACCACATTGAAAAAAAGAAGAATATATATTTTGATCTCAAATCGTAGTTCTCATTAATCGAAATTTAATAGAGAGATGGAACAATTTGGGCAGAATATCAAATGGGGATCCACTCTCTGGAGTCTTGGGAGCAATAGACTGCAATTAGGAAATGGAAATCCCAATGGTCTTAAAGATTTTTCTTGTGTGTTTTTTATCTTATTTTTTTAAAATGCTTTTATTTATAGATATTGCTCTAAATTTCTAGTAGTAGAGTGATTCACTTGATGGCATCATCGGAGATGTGTCTCTAAGCTAACATTCCTACCTAACAAGAGAGTGATAAAATGAGATACCTAAAGATGAATGGTTTCAATCAATATAGACTAATTTATTTTTCCTCGCAAAAAATAATTGCAGCTAGACATCTTTGACAGCCTTCTTGATGGAAAGATATTTCGAGAATGGGTCAGCCCAGCATTGCTCAAAGCATACCAATGGCAAGTAAGTACTTGATACTCCTTTCCTCAAAAAAGACTAATTGAAAGTATTATCTTAACCTTTTTATTCTTTTGAGAAAAATAGGAATTCTTAGTTTTATAGTTTAACACAAGCAACAGAAACATTATTGGAGCGACTAATAGCAGATCCTTAATCTAAGATCAATGCAACCGAACCCAGCTACAGAGACAGTTCAGATATCTTTGATGTAAACAAGGACAAGGGTCTATTACCAAATGTTATCAGAAAGTTGCCCATGTTTGAGATCAGTCCTAAGGAGACAATTGATTCTTGTGGGAAGACAATATGCTGTGCCGTCTGCCTGCAGGTATGTTTGTGAAGTACACTATCAACACATTCATTCACCGAAACACCTTCATATTGATTGCAATGTGCCATGGCTATAAATTTTCAAGAAATCTGCACCCCCTATATGACTTCTGTGAATGTTTCAGTGTAAACTACTACTTGAAACAAAGAAGTTGAGGAGGTCCCCAGCTAATCTGATTCCAGGTTCTTTCATCAAGATTAATTTCCATGTTACAAATATTTTAATAAGGAATCTGCATTTAACTCTATGAATGTTTGAAAATTTTCCTACTTGAAGAAAATAAGTCGAAGGTAAAGATGAGGAGTAGACACACATTTGATGAGGACATATCTGGATCTAAAAACTGACATATGTTCCCTCTCTTGTCTTGCATCTTGCTGTTGGAAATGCATGTATCTACCATTATTTTCTGCTACTAAGTAGAACCTACTTGCTGGCATGAGTGAATTGTCCAAAGGCATTGCCATAGACAATTAACAACCACACATTTCACCAAAGGAACCATTTTTTCCTTCTGAACTTCTCTGATATGTTTCATTTAGATTCTTAATTGTTAAATGTTTTTAGAATATTTTGGTGGAAATTCCTAATGTCATTTACATCTCCATTTCTTCTTGCCATTCATTTTATAAAGTTCTGCCTTACCTACATTTTTCAAAGTCTAATACAAAGAATATTCACAGGATTTCATCAACGGTGAAGACGCAAGAAGATTGCCGATTTGTACACACCTTTTTCATGTGGTCTGCATTGATTTGTGGCTTGTAAAACATGGTTCCTGCCCTACTTGCAGGCAAGAGGTTTCAGGCTGGAGTTAGTATCTGGCAATCTGAAATTCTCTGAGTTAAAAGATTGCATAATCCTGAGAAATAATGTTGGATGCACATTCAATGTGAACAAAGCTAATATAGTTTCATCTTGCAGAGTTAACAGAGAAAAGCAACTAGAAACCCCTGGCAAAAATGCACAAAAATCTTTATAGTTGGAATGACAAGCTGCTGGTTTTGGTTGGCAATTCTTTGTCGAATTTAACCAATCAAAAAAATTTTTTGTTGCTAATTTTCCATTTCATCTGATGTTATCTTTTAACCAGCTTTGCTATATGCTACAATCTCCCTAACAATTATTTCTGTGCAATTCTTTGAATGTGATGAATGATTTGGTCTTGGATACTTCACATGCAAATCTCCACATTAGCATAGGTTAAAGTTTCTTCCACTTCTTCCGAATGTTTGTTGCAGTTTATGTATGCCCTTGAGAATCTCGAAGCACATAAAGAAACATCACTGCTCATGCTTAAGTTGAGATCCACAAAACCACTTAAGAACTGCTGAGAGCATGGATTCAGCCAGTATCAGTAGTTCACTAACTGCACTGACTCCTCTTCCTCTTCACGACAGGTGAAGAAATTCTCAGGCAGCTAACAATGATCGGAAAGAGAAGGAATATAGGAAAAAGGATTGTGTATTACTTGATCTTGGAACAGGAAAGAGCTTCTTACAACGATCAGCACCGACATCACAAGCTCTTTAAACTGATGTCTTAATCTATATGGAAGCTCGAACGCTTCTGATCTCTGTTTCTTAGAAATCCAACACTAAGCAGCAAAAATCTTGCCAGGATTGTTACCAGATTCCACATACTTCGATGGCTGGAAAGCATGGCACTCCCTACAAGCTGATACGAGGAAGCCGAAGACCCTCACTTGCTGCCGCTTCTCTGTCGTCTTCTTCCTCGCTCTTCCATTCCTCCCTTGCCGCCAACGATTCACGCCTGCGCTCCCTTCAGAGCTCGCACTCTTCCTGCCTGTCTCGTTCAGCAGAAACGACACCCGCTTTGGCGTCACTGCAGCGTTCTTCGCGTCGCCATCCTTTATCAGACAGCTTCTCCCACTTGCGCTCGCGCTACTGCTTCTTCGTCCGTCACCGTTGGATGACGGCAGCTGCGACCTCCTGGCCTCAGCCGCCACGTACAAGTGCGGCACGAGCTGCCCATTAGAGAACAAGAGGTCGGCTGGCGATGGCGGAGGAGCGCTGCCATGGCTGAACGCAAAGCTTGGATCAGCTGGAGCGCGTTTCCCGGAAGCGGAGTCATCGTCGAGCTTGCTTGCATGAGATTGAGGCGCCATGGTCGAAAAGGAGAGCGCGTCGTCATAGGAATCCATGGGCTTGTGCTCACACAAGCGCGCAGGGTTTTTTGGCTGAGTGATATATACATATATGCGGAGGAGAAGCTCATCGTGAGTTGGAGGTTAGCGGTGAGAGATTGATGAGACCGAGGTTTGACGAAGCGAACGATGTCGGACTCGTTTTCTGCTGCAGGTCACCTTCACGAGATGTTGCTGTCTCAGGCCGGTCATTTCTGGACACGATGATGGAACCACAATTGCCGTCTCTTCTCCAGTCTCCCAGTCCAAATTTCTCTCCTCCATCCCATACCTAACCAAGCCTCGATCATCATGTCATCGTGTTGCCCTCCGCATGAGAACAAAACATGGGCAGCTCCTTCCATGTGGTTCTTTCCTACGGTGAAGAGAGAGAGAGAGAGAGAGTGGAGTCACCGCGCTGGTCCCATCTCACGTGCTGCTTCCTCTCACCTCCTGTGCGCGTGCTTCTTTTCTTTTGATCTCCTTGAGAATTATTGAGACCGGCAAAATCTCATACGAAACAAAGAAGAAACCATCAACAATTGTCTGTGACAATTATTGTTGTAGAAGAAGAACAAAAATCGTACCAAACTTTGTCACCATTCGTGGAAACAAAATTAAAATTTATCTCGTACGATTGTATGTTCGTTTCTCTGTAATAAGCTGCACAACTTATTATTATTATTATTATTATTATTATTATTATATATATTATCGTAGAACCATTTTTTGGGGAAAAAAATTGGATTACAAGTGTTAAAATTTCCATTGTAGCATTTATAACGATTCGAGTCATCTCGTTGGCAGGCAGTTAGTTATTGGTACCTACGGTTGGATCGACTGCCATATCTTTCTTCCTTCCACATTTATGAGAAACAACAGCATGGGATGTATGTGACCTTAGTTTCAAGTCACTCTTGTGATGTGGTTTTCTCTTCCATCCTCTCTCTAATTCATCTATATTTATTTATTTTATATTCAATAGTTGTTGTCACGATGGCTTTCATCTCTGTCACGCCCACAATTCTTTATTTACTGCCACCGTTGACGACCCCCTTCTTCCCATCTCCGCCTACACCCTCAAGCCACGAGTCATCCGTAACCTCGCCTCCTCGTTCGGCTGGCAACCTCGCAAAGGTCGGATTTGTTGACGGGTGCGCAATCTCAAACCTCCTCTCCTCTCATCTGTCCTCCTCCTCCTTGTGCTTTATCGTCTGGTGTTCTTCAATCCGGCGCTTCTTGATTTGGGGAGTTCCCTTCCTTCTCCCCTTCTTGGATTGCTGTAGCTGGCTCTGATCCCGGCTTCTCTTGCGCGTGGATAACTCCTTTGCGCTCTTGGATCTTGAACTGGTCAGAGCCCGCTCTGTCAAGGCAGGGATTTCTTTTTCTTGGACGCGGTTTGCTCTTGGACTAATTGAGCCGGTCCTTGTCGTGGCTTTTCCTTGAAACCTAGATATTTCCTTTTGGTTCTTGAGTTCGCCGCAGGTGGTTTCAGGGAGGACAGTCTGTAACCAGTCCTGGTTTCTTGTTTTCTTGGGCAGGGAGGGGGTTGTTCTTGAGATCTTCTTGGCGATAGATGGGCAAGTGCTTCAGCAAGAACGCCCACCCTGCGGGCGGTGGAAGAACCAATGGCTACTCCAACCGAAAGGAACTCCAACCGCCCTATCAGCCGCAGCAGCAAATTCCACAAGGACGAGAGCTGCAAGAGCAGCAGCCGGCCAAGCCTTCGCAACCGCCTCCTCAAACCCACCATAGCCACCACCATCAGCAACAGCACCAACCACGGCCGCCGCCAGCGGCGGCAGCGGTGACCCACCACCCTCCCCCTGCGGTCACCAAGGCTCCCCTGATTGTCCACGAGACCATCCTTGGTAAGCCCTTCGAGGATGTCAGGTCCTTGTACACTTTCGGGAAGGAGCTGGGCCGTGGCCAATTTGGCGTGACCTATCTCTGCACCGAGAATGCAACTGGCCTCCGTTACGCCTGCAAGTCCATCTCTAAAAGGAAGCTGTCCAATAAGAGCGACCGGGAGGACATCAAGAGGGAGATCCAGATCATGCAGCACCTTACAGGGCAGGCAAATATTGTCGAATTCAAGGGGGCCTATGAGGATAAAGATTCGGTGAACCTTGTCATGGAGTTGTGTGCCGGAGGGGAGCTGTTTGACCGGATTATCGCCAAGGGGAATTACTCGGAGTGGGCGGCAGCGACCATCTGCCGGGCAGTTGTTAATGTTGTGAACATCTGCCATTTCATGGGGGTGATGCATAGGGACCTTAAACCGGAAAACTTCTTGTTGGCGACAAAGGATGAAAATGCTATGCTAAAGGCTACTGATTTTGGGCTTTCGGTCTTCATCGAGGAAGGTGAGCTTCTTTTTTTCATTTTCTTGCATAAATAGCAGAATCACATGAGAAAATTGTTGTTGCTCATGGAATTGCTTTTATTCTTGTTTTACATCTTTAAGACAGATCCTTCTTTCAGGATATATGAAGTTTAATCATCACTTGAGCTTATTGGATTTTGCTTGTATATCCTTGAAATTGATTATGTGAAAACTAATGAAAGACTAATAGTTGCCATGTACAAAACTAGTTCATAGGAATTTCTTTTGTTTTGTATTAAACAGTAGAAATATTCACTAATTTTTATATTGTCCACAATTATGGTTCCACTGATGATTTAAAGTCATCTCGTGGCTTAAGTGATTTTGCAGAAGCCATAAAGCTTGGTGTCTACAAGTAGTCTTCTTCATCTTTTTGGTATTTGTTTTGCCAAATGCTTTTATTTCTTAATAATCAAGAGAAGAAACTACTTCAATGACATTACTGTTAGGATTTCCAAGATGGTGTTTGTAGTTAAATGGATTTGGGACTCGAGGTACCCTTTTGAGAAATTGAAGAAAAGGCTACTAGTACATCCATAGAAGGAAATGTGAACATACAATAGTATTTTCTTAGAAGGCTAGTGGTTACGTAAGTGATTAATGATGGACATGGTGCTTTACAAGAATGGCAAAAAAATCTAGAGATGGAAATGCCAAGCCAGTTTCTAAGACTTTTGCAATGCTTTACATGAAAGAATTTTCTTTTTCTGATCTGCTATGTTACCATGTATAGTTAATGAAGTTTCCTTATTGAGTGATGAACCCCCTGGTATGATCTATATATGTTTGGCCAATGCTAAGTATTTCTTGAATCCTGAAAAGGAAATCCTGACTAACATGTGCCGATGGTTTCGCATCATCCACAGATTCTACTT
Organism: Musa acuminata AAA Group; assembly: GCF_036884655.1. Taxonomy (NCBI): domain Eukaryota; kingdom Viridiplantae; phylum Streptophyta; class Magnoliopsida; order Zingiberales; family Musaceae; genus Musa; species Musa acuminata. Next base: position 28,773,061 of record NC_088339.1, on the reverse strand, counting down.
ATCTGAAAGGGGGAAGAGAACATAAAGTACATAAATGCAACCTATAAATGCATCTATTGTTGTTTTAAGGAAAGTTATTATGCAGCATTGCTTGTTTTACAAAACCCATTGTTGTTCATTGTGATACTACTAGGCAGTGTAAATGGAGTTTGGAACTCTTATGATTACAGAAAGAGTTTCCAGGTAAATGTTTACTTGGATCTTATATGCTTATTAGAGACACCAAGAAATCACTAGAATGACTTTTGATACTTGTCATTTTTTTGACATGAAAAATAGAAGTGATTATCTTAATACCATGGTTGAATCTCATTTTTTCGCTTACCCTTTCCATTATATCTATTTTTTTTATATTAACTGCCAAATATCTTTTCATATCATTCTTGCTGTCTGGCTTCCTTTTTATTTTGTCTTCCTAATTCCTCGAGACTGGCAAATTCATCCTTATTCATGGATGTCTTGTGCCTGGTGCATATTTTTGTGCAATTTTACTCAGATTTTTGTCATTTCATCTTTTGTGACTTGGAGAATTTTGTTACCGAATCTACTTTCTCGGCTTTCTAGCTTCCACCACATCTACATAGCATTATAAGATGTACTATTTAGAAATGTGTGCTATATGGATTCTGAGAGAAACTCTTAATGTCGTAGATTAATTATCCGATCAACCTTGTATAATAACATAATAAGTGTCTTTTTTGTCACTCTATATTTAAACCCTCAGTATCAAAGAAAGTTAAACAAAATACTTGTTTTTTTTTGTCTTGTAAGCAATGGATGGCCATAGAGGTGATTGTCACATGCCCCTTAGATTAAAAAGGAAACTTTCTAAGACAATTATAAGGCTAGTGATGAGTTATAGATCAAAATATTGGGCAGTTAGAATTTAGAAAATGACATATATATCAAGCTAGTGTTGTTAAGATGTGGATATTGGGCTGGAGAAGACATACAAATGTTTCAGTTGGACTATGGGAGTCAACTGAGAATATTGGTACAAGACGATGTAGAGAGATCTAAGAAATTTTTTTTTTTGGAAACAACAAAACAATAATAACTGCTCTTCATTTGACTAGTGATATAGGTTCAAATAGAGCTCAATAATGAAAAAGAAAATCTTATAGTTGACTCCAACTTGTTGGGACATTACAGATTGTTGATGTAAGAATTGGTCAAAGGTGAAAAAACAAACATGTACTTTTATATGCAAATGTATGAGAAAATCAAGCTTATACTTTTCATATGAGTAATTCTACGGAGTATTTTCCTCGTTAGAAGTTTTCATGTAATGTCATTGGAAAAAAATGTTCAATGTTTGTATTGTTGATGCGAGGATGTCGAGATGGATGCGTGGGGTTATTCGTAAATATAGATTAAAACATATATGCATTAGTGAACAATGAGGTTTATCTTTGATAAAAGATAAAATGAAGGCAGACTATTCCAAAAAAATATGGAAATGTCCAAAAGAAACCTTTAGATGCCGTAGCTAGATGATTGAATCACTTGAGATTAGTGATATGAGGTGAGACAAAGGGAGACATAAGGGAAACTTCATTATAAATAATAGAAATATACTTGAGGCTATTTTATTTTGACTAGTGATATGACCCTTGTTGGGGAATTATGGACCAATGACACTTGGTACATTGGTAAATAATGGTTTACAAAAAGATAAAAAATCAGCTAGAATTATTTTTTGAAAAAACTTGTTTCATGATTGTTTCACCCCTTTCTTGGATTGAATAATCAATTTAAATAACAATAAGGTAAATATAATCTATAAAACAATAGAATACAAAATCAAAATATATATTGGTTAAGGATCAAAGGCAGAAATCCGTATCTTTATGGACCCATCAAAGAAGAACCATATCGCACATTTTCCTCTTGTTTCTCCATTTTCCTCTTTATGGACCCATCAAAGAAGAACCATATCACACATCGTACGTACGTACGATGTGTGATATATTGGTACGTACGTACGTGCTTCCGTCAAACTAATGATGCGAGTCCTTGGTCGGTGGATTGGGGTCCTCAATATGTTGAAATTGTATGTCAACATGGTACTCATGCATGGAACTACTCCCATGGCATCAACAAGAACAATGTGGCATGGAGGTTAGAGGGCACTATAGTTGTTAAGGTTCTGTGTCATATGGTATATGGGACTCATCATCGGACTGAAGCAGTTGCTCATCAATCATGTCCAAAGGATCAATTGGTTGTCTTGCCATCTCCTTTGCCTTAGCAAGCCAGTTGAACATTGGACACGCTAGTGTCACCTACCATCTAGACTGATTGTTTGATGAGTGTGCATGTGTTAATTTGGTCCACTTCCAATGCCGCTGCCACTGTAATACTCGTACTAGGAATCGCTCGATCGATGTTTCATTGCATTTTTGTATATGTATTGATACCTCAAGAAAACACATGATGACTTCTAACTTAGGGTCGACATCATCGCTGTGATGCTTCGTACTTATGATAGATCGGTTTTTTGGTTGCACGCCTATCAAATTCCTCCCAGATGGTCTTCTTGTGCAAATTTAGTGCTTTTTGGGCTTGAAGTTCTTCTCGGAAAGCACTTATCTCCATCAGAACTGTTGTGCATTTCATGACAATGGAAATCCACCAGCCAGATGTTATGTTAGACATGATAGGCTTCTTCCCTAATCGATGTACTGCCAATGATGGTGGTGCTCTAAACGACCAGCATGTGTTCATGCTGGACTGTAAGATTGTTGCTCTTTGATAATTTTTCTTAGGAAAAAAAAACATAACAAAGCTTAAAGTAATTCATAATTGCACCACTACTAATATTTATGACTTCATCCAAATGAGTCTTGGTGAGATTCATTCAGATCCCTTAATTAGCTCAAACTCTTATTAGGCCTTAATTAGTTGTACATGAAATAATAAGCCCTTAGTTGGGTTAACGTTACATGGATGAAGAAGGGGTTAATTAGGTATGCATGGACTACTACACATTTAGTCCTTAAATGCCTAATCATGCAAAGATACATATAGTCTTGAAGCTAATTAAATGAAATTAACTTAGAAAAATAGGGTATGGGTTACCTTGGTTTAAAGAAAAGTTTGACGGAATAGAAGATTGAATCCCTCATCCAAATAAACCTTCCCTAATCTGTTTGTGAGGTAATTAGTGCGCTTAACCACGCTTATACAAAAAACCAAGAGAGTGAGTGAGGGTGAGAATGGGGGAGAGGAGTCAGCCCAGAGGGGGGCTTAAATAAACTCCAAAAGGTAACCAACAGTCAAATTGACCGTCACCTATAGGTAATGGTCGAAATTTGACCTCCACCTGGTCTTTAAGTGTACTGCCTGGTATGCCTTATACTAGGCTACTTTTGGCCGAAATGGACCTGGTTCATGAACTGGGCAGCAGTCAGACTGATAAATACTGGTTTCAGCTGAAATTGCATTCCATGACGTTAAAAATCTTTGAAGGAAAGTTCAGATTTTTTTCCAGTACCGAATTTTGAACATTATTAGTGCTAGGGCAAAATATTACTGTTCTCTTAGTGGAACTACTGTCATCATCATGTGTTTTGGCTAACTATATTTTTAACTTGTCCTCACATCTTCAGTTGTAACTATGTGACATGGTTCATGTAGTTTATTCTTGTTGAACTCCTATACTTGGAATGTCTGACATGATTCTGGTTTGTCAGTGAGCTTTAGTAGAATACTTGTTTTGTTATGCTGTTAAACTGTGGTTGTAAGAACTATGTTGCTGAATTGGTATTGGGCTGTCTCCAGGAAAAGTGTATAGGGACATAGTTGGAAGTGCATATTATGTTGCTCCTGAAGTTCTACGGCGTAGTTATGGAAAGGAGGTAGATATTTGGAGCGCTGGAGTGATATTGTATATTCTTCTCAGTGGTGTCCCTCCATTCTGGGCTGGTATGCACCACATCATCCATGATGCCAACATGCATGATTTCCTAGTATCTCGTATTATAGACCTGTCAAGCAATTGAAGCATACATCACATGGAACTATTATAAGTGGCTATGCTGGATTTGCAGAGACAGACAAAGGAATATTTAATGCTATATTGCAAGGGCAAATCGACTTTGAAAGTGCACCTTGGCCATCGATATCATACAGTGCCAAAGATCTTGTGAGGAAAATGCTGACACCGGACCCAATGAAAAGAATAACTGCAGCACAAGTTCTTGGTCTGTTGATAAGTTTGTTGTGTTCTTTTTCATCAATTATAGTGTATTAGTTTACATATGTCATTGCCGATTTTTTGTTGTGATGCTGTAATTGATTGGACAGAACATCCATGGCTTAGAGAAGGAGGAAACGCATCAGATAAACCAATTGATAGTGCAGTTCTTTCTAGGATGAAGCAATTCAGAGCAATGAACAAGCTGAAGAAGTTGGCACTAAAGGTTGGTTGTGAAAAAATGCTTACGGTATATTTTCATTTTCAAACACTAATGGAATCTGAAACCAATTCCAGGTCATTGCCGAAAATCTTTCTGAAGAAGAGATCCAAGGGCTGAAACAGATGTTCACTAATTTGGACACTGACAAGAGCGGCACTATCACATATGAAGAACTGAAGACTGGTTTGGCCCGGCTTGGTTCAAAGCTCTCAGAGGCTGAAGTAAAACAGCTCATGGATGCTGTAAGATGATATGAACAATTTGAGATGTCATTTATTATATTCAACCTCTCCCTGCGCTTGATTTGTGGATTTCTTTCAGGCTGATGTGGATGGAAATGGTTCCATCGACTACATCGAGTTCATAACCGCCACAATGAACAGACACAAACTAGAAAGAGATGAGCATTTGTACAGAGCGTTTCAGTATTTCGACAAAGACAACAGTGGGTGCGTCTTTGTCTTTTATACTCATCAGGAACCTGCATCTGAACTCTTCGACACTAAACACAAGATACAAGTAGTTTATGTCCAATAGCTCAGCATCTGATGTTGCTGTTCTGATTTACAGGTTTATCACAAGAGATGAATTGGAATCCGCGATGCAGGAGCACGGAATGGGTGATATTGCTACTATCAAAGAAATAATATCAGAAGTCGACACAGACAATGTAAGTTTGCTTTCTGCAGTAGTTTTAAGGGCTGCATTAGGTTCTATCTCATTTGTCAATTCTATGTTTTGAAGGATGGAAGGATCAATTACCAAGAGTTTTGTGCAATGATGAGAAGTGGAGTTCAGCAGCCAGCTAAGCTCATTTGATGTCGATACCAATCACCATGTATGATGCCTGTTGACTTTGATGTAGGCAATGTGGAGAGTTGATAAAACTTAAGAGGTCTGGAATTATTACATCAGGGGTTGGGTGGGGGTGGGGGTGGGGGTGGGGTTTGAAGCGTTTGTACACGCAATCTTCATCGACATGACAATGCAATCTTCATCGACATGACAATTTCGTTTCGGGCCGTTGTATCTGCAGCGCATTTCACATTTGTAAAGTTGAGCGACTTCACTTGTGAGAAGAGATTTATAAAAAGAAATAAGTTGCCGCTAGATTTAAAGCTATGATGCATCAGCGCGGTGAGTCAGTTGAGAGACCCAAGTTTTTGTATGATCTGTTTGTAAGTTTCGGTTTGGGATTTTCAAATGCTTTAAAAATATATTTGTATTTTGCACTTTGATGTCATCTTTTGCGAACTGCATTCCGAAGATATATTTACAAAAGAACATGCTTTAAAAATTACATGTTCCTGATATAATTCCGACAGACCAAACCTAGTCATGACCGAGATGAGGATCGATCGCTTCTCTCCTCCCATCAATGGACGGGGATTACCGTCTACCACCATGATTGGAGCTCAACCTGCAGTGCAGCGAGGACATATTGGACGGCAGCATCAACAAAGAAAAAGAAGGGTATAACAATGAAATCCACCAAAGTTGTACTGACTGACCAAGTAAGCACAACTTCCATTTAGAGAATCACAGTTACGAGTGGTTCTTTCTCATGAATAAACAAATTCTGGTAGTTTCAACATTCTGAACGCAACACACAGACAACATAGTGTCCGTAACAACAGTTGTATCACATTTATGCAGCCAGGAAGGGTCAATAGTGTACAGCCTCATTACTTGTCAGGCCGAGTGACTCCGCATCCTCCCCTGGTTTAAACCACACTGGGATTATACCCATCCCAATTAAATTGCTTTAATGAAGCAATTACTGCATTAATTCCCTGACATGGAAAACAAGATTCAATTACAAAAAAATACGAACACTTACCAAAAAAAAAAAAAAACAAGCTACCAGATGATCATGCTGCAATGGGTCTGGACGAGAAATTCACCGACAACATAGTGCACTTGGTTCCCGAAGAAATCTGCTTCAGCCAAAACTATCATATCCTTCCCATCGGCTTTGTATTTCTGGAAAAAAAAAAATTCAGCATGGTAAAGAAAACTGCATTCTGTAGGGCTACAAGCAGCAGCTAAATTTTAGCTGAGCTGTAAATGTTCAAAAAGATATTTGAAGCAAATATTATTGAACACTATAGGAGACAAAGTCCAGCTTCCAATATAACCATGACAGCTTGGTTCTTACTAATGGAACAAGAGAAACTCTCCAGCTATTGACAGGATTGAAACAAACCAATGCCAACATGTTTTTTCAACACAAATGAACATCATCATGTAAAATTTCATTGTTGGAAGCTCTTTTCTCGGTTAAAAAGTAGATAAGGTTCAGTGCTTACCTCCATGCTGACAAACCTACAAAGCTGAAGGCCTGGGAGCCATACATTTATCTTTTGATTTTTACAATATTAATTCACTCACTTACATATGAGCAACTGTATGAGGACTAAATTCAACTCAATGTTATGATAGTGATAAAAAGATAATCCACTTTTCAAACAAGGCAGGACTAAACGAAGTTTTTCTTTTGTCCTGAACTAATTTATTTTTCTCAGAGGATTACATTAAAAGCAGCACATTATTAAAAAGAAAAAGAAAGAAAATGGTCCCTCAGCACTAACAGAATTTTAGGCACAGCATAATTGGTACTATAGTTCCAAGGCATCTAACTTTGAAAAAGTATGAAACTTCTTAGATCAGGAATTTATCTTTATTGGAGAGAAACCATAAACAACTGTATCTGAACTAAGTTGCGACAAAAGAATACCGTATTCCAATCATGCAATATAGGTGCCAACAATCAGCAACATTTAAAATGAATATTGGATTGCCTTCAGTAATCACCTTGTAAGTGCTCTTGAACATATCTGGCAGCGCTGTTGACAGAACAACCTGAAAGGCAATATAGTTCTTTTCAGGTTACCTGCTAGGCATCTTTGTAACAAGAATCAGGTTACCTGGAATCCCAAGATCATATAAGGTCAGATCATAATGCATGCACATGGATTTTTAATTTTTTATCAACTGTTATTTATGAGTATCAATGCTTTAGTTTAAACAATGTCGAGCAGAATGCAAGATGAAACCCTTCACCACGAAGACTCGAGAAACTATTCAAACAATTTGAATACAAAAAGGAGAGAATAACATATAGCAGACAAATAGCAATTTCAAACCACTGCCAGCGAAACAAATGCATGTTTAAGAATATATCCATAGTCCAAAAGAACAGATTAGAGACATTATATCCATTATTAGGAAATAGACCCAGGACCTCTAACCCTGCACATTCCCCTCACCTGTTCCACCTAGTCACAGATTAAATAGTGCAAGGAACAATGAGACCATCTTCAAACAGTAGCATCCACAACATCTGCTGGTAACAATCTAGAAATGATTCCTAGTATTAAAAATATGTCAACACATTGCATAACTCACTTTAAGGAATGAAAATTTGTGATTGAACCAATACACTATCATATCTTTGTTTTCCTTCTTCAATGTCTCAAATGTATTATACACCCAGTGTCTTCTAAAATCATGGTTCAAATTTCCACAACGATTTTCCTCAAGATATATGGCTGCATAATTAGATGCTGAAAAACAGCATTACTGTGTCACTGTTGTAAAATATATCCATGCAGTGTCATATTAGATTTGAACCAAAACTTAAAAAGTACATTGCACGGTCCTTCAAGATATGCACTTTTTCCCTTGTAGACAATATAGAAATACTATCCCATAACGTGGAGCAACTCCTTTACAAGATTAGGAACTCCTTTCTGTCTCTGTTATACTTTGTTTGTCTACACATAACAACTTAGGAGCCATGAAGATGGGAGGGCTCATAAGGCTTGGGTTAGGATCCTCTCCATTCATATAGACAATTGTACTGTCCATTTCCTCCATCTCAAGTCATCCCTTCCTCCTTTTAACATCTCCACCATCCATTCAAGACAAACCCACCTGTTGGTAGGGGATCCCCCACACTCCGACGCCTGTCTTTAATGGATGGCTAAAATGTGAAGATGGGTGTGATGGACAGTGAGATGAATATATGTACAAGTGAGAGAGAGAATTTGGTCCATACATATTAGAGAGGATCCTAAACCGTGCCACTCCAACCAACAAAATTCATGTGCAAACCTAGATTTATATGTTCCTTAGGAAGATCACCTTCCGACTTTTGATAAATTCTAAGCAGCATCCTTGTAGCATGCCAATGGGTAAAACATATATGCTGAGGCCTCCAACATGTGCTCATCAAGCACACACGCAGAAAATACAATATTGCATGAGATAATTCAAATTAAGGATTATATTATCAAGATAAAAGAAAATAGAAGTTGTATCACAAATTCTTGGATCATGGAGTGCATGAGATAATTCACATTAGAGATCACAATACCAAGATAGAGAAAACAGCAATTAGATTACCAATTCTTCCATCATGCAGTGCAGATGAACTGTAGAAGCTTCCAAATTCGCCACCGCCAGGCTCTGGGGGACTAGTCAAGATATACTCATAAACATCTGCAGCAGCACCATCTATGGAGATAACCAGTCAAGTAAGACATATTAATGAGACAATCGGAAGTATCTGGTTGTCAAAAGAGCATTCAGATATAAAGCACTAACAAAAGGGGACGAAACTATTAACCATATCCAGGCATCTTAAAGACCTTTCTCTTCACACATCATATCAACATTACTTGTTGTTTTTCTTTGCTACAACGTAATGTGAGATCATGGTAATACTATGAGAATTCGGCGTAAAGATCCGGCACAAAGAACCGAATCAAGAACAACAAATCCAAGCATGTCCAAGAACATACCCATCGACTCTGGACCGGACACACGTGCCGCCATGAGAGGGAACCGAACGACCTCGAGACGCCGAGACGATTGACGGAAACCAAGAAGAGGAGGCGGGAGAGGGGTAGGGTTTTGGAGGGCCGAGTCCCGCAAGCGAGATCGAGCGGTGGGGGAGGGGGGGCGAACATGACGCCGACGGGGGGGGAGATGTCGCGAGCGGAGCGTGGCGCAACGCGTGGGGCAAAGAGGAGATGACGAGTTGGCGCCACCGCTCGTCGGCGGAGGGCGAGCGCGAATTGGTATCAAGATGAAGTAGCGTCTGTTTGGTATGTCGGTCGCAATGACGGCGCCGTTATAATGTCTGGTGTTATGTGTAAATAATCGTACGATAAACACATCGCCGTTATAATGTCTCACGTGGAGTAATTAAAATAAAAACAAATAAAAAGAGAGCGCTTATATTTGGAATCTAAACAAAGTAATAATAATGGTGACATCTCGCAAACACTGCATTAAAATATGACAATTTTTTTGTGTTATGTTCTCACTATGACATTATTTTATAACTGTTTATCCTCCATTAAATTAAAGAAAGGAATCATAATAATAAGGTGATGATGGATATATCTATCTTCTTTTTGAGAATTCATAGTTGCATGCCTTCCTCGTAAACATTTGGATAAGTTGCAGCCCCGTGTAGCACAAGACTTGTAACACAAGAAGAAGAAGAAGAATGGAACAGACTAATTAGGAGAGGGCGTCGGCGCCTGCGACAATCTCCAATATCCCACCGGTGATCTTGACCTGCCGCTCCCGGTTGTAGACGATGGAGAGCGTCCTCCTCAGCTCCACGGCGTTGTCGGTGGCGTTGCTCATAGCGGTCATCCTCGCGGCGAGCGAGCTCGCCAGCGACTCCTGCAGGGCCCCTCAGGATCTGGCTGTTGAGGTAGAGCGGCAGCAGCGCGTCCAGGATCTGCACCGGGTCCTGCTCGAACTGAAGGATGGGGGAGAAGGCGGGCGTCGGGGTGCGCACCGTCTCCCGCTCCACCGTCAGCTTCCGTTCGTTGGTGGTGAGGCGGAAGAGCTCGTCCTCGGCGGCGTCGACGCAGACGTCGTTGACGTCGCAGATCTCGCCCTTGGGGGAGAGCGGGAGGAGCGTGTGGATGACCGGGTCAGACTTGACGAGGGAGACGAACTTGGTGTAGAGGAGCTCCACCTTGTCGACGTCCTCGCTGACGAAGAGGGAGAAGACGTCGTCGGCGATGGCCTGGGCCTCCTTGGTGGTGGGCAGGCTGCCGACCTCGAGGAAGCGATCGACGGGGATGTTGGGGCGGCGCTGGAAGTAGCTGTTACCCATCTTCCCCACGCTGATGACGGTGTAGGCGATGCCCAGGGCGGAGAGCTCCCTGATGCGCTGCTCCGCCTTTTTGATGATGTTATTGTTGTAGCCGCCACAGAGGCCACGATCGGCGGTAACCACCACGAGGGCGATCTTGCGGACGGGGTGAACGCGGGTGAGGGGCACGTCCACGTCCTCCGTCTGCATCTGCTCGTTGATGTTGTAGAGCACCTCGACGAGGGTTTCAGAGAAGGGTCGTCCACTGACGACGGCCTCCTGGGCGCGGCGGACCTTGGCCGCCGCTACGAGCTTCATGGCCTCCGTGATCTTCTGGGTGTTCTTCACGGAGTCGATGTGGTCGCGGAGCTCGCGGAGACCGCAGTGCACGGCGGTGGAAGGCGGCAGGCAGGGCTACGAGGCCGGCGCGGGAGCGGCCGAGAGGAGTCGGAAGGGGGCGAGGAGAGGTGGTCGAGGTCGCACGTCTTTGGGGAAGCCCACATTGCGGTGAGGTTGGAGCAAGACATGCTTGTCACTAGCAACAAGCCGAGTGGAACGAAGAAGAAGAAGAAGGGGAGAGTGTATGTTGGTGCCTGAGTTGGAGGTGTGGATGGTGAGGAAGTAGGGAAGACGAGCGAGGGAAACGAGAGGTTGAGGGAGGGTTGGATTGGGTCGGGGATAAGGCTAGATTTTGTCTGATGGAAGTCTCACGTTTGACGATTCTCCCCTTCCTTCTTTGGTAACGTTTGAATGCGGTGGGAAAGGATGCAGCAGAGAGTAAAGAAGAGTACATTCTTCGGGGAACAATGTGGAGCTGTGGGAGATTCTTCACCGGTTGTAGTTGTTGCATTGCTTTGGCTTTGGCACTCGTACTGATACAACCTTCACATTGGCGGTGGTAGAAGTATGATCGAGATGAAATGACATATGAGCCTAGGAGAATAAGAGACCTAAATCAAGTAAGTTCCCACTTGCTTTCTAGGATTAGCATTCACACAAAAGCTACGATGCATACCACATTGGTACAAGTACTGCAGCCGTGTGTGTGTTTGGCTTTGATGGCTCAATCATTTCTAATAGTCTATCGTGTAGTTCAGGTGTACTAACTACTTGGAGAAGTCATTAGAAGAAGTTGGTGTGCAAGCACTAAGCCAATCTTTTCCAAATAAACTGCCGTCGGACTTCTGCCATGAAGCCTACTGCTGCTGCTATACATGAACTCCACCTTCTTCTGTGAGTTTGTCATGGGAGCTGCCATTTTGAACTTGTAGCAGTAGTATGAACCCAGATGTGTGAACTTGAAATCAAAGTGACTTGAGTTGATGTGGGTCATTGCTCTATGATTAGTGCAGCGGTGATGCAGACACGAGTATGAAGTTTGGCCCACGAGAATCTATTCTCTCTCTCTCTCTCTCTCTCTCTCTCTCTCTCTCTCTCTCTCTCTCTCTCTCTCTCGGTCTCTCACCCACACGCACAGTAAAAAAGAGATGAGCAGAGAATGAGGAGTGCACATGGTGGTGGGGAAACAATTCACATGGCAACAGAATAAGAAAGGGAACCCACTTTTCCTCGAGCAAAAAAAGACATTCCTTGCACATAGTATTAGCGAGGGACATGTAGTTCAGAGGTTACACATGCCAAGTGATCTACAGCACCAAAAAGAGAACCTCTCAGTTCTCATCGTCTTCTCCCTGAGCTCGGTAACGCACAACTCACCAGACAAAATTTCAATGCTGCCAGGCAAAAGAAGCTAACAAACATGAGAAGGAAAAGGAAAAGCAAACGACGACGTAGCCCAAAAGCAGCACTGACGTACTCTGTTCACAGGAAGCCATCATGCTCCCCCACATCAACCTCTCCTCTTACTACTATATCGCCACTGCTCCTCCTACTCCTATCTTACTCTAAGAAACCAGTCTTGGTGAGCACAGCGTTCCTCACCTTCCTTAGATCTCTGCCCTTGAGCGTTCTCCCGGCGCCTTCACAGACGGAGGAGGACGAGATCTGGCTCCTGGCCATCTTCTTCGCGAGCCATTCGTGTGGAGGGGCTCTGTCGTCGTCCTCGTCGTCCTCATCATTCTCACTGGTGCCGCCGCGACGATCACAGCCGTCTTCGTCGCCGGTAGCTACGGAACTCGGCCCCTGGCCATGCCCATAAACCTTGGACCAGTCAGGGATGCTAACGGGAGCAGATTGCTTGCGGTCTCGACCGCTTGCTTCTGAACCCGCGGCGGACCTCGGGATCATCCTTGCACCGGTTGGAAGGCGGCGAGCGGCAGCAGAAGCATGACACGAAGAATCCTTACCTCTTCTAGACCTTGGACTGCTGGCTTCCTTCCTCTCCATGACAACTGCCCAAACCTCCTCCTCCTCGAAGTCCTCATCACCGTCCGCCATGTCTAGCTAAACAAGAGTCACCATGTCACAGCTTGAGGCTCCACAAGATGAGGATCCCTCCCCTCCCCACTCACATGATTCCTGCGCTCATCACCGAGCTTTATCAGGATTGTGTTGATCAGAGGAGACATCAGTACTATATAGGCTTCTTGAGATGGTTGCATTAACCAGGTGGGTCTCTTTATTGCACCCCACCACCACCTATAAATTAAAGGGCGTACCATGAGGGAAGTGGGAGGTAGGGAGGGGTGACTCAAAGTGTCCACAGGACTGAAGCGAGTGAGAGGGCAAACATCAATCCAGTCTGATGTAAATGTGATTTGAAGCAAGCAAAACTGATCTCTCTCTCTCTCTCTCTCTCAGAGCAGGGAGTCAGCCAGCCCACAGAAAGGATACCAAACTTGTTTTTTCCTCATATGGCAATAGTGTTCTCTGGTCGGGTGGGAATTCCACTGGCGTTGCGGGAGCATAAGGTGGACGCGAGGGATTGGAGAGTCTGCCCCCAACGTTATCCCCGGGAACTGATGCATGGATTATTATTACCCGGGAATTCGCAGTGATGGGAGTGGCCATCGGTCCTTTCCTCTACAACCCCACGAAGTGGAGTCCTCTCTCTCTCTCTCTCTCAGAAGATGGTAGCAGATAGAGAGGCAGTCGGATGTGTGTGGGGGTTTCCAGGTGTTCTCTGGTCTCTTGGAAGACCATGCTTCCTTTCTTTCTTTCATGTCGTTCGTCATGAACAAGAGGATTCACTGGGATCATTACATACGAACCCATGCGACTATAGTTCCTCCGAAAAGAGGACGTGATGAGGCCACTAAGTCAATCTTTCTGCGCACTGTCGCAGTACCGCAATTGACGTCGATTGCAAATTAAGCCGCCACACTATGCAACGAAGAGTCCAAACAATTAGTTAACTAGTTAATCATATTGTCCAATCCGACAAAGGCTCTTATGCATCATTAGACCTTTAAGGGTACGGTTCCTTCACCATCTCGAGAAATTAGAATAAAGGACACGAGGAAGAATCTTTTTTTCCTTCTTTTACGAATTATTTGATCTCATTGATCGATGAAATACAACACATTTCTGCACTCAGGTAACGTGTGTGTGATTACCTATCTATATATATATATATTTATTTATTTATTTATTCTCTTATAATCTCCATGGCACTGTGTTCCAGACTAATACAGATGTGACGACGAGGTGCAACTCCAATTATATTTGAGCCAGGATTCAGGGTTTCTTCCCAGCAAGTAAGAGTGGGGTCCATCCTTTTTCCAAGGACTCCATAAAGGGCCCCAGGTTCATAGGCCGAAACGCGCCGTCGTCCACGAGCCTAAGGGTAGAGTATACGAACCATGGGCCCAGATTTGGGCCTCAACCATTGGCCCGCAAGGTTAGCTCAGTGAGTGTAGGCTTTGGGCCTGCATCCTCGGCCCAACAGATGGAGAGCAGACTATTCCGAGCAAGTGAGGACAAAGAAGGAAGAGAAGCAGTCTCCACCAACAAAGGGGAAACAGAGCCCCCACCGTCAATGAATGCCGGTGGCTTCAATTGACAGTTCCGAAGCAGAGCGGAGGCAGCGGTCCTGCAGGAGACACCACCTCGCGTGATGCCATTAAATGCTCTCCTTCTACGCCACTCTGCAATCATTACATGGGTGGATCCACCAAACAGTGTTGTCGAAGTACATGTGGCCCGACGCTCCGTTCCACGCTCACTGTCGAAGTGCTCACCATCTGTTTGTTCTTGGATAGCTTGTGTTTCTCTGGCCTTCACCAAGGTGGAGTAATGCTGCTACTTTCTGCCAAGTTTAGCCATCGTGGGCACCTTCAGTTTTTGCAGATGAGAGCTGCAATAGTAGAATCGAGAGCAATTCATTGATTCATTAAAAGTCTTTTGAGTGCAGGTGTCTGTCCTCTCTTGTGCAACAACTCCTGTGGAGTGTCTGCAGAATTTTCTACCGCCGGATTATTTTATGGATGAGGTTCCACTGTAGGGTGATCAACCATGAACAGGATTTGGTCTCTGGATTGCACCTAATCAAGTGAAACCTCACCTTAAGAATAAGCGATGATCCTCCACAAGAGAATGGGGAACTTTCTTCCTTCTTTTCTTGCATTTTACTATCAATCTGTCACCTTAACAAACACTTGTTCGTCATCTCAAACCAGAAACAATTTAGCAAAAGATAGAAAGTGGAAAGGAAGAAAAGGATGTCTGTAACCGAGAAATATGAGGCCACACCTGCACAAACTGGTGGCCTCGTGGCATGAGAGTGATGCAGCACCAGCAGCTCTTGGGATTGGAAGCTTATGGGTATTAGTATGTGGTTGTTCTTTGTGCAAGAGAGGAGGAGGAAACTGATGGTCCCTGAGAAGTTACTGCAACCCACCCACCACATCTCTCTCTCTCTCTCTCTCACTCTCTCTCTCTGTGGCTCCATCCAGATTCCAAGCAAGAGCATCATGGATGAGTCCTTGTAGCCAGCCCCATGTAATACCTGCAGGTCTATGCCCTTTAACTCTAGTATTGCAGCCAATTGCTGTAACAGTTGATGTTCCTTTCCACTGTCACCTCTTGCTATGATCCTCAATGCCCCATGGTCACTTTAAGATGGTAAAATTTACATAGTTTTTTGTGGTGTTCATAGTGAGCAGAAAAATCTATCCAGACACAAACAAAAGAGAGTATCCAATCTGGATCTAAAACCTTGAATGTGTATGAGGTGCCACTGCTAATTCTAATAAAATGGTATGGTTATAAAAACAAGTATTTACTTAAAATTGCCATAGAAACATGACTGAAATTCTACTATAAGCACTTCCCACATCAGTAGAATATCTCAAGATTTGATAAGTATTTTCAAAATTCTAGCAGATTTCATATTACCTAAAATCCTTAGGAATTAAGTTGTTGTAGTGATATAACATCTTATATACATATTCAAGGTTTTGATGACCTTGAGGTATAGAAAAAAAGTACTTTTAAGTGATTTCATCTAAAAATTTAAGAAAAAAGAATTTCCAAAATTTATATGAGAGAGAATGTGTGAGATCGTAGATTTTTGTTGAATCAAGAGAGTGTATAATTCCCTTATATTTGATTAATGGTTTCAGAAAATTTCTTTTGATATGGAGATTTTTTTTCTTAAGGAAAACTATGTGAGATAGAACAACACTATATGCGTAGCCGCCATAACCATAAGGCAATCTCATCTTTGTCTCCATCACATCCCCTTTCTCCGCTTTCATCTTCTTTTCCTGTTTCCCTTTCTGTAGCATTCTTAAGCCAAACCAAATATGAACTGAAGGAGAAAGCTTACACAAAGGAAGATGCTCTTCGCGAAGAATTAAGCTTCATGCAGCTTTCTTCTCCACAGTTGATGCCCCTCCTTACCACCTCCATTGCCTCTCTCTCTCTCTCTCTCTCTCTCTCTCTCTCCTTCCCAACCCACAAGCTTTGCTTCTTGGCTCTTCAATCCAACTCAGAACCACCATCTCTGTGTTCATGATGGAGGCAAGGAGATCAGAGGTTGAGTTTTTGACAGACGGTGCTTGTTTCACAAGAGGTATTGGCGTGTCTCAATCCGAAGACATGGTTGGATGCTGACATAGCCATGGAATTGGATTGAGCCGCGTCAATATCTCTCCTTCGCTCCAAGCACTTCATCCAAGGTATGAATTCTAGTCTATCTTTGATCCCTCTTCACTCTCTGATGAAAGACTGCTTTGCATGTTGATGAACATGAAACTAAGAGAAATACGAAGGCTTCGATTTGCCATTACCATGCTTCTTCATAGACAAATGTATCTGATAAAGGACCATTTCCTAAGGTTCTCATGCATGATGGTAGGCAAAAGTAGATTCCTATACCAAGTTCCTCACAATAATTTGCTGCTAGCTGGGAGTTCCAGGGGAATCTTGTCCTTACGAAAGAGCAAGAGCACTGTTTTCTCTACCTTCTATTTTCTTTACATCTTACTGATGGAGTGATGAAGAGCTGAGCTACATCAGAGAAATACTAGACAGCATATCTCTTTGGGAAGGACATGGCATCTGCCTCATTTGGTTCCACAGCTATCCAATGGCTCAGCTTCCTAACTTTATACTGTCAGGAACCTTGAAGAGGGGCTAAACGATTGGGGCATGGTGATGCAGCAGCCTGCAAGAGTTTTGCCCAGACAAGTTGGAGTCAAATCAGTGGTCCTTGAACGAGGCTAAATGCTTTTTGCCATGTTAGATTCAAGAAAATTTTGATGCTTGTTAGACTGATTGCTCATGGTAAGTAGGTGAGATGTCTATGGTTCCAATTTGGGCCTAGTTGGATAGTGATTCAACTAACACAAGTTGTCATCACTGGTCATGTAGATGAGTGTTCTTGCACTATAGTCGATGATAAGGTGAAGGCTAAGATGGATTGACAAGGAAATAGAATATGTGGAAGTTTTGGATCTACCAAACTGCAAGAATGTATAAGAGAGAGAGAGGTTTGATTTACAGACATGAATAGCTGAGTTCAAACATCATAAACTTCAAGAAAAAGTTGCAAGCTAAGGTCCTACTCCACATTCATATCAGACTGAAGTGATGTCGGGAGAAGACATCTCCGAACTCTGTAAGATTGCGTTGAGGCATTCCTAATAAGGCACCTCTGATTTTTAAATTAATAAGAGGTTCCCAGAATTTAATCAAATGCTAAGTCCAAGTGAGAGCAAATGTTGTACTTGAGATCATAATTAAATACTCCTTTGACCTAAGATACAATCGAATCCTATGTACTAATTTTTGTAGAGCTAGATTGACCGTAATATCATCCAGAAGATGATAATATATCATTCTTCTGATGACAAAGGTGTCGGTCATATGACGACGGCGAAGTAACGATAATTTTCGATGCATCATTATATTCGTATCGGTCACCAAGAAAAAGTAATGAACACCATAAAATGTCATGCAACCTCCATATAATTAAAAAGCAATCTATCACTATATGTGGAATAAATTCATGGCAGTTCAATAACCAAGAAAGGATTTTGGACGCAGCACTTAGGGGGAAATGGAAGACAGAGAGTCTCAAGGAACTGTAGAATTGTTAGCACACTGTGGACATGTCGCAGGAGGAGGAATGCTTTCTGTCGCAGCGGTCCAGTGCAGTAAAACAACACAGCATGAGATCTTACGAAGACGATGTTAGCCACATGGCGAAGAACATAGGGTTGATCCTTGTTAGGTCTGGTGCTTCAGATGAAGCATATGAACATGATGAACAGAGGAGCACACGGAGCTTAGGAGCAAGAACACCTGCACTCTATCTAAATTGTGATGCAGAAGATGGTTCATGTGCAAGAACCAAAGATTTTTCTCTTCAATGATGAATCTATAAACTCGGGAGACTGCGACACCCCTAATTTGTTTGATCTCGAAGGATTGAAGGGAACGCATATGAGTGTACATTATTATTGATTTTGACTTGGGCTTTTCCGATTATAGCTAGTGATTTAGACTCTTATCCCATCAAGAGTTGTGACTAACGATGATCTGCAAAATGGCAATGTTCACAAGTACCGTTGCTAAGTTAGGAGGATAACATCACAACAACATGCTACACTATGGCAAGATCTCCATGGCATACTGATTACTATTGCGCCCAGAATGGCCATACATTTGCTTGAGATGCAAATTTGAGGTAAAGTTTGGATACTGAGATAATAGCCCAATCCAAACCATGTAGGAAATAGAAAGAAAAAGTATACAAATAAATGGGAATGATTCAAAGATGTCTTTTAATTGATCGTATCTGACTCCACTGGAGAACGAAAAGAATTCTGGTCAAGTATTACCTGACCCATGTTGACCCCTTTCAGCACCATAAGCTTTTAGCATGAGCAAGACATCCACAAATCAGCATCACAAAAAGATAGCACAAATTCCGGAGATCACAGTGGCTCTCAGCTCAGCTTTGACTGACCTTTTGCAGGGTCCGCAGACATTATTTTGTTGAGCTTTTGCATGTCCATGGTACTGCCACTGGTCCCAAAATGGCTGCTCTAAAGGTAACCATCTCCCAAAGCATTCTGCAGGGCCAAAGCAAAAGAAATGCATCAAGCACAAGTCAGGGTCTAAAAGCACAGATGATACACAAGGGTCAGTGTGAGAGAACAACAACTACAATTGAAGATTCACTTACCGTGCAGGTATGGATGGAGAGCCAAATCAATTCTGCAAGAGAAACTATCCCAGCAGAGCTACATGAGCTGCAGAAGCACAGTGAACAAATCACACACACAATTGAAAAGCCACATCCAGGATTCCTATATCCGACTACAAAAACTGGCACTACAATTAGGTTGTCGGTTTACATCTCAACCACAAACCAACCTTACATGATAAAACATCTCAAGGCACGTGTGCTGTCAAACCAGCGATTTCATAACCATAGCCCAAGCTAAAATCAATTGGAAAGCATCCTTTAGTTAGCTTTGGTGAGAAAGATCTAACAAAGTTTGAGCTAATTACATTTTCTTGTGCAACTCACACCACCTCTCTTTGATATCATCTGCTAGGTCAGTCATGCTGTCTCTTTCTGCTTTCCCCTTTTGGGCTTGGAGGTCTTCGTCCTTTGATTCTTCGAATGGATGCTAACCCATGCGTAGTCGCTCGGGATGTCAAACGGGTCAACATGGTCGACCACTTGAGACGAACTCACTGATTTTGTTCGGCTAGCAGAAGTTTTGGCCGCAGAGGTGTTCCACCATAGCCAAGAGCTCTTGTGAGTCTCAGCCTTATGAGTTTCTTCATCTTCTTCTGGGACAGGTAAGAGCCTTGGGCTTGAGAGTGGTGTGAAGAACTGTTCAGGTTGCTGAAGATATACAAACTTGGTAAAAGTGATGACAACCCTCACAGTTGGGACAATTGGGATTGCAACCTGCAATAATATCCATGGAAAATGAGAAACATACGCAGTATGGGATGCGAAAAACATGGAACTCTAATACCACCGCTTTATTAATGTAAGGAAGAAAGAGAGCAAGCAGAGATAACTCATAAATATGCTGCTCGAAGCCTCGGATGCGAGCACTTAGAACTTAAATAAAACATACACAATTGGGATCAAACTTGAAAACTCATGGTAATATTCAAGTTTCAGAAGGAAAAACAATCTACCTGTGTAATTGGATATCTATTCAAGCATGTGATGGATTTTATACTCATCTAAGAACCTATTCAATTGACAAGTAACAATAAAACTAAGAGCTAAAGACAATATTTCAATAATAATAGAAGACGAAGGATTTAATGCGAGTTGAATATGCAGCTAAAGAGGCACACTCGGGCCAAATACAACAAATCTGCATAGCAATGATCATGTGACCCATGATGCTGCTTCAGTATATGCAAGTGCATACGATGCCCTTATAAAGCTACAGAACAAAGGATGTCGCACTTACTTCCACTGCAGTGCAATGATAAAAGAACCATTGTGAGTTACATGCAAGACTAATTCACTCTTGATGTTGCTGGAGTTCAACCCACCAACTGGCAGGTCACATGTGACTTGAAACTTCAGCAGCTAAAATAGTTCTGACTGAAACCTATATGTCTGGAGCATTATCAGGTTTTGAGTGGCCTCACAAACTAGCCACTTCCAAATGAATACATGTTAAACATGTGATGTAATTTGTATTTAAGATTACTTTGTTAAAAATATAAATTCATTACACAAGGTTGTGTTTGTTTCCCCTAAATAGGTATGCATTTATATTAGCTCATGCGGGAATTCTGATGCAGGATGTTCCTTGTATCACTCAAATAGCATGCAATAATTGATGTGAAATGGTGCAAACATCCTTGCATCCTGTCATGCGATCAAAAAGTCTGCATGACAAAATGCAAGAAATCACTTAGATCCATAACTTCTTGAATGCTGATCATAATGATCGAATACAGCATTATTCTGAATTTACAGAATCAACGAATCAACAAAGTGAATTTGTATCTTGCTGCACGCATGAGATTGTGCTATTAATGCAAGGATTCGACTCTGCAGCCTTATCTTTAGATGCAGAGAACCAAAACCACCCTAGATGATAAAACAAAGTGATTGGACGGCAATTGACTAAGTTACCCATTGCTTAAGATCACAAGTTACAGGTGCCCTCTATTCTGCAGATCATATATGAAATGCATTGATGGTTGCTTGCATGTTGGTGTATTAGAAGTCCAACATTAAATGACAGCCTTTAGGAAATGAACAAAACAACAAATGACGAAATTATAAAGTTTTTCAGGCAATCATGATATTCTACAACTGAAACTGTAAGTGTAAAAGAAAATTGTATAGACAAATTGTTCGAGACAATACAATTATATTGATTGAAAAAAAGGACAGATGTGGACCTTAAAGGATAGTCATTTGATTAATCTTTTTTATTTCCTAGACTCTTTAATATAACAAAAAAGAGCTAAGAACTAAAAAGAAGCAAAAAGGAACCAACAGTTAATGTCAGCAAGCCTTTTTCCATCAAAATGAGATAAGCCGCAGAGCTGGTCACCAAGTCCACAATTATAAATGAACATCTATAATGGGAGGTCAACATATATAAACCATCACATTATTTCTAAATTTGGCAATCCTGCAACTCAGGCAACTTTGGAATAAGAGCCCAACTGGCATCAAACTCAGAACACAATTGGTTGCAGTAGCCAAAATGTCAAGTCCATCAAATTTATACTCTAGCAACCAGGAGCAGGCTATTTTGCTCATCTAGTGTGTCGCTTGAAACTTGATGCAGATTCATTGTATTAAAACAGGTAGCAAAATGATACTGTTTTTTCCTGCCTTATGTAACAATATCATTTATCCCACCTGAACATATTTGTTGAGAACATTATATGGAGAAAGAACTAATCAAGAAACATCATTATATTTATCCAACTTTGTCCATTTACACAATTGTTGTTCTATTACAACGAGCTGAACTTTGCCATAGAACTAAGATCCTGAAGAATCATTATTTCATGACTTTCAACCAAAATCATAGCGACTTCTAGTCTGTAAATTAAGAAAATAGCACTTGCTGTCAATACTAGATCACTTTAACTAATGAAATTGAGATCCAATCAACCATGTAATCAATCAAACTAGTAATTTCTCATATGCACTTCCAGGTTTCTTTTAATCCTAGAATATATGCTTTCATGAAAATACAACTTAATTCTCGGAAGAGCCACCAACCATTTGCTTCCTGATTTTAAATGTATTGTCGCTTTGGTGCCAAATTGTTCTCTGCATATCACAATACTTCCAAAGCTAGTGTGGAGACCATCATGGTCTACGATGTCGCAATCAAACATTTGGCACCCTCCAATGCATTATATAAAAGAGAGCATGGGTCACATTTCAAGTTTCAGTTACAGAACAGACAACAAACAGTCTTTTTCCTGTGTGCCAGTCAAAAGGAAGTGCAAATCATTTTTGTGTGTATTCGCAGTTTTTCGAATTCGGCAACAAAATCATAAAACTCAATGGTAAGCAACAGAATGAGCTTCTAATTCTGCACAAAAATTGAATTGTTTGAAACAACGAGAGAAAGTGTTTTACCCTTTTACAACAAGAAGTATTACCTTAACCGGAAAAGTTCCTGGCGGGAACTTGGTGGTGAGCAACTCCCGGAAGCGCCGCACCGCCTTGACCTTGTTGGCCAGTATATCCAGCAGCGGCATCAGCTCATCGAGCTTCAACGGGAAGTCCTCCGTGAGCCACACGACAGGTCGCAGGCTCTTCACCATCTCCTTCTCCTTCCTTCTACCGGCTCTTACCCTCCCCAACCTCACCCAGTCCTTGTGCTCCTCCCGTGGTCGTACATCTACACTCCTCCTCCTCGCCATACCCCCCAGTTCTTCCACCTCCCTCATCCTTCCCCTCGGTTCATAGCAACTGTGCCGCGGAGGCATCTCCGGGATGTCCGCGACGAGGAACCCCTCGTCGTCGTCCTCATGGAGGTCGAGTGGGACAACGAGCTTCTCGCCATCGTCATCGTCCTCATCCTCCTCGTCAGCAGCGGCCCTCATCGTCTTAAAGCTGAAGACCACGTTGTGGACCTCGTAGACCCTGGCCTTCCATTCCCCGACCATCTCGGTCTTCTCTCGCCGCCGCCAGTTGGTCCGACCGACCAGCTGTGCTGCGGTGATGTCGAGGCCCGGGCGATAGGCGCTGGCGTCGGAAACAATGTCGGCCTCGTCAGCTGCCGGCGCCGCCGCGTCGGCGCCCTCGAACGCGTCACGCACCTCCCTCCTGCCGCGGTGAAGGACGAGGAGGGAGCCCGGGGGAGCGGCAGCGCCGGCGCCGGAGCCGAGGAAGAGAAACGACTGGTCGGACCGGCGGACGCGGAGGCCGTCGAAGCCGGCGAGGGAGGTGTCGGCACGGAGGTCGGCGCCGCGCTTCCAGATGCGGTAGGTGTCGGAGGGGGCGGCGCGGGGGAGGAAGGGGAGGAGGGGGCTCTCGAAGTGGAAGGCGAGCTCGAGGTAGAAGTCCGGGACGCGGCGGAGTGCCGCGAGGAGCGGCGGGAGGCGGCGGCGGAACTTGGCCCAGGCGGAGCGGCGGTGGTGGCGGAGGAGCAGCAGCGCGAGGCGGCGGCGCCGGAGGCAGAGCGCCTCCTGGAGCGGGGTCCATCCGGCTGCGTTCTGGAGGGACGGGTCTGCGCCGGCGGCCGTAAACGCGGCGACGGCGGCAGCGCGGTCGAGGCGGACAGCGAGGTGGAGCGGGGTGTCGCGGCGGGGAACGTCACGGCGGTCGAGTACGGCGGCGATCTCCGCAGCGAGACGCTCCTCGCGCGCCGAGTCGGACTCGGTGGCCACCTCGGTCGGGTGGGCGAGCCGGGGGAGCGACGCGATGAGGCGGCTCACGGCAGCCGAGTCGCCCAGCGCCACAGCGTAGTGCGCCGGGCTGTGCGCGTACTCCTCGATCCTCACCCTCTCTTCCTCCATTCCTCTCTCTCGCTCTCTCTTTGTCCCAAGCAGAAACGAAGTGCGGAGGAAGAGCGGAGAAGCGATGAAGGCAACGAAATGATATAATCTCACCCACCCTTTCTTTTTCTTCTTCTTCTTCTTCTTCTTCTTCTTCTTTTTTCTCCCCTTTTTTTTTTGTTGATTATATTCTTCTTTACTCTCTCGAGTCGAGGTTTGCTTTATCGGGTTTCGGGTAAGAGCGAGGGATCCGGTGAGGAGGTTGTATCTTCTCTTCGCTTCTCTTTCCTCTGCTTTGTCTTTATTTCTCTCTGTCGCCTCTTCGCTTCGCTCCTCCTTTTGCTTTTTCTCGACCCCTATTTCGATTTATTCGATTACCATAAAAACCCCGTAAATTGGGCGAGAAATGGCGGAAGCGGAAGCGGAAGACGAGGGCAGACCTCTCCTGTATCGTCTCAGACAGGGAACGCGGAGTTCCCCGCACGAAGACTGCGCGGCCCGATGAGACGAGGCACGTGGCAGTTTCCACGCGGCGGGAGGACGTGTCTCCGGTCGGAGGCTCTGCACAGGGAGGGAACGGCGGGGGGGCCGGCTGGTCACTGCCGGTCTCTGTTGGGAGACGTCCTCTAGCCTTATATGGAAAGGTGGTGATAAGGGCACGCCACATTTCTCGTGTTCTGTACGAACTTGAGAGGAGGCACGAGACATAAGCTCCGGCGAGACTTTGGTCGCCTCCGCCCATACAAGTGTCTGTCTGCAGTGAATAATATATAAGTTATTTTATTGAATATTTGTTGTATAATGTAAATATCTTCTATAACTTGGCATGTTGTATGTAGTTTGCACGCATCAGATGGCGACGAATGGTGGCCACATCAACATCTTCTTATCAATATTTTTATATTTAATATCTCTACGTTATTTCTATTTCAGCTCATCGTCTTTGAAGATTACACTCTTCGACTCATGCTATGGAGTGTTGTTATAATAATAATAAATAAAAAATAAATTCTCAAAAAAGGTATTTATTTTTTTTCATAAATTTTTTTTTTCTAATTCATCCCTATATAGAGTGTCCTTAATTTTTCTAAATTCGTTGTTATCGTATCCTCGTTTGTCACTCTGTATGTTATTGTCATTATGCACCTCATATGTCGTTATTAACGTATCGTGAGGCTTTCATCTTCCATCTCTGTTAAAATGATCGCATCCCCATCTATTTTTACTCTCGGCAATCAAAGGAATAAAAAATAGTCAAAAAAAACTCGAGAAGGAGGCGTGGGCAGTTTGCAACATGATAGACCATGCAATGAAGATAGAGGAAAAGCTTAGTCATGGTTGTCTCTTTTCTCTCAATCGGTTTACCTTTTACCAAAGTCGACGCTTATGATGTATAGACAAAGCATGATGAAAGATAACGAAACCTTTTAGTGATTTAGAGGTATCGTTAGTATTGTTGGACAAGGATAATATCTGATAGCGAGGTAAAAACGATCATGACAGAATGACAAGGCGAAACTAATAATCAACGGAGCCAATGATAATAAGAGTAATCTTACCTTTTAGTAAATAAATTACGTTTATAGGAATAAAAAAATAAGAGAGGTAAAACTTAGGATTTTTGTTTTTTGTTTTTATTTAGCTAGTGATAATAATAAAACGGGTTGAAGGATAAGAGTGGGTGATGTTACAGTAGTCGAGGGATGATGATGAGACAGGTGATTCCTGACTCCCGTGAAGATTTCTATGCAGTAAGCCCATCGGTTGATGCACACAAATAGTATTGCTCTCAACATCTCTCAACTCCCGTGAAGATTTTTTCTTTTTCTTTTTTTTTCTTGTTGCATATACTCAGATCCATAGAATCAAATTTGCATTCACCGATTGTGTTTGGGATGGAAATAAGCGGAAGATCATCATCTATCTGACTCGTCTAAGTCAAATCAAATAGAAAAA
Source organism: Musa acuminata AAA Group (assembly GCF_036884655.1). Classification (NCBI taxonomy): domain Eukaryota; kingdom Viridiplantae; phylum Streptophyta; class Magnoliopsida; order Zingiberales; family Musaceae; genus Musa; species Musa acuminata. The sequence continues at coordinate 28,747,192 of NC_088339.1, read as the reverse complement.
ATGAGCACTCGAGTCAAATTTGAGATGACTTGGAATACACGAACGATAGCGATCGATATTAATTCAAATATTAGAGTTTTATAATTATATTTTTTTTTAATTATATTTAGAAATCAAAATAAATTGATTGCATCTTTCAAAATAAACTATTTGAGCTTTACAAGCTTCTAAGACAACTCTTTAAAGGCAAATTGAAAGGGAATTATCTAATCCAATATGATTTCGAGGGCATAAGAATTTCTAACCTAGTTACTTAGGTAGCTTTAAGGTGAAAATGTTAAGCTCCTGAGGCATCACTTGCATTAAGATTGATGTCGAGAGAAATTTTTTGACTTAATCCCTTTGACGCTCAAATAATTTTATTCATAATAACTTTCATGTGATGAATATGTGTTGAATGATAATCGACCATCAATATATTTCATATCAAAACAGAATTAGAATGCACATATGGGATTAAGTGTGTTCTTAATGATGACACAATCGATCTTTCACTTCCTCCCTAATAATGATGAATAAAAAATAATTAAATAAATATATAAATAGATAATAGCACATCCATCTTCCATAGATTAAACTTCTTCTCCTATTAAAAAAAAAATTATTGAAATGTCAATCCTACTACTTGTAAATCTGTCAATTATATGTCTATCAACAAATTGAATTTGTTTGATTACGCCTTTTTATTTGGTCCAATAAAATTATTATTTCATCACATTATAAAATAAATTAATAAATTTTAAAAATAAATAAACAAGCAATATTATAGTGAATATATGCTATGAATAGTCATAAAAAAATTTGAATTTGTAAAAAATTCATATCATTTTGGACAGAAAAGGTTTGAGCTAATCATTTTGGATAGAAATATTTTTTATTTCTCTTTATTTCTCTACTGATACATGTTCAGTAGAGAAATACTACTCCGTTTACGGGTAATCATTTTGGCTCTGATACCAAATATCATGATCTGAATTTAATGGACTAATTAGTTTATTAACTTTGTTCGGTCTAAATCACTGATCAAAATGTTTAAGCTAAAGTTAATAGTAATATACTCATCGGATCTTTATAAGTCAATTTTAATATTATTCACTTTCGATGTGGAACATGATTTCCACGTAACTTCGTTGTTGTATCCTCGAGTTGCCTTTGTGCTTTGTTGCTCGAATAATGACAAGGCCTTGTGCACCTCCAATGGCAATGCATGCAGTGGCAACATTGAATCCAGAGCTAAGTGGATGGAGCCTAGAAGGAGATCATGCTATTGGCGTCAGATAAATCCAAGAAATGATGTCCTAATTCTGATCCAACAATTATTATATACAATTTTGGATAAAATACATGAATCATATGTGATGAGAGATAAAATAAAAACACAAAGGAATTAGGACATTCTCGAATCATATGTGATTAGATAGGATTCATATGCTATCAAAATAAGAGAACCTGCGTGTCATTCATGGCTTCGCAACGAGTTAAGAGCCGACCCATAAGACCGGTTGTGTTGGCTGGTTTCTCCTGAAGGGAGGAGAGGGGAAGGACAGGTGGCGGTGGGCTGGAATGAAGAGGGCTGGTGGGCAGGGCGAGGAGCAACGTGTTGTTGTCGTGTTTGACAGCGCCGAGGCGGAGAGGGAGGCGGGCCACCACGTGTGGGGTCACCCAGGCGTACGCGGACCGATCTCCATGGCCCACCTCTTCCCTCGCCCGCTGTCTCTGCTCCCAATCAATCAAACGATTAGTGGAGTAATTATAGCGATTAGTAACATTTCGATCCTAATCCCCTGGGCCCCTCCGCCCCCCGGAGGTCCTCGTTGGCAGCATCGACACCCTTCGCGCCACTCAGATCTTACGTGTAACCAAAACGCCTCCCTCCCTTCCATACCCACCTAAACAACCCCGCCCCGTTTAAACGTGTCTGCTCCCCGTTTACCCTATACGAAACGAGGGCGGGCCCCCACCTGTTGGCCTGGACCCACTGCCAGGTGGTGCCCTCGTGATTCAGGTGGGGCCCCCAACCGCCACCTCCTGTTTCTGTTTTGTTTATTTAATTATCTTAGCTTGATTATCTATATATATACGTATTTTGTTTCCGTTGGTTGTTTGATACAGATAGAGGAGTAGATATAAATATGGAATCCTTCGGAGGAGCTCAACGGAAAGCAAGCAAGGAAGAAGCCATGACGGGCGAGGAAGGAGGAGAGCCATCGACGGTGGAGCAGGCGGTGGCGAAGGGATCCGCCGTCGGAGAAGGAGGTGGAGGGGGGAAGAAGGGGGGAGGCAGAGGAGGAGAAGGGCTGAAGAAGGGGCCGTGGACGCCGGCGGAGGACGCGATTCTGGTGGAGCACGTGCGGCGGCACGGGGAGGGGAACTGGAACGCCGTGCAGCGGCACAGCGGGCTGGCCCGCTGCGGCAAGAGCTGCCGACTCCGCTGGGCCAACCACCTCCGCCCCAACCTTAAGAAGGGATCCTTCTCTCCCGGGGAGGAGCTCCTCATCCTCCGCCTCCACGCCCAGCTCGGAAACAAATGGGCCCGCATGGCTGCCCAAGTACTCCTCTTCTCCTCCACCTTCCTCCCTCTTCTTCTTCGTGCAAAATCTCATCTCCTTCGTTTCTTCGGCCATGGCAGCTTCCCGGAAGGACCGATAACGAGATCAAGAACTACTGGAACACCCGCCTCAAGCGGCGCCAACGTGCTGGTCTACCTATCTACCCACCGGAGATGCACGACGACGCCAGATTAGACGGCCACCACCACCACGACCCGCAGCGTCAGGTTAATACAACGTCGCCCGTAACGCTTCGGCAGCTCGCCGCGGAGCTCCCATCTCTGCAGCTGCCCCCGTTGGTGGATCCCATCGCCTTCCGCCCTCTGTCGGGAATCACTCTCTCCCCGTTCCCGCAGAATCCATTCGCCTCAGAGCTCGGTCTCGGGTTCCCGCCCTCACCCGCCTCCCAGCCACCCACCCCGACTTCTCTGTTCCAGCCGCCGCAGCAGCTAGGGTTGGGGAATTACGCTATGAATCAGCCGCCACCATTTTTGCCAGCGTTTGCCGTCAAAATGGAGCTCCCTTCATGCCAATTGTTCGCTGAGCCCGTCGGCCGCAGCGACGAGCCGAGCAGTTGCGGCCTATTAGAGGCTCTGCTGCAGGACACGCAAACCATAGAGGATATGAAAATTGCGGAGCTCTTAGAGCTGCAGGAGGCTGACGAGGATGGCACGAGGTGGGAACAGCTTTTCTGCGATCGCGGTAACGATGGGGAAGGGATTAACGAGACTTCTCAGGGCTGTTCTTCTGCCAAGTTCGAAGGCTTCGATTGCTGCATGGGTGAGGCTTACCAACCTAATCCCTCTGTTTCTGTTTCATGCTTAGTAATAATGAGTTCCTATTAAAATTGAATTCATAGAGTAATGCCTGAATTCGCAGTTTTTTCGTCATATCTTTCTTGTTAGCTTGATCAACCTACTTTCCTGTTCCTATTGCATGCAATGGTAATCTCAGCATTAGAAATAATATGAGTACTGATTTCTTTGATCATGCCTAAAGTTAGAAATAATACTTCAAAAGATTTGTAATCTTTTGTTCCTACAAAGTCTACAGTCCATCTTTGACATATGTGTAGTTTCTCCAGCATTGCTAAGGTTGTGAATGAATGCATGGAGTGTAAATGTTGGTACCTCCTCTGAGTGCCTCTTTGAACTCTTCTATGCCACTCTCTTTTCTGGAAATATTCTCCCTTGCAGGTCTGTGTCTGAGGACAGACAAAGATGGATGGAATTGCAGGACACTGACTGCTTTTACCTTTTAGTACTCTTCATGATTCCTTCCCTTCTGATCTATTTCTCTCCACTTGCCTTTTCCTAATTCTTCAGCTCTTTCTATGTATCTCTTCTGAGGCCTTCCTCAAGTGTCCACTTCTATTTCACTAACCAAATCATAGATCACCACGCAGCAACACTTGGCCATGTTCTTCATGGCCCTACTTTCCCCTTTTTAATTAGCATTTGGTCCTACAATTTGAAGACTGCTTCTCAAAGCCAACCATAATTTTCATGCTCCTCCCTCCAATTTTCTGATGCATATAGATATTTCAATTTCTTCTATGATTTATATTCTTCTTTTGAGAAGCATATTATCAGCATTTGTAGAGCTGTTAAAACTCATAACTTAATGCTCCATTGCTAATTGGCCAATGGTTCCATCAGGAACAAAGATCAGAAGTGAGCAACCGGGCGATGCTAGTCTTGCGAAAGATGACATAGCCACACTACTTGATATCCCGGTATCAACGATGTCAATGATTCCTGACTGGTGCAATAGCGATGGCAGGGACATTTCCAACGGGCAGTCATTGGTCACGACGAGCGATGAAATCGGACTTGACATACATCAGTTGGCTTCTTCCCTCTCCGCCGGATCCACAGATCAAGACTGGAACATCAGCTTGTGGCCATGGAACAATATGCCAGGAATCTGTTAGACCTTCATGTAAATGAGCATTGGTTCTACAGTAAGGTTAGTTCATACTGTGTATGTTTACGGCATGTAACTCATTGTTCTAGACCTCATAGTTGGAAGTAAGTTGCAATTAATTACTGTGTATGAACTTGTACCAAGTGGTTGTGTTGGATAGTAAGTAGTGAAATCTGTGTTTCTTCGTTTTTACCATGCACCATAACCAGGAGTTCTCAACTACTGAACAAGTAACGCTTGATTGGTTCTGAAATCTCATGTATGTAATCAATGTTTGTATCAACATGTCTTCTGTCTTTCTCAGTTTTTGCAACCTAGTTTGCAAGAAAGAAGATGAATAGACAACAAGGATATCAGATCATGACATCCTAGGTTGAGCTAATTTTAGTTGGCTGAAAAGAGAAGCCTTGTTAATGACTGGGGTGTCAATGCCTAGAATAGTAGAAAAGGTTTATCATGACTAATGTGATCACAGGATTATGATTGATTTGGGGAGAAGTCTTGTGGTGATGGGAATACATTGTTATATATACATGCTATCTTGCCATGCATTGTCACCCACTTCCACTCACATTTGGTGATGGTTCCATTGTTGGCCCCCTTCCTTGGTAGGGAGCTTTTAGAGTCAATGATACTTCTGACATTACTTTGATGGCAAAAGCTCTACCTGTTTCCAAAAGTTATCTCCACTATCTGTGTGCACAAGCTATCAATTGGTGTCAATCATGGGTTCACCTAACTTACATCAAATGTGGAGATTCTTATATAGACTGTTTCCAATGGCTCATGTAAGCAGCTTCATTGTCTGGTATGGTTCTGAGAAATGAAGTTGCTCATTTCCAGGGATGATGTACATGAGCTGATTTTTACTTTTCTCCTTCAGTGATTTCTGTTGACAGAGTAGTGTGCATTTAGTTTCCATGACCATGGATACCTTCACCATGCACACACAAATATATGCCTGGCTTGGTTTCTGCTTGTTTCAAGCCACATATTTCTCCCACAGTTGATATACTTGACTAGTTTCTTTGAATGCACATATTCTGTGGAGTCTTCAGCTTCTTGCAGGATTGGGTTGGCAGCTGTCGTACAGTTGTGGCACCTCATGCTAGACTTGTCAGAAGAGAGCAAGATAGTGAAAGTTATGTGGTGCTCTGACTCATCAGGTTCAACTCTACAATACTGTGCCCTATTTTTAGCTGGGTAGGCTATTGTCACCATGTTCTAACATATCTCTAAGCACCTTCTTTTTCTTTTTTCATTCATTAAAGACTTACTATGTGAAAAGATATAACATTACTTGATTATGATGTTGATCACATTTTGCAGGGAACTGTTACCTAATCTTATCATATAAAAGAGATGTGACATTTCTTGATTTATGTAAATCCCAACTTGTATGATTGATATTTTTAACTATTTTGGATTGTTGTTTGAGATGTACACAGCAAATATACAAGGGCTAGATATTAAATTTCTCTTTCTTATTCAAATTCTCAATGTCTCCTTCCATCACTCAAGAGATCTGACACTGATTTCCTAGTATTAAGTAATTCTGCATGAAGAGCCTTCTCTGCTCCTTGCTGCTCTGAGGAAGATAAAAATCTATGTAATTAACTTTGGACTATTGCCTTGACAGGGTTTGGATTGCTGTTGTTTTGGGCTAGAAAAGCTGGGAGTTTTTTGTTACATTGTTGCAGATTTGTTCTTGACTCATTGTGTCTTCTCTAAGATGGATGTGGCTTTTGGCCTTTGTGAGCCTTTTGAATGGCTCTTCTTGTTCTCTCTTATGATCCCTAATAAATGTTGAGAGATGCAGCCTAAAAAAAAGAGGGTTTTTTTTTTTTTCTGATGGTAAAGTGATAGACGATGGGATTCTGCTAAGCTAGCTTGTCTGATGGGGTGCAAAATCAGCTACAGATTAATCTCATGTTTCTATAGGTTTGAAGACAATCAAGCTATATTTGTAGGCATTAAGCCCACAACTTAGTGAACTTAAATTTTTATTTTAAGATCATGTTGGTGTCTAGTCTCCATATATGATGGTCTAGATCGGATGTATGATGTATGATGGTCTTGTTCAACTCAGACTTGTAATAATAAGAATTCAATATTCTTTTGAATCTGCAATGAAATGGACTCATGAATAAGAATCTGATGGACATCATGGTAAAGTCTTATTCATGCTGCTTTCATAAATATACTTGTTCTTCTGCACCAAGAAAAAGAAGGGAATAGAAGACAAATAAGCTAAACCCTGAGCATGCCTTTTCTAACTTGTTTGCACAGTAATCATGTACAAGTGTGAGTATGCTTTAATGAAGTGTATGACCTTCTTTGGTTCTGTAACATAAATAACTTCCTAGATGATGCTGTGACATTATATTAATGCACTACAACATCAAATGCATCAACTAATAAATAGGTAAAAGTTCTAGTTTAATAACATCGATGAGAATAAGGCCTCTCAAGCAGCACATCTATACAATAAAATTAGTTGAACGTACTAAATAATAGATTAATAATCGAGCAATTGGATTTAACAAGGTTCTAAGTCAACTAATAGCAAGAACTTGGTCGGAAATGATTGTTACAATTTGAGTTGTAGCCCTGTAGTTAGGCATTCTGCAATATCAAATTGACAGTGAAAGGAACTAATTTTAGTAGGATACATACATTTGCAAGAACTACAATTAAAAAAGGTGAAGCACTAAGATTTTTTTTTTCTCGTATTAGTTCAACAGAGATTTATTAACAAGGAATATATAAATAGATGAAAATCATACAGTATACTTGAATTCCACAAACCAAGTGGAATTATGTTGCCATGTAGGCGACAAAAGTCTACACAATTTCATAGCGTAAACAAGCCAGATCATCGTCTCTGTAAAACCTGAGTCGGAAACAATCTAAATATAGGACTTTATTCTAATAATAAGCATTATCTGTTACAAGATCCTAGAAACTACAAGCTTGTGATAATCCAAAGAGTCCTTCATGTTAAAGTATGATCAACCATGATCAACCAAAAAGCCTCATCCTGTTATATGTCATGCTTAAGGACCGAAAAGTACGACCAACCATGGAAAGTACAAGCTCAATCATGGTAAAGTATGATCAACCAAAAAGCCTCATCCTGTTATATGTCATGTTTAAGGACTATCCTCCATGTTTTCTATTCATGTTTAGGCCATTTTGCCAACTTGCATGATCAACCCATCTACCCTTACAGTATCAGTATGCTCCTTGGAACTCCAGTTTATGCTGCTTAAACAGTGTTGTCTTATACAGCATGTCATATGAAATCCATATCTTATGCAGCATTTAGTGGACTAATTTTAAATTAAAGAGAATGATAAAAATGAGTAAGGTTATTCCAGAGAATAACTAGGTCATTAAAGGAGCTTTGCACTTCCATGATCATTAACAATGCATGGAAGTGGGATGCTTGTCACGATGCATTTCTAAATCATTCCTACTCACACCAATCTTAATGCAGCTGAACTCTCATCCTGTATGTGATATAATGTCTTGAAGCCCAACCTACATAATATATTCATAATCATAGTACCATATCCTCAATTTAATAAACCCCAGTTATATCATGGGATACACAATTTCAGAAGCACATTCATGGCAATTAAACATTTCCAGGTACATTAGACAAAGTCCTACAGAGAAGCCCACCAAACTAGAATACCTGTTAGAGTGAAATTCAAATCTTTTCATCTAATTTGGAAATTATAATGACTGCATTATGATATACTATTGATTATCCATATAAGCTCCTAACTTCAATCGATCAGGCACTACTAAACGATCAGAAATAACATCATGATGCGACAAGTCCAGGGGACCATTTGCATGCTCTAAATTGGCAAGGCTATAAAGAAACAACTAAATTGTTCTACTAGAAAAGATTGCCAACACTGCAACCAACTTACTGGCATCAGCTAGAAATTTTAAAAAGGATATTGCTAGATGGGGACTTTGACCCAAACCAACAGCCGGCCAGTTTAACATGGCATGTTGCGGTCAGATGCTGCATGGGCAGATACCTGTACAAAGATGATGTTTTGGGTTCAAAAGTTATAGCAGAATGGAAGATGTTGCTTAAGCTGCACTATGGACCAAATGGATCCATATATGAATCCATACAACAAGCATAAGCTCTGGGAATTGCCAAACAAGTGAAGAAATTTACCCTATTCTCTAACTTTCAGATACTTCCATCTTAAAAATAACAATTAACAATGGCGCAGGACAGTATGTAATACAGAGAAATTACAAAGCAGATTACAAAATTTTCACATACTTGTGAAGTTCAATTAACAGAGAGAGGAGAGTAGTCAGTCAAGAAACAGCATGATCTTTGAGATTGAAAAGTTGCAATGAGTAATTAATTCAGTAAGAAACAAAAAAAAAGGTTCTTGGTATCATAAGTAGATATCTATCTTTCATCAAGAAGAATTTTGCTATTTCACAAGATGATGAACAAGCTACACAATTAACAATTCAAAGTGAACTATAAGGAGGAAACAGGAAATCTATTTGTTCACCTGAGCAGGACCAAGTCCAGTGTCATTTCCAATCCATTACAGCTCCATTCTATCCAAACCTTGATGAACACCAGCCTGCAGCTCCCATCACAACATCTCCTTGATAAAATCCAGGTTCAGCGTATCACGAACAATGAGAAAAAGCCCCAGCATCACAACCACCAAGATCCCCGACGACATAATCCGCTGCTCCACCTCCCGCGGGATCTTCCTCCCACCTCTGGCTGCCTCCACAAGAATAAGTGCCAGTGACCCACCGTCGAGGGCTGGCAATGGCAGAAGGTTGATCACCGCAAGGTTAAGATTGATCACCGCGGCAAACTGGAACAGCCCATCGGAGCTCGACCTTGCGACCTCCGCGCCCACTGCGATTATGGCCACGGGGCCGGAGACCTTGCTTGCCGACTGAGAAAAGTTCAAGAAGGTCTGCTTCAGGCCATCGAGCACTGTGGCAGACAACCCCAAGAATTCTCTACTAGCAAACACTGTGGCCTGTGCCAGGTTCTTCGCCCGGACCTTGGAAAGCCTATAATTGGGCGACAATTGGACTCCAATTCTCCCAGTCCCGTCGGTGTTCTCGTCGGGAACCACCGAGAGCTCCACAGATTTGGTCCCCTCCCTCGCCACCGTCATCGCCACATTCCTCCCGGCGCTCGTCTTGATAACATCGACGAGGTCCGAGACGGAGGGCGCGGGAGCCCCGTTGATCCCGAGAATGACGTCGCCGGGGCGGAGGCCGTCGCGCGCGGCGGCCGATCCGGGGCGCACCTCGGGCACGAGCAACCCGGGCACCGGCTCCTGAACGGGGAGGCCGACGGTGAGCACCTGGGCGAAGACGATCAGGTACGCGAAGACGACGTTGGCAGCGACGCCGGCGGAGACGACGAGGATGCGATCGAGGACGGGGCGGTTCTTGAGGAGGTCGGCGTCGTCGGGGGGGACGTCACTGTCGGGGTCATCGTCGGGGAACCCGACGAAGCCGCCGAGGGGGAAGGCGCGGAGGGAATACTCGACGCCGCCAGCGACGAAGCTGGCGAGCACCGGGCCGAAGCCGACGGCGAACTTGCTGACGCGGATGCCTTGGAGTGTGGCGGCCAGGAAGTGGCCGCCCTCGTGGACGAGGATGATGGCGGCAAGGACGGAGGCGGCCTCAGCGACGGACTGGGGACCCTCGATGCCGCCGACAGCGGCGGTGGGGCCGGCGGAGGGATGACCACTGCCCTCCCGTCCCCCGCGGCGCCGCCGGCGCCGGCGATGGCGGGGGAAGAGGAAGGGTTGGAGGGCGGGGGGAGGGGTGTGGATGGGTCTGAGGAGGGAGTGAGGGAAAGAGATGGAACCGAGCTTTGGACGGCAAGGAGGGAGGAGGAGGAAGGAGTGAGCTGAGGCCGAGAGGCTCATCATCATATATCAGAAAAGGAGATTTTGTGTGTACTCGTTAGCGTTTATTTGAGGATTGAAATGGAGAGAGGGAGAGAGAGAGAGAGAGAGAGAGAGAGAAGGGCGGAAGGGAGGAGGAGGGTGAAGACCGTTTGGATAATTCATGGCACAGAGGGTGAGGAAATCGGAGGTGTATGTGTGGATGGGAAGCAGGCAGATGAAGCTGTGAGTTTGATTTGCTCTTCTTTGGGAGGATTTGAACGAGTGGCCTCTGAAGCCAACAATTGTAGATTAGTCGCTTGTGTTGACCAAAGGATCTCCCTCTGCGAATCGATGTGGATTAGTGGTTTGTGTCTAACTCAAGTTTGACTTTCTACGTGATTATTGAATCGGATTGGACTCGTAATCGGAACCAATGATCCCAGTCTGCCGCAAATCGTCACATGCCAACCGACCTTTGGTCTTTAAGATTCGGGCTTTCGTATTTGGGCTTGGGCTTTTAGGTAAAATGCTGAAACGGACCTTAGACTAATTTATCGATTACCTACAGACAAGTTTATGTATCAGTAAGCTACCTGCCATGTGATTGGACCAGTTGAGCTCTCTAAACTGGGTCCCGCAGAAGCGCCACAAGAGTTCGCCATTCATAAAGCAGGTAAGATTTCAGGGTAGCGACGAACGATCGTGTGGACGGGGTACTGCGCTTGGCATAAACCCTATCAAGCGTCGTCAGAAAACCCGAAATTTCGGTCCGCTTGTGTCTGCGTTGCACGCACCGCCTGGCCGTCGTCACAGCCACCGGGATCGGGACGCAGCGGAGGAGGCGAACATGGCGGACGTCGTGCAGTACCGGCTGGAGCGGATGACCGACGAGCTCGACGATCTCGAGCGGCGCGGCCTCTTCTCCCGCCCAGAGATCGCCGAGATCGTCCGCCGTCGCCGCGACTTTGAGTACCGTCTCAAGCGCCCGTCCCCGCTGAAACAGGACTTCCTTGCCTACATCGACTACGAGAAGCAGCTCGACGCCCTTCGCAATCTCCGGAAGCGCGCCATCATCGGCGAGCTGATCAAGGAGGAGCAAGCGCGGGAGGAGAACGAAGGGGCTGATGAACATAAGAAGAAGAAGAAGATGTCTAAGAAGTGGAAGAAGTCTATCTCCGATATCGCTGGCGTTTTGAGGATCTTGGATATTTACAGGATGGCCACGGTGAGGTACAAGGCCGATTTGGATCTCTGGTTCAAATACCTCGAGTTTTGCCGAGAAAAAAGACATGGGCGGATGAAGCAGGTACCAAAGATGATATCTGTTTTACCTTTTTTTTCCTTTTCCACTTCATTCATGATTGATTAGGACAGAGTGATGCTAGTTTTGGGCTGTGCTGCTCTCTTGTGATCATCTAGTCTGCACTAGACATGGCGTAGTATTAGATTTATAATTTAAAAAGAGGAACAAAAGTAATTTCCAAGGAGCTCTAAAATGCTCCTTTTGTCTTGCCTGTTGTTATTTATAGTTGTATATGCATGCTTTTTCCTATTAGAAAAGCTACAATTTTTTTATGAAAAAGGGGACAGCTTGATTATTGTGAGAAACCCTTTTCTTTGGCTTCCATGTTAATGAAATTGCCAGTTTGCTGATGTTTCTAACTTATTATGAACTTCTGTCTATTTTAAATTCAATAGAAACAATGCTCATTCATGTTGACCTATATGCATTAAGTTCATGCATAACTCTTCAAGCATATTGTTTTTGTTCGTTCATTGATCCATTGATGACGCTGCTAATTGGCAACGTAAGCAATATATCTGGTTCTATATTTTTGTAGGTGCTAGCACAGGCAATTAGATATCATCCAAAGGTCCCTGGACTTTGGATATATGCTGCAGCATGGGAGTTTGACCAAAATTTAAATGTTGCAGCAGCTCGTGCTCTCATGCAGAGTGGTCTCAGGACTTGTTCTAGTTCCGAGGATCTGTGGATTGAGTATCTCCGAATGGAGCTCACTTATCTCAACAAACTGAAGGCTCGAAAAATTGCTCTAGGAGAAGATGTTAAATTGTTGCAGCGAAACAACAGTGATGCTGATCGGTGGAAAGAAGAGAACAGGGATCTTTTCATGCCTTTGAATGAAGAACAAGGATCCAACGCACAAGAAGGTAGTTTGGATAAGGGAGAAGAACTTTTCTTGCAGCAAGGTGCATTGGTTCTCCAAACCATATACCATGGAGCCATTGAGGCTAATCCATCAAGTCTGAGCTTGCGCCAGCGATTCTTGGAGATTTTAGATACTGTGGATTTAGCACATTATGATGAATTGAAAGTTGAGGTAATGGAAGATCTTAAGAAAGATTTCTCACACGACGAAAACTACTGGGACTGGATTGCTAGCTTGCAAATTGGTGACATTTCAGAACTGAAGGATTCAGAGAGATCTAAAATTCTGTCCAAGTTGGATAGAGTTGTTCAGGTGAGTGATGATTTGGAGATATGTCATTGTTTTCTTAATTTAGTATCATTTGGCGATAAAACTTCAGTTTGCTGGCAGGACTAGGAGATTATTCAAACACAGCTTATGAGTTAATTACAGTGTCCTGATGATATGCTATTCTTACAAAAAGAGATTGCTGTTTATTTTTTCTGCAAAATTAGTTCTCCTAGATTAACCATCCGCGTATTCATACTTGAACCATATAATTTCATTGCATTTCTTTATCTTAATATAACATATATATGCTTCTTGGTAAACATTATCTTTACGGTACTTTGATTACTGATATATGCTTTAGGTTTATGAGGAGGCTGTAAATGTCTTGCCAACTGCCAAGATGTTTTCTCTTTATGCAAAGTTTTGGCTGGATGTTTTGGTTTCTAATGGTGAAGATTCAACTTCTGCTCTGAGTAATGCTGTTGTCGATGATCGAGACTTTGTATCATCTATCATTAAGGTTTATGAAAAGGCAGAATCCTGTGGATGCCTTACAGCAGATCTTGCCTGTCAGTACGTTTCATTTTACTTGCAAATTGGGAGGTTAGATGAAGCAAAGAATCTTGCTAAGAAACTTTGCAACAGTAAACTTCCGAACTCTGCAAATTTATGGATTCTGAGAGCTTCAATTGAGATCAAATGGTTTACAAATAAATCTTCTCCGATCAATAAGGATGACTTGCATTCTGTGTTTGAGTTCTTAAAAGATGTGCTGACTAGACTATCCATCTCCGAAACTGAGTATTTGTGGCTTATGGTATGTAACCTGCATTTTGCTCAATTTTGGTCAAATGTTTACCTCATTTATATTTTGAGCAACTTTTATATCAAACCTTAATGAAAAACACGTCATATCTGGCAGAAGCTATGCTGATAAACAAATGCCCTTTTAATTCATTGGATGCATAGTCACCACAACTTATTGTCGTTTTTCTGTTGTTCTGCTCAGTGTATAATGACCACAACCTCACTTTTACGTGCTGCATAGAACTATATGTTTTCTGGATAAATATAAGAGCCCCAGCGCCTCTCCCCACATTTGTTGTGGAATTGAATGTGCTAAATATGGGTTCTAAGAAGGTATCTGCTTAGTTTTCCAACAGTTCCCAATAGTAGTTTGTGATTCTCTCTAGTTTTACATCACTAGAGGAAGTTCGTGTTGTTGTTGAACCTTGTAGGTTCACTAGTCTATCCTGATTATTCAAATTAGCCCTGTCACCTTCTTTTGTCAAAGTATGGCTGTGATTGATGTTGGATTTCATATCCAGTTGATCTGAATAAAGTCCAGACAGCTGAGTTACTGGATAGCTGTTGGCTAGTTTAAACAATGATCAACCCTAATTTTCAAGGCATAGTTATCATGTTTCATTTTCTTTATTTTAAATTTGGTAACAATTATTATTTTTGGATCATAAGTAATTTATTTCTATCTCCAATGTATTTCAAAGGCATAGTTATCATGTTTCATTTTATTTCTTTTAAATTTGGTAACGATTATTATTTTAGGTTCTTAAGTAATTTATTTCTATCTCCAATGTATTAAAGGCACTGAAAGTCTTTTCAAACAACAAAGGGTTTTTTGAAAAGCTGGTGAAGTTTTTAATGCTTGCATTGGGGAAAGCTAGTGGTACTGATTCTGGAACATCTGTTTCTTCTGCTGTCGTGAATTGGGTTCTCCAAAGAGAGGGTATTCAGCAAGCAAGAGTGATGTATAAGAGGTATGTTGCAAATTTTCTTTCTGTAGAGCTTTTCTTTTTCTATAGTCTCGTCTCACATTGCCTTAAAAAAAAAAGTTTGCTTTTGATTACTTTTCTTGTCAGCTCCATAGATCATCCTTTTACCACTTGATCTCAGAAGATAGTTCCTAATTATTAATTAATAGTTTAACATATATGATAGTTAAATCAACTTATGATTAATAACAGGGTAATAAGATAGCCATCATCCGGTAATAGGACACATAATCAATTAGCTTTAGCTGCTTCAGTAGTAAACACGATTATGAATATTAAAAGAAGCTTGAGATCTGGAGGACTTGGTATTATACTCAAGTGCTATGTGGTTCATTGAGTGGTTTGAGGACATCGGAGTGATGTTGGTCTCATATTCCAGTTGTCTCAAGTTAGAATGAAGATGTGTGCCTACTTTGGAATTCTTCAGTAACAGTTAATCCTTAAAAGACTGAAATGTTCAACATCCGCATCTGTTGCCCATTTCATCATCCTTATCTGTTGCCCTTCTTGTAACCTTGTTCAACTATCATGTTCTATAGTTCAACAGTCATCTATATTGTGTAGATTACAATGTTAGCCAGTTCAAATATAACATGTGCTAGAAATTAGTATAAATGAAATGAGTGTTAATATGGATCATTGATGTACAGGGTTATTATATAAGATAGAATAAAAAAGAACCTATAATTATAGAATAGGTAGGGAGTTATGATTGAGGATGAAATAAGAGAAAACCATTTAAGATAGTATGAATATATTCGAAAGCTGCTCACAGATGCATCAGTGACATGAGGTATGCCAATCAGCATTGGCAACATGAAAAAGGGTAGAGCATGCCTCAACAAAAGGTGAATTTGATGACTCTTACTTTGACTAGTGATGTTATCTTTTATGGAACTTTATCAGTGAAAGATTCATACAGCCAACCACAAATAACAGGGACTTTATGCTTCCTTGTTCCTTTTTTTCCGCTGTTTTTCAAGTACACATATAATTGCAAGACCAAACTACCACTGGAGCATATCCCACATGCACTTCATATACCATTGAAGGTTGGCTATCTCACATCTTTTTTTTTGTGATTTAATGCTTCTACTTTGACAAGAAATTGAGATATGTACTAGTTTTACAGTGTTGTGATGAAGTATGTCGATGTGTGATGTCCTTTTATGTCAAACTTATGTTTCAAATGTCATAATTGTCTTATCTGGTTTATGCTGCTCAGTATTCTGTTCTAAGTAGTGCTTCTGAACTAGGTTGTTTTTCATTATTGATTATAATGCATTTTGTCTATTCATTTTTGTTTCTGTTGTAACAGTTTTTGGCATTTTATCGTATATCTAGCTGATTCTGGGTATATTGACACCTGTCTGCAGATTTCTAGCTTTACCCCATCCGAGTCTTAAATTCTTCAGATATTGTATGGAGCTTGAACAAAACCTCATCTTTGTCGGAGATAATCTTGGTGTTACATGTGTTCGCAAGTTGTATGAATCAGCTCTGGGCATCTATCCTGAGAACAGGGAATTGTGGAGAGATTACTACCTCTTGGAAAAGAAGGTGATGATATTACTGTTATTTTCTTTTGATTAATCATGCCTTTAGCTGTCCGTGTTCAATCTTCTTATCTTTCGAGATGTTTTATTTCATTTTTAACAGGTCGGGACATCCGAATCTGTAAATGCTGTCTACTGGCGTGCTCGAAAAACCTTAAAGGACACATCAATGATAGTTAATACTGACTTGTAATCAATTTTTTTAATGTCAGTATCATCTGATCTCAGTATTAATAGTTTATTTTAACTTAATGAATGAAATTTTGAGTTTCAAATGTGCATCAGTGGATGCTGTCTCATTAATATTCTTTCTGATTGAAGACACAATTAATTGGGTTTGTTGTTCTTTACATGGGTATGACTCATTTTGATGTCAGGATGATGGTGCATTCGGACAACTCATTCAAATGCTAGTGTTAGGCACATATCTTTCGTCTTGGCAAACTTGTTCTTATGTCAGTTTTATGTAGCCATTTTGGAAGCTCATGTATGCATCTCCAGGACTGGAGTTAAAACTTGAGAATGATGTGTTCTATGATTAAACTGTTATGATGGTGATTCAAAATCAATATTATCTATCTCTCATTCTATTTTAAGGTTATCATATGGTAACATAATAATTATTTAGTTTTGTATCCAAATCCTGAAGGAAGATTTTACAGTGATTAATTTATATAATAATGGAAGTATATTAATCAAAAATATTATTTTTAAAAAATTAAATCATATATTTGATTTGATTCAATTGTCAATGTTTTGTTTATATATATATATATATATATATATATATATATATATATATATATATATATATATATATATATATATATTTTAATACATAATCTATAAAAAGGGATAAGAACATCGTAATGAGAAATGAATCGATAAAAAATGGATCAGTTATATCAGTTGATGATATAATTATGATATATATTGAAAAAAAATTGAGTCTTTGTGACTTGATTATGTATATATTAAGAATCTGAATTATTGAAATTAGGAGTGATCTTTGAGCACGGGATTATGAGTGATTTGGTTTAACTTGAGCATCAGGATTAAAAGTGGCACAATCAATTTACACACCACTTCCACTGCCATCTCTTCATAGAAAACTAACCCCACCCTTCTGTAAAGAAAGGAGAAGACCTACCATCATTGAATTGTATATAATATTTTTCGGTGTCACAATCCGAAGCACTGATAGTCCTTTTATACTCGAGCTCTCTCATCATCGTATTGGAATATTAGATCAGCTTTGATACCAATAAACTAACAGATGACAGGTAAGAAGAGGAAGAACTGGCAGCAGTAAAAGCTACTAGCAAATGGAGCTCCACTACATTTGTTCTGCAGACGGGACCAAAAGATGCATCTTTTTAGTCCTCTCAGCTGAGAGGGAACAAAGGAGCTCTTTGGGATCGCAAAGAAGCAACGCATGTGCAGCAGTGCCTATAAAAGTGAGGTGGTAAAGAACTAATCGAATGCACAATACTCGCATGCACGTGAAGGTTTCCGATCCCCGTCGGGTAATTATATCTTACCTATTAGTATTATAAATTTTATACTTCAAAAATTTATATCATGATCTCTAAAATAAAAAATAAATAAATAATCTTATTTGTCCTAACGTCATCAACTATATCGACGAAAAACATCATCAACTATATTGACGAAAAACATAACACATGATACCACATGTTTAATCAACATTAAAGTGATAGGTAAAAATATAATCGAAAATAAAAAAAGATATTGAAATTATCTTTTTGCTTATCAGTGCCACGTATTATATTTTTCATCAATACAATTCATGATATTGAGACAAATATGATTATTTATTTTACTTTGAAAATAATAAAAATCATAATATAATTTTTTTTAAAATATAAAAATCACGATGCTAATAAAGTCTAAATATAGAGGGTAATATATAATTAGCCATATTTTTGAGATTGATTAAAGTTTAACAAAATTAATAAATCAATTATCTCATTAAATTATGTCGTAATAATTAATTTGATGAAATTATCAGATCAGCCACCACTAGATTAAACTTTAGCCCTATCTAATGTTTCACTACTAGATTAGACTAAGGTATATAGATATTAGAGACAAGCTAAGACATAGATTGACTTATTGTGTCTCTTAATAGAGATCATTGAGTGTTTTGGTTTTGATCATGCATGTCAAAACTAGATTGATGCTATTCAATCATCACAAGTAAAAGTTGAGAGGACCAAGCTAAAAGTGCTTTGATCATGCAATCTATCTAAAGTGGTACCACATTTTCCTTAAAGCATCCAAAATAAAGCTGACAGTACAAATCTGAAGTGCTTTTTGATCCTGCAGTCTGAATGGTAGTTTCCTATCCTTGTGATGTTGCCATATAGCCTCACTCACTACAACTTCATCTTTCTCACTCATGATATCTTGATGTGCCAACTTCATCCGGTTGGTATCTAAAGAGGTCATCAACCCTTTTTCTTGGTCACTGATGTCATTCCCTCCATTTCCATGCATTCCAATAACTCCATTATTTAGAACAACATGGTAGGACTGATTAAAATGTACATTCTTCTTTGACATCCTAATAATATAAACTATATTATAATTTTCAGCAAAGCATTACCAACACAATTCAACAATGCCATCCCTCAAGTTTTCCAAGGTAAAATAAATGTTTTTGGTCTTTTGTTTCTTTATTAGGTCAAAAGATTTTGATGAAAGATAAAAAATTGATTCCAAGGTAAAATAAATGTTTTTGGCTTTTTGCTTCTTTATTAGATCAAAAGATTTTGATGAAAGATTAAAAAAAAAGATATCTGCAACTGAGAATTGCATGAATTATTAGTCATGATGTCTGCCAAGACTAACTCTAGATGTATCATGTGAACCAAGTACTTGGGGACAAAATGAACTGATAGAAGCTGAAGAGATACTACAATGAGCTGCTTATGTAAATAATCACCACAAATAACCTCTCAAATATAGCTTCTTTCGGATTTGATTCAGAGAACCATATAACAGAAAGAAATAGAAGGAAAAGAAGAACAACAAAATTTTATTATGGAAAGAACAAATATTACAAAAGGAATGAAGAAAATCGATTCAGGGGCTTTTACAAAATTTCCATAGAGAATGGACATCGCACCTCGACTCCCTCGAAATGTTTGCGAAAGATCCTATTAGTTAATTGCTGCCAGCATCAAGACATATGGTTCCATGACAAGGTAGAGACCACCAACATTATGCTTAAGATCATGGGGATAATGTGGTCATGTTCTATTCCAGTTCTTAGTCTCAGTACGGAGGGTATCCCGGCCTTACTGGCTAGAGTGGTATTCATCCCTGCTCCTGTAACATTCATCTGCTTGCTGGATACAACAACAAAGTTTAGAAGAAATAGCATTTTCATTATTTAGGATGTTACCAATAAGGTTTATATTGGTAATCAGATTTATAACAACAACAACAACAAACTGTTCCATGTCTTTTTATAATCGAATTGGAAACTAGAACTATATCAATCATTTTTGGATCAAAGACAGGGGGTTTGGTGGTCAAGTAGTTGAAAAATTAAAGAAAAATGACAAAAAATATATTCAAGAGTTCCTCATCTATACATAAGTTTTAGCTTCTAATATTTTCTTTCTTTTTTCCAACCATATAATGACTTTTATTACTTTTTTGTACTTCTATCATTGTTAACTTCTAGCGTATTTCTGTAGTCTTATTTTACAACTTGAAATGCCAATGGACAAAATTAGAGCATTTAGAGCAGTGTCAAAACTGTTAAAAGGTAGTGACTATTAAAGTTCTCACCTTCCAGGAAAGATGCAATCCCCATGACCTGCGAGGTAGCATGATGGTGTTTTCAGTGGTCAATAATAAGGTAATACACTCATAATGAAAGATAAAATAATGAACTAGAATTTTTTGTACCATAAGAAATAGCTAAAAGGTAAAGCAAGAAGATATGGTGCCGATTAAACAATTGCAACTACAATTTTGGACTTCATAGAATGGCCTAATTGCGATGCACAACAGCCAGAGAAGAACATTTCTCAAACAGATGCATTAAGACAGCTATCTCCTCAACATAGTCTGAATCTTTTAAGCAGTAGCTAGTAAAAAGAAACACATCCGGTCATGCAGCACTTGTATGAGTCTTACAAAACCATTACTAAATGTACAATGGACTAATGTGATGGACCTCCCTTGAAATCATGATAACCTGTTACGATGGACCCCCACTGAGTTTTTCGGACACCAAATCTTTCTGACTTCTGTTCTTTCTTGCCTATTGAGATTTTCAATGTCAGTATAGGTTCATATTTGGTTACCGAAGTACATGAAGAGGAGGATTGTGCTAATTCTGCTGTCTCATTCTCATCTTTAGTTAATGGCTTTGTAGGTTTGTCAGTAAGCAAGCAAGATACACACATCAGATATCGATAACAGATGTTTTCTTCCATTACACCCAATCATTATATAAGAAAAACAATATTGTATTTAATCACACTACTAAAAATTACACTTGAGAAAAGAAATTCAAAATTCAATAATTGAGACAGCTAATATCGTTCATAAAGATGATCAGTAACAAATGGTTTCTTGTTCATAGGCCTGATGTTATCATGGTTGGTTTAATGCCTTTGTGGCCACGGTCCCATTAGCCCTAGAACAATCAACCTGATAAGAGAGAGCACACAAAGAAAAGCAACAGATTTCCCTCACTTTCAGAAGAACTCAGTAGCTGAACAATGGTACAAAAATGACAACCCTCACGTAGAAGAGTAGCTTAAAAGGACTTGTTTAAGCTGTGGTAGAGGTGAGAAGGCCTCCACAACCAGAGTTCTTCTGATGGGATAGCATTCAGATGCAAGCAGTAACAAACAAGATTTACAGAAGGATCCAGCACACTCTGCGCTGCTCTGCTGTTCTCCTCTGAGCTCAGTGTCCCATCTCTTTGTTGTGGTACCCAAATCTACTCCTACCAGTCCACCTAACTCTCCTTTCAATAAACTCAATTGCACTACCTGCTTGCTTTTGGCCTTTGATAAGCAAGCCATTGATGTTAATTCACTCCTATTGATTTTGAGCTACCAGTAAACTTAAAGCAATGCAACACTGTAACATTTTAATTAAGATGATGCAATGGAAACAGGTTGTAATAGTAGTAATTGAGCTAAAGAGAAGCTTAATTGACGCACTTGGGTCGGTGGTGGTGACCATGGCGACGCCCTGGAAGTAGCAGGAGCCGGCGGCCTTCCCCTCCTTCTGGTAGTAGCTGTCGAAGGCATACGAGGCGTGGCCAGTCACGTCGTTGGGCGCGTAGCAGCTCTCCCCAGGCTGTATCTCCGAACAGTTGGCCCGCCCCGGCCCGCACGCCCAGTCCAGCGCCGCCTGCAGCCCCCGCCGGTCCGCCCCCTCCGCCGCCACGCAGTACGTCCGGTTCGTGGTGTCGTTGGCCAGGAAACCCCCGGCCCCCGCCACGTGCAGCAGGTACACCGGCGTCCCGTTGCCGTAGAAGAGGCCCCAGCTGGCTTCCGACGCCGGACCCGGGCGCAGGTCCTCGTCGAACAGCTCGTAGATGTAGACGCTGGGGGTGGCCTCGGGGCGCAGCGGCGTGCCGGCGCGGTCGAGCACGTGGCGGATGACGTTGGAATTGTAGATGCTGGCGAGCTCCCGGGTGGCATAGGGCTCGTCACGGCGGGAGCCATTGGCAGGCCACCCGGTCTCGGTGATGAGCACGGGCACGCTGGTGAAATTGAGGTTGCGCATGGCGACGTAGGCGGCGTCGATCATGGCGTCGAGCACGTTGGTGTAGTGGAGGAGGGTGTTGGGGTCGACCTCCTCGAGGGCCGGGCGGAGGGGCTTGAAGAGGGCGTTGTCGAGGGGAATGGCGCCGCGGCCCTGCATGAAGGCATAGTAGGGGTAGAGGTTGAGCATGAGCGGCGCGGCGGTGTCGTTGAGGAAACGCAGGAGGGGGGTGAGGAAGCCGTTGGCCAGCGACTGGTTGAAGTAGGCCTGGGAGGGCGGGAAGGGGTCGAGGATGACGGAAAATGGCAGCGGGGTGGAGACCGGGATGGAAGAGAGGTTGGCGGCGGCGAGGGCGGCGGAGAGGGAGCGGAGGGCCGGGAGGAGGAGCGGGAGGACCGAAGGCAGCGCGGTGGGGACCTCGTCGCCCACGGCCACGGCCGAGATGGGGGTGTCCGGGTGGAAGGGGACGACGTGGCGGGCGACCCAGGCGGCGGCGGTGGCCGGGGAGGAGCCCAGGGCGAGCAGCTGGTTATTGGGCACGCCGACGGCCACGGAGACGCCGGCACCGGCCAGCGCCGACAGGATTCCCGGGTCGGCGTCGTAGAGGCGGACGTGCTTGATCTGCTGCGCCTCGACGAAGGCGGCGAGGTCCGCCGGCGGAAACAGGTTCGACACGTCGGTGCCAATGTTCACGCCCACGAACGGCTGCTCCGCTCTAGCTGCTGCTGCAACTGCAAAACAACCCATGCAAACCTCAGCATCATCAGTAACAACAGAATCCAGAGCTAAAGATGTGATCACAGCTCAATCATACTTTACCAGCAGGCAGAGAACGGAAGACTAAGAGGAGAGCGAGGAAGGGGAAGGGGTTTGCTCCCATGAGGATCCCTTTTTGGGGGTCGGACTGTAGTTGGATTTATCCCCGGTCGAAAGTGGAAACACCGATGGCATTATTTTCCCGAACGGAGGTTGGTGGGTTGGTGGGAAGAGACTTTTTATCGTCTTCCGCTGCTGTCGGAGTCGTTCTTGTTGCCATTGTCGTTGCTGCTGCTGCTGCTCATCCGTAAGTTCTTTTACCATGGCTTGTGACCATGAGAGGCGGACGAAGCAACAAGATTAGTGACACAAATGATTCAAATCTGGTGAGCAACAACCATATAAGTTGGTCATCCTCATCAATGTTGGCGATGAATCCTTGGATTCTCACGTTGGAAGAGCGCGTCTCATCCAACACTGACAGCGACAGCTACACTTACCTGTGCTCGCCTCCTTCCTGAGCCTGTGGATGTGGTGAGCGTCTAAATCTAGCAGGATTGACAGCGTTCGACTGCGCACAACATGGCTTGCAAGTGGTAGATCACGTGGACACATCCTGTGTTCTCTCATGACCCACCAAAACTGCTGCTTTCCGACGCCAAGCTCTTTTTCTTTTGGGGGGTATTTCCATGGTATATAATGTTCTGATTTTGTCATATAAATCATAAATAATGGCTTCAGATCTTTGATCCAATCATCTTCCTTACAGAACCCTATAATGTGTTTCTCCTTAGAGGAGGAGGAGGAGAAAACTAACGAAGATGTATGGTTTCTGTGCTGTATCCATGTGTCATTCACGAGGGCATCACGTGACACTGAAATCCAACCAAGTGAAATCACACCATCCATCGCATGAAGGACTGGGCTTTATGATTTCTATGCATAAATAAATGCATCATTTTACATATGCAATTTTAACCCATTGACATCAACACAACAAACAGAGATTAATAAATATTATTAGTTGATGTTATGTGTTGGGTGATTTTTTTTATAAAAAAAGTAAATTAATTTTCATGGTACTATTTTTCAATAAATTATAATCTATTAAAAAATATTATAAACAGAACATTGTATCTGATTCAATGGATCTATCTAAAATTAATCGATAGATATACAAAAAAAAAATGGGAGAAGAATATTCAGTGAATCTAAAAAAAAAAAAAGAGAGATGTCCTCTCATAAATATAAAAAATAATATCATAATAAAATTAAAAATATTTTTTTTTTTTTGAGAATTTGCCATTATGATCAAATATTGTCATATGTTAGCGGTGTAGATATAGCAATTAATTTGAACAGCCATATATAGATCCACATGGCCGCCCAAATTGACTCCCTTGACAACAAAGTGAGATTCTTCATTGGAGTATACAAATTGCCTAATCAAACATAATAAAGAATATGCTTGTCATTTTTTGAGTACTTTAAAGCATTTTGCTCCACATAAAATAATAAACGGTAGTGTGGTATTTTGTGGCATTATAAACCACTCTTTACTTGTGGCATAAAATAACAAAAGCGACGGCAGCGCCTTCGTCTGGCGAGAGATCGGACCATCCGTCGGATGCCACGTGTCAAGTTCCATGTTCGCCCGGAATACCGTCCCGATTCAATGAACCGAGGCGGCCTGCTTCCCATGGTTTGCACTATTTATGCTTTGGCCTCCGACTCTTCCGTTCCCAAGAACGTGAAATCTCTTCTCTGTTTCGTAGGAATTTTGGCTAGTTTGGTTGTTCGATTTTGTTTCCGTAATGGCTTCCGCCGCGGCTATCTCGAGCTCGATCACTTCCCGTTCCCTCCTCTCTGGGGACTTCAAAGGTATTAACTTGCTCCGTCTTCCGCTTTCTTAAGATTACGCCTTTCCCCATTTCTGAGCTAAAAAAATGTTTTTTTTCTCCTTTTAGCGGCCTTAATTGCGTCCATTAGGCATCCGGAGCCGTCGATTGCCACGTCGGCGGCGAGCGGTGGTCCCCGGCCGCGGCGGATGCTGGCGCGGCCGTGCTGTGCCGTCGAACCCACCAAGAGGAACGACTCGGTAGTCCCCTCTGCGGCGGTGGCGGAGGCGGCGAACGCTGCGGTAGGGGAGGAGGCTACGGCGCCATCAGCAGCGGTGGACTATGAGGAGCTAAATAAGGCGCTCGAGAACGCTTCGCCGTTGGAGATCATGGATAGGGCTCTGGATATGTTCGGAAACGAAATCGCAATTGCTTTCAGGTTAAAAAGAGCTTCCGTTCTCTACCCTTTTTTGTTTCTCGTCTTAGTTTCTGGTTGCAACACGATAATTACTGTTGGTATTCAATTACATGTAAGTGGAAGTATAATATAATTTTTTGTTTAGGAGCTCTTTGATATGTGCTTACTTTCTAAATGATTTAGTAGTCCAAAGATGCAATGTTTATCTAAAGCATTTTCTTTTATGTAATCAGGTTAAGAAATGATATTTCTCCTAAATAAAGTTGTTACCCAATGGAGAACTATTAATTTGATAGACCTAAATGGTTAAACTTTAGGTAATACTAGTAAACTCAAACCTCCTCCTCCTTGCTCATAGAAGTAGTTGAAACCTTATTAGATCTTGAGTTTAATGATTTTGAGAGATTATGGTAAGTGTTTCAACAAATTATTATCTTTCTTTGAAAAGGAGGGTAAGGTGGTGGCAGTCTACAATAGTTGAATCATAATGAGATCTTAAATTAGATAACTTGATAGATTATGGAAAATTTTTGAGTAAATCCTCATCAATTTTCTTTTTTTTAGAGGACACTCACTTTTTTTTTTTTTTTTTGAAGTGAGATCCAAGTTTTTAATTTGTTTATCAAGAACACTCACTTGTTGTTGCAAAGATGTGAAATGAAAAGCCTTAATAGTTTCTTTCTTTTTAGTTGTAAGCTTAGGGCAGGATACTAACTTGAAGTTTTGTCTAACAGTGGAGCAGAGGATGTCGCTCTGATAGAGTATGCTAAGTTAACCGGCAGGCCATTTAGGGTCTTCAGCCTTGATACAGGGAGGTTGAATCCGGAGACATACAAGTTCTTTGATGCTGTAGAGAAACACTATGACATCCACATCGAGTACACGTTCCCAGATGCCGGGGAGGTGCAGGCCCTTGTTAGAAGCAAAGGCCTCTTCTCGTTCTATGAAGATGGGCACCAGGAGTGCTGCAGAGTGAGGAAGGTGAGGCCTTTGAGAAGGATGCTGAAGGGCCTCCGTGCTTGGGTCACTGGACAGAGGAAGGATCAGTCTCCTGGCACCAGAGCCAATATCCCTCTTGTGCAGGTATCTATCTGTTATTTCTACGATGTCAGGAATTAAAGTTCCATAAATGAGAGGTGCAATATATCTGATAGTTCCATATCCTAGGTTCAAGTATTGAACTTGTCGATTTGTCTCTGCAGGTAGATCCTGTTTTTGAGGGGGTCGACGGCCTTGGTAGCTTGATAAAGTGGAATCCAGTTGCAGATGTGGAGGGAAAGGACATATGGAATTTCCTTCGAACCATGAATGTTCCTGTGAACTCCTTGCACTCGCAGGTAAGCTCTCCCAGGATTCAAATTGCAAGAAGTTCTGCTGATGCTTTCTTATAGATACTCAAGTTCTTGCTACGTCTTGTTCTGGGTCCAGGGTTACGTCTCTATTGGTTGTGAGCCCTGCACCAGACCAGTCTTGCCCGGCCAACATGAGCGGGAAGGTAGATGGTGGTGGGAAGATGCGACGGCCAAGGAGTGTGGACTCCACAAGGGGAACCTTAAGCAGGATGAGGCAGGAAAATTGGGTGCGAATGGGAACGGGGTTGCGGCCGCCAATGGTGTTGACGGAACAGTAGACATTTTTGAGACCCAAGCCATTGTTAACCTTAGCAGGCCTGGGATAGAAAACTTGCTGAAACTTGAGAAGCGCCAGGAACCATGGCTGGTTGTCCTCTATGCTCCTTGGTGCCGATTCTGTCAGGTAAGAGACAATTTTGGACGCACTAAGGCTGTGATGATACAGGTGAATCTGATGATTTTGCAAGAGACTGATGGACTTTTTATCATAATTCAGGGAATGGAAACATCCTACATGGAGTTGGCTGAGAAACTCGTTGGCTCCGGCATCAAGGTTGGGAAGTTCCGAGCCGATGGCGACCAGAAGCCATTTGCTCAGAAAGAGCTACGATTGGGAAGCTTCCCCACGATCCTGTTTTTCCCCAAAAACACATCTAGGCCGATCAAGTATCCATCCGAAAAGCGCGACGTTGATTCGCTTCTGGCATTTATCAATGCTCTTAGATGAAGTTGAGTTGCCGCTGGACATAAGTCTTCACTCTCATCTGGGTGCCGGCTTCAGATGATACAAAAGAAGGTGTCTGGCAGGATCCTGTACCATGCTTGGCTTCCCCTCTTCTCTCAGTTTGCTTTAGATGGGGGAGTAATATGTTGATAAGGGCCAACTACATAGTATCTGGAATCAAATTCGATGTTGTCTGTAATCAGAACTTGTGGGTGATCGCCCACTCTAAAGTTCCTATTCAGTTTCGTAGTGTGGTTTGATATGCTCATAAGAATAAATTTTTTGAATCTTGTGGAAGATTTGGTTTGAGATGATTTGCCAATCATGGGTTGTATTAGTAAATTCTGCTCATATATATAGATCTCAAGACTGATTTATGATAGAGTCCTGCACAAGACACTTGTTGAGATGTTAGATCTTTTCTTTCACCAACACAATTCTTAACTAGTCTTCTCAGTGGTTTATAGATTAACAGGGTAAATCACTTCTTAGAAGACTGCCCTTTTCAGTATCCTCTATGTTCATAATAACCACAACCTCTCCTAAATTCTGACAGCCTCTCTCTTTTGTCCTTTCACAAGCAGTGACAAGCCTGGAAAATTTCTCTGTTTACAAGGATGAGAAAGAAATAATAGAAACGGCTGAAGTGGAAAGGGTTGTTCTTGTTCTGCAACCTTACTCATCCTCTTGAGATTCCCTTTTCTCTTCCCAATCATTATCTCCATTGATTGACCTCATTCTTCTGCACCATTAAAGTCTCTCTTCTCTCGCTCTG
Source organism: Musa acuminata AAA Group (assembly GCF_036884655.1). Lineage (NCBI taxonomy): Eukaryota > Viridiplantae > Streptophyta > Magnoliopsida > Zingiberales > Musaceae > Musa > Musa acuminata. The sequence goes on along the minus strand of NC_088339.1, from coordinate 28,719,383 downwards.
TCATAATGTTCCATCAAGTAATGCGCTGCAACATTTGAAGAGAAGATGGGCATCATCCTAATGGCCACAAGTTCCAGTTTCCAAGTCCACATGTTGTCCCTTTCTTTTTCTCCATCACCTTCAGTCCCATGTTGTTGGCTAGCTCTTGTCTGGGAACCTTCCTCTGTAGTCTGTAGGACTATAAGTATTCAGCATTTGTCTACTCCTCTGAGATCTCAGCTGCAGAGGTTAGCCTCTCCACATCGAGATTGCTTGAGCTTTTGAATTATGAAGGTGGTGTTTAATCTCCATGAATGATTCACTTGGATTCCTCCTGGGGCTGCATCAAACCAAGTTTTCATGGTTCAGTGCTGAGGCTCCATAGATCATTGCCAACCTCTGCCATGCAATTGGTTCATAGACCAACACCACTATCTTGCATTGTTTTAGTAGTGATCACTATCTTGAACTAGTAGGCTACGAGGAGCACACAAATATCTTTAGCTCATACTTTAATCTTCTAGGATCTTAGATTTTATATACTGCATTCACTTCAACAGTCTGCTTTACATTTACAGCATATAAGTTCTTCAATGTTATATCATAGAAGTTTCATCTTTAGGGGATTAATAAGTACTGCTGCATTCTGAAGCATATGCTGTTAAGTAGTCAATTGGGTTCATGGGGCATCAGTTCTTTCAAGGTAGAAACTAAAAGTTGAATACAGGTGCAAGCATATGCCTAACTTAGTGGTTGGGATCTCAATGTGACATAAACAAGCATTTTCTTGGAAGAAAATAGGCAACTGGGGCTCTGTTTTTGACTCTTGGCCTCATGTTCTTTTGGTAGAATCCTTAGACAAGAAACTAAATCAAATAAATCACTATACAGATGCTTGGGGAAATATAATAATTGGCACCAAAATCATGTTGAATATGATTAATGAACATTTCATCTCTCAGAAAAGCTATCAGAAACTTCATCAGAGTTTCAACCTTGTCTCAAACTGCTCCCCTAAGAAAGTGGCATTCACCCACTTCTTATTTGACAATCTATCATACCTGTACCTGAGCAAAATTTTCAGAGCATGCAACAGCTAAAGTAGCAGTGAAACAAGTAATATTTCTGTAGGATGTGAGCCAACAGTTCCACCTAGCTTCCTTCCTCCATGTAAATTTATGGACCCATCCATGCCATAATGGATATTTAGCTAACTAGCCATGCTATGGTCCAAGAAATCATGATTCTAAACACTCATATTGCCTACTGCAATGGCCAGTGATTCAAAGTCTTCATCATGATTCTATGCACTTCAAGGATGCCATCCATCCATGGCCTCTGCAGGAGATAAGTTGTGATGACTGTGGGATGAACAGCAGCCGTAACATACGCATCCATTGAACACAGAGTCAGAGACATGGATGCAACTTTATCTGCTGCTCTTGCTTGAAGGAAGATAAAGCAACAGCTTGTTCATCACTCCGTAGGTGATCCCGAGGAGTTGACTGCCTTGAGAAGTCTGACCATTGTTTTCCTTGTACAGCCATGCGCTTGGGTAGCTAGTGATTTTAATATGTCCTTATCACGGGAGGCGTAGCAAATCCAAAGACGTAATAGCCCATCAGATGCATTCGGAGACCACTACTCTCCTCCCTCCCCCACCCTCCGGCCTTCCCTCCATTGGAGGCAATAAAGAAAAAGGGAGAGTTAGTGGGATTCACATGCAATGATTCAAAAGGCACGCAAACCAGTTGACCCGAGAACGCAGGGAATCCCACCGGTCCCTCTCTTGCGCGTGACGGTCGCCCCCCCTTGAATCGAATCCGGTCCGGTTCTTCTTAGGACGCGGTTGATTTGCTTCCGGGAGAGTGATTTGGTATCCGGTTCATTTTTCTGGTTGATGGATCGGACCGGTTTCGGTTCGCTCATTAAATGCACACCCGCAATAGCATACGCACCCAAGTGAGCACTGAGCGGCCCGAGGTAGGGAAGCAACGGCAGCAGGAGAGGAAGAAGAGGGGCGAGCATTAAAGAAAGGAGGACTGCATGCACTTGGAAGGCACTGCCCGGGTCAGCACCCACCCACATTTATTTGAGGGTCCCACCGGAAGACACCCACAAAGATCACTAGCTACCAGCCAAAACCCAAACCAAAAAAGAACCTCCTCCTCTTCCTGCTTTCTCTGCTCTCTGCTTCCTTCCTTTTCTTTAAGCTTTTGCTTGATGTTTCTGTGCAGGCCAACAGAGCCTCTTCTCTTCTCTGTTGAACGAGCCACATGGTGGTAGCATGAGAGAAACAATTCCCTTCTCCAGAAGAAGCTCTTGAAAGAAAAGCAAGAAAAAGAAAAGTTGGCATAAAGAAAAGGAGGCAGTGAGAGAGGAGAAATGGTGGCATAGAAGGTGGCCTTGTGTTGGGCCCAAAGGGAACCATTGCTTCACCCACAAGCCCCCTTCTCCTCCCCCTCTCTCCTTTCCATGCCCCCCCTCTTCCCCTCCTCCTCCTCCTCCACCTCCTCCTCTTCCTCTTCCTTGGGATGTATGCACTCTCACCTTCTTTCTTTGACCACCTCTTCCATGCATGAGTTCCCCCCATCGAGTATTTAAGCCTCACTCTCTGCTTCCTCCTCCTTTCTTTGTCTCCCTCTCGTCATGGCTTCGTCCTCTCCCACAACCTTCTTCTTGAAATGGGCACTACTGCTCTGCTCGCTCTGCCCGGCCCTCGCCGGCCCGTCCTCCTCCTGCCACCCCGCCGACCTGCAAGCCCTCGCGGAATTTGCCGGAAACCTCACTGCCGGCTCCATCCTGTCCAACTGGTCTCGCCCCGAGCTCTGCTGCAGCTGGGACGGCATCGTCTGCTCCGAGACCAGCGGTCGATCGTCCGGCCCTGGCCGCCGCGTCGTGGAGCTCCTCCTTTCCGGTCGCGGACTGAGCGGAGTCCTCGCGAGCTCCATGGACCGGCTCGAGGTTCTCGATCTCAGCTTCAATGCGCTGTCGGGGTCGATCGCTGCCGTTGGCCGCATGACGGCGCTGCGGGCCGTGAACCTGTCCTCCAACAACTTCAGCGGGCCTCTTCCGGACCTCACATCGCTGCCTGCTCTCGCCGTCTTCAATGTCAGCAACAACTCGCTCGCGGGTCCGATCCATCCCGACATTTGTGCCGGCGCTGCAGCGATCGAGGTTCTTGATCTGTCGGTGAACTCGTTCTCAGGGCCACTCCCTGACGAAACGGTAGCTGAGTGCAGCGCGACGCTGCGGGAGCTGTACCTCGGCTACAACTCCCTCTCAGGTGACCTCCCCGACTCTCTCTTCGATTTCGTTGCATTGGAGAAGTTGTCGCTCGCCTCGAACGATCTCTCGGGACAGCTCGGCGAGAGGTTTAGCAAGCTCTCTAGCCTTCGAACACTCATCGTTTCGGGTAACCGGTTCTCCGGCCCCCTCCCCAATGTGTTTGGAAACCTTACCAAGCTCCAGCAGTTGGTTGCACACTGCAATACCTTCAATGGAACCCTTCCTCGATCGTTGGAACTCTGTGCAATGCTTAGGGACCTTGATCTCCGGAACAATTCTATTTCAGGTTCCATTAATCTTGATTTCTCACGAATGAAGTTGCTCACATCACTTGATCTCGCCACAAACCATTTTTATGGCCATCTTCCTGTTAGCCTTTCCGATTGCCAAGCATTAAAGACCCTAAGCCTTGCTAAGAACGGTCTCTCTGGTCAGGTCCCCGAGGAATTTGGGAATCTTGCATCTCTTACTTTGCTCTCATTGTCTAATAATAGCTTCCAGAATGTATGGACAGCTTTGGAGATCCTCCAAAGGTGCAAGAACCTCACCACACTTATCCTCACCAAGAATTTCCACGGAGAAGAGATTCCTGACATTCCTCTGAGGTTTGAGAACTTGGAGGTTCTCGCTATTGGAAACTGCGCCCTTACTGGCCAACTCCCGCTCTGGCTATTGGATTGCAAGAGGTTGCAAGTCTTGGATTTGTCATGGAACCACTTGACCGGTGGAATTCCTCCTTTGATCGGGCAGCTTGATAATCTAATTTACTTGGACATCTCAAACAATTCCCTGACTGGTGAAATCCCCAAGAATTTGACACAGCTGAAGAGTCTGATTAATATTAGCAGCTCAGCAACAAGGTCTTCGATTGGCTTGCCATTATATGTTAAGCGCAATCAGAGCATCAGCGGTTTGCAATACAATCAACTGTCAAATTTTCCTCCATCGTTGTACTTGAATGATAATGGCTTCAACGGGATGATTTGGCCGGAATTTGGGAACTTGAAGGCACTCCATGTCTTAGACATGAGCAATAACAGTATCACAGGGAGCATTCCAGATACGCTCTCTGAGATGTCAAATCTGGAGGTACTGGATTTGTCATACAATGAACTTAATGGATCTATTCCTGCATCCTTGAGCAAGCTCAATTTTTTATCAAAGTTTAGCGTAGCCCATAACAATTTGAAAGGAGAGATTCCAACCGGGGGCCAATTCTTCAGTTTTTCCAACTCTAGTTTTGATGGAAACTCAGGACTGTGTCGGTCACCATGTCCTTCTAACAAAACTCAAGCACTGGGGCTGAGTCCTGAAATTCCATCAAATATGAACAATAAGTTTGGAAAAACCGGCATACTTAATATAACTATTGGCATCGGTGTTGGTATTGCATTTCTTTTAGCTGTTGTCTTGTTTAAAATGTCGCGGAAGGATGCTGGTGTTCCAGTAGATGAGGTTGAATTGGAAGATGGATCATATACATCATCCGAATTGGGTTCCAAGCTGGTACTTTTCTTTCAAAACTCTGATGCGAAAGAGCTTACGATCAATGATCTTCTGAAATCTACAAATAACTTTGACCAATCAAATATAATTGGCTGTGGAGGATTTGGGCTGGTCTACAAGGCATATCTTCCAGATGGTACAAAAGCTGCAATCAAGAGGCTTTCTGGTGACTGTGGACAGATGGAACGAGAATTCCGTGCAGAGGTGGAAGCACTCTCCAGGGCTCAGCATAAGAACCTCGTCTCCCTGAAAGGCTATTGCAGGTGTGGGAATGATAGATTGCTGATTTACACCTACATGGAAAATGGAAGTCTGGACTACTGGCTTCATGAGAGGGCTGATGGTGGATCTTTACTCAAGTGGGAGGTCAGGTTGAAGATTGCCCAAGGATCAGCAAGGGGATTGGCTTACTTGCACAAGATCTGTGAGCCCAACATCATCCACAGAGATGTTAAATCAAGCAACATTTTGCTGGATGATAGATTCGAAGCCCATCTGGCAGATTTCGGCCTGGCGAGGCTTATCGATCCCTACAAAACTCATGTCACCACTGACCTGGTTGGAACCTTAGGGTACATTCCTCCTGAGTACAGCCAAACATTGACGGCTACTCTGAAGGGTGATATCTTCAGCTTCGGAGTCGTTTTATTGGAGCTTCTCACCGGTAGAAGGCCTGTGGATATTTCCAAGGCGAAAGGTTGCAAAGATTTGGTTTCGTGGGTGCTTCAGATGAAATCCGAGAAGAAGGAAGAGCAGATGTTCGATACAGTAATTTGGAACAAGGCCCACGAAAAGCAGCTCTTATCAGTGCTGGAGACTGCTTGCAAGTGCATCAGCCCAGATCCGCGGAACAGGCCATCGATAGATCAAGTTGTCTCGTGGCTTCATGCTGCTGGCTCTGATGGATGATGTCTTAAATTTATAATCTCTTTCCGATGCATCTGCTCCTAAGTTTCGAAAGAATGGTGAAGTAAACTGAGTCAGTTTTGGCGAAAAATAGGTTGTAAATAAATGTGCTCTTTCCCATATCTCTTAGACAAGAAACCAGAATATATCTCAACCCTTCTTGGACTTGTTATCCAAAAGTCTCTTTTCATCTGCTCCACCTCCTACATGCTAGTTTTTCTTTCTGTTACTATTAGCACTAAAATGGCTAAGCTTATGGTCTACAGATGTTTATCTGGTCACATGAAATCTAGACTGAGCTTGCTTAATTTGCTTCGACCTTATATATGAGATTGCCAGGTTGATGTTTATGTTTTCTCGTTCCTTCCTGTGTTGCATCATTGAAGCATTTGAGAAATGACATTGCAACCATGCCGGAAGGATATTTTTCGTTATGATCATCTCGATTGATTATAATTCATACATTTATTTTTTTATTATTAATATTAAATTGATCGACGCACAAAGAGGAGTAAAATCTTGTTATCGTATTTAGCTGTAAAAGCATTTGTCGATTGTTCTTTAAATCAATCATCAATTTAAACGTCGTTACATGATCCAACGTTCCAAATTTGATACGTGCCTTCCTGGTCGTGATCGTCCGTAGAACAAGAGACTGAACCTGACATCATCCCGGAAAGCGGCAAACGTGAAGGAATTAGTCTCTCAGACTAAGGGTACAATAGTCATTTTATACGAGCTAACAATTGTGGATCAGCTACTGAAACCGGGGGCATATAAGTAATATCATAAGAGATAGGCCGCCGGGAGAACACCGGAAGAGGTTAGCCTCCGAGACCGAGGGCATAATGGTCATTTCACAGTACAACGAGTCCCGCCAACAATTGCTAGCATAGTAGGGTTCGACCATGTCTAGCCATCCTTCGACACCCGTCGCCTCTTCAACGCTTCGTCTCCCCCAGACTCTTCGGAACAACGAGGAGTGCTGCCGTCGTCGCCCCTTCTCTCGTCCCCATCCTAGGTGACATCTTCCTCTTGAATATTTCCTTGTCTTTTCGGTATATCACTTGATCTGATCGACTGTTCTGGCGAGAGCTACTTGTGATGTGTAGCGGACCCTTTGTCCCGCCGATCCCGTCACTGCTTGCGGTGTGACGCTTCGTTTTGGTGTAGATCTGATAGCTGTCGTTGTAATCCTGTCAGATGATACGTGAAGCCTTCTTCATGCTGTCTTCACTTGTTTTATATGGATCTTTGTGCTAACTTGTAGTAGGATTTAGATACTAATCGACGCATGGAATTGCTTTGAACTTGACTTCCATGCTTCAGGTTAGTCACATAGATCTTAGTTTGACGATAATTGGGAATTCAAAGCACGTAAATGGAAGCTGAAAGAGTGACCGCAAATTTCCTAAGCCACTCTTAACGACAAGCGATGAAATCCCCTAATTTGTAGTCTTATTGGAACTAACAAGTGGCAGAAGATACACTAACATCAAGTGTAGAGTTTGAACTTTCAACCCGAGTTCAAATCCAGCCTAGTAGATGAGGTTGAATACGTTACGGTTATTGGGTATTTGCAGTATTCATTTGAAAGAATGTTACTTATGTTAGTTTTTACTGTTCACTAATTGTCATTATTATTTAAGGTTGCATTTTTTTGGTCCATTTTCTACAGTTTATTCAGCTAGCAAATAGCAACACTCATGTAGTGTTTTCTGACATTTGGTACGAGAAGAACTATCTCAGTAGTCTAAAATTTAACATTATAAATTCATTTCTTGTCCTTTTCTTGAGTCAAAGGTAAGAAATCAAACATTTACCAGCACTTTCAAATGATGTACTCTAATTAGTAACTTTAAGTGGATGAAAAGTTTTCCTTAGTAATGTGTAAAAGTTTTTTATTTCATCAAGTTGCTTCTTAATGCATTTAGAAGTCAAACTTGGGATCATTTGTGGCTATGCTTTTGAATTGCAGAAGGGTAATTTAGATGTTAGAATTTTGAAGTGCTTGACATGGAGTATAGGAAGTATCATGGTGCAAAGTTCATATTTTTTTAAAGAAAAAAAATTAAAGACATAAATCTAGTAAGTTAAATGTAAGAGAAAATATGAATGAGTATCTTGTCAAGATTGTTAATTTTGTTTGTTATAAGACTGAAAATCTTAGGCAACCTGTGCAAGGTATACATGAAAATTGTTTTCATTATGTATGCTGAAACTGAATCCTGTGGAAAAAGTCCGATTAGTATACATTTGTCAACTCCATAGGTTCCTTAGGTAATTGCTTTTGTCTGCCTTATCTGGATCCAAACAACTTCCAGAGACTGTGTTATTCATACTAAGCATTTAGTACTTGTAAGGAAAAACAACTATTTATGTATGTCGTATATACTTTTGTCAAATTTTTGGTGCTACCTAAGATATGAATTTCCTCTTGGAGATCCAGCCTAATTTTCATAATTAGCATTCTTATGTTGTTAGCTGATAAATCTCTACTGATAATTTCATGTAGCAGAATGGCAGATGAGTTACTCCATCCATGTATCATACAAAAGATACATGGGCAATTGATCTTTTTCCATGAGCAGCATCCTCATTCACAAGCCAGAAATACCATCATCATCCACAATTTTCTTGGAAGTTACCACTTGCAGAGCACACTTCTTAAATCATATGAGGACTGTCATGGGACTATTGGTCTCTCATCCATGACACCCATCACCCTTGTCTCTGCTTGTGCACCTAAGGAAAAAGGTTCTACAGGATTTCTTATAGATTTTCTCATGGGTGGTGTTTCTGCTGCCATTTCTAAAACGGCAGCTGCTCCGATCGAGCGTGTGAAACTCCTGATTCAGAACCAAGATGAGATGATTAAAGCTGGTCGACTCTCGGAACCATATAAGGGAATTACAGAGTGTTTTTCTCGAACAATCAAGGATGAAGGTTTCCTCTCATTGTGGTGAGGGAACACCGCAAATGTTCTTCGTTATTTTCCTGCCCAGGTCGAATCTTCTCTTCTATTCCTTTTGCATTTTGGTTTTGCTTCGCAGTGTCTGACAGTTACATGCTCTTTATACATCAGGCACTGAACTTTGCGTTTAAGGATTACTTCAAGCGTATGTTCAATTTCAAAAAAGATAAAGATAGATATTGGAAATGGTTTGCTGGTAATTTAGCTTCTGGAGGTGCAGCTGGTGCGTCTTCCCATCTCTTTGTATACTCCCTTGATTATGCCAGGACCCGATTAGCTAATGATGCCAAGGCTGCCAAGAAGGGAGGTGAAAGACAGTTAGTTCAATGGCCTGGTTGATGTTTACAGGAAAACTGTACAATCTGATGGTGTTGTGGGACGATACCGGGGCTTCAACATCTCATGTGTCGGTATCTTTGTTTATCGAGGGCTCTACTTTGGACTGTATGATTCTTTAAAGCCAGTCGTGCTGGTTGGCCCCTTGCAGGTTAGTCATGAAAGACGATGCTGAAACATATACTGAATCCAAGTATTGCTGTCAGACATAAAATGCATGATAAGAAGTGTGCTATGCAATTTCTTGGCAGATTACAGAAATACCATCATGTGTCTGTTTATGTTATTATATGTCTCTTATCCGCTTGCTCTACTTTCTCTACTCTTATAATATGTTTGTCATTCAGGACAATTTCTTGGCAAGTTTCTTGCTTGGATGGGGAATTACAATCGGTGCTGGTCTTGCTTCCTACCCAATAGACACTGTCCGTAGGAGGATGATGATGACATCGGGTGAAGCTGTCAAGTACCGCAAGCTCATTAGATGCCTTCTCGCAGATAATAAAGAATGAGGGTGTGAAATCCCTCTTCAAGGTGCCGGTGCAAATATCCTACGGTTATGACAAGCTCCAAGTGATCGTCCTAGGACAGAAGTATTGTTCCGGAGGTGGCAGCTAAGTTTAGCTGCTTTAGCCCTACAAATGGCGAATGCCAGATGATGATGATGATGATGATGATGATGAACAAGTAATGGTAGGTGCTGCATCTTGCTTTTTCACTAGTGGTTTTTGAATAATAGCAGATAAGCAGCTTTAGACATCCTGTTCGTATTATTGCTAGGCTATGTTGTTGTATTTGGATTATATACTGAATCATCATCATTGACATCCTTTTTCTGATTTGCTATTGATGGTTGTTTATTTGCATCTTTACTTTTCCTTTTAAGCTTCTCAGCTGATGCTACGAGAGTTACGGCCTCCAAACAGTCTCTCATCCAGCAGATTTCTTTCATGCCGAACGTGTCTCGTATTTTTCGTGAGTATTTTTGCACATATCTTTTTCTTTGAAACCTCTTAAAAAGGTTATATTGTATGATATATTGTATTTGATACAATGTGTAAAGGACAACACTGATTACGTCTCACCCAGCTTCTATGAACTCATACGAGTTTCTCCAAGATGTTAGAGATCTTCTTGGGTGGCTCTCATCGCTGGCGCGAATCGTGATGCAGACCTTGAGCCAAACGGGCCTTGTTGGGACATCATCCGCCATCTCGGCCCATAATGAGCGGATCCCCCATTTAAGACTTGTGCGTCTCACCGATTCACCTCGCTCTTCGCGGCTCGATCCTCGGTTCGTACGGAGTCGATGGAGTCGTTGCCGGACGTCGCCCAATTCGCCCGCAACTTCTCGGTCTTGGTCCGTTCGCAAGGCCCCGTGAGTAGCTCCTCCTTCTCTCTTTCTTCTTCTTCTTCTTCTTCCTCTTTACTCCGTCGTCAATCCCGTGAACTCTGTAATCTGACTTCGTCGACTTCCTTTCGTTCATCCTTCAGGACCCCAAGGGCCTCAAGATGCGCAACCACGCTTTCCACCTCCATCAGTTAATCATACTTTTGAAGCTTTCATTTTCGTCTTCTGGGATATTTATTGGACCCGAATGCCTTAATTTGGCATTCTATTGTGTTATTTTGAGTTATTTTAAGATTGATGATCGCCGATGATTGGAATTCAGGACCGGGAGCACAACCCTTTCAGCCTCGGGGATTTTGTTTCCTGACGGTTGCCTTAACGATCGGCCACCCATCTTCGATCATGTGTGTGGCATTCATCGTCACTCTGGCGATCTCGTCGTCACCCCTGCTTCGGTGGTGGAGCCCTTTCTGACTGCGGAATACAGAAACAAGACCGCCCAGGTTACTGCTTAGGAACCTTCTTTTATTTCCAGAAAGGAGTCGATTCTCTTGTCTTTTGGTCTCTTTGTTTTTCTATTTTAATTTGTTCAAATCAGTGGTTATCTTTTTTCAGCAATATTCACAAAACTGTCTTTTTTTCGTTTTCAGGAATTTTCACCAAAATTGATTCCAGCTGCTCGTATTGATGTTCTCATAGAGGTATGCAGGTCGACGAACCATTTATGGAACGTTGAATTGGTTGCATGAGTTGGTAGAGGAACAGCAGCAGAAAATCTGCTTCTTGTATTTCTTCTTGAAGATAATACAAATTTTGTAATATTGTAGACTTTGATAATGGCTTCTGCTTTGCAGGGCAAGGAGGAGGGAACAAGCAGCAATGGGGCTGCTACCATTCCTCGCTGGAGTAACTGTAAACTTATGGCATTGGTAGACCTTTTTTCTGCTGTTAGTGTTTCATGGCACATACAGATAGTGATAAATTTGATGTTCTGAGGTGCCTCTTCATGTTTTGTATAGGTTTACTCAATGTAATTTTCATGTGAGATTTTATTTTCATGGGACTGGTATCTCATGCTTTTCATGTTTGATAAAGAAAATAGTTGATTACAAATACACTTTTCTATATATCAGCCGCAATATATTGAGACAAAATAGCTTATGTTCTGGTGCGGATATGAAATAAAGGACTATAACATTAAGGTCCGTAACATAAACTCATTGAAGGTGATCCTCTGTATCTTGATCTTGAACCCTGTTGGACTAGATACATGCTAAGGCCAGAAACCCTTGTGGAGGACAGTAGTTCCTCATTACTAAAATCAAAGGTCGAACTTTATGCCTTCTCGACTGACACTTGTTTGATGTGCTCAAAAGAGTAAGAATGTGGCTTTGCTTCTCCAGGTATTATATTTTTCGTTTGATGGATTCTATTCCATTGAATTTATTTGTGCCTCATCCTAGCTCAAGTATATAAAAAGCCTCAGAAGGTAGCTTCATTTTATGAGTTGGAAACTCGAGAGAAGTCAAGAACTAAACAAGCAGCTTATTCCCTGAACATCAAAGATATTCTGTCATCCCCTGTATCGTTGAGTGTTTGCTTGGAAAATGTATATTATCCTCAATACTCCAAAGTAGCGTCTGTCTCAATCACCGTTGCTTACCTTCTTGACATTTTGAACAATCACTTTGTTGTATTATCAACAATATTTTGACTGTACTGCAATATATCTCGACATATACGCAAGCTAATATCATGATCATATTTAGTCTAAAACTCCTATTGAGATATTCTTGCATGCTGTCATATCAACCTTTTGCTAGTGAAAATCACAGTTTGAAGCTATGTCATCATTGATGTTTCTTTTGGCTTAAGTGCTTTCTTGTTCACAGAATTCTACATAGTCTGTACAAGTTCCATACAGCTTTCTCATTTCAGAATTTTCCAATTTGCACCAGGTCGATGTTACTGCATCTTCTGTTGCTCTTCTATCATTGCTTGGAGGTGACAGTGGCTTGCAAGAAAGTTCTTCATGGGAAGTGGGTTGGTCCTTGGCGGCTAGGGAAGGTGACACTCAGGCAGGGGTAAATGTGGTTTATTAACAAGTTATTTGTTTCTTTTAAGCTTGAAATTTCATGTCTTAGTTGAAGTATTTAACTTAAATTCGTGCTTCAAAATATGAGAGAAGATCTCACACCTACAAATCTATTCATTTGATGGTTATAAAAGTTGCAACTTTGCATGTAAAAGATCACTGTCAATGAAGGAACAAGCTAACTCAATCTGGGTGAACCTGGCTAAATGAATTTCATTTTAATGAATTTTGATGAATTATTACAATTAGTTTTGATGAATTTCATTATAGTGAGTTTTCTGCATATACTACCTTAGGTAAGACAAAGGCATTCCATCACATAGGTAAAATTTTCATTGGTTGTCATTACCAATTGTAACTTCATAAGGATTCCTTGATAGATTGGAAGGTGTGAGTTCTATGTGCCAAGCATTGATGAGGATGTATAAATTGGCATATATGGTGGCCATGCCAATTTTAATGGGTCCATCTCTTAAGAGTTTCTCGAAGGCCCTCTTAAAAGTATCTGATTTTTAGGAAGTCATGAAACTTCAAATTTACGCACTAAACTTTTTGAAATGTACCTTCAGAAAACTTATAAATAACATCATAAAAGAAAGTGCCTTTAACTACATGTCATGGCCAGATCAAGATTGCATAAATTTGTGACTCAATGGATTACAGCTCCAAGTTTTACTGACAATGTCCTTGGAGGATAGCCATTATAAGCGAATCTGGGCTATTGTGGAACCAGGCTAGATCCAGTTCTGGATGACCTTCAAACTGTAATGGGCTGAGTCCAAACTTGGATAGCCTGGCTCTGGACTATTTCATTATCAATCCTACATGTTAGCTTGTGTATGATTTAGAAATAGAAGAGCACATAAGAAAGAACTAGATTGCATGTCCTCATACTTCTCTTGGTCCTATGTAAAACTCCTACTGCACGTATATAATTTGGCACATTCTCTTGAAATCGTACTTGAGATTGGCCCCATATCAAAAGTAGGCAAGTCATTTCGAGTAGTTGTAATATGCAACTTGATAACTCAGAGCCTCCTTGTAGTCAGTTTTTATACAAATAAAGTTGTAACATTACAAAGCAATGTCTAAAGGACTATGGTTAAAATGTGTCTGTAGGTAAATTGTCAACTGCAGTAGCATTCATATGGCACTGTAGACCTTTTATGAAACAATCTGACTGAAAATAATAATTTCCTAGACAAGACAGAATTGTTGACAATCAAGATTGAACAAAAAATATCTAATTTATAATAACACTAAAAGTAATCTGTTGACACCACATGCTGGTATTCTCTAACAGTCACATCATATAACTAAGTGGTTTTATTTCAACACAAGCAAATTTCTACTATTTTGAGGGAGGGAAAAGGGGAGGTATCTCATCTTATATGATCCATTGTAGATCAGTGTCTAATAACATCTTTCAATTCCTTATTTGATGTGTTGTAATAATATTCTGGGGTTCATTATAAAATAATCCTTTAAGTTTACATAGGTTAAGTATCATTCCTTTGTGTAATGTAATTTGCTACAATTTAATGTAACTGAGTACATTTTGCTATTGAAAAATCTTGCAGATTTTGTTAGTGACTGCATAGATATTAGTACAGAGCTCAGTGATGGAAAAAGATTTTTTGTGGCCGACACTGGATAGTTGCGACATTATGGATGAATGTTGTTATTTGTTGTTATTAATGCTATTGATGTTGTTACTTATCAATCTAGAAACAAAATCTTCAGCTTGCATCTGAAATGAAAATAGTAGATTCAATAAGCCATTTCTCTTTCCCTAAAATGAGTTTGGAGTTAATCATTTCTTTCATGTATTTCTAAGGCATGAAGCTGGTGTTTGTTTCCTGCTTGAAAATTTTGTTTCTGTTCCTAGAAAAAATGATTTTTTTATTCAACTCCAAATGGATGGCAATGATCTTTGCTAGGTTGAAAAATACATCAGATTTTTCTTGAGTCTTAGACTAAATATTCATCTGATAGTTTAAGTACTCTCTCGCAGATGATCGAGTCAGCCACAAGAATTGCGATTCTTGGAATTCCAAAAGTAGAACTCAAGGTAGACCTTTTTTGCTGCCAATCCTTTAATGTTTAACAACTTGTTAAATTTCATAGTGAAGAAAAATGAATCTTCTTGACTTCAGCATTTTCTAGTTCTGGATTGCCAATACAATCAGGTAAAAATACTCCTGAGCATAACTATTTCTAATGGTTTTCAGAACATGCTGCATGTAGATATTTCTGAAGTTCAACAAAGAGGAGATCTGCTTTTAGTTATGGGTTCTCCTTTTGGAATCCTGTCACCGTCGCACTTTCTCAACAGGTAATGGTGTTATGCAATTTAACAGAATAACTGATTTTCACTTTCCCTTGGTAGCAAATCAAAATTCTATCAATTAGTTGTTTCCAGTGATTTATAAAACTTCACTTATCAACTTTCCCCTGGGAAAATAACCGTGTAGGCAGTAACCAATATGATGCCTATAATATTGCTAGTTCTTGGAAAATCCATTTTGTTGGAAATATTATATGATATTTAAAAGAGATGATATCACAGGACAGGATGGCATCAATATGAGTTGTCTGTGTGGGTTATTGAGTGATTATCAACACAACCTAGGAAGCTTATTTTGTGACATACGTAGAGAAAAAACAAAGAATATAATCGATTATGATGAGATAGACCTGAATAAATAACAAATTTGCTGCTTTCTGTCCAGTCTCTTATTGCTGATTGAATTTTCAAATAGATTCTTCTTTTTTAATCAGCATATCTTCTGGAGTTGTGGCAAACTGTTGTTCTGCTGGTTCTGTTAAAAACTCATTACTACTTGCTGATATTCGTTGTCTTCCTGGTATGTTAATGGGAATATATATTTATGTCTACTTTGCATAGTAATGAGGACTTCTTGTTGATGTACTTTATATGGAAACACTATAATAGTCAAGTTTGACATCTGCTGAATCAGGAATGGAAGGTGGTCCTGTTTTCGATAGACATGCATGTCTTGTTGGCATGCTGACAAGTCCATTGAGACAAAAAAGCAGCAATGCAGAAATTCAGGTAAAAGGTTTTTAAAATATTTCACTTCAATGGTCCTTGGAGAATTTTGCAAATCGTGTTTCTGGGTACAGCTTGTAATTACATGGAATGCAATAGCAACTGCCTGGGGAAATGGGCTGCAGAACGAACCTCAAAATGTCCAACAAGAAGTGGCAGGCAGGTACATCAACAAAGAAAGGAGGGTACTTCTGAACCTTGCTAATTCCAGGGGGCCCATCAGATGTTTACCTGAAGGTTCTGATTTTCCTAACCTCGTCCCTTCACTCAGAAAAGCTATGTCTTCTGTTGCTCTTGTTACAGTAGGTGATGGGACTTGGGCTTCTGGAATTGTACTCAACCAAAAGGGTCTCATACTAACAAATGCTCACCTTTTGGAACCATGGAGATTTGGCAGAAAATCATTAGTGAATCTTGTAAAGAAAAGCACTAGATTTTCTGTTGAATTGAGTGTTAGTTTCTCTGAGCAAGAGGAAAAAAGAAGTGAAGACAAGAGGCAGAGATTTTTTTTGTCAGCATCGGGAAGCTCTAGTGCCTATGGGGATATTGCCCATGATGCTTCACTGCTCAATCGAAGCCACAAAAACTATAGGAAAATCTCGGTTCGTCTGGACAACATGGAACGCCAGTTTTGGTGTGATGCTAGTGTGGTTTATGTCTCAAATGGACCAATCGATGTTGCGCTGTTGCAGCTTGATCATGTTCCATGTCAACTTTGTCCCATCAATCCTGAATTTCATTGCCCATCTATTGGTCTACCTGTGCATGTTATTGGGCATGGTCTTCTTGGACCTCGATCCGGTGAGAAGCAATTAGATCGCCTATGTTTTCTTTGAACATATTGGTTAGATTTTTGTGGTACGCTTTATTCTTCTGCGGCATCAATAACTTTTATTGTCTATTTGTCCTTTTTCTTTTTGCAGGCATCTGGCCATCAGTTTCCACTGGAATTGTATCACATGTTGTTAGAGTTCCAGAGCCTCTCCACATTGAAAAATCTGGCGTAGTGGAAACTGAGAAAAGAAGTGTACCTGTGATGCTTCAAACAACCGCTGCAGTCCATCCAGGAGCTAGTGGTGGTGCTGTGGTTGATTCAGATGGCCATATGATTGGTCTAATAACAAGGTACTTTGTCTTCTCAGCTACACTAAGACTTCTTTGCACAAGAAACACGACCTGGAAGAGTGAGTGCAAAAATATATTAATGTTTTGCTGGACTGATGAGTGCTCAAATTGCATCTTTATGAAATCTTGTTATCCACAGTTGTGTATCTGCCATATTTACCTTCTTTGCTATCACAGTTCTAGTGAGAATCTTTTTTACTACTACTCGAAACATGAACTCAACAAGGGTATGGAGGAAATTTGAGAAAATCTTTGATGGTCAGTTATCCCTAGAGTGCTGATTCTTCTTAAACCTAGTTACACTGCGAGGTATGCTGCATGAACATAAGCCACTGTTGACCAGTTCTTGGTGCCTCTTCCCCGGTAATAGTGGGTTGTGAAGTGTGTATGAGGAAACAATATCCAAGACAGTTTTGTACTCACCAACTTGTTCTCCTTTTTGCAGCAACGCCAAGCATGGGGGTGGGAGAACCATACCACATTTGAATTTTAGCATTCCGTGTGCGGCTTTGTTGCCCATATTCAGGTTCTCAGGTGGCTTATCGATTAAACCTCTTACTTGGTCTAAGAGCTGTTTAGCAAATCTTCTTTATGTTTAGTGCTTGTGGCTTCAGAAACACTTCATAAACAGAAATGTTTGTGCACAGATGAACACGACTGGTCGATGCTAAAAGTCCTGGACGAACCGAATGATCTCCTGTCCTCTGTTTGGGCATTGGCACCTCCCCCGTCCCAATCAAAGCAGTCCATCTCAGAGAAGAATGACCAGGAAGGCAAAGGATCTCGTTTCTCCAAATTCCTTGCCAAGAAGCATTCAGGGCTTGAGGATCTAACACACGTTATTAAGGAGAAGCTACCTAGCAAGATGTGAATGAGAAGGACGAGGATGATGGTTTTGGAAGATATACAATGTAAAGTTGCTTCTATCTATGATATAATGTTCTCTTTGGTACTTAGGAGAGAAGAATATTTACATTCATACAGTTCATATGAATTCTAATTAGATGAGCTTTTAGACATATGTCGGATGTTTGTGCTGACCACACTCAACTTTTGCCGCAATTTCATGCATTCCTATATTAGGCAAATCATTTTTCTTATATTATCGATAGCGTTACTGATACGGTGAATAGTTCCCACTGGTCCATATCATTATCCATGTTATACCTAAAGTTGGAGAGGAAAATATTCTTTAGAATATTTTTTATCATTCCTCTATAAATAAATATTTATAGAGCTTCTTATGTTCTGTTCATGATCAAAAATTTTATTTTGGACTATTGCATAAGATTTTGAAATGACTTGAGCATTGAGGAGATCACATCTTGGCAGGTGATATAAAGTGAAGGGAGTATTCTTGAAAGGGCATCTACGACATCAATAATTAACATGCGGTATGGTGAGCCAATCATTCCATCTGCTCATGGTTAGACTTATTTGTGTGTTCTTTAGGTGCCTTGATCAAATATTCCCGATTAGTGGAAGATTTTTTTTGGGATCTCATCCTATATAGCGATGTCAATAGATCAGGCAGGACTTAGACCATATTTAGTCCAATTATAAAGTCCGATCAATTCTTCTCTCTCAGATTCTCACGGCTAAATCATGCATTGATAACATATAACAGTGGACAATTGAGATTTGGGGGGTTTTGAAGAGATAAAAGGAGTGAAAGAGGGAGAGTTGGCCAAATAATTGCGATAGATGCATATGAGAGGGGCTTTGACATGAGATAAAGGTGGTCACTCTCACTTTTAGCCACCACCTACCAGACTCCGCATGAAATGGGTGTTGTCAGGATTCATGTTGCTTAATGAACTCTTGGTATGGATGAGATGGCGTTAATCTGAATCCCACAGGTCAAAGTTTTGTTTGTGTGGGAGTGACGTAGGTAGGATATTTCTAATGTTTTGTATTTTGAATCCCGCATTCCCTCGTCAGTATCAGTAGCACCAGTTGGATGCGTCAAAACTTTCTTGAGATCATTATTAAGTTGGACTGGTTGAAGGACCCTTTGTGAGCGAGCCTCTTCTCACATCTGGAGGACAACTACATCAATCTCTCTCCCATGCCTTTTCACATGGCTCCGGATGACAAAGAAACCAACAGTCAAAAAAATTGTCAGAGAGAGAGAGAGAGAGAGAGATTGCAGCTCAGTGCAATCAATGCAGTGGTAGGGAAGCGGCGACCCATCGGTCAGATGAGTCGTGCAGAGAGATAAAGATATAAAGTGAGGCATTACTTAGGAACAGTGGGAGGTCGTTCATGGCTGGAGAGGTGAATCCCTCGCGCAGTAGCTCGCCCATGCACCGCACGTGGTCGGACTAGACGTTGGGATCGACAGGGCCGATGCCATTCTCGACCGTCTTCTCCTCCACTTTATCACCAGTGTCGAGCAAATCACGTGGTGCCATCGAAACCACGAAAAATCCCCAAGAATTACCAAGAAAATATCGGATTATTCGATTCCTGACCTATAAGTCTTCTTCTTCATGGCCTCGTCTCCAGCGCTGCAGTCTTCTCACTTGGAGCCATGGCTTCAATGCTTCCCTTGCTGCGTGGCAAGGAGAAGGGACGGGCATGGTGGACGCGGCTCATCGACGTGTCTGAGGCCAGGGCTCAGCTCTTCTTCGCCTTCCCCATGATCCTCACCAACGTGTCCTACTACGCCATCACCCTCATCTCCGTCATGTTCGCCGGCCATCTCGGCGACGTCGAGCTCGCCGGCTCCACTCTCGGCAACTCCTGGGGTACTGTCTCTGGGTTAGCCCTCATGGTACGTCACCGCACTCCTATCCATGCAGCAACGTTTGGCCTCAACTAAAGATGCCTCTTGTGCTCGCCCTAATGCCACTTGCTCTCTCAGACTGGCTTGAGTGGGGCTCTCGAGACGCTCTGCGGTCAAGGATACGGCGCAAAGCTGTACCGAATGCTCGGGCTATACTTGCAATCATCCATCATCATATCCACCTTCTTCTCCATCTTCGTCTCCCTGCTGTGGTACTACTCAGAACCCGTATTGATCTGGCTGCACCAAGAGCCCGAGGTGTCGAAAATGGCGGCTCTTTATCTCAAGTATCTCATTCCGGGCGTCTTTGCATTCGGCTCCCTGCAGTGCATGTTGAGGTTTCTGCAGACGCAGACGGTGGTGATCCCTCTGGTCGTGTGCTCAGTGGTTCCACTCTTCGTCCATGTCGGGTTGACATACGCTACAGTCCATGTCTTCGGCCTTGGGTTTGTGGGCACGTCGCTCTCTGCTTCCATATCACTGTGGATATCCTTTATAATGTTGGCAATCTACGTGAGCTGCTCCAAAAAGTTCAGACACACTTGGGAAGGGTTTTCTGCAGAAGCCTTTCACCATATAATTCCCTGCATGAAGTTGGCTATTCCCTCGGCTGTGATGGTGTGGTTAGTACTCGGTGACTTCCAACTCTTTGGGCCGAGGAGAGTCATCCGTGCATAATCCTTTTTCTTTGTGTGATCTCCTCCGTTGTTTCAGCCTCGAGTACTGGGCGTTCGAGATCTTGGTCTTGCTCGCAGGGCTCCTACAGAACTCGGAACTGAGTACCTCGCTGGTCGCGATGTGGTATGATTTCATCACCTCTTTAAACCCCCTGTTATCGTTCGCAGTTGGATCAAAATATGTCTAAGCTCTCCGCTTTTCCAGCGTGAACACAGAAGCAATTGCGTTCAATGTCACATATGGATTCAGTGCGGCTGTGAGGTGAATCGCATACCCTTTTTCGCTTCTCATTTCGGAGCCATAGTCTCTAAAATTCCCATTCGAAGTCTGTAAATTGAACTGTGAATCTGCTGCGCAGCACACGCGTGTCGAATGAGATCGGTGCTCGAAACGTAGAGAAGGCCAAGAATGCGGTGTCAATGACACTGAAGCTGGCTGTGTTTCTCGAGGTGACGGTGGTTCTTCTGCTGGCTTTTGGCCATGATCTATGGGCAAGCTTTTTCAGCAACAGCCAGGAGATCATAAAGGCATTTGCCTACATGACTCCCCTGCTCACAGTATCCATTCTCCTGGACTCAGCTCAGGGAGTCCTATCAGGTACTAAAACATTTAGATGGCAAATCTAGTACTTATCCAAGAACTTATGTGATCGATGGGATTTGCAGGAGTCTCCAGAGGCTGCGGCTGGCAGCACCTGGCGGCACTGACTAATCTAGTGGCATTTTATGTGATCGGCATGCCATTGGCACTTCTTTTCGGCTACAAATTGGGTTTCCAAGCTAAGGTGAGCATCTCCTCTCCTCTCCTGCAAAACAACATGGTAACCAAACACAACAAGTATCGACGATGGCTTTCTATCTATTGCAGGGGCTATGGATGGGTCTGATTTGTGGCCTCTTCTCTCAGACCTGCGCCCTCATAGTTATCACTGTTCGCACAAAATGGACAAGAACAGAGCTCGCAGACGAGGATGGAGAAAGTGAGGTGCTTGTCTATACAGGATGAATGTTACATGAGACCCAAAACAGTTCATTCATGCTACATACCACCACCACCGAAGTAATCTATCCTGTGGCATTGTCTTCTCTTCTTCCTTTTTACCCATTTTTATTTTTATTCTTGACAAAATATCATGCTAATCTTCTTGAGAGTGTGTGTGATGATCTAAGCTTTTGTAGCTATTTATAATAGCTGTATTGTGTTGTTTTTTTGTTTTGGGTTGTTGATCAAGCAATAAGTGTATGCTGCCTGTAGCATCCACAAAGATCTTAGCAATAAATCATGTAAATATTCTTCCTTGATGTTAAATAAATATACTAGTGTTAGAGTTGGTCAGTATTTTTGAAGACCTGATAGGATTCAGATAGCTCGAAGAAAGAATACCATCAATTTGAGGTTAATTAATTCAGGTATGAAAAGAAATTTATTGGAAATTAGAGAATTTTATTATTGTTATTTGATTAGATAATAAATATCGAACCATGTAAATTTTATGTCAATTATTTTTTACAAAAATAATTTCATGACATTACTTCTCGTTGGACTAGTGATACACACTTTAATACATTGGATTACAAAACCACTTTAGTATCCTTTCTTTTCTTCTTGTCGGTCCCTCTACGCGTCTATGATTTGCCACTTGACCTACTCATGGATCCATCATCAGAATAATTTTCAGTTGATTTGCCTCATGACGGATCAACTCGATCGCCAATCGAGCACGGATCAACTCGAGTTCGATTTAAAAGAGGGACTGATTGATGCTGATATAAATGATTTGGGATCTACGCTTGATCATGTGATTGGTATAACATATTCCATATATTATTATTAGTTTTTTTTTTGAATAGTTTACCTAAAAAATCCTTACACAACTCTATTGAGAAATTATCAAGGGGTGTTTTTTTTTTATAAATTTTAATTTTATCTTTTTTTTTTTGGCTGAATCACTAAATTGATTCGAATCATTCGGGTCAATTCAATCGCTCATTTGTCTCTTCCTCATCTATTTTTATCTTCTCTTCCTTCTTGAAAATAAAAAAAGGTAAAAATACGATGGGTGAGTGACGATTTATCTACGACTAACGAACGAAAAAAAAGAAGAATATATATAAAAAAAATGGTCTCGTATGATTTATTCACACTCAATTATACTAAATAACATGATAAGATAAAGAACATATTTGTTGAAAAGAAAAAGGGTCCTATAGTAATTTTAAAGTAGAGAAAATAAAAATTAACTATAAAAAATATATATTAATTTAGTTAAATTAATACCAATCACATATAGGATGAACATACAGACATTTTCTACATTTGAACACTTGATTAGTGTAAATATGAAAGGAATAATATATATATATATATATATATAATATAAATATAATATAATATTTTTAGACCACCGTAGCATCATTTCTACGCGATTACACCTTCGCCTCCCGTGATCTCCAATCCAAAGCTCCACATTCATATCAGCCTCTCTCTCGCTCTCTCTTGTGGTCTGTCTCTCTGCTGGGTCTCGGCCGAGAACCAAAGAAGAGGACAAACCACTCGCGTCGTCATCATCACCGTTCTCCTCATTTTGTATTCCGTCTCTCGTCCCCACTTCTCTCAAAAGAATCTCCAACTCACACTCGTGAGCTGCACTGTAATTACCGTAGCCCTTCGCTTTCCATGGCTTTAATGGGTTCCATGTCTCGGCAGTCACTCGCCGTAGCCCCTCCGTTGCTGGTGTGTCCCGCACTGATCGCTTAACTAACCCCACGCCTCCAGAATATTTAAGGCTCGTGTCAGTGATGGAAAGAGAAAGGGGAGGGGTGTGCTCCTGGAGGGGCGGGGAGAGAAGGGAAGCCGCCGGAATGCTGCTCCCATGTGCAGTTCGTCGCCCCCTTCTCCGGTGCATCATTCTATCAGCCATCTCCCTGTGGATTCCAGCTGCTGCTCGGAACAAGGGTACGCTTCTTGACTACGGTCCTCCCTTTCTTTTCCTCGGACTTGCCAAAATCAAGAAGCTTTCTTTCCCAATCTGGACTTCCAAGGCATCTATCTTGTTCTTGTTCTTGCTTTCTCTCGCTTTTCCCCTACGTTCTCCTGCTAGTTATGTCACTGGATTTCCTTCATCTCCTTTTTCTTTTTCCTTTTTTTACCATTTGGCACTTTTCTAGGGTTTGTTTATTCTTGCCTGAAATGTTGATTCTAGTCTTTGGTATGTTTCCTTAAAGATTTGTTTTGTAGGTATGAAACAATTTTGGCTCTTATTCTGCACATAACACTTACTCATGTCACTCGAATGGACCAAAGAATTAATCTTTATGTTGCCCTGTTGCCAGTTGCATTTGTCAAACTAGATTTATTTCCAGTGATGTTAGATCTCAGAATGACACAATGGGTTGGCGTCTTTATGCTCAATTAATGATTGGCTGCTTTTGGACTGAGTTTAGTTTACAAGAGGATGATCTTATCGATTGTTGCATTTTGTCCAAGAGATTATTGAGACAATTGTAATTAAGTTTATTCGTGTAATCTGCCTCATATGCTTTATTGTTTTCGTTCTGATGGACCTGTTTTTAGCAGAACCATATGCCATGCGCATTAGCTGCGGAGCTCGAGACGACATTAGTACTAAGCCTACCAATACCTTATGGTATAGAGATTTCGGTTATACTAGTGGAAAGTTTGCAAATGCAACAGTCCCTAGTTTCATCGAGCCTCCACTGAAAACACTTCGCTACTTCCCCCTGTCTGATGGACTGCAGAATTGTTATAAAATCAACAATGTTCCTCGAGGACACTATCAAGTAAGGCTGTTTTTTGCGCTAATTGCAGACCCCAGTTTCGACAGTGAGCCTACTTTTGATATCTCCATAGATGGAACCCAAATATATTCTTTGAAGTCTGGTTGGAGCAACATTGATGAGCAGTCGTTTGTTGAGGCATATGTATTTGTTACTGATAGCTCTTTCACCACTTGTTTCCATAGCACTGGTCATGGCGATCCATCCATCCTTTCAATTGAAATCCTTCAAATTGATGACAATGCATATTATTTTGGACCACTCTGGGGTAAAGGAACAGTGCTTAGGACAGCCAAAAGAATGACATGCGGTTCTGGAAAGTCGGCGTTTGATGAAGATTATGGTGGCAACCACTGGGGTGGGGACAGATTCTGGTTAGGTGTTTCATCTTTTCCGGACTCTGGTCAACCTACATCAACTGAACATAATATTAGCCAGACATCGATATCGCCAAACTTCTACCCGGAGAATCTTTATCAGTCAGCAATTGTTGGCGATGACGACCAGCCTGATTTATCATTCCAAATGGAGGTGGATCCAAACAAAAAATATTCTGTGTGGTTTCATCTTTCTGAAATTGATTCCAAAATAACTGGTGAAGGCCAAAGAGTTTTCGACATATTGCTAAATGGTGATATTGCATTTGAAAATGTTGACATTATTCGAAAGACAGGAGGAAGTTATGCAGCCCTTGTGCTGAATTCTACTATTGAGGCAAGTGGGAGGACCCTAACAATTACTTTTCGAACTAAACCTGGAAGTCATGCGATCATAAACGCAATTGAGGTATTTGAGGTTATTGTAGCAGAGTCCAGAACTTTAGCAAAGGAAGGTATATGTCCTGGCCTCTCTTTTCTCTTGCTAACTGACTGAATTTCTCAGCCAACTTGATCCTTGTTTTGTGAGTTTTGTCCCTCACTATCATATTAATATATTTGTTTGACATTCTATTTTCATTTTCTTTTAATAAGCTATCAATTACTTGCTTCCTTAACCATCTCTCGGTGTGACTTTGTCCGTTACATTTTAATTGTTCACCAAATGTTATAGCCATGTTGAATTTTGATCGGCGTGCCAAAACTAACAAAACAGTCGAAGCGCAGAATGTAGACTTGTGGTGCACGACTCTTTAGTGAATGCTAGATGACTTCAAACATAGTGGCCTCAGCTATTTGATAATTTTTGTAATTATATTGAATGCAACTTGGCTAAAATTTTACTTTCACATCTTTAATTGTTTTCGTGCTCTCCTCTAGAAGCTTGTTCAATAATTTCTCTACCTACAAGTGTATAGTTGGTAGCATGTTACTTGTACAGAACCTGCAGACCTGTTTTTCACAATGTATCTGTTCATCTCCAAATGGCCTTTTGCAGTGAAAGCTTTGCAAAATTTGAAGACCTCACTGGGACTTCCACGTCGTTTTGGTTGGAATGGTGATCCATGTGTTCCTCAACAACATCCTTGGAGTGGAGTTGATTGCCACTTTGACCGCAAAATTGTCAAATGGGTTATAGATGGACTGTACTTTCTCAATCTAAATTTTATTTTTTTATGCAGCTTTATGCTTAGAATAAAAGCTATTAGACTCTCTCCCAACTGATAAAACTTAGTGTTTCCAGAAATTTAACTTAATACTTCTGAAATATTTAACTGTTAGATTCAGCACTTATAATTACCCAAAACTCTTTTTTGCTTGGATAAGTAGAATCTCTTAGTTAATATGATGTATCCATTTTACTACCAAATAGAGGTTCTAGCACATGCTTTAATCACTTGTTAAATGACAACTGGAGTTGACATTGAATAATCATGCTCAGAATATGATTTAAGAAGACTTCTATTCATCTTTTGTTTGTGGTAACTTGGGCAACCAAACTTTTAAGTATGCATTGGCATGTGTGCATAACTTTTGAATGAGAAGCTTCTGTACAGTTTATATAGTACTGACTACATATGTTTCCATTTTGCAGAGGTCTAGACAACCAGGGTTTAAAAGGTTTCTTGCCAAATGACATTGCTAAGCTGCAGCACTTGCAAAGCATGTAGGTCATTGTTTATGGTACAAAGTCTTGCTTCTTTTATTTTCTTTATTCTGTTTCTGAGTAACTTATATTATGATTTTCCTCGATCATTGTTATGGTATTTGTTTCATTTTACTGCAGGATAGGAGTATCTGGTGTAACAGTTCTTTTCATGTTAAATTCATTCAATCTTACTAACTTGTGTCTGCATTTGTGTTACTATTTTTGAAAGGTTACCAAAATAACCAGTCACTTAACATGTTTTCTTTTTTCCTTATTTTTCTGAAGAAACTTTAGTGATAACAGCCTATATGGGGGCATTCCATCCTCTCTTGGCACAATTGCTGGATTGCAAATTTTGTAAGTTAATCTGTTTCTGCTCTCTGTCGTCAACACAAGGTGCAACCTTGTAATGCTATCTTGTATTTATTCTGAAAGCTTTGTCCCATTGGGGTTTTGTTCTTTCCTTGTTCATCCAGTCTACTATTGGATCTAATTGGCAAGGCTTTGATGGATGGTCAACTCAGATTTCTAATATTTCAACTAGTAGTATTTTACAAGCTGATGCGTGTTTAATCTTGACAGTTTACACAATGATTGCATCTTCATCTTGGCTTTAGTTATTCAATTGCTGTCTCAAAACTGGTCTACCCTATGAAGCTTCATTTCTGATCTTCTCTCTGATTAGAGCTATTTTGATGACATATATAAGAATGTTAACTGAGACAACGAATTGTCCTTTTTTAATATGGAAAATTGTTCTGATTTCTCCTTTACACATCAGAAAGCCTTTTGTTTCCTGAGAGGTGCCTATATTGTAATTATTTCAGTTACGTTCCTATTCTGTATTCTTAGTGAAATTGTATCTGCATTTGCAAACGTCATGTTGTCTCCAAATCTCAGCTGTGAGGTATAAAAAAGGATGACAAATGCACAAGGTTTCCATCAACATGAGTTCTAGGGAAGGTCAACATATTCAACCCTACCCTGTAAGCAAAGATGATATTTCCATGAGATATATGATAGTAATAATTAACTTGATGAGTTTATTACTTTCCAAACATTTGCATCAAGCATCTTAATCCAATCAGGTTGAGTCAAGTCTACTATGGCTATGTTCAATAATTTGATTCAATTAGCTGCAACATTATTTATTCAGAAACATGATTCTTTTATGCTTATCTATGTAATTGCTGATTCCTATCTTACACAGATTCCAAAATTATGAAGTTAAAGTTATAAAAGGACAAAGTAGGAAATGTGGTTGGTTCCTTTCTGCATTAAGTAAATCTTGACCAGGTTAGGACTCTAGTTTTATAGGTCCATCGGCTAGAATGTGGAAAGAAACAGTAGATGCTTTTTGTTTTTGGTGCAGGAGTCCATCGTTCACAAACAAAGAAATGCATTAGTTGCTAATTATATGTACTTCCTTGTAGGGACCTCTCCTACAACCAACTCAATGGATCAATTCCTCAGAGCCTTGGCCGGTTGATGAAATTGCAAATACTGTAGGATTGACTACTGCAATCAGATCTTTTTTAATTTTATGCAAATTATTTAATGTTGAGGTTGCTTCTTAATTTCCTTACAGGAATCTTAATGGAAATCTATTATCTGGAAGAGTTCCAGCAAACCTTGGAGGACGGCCACTTCACAGGGCTAGCTTCAAGTAAGAACAATCTCTTAAGACAATAGTTATTGGTATTTGCTTATCTAAGTCATGATTAAGATTCTCTAGTTCTGATGCAGAGGGCTGTCACTCTGTAAATAGTTTGATTACTGGTGCCTCAAGTGCAGTGCCTTTTGAAGCTGGAAACTTATTTCTTCATCTCACCAACTTTAAGTAGATTACTAAATGCTGACTAAAAATGTGGATACCTTTAAGTGGTCAATGATAGTGATTTTCAACTTCACTTGAGTTTGGAATCGGAAATCTTCTAGTTTATATGTCTCTAATATTGATTGATTGGAAAAAAAAGAAAGATTATTGGTGAAAAAGACATTTTTGTAAATGGAGGAAACTAATTGATTGGTCGGCCTAGAACTGTGATCTTTCTGATCCATTGCCTTTTAATATGAAGAGTGCGCTTGTCAAATTTAATTTGCATGAATTACCAATGATCAATATGTTCAATTTATTTCACAATTAGCACTGATTATGACCTATGAGACACCCTTCTAAGTGGGTCAATGATGCATGGTGAGCATTAAATACTCCCAAGTTCCAAGACAATAAATTCTAAGCTCAATCCTATCAAATTTTAAGAAAATGATTCCAGGAGATAATTATAATAATGCACCATGAAATTAAAATGTATTGTAATTTGTGCTTGACTCTTAGTAAATTGTGACTCATTGATTCGGTAATTGAGGGATTCAATATACAAGGGATCTGTACAAGGGGAAGGAAGGAAGATTAGTGAGGCATTCTAGTTTTTGAAACCTTATCAAACCTTTATGTTTCGAGCTATTAGCTCTTAATATCTCTTGAAATAGAGAGGGTTCTTTTTTTGTCTTTCCATGTCTCGCTTCTTTTCTCACCTTCTCCTCTCTTCCTTTTTGTTTCACATCAATCAATCAACTATGCATGATTCCTGTTGGAATAATCCCTTACAATACTAGTGATGGTTAGACATAGTTAGGGGTGACATGGACCACTTGATAAGCACCGGACTTGCAACAATGAACAAAAACAGCTCTTCCCATTTTGCATTGATGCAATCATCTCTAAATGCAGCTACACTCATGATCAGCCTCATGCAGCTAGTGACTGAACAAGTAGTTTGGTTTCCGACACTGATATGCTGCCACAAGCTCTACATAGCCACTGAGACACATTCGGCTATTTATTTATTGATGAGATATGGAATTCCCTTAATTGTTATCTGATTAATGTGTGCTCCACATTATCGGGATCCTTATTGTGGAATGTGCAGTTTTACAGGTAATGCAGGTCTATGCGGAATTCCTGGATTACCTACATGTGGTCCCCATCTCTCGGTTGCCGTGAAAATTGGCATTGCTTTTGGTGCCCTGTTTGCATTGCTGCTAGTGGTCCTCTGTGTGCTGATCTGGTGGAAAAGACGGGAGAACATCCTTCGTGCCCGGAAGATTGCAGCTGGTAAATGTTGTGGATCGATAAATTCCGAAAGAGAAGACGTCACATGACGTCCTGTTCTAACCTTGTCTTAACTTATCGGCCTTGTTCTCTTGTAGCGAGGGAAGCTCCATATGCCAAAGCCCGGACACAGTTTGGGCGTGATGTTCAAATGACGAAGCACTATCGGCCACATGAAGCTCGCAACAACGCCGAGAGTGGTTCCAACTTACTCTCCTGAATCCTCAAGATTGTGTCATGTACCAGTTCTTTGAACATGTTATTCTTTGTATTACTTCTTCTCCCTTTTGGTTGGTTTGATTAGGGAAAAGGAGTCATTGTGATGATTATGCTACTGCTACCTGTTTCCTTACCCTCTCCTTAAGGAATAGGAGGTTGTTGTCATTGTCGTCGTTCTCGTAGTAGCCTGCTTCAGGTTTTGTTGTAGAAATTATAGAGAAAGAATGTTGGTCAAGCAGATTGTGAATAACAAGTTTCATCCTTCTTATTTTGGTGGCTTGTGGTTCCACAAGAAGGCTATTTTGTTTATCAACATTTTAGGAAAACTTGTTTGTGAGTTCACAGAACCCATTGATTCGGAGGGTACAGAGGAATGCAAATGCATATTAATGTAGAGTTTTGCTTGAGTTGATTGGAGCCAAACCGTCTATCTATCTATCTACCTAATCTATCTTGGAAACATCTAATCGAAGGGGTTCTATGGATTAATGTCGAGAGTCCTTGTTGTGGGTGGCGCTCCGCTGTGAGTTTCTGTCGCCGGCGAGGGACCGCAGCTACAATGATCGATGGCCGGAGTAGAAGAAGGGATGCCAGCATGTTTCATTCATGTTCTTTCCAAGCGTTTATCCTTCTCACCCACGAAACATGGCACTAGGAAACGACAACAGTATCAGCAATAAGCTGTGGTAATGTCCAGTTGTAATTTAAAGTGGCAAGGTGAATCTTTCCCCATTGAGAAGCTCTCGGATCTCCACACCACCATCAAACATGCACCTAATTTTTCCCCTGTTGAGCCGCCCACCACACGAACATGAGTGATCTGAGTGACACAATTAATGGAACGGATCCATTAATTTTGACTCCATCCAACCTTCCTATCCATCCATTTCGGTGGTGTTAGATAATGGATCACAAGCATTCGCGCTTCTCATCATCACGATCTGCTCCTCCTTTCTCCCACTCGGCAAAACCCTTATCATCAACAGTTCCAGAGAACGATGAAGCTACTGTGTGTTCCTTCTCCCACTCGGTTGACCCCATGGACGTCGTTTTCTCCGCTATCCGTGGACTGTAGGCACTCAGGATAGTGAGCACCGGTGCTTCATTGTCAGTAGCCACCGCTTCCTTTCTTCTTTGGTGCGACCTACTGTTCATCTCGTTCCTATATAAGGGCGTACGGGAGGGAATGGCCTCTCGCACTCTCCGGGTTCTTCTTCCTTCTCTTTTTGCTCTTCTTGGTTCGTGTATATATATATATATGTCTTCTTTGATGTGGTTTTTGTTTTAGGTCCGGAGCCTTCTTCTTGCATGGCGCTGGTGAGTCCACTCGAGGATTCAACACAGGATCAACAATGATTATATGGCAGGTCTAATTACCATCACCGATACATTTATTCCCAGGTGTTGCATGCCACGAGAACGAACAAGAACGGGATCAAAGCACTCATTGCAGCTGAGTACAGTGGGGTTGAGATCGAGATGGCCAAGAACTTCCAAATGGGTGTATCCAACACCACTCCTGAGTTCCTTAAAATGAACCCTATAGGCAAGGTTGAGAATTGGGGTTGATTATATGGCAGGTCTAATTACCATCACCGATACATTTATTCCCAGGTGTTGCATGCCACGAGAACGAACAAGAACGGGATCAAAGCACTCATTGCAGCTGAGTACAGTGGGGTTGAGATCGAGATGGCCAAGAACTTCCAAATGGGTGTATCCAACACCACTCCTGAGTTCCTTAAAATGAACCCTATAGGCAAGGTTGAGAATTGGGAAGCAAAACACTTCAAATCGCCTTAAAATTAGAGACGATAGCCCGAAACCATATGTCACTGCATTCGATGTCTTCGGTAATCTTAATTGGTTTATGTTACTGTAGGTTCCTTTGTTGGAGACACCTGACGGTCCCATCTTCGAGAGCAATGCAATAGCTCGTTATGGTACGAATTGGCTGCATGCATAATGCCAAGTTGTAAGAGCTTAAAAGCTAATGTTTCTCAGTCTTCCAGTTGCTCGCTTGAAGGCTGACAACCCTCTTTATGGCTCTTCACTCTTCGAATATGTAAGTTTCCAGCTTACTATGGTCATAAGCTTCTCATGGACTCACGACAGTATACATGCTTGATATCATGGTAACAGGCCCTGATCGAGCAATGGATTGACTTTGCATCCACGGAAATCGATCCTAATATCGCACAGTGGTTCTATCCAAGACATGGGCTTAAGCCTTACTTTGCTGCGGTCAGTGACATGATCATGTATACTCCCATGAATCTTGTACATATATGGATACCACTAAAAGAGGGAGTGCCATTTCCTAGGCTGAGGAAGCTGCAGTGCGTGCGTTGAAGAGGGCACTGCGTGCTCTGAACACCCATCTCGCATCGAAAACTTACCTTGTCGGTCATTCGGTGACCTTGTCTGATATTATCATGGCGTGCAACTTGTATCTTGGATTCCTCTGTATCATGACCAAGAGCTTCACTGCAGAATTCCCTCATGTCGAGCGATACTACTGGACCATGGTCAACCTGCCAAACTTCCGCAAGGTGTTGGGTGAGGTGAAGCAGGCGGACGCTGTTCCACCTGTGCCGTCTCAGAAGAAGCCAGCTGAAGCTGAAGAACCGACTCAAGAACCTGTTCGGTCCAAGGTGGAAGAAGAAGTCGCGGAGAAGGTAGGGGAATTGGAGCAAGGAAATAAGTTGTACCAGTGGACCAAGGTTGACATTTCCGACGAGGGAAACAGGGAGAGTGTCAACGCCATGATCGGGGAGGAAGATGCCTTCGAAGGAGAAGCTCTACCAGAAGCGAAGTGCTTCGAGTAACCTGTACCGAGTTTACCCTGTCAGTGCATGTAGACATCTCGGTCTAACCTCCTCAAGCAGGAGGTTCAAGCAATATACAAATGAAGTCGTAAAGATGAATAAGATTGATGTTGGAACCTTTTATTCCTGTCAAAATCTATGCTTTAACAGGTACCCATGACCAAGATCTGAGCCCTGGTGATGCATAAAGCACCAACAACAAACACAAGTACATAACATTACGAAATAGATACATGGTTGAGTTTTTGTTTTGTCAAACTTACGATTCAACAGACTGTTCACCAAGATCTGAGCTCATACTATGCGAGATCAGAAGCACCACCACTAGACAAATTCACCAAGACTCCTCAAGAGGGAGGGCAGATCTATGACGATGCTTTGCTAGATGTCTTGAGCACGTGAAATGTTAACCCACAGTAGTTGCAGTTCCACTTCACCACTCTCCACATTTCGGAGCCGAAGGACAACATCTTGGGCAACCGAACCATCTTTCCGAGAAATATGACTATCGTCGACTAAGCAGTTTTGCCTACTTGGTCTCACCGTTGTGATTATGGTGACATTTGGAATACCTGCCAAATCCATCTTGACAGCATCCATGAACGGCTGGATGTCAAGCTCCGCATCACCCATTATATCATCTGGTGTAAATGTGTCTTTGTCATAAACTTCCTGTAAATCCACATCAACAACAAAGTAAGAACTAGTTGTAGGACTTGATAACTCATGATTAGTAGCTTTCACTAGTCAATTTGAATGAAAATTGTATCTTTCATGATATTAAAAACGAAACTAAAAATTGAAAATTTTCTTTTGAAACTAAAAATGAAAATCCTAAAGATAAAACATGGTTTTCTTTCACAGTCCTTCAAGATTATTAAGAGAAAACAAGATAGAAAATTATGGTTGTAAATTTTGTAAGTTCACAGTTCTACACATTCATACCCCATCATTGAACCGAAGACATTCAGTATCTACCTCACACTTTTTCTTTTTTTGAGTGCCTTTGTGTACCCTCGATCTGTCTGCAAGACTCAGACTGTCTACTTGTCTTGCAGTTTTATATGCAAAAACCACATAACTGGCTAAAAGTAAAGATGTAAAGGAGGTGAGCTTGAATGACCTAGGATTATCATATGATTCGCAATAAATTTCAATACCTACCATTTTATGATATATATATATATATATATATATATATATATATATATTGATTGCCGATATAGTTGTCTTTCTCTTCATACCCAGCCCATCTGAAATTCATATAGTTGTCTTGTCAAGCATAATTTGGACCAAATTTAAGCAGGAACCTAACACCATCAAATTGTTATTAACAAATATTTGTGCTTAATTTAAACTGAGGTCAAGTCCAAACTCGATTCAAGCTTGAACCAGATCTTCTTTAAGCATTTCCTCAACACTCCATGAAATTATAATTATGGCTTAGTTAATACCCGCAGCATAATGGCTGTCTGTAACTTCAGCTCATCCAATATTGACAAAATAACTAGCAAGAAGCTTGGCTTGCACAAACAAACCCTTCAGCACTAGAAAGCAAAATATAGAAATAATAGAATAGCAGCATATCAACGGAGAAGTGATGCTTACAAGCTTAAGTGGTTGAATGGGATCTGTGACACAAAGAGTCAGGTCTTCGTTCCACTCTGGATTTAGACAATTCTTTTTTACGCTGGTCTTCAATTTCTACTCAAATAAAAGATAATACAAAACGGAGTGAGCACCAACATATTGGATTTATGAAATCAGATATTCCATATGAATCAATTATGCGACACCGACTAAAGCAAAGAGAAATTGATAAATGGCTTTTTACTGTCAATTGAAGATGTTGCTACCTCAAAACTTTATCAAGTGGTACTAACACCATTATCCACAATAAGTTTCCATAAAATATGACAAAGTTATAGAGAACAACTTTACATGGCTAACTTCATAAACCATGGCTTGCATGAGCAATAGCCAAGTTTTGTACATTTCACTCTCTCGCTTGCCTTTTCAGATTAGTCTGAATATGTCATCTAACACAGTAGGGAGAACATGGGTATCAGTTCACCTCATTCCAAACTACGTAAAATTAGCCTGTCCATGATTTTTTTTAAAAAAAAACTCATGAAAAGAACCTTTCCTTTTGTCAACTTTTGCATCTCACTGATTGCACAGTTAACTTTCTCCAAATTTTTTTTATGCCACATGAACTTTTCATAATGTTTCGACCTGTTCGCATATAAATGTTCCTCCGGCTACGTGATTCAGAGGTCCAGAGAATCGATGACTGTAAAATCCTGCTCGAAAGTGTACAAGAGGGAATACAAAAGGCCAAGTTGAGCCCATACTCGGTTTTGGATGCCCTAAATTACTTAATCAAACATGAAGTTGACCAGCCACAATCAAGGAAGAAGAAGAAAGTGATCTTGAGAACTTGTCTCCTCTCTTAGACTGTTAATACCATACTTAAACTGACATTCTATAATGTTATCCATAGCTTTCTTTTTCTTTCTTCAAGTTTTATGGTTAAATCATAGTAGACTTAACCAATTAATCTTCAGCCCTAAAAGAAAGCTACCGAAAAAAGGATTAATAGACTTTAGTCATGCAAAATCCAGCTACACCTGATTCAGGTGAAGGAACCTTGACGACACAAACAGGTCAGCGCCGAGTGTCGTGCCCATAGCCGGAAAATTTTCCCATAGATCACCAAAGACGGATCTTGCTGTTTTGTATTCGAGGAAAACCATCAGCAGCTCTATAATCAAAGACCAACCTTAACCAGCGGACCCCCAAAAGGAGAAAGAATCTAAAATTCGAAACCCTCTCCACACCAACAAAAGTGTCATGGTCAGAGCCAAATCAAACACCGTGGTGGCAGGCAAATCAAAGAATTAGAAGATGAGAAAGTAATGGGGGGAGGTGAGATCACCTGATCGCCCATGCGGAGGACGACGTAGGCGTCGCTGCCCCCGGCGTCCCTCGAGGCGAGGTTGACGCCCCTCAGCACCCGCACCCGTAGAAGCCCCAAGACGTTCTCCATCTGTATCTTTTTTCTTGATCGATGATCGATGGACGGACGACTCCTGCGAGAAAGACCGAATCACGTGAGACGGCGGCGCAGGGGCGACGAGGACGACGACAACGAACGAGGGAAAGCAGTATACTTAAAGACGGTATTGTCCGAAACAGAGAAACGACTACCCGGTTACGTCTCCGCTAATGTGGCATTTAGGCAGCTGCTTAT
Source organism: Musa acuminata AAA Group (assembly GCF_036884655.1). NCBI lineage: Eukaryota > Viridiplantae > Streptophyta > Magnoliopsida > Zingiberales > Musaceae > Musa > Musa acuminata. Next base: position 28,684,047 of record NC_088339.1, on the reverse strand, counting down.
GAAATGTGGTGCCCACAAGGGTCACTTTTTGTCTCTTCTTTCACTTTGGAGGACAATAAGAGAGACGCCTTTACGTAGACGTCATTACATTTAGATTATTCTCCATGCTAATTATAGATTATTCTCTCCTGTACGTAGACCTCATTACATTTAGATTTTTTAATTAAAAAAATTATATTAAAAATTTTATAATTATAAAAATAAAATATTTAATCTCATTTCTTCTGACTTTTCTAATTTTATGAACGGAAGATAGTGCAAGCAAAAAGATAGTTTCAATAATGAGAACGGATTAATTACAAATTGCTTCGTATAGTAAGACCTCTTTAGCATTTTAGTTTTTAGATTTAAAAAATTATATTAAAATTTTTATAATTATAAAATAAAATATTTAATCTTATTTACTCTAGTATCATCGGTTTTGGCGATGGAAGATACAACACGTGAAAATATATGCATGAATAACATAAAAATGATGGGCAAAAAAATAATTTCAATGGTGGTAATGAACGATAGCGTTGCGGGTGATTGTTGTAGCGGTGGTTGACGACAATGACGCGATTGTCAACCTTATTGATGTCGATCCAAATATTAATGACGAAGAGGAACAGGAGGTAGAGTGGTGAGGTATCTACATCGATGCCACACTACTATGCCTCCTTTGGTGCCACTTTATATCTATATTAATATCGAAGGAGGAAGAGGAGGTATGTGAGGCATTTGCATAGATATCGTGCTTAAATTTCAAATGATCACTTCATCCGATGGCATAGTAAAATTGGGAAGGGGTAATGGGTGGTGAGGAAAGAGAGGTTGCGAGCGAACTCGACAAAGATACACACTTGCTTCAAGCTCTCGAGCTTTAGCTAGCACACAAATGATGCATATGCCTCGATCACAATGGCATGGTTGCTGACCTACTTCCACATTAACTCCACTCGCGATCGAAGGGGATTTGATCGGACGACAAGAACTGATCATCGCATAAAATAGAAGCTCAAAGGGTATAGATCCAATAATATGAGAGATAACAAACCCTCATCCTCCTTTCCACTCATCTCCGACATTATGGTGGTTAGGAACAGTATAAGAATGATGGAAATGATGGATATGACGAGCGAGACGACGAAGAAATAGCAAATCGTCATATTGTGCTTAGCTTTCAGATTGGGAATTGACCTTTTGGCTAGGGTTTTGAGATCAACTTATCATATCTACTTTATCTCCTCTTCCTCATCGTCGTCGATGTTCGGATCGATATCGACAAGGTCAACTATTACGTTGTTATCATCGACCATCACCATAATAGCCACCCATGGCACCACCATTTGCTACCATAATTGAAATTACATATTTATCTATCGTTTTCATGTCATTCATGCACGTGATGTATCTTCCATTGATAAAGCCGATAGTGTTAGGGTATATATAGTTAAATGTTTCACTTATAGTTCACTATAAGGATTTCAATATAAAATTTTTAAGTCTAGGAACCAATATATTAAAGAGGCCCAACTACAGAAATAATATATAATTAGCCCACTACTATCGTTTAAATTATCTTTTTGCTCATCATTTGTATGTTATTCGTACACGGGTTGTCACATGCTATATCTTATATCGGTAAAGTCGATAATGTTTGGTAAATAAGATTAAATGTTTCAATTTCATAACTATAGAGATCTTAATTTAAATTTTTTAAATCTAATAATCGAAATACTAAACTAGTCTAATTACAAGAGTAATACCTATTTATCCCGACAATTGACCAGTTGAGTCGAGTATTAAAATCAATCCTCATTCCCTTGATAATAATAATTATAATAATAAATAAATAAAATTGGAATTGACTTCCAGTTTTATGGTATCCAGGAATATATATTTTAACCAATATGGTATATCTTAAGAATTGATGGTAATAAATACCTGATGTTGAGTTACAATGATTGTATACTTTGAGATAGAATTGAAGTCTATTCTTTATAATTGTTATAGGAAACAAAATTCTTAATTATTGTATATAACCCAGTTTATCCAACATCCTCAGTTCTGTTATGTATCTGAGATATTGCCAGGTGACTCTTTGTTTGTCTATAATGTCGGAGAAATACTTCCAAGACTTTAATATCTGTTTTTGCAAAAAATTATCGATAGGATAATTGGTACTTTCGTTCAATTAGCAAACAATAACTCTGTGTCATCTTTTAAAGTCATCATTGTGGAGAATGATCGAAGTATTTGTGCATGTCAATCGAATTATTTTATGTAACTGCGTCCACCTTTCTTCTCATTCTTGGTGACATTTCTTAGAGATGCTGCAAGGTTCTCTGTGCAGGTTGGATCTCAATATAAAATATGAAGCAGATGACGGATAACCATTGTTGCCTGGAGCATCATTGGGTCAACTGTTCCAGAACAGGCGAGGACATGCACAACACTACCTCAACGTGCTTGCACCATTCTGCTGAAGTCAATCCTTGCAGCTTCAAATACGTGAAAGCATCCCTTGCCCGATGAGACCTCTGTTGCTGTTGTAGCATCCCTTCGACGCGCACCATGCCGGCTTACCACATAGAACAGATGAGTGCAGACTCAGAAGCAGACTATGATTCCTGCGTCGAAGAGCATTCCGATTCCAGCAAGCTCAGTTCCCCCATGGGGACGGAGAAGCAGATATCGGTGGATCCGCTATCGTTGATGCAAATGGTGAAGGCAGGCGCTGCTGCCGCCGATCTGATGACGCATCTGCCGTCTCTGCCGCCGCTCGCGCGGCCCAAGTTTGTGAGCTGCAGCCTTCCTGGTTCTGCGCTCTCCTCGCCGAAGTTCCACAAGAGTTCCAAGAAATGGAGCAATCTAGCTCGCCAGCACTCGGCCGCCCTCTCTCGGTTCGCCATGGAACAGAGGATGTCCCTGCGAAGGAGCAAGTCGTGCGGGGAGGGGAGATCCTCCGCGCCATCCGATGACCTCATCGACATTTTGTCGACAAGATCGAGCACTGAGCATTCCGGTAATGAAGATTGCGTCGTCGATGAGCCCAGAGACGAGAACAGCAGCTTTGAGGATCCCAGAGAACTGCGTCGTCGTCAAGGCGAGGAGAGTGTGAAGTGTGGATGCTTGTTCTTGCCTGGTTTATCCCACAAGAAGAAACAAGTCACCTTGCAGGCCTACCAAGCGGAACCCAAGGCCGAACAGGTGCAGAAATTGGAGGCCACCCGAGAAGACGAAGAAGAAGAGGCTATCGATAAGGGCAGGATTAGCACTGTCCCACGGGCGGTTTCTCTCGAGAAATTCGACTGCGGGTCTTGGACGTCGTCGTTGTCGCCCGCTTTGGGCGGTGATGTTGATGACGGTGTTCACTCCTGCTTCGACTTGCCACTGGAGTTGATCAGAAGCGGCCACAACGACACCGACTCGCCTGTCAGTGCGGCCTTCGTGTTCGACAGGGATCGCAAGGGAGTTCTGAAGAAGAGCTCGTCGAGGTTCGGCTCGAGTAAGTCGCAGGCGTCGTCGTCGAACCGCCACGTGAGATTCTCAACGTCGGGGCCCATCTCTTATCCAGCATCGCCATCCTCTACCTGCATCACGCCGCGGTTGCAGAAGGCGAGAGAGGAGTTCAACGCGCTCTTGGAGGCACAGAGCGCATAGCTTCGAGCGCAGGTGTGCATGTTGATGCAGATGAAGTAAACATTCTTATGAAGATTGCCTGTATCTCATCTGTAACCTTATGAAACATTCCTTTATCTCTGGTTATATGTATACAAATACCCCATTTAGTGTATTAACCAATCTTCATTTTCGTGCACTCTAAAACATTGGTAAATCCTTTTCAGTGCAAGTTCTCCAATCTATCTACGTAACTTCAAGTAATCCCCGGCTTCCCAGTTACTTCTTTGATGTAATTGTTCTTCAATCTTACAGCGAAGCACATCTTTATTTCCAAGTGTTTGTCTGATGATTCATTCTCGTGTGTGAGCCAGACGGGGTCCGATCATCTTGAGCTCGAACATCCTGACTTCTCCGGCGACCGACCGCAGTGTCTCGTCGAGGACGTAGGGCGTGTTGTCGAAGAAGATCTTGGTGGCGTTCAGGAGCTCCCTGCACGGGTCACGGCGCATGGCAAGGGTGCCGTGGTAGTGGAAGTACTTGATCCTACCCCCTGTTTCGGAAAGGCTCGGCCCCGCTACGTTCTGCGAGAGGTGCACGCCGGTGGCGGACGCGCTCCGCGGCTGGATCGCGTACTTGTGATCCCTCCTCACCTTCCTCCGCGCGTCCCGGTACACCAGCTTCTCAATGCCCCACATCCTGCGTGCAGCACACACGAAAGCCATTGGAATCAGCATACGAGGAGGGAGAAGATAGCGAGTACTCCGTTGTAGTGTACGTCTAATAACGTGGCAGGAATAAAGCAAGCAACAAGAATTGATATGGACCAGAATGAAATGGCGGCTACCTCGAAGTCTTCCCGTAATCTTTGAATTGGCAGAGCGTGTTCGACATTGGCATTTGCTCGATCGTGAACTGCGTATAGCCGGAGAACGATTCGAGCAGTGGTTCCAGTTTGGTTTCCGATGGCAGGTAGATGAACTCATCCATGTCGAAGACGAAGATCCACTTCGCCATGAACTTGTACCTATGCAAGCAATCGTTGAGCACCAGGAACTGGTTATGGTAGTAACCATCGAACCTTTCCTGCTCCCTGACGTCCTGCAAGGTCAGGAGGCCCTTCTCCATCCACGGCCTCAACACCTCCATCACGTCCCGGTGGACTCCGCCGGCGTCATGGATCACGAAGTGCGACTTCAAGCCGAAGAGATTCGCGTGATAGGCGATCCATTCCCTCACCCGCTGCGGGCTAAGGTCGCCATAGAGCGGAGATCCGCAGTAGAGGCAATCGTACTTCGGCGGTGTTGAAAACATCGTCACGTTGACGCTTCCGGGAGTTTCCTCCATCGCAATGAACCTCTCTTCCGTCTCCGCAGCCCGGTCACTACCACCGCCGGTGGTGGCACGGAGCACGAGGCACCCTCCGGTGCCATCGGCCCCGACATCAACCGCGAACGTGCAGTTCACGACGACGACGGTGTAGACGCGGCCGTAGCCCCAGTCGGGGAGGATGGTGTGACCGGAGGCAGTGACAGAGCTGTTGTCGTCGCCATGGAAGGTAAGAGGGAGCCACTCGCAGATGAACCGAGGCTTGGCGAAAACATGGAGGGGCTTCGAGGCGAGGCCGACGACCGCGAAGCTGTTCGGGCCGCCGCGGTATGCGCCCATCTGTATGAAGAGGTAAGCAGCGGATCCGACAGCGTTAAGAGCTCTCTTCACCACGGAATCAGAGGTCAGCTCTTCCTTCATCAAGCTACGAATGGCAGAAGAAACGTTATGAGGTGGTGATTGGGGCCATGACCACTTGTATGTAGTGGAAGAGCAGATGGTAATCTCAGAAGGAAGAAATTGCACGATGAGTATAACCAAAGAGCAGAAAAGGACAAGGGAGACGAGAAAGAGCTTCATATCAGCATTGTTGCAGGTAACACCTGCAAATAATGTTCTCTCCCCTTTGAGCTTCTCCATCCTCATTCTCAGACTAATGGAAGCTCATCCACGACAAAACCACTCAAACATGCTTTCTTTCTTTCTGGAGTCCTTGTACTCCTTGGCTTCGGATTCCATCGAGTGAAGACGAGGAGCAAAGATTACGCTCAAATCCACGACAAAGAGAATCAAAGCTCAAAGAGACATTGCAAAGCGAGAAAATGAAATGATTAACATAAATTTGGAGTAGACCTCATTATATTAATCAAGATCATAACTTTCGCCCAATTTGAGAAAGATTGAGATATTACAACAATAATTGAGAGGTAACATCAGATAAATATAAAGCTCAAATACTTCGATCACTTTTTAGAAAACAGACAAAGCATACCACTCCACACGCTTGTCAAAAAGTCACTCCAAACTCGCACAAGGGCATTACTCCACCCACTGCAACGACAAAGCTCGTCCTGTTCACAGCTCCCTCTACGAGAAGATGACAGGAGCATCCAAGAATTCATCGCTGCAGTAGAGACCCGGGCGCTGCTTGTACTGTGAGATAGCCAAGAACAGCAGAGCTCACGGTAAGCTGTTATTTTCTCCTCTTTTACTCCAAAAGAGAAAAAGGAGTCACTGTTTTCACGAATTTGGAAAATATAGGATGAGAAACATTGACAAGACTAAATTCATCCAACCACGTTTAATTAATCAGGCAATGTGTATCAGCTTGCCCGAAACAGGACTAAGCTGGCTATTACTTTTGATGGAGTGATGATCCATCGTGATCTTGTGCTATCCTTCCATTCTTCACCAAAAATTCAATGAACTCAGTCTCATGGTTGCTCGATCCAAAGTTCCCTAGCTGGATTTCCTTGAGTCGATTCAGCATTCCACCGGTAAGCTCTTTTGATGTCCACCATATGTGTTCTTCAATTATGGAGTACCACACCTGTATCAGGACAATCGATGTGAAATGCCTGTTCATGTAATTAAATTCAAACAAAAACCAGGTATCTGAAACTGTTAAACTGATTGCTAAGAGTTTCATGACATGACATTACCAGCTCATTGTGTACCACCAAAATCTCCAGATCAGGCATGTGCTTCAGCATGTAGGCGATGGCTTCCATGCACTCCCTGGAGAACAAGATGTTTAATCTGAGGTACTTGAGGTTAAGAAATATAGGCAAATATTGTAGGTGTTCCTCCACAGAGAGCTGCTGGACAAACAATGGATCAAAGGTTGTCATTAGGAAACAGATTGAAGTCAGTCAGGCATATGATTCGAGGATGAATCACCAAGCAAAGCTACCTGATTCCCCAGATATGTAATCGTTAGGGAGCTTGCATGTGAAAGACCCTTGAAGATCTCACTGACACTCCATGCTCGAACACTTGAATTCTGAAGACTCAGATTGAAAAGAACGATGCTTGCATCGACTAAATTGGCCATGTCGCGAATGAAGCATCCCTGTGCTTTCCCGGAAGTGTAGTGGAACGATAGAAGCTTTGGAGTTGAGATCACGACCTCGTTGTAGGCGTCGAAGATGCAGCGAGACACCGTCAGCCACTTGAGCTCGTTTGCAGTAATCTTCAGCAAGTCAAAGTAGCAATCTTCCAAGCGCAGCTCCTGAAGTACCGGGCAGCTGGAGATCAGCGTGCCCAAGGAGGACTTGCAAGACTGGATCCCCTTCAGGTGCATGGTCGTCAGGCTGCCAGGACCGACGGCACCGTCGTCAAATACCACCTTCCATAGCGGCAACACCAGTTTCACGCTGCGGAGCGACTGGCATCGGAAGAGGGAGTCCGGCACGATGCCGCTGCCATCGTCGCCACTGCCGACGGACACCTCGATCTCGACCTCCTCCACGTTCCTCTCTGCGGCGTTCTCCAGCCATCTGCGGACATAGCAACGGTCGATGTTCTCCGACACCACGAGACGGAAGGTGCTTATGGTAACGTCGGCGTCACGGGCGGCCCATGCCCCTTCCACGAGCTCCAGCAACGATTCCCGCCGGGGGAACTCCTCTTGGTAGAAGTGCAGAGAGGGGACGGCAGACCACAGGGGCCGCCACCGCGTCGACAGGACGCTGGTCCTCGCGGCCTCTCTCGTCGAGAGAAACGACAAGATTTGGTGGAGGACGGCATCCGGAAGCTCGCTGATCGTATCGCCCTTCAAGTCCGTGTCCACCATGTCCACAAAAGCCCGGAAAGCAGCGCGATTTCTACACAGAATCAATCGATCTACCATGTCTCTTCTCAAGAAAAAGAAACCGAAAGACAGAGAAAGGAAAAATCCGAGATTGCTAACCACAAAATAGATCGTCCGGCACAAGAAATCACGCTTCTCATCAGGGGTTACTTCACTAAATCTCGTTGTTTTGCTTGGAAGCGTTGCATCCAAGACGAGAAGGGGGTGATGATTTCGGCAAGAAATCGCGAGATTGCGATTGGATTCGAGAAGTAAACGAAGTGGGGGATGGTAATCAAGATTGTTACCTTCTCGCTTCGTCCTTGAGAGCCGGCCGAGGGAAGCCCTAGTAGGTATTGGCGCCGGAGAATCGGGAGCAAGAAGCCAAGAATGGGGAGATGGAGAGGAAGGCGGTGGACGGAGTGCAGCACTGGCACGGTCAGGAGTGGCGGCGTATGTATCGGACGGCTGTAAAAAGCAATCATCTTCAGGATGGTCATGTATCTGTATCGGACGGCTATGACGTCCCTTGCTCTTTAAGAAGTTGACTCGGAGTGGCAGGACTTATCGACACTGGGAACACGAATCGTAATGCAATCACAGCGATCTTGGTCATCGTAAGAGCAGCATCCTTTTCACATCAGCAGCAAAGACATTGCAGAGTAACAAGGAACAGCTGTTTGATGAAGAAAATAGATACAATGTGGAAACTGACTGCACTGGTCTTATTTCACAAAGTATATGACATTATATTACAACACAAACGAGCATTCAGACTTGCAAATTCTCACATATAAAGAACAGCAGTCTGCATCTGAAATTTCACACAAACCTCACAATCCTATCACAAACAAGAGGAAGTAGTGAGTAAAAGGTGGTGCAGCATATTGAACCTGAAGTATGTGGAACTAGAAGAAGGAGCGTTTGGAAGGAGCTCTGCCCACAGCTCTCATAAAGTTCGCCAGCTCGAACACCCTGGCCACCTTGGTTCCCCTCTTTGCCTCCGCCGACGCCTTCTTCTCCGCCGCCTTCTTGTGCGCATTCGCCACATCGTTCTGCATCTTCTCGATCGCCTTCGCCCGCTGCTCATCCAGCTTCCTCTGCTCATGAAAACGAAGCAAGCATGCACAAGAACAGCTGAGAGCTGCATCATATCATTCACATCATATGGTATATCGTTGATGATGGATGGTACCTCGACTTTCTTCAACCAAGCACTGGCTTTCTCGACCTGCTCGCTCTCCCACCCGTTGATGATCACCTCCTGGCGCTTGCACCGGTTGTTGATCTTGGCCACCTCCGCGGTCTGCCACGCCGATATCCTTGACTCCACCTCCTCCTTCATTACCAGGTGCACTGCGAGCTCGTCAACGGAATCGGCCGCTGCGGAGTCTCCACCCGGCGGCGGGCGGCGGGGGGACGGGATGGGATTGCTGTCGGGGACGATAGCCAGGGGGTTGGTCTCCTCCAGAGCGTCTTCCCCTATCCTCACCAGCTGGTTCTGCCCGCCATCGACGTTGTTGTTGTTGCTGCTGCTACTGTTGCTGTCGTTATGCATGGTGGAGCCGGCGACGACCATGGCGCTGAACTCCCTGCTCATAGTAGTGAAGTTCTCAACGACGGCGGCGTCACTCCTGACCGAGAGGGAGGACGATGGGTTGCTGCCGCCGTCCCAGATCTCCCTCCGGCGGCCTCGGCTGGTGTAGGAGGGGGTAGCTAGTGGATAGATGTCGCGGAATTCGTCGTTGTCGCTGGGGCCTTCATGATCATCATCATCATCCGCTGGTGCTGCTGTAATAGTAGTGGGAGTAACAGCGTTGATGCGATGCCTTTGATCATTCAACATGTCCAGGTGAAGCGTATGCGGGGGTATGAGACCGGTATAGATATAGCAAGCGCGTCAGGTGGATAAGGAGGTGGTGGCGAGCCCGAGTGCCCATTTGTCTAGTCGGAGAGCGACAGGGAGGAGGAAGCTTCTCTCTTTGTGCAATGCATGCCATACTGAGGTGATTGATGTTTGGCGTGGCACCAACCAAACTACGTGCTTTCCCAAGTGATAACGAACAAAGTAAAATTCTATTTACACGCACACCCACCTAATCCAGCTTTCTAAGTGGATACTTTTCTTCTCCTTCACAGCTTTTGTATGAGGAGATCAGTGATTTGGATTTAGACATGCAACCAGAGTTGGACTGCTGTCGCATAGTGCGTGATTGAACTGAGCTTAAGATTACTGTAAATGCAATGATAAAAACAGCCTTTGTTGAGTGTAATTTGATCAGGTAGTGGTGTGCACAGTGCAGTCAACTACTGACGACCGTGCTTTGTCGGTGGAATCATTCCCCCCCCTTTAATTACCGGGACGCGTGGACGTACGAGAAGCAGAATCGTCCTATCTCTCTCTCGCTTGTCTTTTCGTGGATCAGTCGACATGCACGCAGGCGATCGATGGCTGCGTTGCGGGGCGGCGGGGAATGCGACGCCATGCCCGCCTGTCGACAGACTGCACACTCGCTCGCGGACTTCCTCCCAGCTCCACAGTAGCCCCGCACAAGGACACGATGCCCCACCACCCATACCTCGACGAAAGAGAGAACGGACACATCCCTGTGACGGCAGTCACTGTTCAGTGCAGGTCCACCAGCGCTGCAACAGCCGGGCAGGGTTGACGTGACCGGTTCTTCCCATGCTTCCGTTGATTGGTTCAGCAGCAGCACTGGCGAACCGCGTGTGTCGCACTCGGGATCAGGAGAAGGAATCCGCCTTTGCTCGGTGTGGCCAAGGTGTCGAGAGCGTGCCATGCTTGTGAAAGCCACTCGCCTTGCCGTCCACAGGAACAGGACCAGCATTGCCCGGAAGAGACGATCGAGTTCTGCCCCTTGCCGACGCTGCCGTCAGCGTCATCGCCACTGATCCATCACATCTTGTATGCTGACCATTCTGCGGGACTATGATTGAGGATCGCTACTGCTCGGATCGCATGATATCTCTCGGCTGGAGTCTTGTCCATTCGAGTTCATTTGCGTGCACGCTCCGGGAAACACCAGTGATAATTTTGCTCATCAAAAGAAGCAATCTTTTAGTAACTCTTGCAGCGTTCTCATTCGATTTTTATGATACTCTCCAGCCTCACCTAGTGAGGTAGAAAATAATGACGGCCAATGATAGGGTTTATTTTGGACCCCAAATAAGTCACCGTTGACGACACACGTCAAGTCACAATCGATGTCACACGTCGTCAGAACCCTACGACACACGCTAAGTCGGGTTCCGTATCAAGACACTATGTGACGCGACAATCTCAGGAGCTTGGGGCGGTGTCGTCTGATGCCGCTCAGACATTCCCCAAGACGCCAGCGGGTCAGAAATGTCGTCCCATCCCACAAGGGTCAGCGACCACACTGAACCGACGTGCAACCAACCCTATCACAATAGTATAAAAGCCCCTGGCCAACGTCTGGCCAGGAGAGAAGAAAAAAAGAAGGCAATTAAATCCTTTACTAACTTGCTCGTCGGATGGGCCAAAGTCGGGAATCACCCGACGAAGATCGTTTTTACATGCAAGCGACCATCCGCGAGCGACGAGCGTCTCAACCCAGGGAACGCCATCCACTGTGCAAAGAAGAGTAGTCAACCGACCCGAATCCCTACCAATGCCCACCCGCACTCCTTCCCAAGGGCGCAACCATCTCATCATCCAGCTCACTTTACATGAAGCTCCCGACATCGACCCACGGACCTAACCGGACTGACTCATCAACCATGGCATATTTGTTCGCTAACGGCCAGCACAAGAGAAACAACTCCTAAGATATCTATCATGCATCGCCAAGGTATCATATATTCAGCTAATTACAGAGTTTTCACGAGGCCAGAAGAACAAGATTGAAATACCAAGGCAAAAACTTCGAAACATCCAAATATGATGGTTTAGCTCAGGCAAATCAACAAACACCTTATCGGCATCAAACTCTCCACAGTAAGCCACCGACATGTCTATATGTCCAATAATACAAACACCTTAAACTAAAGAAATACAACATTTAAAGGTTTCTGATCATGAAAATATTGAACACATACGTCTCACATAAGCATAATTAGACCCTACAAAAAATCTAAAAGAAATAAGCCCATCATAGACAAGTCAAGCTGCAGACACAGTCCACAAATGAAACCATTGAAACCAATAAATCACAAACAAGTTAATATCCCCAATCATAATCTTCAGTGCTGAATTTGCAAGATGGAAAACTCAAATTCTCGCAATCATAGACTCAATTTTCCACTTCCACTCGTCTCACATCGATTGGGAGGGGGGGTTTCTCCCTCTCCTCGTTCCTATCTCCCTCGAGGCCACCCAATGGCAGGACGTGTGCTTACTGAATCCTATTCTTTTTCATTTACCCTTTTATCCTTCTACCTTGACTTATTTACTCTTTTTTGACTTGACGTGTCATAGCGTGTACGCTTGTGGTATTGGCAAGGCAAAAATTATATAGTGTCATTCAGATGGTGACACAAAAATACCACAATGGATATGTCGATTTGAGTGTAGATTTTAACTTGTTTTTTATTTTTAATTTACCATTTTATTTTCTGGTTCAACTTATTTATCTTTTTATTCTTCTGACACAAAATATTATTATATAAATAAATATATAAAGAATATCGTTGTAATTGTTTGCCTCCGACTTCGAGATTTTTCAAGAAACCTATCACATTTCGATTGAGTTTGATATGATCAAGTAATTGACATCTTCTATGAATATTCCTATGAATATTTCTCGAGGGGGTTGGTTCAGAACCAACCCAAATTCTAATCTTCTAAGAATATTCCTTTTGAAAATATTCATGTGTATAGAGTCATTCAACTTAGACTTGACATTAAAGGCCTCCAACTTGGAGATTCTTTAGGAAGCCTATCACATTCTAGTTGAGTTCGATCTGATAGTCGAGAAACCAACATATTCTATGAATATTCCTTAAGGGGGTTAGTGTTAGGAAATCTGGGGCGACATCATATGCGCAATGAAAAAATAGAAAACAAAATCCTAGAATTTCCTGCAAAAAAGAAGGTTTTATCGTCATGTAAAAATTGATGCGCAAAAACCCACGAAACTGAAAAATTATGCATAAGAGAATTACGATCTACATGACATGGGCAGTGAAGACGCTCATCAAATCGCTGGCCAAAACTCTTCCTACCACACAATCAAGAAGGGGTTGTCCATTCAAGGGCTATAGTATAAGGAGGAGAGGGAGAGAGAAGAATATGAGGAGGTAGCTAAAAAAAACCTAGCCTAGACCCTTTGGTTCCCTCTTATTTATAGAGGCCCCTTGTCAACTTAACCATAATGGATCTTATCATATTGGGTATTGGATCTCCATCCAACTACTCGAGCCTCTTAGATTAGTGGATCTCTACTAAATAATCTCTTATTGGCTCTTATTGGATCTCATCCATAACATCAAATAATTCAGAGATTTATTGGATAACCAATAAGATAGGAGCTTCAACGAATATCTCGTATCCGAACCTCTACTCATCGTAACACCTACCATATGTGTATGACCCTCTAGGCTCAATATCGAGCTGGCCGTGAGTCATACCTATCAGAACTCATTTTGAATCAATAAATTATTATCTCCATAATAATTCACTCGACTCATCGATTGTAAACGTATTCGGCCGCTACACTGTAGACCCGAGACGATATAGGGGAATCCAATTCATTAGACATGTCTGTTCTCAATTATCATGTATCTATAGTCCTTCATCCATCTAATATCCTAGAGACTGTATACCGGGCAAGGTGTTGTCATACTCATACAGTTTCAACTCGAGTCTCGCTCTAATCATATTCTCCCGAAGAACTCTTTTTCTCTCAATCTGAATGACTCTGGCCAGAGATTTGTCTAAGCAAAAACACATGAAATATTCTTCTCATGACATTAAGGGCAGATCTATGCAGATGATCCTCTATCGACACTCAATAGCCATCGTAAAGTTTGCTGCTACTCTCGACGACCGACTATGCTCGATCTGAAACTTCCAGATCTATAAGTCTGGTATCAAAAAGTGGATACTATACTTTGATCTATGCCAAATAAGTTTATCTCATGCTTAGGTCAATAATTTTAAAAAATAATACATAGGTATCAAAAAGTTGGTATCTCAAGTCTAAGGACCAGATACACCATTAATACTATATAATTGTTGTATGACAATAAGGTGTCATCAACCATCCAGCATTCCGTGAGCAGATCAATCAGTGAACTCATTCTCTAATGAACACCTGCACTGTATCCCTAGTCCTCACATGAGCAGCTAAATTACCTCATCATATGGACGTGTATATAGTACACCAATCTATCCGGTTATCTCGATATCCCTCTCAAGTAACATATGACCGAGATTATTTAGAGTCTGTGTTTAAAGACCAATCGGTCTCATTATCGTGATCTCATAAGGATATGATTCTCATTGCACAGATGAATGAACATCACAATATATTCATGCAACTAGCAATATAAAGTGATAAAGTATCAAATAAATAAAAAGAATGTGTATCATTTCACATATGTCATCACTCACATGATTGGCTTGCAGGACACCTATGACTAGCAGTTGGTTCGTAATCAACCCAAATTCTACTCTTCTATGGATATTCCTTTTGAGAATATTCCTATTAAGATTGCACATCAGATTGCAACATTTACTCGTTATGCTTCGATGAGACCAAGCAAAGCTTAGCATTCAAGGAAAATGTCTCGTGCTTGGCAAATAGGAAACAGCAAAGTGGCATGGTCGACTAGTAGCACATCAGCTAGCTGCTTGGTGAGGTGATGTGGCTTAATTGGTGAGGCATGTATCCTTTGATGTGATCGAATCTAGGAGGTATTTTTAACCTCTAATATAATCGTATCCAATGTATATCCAATGCAATTAAATATAACCATAAAGCATCTCATATCCTGACATAATTGAATTCAATCATGAAGTATATATTATCTTCGACGAGATTAAATTTGAACACAAAATATCCTTCATATTAGGCCTAGATGATTCAAGCGACTTCTTATAATGTCTAACGATTCAAATGACTTCTCACCCCCACAAAACTATTCTAGTGGATTTCATGATGATTAACAAAGTCCTTCGACTCATGTATTTTAATTTATCTAGAGCTCTCTAAATTCTCTGAATTTTACATTATTATTTTTTAAAATTACTGACCTAAGCGTGAGATAAACTTATTTGGCATATGAATTTCCGTCCCAAATAGCTTGTCATAGATGAAGAAATGAAATTCCAACCGAAACGAAGAAATGCTTCCAAAGGAAAGTCCTCAAATAAATAAAAACTTTCCTTGATTGCATACCAAATAATGATTTTATAGAAATAACAAGTTCTTCTCCCAATTGGATTCGCAAATTTTCTTATTAGGAAGATGCATAATAACGAAAGCAATAAGCAGATACGAAACGGATTCAGTTTGAATATTTTCCTTATGTAAATAGTCTCAAAATAAAATATAAATAGGATGGCACCAACGAGACAACATAATACCATCAAAATAATCTCTTTCGGAGTGAGCTAAGTCAAAGCAACCTATTATTATTACCATCATACAATCAACCATGTCTCGTGCTGGAGTGGCTTCCTTTCTCATCCTATGTTTGCTGATCGCTGCTTCCAGTAAGATGTTATTCTTTTGAGTCTGTATTTTTTTTCCTCGTTCAATTGAATACAAGACTTGCAGAGACTGATGAGGTTTTTGTATTGGATGCAAGATTATTCTACTGCGCAGGATCTATGCTGTAAGGATCACCATAAATGGAATGGTACCGAGCATTGCTTGGGAGCCGCCGACAACGACGCCTGCAACACTTGGTGCATGTCAGACTGCCGGGGAGGAGAATGCAATGTTCGCGCCGGATTACACTACTGTCACTGCTACTGTTGATCCAAGAGAAGTCGACTGCATCGATCATATGTTTCGCAAGTTGTGGTCTTTGATTATTCTGAATAAAAATAAGGAATAATATCGTGGTTGATTTTACGGTTGATGGTTCTATTATAATTACAAAAGATCGTGGTGAAGATTTAGAGAGGGAAAAGAGTTTGATATGTCTTTTGCCATAATGCTTTCCTCAAAATACTTAATAAAAAACTTTAATTTATGTTCTTTTTAACTTAATAAAAACTCTAAATCATTAGCTCAAAATACTTGATTGTAAGATACTAATAATAATATACTTTTAATTTATGTTTATTATAAATAAGTTTTCATGAATAAAAACTTATTTTATAAATAAGTTTTATTATAATCAAAGAAAATTATATCTTTAGATCTTGCCACACATTTGGGAAAATTATAAATTCTTCTACGAGTGTGTTAAAGAGTGCAACAACAGCAAAGGTAGTATTTTCTAAGATTTGAGATATGTCAAATCATGAAAATATTCGACCCAACGAGTATCATAGAGTCGATAAGTTTTTACTTAAGTTTCTTTTGTAATTTGATAAGGACCTTCTCACTTTGGTACCAGCTTACTTTTGGCTTATGTTGGGTCACTCACTTTAATTCATCTTAAGACCAAGTCTTCTTCCTCAAGTCAAGGAAGATGAACTCTAGTGTTAAAGGTTTTAGCCACCATCCTTTTGTGTGCTAAGTTCCGAAGATGCACTTGGGCTTTAACTTCGGTTTAGATTTGCTCAAAGCTGGACCTCTATTTTTCCCTTGATAAAGTGTAAGTATGGACAATCAATAATGCCATCTTGGGAGAGAGTAGAGCTTCGATTCCATATGCCAAGTAGAAAGGGGATCACCGGTGAAAACTTTTAGCATAGTTTGATACCCCCATAATATGCTAGGAGTTTATCCACCCATACTCCCTTGTTTTTCAAGACTCTTTTTCTTAATCCATCTAATATAGCTTGATTAGTTATTTTAATCTGATCGTTAGCTCATGGATGCATCACTGACTTGAATCTTAGGTAGATTATGAAGGAATCATAGAATTTTTTTAAATTTGTGTTGTCGAACTATATTACCTGTGATTAGTACTTGTGGCACTCCAAATAAAAAAAATGATGCTTTTCCACATAAATCCTTCGACTTGTCATTTTATGGTTGTCGCTAATTCGGTCTCAACCCATTTAATGAGACAATCCACTTTGAGTATTATGTATTTTCGCTATCCTATAATAGGTGAGAAGAGTCTTAGAATATTCAATCTTCACAATGCAAAGGGTCATGCCGTATCGACGGAAGTTACTCTACTGCATGTAGTCTCTAGAATCTGACATTATGCTGACATCTATCACAGCATTGGGCGTACTTCTTGGTATCATGCTTGAAGGTTGGCATTGGTAGAGTGGAAGCAAAACACTAAGGAATGCGATGGGGAACCATTTATAAAGCACCTCATCCCATTTGTTGCCTACGTACTTTTCTTGCTTCAGTTGTCTTGTCGGGAAGAGCCTCAATCTTTAGATATCTCATAATGTTTTCCATCCGAGTGGCCTTTAAATCAGTTGATCTATATGGATGCTGCTTTGAGTTATGACTTTCCAAGTTATTCCTCTGAATGATAGGATATCCTCTTGTGGTATGAAAAGAGTGTATATTATCATATTGTTTTTTCTAGGAATTTGAACGATGTGAAACATTGGCTTGCCTTTACAAGGTAGGATGTCATAGTAGAGTCACGAGCAGACTCGATTAGAAATCCCTAGCGAGGCTCAAACAAATCCCTAGCGAGTATGGTACTAAGTTCTTCGGCTCAAACAAATCCCTAGCGAGGCTCGATTAGAAACTGTATGGGTCTGACAGTACCATACTCGGTAGACGGTCTCTGGGATATTAGATGGATAAGGGACTATAGGTACACGGTAACTGAGGACAGATAGGTTCATTGGATTGGATTTCCCTGTATCGTCTAGGGACTACGACGTAGTGGCGTAGTACGTCCATAGTCGATGAGTCGAGTGAATTATTATGGAGATAATAATTCACTGAGCCAGAAGGAGCTCTGACAGGTATGACTCACGGCCAGCTCGATATTGGGCCTAGAGGGTCACACACATATGGTAGGCATTGCGATGAGTAGAGGTTCAGATATGAAATATATGTTGGAGCCCCTAACTTATTGGATATCCAATAAACCTCTGAATTATTAGATCATATGGATGAGATCCAATAAGAGCCCATAAGAGATTATTGAATAGAGATCCACTAATCTAAGAGGCTTGGGTAGTTGGATGCAGATCTAATACCCAATAGGGGAGGATCCATTAGGGTTTGACATGTGACCTCTATAAATAGGAGGGATTCAGTGGTTCATAGGTTAAAGCATTTGCTTGCCTCTCATATTCTCCTCTCCCTCTTCACCTCAGCCAAAGGAACGTTTGAACTCCTTTACCCTCTCCTAGATATCTACAAGGAAACAGGGATATACGATCTCCCAATGTAACACAATCTATTCTATACATAGTTCTCCCTATGTAACACAATCTATTATATACGTAGTTTGTTTCACGGATTTTTGCGCACCAATCTTCGCATGACGACGAACATCTTTTTGGGAAATTGGAAATTTTATTTTTTTGTTCTTCCGCTGCGCATGTGATGTCGCCCTCAAGATTTCCCAACAGTGGTATCAGAGCCATGTTGTTCGTGCGATAGATTGGTTTTGAATTGCATGTGTTGTGTTTTGGATAAACTTTTGACGTCAAAATCGTTGACGCATAAGAAGGAAGGGTAGCATCATTTGCTGCCCTCGATCTGCATGCCTGCAGTGGCAGCCGCAGCCCGGCAGCACAGCGCCGGCGCATGCGCAAGCGCTGCACCTACAGCAGCCGGCCGGCGAGTAGGCCTACGGCCGGCGGGGCTGGCAGCCCGCGGGCAGAGGCGCCTGCGGCCGCTTCTCCCGCAGGGCAACGACGCCTGCGATCGCTGCTCCCGCGGGCAAAACCCCCTCGCAGGGGCGGCCGCCCGGCGGGGCAGCACCGCTTGCAGGCGCTGCCCCTCGGGCAGAACCGCCCATGGAGGCGACGACGCCCGCGGGAGTGCCTACCTGCAGGGGCAGCGCCGCCTGCGGGCGAGCTGCCCGTAGGCGAGGGCAGCGCCCCTGCCCCCCACCCCCCACCCCCCATCGCATAGGTTGCCGCCGGCCAAATGGCGACGGCGGCGGTAGCAGCAGAGGAGAGGGCATTAGGGCATCTTATGGCAAAAGACAATTTTGCCCCTAGGAATTTCAGAAATTATAGTTCTTTTGATTTTTGTCCAAATTACGAAAATACCCCTCAGAATTTAGAAAATTCATTGCATGTCTCTGATTTTAGAAAATATTAATTAATTAAAAATTTTAATTAATAATTATTATTTTATTATCTAGTAGTCCTACATGATGATGTTTTATACATGTGATGCATGAAAAGTGGACATATGATCATGGACCGTGTGATGTGTGTACTTGTGATTATTATTATTAAATCCTACGAACCTCCATTGTTATTTCTCGTTTATTGTCGGGCCTGCGTGCCTATGATTAAGTTGTAATCACACGAGGAGGCGTAGTGGGAGCGTGGAAGCGATAACGGGACCCATGAGACGGACGATCGCGATGCATGGAGATGCATCGAGATATCGACGGAACCGACGAGGTATGGAGATGCACCGTCGCACACATAGATCTTGTTGTGAGTGATTAGGCCCACTAGCTCGGGCCTGATCACATTAGGCTGTGGTCCATGATCATTTGGTGTGATTACTTATATACCTACTATATATATATATATATATATATATATATATATATATATATATATATAGCATGCGATGTAAATATATATTAAATATGTATATGTGTGACATGTCATATTAGGAGACCAAATCATAGAAACTCCTCTCTCGATAATATTAAGTCGGTAAACGTGAGGCAATTAGATTGACCTATGTGGCCTTCTATCGTTATAGGTAGGGACCGATTCCCGGTGTATATTGAGTTGGTCGAGTCCCTCGAGGCTCACCTATATCGTGATTCGCTATCTTGCCTATGACATAGAGATGTCACCGGTGACCTGAGGACATGGTATACTTGGTCGAGTCCTTCGAGGGTATATCATCGAATCAGACTCATCTTGTAACGATGATGTTGACTTAACCGAACATCATGGTTGGTCGAGTCCCTCGAGACTATGGTGATTTGGAGGCCGAACAGGATGAGAATCACAAGGAGTTGTGATCGGCAAGAGTTGCCTACCTTTTGGGCTTAGTGTGATTGGTCGAGTCCCTCGAAGTTACACTAAGATGTTGATTGGATCTTGATCCCCACTAGAAGTTTGTCGGAGACTTTCGTTTCACGTGCTAAGGGTGTCGCGTGACTCGCTAGTAAAATAATGGGAGCATATTAAGATAGAAGTTCATATCTGTTTATTTCTTACAAAATTTGTATGTTATTTATTTCTGGTGCATTTTTATTTTTAGAAAATGTCACTTTCAAATCCTAGCATACTTGATGTCAACCGCCTCACTAGTCCAAATTATACGGATTGACTCTGCAACTTGAGAATTGTTCTCACAGCGGAGAAAATCGTGTACGTCCTTGATATAGTGATGCCTACGCCCGAGGAAGGGGTAAGTGAGGATGCGATCACTCGCTACATGAAGTACATTGATGATTCCACTCTTGCTTAGTGTTACATGTTGGGCTCTATGACTCCTGAGTTGCAGAGATAACATGAAAAGATGGATGCCAGATCCATTCTCCTACAAGTCCGCAAACTGTCTAAGGAACAAGGAAGGACTCAGCGATATGAGATATCTAAGAGTCTCTTTCACGCAAGAATGACTAAGGGGACACCGGTTCAGAACCATGTCTTAAAAATGATTGAGTGGATAGAGAAACTCATAGGTCTATGAATGGTCCTAGAGGATAACTTATGTATGGACATTGTGCTTCAGTCCCTACCAGATTCTTTTTCACATTTCATAATGAATTTTAATATGAACAAGCTTGAGGTGACTCTCCCATAGCTCCTCAATATGTTGAGGGAGGCAAAGAGCACTATCAAAAAGGAGAAGACAGTTCTCTACACTAGGAAGACCAGAAAGAAAAGGAAAGGAGAAAAGTCCCTTAAGAAGGGCAAGGGCAAGGGCAAACCAGGTAAAGCAAAGGTTGTTAAGAAAGACCCGACAAAGGACAAAGGCCAGTGCTTCCATTATGGCAAAGATGGGTACTGGAAGAGGAACTGCAAAGAGTACCTTGCAAAGAGGGCTAAACAGAAGTTTGGAGAAGCTTCAGGTACATTCATGATCAATCTCAATTTGTCAGACTCTTATGATAACACATGGGTATTGAATACCGGTAGTGCTTATCATATATGCAATTCGTTGCAGGTTCTGGCAAGGCCAAGGAGACTGAAGAGAGGCGAGATGGACCTCAAGATGGGCAATGGAGCAAAAGTTATTGTAGTAGCTAGCTGTTGGTGAGGTCGCCCTACATCTATCTAGTGGAGCTATTATTGCATTAGATGCATGTTATTTTGTTCCTTCTATTATCAAAAACATTATCTTCATTTTATGTTTGACAGTTAGTAGATATAAATTAGTTTTTGAGAATAATGATTGTTCAATATTATTAGATGATGAGATCATCACGAAAGGAACATTGCATAATGGTTTGTTTATGCTAGACACTACTCTACATATCATGAATGTAAGTGTGTCTAAGAATCAATGAGGGAAGGATTCAAAAGTTGCTAAATGATGGATATCTAGATCCATTCGACTATGAGTCATATGCAACTTGCGAGCCTTGCCTTCGTGGAAAACTGACCAACTCTCTATTTAGTGGAACTGGAGAGAGAGCCACTAAGCTATTAGAACTCATACATAGTGATGTATGTGGACCCATGTCAACTCATGTCATTGGTGGTTACTCCTACTTCATTACCTTTACTAATGATTTCTTAAGGTATAATTATGTGTATTTAAAGAAGTACAAGTTCGAGACATTTGAGAAATTCAAAGAGTATAAGAATAAAGTGGAGAACCAGATTGGAAAGAGTATCAAGACTCTTCGATTAGATCGAGGAGGTGAGTACTTAAGTACAAAGTTTACTCAGTTCCTCAAGGACCATGGGATATTATCCCACTGGACACCTCCTTATACATCTCAGCTCAATGGTATGTCTGAAAGGAGAAATCGTACCCTATTAAATATGATATGGTCCATGATGAGTTTCGCTGACTTACTCATCTCATTCTGAGGATATGCCATAGAGACCGTAGCTTACTTTTTGAATAGAGTTCTAACTAAGTCAATAGTGTCTATATCATATGAGATATGGAAAGGAAAGAAACCCGATCTTAAGGTTGTTAAGATTTGGGACTGCTCTGCCCACGTTAAAAGACACAACCCCGATAAATTGGAATCAATGACAGAGTAGTGCAAGTTCGTGGGATACCCTAAGGAAACTTGTGGGTATTATTTCTATCATCTCGAGGGCCAAAAGGTCTTTATAGCCAAGAGAGCAATGTTCCTTGAGAAGGAACACATTCTTGGCGGAGACAGTGGGAGCATGATAGAGTTGAGCGAGGTTGGAGAACTTAGCTCAAGCACCACTCTACAGCCCGAGTCTATTAAAGTACCAAATACACAAGTTCCAACTTTACGTAGGTCCGGCAGAGTATCACATCCTCCTGAGAGATATGTGGGACATATTAGAAGAGAGGATGTTGAGAATATTGATCTTCAAACTTATGAGAAGGCTATTATGAGTATAGACTCCGGGAAGTAGCAAGAAGCCATGAATTCTGAGATGAATTTTATGTACTCCAATAAGGTTTGGAACCTAGTTAATGCGCCTGAAGGTATTGTACCCATCGATTGCAAGTGGATCTTTAAGAAAAAGATCGAAGTAGATGGAAAGGTAAAGACTTATAAAGCAAGGCTAGTGGCTAAGAGGTATCGTCAAAGGTAAGATGTTGACTATGACGAAACCTTCTCACCCGTAGCAATACTAAAATACATATAAATTCTATTAGCTATTGCAGCACACTATGATTATGAGATCTGGCAGATGGATGTGAAAACTGCATTCTTCAATGGGAACCTCGAGGATGAGGTGTATATGATACAACCCGAGGGATTCGTATCCAAGGACTGCCCATATAAGGTGTGCAGGTTGTTTAGATCCATTTATGGACTAAAGCAAGCTTCCCGAAGTTGGAACATAAGATTTGATGATTCAATAAGATCTTATGACTTTGTTAAGAACGAAGATGAGCCTTGTGTGTACAGGAACATAAGATTTAAACACATATCCTAAATAATCATGGTCATATGTTACTCGAGAGGGACATCGAGATAATCGGACAGACTGGTATGCTGTATAACCGTCCATATGATGGATGCAACTGGTCTCATAGCTGCTCGTGTGGGGACATTAGGGATACAGTACAGGTGCTCATTGAAGAATGAGTTCACTAATTGATCCGCTTATGGAATTCTGGATGGTTGATGATACCTTATTATTAGACAGTGATTTCTTAGTCCCAATGGTGTATCTGGTCCTTAGACTTGAGACACTAAGGATGTCTTGTATGAGTGCTTCATTCTTTGATACCAGACTTATAGGTTTGGATGTCTCAGATCTAGTATAGCCGGTCATTGGGAGTGGCAGTCGACCTTACGAGGGCTATTGAGTGTCGATAAATGATCATCCACTCTCGGCGTTGTTAGGATCGGAGCGGCACTAAGAGGGGGGGGGGGGGGGGTGAATTAGTGTAGCGGATTAAAACGTTGGTTTCGACAAATCTTTCGTACGATAAGAACGGAACTTGAAAAGCTTAACTTGAAAGCGTATTCTTAAAGTTGCGCAGCAAAGGTAATAAGGAACTAAAGCATGTAAGAAGGTTTGCAGTAATGTATAGCAATAATGAAATGCAAACCAGAGATCACGCCGATTTTAGAGTGGTTCGGTCAAATGACTTACATCCACTTGCGAGGCCCCTCTTTGATGAGGCTCCCACCTTCCACTAGCAAATCTCTTGAAATGGAAGGGCAAATACCCCTCTTATAACCTTTTACAAGCAGTTCAACCTCTTACAAATTTTCAGCAAGAAAGAAGGAGGAGAACTCTCTAGCAAATTGAAAACAAGAAAGGCAAAGACTCTTCTAAGACTTTTCTCTTAATCACTTGCTGCTCAAAGAGTTGTATTCTCAGCTGAGACTTGAGGGGTATTTATAGGCCTCAAGAGGATTCAAATTTGGGCTCCAAAAAATTTGAATTCTCTTATGTTCCCGATGCTGGCGGTGCCACCGCCCAGCCAAGCGGTGCCACCGCCCAGCGCTCGGGTGCTGGACGGAGCAACCGCCCAGCCCAGGAGGTGTCACCGCCCAACTCTCGGGTGCTGGGCGGTGCCACCGCCTGGCTCTCCGGTTCACTGGTTTGGCTTAATTTTAGCCCAAACCAAATTTGACTTTGGGCCCAATTGGCCCCTAACCAGGATATAGGATTATCTCTTAATCCTAATCCTAATTATAAGTGAACTACATAACAAAACACATCCTAAGCAAGTTTTCAACCGCGAACGTCGAGTCTTGTTCCGGCGAGCTTTCCGACGAACTTCCTCCGACGGACTCCCATCAAGCTCCCGAACTTGTGATGACTTTAGCGAGTAGCCGAGCCTTCTCGGTGATCTCCATGAACCTCCGACAATCTCTTCGGCGAACTTCCGAAAATTCCGACAGGTTCCCGATTTCTTCTCGGTTGGTTCCGGCAACATCTCCGACGATTCTTCGGACTCTTAAACGTCCATCAAACTTGACTCCGGTATCCTTGCTTTATGTTTTCTGGTTATCGTAGTTAATCCTGCACACTTAACTCAATAATATGGATTAGATCAATTAACCCACCAATTGATTATATCATCAAAATCCGAGATTCAACAGGCGTCATGAGAGGAATATTACATGTATTCTTGCTCAGACAAATCCCTGGCCAGAGTCATTTGGATTGAGAGAGAAAGAGTTCTCCGGGAGAATCCGATTAGAGCGAGACTTGACTAGAAACCGTGTGGGTCTGACAGCACCATACCCGGTATACGGTCTCTGGGATATTAGATGGATAAGAGACTATAGGTATACAGTAACTGAGGACAGACAGGTCCAATGGATTGGATTCCCCTGTATCATTTGGGGACTACGGCGTGGTAGCCTAATACGTCCATAGTCGATGAGTCAAGTGAATTATTATAGAGATAATAATTCATTGAGCCAAACGATGTTCTAACAGGTATGACTCATGGCCAGCTCGATATTGGGCCTAGAGGGTCACACACATATGGTAGGTATTGCGATGAGTACTGATTCAGATATGAGATATCCATCAGAGCCCCTGACTTATTGGATATCTAATAAGCTCCTAAATTATTGGATCATATGGATGAGATCCAATAAGAGCCCATAAGAGATTATTGGATAGAGATCCACTAATCTAATAGGCTTGGATAGTTGGATGTAGATCTAATACCCAATAGTGGAGGATCCATTAGGGTTTGACACGGGACCTCTATAAATAGGAGGGATTCAATGGTTCATAGGCTAGAGCCTTTGCTTGCCTCTCCTATTCTCCTCCCCCTCTCCATCTCAGAGCAGGCCTGGAGTTTTGAGGAGCGTCATTGCAACCCTGTTGTGTGGATCACCGCTAGAGAGGAGGACGCTTGACCTCATTCACCCTCTCCTAGAGATCTGCTTTGGAAACAGGGATATACAATCTCCCTCGGTAACATAATCTATTTTATACGCAGTTTGTTTTGCGGATTTTTATGCACCAATATTCGCACGACGACGAACATCTTTTTGGGAAATTGAGGATTTTATTTTTTTGTTCTTCCGTTACACATGTGATGTCACCCCCAAGATTTCCCAATAGAACGAGTCCCAACATCTCGTGAAGAGGGAAGCTTTATAAGCAATTCAACGAGTACCTTGAGTGCAAGAGAGAAAAGAGAGAAAGGAGAAAACAATGATTTTAGAAGGTAGAACAAACAGTTGCAAGTCCACAAATAACTGCTCACCGGGTGCTAGGTACGAAGGTAAGTTCCCATCAAGTTAACGTGCAAACTTATGATGATTGTTCAACGACTGACATAAGGAGGAGAAAACTGGTAGCGGGGTGACGTTAGACAATAAGAAAGAGAGAGGGTGTCACAGAAGCAGCAATGGTTGCAAGATCAGAGTTGCCGTTGCCGAGGAAATCTTGCTAAGGCAAGAGTGGCTCTGATACCATGTTAAGAATGAAATGAAGAAGATATCTCTGTGTTTAATATGGTGCTCTCTATTTATACACATTAGGAGAGAGGATTTTCCTCGACAGAGCAACAATATTTTCTTATATAGTTGGAAAAATCTTAGTCGCTATCATGGGAAATCTTAGTTGCTATTAGTTTAATCAATTCATGAAGTATCCATTATCTGTGATGAGATTGAATTTGAACATAAAGTGTCCTTCATGTTAGACCTTGACGAATGATATACAAGTAATATTTGATGATTTAATGTTCAACGATTTAAGCGACTTCTCGTATCCAAGTAATATTCGATAATCGTTTGAAATTATTATCGTAGATTTCATGACAATTACCAAAGTCATTGATATGACTCAAGTATTTTAATTTACGTAGAGTTCTCTAAACTCTATGATTTTTTTATTATTTAAAAAAAAAATACTAACCTAAGCGTGAGACAAGCTTACTTTTGGAATATGAATTTTTGTCTCAAATAACTAGTTTGTCGTAGAGGAAGAAATGAAATCCCAATCGATAGGAAAAAGGAAGAAATGCTTCAAAAGGAAAGTCCTCAAATGAAATACAGTAGCTTTTATTTTTTACCGTGTTTTCAAATAAAAAAAACAACTTTTCCAAATGACGTACCAAATCATGATTTAATAGAAATATCAAATTCGTCTCCCTCCTGGATTCACAAATTTTGATACAAAATAACCAAAGCAATAAGCAAATAAGAAACGGATTTTGTTTGAATATTTTCCTTATGTAAATATTCTCAAAGTTAAATATAAATAGGATGGCACCAACGAGACAGCATAATACCATCAAAATAGTCTCCTTATAAGATACCGTAGGAAAAGTTAGATTCAGGCAATGGAAGTCTTTGCAGCCATGGCCTCCTCCTTTCGTCGTCTCTCTTCTCTTCTTGTTTTCGTTGGTTTCCTTTCCCTGCTCCGCCCCTGCGCTTGCTACAACCGCATGAACTCGTCCGACACTGACTTGGCCATGTCGCCGGCTGTAGCCACCTGGTACGGGGAAGCCGAAGGCCCTGGAAGTACTGGTAATGTCTACAATGTTCCTGCGTTACGTTCTGAAGTATGCATGAGAGCATACGTGAAATAGTGGATCAGCATGTATGTGTATAATATATACAGGTGGCGCATGCGGATATGGTGATGGGGTTGCCAAGGCTCCGTTCGATTCCAAGATAGCAGCAGGTGGTACTTCGCTGTACAAATCAGGCAAGGGATGTGGTGCTTGCTATCAGGTATACACGCCTTAGCCAGCTAGCTAGATTGTCTCATTTGCAACGTAGATAATGCTGGGAGACAGATTGATGATGGCACTGATCGGATCAGGTTGCGTGCACGGCGAACCCTGCATGCTCCGGGAGGCCGGTGACCGTGGTCATCACGGACCAGTGCCCCGGCGGCCCGTGTGCTTCCGACGCCGTCCATTTTGACCTCAGCGGGGCTGCCTTCGGGGCCATGGCGAAGCCTGGCCAAGCCGCTGCGCTTCGCAGCGCGGGCTCCATTCACATACAATACGCCAGGTGACAACCCCAACCCGGAACTCAACTGCCACTCGAACACCCTTATCCTAACATACTCTCCTGTGGCTTCGTAGAGTGCCCTGCAGCTACCCGGGCTTTCACGTCACCTTCAGGGTGGACAACGGATCCAACCCAAACTACTTCGCCGTGCTCCCCGAGTTCGTTAATGGGGACGGCGAAATCTCGGCCGCCGAAGTGGGGCAGGGGAGCTCGTGGACGCCCATGCAGTCTTCGTATGGCGCCGTTTGGAAGCTGAACGCGCCAGTGCATGGTCCAGCTTCGATCCGGCTGACCTCCGCCGTGTCGAGGAAGACCATCGTTGCCACCAACGTCATCCCCGCGGGTTGGAGACCAGGGGCCACGTACTCCTCCAACGTCAACTTCTAACAAGTCTAAAACAATGCACTAAATTGCTACTTATATGAGATCATATGATTCACAAGTTATGATTCATGTGTGTTTGATTATTATGAATAAAAACAAGGAATGAATTATCGTGGTTGAATTTTAGAGAGGGAAAAGAGTTTGACGTGTCTTTTGCCATAATACTTTGCTCGAAATACTTAAAAAAAACTCTTTAATTTATGTTCTCCTTAACTTAATAAAACTCTAAACCATTAGCTCAAAATACTAAATTATAAGGTAATAAATGTATACTTTTAATTTATGTTTTTATCGATATCCGATGTGAACGTAAAAGCAACGACACACGCGGCCTTGTTCCAATAGCATCAAGATTGAGACTTATAGGCTGATTAATTGGCATTTTATCCCCCAAAAAAAAGAAAAAAAAGATGATGGTAGAAAAAAATAATAAAATAATAATAATAATAATAATAAATAAGCGAGAATAAATGACCCGAGAAATGAAATATCTTGATCCAATTTACTCATTCCATTTGACACAACTCACCCAACAAACTAGAAAGAACAAGGACACATTTATTTATTTATTTATTGCAAGATGTACCTGATTAAATTTTAAATAGAAAGATATTATTCGATAAAAATCAGTAAGTGATAAAATAAATAAATTATCCTTCAATAATTTAATCACGACAGGGATCATAGTTCACATAGAATTGAATGGCCTCATAGAGAGCTACAGATGCATGGTTGCATCATATTTCGACAAGGAAAAGTAGTATATGTTACTGGTTAAATCCGGTTATCAACTATTATGTATTCTCCGATGCGATCGAATCTAGTCATGAAACATCTTTAACTTCTGACGTAGTTTAATCTAGCCATGAAGTATCATGTATGTCCAATGCATTCAAATCTAACCATAAAGTATCATGATTAAGGGCTTGATACCCCAATGTCACGAACTTAGCCAGAATTGTCTAAGTCGCGAGGCACCCTTGCAACAAAATCGCGGACTTAGTTGGATCTACCTAAGTCGTGAAGCACCCATGTGCCAACTCTTTGAATTTAGCCGAGATTGCCTAAGTCATGAGGCACCTTTGCAACATATGTGTCCGTAAAGAGTTAGCCTAGTTGCAACCTCGTACAAGTCCCTAAAGACCTATAAAACAGAAAGTTGATTAGATTGAAAACGAGCGACGAACATGCTAGTCATAGGTGCCCAGCAAACCAATCACGTGAGTGATGGTACGTGTGACTTGACATAAAATATTTTTGCTTATTATATTTTGGCATTTATCATTTTATATTGACTATTGCATATATATATATATTGTGACGTCCTTGGATCTATGCAATGGAAATCGGGTCATGATGAGATCACGATAATGAGACTGATTCACCTTTAAATACAGATCCTAAATAATCTTGGTCATAAGTTACTCGAGAGGGACATCGAGATACTTGGACAGACTAGTGTGTTGTATACCCGTCCATATGATGGATGTAGCTGGTCTCATAGCTGCTCATGTGGGGACACTGGGGATATAGTACAAGTGCTCATTAGAGAATGAGTTCACTGATTGATCTGCTTAGGGAATGTTGGATGGTTGATGATGCATTATTGTCAGACAGTGATTTCGTAGTCCCAGTGGTGTATCTGGTCCTTAGACTTGAGACACCAAGGACGTCCTGTATGAGTGCTCTATTCTTTGATACCGGACTTATTCGTTTGGATGTTCCAAATTTAGTACAACCGATCATTGAGAGTAGTAGTCGACTTTACTAGGGTTATTGAGTGTCGATAGAGGATCATTCGCTCTCAACGTCGTGAGAGGAATATCCCATGTGTTTTTGCTCAAACAAATCCCTGGCTAGGGTTATTCGGATTGAGAGAGAAAGAGTTCTCCGGGAGAATCCAATTAGAGCGAGACTCGACTAAAAACTGTATAGGTCTTACAGCACCATACCCGGTATACGGTCTCTAGGATATTAGATGGATCATGGACTATAGGTACACCGTAACTAAGGACAGACATGTCCATTGGATTAGATTCCCGTGTATCGTCTGGGGACTACGACGTAGTGGCCTAGTACATCCGTAGTCGATGAGTCGAGTGATTTATTATAGAGATAATAATTCACTGAGCTAGAAGGAGTTCTGACAGGTATGACTCACGGCTAGCTCGATATTGGGCCCGGAGGGTCACGCACATATGGTAGGCATTGCGATGAGTAGAGATTCGGATATGAGATATCCGTTGGAGCCCTTGACTTATTAGATATCCAATAAGCCCCTGAATTATTGGATCTTATAGATGAGATTCAATAAGAGCCCATAAGAGATTATTGGATAGAGATCCACTAATTTAAGAGGCTTGGGTAGTTGGATGCAGATCTAATACCCAATAGGGGATGATCCATTAGGGTTTGACAGGAGACCTCTATAAATAGGAGTGATTCAGTGATTCATAGGCTTGAGCCTTTGCTTGCCTCTCATATTCTCCTCCCCTCTCCATCTTAGAGCAGGCCTATGCTTGACCTCCTTCACCCTCTCCTATACGATCTCCTTATGTAACATAATCTATTCTATACGTAGTTTGTTTCGTAGATTTTTACGCACTAATTTTTGCACGACGACGAATATCTTTTTGGGAAATTGGAGATTTTATGTTTTTGTTCTTCCACTTTGCATGTGATGTCGCCCCCAAGATTTCCCAATAATAGTATCAAAGTCAGGTTATTCGTACGATAGATTGGTTTTGAACCGCATGTATTGTGTTTTGGAGAAACTTTTGAAGTCAAAATTGTTGACGCAAAATAAGGACGGACAACAACAGTTACTTCCCTCGATCTGCATGCCTGTAGCCACATGCAGCGGCTGCCGCAGCCAGGCTGCACAGCGCCGGCGTATGCGCAAGTGCTGTGCCTGCAACAGCCGGCCGACGGCCTGCTTGCAGCAGGCTTGCCGTCGGCGGGGCTGGCAGCCCGCGGGCAGAGGCGACTGCGGTCGCTTCTCCCGCAGGGTGAGGCGCCGCATTGCAGCGGTGCCTGTGACCGCTGCTCCCGCGGGCAAAACCCCTCGCATTGGCGGCCGCCTGGCGGGCCAACACCGCCTGCGGGCGCTGCCCCGCGGGCAGAACCGTCCGCCGAGGCGACGGCGCCCGCGGGGGCGCCCACCTGCAGGGGCAGCATCGCCTGCGGGCGGCGAGGGCAACGCCCCCATCCCCCGCCGCACAGGTCGCCGCCGGCGGGGTGGCGACGGCGGCGATAGCAGTAGGGTAGAGGGCATTAGGGCATCTTAGGGCAAAATACAGTTTTGCCCCTTGAAATTTCAAAAATTTCAGTTCTGTCGTTTGTCCAAATTACGAAAAATACCCCACAGCAATTAGAAAATTCCTTATATGTCTCTGATTTCAAAAAATATTAATTAATTAAAAATTTTAATTGATTATTATTATTTTTATTTTCTAGTGTCCTATATGATGATGATTTATATATGTGATGTATCAAAAGTAGACATATGATCATGAACGTGTGATGTATGTACTTGTGATTATTATTATTGGGGCTTGCGAGCCTCTATTTTTATTTCTCGCCTGCGTGCTTATGATGTATGTAATCACACGAGGAGGCGCAGTGGGAGCGTGGAAGCGATAACGGGACCCATGAGACGGACGATCGCGATGCATGGAGATGCATCGAGATATCGACAGAGCTAACGAGGACGAGATGGACAATCATAGGATATGGAGATGCACCGCCGCACACATAGATCTTGATGTGAGTGATTAGGCCCACTGGCTTGGGCCTGATCACATTAGGCTGTGGTACATGATTATCTAGTGTGATTGCTTATACACCTACTAGATATGTATATATATTTGCATGCGATATATATATATATATATATATATATATATATATATATATATATATATATATATATATTAAATATGTATATGTGTGACATGTTATATTAGGAGACCAAATCATATAAACCCCTCTATCGATAATATTAAATTGGTAAACGTAAGGCCATTAGATTGACCCACGTGGCCTTCCATCGTTATAGGTAGGGACCAATTCCCGGTGTAGGTTGAGTCGGTTGAGTCCCACGAGGCTCACATATATCGCGATTCGCTATCTTGCCTACGATATAGAGATGTCACCGATGACTTGAGAACATGGTATACTTGGTCGAGTCCCTCGAGGGTATATCATCAAATCAGACTCATCTTGTAACGATGATGTTGACTTAACCGAACATCATGGTTGGTCGAGTCCCTCGAGATCATAGTGATTTGGAGGCCAAACAGGGCAGGAATCACAAAGAGCTATGATCGACAAGAGTTGCCTACCTTTTGGGCTTAGTGTGATTGATCAAGTCCCTCGAGGTTACACTAAGACGCTGATTGGATCTTAATCCCTACTAGAAGTCTATCGGAGACTTCCATTTCACGTGCTAAGGATGTCGCATGACTCGCTAGTAAAATAGTGGGAGCATATTAAGATAGAAGTCAATATTTTGATTGTTTATTTCTTGCAAAATCTGCATGTTATTTATTTATACTACATCTTTATTTTTAGAAAATGTCACTTTCAAATCCCTTACTTGGCATACTTGATGTCAACCGCCTCACTGGTCCAAATTATACGGATTGGCTCTGGAACTTGAGAATTATTCTCACGAGGGAAAAAATCGTGTATGTCCTTGATACAGTGATGCCTACGCTTGAGGAAGGGGCAAGTGAGGATGCGATCACTCGCTACGTGAAGTACAATGATGATTCCACTCTTGCTTAGTGTTACATGTTGGGCTCTATGACTCCTGAGTTACAGAGACAACATGAAAAGATGGATGTCAGATCTATTCTGCTACATGTCCGCAAACTATTTGAGAAATAAGGAA
Source organism: Musa acuminata AAA Group (assembly GCF_036884655.1). Taxonomy (NCBI): domain Eukaryota; kingdom Viridiplantae; phylum Streptophyta; class Magnoliopsida; order Zingiberales; family Musaceae; genus Musa; species Musa acuminata. Next base: position 28,651,192 of record NC_088339.1, on the reverse strand, counting down.
GGACTCAGCGATATGAGATATCCAAGAGTCTCTTTCACGCAAGGATGACTAAGAGAACATCGGTTCAGAACAATGTCCTAAAAATGATTGAGTTGATAGAGAAACTCACAGGTCTAGGAATGATTCTAGAGGATAACTTAAGTGTGGACATTGTGCTTCAGTCCCTATCAGATTCCTTTTCATAGTTCATAATGAATTTTAAAATGAATAAGCTTGAGGTGACTCTCCCAAAGCTCCTTAATATGTTGAGGGAGGTAGAGAGCACCATCAAAAAGGAGAAGCCAGTTCTCTACACTAGGGAGACCATAAAGAAAAGGAAAGGAGAAAAGTCCCTTAAGAAGGACAAGGGCAGACCAGGTAAAGCAAAGGTTGCTAAAAAAGACACGACAACGGACAAAGGCCAGTGCTTCCACTCTGGTAAAGATGGGCACTGGAAGAGGAACTACAAAGAGTACCTTGTAGAGAGGGCGAAACAGAAGCTTGGAGAAACTTCAGGTACATTCATGATCGGTCTCCATTTGTCACTCTTATAATAACACATGTGCTAGTCATAAGTGCCCAGCAAGCCAATCACGTGAGTGATGGCACGTGTGACTTGATACAGAATCTTTTTGCTTATTATATTTTGGTGTATATCACTTTATAACTATTGCATAAATGTATACATATATTGTGATGTCCTTGGATTTGTGCAATGGGAATCGGATCGTGATGAGATCATGATAATGAGATCGATTCACCTTTAACACATATCCTAAATAATCCCGGTCATAGGTTACTCGAGAGGGACATCGTGATAACCGGATAGACTGGTGTGCTGTATACCGGTCCATATGATGGATGCAGCTGGTCTCATAGCTGCTCGTGTAGGGACACTAGGGATACAGTACAGGTGCTCATTGGAGAATGAGTTCACTGATTGATCCGCTTACGGAATGCTGGATGGTTGATGATGCCTTATTGTCAGACAGCGATTCCGTAGTCCTAGTGGTGTATCTGGTCCTTAGACTTGAGACACCAAGGATGTCCTGTATGAGTGCTCCACTCTTTGATACCAGACTTATAGGTTTGGCTGTCCCCAGATCTAGTACAGCTGGTCATTGGGAGTGGTAGTCGACCTTACGAGGGCTATTGAGTGTCAATAGAGGATCATCCACTCTCGGCGTCATGAGAGGAATATCCTATGTGTTCTTGCTCAGACAAATCCCTAGCCAGGGTCATTCGGGTTGAGAGAGAAAGAGTTCTCCGGGAGAATCCGATTAGAGCGAGACTCGAGTAGAAACCGTATGGGTCTGACAGCACCATGCTCGATATACGGTCTTTGGGATATTAGATGGATGAGGGACTATAGGTACATGGTAACTGAGGACAGACAGGTCCAATGGATTGGATTCTCCTGTATCGTTTGGGGACTACGGTGTAGTGGCCTAGTACGTCCGTAGTCGATGAGTCGAGTGAATTATTACAAAGATAATAATTCACTGAGTTAGAAGGAGTTCTGACAGGTATGACTCACGGCCAGCTCGATATTGGGCCTAGAGGGTCACACACATATGGTAGGCATTGCGATGAGTAGAGGTTCGGATATGAGATATCCGACGGAGCCCTTGTCTTATTGGATGCAGATCCAATACCCACTAGGGAAGGACCCATTAGGGTTTTGACACGGGATCTCTATAAATAGGAGGGATTCACAGCCTCATAGGCTAGAGTCTTTGCTTGCCTTTCCTATTCTCCTCTCCCTCTCCACCTCAGAGTAGGCCTGGAGTTTTTGAGGAGCGTCGTCGCAACCCTGCTGTGTGGATCACCGCTAGAGAGTAGGACGCTTGACCTCCTTCACCCTCTCCTAAGGATCTGCAAGGAAACAGGGATATACAATCTCCCTAGGTAACACAATCTCTATACGCAGTTTTGTGTTTTGCGGATTTTTGCGCACCAATCTTCGCACGACGACGAACATCTTTTTGGGAATCGGGGATTTTTGTTTTCTTGTTCTTCCGCTGCGCATATGATGTCGGCCCCAATGATTTCCCAATAACATGGGTATTGGATACCGGTAGTGCTTATCATATATATAATTCGTTGCAGGTTCTGGCAAAGCCTCGGAGACTAAAGAGAGGCGAGATGGACCTCAAGATGAGCAATGGAGCAAAAGTTGCTATAGTAGCTGTTGGTGAGGTCGCCCTACATCTGCCTAGTGGAGCTATTATTACATTAGATGCATGTTATTTTGTTCCTTCTATTATCAAACACATTATCTCTATTTCATATTTGATAGTAGATATAAATTAGTTTTTAAGAACAATAGTTGTTCAATATTATTAAATGATAAGATCATCACGAAAGGAACATTGCATAATGGTTTGTTTATGCTAGATACTACTCCACATATCATGAATGTAAGTGTGTCTAATAGGAAACGAGATAAGATGAACAATGCATACCTATGACATTGTAGGCTAGGTCACATCAATGAGGGAAGGATTCAAAAGTTGCTAAATGATAGACATATAGATCCATTCAACTATGAGTCATATGCAACTTACGAGCCTTGCCTTCGTAGAAAACTGATCAATTCTCCATTTAGTGAAACTGGAGAGAGAGCCACTAAGCTGTTGGAACTTATACATAGTGATGTATGTGGACCCATGTCAACTCATGCCATTGGTGGTTACTCCTACTTCATTACCTATACTGATGATTTCTGAAGGTATAATTATGTGTATTTAATGAAGTACAAGTCCGAGATCTTTGAGAAATTCAAAGAGTATAAGAATGAAGTAGAGAATCAGACTAGAAAGAGTATCAAGACTCTTCGATCAGATCGAGGACGTAAGTACTTAAGTACAGAGTTTACTCAGTTCCTCAAGGACCATGGGATATTATCCCAATGGACACCTCCTTATACACCTCAGCTCAATGGTGTGTCTGAAAGGAGAAATCATATACTGTTAGACATGGTACGGTCCATGATGAGTCTCACTGATCTACCCATCTCATTCCGGGGATATGCCCTAGAGACCGTAGCTTACCTTCTGAACAGAGTTCCAACTAAGTCAGTAGTGTCTACATCACATGAGATATGGAAAGGGAAGAAACCCGATCTTAAGGTTATTAAAATTTAGGGCTGCCCTATCCACGTTAAAAGACACAACCCCAATAAGTTGGAATCGATGATAGAGCGGTGCAAGTTCGTGGGATACCCTAAGGAAAATTATGGGTATTATTTCTATCATCTCGAGGGCCAAAAGGTCTTTATAGCCAAGAGAGCAGTGTTCCTTGAGACGGAACATATTCTTGGCGGAGACAGTAAGAGCATGATAAGAGTTGAGCGAGGTTGGAGAACCTAGCTCAAGTACCACTCTACAGCCTGAGTCTGTTCAAGTACCTAATACACAAGTTCCAACTTTACATAACTTCGGTAAAGTATCTCATCCTCCTGAGAGATATGTGGGACATATTAGAGGAGAGGATGTTGAGAATATTGATCCTTAGACCTACGAGAAGGCTATTATGAGTATAGACTTCGGGAAGTGGCAAAAAGCCATGGATTCTGAGATGAATTTTATATACTCCAACAAGGTTTGGAACCTAGTTGATGCGACCGAAGGTATTGTACCCATCGGTTACATGTAGATCTTTAAGAAAAAGATCGGAGTAGATGGATAGGTAGAGACCTATAAAGCAAGGCTAGTGGCTAAGGGGTATCATCAAAGGTAAAGTATTGACTATGACGAAACCTTCTCACCCGTAGTAATGCTAAAATCCATCTGAATTCTATTGGCTATTGTAGCATACTATGATTATGAGATCCGATAGATGGATGTGAAAATCACATTCTTCAATGGGAACCTTGAGGATGAGGTGTATATGATATAACCCGAGGGATTCGTGTCCAACGATTGCCCAGATAAGGTGTGCAGGTTACTTAGATCCATTTATGGACTAAAGCAAGTTTCTCAAAGTTGGAACATAAGATTTGATGAGGCAATAAGATCTTATGACTTCGTTAAGAACGAAGATGAGCCTTGTATGTACAGGAAGGTAAGTGGGAGCGCTGTCATCTTTTTGGTGTTATATGTGAATGACATCCTGATCATTAAGAATGATGTAGGAATGCTATCCAAAATAAAGGCTTGGTTATCTAGATACTTCTCCATGAAGGACTTAAGAGAAGCATCCTATATCTTGGGGATTCGGATCTAGAGAGATAGATCCAAGAGGATGCTTGGCTTATCCTAGTCCAGGTATATAGAAACTATTGTCAAAAGATTTGGCATGAAAAATTCCAAGAGAGGTCTCATACTGATGAGACATGGGATTGCTTTCTAGGAGTATGTCCCCAAAGACTCCTGAAGAAAGGGCGAATATGGATATGATACTTTATGCCACAACGATAGGGTCAATCATATATGTTATGCTATATACTATGCCTGATATAGCGCATGCTCTGAGTATCACGAATAGGTATCAAGCGGATCCAGGCTTGGAGCACTGGAAAGCAGTAAAGTGTATCCTTAAGTACTTGAGAAAAACTAGGAATCTTTTACTAGTATATGGAGGTAGTAGCCTCAGGGTTGAAGGCTACACAGACTCAAGCTTTCAGTCTGATATCGATGATAGCAAGTCGAATTCGGGGTATGTGTACACCTTGAATGGAGGAGCAGTATGCTAGAAGAGTTTCAAGCAAAATATTATTGCTGACTCGACCACAGAGGCAGAGTACATTGCTGTAGCAGATGCAGTAAAGGAGGGAGTATGGATGAAGAAGTTCATCACAGATATAGGAGTCGAGCCAATTAGCGATGAGTTGATTCCTTATATTGCGACTACCATGGGGCGATTACTCAAATAAGGGAACCTGAGTCTCATCAGAAGTGTTCTAAGGAGATTCCAACTTATTAGAGAGATCATGACACGAGGAGATGTAGTAGTGGAAAGAGTTCAATTCGAAGATAACATTGCAGATCCACTCACAAAGTCGTTGTTTCAGATTGCCATTGAGCGTCATAGGGGTCTGATAGGGATCAAACACATAAGTGATTGGCTTTAAGTCAAGTGGGAGATTGCTAGTCATAGGTGTCCAGCAAGCCAATCACGTGAGTGATGGCACGTGTGACTTGACACAGAATCTTTTTATTATTATATTTTGGTATTTATCACTTTATATTGGTTATTACATATATGTATGTATATATTATGATGTCCTTGGATCTGTGCAATGGGAATTGGATCGTGATGAGATCACGATAATGAGATCAATTCATCTTTAAATACATATCCTAAATAATCTCGGTCATAGGTTATTCGAGAGGGACATCAAGATAACCGGACAGACTGGTGTGTTGTATACCTGTTTATATGATGAATGCAGCTGATCTCATAGCTGCTCGTGTGGGGACACTAGGGATACAATACAGGTGCTCAGTGAAGAATGAGTTCATTGATTGATCCGCTTACAGAATGCTGCATAGTTGATGAAGTCTTATTGTAAGACAGCGATTTCGTAGTCCCAGTGGTGTATCTGGTCCTTGGACTTGAGACACCAAGGATGTCCTATATGAGTGCTCCATTCTTTGATACCGAACTTATAGGTTTGGATGTCCCAAATCTAGTACAACCGATCATTGGGAGTGGTAGTTGACCTTACGATAGCTATTGAGTATCGATAGAGGATCATCCACTCTCGGTGTTATGAGAGAAATATCACATGTGTTCTTGCTCAGACAAATCCCTTGCCATGGTCATTCGGATTGAGAGAGAAACAGTTCTCCGAGAGAATCTGATTCGAGCGAGACTCGACTAGAAACCATGTGGGTTTGATAACACCATACCCGGTATATGGTCTCTGGGATATTAGATAGATAAGGGACTATAGGTACATGATAACTAAGGATAAATAGGTCCAATGGGTTGGATTCTCCTGTATCTTTTGGGGAATACGGCGTAGTGGCCTAATACGTCCGTAGTCGATGAGTCGAGTTAATTATTATGAAGATAATAATTCATTGAGCCAGAAGGAATTCTAATAGGTATGACTCACGGTCAGCTCGATATTGGGCCTAAAAGGTCACGCACATATGGTAGGTTTACAATGAGTAGAGATTTGGATATGAGATATCTACCAGAGCCCCTGACTTATTGGATATCCAATAAGCTCCTGAATTATTGGATCCTATGGATGAGATCCAATAAGAGCTCATAAGAGATTACTGGATAGAGATCCACTAATCTAAGAGGCTTGGGTAGTTGGATGCATATCAAATACCAAATAGGGGAGGATCCGTTAGGGTTTGACAGGGGACCTCTATAAATATGAGGGATTTAGTGGTTCATAGGTTAGAGCCTTTACTTGTCTCTCCTATTCTCCTCCCCCTCTCCACCTCAGAGCAGACCTGGAGTTTTGAGAAGCGTCGTCATAACCCTGTAGTGTGGATCACCGCTAGAGAGGAGAACGTTTGACCTCCTTCACCCTCTCCTAGAGATCTGTAAGGAAACATAGATATACGATCTCCCTAGGTAACACAATCTATTCTATATGTAGTTTGTTTCATGGATTTTTGTGCACCAATTTTCACACGACGACGAACATCTTTTTAGAAAATTGAATATTTTATTTTTTTTATTCTTCCGTTGCACATGTGATGTCGCCCCTAAGATTTCCCAACAGAACAAGTCCCGACGTCTCGTGAAGAGGGAAGCTTTATAAGCAATTTAATGAGTACCATGAGTGCAAGAGAGAAAGGAAAAAACAATGATTTTAGAAGGTAAAACGAACAGTTGCAAGTACACAAATAGCTACTCACCGGGTGCTGGGCGCGAAGGTAAGTTTCCATCAAGTTAACGTGCAAACTTATGATGATTGTTCAACGCCCGATGTAGGGAGGAGAAAACTGGTAGTGAGGTGACGTTAGACAGTGAGAAAGAGAGAGGGTGTCGTAACAGCAGTGATCGCTGCAAGATCAGAGTTGCTGTCGCCGAGGAAATCTTGCTAAGGCAAGAGTGGCTCTGATATCATGTTAAGAATGAAATGAAGAAGATATCTCTGTGTTTAATATGGTGCTCCCTATTTATACACATTATGAGAGACGATTTTCCTCAACTGAGAAATAATATTTTCTCATGTAGTTGGAAAAATCTTAGTTGCTATTAGTTTAATCCAATCATGAAGTATCCATTATCTGTGATGAGATCGAATTTGAACATAAAGTGTCCTTCATGTTAGACCTAGATGAATGATGTACAAGCAGTGGTTAGCATAATGTGGCCAATCGTAATGCTCGACGATTTAAGCGACTTCTCGTATCCAGGTAATATTCGATAATCCTATGAAACTATTCTCGTAGATTTCATGACAATTACCAAAGTCATTGATAGGACTCAAGTATTTTAATTTACGTAGAGTTATGTAAACTCTCTGAATTTTTTATTATTTTTTTAAAAAAATTACTAACCTAAGCGTGAGACAAGCTTACTTTTGGAATATGAATTTTTGTCTCAAATAGCGGAAGAAATGCTTTTATTAGTAATTTTATTATTAGTTTGTCGTAGAGAAAGAAATGAAATCCCAATCGATAGGAAAAGGAAGAAATGCTTCAAAAGGAAAGTCCTCAAATGAAAGACAGTCGCTTTTATTTTTTACCGTGTTTTCAAATAAATAAATAAAAATTTCCAAATCATGATTTTATAGAAATATCAAATTCGTCTACCTACTGGATTCACAAATTTTGAGACAAAATAACCAAAGCAATAAGCAATACCAAACGGATTCAGTTTGAATATTTTCCTTGTGTAAATATTCTCAAAGTTAAATATAAATAGGATGGCACCAACGAGACAGCATAATACCATCAAAATAGTCTCTTTATAAGACACCGTAGGAAAAGTTAGATTCAGGCAATGGAAGTCTTTGCAGCCATGGCCTCCTCCTTTCGTCGTCTCTCTTCTCTTCTTGTTTTCGTTGGTTTCCTTTCCCTGCTCCGCCCCTGCGCTTGCTACAACCGCATGAACTCGTCCGACACTGACTTGGCCATGTCGCCGGCTGTAGCCACCTGGTACGGGGCCGCCGAAGGCCCTGGAAGTACTGGTAATGTCTACAATGTTCCTGCGTTACGTTCTGAAGTATGCATGAGAGCATACGTGAAATAGTGGATCAGCATGTATGTGTATAATATATACAGGTGGCGCATGCGGATATGGTGATGGGGTTGCCAAGGCTCCGTTCGATTCCAAGATAGCAGCAGGTGGTACTTCGCTGTACAAATCAGGCAAGGGATGTGGTGCTTGCTATCAGGTATACACGCCTTAGCCAGCTAGCTAGATTGTCTCATTTGCAACGTAGATAATGCTGGGAGACAGATTGATGATGGCACTGATCGGATCAGGTTGCGTGCACGGCGAACCCTGCATGCTCCGGGAGTCCGGTGACCGTGGTCATCACGGACCAGTGCCCCGGCGGCCCGTGTGCTTCCGACTCCGTCCATTTTGACCTCAGCGGGGCTGCCTTCGGGGCCATGGCGAAGCCTGGCCAAGCCGATGCGCTTCGCAGCGTGGGCTCCATTCAAATACAATACGCCAGGTGACAACCCCAACCCGGAACTCAACTGCCACTCGAACACCCTTATCCTAACATACTCTCCTGTGGCTTCGTAGAGTGCCCTGCAGCTACCCGGGCTTTCACGTCGCCTTCAGGGTGGACGACGGATCCAACTCAAACTACTTGGCCGTGCTCCCCGAGTTCGTAAATGGGGACGGCGAGATCTCGGCCGTCGAAGTGGGGCAGGGGAGCTCGTGGACGCCCATGCAGAATTCGTGGGGCGCCCTTTGGAAGCTGAACGCGCCAGTGCCTGGTCCAGCTTCGATCCGGCTGACCTCCGCCGTGTCGAGCAAGACCATCGTTGCCACCAACGTCATCCCCGCGGGTTGGAGACCAGGGGCCACGTACGACTCGAACGTCAACTTCTAACAAGTCTAAAACAATGCACTAAATTGCTACTTATATAAGATCATATGATTCACAAGTTATGATTCATGTGTGTTTGATTATTATGAATAAAAACAAGGAATAAATTATCGTGGTTGAATTTTAGAGAGGGAAAAAGAGTTTGACGTGTCTTTTGCCATAATGCTTTGCTCAAAATACTTAATAAAAACTCTTTAATTTATGTTCTCCTTAACTTAATAAAAACTCTAAACCATTAGCTCAAAATGCTTAATTATAAGGTAATAAATGTATACTTTTAATTTATGTTTTTATCGATATCCGATGTGAACGTAAAAGCAACGACACACGCGGCCTTGTTCCGATAGCATCAAGATTGAGACTTATAGGCTCATTAATTGGCATTTTATCCTCAAAAAATTACTTTTTTTAAAAATATATATTCATTTTACCCTCCTACATCCATCATTTTTAAAAAAAAATTTGAATCATTAATAATTCGGTTGAATTTAACGTAAAAGTCAGTCGGGCTTTTTTTTTCTTCTTACTCCCTTTCCTCCTCCTCCTCGTATTGTACTTTTCTTCTTCATATATTTTCTTCTTCGTTTCCTCCTTCCATCGTATCCATCTTCATCTTCCTCTTTTTACTCCTCGATCGGAAAAGAAAAAAAGAAAACAAAAGACGATGATAGAAAAAAATATATATAATTATAAAAAAGAAGAATAATAATAAATAAGCGAGAATAAATGAGCCACAAATCGACAAATGAAATATCCTGATCCAATTTGATCCAATTTACTCATTCCATTTGACATAACTCACCCAACAAACTTGAAAGAACAATGACATTTATTTATTTATTTATTGCAAGGTGTACTTGATTAAATTTTAAATAGAAAGATATTATTCCATAAAAACCAGTAAGTGATAAAATAAATAAATTATCCTTCGATAATTTAATCACGACAGGGTGTGAATGATAAATAGCTCAACTTTTCATATCGTGGCTATGCGACACACGTGCCACGACAACCACATACTTCTTCCCCTCGCTACCTATCATCAGCGCATCATCATCTCCCCATTATATTTAGTACTCTGAAGTATCCATCATATAGTCATAGGAATCTCAACGTCATCCCTCGAGGACACTTGTGAATCACAAACTAAAGATTCTTTCTCAACACACTAATTTTAGGAAGGCATCGTAGTATAATATATTTGTCGAGCTCTCTATTACAATCCATTGTGACTCATACATCATTGTGCTTTAATGGAGGTGGTCGATTTCTACTTTTTTAAATACAATAGGCTTTCAAGCATAACCTTTTTAATTGTGACTCCTTTGCGTAAATATTTCTTACAGAGAAGCTACTATCCCTAGCCAATGGTCCATTAACAATCTATGTCCACTTGATCGTCGGCCATTACACCATCCGTTCATCAAATTCTAAATCGTTTATCAATTAGTTATACTATTAACAAAAATTTATGATTCAACATATGTCAATCGATGATGCGTTTACATAGAAATAAGATCATTGCTAGTTAGTGCATGATACTAGTGAGTGACTAAGATGATGACACGCTTGCTATATGTGATGCTAATATATCAGCCACTTCAGATCCACTATAATACTACTATTAGTGCATCACGGCATGAACAAGTATGAAATAGTCCCGTGGAGTCTTACTCCATGTACCCAAACTTCGATCTTGAATTAAAAAAGAAAGAAGTATTTTAGGAAACAAATGACATGATTCTTATTTGAACAAATAGTTGATACTTCATCTATTCTAATTTCAAAAGAATAAGTTGAGGAATTAAATAGGACAATAAGATTAAAGGTAAATAACATCATCTCACTTGATATAATAACTGACCCATTAACTTATTATGAAAAATATTAAAACATATTATTATTCATTAAATCTTTACAGACAAATCTTTCCCGATTAAGGGTTTGATGAGAACATAAACGGAGACTTAACCATTAATCGCAAAGGCCTAAACCCAAGTTTCTGATATACGATAATGGGATCGTTTAGCCTGACACTTGTTTGAACACCTCGTAAGTCAAACACAGCGATGCCAATCGTAATGCCCAATGGAATGTAAGATTTGGTTTTGAAAATTTATTATTGTGGATTAACTCTACTTAATCTCGATGGTTACCAAATCTCTCTATAAAATAGCCCAAGCCTAAATGCTTCAATGAGACGAAGCAAAGATTAGCATTCAAGTAAAATGTCAATCGGTGCGTGGGGGTGCTCCCATTGCTGACTCAGTTGTAGCGTGGCGTAGCATCGGTTGTGACGTGTCTTGGACCCAAAATATACCTTATCATTTGACAAACGGAATACAGCACATTGGCATGGTCGACTAGTAGCACATCAGCTAGCTGCTTGGTGAGGTGACATAGCCTAATTGGTGAGGCATGTATCCTCCATCCTCCGATGCGATCGAATCTAGTCATGAATCATCTTTAACCTCTAATGTAATTGAATCCAATCATAAAGTGTCATGTATATCCAACACAATCAAATCTGATCATAAAACATCTCATATCCCGATATAGTTAGAATCCAATTATGTAGTGTCCATTATCTTCGACAATATCGAATTTGAACACAAGTATCATTCATGTTAGACTTAGATGAACGATATATCACCACTAGCTCGACACCTACTCAGATGCCTCGTCAACCCAACACATAGGAGTAATGACCGATGTGATTAGCATAACATAGCCGATCATAATGTTCGATGATTGAAGCGACTTCTCACATCCAAATAATATTCGATAATCTCACAAAATTATTCTCGCAGATTTCATGATGATTACCAAAGACGTGGATATGACTCATGTATCTTAATTTACCTAAAGCTCTCTGAATTTTACATTATTATTTTTCAAAATTTGCTAACCTTAAGTGTGACACAAACTTACATGGAATATGAATTTCCAACCCAAAAAGCTTGTCATCGAGGAACAAATGAAATTACAGCCGAAAGGAATAATTGTTTCAAAAAGGAAAGTCCTCAAATGGAATCTAGTCGCTTTTTTTTTTTTTTTACCATGTTTACGAATAAATAAAAACTTTCCATGATGATTTTATAGAAATAACAAGTTCTTCTCCCGATTGGATTCACAATTTTTCTTATTGGGAAGATGCAAAATAACCAAAGGAATAAGAAGATACGAAACGGATTCAGTTTGAATATTTTCCTCACGTAAATAGTCTCAAAACGAAACATAAATAAGATGGCACCCAACGAGACAGCATAATACCATCAAAATAATCTCTTTCGGAGTGAGCTAAGTCAAAGCAACGCATTATTATTACCATCATACAATCAACCATGTCTCGTGCTGGAGTGGCTTCCCTTCTCATCCTATGTTTGCTGATCGCTGCTTCCAGTAAGATGTTATTCTTTTGAGTCTGTATTTTTTTTTCCTTGTTACATTGAATACAAGACTTGCAGACACTGATGTGGTTTTTGCATTGGATGCAAGATTATTCTACTGCGCAGGATCTATGCTGTAAGGATCACCATAAATGGAATGGTACCGAGCATTGCTTGGGAGCCGCTGACAACGACGCCTGCAACACTTGGTGCATGTCAGACTGCCGGGGAGGAGAATGCAATGTTCGCGCCGGATTACACTACTGTCATTGCTACTGTTGATACATCACTGCTCCCGAGAGATGTAAACTGGATCATATGATTCCCAAGTTGTAGTCCATGTGTGTTTGATTATTCTATTATAATTACAAAAGATTAAGGTGAAGATATCGAGAGGGAAAGTGTCTTTTTCCGTAATACTTTACTCAAAATACTTAATAAAAACTCTTTAATTTATGTTCTATTTTACTTAATAAAAACTCTAAATCATTAGTTCAAAAATGCTTAACCATAAGATAATAATAATAATAATAATATACCTTTAATTTATGTTTTTATCCATGTCCAATGTGAACCTAAGAGCAACGGGAGATGCGGCCTTGTTCCGATATCATCAAGATTACATAAAACCAAACCCTAATCATCGATGACATAAAACCCTAATCATCGATGACATAAAACCAAACCTTCTTCGCTTCCCCTTCCCTGTTTTTTCTTCCGAATGCTAACCCTCCGCCTGCACTCCTGCATCCGTCAGCAACTTCTTCTTGTTTATATGCGAAATAATCAATCATGCATTCATATCATCTGGTCTCTCAATCCCAAGCAAACAACATAACCATCACCGACAGCCAGTTCTATCTACTTCTGTAGACACTCGACCGCTTGCTCTCTTCTACTTACATGTCTCCAAAATCCCACAGGTGCAACCCGGTATCGGTGGCCCAAGCGGCGACGTAGCGGTCACTGGCAGCCACCACGAGCGCCTCTCCTATCCGCTCCCTGAATCTGTACAAGTACTCGCCGGTCGTCGCATCCCACACCCGGACTCGATCGGCAGAGCGCACCACTGCATAATTCCTGTTCATGCACACGCTCATCTCCCCCAGCTCATGCTGGTCCTCCGCCCTCCTCAACGTGCTAAACCTGCATATCTCCTGCAGTGCAGGCACCCAGTGCACCATGGCCAGGCCCCGCGAGTCCACTACGATAACCCGGTCCTCGCATGCGTCCACTGAGTCCACGACTGCGCCGTGCGGGAGCTCAAGCCGGATTACCATTGATCCAGTGTCATTGAGATCCACGACCTCCATGCTTGAATCGGTGAATCCGACCGCAAACCCTGGCTCCACGATCCTCACGCGGCCGACCACCGGACTGGACAAGTCAATGAGCATGTGCCATCCCAAGACTGCGTCGGGGTCCGTCAAGGTGCCACCCACGTAGACCAGCTGCTCGGTGGCGGCGTCCCAGACGCGCCAGGACCGGCCGGGAACGCCTGCGAACAAGCCCACCCACCACCGACCGTTTCCGGTGAAGTCGACCAGCGTTCCATCCTCCATAAGGTTCCCGACATGGGCCCGTTGGACGGAGCCAGCGATGCTGAGTCTCACCACATGGACGTCTCCATCCAGGGAAGCGAAGGCGAGGCGTTCGTCGGGTTCGGCGAGGACGATGCCTGAGATGGCCCGGGAGAAGCGACCGAGGCGGTCGAGGTGAGGGTTGGGCCAGTAGGTGGCGAGCAGCTGTCCAGCTGGGAGATCGAACAGGCAAACCGAACCGTTGAGGAAGCCGGCGGCGAGGTGGTCATCCGAGAGGGCAAGGCGGCGGCAGGAGAGGGCGACAGGGGACGATGGCAGCAGGTGAGAGTAGGCATAGCGGCGGGCACGGAAGTTGGCGGCAGTGCGGTGGAGGCGGACGAACTCATCGCGCCACGACGGGGGCGAGCGATCCCGATTGGTCCAGACGCGACGGGTGAGATCGTGCCACAGGAGCTCCGAACGGGAAGCGGCTCTCCACGTCGAGCAGACCTGCCAGTCATTTCCCCATATACTGAGTCTCATATATGGTGCAATCGTAGAAGCTGCAATAACTGAGAGCTTATTGATGTGCATTCAATGCAAAACTTAGAATCAATTCAAGTTTCTTCGGAACTGAAAAGAAATCAGTAAAAGTGAACATGCAAGAGAGCTCCGCCTTAGCATCGATGCAAATTCCAGAAACCCTGCAGTGAAGACCAGGCGTTAGAAGAAAAGTAGATCTTTGCTGACCCAATCTTACTGGAGCTTTGCTTCCATTGATTCCTTAGCTTGCAGAGTAAATCAGAGATTCATGGTGTAAATGACTGCAGATTTACAAACCGCATGAATTGTATGGCTACAAATTTTGAACACTCAACAAGAGAAAACCGTCTATTGAGTAGCTTTGCTTTTCTTACTTAATCTACAATGCTGCGAGACTAAAACTTACTGTACCTTTCTAATCCTTCTTTTCCAATTTCTTTTCTTGGATGAAAAGAAGAGCCGATGCTGTACGAGCATTTAGTAGATATGTACTTTGAACTAAAACTCAAAAGTACCTTTCTCATCCTTCTGTTCAACTATTTGGATCAGGATATGAAATTATAAAGATCTGATGAATGTATTATTATTAATTTTAAATAAAATATTTTGATAAATAATTTAAATTTCAAGAAAGTTAATCGATCAATTATTCCATCAATCTTTACCTATCGAAGAAATTATGGCATAAGCTAAAAACCAAGCCATCAGAAAATGCCACCGAATTGGCATACGTATTTCAAAACACTTGACAAAATATTATTGCAAAATGGAGTGAAAGTTGTAAGCTTGAGTTGAAAGGCAATTTGATGCACAAGCAAGATGAATATTGTGAAATTAAACAAGCTTTACTACGTACATGTTCTAAGTTGTGGAAGAAAATTCAATTAACACACACACTAAAGTAAGTTACACTAACTTGGCATGTAGACGTATCACATTTCCGTCACGCTAAACTATGATATCTGAGAGAGGTGGAAAATTTCAGGTATGGATGCTTCAGAATGAGAGTCATGATGATCCAAAGAAAATTTCCATCCATATGCAACTTAAAGACAACACAAATGGATAATAAAGAGCGTGCGGCTTTTGCAGTGTACTTTTATGCCCCGTTCGAGTGATGCTGAGCCTCACTTGGCTAAGCAGTATGCCCATTAGACCAGCAGACTCTCTCTTTCCACTCCATACTTGGTCAGAAAATGAAGCTCATAGTTTAATGTCGATCGAGAGCTAGCAGAGACAGCAGCAGCTTTAAAACCCTTCTTCGTACAGCAGAAAAGGGAAGGCCAGAGTCACAAGTCAAAAGCAAAGAAAACAACGCATCGGAAATGAAGTCTATGGAGAACATACGAGCGGCTCCAGCTGCTTACCCGCTTAGTTCTATGGAAGCCGAGACCACAAAGCGCAGCACTTGCCTTTCTCTCTGTCACCTATAAACCATTCCATGGCATGAGGTACGTCTTCCAACGTTGGAAGGTCCCATGATGTCGTCGTTTGAAGAGAAGGCGGTTATATCCCTGATCGGGTGCTGCAATGGGTCAGCGAGAGTGCCGCCCGTCCATAAATAGTGGCTGTACCGCGCATGTAAGAGCCACCCAAAAGTTCGTCCTTGGTGGCGCAGGCACCACCGAAGGCCGCAAACTGTACTGCAGGTGAAGGGGCGAGCGACGTGCAATCGAGAAGCTGTCATTTCATTGACATCTTTTCATTAACATCTCTCTCTCTCTCTCTCTCTCTCTCTCTCTCTCTCTCTCTCTCTCTCTCTCTCTCTCTCTCTCCATACGAGTACTCTGATTCTGATTTCGTCTTGGCTATGTTCTTACATCCTACATCCTATCAACAAAAAGCAAACGACAAGCCTCGTCGGCAATGGCCACTGCAGGCAGTGAACAAGCTTTGGCAGAACGGTTCTAATAAGAGCGTTTGACATCCATGTAAGAGTGTCTGACCGCAATAAACGTAGCGGCCATCAAATAAACGTAAGAGGAAGATAAGGTAATGGTCGATTATATTTTTCCCAGGCAAAAGAGCACGATAAGCGGAAGAAAGCATATTCTTTCCCGTTGAAAAGTGACGATCTTAGAACGCACATATAGGTTCTAAGAACGAGATTGAAACATGGATACAGATAACAAGGTGTTGGATGGAGAGGAGAAACTCGAAAATCAAAACAATGTTCAGAAAGTTGACGTATATTTAACATGATTTCACAATCAAAGCTAAGGCCCTTTTACGTCCTCTAGCTTGAGATATCCTCAAAGTCTCATACACACCCTTTCATGTAAGTCTCGAAGGATTTACTCTAGAAATTTTCTCTACATACTCTAGAGTTATTCATATTTTCTCTCACCATCTCTACATGCTCCAGAAAGAAACTCATGAGCATCTAAATCCAAATTACAACTCTCCTCCCACTAAAACATCACAGCTTTTTCTTTCCCATAAAAACCCAGATATATGTAGGATATTTACAAAAAAAAAATCAAACCCTAATAATAATAAAAAAATTTCTCCATTAGGACTCATTCCTTGTTTTCCTGAGACATCGATTCTAAAAATTTTAAATATTTATCAATTCCAATACAAGAATAAAGTACTCTTTAGGTCCTTTTTCTTGGGGTGGGGCAAAGATACAGCCGCATAGCCATCTTTCTGATCCCTTAAAGTGAACACTGTGGAGTCGGCCACCTTGTTCTTCGGCAAGGAAGAAAAAAGATGGCGAGCTGATGTGTTGACGGCCTCCAAATGGGGGTGGGGGTCTCAATCCTTGTTGTCTGATTAATAGTGGGTAGTGCCAGCGTGGGGGACAGATCGCGGCTACAGTCCATATTTAAGAATACGTTCATTATATCTCGTCTATGAGTTCACAGATGAAATAATTTTGATAAAAAAAAAGGGAAGATGATATCAAGGCAAGATATGATTTTTAATCCATTCATATTTATGCAATGTTCTTTAATTTTAATTTTACGAGATGTTAGAGCTCATAAACATACTCGTTTTGTTCTAACAATTTAAGATTCTAGGATTCGCAGTGATCCAAATCAAAATATTTATCTACAGAGGAGTTATATACGAGAGGGCAGGCGGGTTCAAATACTGAGGGCACCTGCGTCCCCCTCTGCGACTCTGCCGAGGGGTTCTTTCTGCGACGGCTGAGCCGGCGGCTTAACGTAAGTAAACAAAGTAGCAGCGATGGTAATGGGTCGAGGTGAAGCACAGTATGAAGCAAGCGTCGAAAGAACGGAATGCCACCATACACCGCCCACCACTGTCACGAGGCTCCGAACGAAACCTCGTCAGAAACAGATGGGAAAGCGAACAAAAGAGACGAGAAGAGAAAGCGAAAAGATGGAGAACCAGCAGAGGAGTGGAATGAGTGTCACGCAATATAAGTTTCCGCTGCAACTATAGAACAGTAAGTTTGTTCTCCCAATACTTTTACTTTCTGCAGTCTATTTCTCAGGGTTTCATTGCTACAAAATCATTTCAACATCAACAGAAAGCAAGAAAATTGAAGGCCGAAAACAAAACCTAGTGTAACTGGAAAGAACAGTAGCAAAGAAAACTCGGTGTGCTCATATAGAAGAAGAAGAAGAGGAAGAAAGAACCTGGAACACAGCGACAACAGCAGGAGCGGCGGCCAACGGCCCAGCTGAGCTCGCCGCGTCGACGGCGACCTGGGCGGCGACGGCCTCGACGAAGTGTTCCGGCCAGACCACGTCAGCGGGCCTCGGCAGCGACAGCGAGGTGTCGCCAGTGCGGCGGCTGCCGAGGCTCACGGCTTCCTCTCCGACCTCTCCGTCGCTTCCGTCACCTCCCAGCAGACTCGGTGGCGACGTCGACATTGGCATAAGAGCCACCCGAAGGACAAGTTTTAGGACAGGGAGAAGAGGAGCGCACGAGAAGGCGGACAGCGGGGGGACGGAGAGGATGGCGCACAAAACGTAGCGTTTTATAGGCGTGATTGCACCGTTTCTTTCGACTTCTGTTATGTATTCGTTGTTTCGGTTTAGTTTATGACTTTATTTATATCTTTTTCGGGCGATATATTTATTATTATATACCGGTTATTTTGTTTCATGGTGATGCGGTACAAAAGCAACGCCGCGTTATTTTCTAGTATATATATATATATATATATATATATATATGGCTAAGGCTCATTTTAGCTCGTGGTTTTTGTCATTAGTTTCTTAAGTGATTTATTTATGTTTAAAATAAACCCTTCTCAACTTTAATTTATTTTATAACAAGTCTTTTCACGATTTGACGGGCGATGGTCTTACCTTGACATCCTTATAAAGGGAGGAGCCACTTGCAATAGAGAGTTAGTCCCTCGAGCCCAAAGAAAAAATCACTAGTCGTATTGCGCGCTTTAGCATTTGGAGCTTCTCCCCAATCATACCTTGGTTCACGTCCAGTATTGTCACTAGATCAATCAGGGCATGGAAAGGGCGAAGGATCCTATTGGTAGTGCTATCACATTGAGAGCCACCACATAGCTTTGGTGCCTCCACTATTCTAAGAGTAGGGTTGCCTACGACATCATACTCACAAGGACGCCACCAACCCTAGACCTTAGTGTCGGTCAATGAAGGACTCCTCCATCAATGCAGCTAGTAGATTGAGTGCTAGGGTCCGCAATGAGCCTATAGAACTCGTCATATCATTTCACGTCCTTCATCTCCTCATCGTCGTAAGCTTCCTCGTCCTTGTCCTCATTGGTTGCTTCTGGTATAGGATTGAACTACATACTCCCTCCCTGGTTGGGCTTTGACACAAACAATAGTGGCTCGTCATCATCATAGACCTTAGCAGCAACGACAGTGGTGGCAACAATTCTTTTCTCTCCCAACCATTGTTCCCCACCTTTGCTAGTGTTTCGGTTGCCGTCGTTGGTAGTTCTCCTATTCATTTTTCAATTCTCCGTCTCTCCTGTTGCCCCTTGCTTGACAACGAGTGCACCATCTTCTCAGCGATGGAGAGTGAAGAGCACCAGGAGGAGGAGTAGACAGGGCAAACAAGGCTGGCGTGGCTCTTGACGTGGGCAACAATGTATGAAAAGTGAGAGGCGTGCAAGCACTTCGTCGTGAAAACTAGTGTCTCCTGACTCGCCTTCATAGGGTTACTAATAATTTATTATGAATCAACTTCGATCCTTAGTCGACGAACCAGAGCAGTCTACTTCCTCCTCCTGCTGTGTGCCTCGTGAATGCATGTTTCTGCACCAATACGGGACTGATCGTGATTCTTGCAGCAGGAACAGAAGGTGAAGTGAACAGATTCAATGTGACGGGGAGGGAGATAGCTGCTTTAGCTGCCCATTTGCCTTCACCGGAAGGTCTCCTCCACGTGTAGGGAGGACGTGCCGCAGGTTCCATTAACTTGGAATTGGGCTCAATTGGTTCGAAGAAGGTTATAATTGGGAAGGTCCAGTTTGTATGCTGTCTGACGCATGTATTAAACAGCTGCATAGAGTGGGTCCCGCTCAATTTGCACTGCTAAGAACAATAATTTGTATCAACCTTCCGTCAACCACCCAGAAATCTACCTGTCCTTCTGTCGAAGGAAAGAAGGATAAATCGCGGGCCCCACGTTTCTTCCCAAGTAATCACACATGGACGGTAGTCCGGTTTCGGGAACAGTGTAGAAATAAAGCAAATGCTCTTCGCTACCCGTCCGTTGGGTTCTTCCTCGTGGACTTGCTCCTCCTACTCCTTGTGTGGTTTCGTGGAAGTCGCCCGCAGCTCCTCCGTCCGCCGCCTCCCGAGATCTTTTCCGCAGCTCGGTCGCCTCTCCATCGATTCATCGCCGCGTTGACTTCCTTCGCTTCTCCCTTCGGTCTATGTAGCCCTTTGCTCCACCGGTTTATCCACCACCTCGGGGTTCCCAAGATTCTCGCAGCTGTAGTTCTCGATTCCTTTTACCTCCTTCGATTTCGCTTCTTTGACGTGTTCTTGCGAGATTAGGGGCTGAGAATTGCACAATCCATGGCCTTTTACAAGAGATCTCGGACGGCGAGAGTCGCCCTGCCGTTGCGGCGGGTGCTCCCTTTGGTCCTTGTAGTCCTCGCCTCCGTGCTGTTCGTGGTCTTCATGCTTAAGAATCGAGCTGTCGCCGGTCCCTCCTCTTTCTCCTTCGCGAACCTGGAAAACCCTGCAACTATTTTAGCGGATCCTAGTTTCAAGCTCAAGCTGCCGAAGCAGACCCTCCTCTCTGTCTCCTTGGATCAGCGAAACAGATTGCCCCCCAGGAACACGGATCTCTTCCCCACCCTGGCCAAAGACCATACAAAGATTGTCCTTTACGTCCACAACCGCCCCCGGTACCTCCGGGCGGTCGTCCGGAGCCTCGCCGGCGTGGAGGGCATCGGCGAGACGCTGCTGATCGTGAGCCACGATGGATACTTCCCCGAGATGGACGGCATCGTCCGGGGCATCCGGTTCTGCCAGGTGAAGCAGATTTTTGCGCCCTACTCGCCGCACCTGTTCCCCGACAGCTTCCCGGGCGTCTCCCTGGGCGATTGCCACGACAAGGACGACCCCGCTGCGAAGAAGTGCAACGGGACGGCTGACCAGTACGGCAACCACCGGTCGCCGAGGATAGTGTCGCTGAAGCACCACTGGTGGTGGATGATGAACACTGTGTGGGATGGGATGGAGGAGACCAGGGGATTCGACGGTCACATTCTTTTCATCGAGGAGGACCATTACATCTACCCGAATGCTTACCGGAACCTTCAGCTGCTCGTAGGAGTAAAGCCCACGAAATGCCCCGAGTGCTACGCTACCAACTTGGCCCCGTCTGATGTGAACTTTAAGGGAGAAGCGACGGATATGCTGATAGCTGAGAAGATTGGCAATATGGGTTACGCCTTCAACAGGACTGTTTGGAGAAAGATACATGCTAAGGCGAAGGAGTTCTGCTCCTTTGATGAGTATAACTGGGACATTACGATGTGGGCTACTGTCTACCCTTCGTTTGGAGCCCCTGTTTACACTCTGAGAGGTCCCCGGACAAGTGCCGCCCACTTTGGGAAATGCGGACTGCATCAGGGGCAAGGGAAGATTGGCGCGTGCATTGACAATGGCAAAGCAAGCTTTCAGCTAGACGAGATCGATAAAATTCTTAACATAAAGCCGGATTGGCAGGTGCACATCATCAAGAAGCAGAGTGGTTACCAAGCAGGTTTTAAGGGTTGGGGAGGCTGGGGTGATTGGAGGGACCGAGAGCTTTGTTTGAGTTTTGCTTACATGTATCATGTCGTGTAAGCAGATGAACTCTGGCATCCTGAGATTTTCCAAGCTCTTGAGAGCATCATGTTTTATCCATGCTGTGTCTGATTTATACACAGATTTATTGAGGTACAAAATATCACTGTCTGTACCACTGAGGACTTCTTTTCTTGTATCTTTATGCAAAATTAATTAGTCCATCAGCTTGTGGAACTTAATTCAGTCTTTTTCTTTTGTATTGCTTGTCTATTTCAATTGAAACTTTTTCATATGGTGGTAGCGTTAACAATGCAATATACGTAGCCTTTTTCTAAAAAGCTATAGTCCTTCTGAAGTTGATGGAACTGTGAGAGCTAGAAGCAAATTATCAATGCCTGTTGTCCTTGGGACTAGTTAGCTCACAGTCTAGTTCGCTTTGCTGTTTATATGTTTCTTGAGTTAGCTTTTCTTCCATCTCTTGCTTGAGTTAAGAATGTTTAGTAGCTCTTTACTCCATTTCTTGTTGTTCTAGAAGGATTTGCAGGGCAAGTCTGTTTTTGCCAATGGACTATGGAGAAGTGATTTCTTTAATCATTGAAAAGTAGTGATATATGATTAAGGCAACTGACTAAAATGAGGAGCAGAAGCAACTGCTTGGGAGAAAGGCCCTCTGTTGAGAGCAGTTAGCAAATATTTTGTATGACATGGATCCGGTCAGCATTGATCAAAGGTATGCATCTCATTCGTTATTTTGTTTTTCGGTGAAAATTGCCATTGATATGGTAGGAAACTAGAATAGCTAGCTTTTCCATGTGATATAATAAAATTTCTCAACATAAAGTTATAATCATTGAAATGTTGTTCATCTTTAAGCATGTGGAAGTCCATTTGAAGACCTAAGATGGAATATGTTTGGGTATGAATAATTGCCACTGACTTTTCAGACCACATATTTAGCCACTAAATTGCTCCAGAAAATTACACAAAGTAATTGGAGTACATTTCTTATATTTCATGCAATCAAAATTCCAAAATTTCCACATAATTCTGTCATCAGATGATGTTGAATTTCTTAAACTACACTGGCAAGCTGGTTAAAAATTGTTGTTGAACAATTTGAGTTGTAATGTTCGATCTATACAATTTTGTAAACATAATTTTCAGCTTTTTAGGTGAATGAATTTACAATCTGGTTTAGGAGTAATCATACATGAATTAAGAACAGCTGCAAAGTAGAATGCGAACATCAAAAGTCAATGATGAAGAACAAAAATTAAGGTTGATCCATCTATTGGAAAGTTGCTTGCTGCACCATATATGATATTTGTAGCAAACATTTACTTTTAGACTTTTGCCAATCAGAAACATTGACAATTATATATGGAATTCTTTAGGCTGATAGATGCTTGGCTAAATCCCCTCATAGAGCACTCCAGTTTACTGGCTTTTGCAATTTGTAATTACTAATTTCTGCACTCTTGCCCTTTAATATACATAACCACCTATTAACATATATTACTTACAAACAACTTACGAGCTGAACACACTAGAATTTAACCTTTGGTCTGTGGGTGCTGTCATAAACAAAGTAATGACTCTAAGCAGGAGGCAGCAGTTGCCTCTTCTTCCAGATTGACCTGCATAAATATTTTCCATGTATTTATATGGGATGCTGCAGCAGGTTCTAGCAGACTTCTTGTGGAGCACTCTTCATCTCGTACCACAGCACTCTTCATCTTGCACCACTAGCTGAAGGATCAATTACACTCCAGATCATTCCCAGAATGGAATTTATAGGGACTGCAATGCAGATTGTTCCTCTTGAATTCAGGTATTCTAGTTCCTAAAGTCATACACTGAAAAATTATCCAAAGAGAACGCTTACTTTATTGCATGTTGCTAATTTCATCTTTGGATGCACACGGAGATGAAATTTTGCAATCGACTTAAACAATTTAGTAGAATTTCATTTGATGTGTTTGGGAATACAAAAATTTCATCATTTAATGCTTGAAACTATGAATCCAAGATCAGTTGTATTCAATAAGAAAAAAACAAAAATATAATGAGATGCCAATTTGCAGATTCATCCATCCAACACAGGGAATCCAAGAGGCTTTGTGCAGCAGATGTTCCACTACACTTCAGAGAAGGCCTTGGTCTTTATGCCATCCAAAGCTGAGTTTCCCTCCATTACCATACAGGTAGGAGAAGATCTTTCTTCATCGGCTCGGTTCTGATAGAACTGAACTTATGGTTCATCATCAAACAAGCACTCTTCTTATGCCACAAGCCTTTCTCATATGATTGTGTTATCTCTAAGACTCCTTATCTGCCTGGAGATGGTTCAATTTGATGTGCTGTTGTTGTAAATAGCTTTTCTATAATGTCCAGTGAGGATGTCAAATAAAGGTCTGTTCTTCCATATGTGAAAACATTCATTTGACTGTAAGCCTAGTGTTCTCCTTCAGCTGATGTGCAAGTCTCATTCTGCATCAGCTATAATTGATCTATTTTTTTCTCAGATATTCTTGTTTAGTGGTCTCCACCAACAGCTCTTCAATT
This sequence comes from Musa acuminata AAA Group, assembly GCF_036884655.1. Classification (NCBI taxonomy): domain Eukaryota; kingdom Viridiplantae; phylum Streptophyta; class Magnoliopsida; order Zingiberales; family Musaceae; genus Musa; species Musa acuminata. The sequence continues at coordinate 28,626,999 of NC_088339.1, read as the reverse complement.
GGAGACCTTAATAAGAGTTTTCTTTAATGAGACATCCTGTACCAGTTTAATGGATCTCAGCTTTGTTGTATGTGTTAAAGCTTCTTATATGCAATCTAAATAATGGAAGAAAACTTAATTTATTTACAAAAACAGTGAGCACAATGTTATTTTTACAAAGTACATTACAAAAGTAATACCCATTATCACTGTTCATCATCATAATATTATATATATATATATATAATATTTTTAATGGATTCAATCATCATAAGAGAGTTTTGTATGAATTAATTATATATTATCCTTTTAATTAGTTATTTTTAGTATTATGATCTTTATATTTTAAAAAATTATATTAAGATCTCTATATTTATAAAAGTGAAACATTTAACTTTGTTATTTCAATAAAAAAAATTTCTCTTTCTTGATTTTTAATCCTATAAAATTATCTTTTTAATCATGTATAAGGATCTTAATATTTGATTTTTATAAATATAAAGATCCTAATATAATTTTTAAAATTATAAATATCGAAACTCTAAAAATAATTAATTACAGGAGTTAATATATAATTAGTCGACATAGTAAGGATTGGCTCTTTTCCTGAGTCCTGGCTGGATCGAGACACTGGAACTCCACCTGGTCGATACCGAACTAGTTGTATGTCGTGGATAAAATCGCGCTAGATTTCTGATCACCGGTCGAACTCGAGTCCAAGCAAAGGCAATTCGGCGATTGATTGGATCAAGCAAACTGGTTTTAGTCGTTGCAGCGAACCGAACGAAGACAACCAAACCGTACCACATGAACCGGGACTTTAGACGCGTGTCAGCCGGTCTTCACTCATCCCTATTTCTCCTCGACGGGCTGCGGTGCCGTCTCTTCCTCGCCATCTCTCTCTAGGGTAAAGCCCGCCCTGTTCCTCTTCTTCTGTTTCTATCTCCATGCTTTTCGTCGTTTTGCCTGTTCGTTTTTGTGGTTTTAATTTGGTTTTGTGTTGTAAACTTATGGACTGATCTTCAAAACCCCACGCATGTCATTTCGTAGGCCATTCGAGTGGATCTTTTGCTGGGATCATCAACGTCGTTGATAATTCTTTTTTATTTGGTTTTGCGTGATAGATTTGCCGGCGTTTTCCTTGATTTCAGATAAAATTGGTTTTTTTAGGTTTTTTGTTGAACTGATCTTCAAAGCCGATTTTTTATCGGTTTTTGTAGGCAATTCGAGTTGATTTTCTGCTGCGATCATCGATCTTGTTGATAAGTTGTTTCTGAATGTAGCCATGGGCCGGTAGGTGTTTACTTCTGCTGACGGATGGAAATGATGGTTTCTGTATTTTGATCTGTGCAGGTCGACGAGATAACGTCATTATCTTTTCTTATCCACAATGTGAGTATAGCCATTTTGTACTGTATTTTCAGGTCGGTATCTTGTGATATCTTCTTAAGAGATGTGAACAATCAAACATACGATTGTTCTTAGCTGTCTACCTTGTCGACGCCTTTTTTTCCATAATTTGATGAGGTTAAACCCTAGGTTTGATTTGAAATGTAAATTTGTTTATCTAGTCTCGCTTGTGTTAGAAAAGCCATATAAAATAGAATTATTTGAATAATTTAAGAAGGGGATTTCATCAGCAAAGTTGCTCAAGCAATTTAGGAATATTGTCATTCTTCAAGTTCTTGGGTTAAAAATAAAGCTTGATAAGTGGACTTTTGGTTTTATCATTTAATCCACTTGGTAAATATAATTTCAGGAAGGCCTTTATCAACCTCTCATATTCATTTAGGCTACCTGCTAATGTAAGACTACATTCCTTTTGAATCTAAATACTAGATTAAAAATGGCTGTTTACTTGATTCAGGGCAGACGAAGAGCTTGCGGATCCAAAGAAATATCTCGAGGACTCATGCAAGCCAAAGTGTGCAAGACCCTTACACGCATATCAGGTGCTTTACGCTTCATTGCAAATAATTCCAGTTGCATATTTCTTGTTACATCTTGTCAGTGGTCATAATTTGTAATTTTGAGTTTTTGTCTAAGCTTCATATGCCTAATGGTTGTAAAAGGCATCTTACTGAAAAGTTTTGTGACATTTCATATATATGTCATGGTAGATTATCAAAGCTGGGTTAGTATAGCACTATAGCTTCCTAAATTGTTTGTTTGATAGAAGCAAGTACTAGGTAGAATGTTGCAAATATATGTTGAAAACCATACCTGCCCAAATTGCCATGAGTAGCATGATGTTTCAAGGATCTTTTCTTTGAATTGGTGCTTTATAATTCCTTTTATTCTGAAATATTAGGGTTCTCTACATTGTGAAAGTTGTGAAAAGCAGCCAAGGCTGTACCTAAACAGTTGGGGATGTGAAGTTTCTCAAAGAAAACAAAATCATGAGAGTAATTACAGGATATGGAAGAGAGATTGGTAGATGTAAGAGAACTATTAACAAAGGGAACTGCAAAAGAAAAAAAGAAAGAAGACACATGAATAAGTATTCTTCCTGCCCTTTACAATGTTCTATATTTTAACAAGTTAATGTGAAGACTGAAGTGATAATTTTTGGAGGAATGGAAGTCTAAATTCATGCTGTAGTGATATTTGTGAAAATTTGAAATTTAAATTCATGTTCACATCAGTGATTTAAAAAGCGCTAGGCGCCAAAAGGCGCCAAGGTCCAAAAACGCCCGAGGCGCTAGGCGCTCGCCCGAGCGAAGCGAGGCGCTAAAATATAAAAATATAAAATATAATTAATAAATATAATTATTTAAAATTTTAAATAAAAATATAAAAATATATAATATAATTAATAAATATAATCACATTAACAGTATAAACCTGCTGACGGAGAAACGAGGAAGCAGCGGCGGCGAGCGGCGACAGCAGTGAAGGCAGCAGCGGCGGCAGCGGTAGCGGGAAAGGGAAAGGGAGCGGAAGGCGCGAGCAGCGGGAGGCCTCGAGGGAGGCGCGAGTAGCGGGAGGCCTCGAGGGAGGCGCGAGCAGCGGGAAGGCTCGCGGGAGGGCTCGCAGGAGGCGAGAGGGCTCGCGGGAGGCGCGAGCAGCGGGAGGGCTCGAGGGAGGCGCGAGCAGCGGGAAGGCTCGCAGGAGACGCGAGCAGCGAGAGGGCTCGTGGGAGGCGCGAGCAGCAGGAGGGCTCGCGGGAGGCGCGAGCAGCGAGAGGGCTCGCGGGAGGCGCGAGCAGCGGGAAGGCTCGCGGGAGGGCTCGCGGGAGGCGCGAGCAGCGACAGCGGCAGCGGGAGCAGCGGCAACGAGCGACGAGATCGCGATCGGGATCGGGATCGGCAGCGGCAGCAGGTTAGTGGTGGGTTAGGGTTAGGGTTGGGGTTATATCGGTTTAGTTGGTTCGATTGAACCAACTAACAACCGAACCAGGACCGAACCAGACCTAAAATTCTGGTTCGGTTTACCCAGGCGCTCGCCCTAAGCGCCCAGCGCCTGGGCTCGGGCGAGCGCCTAGGCGGCGCTTGATTGAAGCGCGCCGCCTAGGACATTAGCGAGGCGCTCGGGCCTCGCCTCGCCTCGCCCGAGCGCTTAGGCAGTGATTTAAAAAGCGCTAGGCGCCAAAAGGCGCCAAGGTCCAAAAACGCTTGAGGCGCTAGGCGCTCGCCCGAGCGAAGCGAGGCGCTAAAATATAAAAATATAAAATATAATTAATAAATATAATTATTTAAAATTTTAAATAAAAATATAAAAATATATAATATAATTAATAAATATAATCACATTAACAGTATAAACCTGCTGACGGAGAAACGAGGAAGCAGCGGCGACGAGTGGCGACAGCAGTGGCGGCAGCGGGAAAGGGAAAGGGAGCGGAAGGCGCGAGCAGCGGGAGGCCTCGAGGGAGGCGCGAGCAGCGGGAAGGCTCGCGGGAGGCGAGAGGGCTCGCGGGAGGCGCGAGCAGCGGGAGGGCTCGCGGGAGGCGTGAGCAGCGGGAGGGCTCGAGGGAGGCGCGAGCAGCGGGAAGGCTCGCTGGAGGGCTCGCAGGAGACGCGAGCAGCGAGAGGGCTCGCGGGAGGCGCGAGCAGCAGGAGGGCTCGCAGGAGGCGCGAGCAGCGAGAGGGCTCGCGGGAGGCGCGAGCAGCGATAGCGGCAGCGGGAGCAGCGGCAACGAGCGACGAGATCGCGAACGGGATCGGGATCGGCAGCGGCAGCAGGTTAGTGGTGGGTTAGGGTTAGGGTTGGGGTTATATCGGTTTAGTTGGTTCGATTGAACCAACTAACAACCGAACCAGGACCGAACCAGACCTAAAATTCTGGTTCGGTTTACCCAGGCGCTCGCCCGAAGCGCCCAGCGCCTGGGCTCGGGCGAGCGCCTAGGCGGCGCCTGATTGAAGCGCGCCGCCTGGGACATTAGCGAGGCGCTCGGGCCTCGCCTCGCCTCGCCCGAGCGCCTAGGCAGTGATTTAAAAAGCGCTAGGCGCCAAAAGGCGCCAAGGTCCAAAAACGCCTGAGGCGCTAGGCGCTCGCCCGAGCGAAGCGAGGCGCTAAAATATAAAAATATAAAATATAATTAATAAATATAATTATTTAAAATTTTAAATAAAAATATAAAAATATATAATATAATTAATAAATATAATCACATTAACAGTATAAACCTGCTGACGGAGAAACGAGGAAGCAGCGGCGGCGAGTGGCGGCAGCAGTGGCGGCGAGCGGCGGCAGCGGGAAAGGGAAAGGGAGCGGAAGGCGCGAGCAGCGGGAGGCCTCGAGGGAGGCGCGAGCAGCGGGAAGGCTCGCGGGAGGCGCGAGCAGCGGGAGGGCTCGCGGGAGGCGTGAGCAGCGGGAGGGCTCGAGGGAGGCGCGAGCAGCGGGAAGGCTCGCTGGAGGGCTCGCAGGAGACGCGAGCAGCGAGAGGGCTCGCGGGAGGCGCGAGCAGCAGGAGGGCTCGCAGGAGGCGCGAGCAGCGGCAGCGGGAGCAGCGGCAACGAGCGACGAGATCGCGAACGGGATCGGGATCGGCATCGGCAGCGGCAGCAGGTTAGTGGTGGGTTAGGGTTAGGGTTGGGGTTATATCGGTTTAGTTGGTTCGATTGAACCAACTAACAACCGAACCAGGACCGAACCAGACCTAAAATTCTGGTTCGGTTTACCCAGGCGCTCGCCCGAAGCGCCCAGCGCCTGGGCTCGGGCGAGCGCCTAGGCGGCGCCTGATTGAAGCGCGCCGCCTGGGACATTAGCGAGGCGCTCGGGCCTCGCCTCGCCTCGCCCGAGCGCCTAGGCAGTGATTTAAAAAGCGCTAGGCGCCAAAAGGCGCCAAGGTCCAAAAACGCCTGAGGCGCTAGGCGCTCGCCCGAGCGAAGCGAGGCGCTAAAATATAAAAATATAAAATATAATTAATAAATATAATTATTTAAAATTTTAAATAAAAATATAAAAATATATAATATAATTAATAAATATAATCACATTAACAGTATAAACCTGCTGACGGAGAAACGAGGAAGCAGCGGCGGCGAGTGGCGGCAGCAGTGGCGGCGAGCGGCGGCAGCGGGAAAGGGAAAGGGAGCGGAAGGCGCGAGCAGCGGGAGGCCTCGAGGGAGGCGCGAGCAGCGGGAAGGCTCGCGGGAGGCGCGAGCAGCGGGAGGGCTCGCGGGAGGCGTGAGCAGCGGGAGGGCTCGAGGGAGGCGCGAGCAGCGGGAAGGCTCGCTGGAGGGCTCGCAGGAGACGCGAGCAGCGAGAGGGCTCGCGGGAGGCGCGAGCAGCAGGAGGGCTCGCAGGAGGCGCGAGCAGCGGCAGCGGGAGCAGCGGCAACGAGCGACGAGATCGCGAACGGGATCGGGATCGGCATCGGCAGCGGCAGCAGGTTAGTGGTGGGTTAGGGTTAGGGTTGGGGTTATATCGGTTTAGTTGGTTCGATTGAACCAACTAACAACCGAACCAGGACCGAACCAGACCTAAAATTCTGGTTCGGTTTACCCAGGCGCTCGCCCGAAGCGCCCAGCGCCTGGGCTCGGGCGAGCGCCTAGGCGGCGCCTGATTGAAGCGCGCCGCCTGGGACATTAGCGAGGCGCTCGGGCCTCGCCTCGCCTCGCCCGAGCGCCTAGGCGAGCGCCCGAGCGCCTTTTGCAATCACTGGTCCACATATTAACATCTTTGATTAATCTTTATACTTAATATGATTCCTAGGTAATCAGGCCATTTTCTAATCATGCCCATGTACTGTTTGCCGCCATGTCACTTACATGTCATGACATCAGCAGTTGTATCTAAGTTGTTACTAATTGTCCTTGATGCAATCTGGAAGGACAACTCATCTAACTGGAAGTAATTAGATTTATTTATTTATTTTCATTAGAATAGATTAAATTAGCTTATTGTATATATTTGTGAACAGATTGAGATGAGATAAAGGTTTTGTTTGAATAGGAAAAATCAGTAGCCCAGATTAGGCTTTGAGATGTTGGTTTTTCTTTTTTCTATTAAATTGATAGCTACTTCCATAACCAGAGTTTTAGAAAAGTTAGCATTTTTTTCTATGGACAATGAGGCCTTCATCAGATTTCCTCCTACTTTTTCTTCACTCTCATCAATTGGATCTCTCTCTCTCTCTCGCTCTCTCTCTCTCTCTCTCTCTCTCTCTCTCTCTCTCTCTCTCCATATCCCTCTACCTATTCATATTTCCTGTTTCTTATCAGATATCAAGTTTTCACTGCTTGATTTAACCACAGCAATATCTGCAATCTGCAGATTGAAGGGTATTCAAAACTTCTCAACATCAACAATCTTCTTATTTTGGCCTGATTAATTGCTGCAACCTTCCTATACAAGTTGTGACAACATTTCATTACTTCAGTATATGTGGAATCATCACAAAAGAGTTCAGTGTGCAATTTATGGCAATTCTGCACCAATCTGTAACAAAGAATTTAATTTTACCTGCGGTCCAGGTCATCTTGCGTCTTTCTTTAAATTGGTGCTCTCTTCTTTGTTGGAATATCCTGTTAAAATGATACATTTTGTGGAAAGCTGTCACTGAGAAATGAGATGAAGAATCTTAGATCTGACGAAGAGGCCACAGCTTTTTACTGGATAGAACTAGGAAGCTTGAAAATGGGCATGCATCAGGCCCATGTGATTATGGTGCATCATAACTAGAGGATTTTCCCTCTTAAAAGTGTTTGGACCTTGACCGTTCTCGCTTAAAAAGTAAACAAAATAAAAGTGGGAAATTGAATGATAGTGTGATAATTAAATGAGTGAGCAATAGATTAACTTTGATATGACTATTCCTGGTGACTTGAAATCTGAGAATTACTCGAGGCAGCTTAAACATAATAAGATTTCTCTGGTTAAGGACCTCATTCCAAACTATGTTACAATTGCAAGTTACTAGTGTCTTTATCTAGCTCCAAGAAAACCAAATTTGAAATTGGTTTTTGGATATTCTTTCATAGGTTACCTGTTTTGGCTTCAACTGTTGTTGTTTTCTCAGTTATTGTATCTTTTTCTCTAGGTGGCAATATTCTTGTTAGTGGTCAAAACTTACAGCAATAACCACTAATAGATCCATGTCTGATGTGTTGTGGTCATTATTTGTTCCAAACTGAAACCAAGTTGCTCATGATCTCAAAGAATTGTTGTCAGACATGCTTTTTAAGATTACATCAAAATCCAATCTTATCTTAAAGAATACCTTCTGCATCTGATCATTCACTAGTTTTGTCTTTTGTCTTTCTTTCTTTGTTTGCAACCATTTAGTACGATCCCATTTATCCTGCAGGCATGTGTTCGGAGGATCAAAGGGGATGAAAGTGGGCACAAGCATTGCACAGGGCAATACTTCGACTACTTTTCCTGTGTTGATAACTGTGTAAGCAGGCTCTATTTTCTTGTGGTTCTTGCAGTAAGCTTGTTTCCTATTCTTGGCTGATGCATCTTCCCTGATGTGCAGGTTGCACCAAAGCTTTTCCCTAAGCTGAAATGATGTGACACCCACAGCGCATGATCTACTTTTCATCTGCAATAAAAGCCTAGTCATTTGGCTTCATAAGTGCACTGCAGGTAGCGGATGGCCTACCTCTAAAGCTCATTTTGTTCTCTACGGCAAAATCCATTTTTTTTGGGTTTATTGACTTGTAGACAACAAGAATTGTAGTCCTTATGACAATGTTGTTGGTGGTGTTATATTGGTACATTTAATCTACGATGCTTTCTCTGGGTAGCATATTACTTTACGCTATTAATTTTTAAATTATAGAGATTGATAGGAGAAATATTTATCTCAATTAGGGCTCGTGGTTAGAGTTCGATTGAGCCACATGAATATCCCTTGAATATAAACTATCAAGGGATATTTTGCTTATATTGATGAATAATTTTTGTTGTTAATTCTATTATAGAAGTTCTTTTGATCATAATAATCATCACGATTATACTTTGAGATCATCATCTTTTATTTCATTATTGACTTGGTATCAAAGGGATGATATCGAAATACTAATCTTATCTTAGTTTTTTTGGAGGTTGATATTAGGACTTACACTTGAACTTCTTTGGTTGTGCCCAAAGATCTTTTATACACATGAGCTTGAATCAAGTTTGATTGATCTTATCATTATCAATATTTTTCATAACAAAGATGAATACTTAGTGAAGCATACAATAGCTTAAAAATGGATCGATATTAGAAATAATTAAATAAATAGTCAACAAATGAGGTTAATCCAGATACTTTTTTAAAAGCTACTGGGTAAAATATAATTAAAAAATGTTTATATATATATATATATCTCAATGATATCATCTAATTACTCGTACATTATGAGTTAAAATGGTGCTAATTTTGTTGCTGGATGGGGCGAAATTGAAGTATATTTTTTGCCCTTTACATAATCCGCTGACTTTTATTTGACGTGAGCAATTTAGAACATCACAAAGGGGCGCATACCTCGTGACCAGTGAAAAGTTTCAGGGCTATCTACTGTACTGATATTTTTCTTTTCTTAAATATATGGAAAACTAATAAAAGAAGTGCCTCGTGACTCGTGCGACGCCTTGCGCTATTTCTTTCCGGAACGCCGCGGGGTCGAACGGCATCCGTAGGGTTCGATTGGCTTTGGCATTTTGGTAAGCACCTTCGCGTCGCTTGTGGAACGATAGAGAGGCAGGTCTACTTCTCAATCTGCTCCTCCTTTGTTCGTTCTACATTTGTCTTTCGCTCTTCTCTTTTTCCGTCTTCCCTGCGTTCTGTTGTTTGAAGATTAGGTCGAGATAGCTAAGACGTGTGATCTCCGCCTTGTTTTCGGCTGCCGACGAGAGTGTGCTCTTGGGAAGTAGGATTCACTGCTTGTTTGTTGAACTATTATGGCTACTTGTGGCCAGCGATCACAAAAGCATTCTTCGTCAACCGTTCTCCGATCCATTTCTTCTCTCCTTGTCGATTGAAATTAGTAGGCTTATTGTTGTGATCAGAATGTGGAACGTTGAAGGAACGCCACACTATGTGCATGTGCATGACCACCCATCGCCTAATCTGATGAATTAAACTGTGCCCAAATCTATGATTTGTTCATCGTGTGTTCACAAGGTGCTTGTTTTTTTTTTTTTTTTTTTTTTTTTTTGTAGATTTTGGGGAAAAATGCAACACTTACGGAATTCCATAACGAAGCATGTGCGTTTGAGCTGCTCAACAGGGCTAAGTGAGTTCGGAGCAGCCGGAAGACTGCTCAATTCACCATGCCAGCGATTCTGCGTGTCATCAAGCGACACCAGCATGGAAGATCTCACTGCTAGAGTGCTTGAGTTGGTTAAGAAGTTTGACAAGTTGGATGCAAGCAAGGTATATCTCTATATTAAATAGCTCTGAGGTTTGTCAACAACACTAGCTAAATAGCTCTGAGGCTTTCCACAGTAGAACCAAAGACTTTGTTGTTAAAAGTACTTTGTTCAGTATACCATGATCTCAGATGACTATATAACAGTTTTATGAAGTCAAGCATCCACGACCAGTGATGCTTATGAATATTCCTGCTGAAACCTGAATGTGATTTCCTTTCATGGATTTATTTCCATGATAAACTTAGTTGGCTGTACAAGATAAATAGATATTGCGTATACCAGTACCTTTTGCTCATATGCCAATTCGAGATTCTGTTGTATATTAAAGTGAGTTGATGTGAATTGATTCTCATATATCGCAAGACCAGGCAGTTTGGATTAACATTTTGTCACAGACAAATCAGTATAAAGGATGTTCGATGTAATGTTTGTGTATGTCTGTATCTATCGGGTTTGTTCATACTTTGTATAACATGTAAAGGGTTTACAGTAGTCTTGACAGTCCCATTTTGGTTGGTTTTTGTGGTTGTCTTAGTCCTGTAAATGCGAGTTGTGTGTAGTCATCATGTGGAGGTAAAACTACTAAAAAAAAAACCATCTAAATAGCCATTTTAAGGGTTTTAATAAGCTCTAGAGAGTGATGCAGAGTGACATCCAACACAGCACCCCATGGCTACCCAGGTGACACATGACTTGATGGGCTTTTAAGATAGTGTTTAGGGCTAGTTTGCTACTTTGCTTTATAGTAGTATCATGTGGGCACTTGTGGGGACTTTTGGTCGTGACGAACCACCTTGAACCTTTTATTATGCGACCGTTCAAGGCTTACGAAGTCTATGTTTGTAATTTGCATTGTCTATCAAGTGTTTGCTAAAATGTTTATTTGTGAGATCTTGAGTTAAACATTTCCTCTAACTCATCTTCTCTTTGTAGGTCCTTAAAGGACCATAAAAGGTTTCGGAGAGACTGACCCTTTGCGGACTGACACGTAAGGATACCGCATGACTTAGGCAAAACTAGCTAAATCTGTGATAATTTGTCAAAATTGTGATCTTACCTTTGCATATTAATTAATGCTGCAAACGTTACAGTTAAACTTAAAGAGTTAATCTGTTCAAATGAATAATTTCTTATTACATAAATAAAGTTCAGTGATGTAAAATATCAAGTACACGGGGACATGTGCTATTCAGCACTTACATTTTCAGTACTTGAAGTTGTTCCTTAAATTTTGCATTTAGGTTCTGAACCATCTGCTAGAATTTACCTTTGAAATTCAAATCCTATTCCCTTTATCAAAAGAAATCTGTAATAGTTTCACGTGTCACTTATGGTTATCAGCAAATTGCTTCTATTTCAACTTTAAGTTTCTCTTGCCATGAAACATACACCCTGAGTAGATTTGATTACCCTTGTCTAGTTAGACATAATTTTGCTGCAAAATTTTCATTATTTTTTTTTTTCATTCCTCTTTCAGAATGTTGCTTCTGAATAACTTGGTTGATCTTATAAAACTGTCATATAACAACCTTGTGTGTTTTAGTATCACTGCAAGCCTTCTTAAGTCACTTATCTGTCAAGAGATTTTGAAAATATTTCCTTCTTATAGACAGCAGCAGTAATTCAGGGTAACAACAACAGACCAACCACCACCTTCGTGTTAACTCAAATCTGCATTATTCTTCCTAGAGTTTGCAGTTAATTGTGTTTGTTTATATTGGTCACTTCTTTTTCTGGTCATAAAAGGCAAAATGTTGCAAAAGAATTTGGTTGATCTTGCATATAGAATATAGGGCTGAATAATGATTCATGCAGTCAACTCCACATATTTGGGAGTACAGGCTCATTCTTGCGATTCTCTTTTTCATGCAGGTAACTGTTATCTTTATTTTTACTATAAGTGTTTCTCACTATCATAGTTTGAAGAGTAGGGTATTGCCAAGTGGACATTTTGTTTCAATCCATCCCATGTTTTGCGAAAATCATATTCACCCTTAAGCATGTTGCATGTATGTTATCTATTGCATCATAATCAGTGAACAAGCTCTATTTTTCTTGGTATTTTGTTTTATCATAATTCTATTTGAGATAAATGCGAAAGGCTAATCTATCAAATCATTGCAGGTAACCGAGAAGGCTGATTTCCAAAAGGACCTTTGTTTAGACAGCTTAGACAGGGTGGAACTTGTGATGGCTATTGAGCAGGAATTTTCAGTTGAAATTCCTGATCAGAAGGCGGATAAACTCTCTTGTTGTGGTGATGTTGTGAAATATATTTCCGAAGCTCAGTCAGAGAAGAAAGAAAGCACCTGAGAGTTATAATTATCTGAATCGTTTGGGCAAACCTTTTGGAGCTTGCATGGTGTATATCTGGGTTCATCTTCTTTAATTCTCTTGCTACAATCCAGATCTGCAACCACTTGATATAAAATGGAGTGTGGGCATCATGAATTTGCTGACTGTAAGCATGAACATACTTCTCTTGAATGATTTTTCTTTTGATGTTGTCTTTGGATCCTCTGACTATAAACTTTGATGAAACTGCTCAAGTTGTCAAGCCAATTGTGATGGATGCACTTATGTCATTTGTTCTGTAAATAGCATATTAGCTCTAATAAATTCTAATATAGCATGCATATCCATATTTACCTTCCTTGTCAATATATATTCAGAAATTTCAGGTTAATCATTAGTTATCAGTGTAATGGTGGTTAATTTGAGTTAAAATGTTCTTAATAATTTCATCATTTTAAAGTGTTGCTGTAAAAGAGAGATTAATGTCGATTAGAACTTTAATGTTGTACCTTTAATGATTTGCATGGGTTTTAAATTAGAGGGATAAATACTAAAAATGCAATTTTGCCTTTTCAATCAAAATGTTATTATCTGCTCATCACGTGCATGGCACGTGCATAGATATGCATCTTCCCGCCTCGAGAGAGTTTCCTCTTTTATGGTGTCACAATCTTCGCTTTATGATTTAGTTGGTCAGCGAGAAGCCACATTGCTTGTATCAACGTCGTCATGCCGACTACAACCGACGGCTAAGATCAACGTCGAGGCGGTTCATCGACGGTCAGTAGGATCCCACACGACCCATCCTTATCGAGAAACAAACGGCCAGCTGACTGCCACGCGTCCCTCCCGATGCGATATTAGGACTAAGTATCCGACTAAGACGCATCCCTCTCTCTCTCTCTCTCTCTCTGTCTCTCCATCGGGGGTGAAGACTTTGGAGCGGGACGCACCGTCGTTGATCCTTGGAATTCGAGGGTTTCTAGGGTTCCTCCGATCGCGTTCCCCCCTTGCGTATGAGAAAGTTGTCATCTTGGATTTCATCCCATACTCTCTCGCCCCCTTTCTTCCTCCTCGATCGAATCGATTCTGCCCACACGCGGAGGCGGCGATTACTCTGTTCTCCACTGTTGTGGCATCTCGATCGCTTGAGATCTTAGCTTCGCGTGATCCCTGTTCAATCTTGATCTTGATTCCTCTTGTCTGGGTGAAAAAAGGCGAAATTTTGAGTCCTTGTCGACCCTGTTCTTCCTCTAGTGACACTCCTCAGTACAATCTCCAAAAAAAGAGTCTCCTTCTCGTTGAGTTGTCCATCGAAATCGCGAAAAAAGACGACATTTTTGGTGGGTTTTTTGGCGAATTCTGTTTGTCTTTGAGGCTTCGCGATGGCCGATTCGGACAACGAATCGGGCGGGCAGAACCACAGCAATACGGGGGCGGCGGGGGAGCTGTCGTCGCCGCGGGAGCATGACCGGTTCCTGCCCATCGCCAACGTGAGCCGCATCATGAAGAAGGCCCTCCCGGCCAACGCCAAGATCTCCAAGGACGCCAAGGAGACGGTGCAAGAGTGCGTGTCCGAGTTCATCAGCTTCATCACCGGGGAGGCCTCCGACAAGTGCCAGCGCGAGAAGCGCAAGACCATCAACGGCGACGACCTCCTCTGGGCCATGACCACCCTCGGGTTCGAGGAGTACGCCGAGCCCCTCAAGGTCTACCTCCAGAGGTTCCGGGAGATGGAGGGCGAGAAGAGCGGCGGCGCGTCGTCATTGTCACAGCCACAGCAGAAGGACGGCGGCGGTGGCGTTGCCATGAGCATGGGGAACAATGTGAGCGGTTTCGCCAGCGGCGGCGGCGGCGCGGCGATGTATGGCGGCGGAATGACGATGATGATGGGGCAACAGATATACGGCTCACCGCCATCCTCATCCTCGTATCACCACCATCATCAGATGGCCATGGCGGGAAAGAACAGCATGGGGAGCGGCAATGGCGACGGTGGTGGGAGCTCATCTTCTTCCACAGGGATCGGAAGGCAAGGCAGGGTTTAAGCGACGGCTAATTATTGTTCCGAGTTGTTGACATGGCCAGATACATATATTAATACATGTCTCATGTTCTTCTCTGTATCAAATTTGTTAGTCCCATTCTCTTCCTTCTTCCTGTAATGAAACAATTGCATGGATTTGGTGGCGCAGTTCTCTTATCTTGTTGGAGTTCAGAAAAAGATGAGCTTTTGGAAGCTGAATCCTATACCCTCTGCTTTCAAGTTTCTGCTCTTTTTGCAGTGTGATGTTTCTTTGCAACCTCCAAAATTTGACGCAAAAAAAGCTGGTATCATCCAAATCTCATCTCATAAATCTCGAGTTCGAAGCCATTACTTTATGAAGATTTGCGACATCTGTATCAAATAGTTTCAAGAGTACCCATGGAATTTCATGTATTACATGCTTGAAATCCTCCAATCAAATGCAAGGAAGATTCAACTCATTACCAAGAACAGGCTACTGAAAGTTCTTGAGGTTTTGTATAACGGTGATTGGTGGTGTCCTGCCCTGCACATCTTTTTCCATGGGAACGTGGTCGTTGCCTGTCCCTCTCAGCACACACACATCTTGCGGGGGTGGGTTGGGATAAGAATACGAGGCTGAAGCTTCCAGCGAGACGAGGGGAGGGAGAGATCTTTGTAAGTGGCAGTGGCAGTGGCAGTGGCGGTGACAGTGAAGCAGAAGAAGAGGCTGTGATTGGCTGCAACCATATCTCTCACCACGAGTTGAGGTACCAGTGGCTGGGCCATGAAGGGATCTGCTGTGTGCTCATGTGGCACAGTCTTCGATCACTTGTTCACAGTCATTGGACCAACAGTACTACGACCTTAGCTTGCATGAAAAGATGTAATGGCCGTCACTGATAAGCCTTACTCTGAAGCTAGCAGCCCCACAGTGAAGCTTCCCCTCCCCGGTAAAGGAGAAATATATGTCCTCCATGGACCGAGATCAGGACATGCTGGCTTAGTGTACGTTCATGTGGATTGTTATATCCAGATGAATGATTAAGTTAGGTAAAGCACTACTACAATTACATGTGATATTTACCTTTACGAAGTTATATCTGATAATAGAGATAAATAAAATTTATTCTTAGACTTGGTTTTTGGGGTTTTGCAAGATGAATATTACTTATTCGATTGTGGTGGCCGTCTTATCCATACCTAAGATGCAAGGTTGATCTGCCCGATGTTCCTTTCGAGTAAAATGGATGAGTTTTGAGATGAAATTAATTAAAATTTAAGCACTCATAGCTGTTAGTTTCAAATGTTGCATTATTCGAGCTCAACGTAAATATTTTAGGAGTATTAGAAAAAAAATATTATTAATATCTTAGTTAATTCGACATGGTTCGGACTCATACATATAGGATTATTCAAGGTAACTTTCGAGGTAAAAACGTAAAACTCTCAAGGTGTCATTTATAAAAAGATCAAGATCGAAAGAGGTTTCTTCATCCGATTTCTTCGATACTCAAATTAGTAATTAAGTCTTTTAAGTACGCATCTTAAAAAAAATCTCTTTGTTAAGCTTTTTATATCGAATTATAAAAAGCATGAAAAAAATTTACTTGATTCGTCAGAAGATTCTTTCGAGATTTCAACCATGAGTGCAATTGAAGTATTATAAAAACAGACAAATGGATGACAAGTTAGTTATTATCTTATATATCTATTAAGATAGAAAAAAATAATTATAGATCAATAATAAAAATAATTATGGATTTTAAATATTAGTTTTATCTTTTTATTTATAATCTATTACTTATAATGATCTTGTGAATAATAGAAAGAGAATGAGAAGAGACGTCTAGTTTTCCTTGTAAAGATCGATATCGTTATAATTTTTGAATGATGATAAGTATTATAGATTTAAGTTTTTTTTAATAATAATAATATAATTATGATTTATATATTTACAGTGGATGCCATTGAAGATGTGGTCGTGTGTCGTTGTCTCTGTTCATGCGGATTGGTCATATACATCTGTTTTATATCCGATAAAACATATGAGCTGGCACACCATCGTCTGCGTTCTATGATCTATATCAACACGAATCACGAGGTGTTCGCGTGGTCAGTGAATTCCATGGGACGCAAACGTCACCGTAACGCATTCGTCGGGCGCTTCGGCTTTTACCGCTAAACTTGCCGGCCCGGTCGGAGCGTCAACAGCGGACGGCATCTCCATTCGTCCCCGGTGAACCCAAATCGAAACGTGGTTTGGCTATCGGGACTCCGCTCCACCTCACGCTCCCGCGACCCATTGTCGATCGTCCCTTCCCGTTATGATTAGATGGAGCCCACATATTCCACGGTTGAGATGCGCGAAGGCGAGTTGCTTTGCGTACGGCAAAGGATCCCATCCCGACTCGCTCGCTCGCGCTTCTTCTTCTTCTTCTTCTTCTGTTGTCGCTAATTTGGACTCCAACTTTATTCCTCCGGCGAGAGCGAGATGGTACACTTTGATTGTGACGGACAAGAATTTGGCCGAAACATTTGTGACGTTCTTTGGTGTGTGGAGCCAATTACATCATCATGGTGGACGCTCCTCTGGCATCAGTGGCAGACCAATTAATTGTAATAATGGATGGTGGAAGAACCACTCTGAATCCATCATTGGATCGCCCACACAATACTCGTTGACTGCGGTGGACCTGCACATTAGCAAGTGACGTACCCCTCCATTGCTGATCAGGAAACGCATCTAGATTTCCTACCCGCCCACGGACCTCCCACCCATCAGACGAGTCCCACGCGACCCCGCGGCTGGAACGAACAACGAAGCAGGTACGTGAGCGGGTAGAAATGTAAATACGTCAGCGACAGTTCTGATCTCAGCCGTTCGATGAATGCGAACCTCCGCGTCGACGGGGGTGCAGATATCGTCTTCCCTCTTCTTCGTTGCAACTACGCAGTGCAAGGAAGACCCTCCCGTTGGGATCCTCTCCAAGCAGTCAACGGATCTTTTTACGATGCCGCAACTATTCACGGTCGAGATGTGGTTAACAGAGCCTGTCGTACATGTAGAATCGGAGAGGATCCACGCCCCATCAAGCTCTCGTCCGGGGTGCGGATTTTTCGCACTTGCGACCAAAATCTTCCCGAGGATCCTTTTTTTCTTTCCCTTCGCCTGCGTCCTCGGCGCCCCATCCGAAGCGGGCGATTAAAGATCTCGATTCGGTAGAGTCTCCGGTTACCAAAACGACACCGACTTTGATCGCTATCTCAACCACATCGTCTTCGTGTTATCTTCTTATCTCATCTTCCTGCATCTCTGTCTGACAATAAGTTGGCATCCATTTGCTGAGTTCGTGCTCTGCAACCCGAAGAGAAGATTGGTTCTTGATTACTTTTCCTTTTTCTTGTAGTGCAGGATAATGTGGAAGATCGACAGCCTTGCATAGGGTTTATGGGTTCTGTTCTTTGCTGTTTGGGCGTGGATGATTCGGAAGCGGAAGAGCATCACCGGGGGCCTGTTTGCGATCTCAGATGCTTGATTCTGCGCAGCCTGAATGTTGTACGTTTCTTACCCGTATGTTAATATAAATGACTGGCTGTCACCTATCCATCGACATCCAAATGCGTCGTGTGTTGTGCAGTATGATCTTAATCCTCGTCGAGAACGACGCATTCAACCTTCATCTGATCAGGAGTCAACTCCCGCATCTCCTGCTTCACCGGAAGACGATTCTGCAGCGGGTGCACATTGTTCTCCCGATGATCCTACATGCTGCGCGTCCAACAAGGCTTCAGGGCACCTCCATGGCAGGCGAGCCTCATCCGAACTGAACTGTGATGGAATATTCAATCACTCAGCACCGGCACACATTTACGCTATCTCCGAAGACGAAGATGTTTGTGATAAGTAGATGAGATTTCCCTAACTGTTGAGGAAATCTCTCTACTCTGTTGAGGGAAATCCTCTAACCCGTTGAGGAAACTTCTCCTTCTAACCTGTATATAAAGACGGAGGATATGTCAATAACATTCAACTTCTTCTTCTACAACTCATTTATCTCTTTATTTTAACATGGTATCAGAGCAGCTCCTCTTGGCGACAGTAGCATTGCCATGTGTTAGCCAAGCGGCCACAGTAGCACGCTGCCTCAAGCGGAGTCATTGAAGAAGCACCAAGACACGGATTCAGAGCCAGTGCTAACCGGTCTTGCCTTTCTTCGCCGGCCTTGCTCCCTCTCCTATTTGAGCCAGTGCTAACCGGTCTTGCCTTTCTTCGCCGGCCTTGCTCCCTCTCCTATTTGCTGCACCTTCCTCTTCCTTCTTCGCCGGAAGGACAACGTGGTCCTTCAGCCCCACGTTGAGCAGCACCAGAGAAGACATCAGCCGCCTCCTGCACTTCTCCGGCCAGTAGCAGTCGCAACTGCTGCATCTTCCTCTATCGCAGCAGCCGCCTCCTGCACTTCTCCGGCCAGTAGCTGTCGCAACCGCTGCATCTTCCTTCCTCTATCGCAGCAGCTTTCATTGCCGCTTTTCTCTATACACCTAATTGCTACAGATTTCTCTCACTGCAGTTTCCTTGAGTACTGCTACAGATTTTTGCGGTCATTTTCCGGCGAACTGCAGCCTCTACAATCTGCTGCAGCAAGCAGCAATCCACAGCAGCGAACTGCAGTCTTGAGTACCGCTGCAGTTTTTGCAGCCATCTCCCGGCGAACTGCAGTCCCTACAATCTGCAGCAGCAAGCAGCAATCCACAGCAGCTGCCGGCAGCTTTTTGGCACTATTGTAGATTGCTCAATCTGCTACAGCAAGCAATCTATAGCAGCAGCCCCCTCCCTCATTCTCCACCTTGTGTGACCTGAGTATCACACAAGGTTCGCTGCCTTCTTCTAAAAAAAAAAAAAAAAAAAAAAAGAAGGAAAATGTCTTCGTTCACTTCTTCTGATGTTTCAGTTCCTGTAGGGACTCCCACTTCTTGTTCTTCTACAGGGCTTATCTCCATCAATGCCGCCACGCTAATCCCCTTTAAGTTATCAAAGGGTGGCAACTATGCGTCCTGGCGAGCTCAATTCTCTAATCTTTTATTTGGATATGATTTGTTAGGTTACGTTGATGGTTCTTTCAGTTGTCCTCCGGCCATGCTCAACATCCCCGGTGATCCTAATCCAGTACCCAATCCAGCTCACAAACTATGGCTACGACAAGATCGTCTCATTCTCCAAGCCATTCAAGCTTCAGTTGCTGGATCCGTTGCTCCCTTGATATCTTCATGTGTGACAGCTGCCGATGCATGGTCTAAACTGCAAACCACCCTGGCAAATCATTCGCGTACTCGCAAGCTCAGTCTTCTATCCAAGCTTATGGAGACAAAACAAGAGGGAAGTACTATCTCTGATTATTTACAACTTATCAAGGTTATCATCGATGACTTGGCCTTGATAGGTCATTCCCTATGTGATGAAGAGGTTGTCATTCATACCCTCAATGGTCTCGACACCGACTACAAAGAATTGGCTGCTGCAATTCGGGCACGCGACTCGCCAATCTCTTTTGAAGATCTCTATGATAAGTTGACTGACTACGAGATGTCTTTGAAGCGTGCGGACAAACTGCCTGGATCAACTGTCACAGCTCAAGTCAGTCACAAGTCTAAACGGAAGAACGCTCGGTACTCACCGAACATCACCCAAGGTTTGGCTACTACGCCTCTTGATTCTGTGAGTTCCATGCAACACCCCTCCTATCCTCCTAGTCATCCCTTCTCGCAAAGTGGCGACTCCAGCCATCATCCGTCTTGGCGTCCTGCCCTACCGAGCCATCAGAGACGGGTCGTTTGCCAACTGTGTGACAAAGTCGGCCATTCCGCTAAAGTTTGCCGGTCTCGTCTCCGCCTCCCTACTCCGTCACACTGGCCACAGGCAAATCTCCTAACTACTCCGACACCTAGCCAGTCCAATTGGATTGTCGACTCTGGTGTCTCTCATCACATCACCGCTGATCTTCAGAATTTGTCTCTTCACAATCCCTATGGCGGCAATGAAGATATCATCATCGGTGATGGTAAAGGACTTTCTATAACTCATACTGGTTCCACAACGCTTAATTCTGACTCTAATACATTTACTCTCGATGATGTTTTATGCGCCCCTCATATTACACGCAACCTCATTTCTGTTTCTCAATTTTGCAAACATAACAATACTTCCATTGAATTCTTTCCTGATTCATTTCTTGTTAAGGATTTGAGCACGGGGGCATCATTGGTCCAAGGCCCGAATAAAGACAACATTTATGAATGGCCGTCAGCCTCTCGAATGACCCAGCCCACTGTTCATTCTTCTGTTGCGGCTCCAGTTGATGTGTGGCATCGTCGGCTTGGCCATCCCTCACCCTTTATTCAGCAGAAATTATTATCTTGTCACTCTCTTCCTTTTTTTAAGTCCCCTAATTCTATGATGCATTGTGATGCTTGTCTTAGTAATAAGAGTCATCGGCAGCCTTTTGGTTCATCTTCAATTTCCTCCTCTAAACCTTTTGAAATTATATATACTGATGTTTGGGGTCCTGCTCCAATCTTATCTTTTGATAAGTTTCGATTTTATGTTATTTTTGTAGATCACTTCTCCAAGTACACATGGATATATCCTCTTTCTCATAAATCTGATGTTTCTCGCGTTTTTTCCACTTTCCAGAAGTTGGTCGAAAACTATTTTCAGTCTACCATTAAAACAGTCTACTCTGATGGTGGCGGTGAATATCAAGCCCTGGCGTCTCATCTCTCAGCTTATGGCATTCAACACCTCAAGTCTCCTCCACATACTCCTCAACTAGTTGGTTCTGCCGAACGCAAACATCGGCATATAGTAGAAACTGGACTCACACTTTTACATCAGGCTTCCATGCCTTCAACTTTCTGGACAGCAGCCTTTCAAACTGCTGTCTACCTAATTAATCGGATGCCTACACCAGTTCTACAACACCAGTCCCCCTTTGACACACTGTTCCACAAACCCCCTAACCTTCGTAAACTCCGCGTGTTCGGTTGTTTATGTTATCCTTGGTTACGTCCCTATGCCTCTCATAAGTTAACATCCCGATCTTCTCCTTGCGTCTTTATTGGTTACTCACTTGACCATAATGCTTTCCGCTGCTATAATCTCCACACTCACAAAATCTTTGTATCACGTCACGTTATCTTTGTTGAGTCTAACTTTCCTTTCCAAACCCTTCCATATCCTGCCATACGGACCACTTCACTATCTCACTGGAGTATACCTTCGGATCAATCGGACGAGCCTCCCATGTCTTCGTCTACTTCCTCCCCTCCTGATCCGCACTATATCACTCCAGTTCAACACTTGCCCGTTTCCTCTGTTCCTACTCCACTCCACTCTTCTCCAATTGATGGGGCAATATGTTCCGAAACATATTGAGGGAAATCTCATCTACTTTGTTGAGGGAAATCCTCTAACCCGTTGAGGAAACTTCTCCTTCTAACCTGTATATAAAGACGGAGGATATGTCAATAACATTCAACTTCTTCTTCTACAACTCATTTATCTCTTTATTTTAACAGTTTGTCCAATTTGTCTTGAAGGTAGATTAGCATGTGCTTCTCATGTCATTCATCTCTTTGATCTATCATCCTAAGCTCCAATCTCTTGCAGGATTTCCTTTGCTCTGGTGCACTAAGTATGTGTAGGCTGCAGAATCTTTGTACTGAACTCCCGCGGTCTAATATTGTTGCATCGGTTTGCAGAGTACAGAGATGAAAATTCTCGGACTACGCTGCAATGCACTCATCATTTCCACATGAGTTGTATGTATGAGTGGATGGAAAGAAGTGAAACATGCCCAGTCTGTGGCAGGGTGAGTTCCTTTCTTATGTTGGTTTCTTTCTTCCATCAAAACATCAGCTTCCAACTTCTGTTGCCTTACAGATGATGCTTTTTGTTGAGGACACATGAGCTTGCTGTTCAAAGAAGTCGGCTGGCTACTATTCACAGGGAGAACAGGAAGTTACATGGGAAGTACATCACCATCCTCATCATCACAATTGTCTTTGTTATCATCTTTCAGAGAACATAGTTATCTATGTCAGATATGAAGCTTTAGCTATTAGCACTGCTTAACAATAAATCATCAATTCTACATGATACACACACACACACACACAAAGGCAGCAGAGGTGGTATAAGATTCATCCATATTAGGATCAAGCATAATGTAGGTTCTTAAGGTCCCAATTACTTATTGGAAATACAGAGACGGAACCCAAACAAAAGCAAACCAAGACATACCTGGAGACATCAGCTGGAACATGGTAGTCTCGCATCATCATATATTAGCACTATTTCCAGGGTGTCGATGGGAGGAAGAAAAGATGCTACCACTAGCCGTTCAAGTGGCGGAGCATCCACGGCGGCAACAAGCTATTACTGATCCGTACCGGAAGCCGTGAAGCTTCCTCCCTGACGGCGAGGGCCATCCCTTGGTAACACCTGCATCATGGGAAGTTTGAGCTTGGAAGGTAAATTCTAAGAAAACATTCGACTCTGGTAATTGCTTCAGATGAAAGCAGTAGCTGCCATCTTAAATTAAGATGGCAACAATTGATGGTTGACTGGAACAAATATTTGCAAACCCATCCATGATTAATATTTCTATTCATATAAGACAAATGATGATTAGCGAAATATATTTTAGAAAATAAGATTACTTCTTTACAGTGTAAGTGGACGAACTAAGGACAAATATTCGTTGCAAGGTGCTTAGAAAAAATAATTTCTAGATGGAGCCACAAGTTTTCACTGATATTTTTTTTTTGTTTAAAGAAAAACAACGAATCTTGAGACTAAAGTACATGAACAGCATGCAATTGTGATGGGTGTGCGTGGCAGAAGCAACCTACGTTGTTTAAGCAGCAAACTAATACGAGATTATGCAGCTGGAAATACCCGATGTTGAGAGTAGGTTGGGGTTCCGCTATCAAGGGGGGTGGTGATGAGGAGCTTGTCTGGGCTTGTTCCCAGTGTGCTTGTTGGGTAATAGCCTTGATCTTCTGCTTCTCCATGAGCTGGCTCAGATCGATCGCAAGAAAGCCGAGTTCAGAGTAGCAGAACTGCATTTAACTATGAAGCAACATGCAGGAAGTTTTGTTACCTCCTGCTCCAAAGTCTTGTTTGCCGCCTGCAGAGCCTTTTCCTGTGCATGAAAATAAATCCAAGTCACAGAGCTAATTCATGGCGATTTGCTGCGAGTGAAATGTCATCTAGACCATGAATCATTTATCAAGGTTTTTGGAAAACCACACACACGAGTTCTGCAAAGCAAGAGCTAAAGAGTTTTAACCTTGGCATCATTCTGAATCAGCTGGTCTCATCATGCTTACTATATTTATAAGCTACCATGTGTAGGTTTAAGAAATTAAGCTGACAACTATAGGGGATGACAACTCCAGCAGGCCAATATCCTGGCAGCTAACGAAGCTCAAAAGTAAAATAATGTGCATCCAGCGACTACTTATTCAATTTAATACCAATTACTAGATAACTATCTGATTTAAAATGAATTACATGTTTCAGACTATTGTAGGCTTCAACAGTTGACGAAAAACCCATACAGCCTTTCTTTGCATATCATGCTGATTTCAGAAAAGATAGCAATAGCTAAATCTTTTCTGACCGTTCTATTCTAGTAAACTGTGTGGTGCTGTGAAAGTATGCTAAGCTCGCTGTCGAGCAGCTCCAAAAGCCCTCCTCCATGACTGACAGAGAAATTATCACAGAACTTAAGATTGTTAACCATAGAGATGTTGTCCCAGGGGCTATCGGAGGACGTCAAACTCATGCCCAGGAGAAATTGGTAGCTGCGTCGTGCTAATTATGATACTTCAATTGCCTGTTCTAAAGGAATAAAGGAACCATCCCTCCAAGATTACTGTTAAGTTACACTTTACATGTAGTATGAGATATCTTTATGGATATTTTCCTAGGTTGGCCCTTTTTAGAATTTATGGATAATTGTTCTATTTCAGTTTGGAGAATCACATAAAATTAATGAAATTAAAGTCATGGTCTGGTCTTGCTTTTCCATTTAAGTTCACAGTACCACATAGCATTATGTTGTCACAATAACTTCTTGACTAGTAAATAAGCTAGTGATACTTGTAACTATTTCCTAGCTTTAGTGTTTATTTGCGGCTTCAGGCTTCTAAACAAATGTCATGGCTGGGCTAGTTGAATCTCTTATTACATATTTAAAATATGTTTCGGTATCGTAGTCAGGTTTTTATTTTTTCAATTGCCCATAATAGAGCTAATGGCAAGAAAAAAAGAAACCTATCTATCTTACTACAAATAGTTGGGGAATTATAACTTCATGCTATATCATATCTTACTTCTTTTTTATCCTTGTTCATGCTTTAGCAACTGAAAACTAAGTGACTCTCTCCCCATGCATGCCATTCTAAGCCTGGAGTATTAATAGCAGTGCATGTGTAGTTGTCCCGGGCTTCCCTTTCTCTAGCACAGTTTGGGCCACTAGATAAGTCAAATGCAATGGGCAGATAGCTAACAGATAATTATGGAATTTATGCTAAAGATTCTGAAGATTACCTTTTTTTGAAGCTCAGCAATGGAGTCAAACATGACTTGGTTCTGCACCATGACAAATCCATCAGCTTTTATGACTTCGTTGTCCGAGAGATTCACCTTCATTTTGACATTAGCAAATGTAACGAGAATTACCTTTCTTGACCTAATATGCTTCAGAGAAATTTCAAGCTGATGCTCCAGTTGCTGGAGTTCTTTAAGATTCAAGGCCTCAAGTTGTTCTCCCATTAGATGCCTGCGAAGTATTTGAACTTGAACTAGTCATTGGTACGTCACTTGATATATGACTCTTAGCAGTGTCATAATTTGATCACCTTTGACTTTTACTTAAAGCTTCAACCTTAGCCTTAAGTTTTCCATATTCTTGACACCAGTTGCCCTGAACATTATCCAACGAAATATTAGTGATCTATGTTAGCTTGCCCTCGAGACTTGTTGTTTATGATCTGTTGAAACTCATGTTCTACAATATCAAGACATACATGAGTAGATATCATAAACTGATGGCTCAATTTGCATGAACTTTATACTATAAAATAATACCTGAAGCTAGTAGCACAAATATATTTTCGTCTTCAAACTATAGGGTAACACCTCATTGGTTAACTGTTAGCAGAAGCTTTCCATGATGCAAACGGGTATGCAAACTAAGTATAATTCATGCTCCTGAAGATGTCCTAAAAGAGTAATTGAAGGATACCTATGATAGATAAAACATATCTACATGTTAAGTAAAAATCATTTACTCGTAAAATATGTGATATCTTGTTGCCTAAATGTAACGAACATTGTATGTTTGTTGTCACAGCAAACACTCAGAACAAAAAGGAGCCTTCATTGTAAATTTGTCGCCTGAATATTAACTGAAATTGGAATCCTATATTTTATAAGCGATCCTTAATTTGGGCCTACAATGGGGAGGCCTGGGTATACTTTCTATCAAGGACCTCAAATTGGTTAAGCAAACCATCAACACAAAGCGTATCCTTTCTATCCCTAATCATGAAAATAAATTTTGGGTTAAAATTTAAATTACTAAATATGGAGACATGCATTCTTGGGACAATCATAGGTCAACCAGAATGTCGTGTGTTTGCTCCTTTTTGTTGCAAGATCCTGGGACTCGGGAAAGCTTAGCTACAGCTTCCATCCTGCGCTAGTCGAATGCATCTTGGAAATTCGTATCTCACAAGCCCCCTATGATGATGCGTGGAACTAGATCCCGATAATATTTATTTAAAAAAAAAGACCCTGAGAAGGAAAATATAAATCAAGATAATTTATTTTACGTAAAGAATGTGTGACGAAGACGAGATTCAAGACATAGTAATAAATAATTATGATCTTTACCGATTAGGTTAGCTAACATCTTCAAACAATAGTTTTCTATCAGTCAATTAAAAAATGTCAAGTTTCACTATTGACACTGTTCCCATTAATCTCTACCCTTTTTGTCATGTTTACACTATGAACTAGAAATATAAAAAAAAAAAGACCAGTACATGAACCCTCCATCTGCTTTTCTTACTCGACATATGACACCACTTTATGGGAAGATCTTTCAAACGTACAAATTAAGGATACTATATACAAATATTTATCCAACTGTGAGCTGTCTATATCCTTTTGTGACTTCTACCCGATCAGTGCCATTGAGATGGCATTCTTTGCCGGTAATCTTACTCGATGTGAACTCCCAATACGATGCATCTAGATCTCTGCTTCTACATTCATTTTGCTACCTTAATTTAGTAAAGGATGGACATTTTACAGACACCTGAGATAGCTTCGGTGGGAAATAGATTCCTTCAGGCGAGTGAATTAACACAAGCAGTCCATCTTTTGCACCTTCAAGTCTTGGAATGACACTGCTCTCCTAAGAAGTTGTAGAAATGCGTCCACCAAAAACAATGGAGTTACTGCTAGACATTGTCCATGACGTGAAACTACTGTGATGGACGATGTCCTGCATCTTTCTCGTGTAAGATGTGCAGAACACACTATATCCCGAACTAAATGCAGTAGAAATTAACTTGATGAATGCTAAATGTTAGATCAACATGAACCTTTTCCTAGTCCTTAATGTCCGACCTCTAGAACTAGTAGGACCCCTTCTTATTACCGATAGCATGTCATAAAAGGAGAAACGATTTTCTTATTTAATTTATACTTGACCAACGTAACAGTTCATCTTTCATGTAGATTGGGAAGTTCTTTGGTGAACTGGATTTATTTTGATAATCCTTTCCAGTCTTATGAGTCTATTTCCCATCTGACGAACCATCAGTGTGTTTATGGGTTGTTAATTGCACCAAGTTTTTCGTGGCCCTTATACAAATAATCAACAGGTATCATTCACGTTTAGACAAATAAACATGTATTTCTCTGCACATAAATTACATGCAATTCAAAGCATCAAGGTTAAAATATTGAATTTAGTTGAAACAAGCTTCTAACGAGTCTCATATAAATCATGAAAATTGAATAATAATCTGAACTTGACAAGTCAGCCGATGGAGACTCGAGATCAGTTGTTAAAAATAAGGCTCAAGGTGGGTTCGATCAATTATGTATTAAACTAAGCTCGATCATTTTCTTGTGGTAAAAAAATAGTAATAAAGCCCAACTTGAGCATTAAGTACCCTTGATCGAGATAAACATGGTCATAATCTCTCCTAGTTAAACTACCTTTTTCTGATTAATTCATTTCTTTCATAACACAACCAAGCATGCCAATTGTGTCGCAAAAATCTAAGTTATATAGACCTATGGAGTGATTAAATCCAATAGCTTAATCGAAGACAGTCGCTATTAGGAAAACCTAAATAACACTATATGTGGCTAATCATCCATGATATAGTACTTCCATACTTCAATTTTGTGTCATATGTTAAAAGTCATGATGCATCTCTCAGATGCTAAAGAACTTCCAGCAATGCTCTCTACTTGCTAAGCAATTTTTTTATCATGGTAGAAGTCATGACCTCAACCAACACTATACAAGGAAAGATGGCTCTTTATTCCTCATTTCCTCGTTATATCAAGTAGAAATACTCAACGAGTTCTCTCATAGAACACAATGGTCAGAGCCATTTTTGTTCATAAACCAAGTCATTGACACCATAACATGTTATCATCTATTGATCAATTGATCAACATGCAGTTTGCTGCTTATCGATAACTACGCTTGATCTTCTTTGCAGCTCATGCCGATAATCATTTGAGAAGATTCTCTCGTTCATGAAATAAGTTGTTATCAATGTGTTCGATGTATGCTATAATTCGGATTAGAGCGTGAATGAAAAAAACTGTTCCTATAAGATAACACTCTATCTACCATTTCATTCCATATCTACCCACGTATTCCACCGAGCTCATGTACTCTTGCAGGTGGAACAGTTAAAATCATGCCACAAGAAAAAATCCAGAGCAACAGAAATAATAAAATGGACTACTCATGTCTTTACGATAGCTGGGTGTTCAGTAAGAGGCAAATTTTGAAGTCATAAAACTGAAACTAATACGGTATATGATAAAGCAATCAATGATACACGTACAATTAGGTCGAAGAAAACAATATCTTGTATAAACTCATAAAAGAATGTCTGAAAACTGAGAACTTGATGTAAGGTGTAGAGGCGTACAAGATTACTACATGGATGGGCAGATGAGTTCACTAACCTGATAATCTTGATCGGATGACATAAGAGCCTTTTCTGCGTAGGAGTAATACTCGTAACGTTCAAGAATCTTTTCCATGCTGTAGAGAACAATTGACACACGAACATGATAAGGATGTGCTAGATACAATATTTTGTCTCGATTACAAATAGGAAAAGTCCTGGGCCATTATGATAATAAATGTTTAGAGAGTTATCTCTACATGCTTATCAATGAAATCAGTGGGAAACTTCATTCTCATTGCGGTTGCAACATAACCTAGAAATTAATTGGACAATGAACCTCTACAGCATTTTCTATGTATCTCTTGTACTGCACTAACCTCGAAGATAATTTGCACCAGAAATTGCCTCCAACCACATATAAAATTTCAAATTTATTAAGAGACATCAAATTTTAATTTTGATTAGTAATTCAAGTTGATAACGACTCTAATTCAAGTTGAATGAGTACACCAGATATCAACACACCATAAAATCAATGAGACAAAATATCAGAACTTGAAGAAAGAATGATAATTAGTTTGCAGCACAATCCTTTTATATAATATATCAGAACTCCTTGTATCCTCCCACATCAACAAGCAAAATAGGCCGGCCACAAAACAAATTCTGCAGATTTGGCCTATTAGGATATTGTAGAGAGAGAATACCTGCTGATGAAATCTTAGAAGCTTTCTCATGAGAAGCTCCAATTTTTTATATGCACTATTTCACATATTTATTGGAGCCTCATATTCATATCGGGAAAGATACACTCAAATTTGAAAAAGGAAAGCCTATATCTACTTCCACAAGGTAGAGAAAGCAGTCATGAATATAATTTATTAAACATGTAACTGAGACGAGGATCATCAGTTGAAAGATGAGGTGGCTGGCATCAAAAGCAAATCTTATAGCATCAGATAGGACCCTAAAAATAAAGCTAATAACTGAAGTTTAATGCTGAGGCCATGGTGGATAACAAGAAAGGATCGGACGCTTATTCATCAAAAGAGAGGTCACATAATCTCAGTAGATAGTCGACTTGTGAAAACATTGAGAAGAAGAAGCTAAAAAAGAGTTAGTCAAACATGGAGGATTGACATGAGGAGCTTATGCATAAGAACATGTTTCTAAATTTGAGTATAACAATAGTTGCCCAAAAGATGAAAACCCTAGATTTGCTTCCAAGATGGCATACCGGAGAAGACGAACCAAACTCAACGCGCTGAGAAGAGCGCACAAGTCCAAGTCCTAACACCAAAAGAATTACACTTGAAACAATATCAACACTTCACAGTTGACCGGCCTGAGAACGGATCACAACTCAACCAGAAAGGACATAAGGGAAACCAAAGAAACGAAACCCTAGAAACACTCCAAGCAACCGTTGGAATCTTCGGAAACCCGATGTAGTAATGGTTAATAAGAACCCTTACTTCTCGTGGTATCAAACTTCAGTGAGCCATGGCTGCCTACTTTAAACACGACCCGGCAAACAACAGCTATTTCAAGCAAACATATAAATGTATTCGAGTTGCAGATTAATGTATTCACCCCAAAATCGGAAAAGTCGGATCTTTACCCTCTAAAACAAGGAAGAAGAATACAAAACAAAAACAACAAAGCGGATTATACAAGAAAGAAGAAAAAAAAAATCAATCCTCTTTTTCTCGAAAAATTTACAGAGGAGAAACGAAAAAGCAAAACAAAGAATTATCACGAAGAACAGCAGTGCTAGAATAGGTCCCTGGATTTCCTCAACAATACACAAGCAGAAAACAGATCAGGGCCCATTTATCCACCACAGTTCATTCCAATTTTCGCGTACATGAGCAGTCACAGAAGAGATGAGAATTAGGGTTCATGTCAAAAGATTCAGACCTAGGGAAACGAAGCTGAAAAGGTAGGCAATCGAGGATGAAGTAGGATAGGGAGGTAGAAAGAGCGGGCGCACCTGGAGTCGGTGGAGTACTCATAGAGCTTGCCCTTGGTGGAGAAGACGATGAGGGCAACCTCGGCGTCGCAGAGGACGGAGATCTCGTGGGCCTTCTTGAGCAGCCCCGATCGGCGCTTCGAGAAGGTCACCTGCCGGTTGATCTTGTTCTCGATCCGCTTCAGCTGCACCCTCCCTCGCCCCATCGCGTCTCCACGACCGGTGGCCCACCGACGACGATCTCAGAAGCAAAACAGCATACAAAGAAGGAGCCGATGGGGAAGGAGAAGAAGAGGAGGAGGAGGAGGAGGGGAGAGGGATGAGAGAGGAGGCAGTTGCGTTGGGGAGAGAGGAAGGCGGTTTTATAGAAAACCAGAGCAGTATCGTGGAGACCACGCTGTCGAGCTGTGATTGGTTGGATGGCTGCCGTTAAGAGTGGTGGTGTGTGCAGCGACACAGAGCGACCACACGCGTATCATCGTACGGATCGAAGCCAGGCTTTTGCAATAAACCAACTTTCCCACTTACTCTTAACTCTGATTTCTTCTCCGCCGTCCGATCCTTTTCTTGTGACGGCGGCCGGTGGAAGCCATTGATTATTAATTACACATGATTTCCATAACCATATTTTAGGCATTATTTGTATAAAAAAATAACTCAATCAAATTGAATTTTCTACATTGTTGTTAAACCTTGCATAACTTGTTGTTTTTGGATTGTATAGACCGTTCTCTGTCTTTTCAATCGATTGTTTTGGTAGTTGGAAAACGTCTTAGTTTAATAACTTCGAGTCAATTGACTTTTAATGATCGTCATGTCATGTCTTATCTAGAAAATATAGGTTTTTCCTGTCTCTATCCGTTTTCAATTTTATATGTTTGAGATACTAAGAATTAAGAAATGAATAACGCCAATATCTCTTTCCTTCTCTTATTTTTGAAGATGGACACCAAAAAAGCAGTGATTTTTCTTTCAACTATGTGATATGGCTCAGACATCGAGTGTCACTTTCTTTGCCCACATAGCTTACGGTGATTTCTTCCGCTGCCGTCGCATATGTGTATGACAAATACTGCTGGACCCATACATTGCATTTGTAAGTTGGATTCTAAGTGGACTTGCCTTAACTTTGCAAGACAGTAAGTAAAGGACGTGTAACATAATCGTACTGCATCACAAGGTGAAAATTGAGATCAGTGTTCTAACTTTTAACATATGGTACAGATTTTACTGACTGGAATTGGTACATTTCATACATCAATATGATATGTACTGCTACTGGTCTTAGAACAGTATGGAACTACAGTGTGGCATCTCCTACCTATCACGTTAGTCCTTATTTTCCCACAGGAAAAAGAATGCCTTTTCTGGGTGGGAACAGTATAATGATATCATTGGATACCTGATGGAAGACCCAAGGACAATAATTCATCCCTCGAAAGGAGAATTATTGGGTTTATAGTAAGAATAAAATCACATTCAAACATAGTCCGGAAGCCACAAACTTAGGTGCTGCTGTCTTTGACTGCATATCCAATGAAGGGATGTTTCCACACTGAAGCGAGTGTGTCAAGTACTTGTATGAGATTATTAAGGGGTTGTACATGAGATGATCAATTAGTTTAGGGTAATAGCCAATACATGAAGCAGTAGGCATGGAAAGGAAGCCGATGTGCTGAGAGCCCAAGGGGGCCGGACGCGTCTTGGAACCATGCATGCGTACGTGCATGCATGCATGTGGTAAGCTTCGGCAGTGCATTGATATTAAGTGTTGCTGTTTCGGATAATATTGAAAACCGCAACTTGTTGCAGTGCTGTTGGTGTTAATTATAGATTATCCATATAGTTAAGTTAGTTTTAGTACATTGGTCCTTTATATTTAAAAAAATATATTAATATATTAAAGTAAAATATTTAATTTCATTTCTTAATACGATTTTATCGACCGAAGATAATGCACATACTATCATATATAAAAATAATATAAAAAATTTTAAAAAATAATAATTTTACTATCCTCATCATCCAAAAAATATTAATTTCATAGAAAGATAATTACTATCAAAATTTTGCTATCCTCCTAAATGACATATCCAACCCTAATCTCCTGTATCGTGTCTTATTTTTTTTTGCTTTCCTATCCTCCCTTTCAACTTTGTTATTCTCTACCTATCCAACAATAGCATCGACGGTTATCCTTGTATCCTCCCATTTCTCCTGGCTCGTTATCTTCTCCTCCTCAGACTTTGTCATTCTCTCGGATGGCCAACTCGATGATGATGTCGATGACACGTGTAAGGCTGATGGCTCTTTGCTGATCATGATATTCCATAGTAGATTCAAACAAAAATATTTTTTTTATCTCTCTTTTTAGTGCTATTATTACACATGACAATTATCTTAGAGTCAATACCGTAAAGAGAAATAAGATTAAATATTTTACTTTTGTAACTATAAAAATATCAATATAACCTTTTTAAAAATAAGAATTGGGATACTAAACTAACTAACTACTTGAGGTAATAAATATGTAATTAGCCCACTATTGGGCTGGATAATATTGAAATCTATAATATATTGTCGAAACCGGTGTTACACCGCTATTTAATCTTATCCGAAGTGCAAATTATTGGCCGACACATCAATCTAAGCATCGCCCCCATGTTAGATTCGTTGGCCCCAGATATAAAATTTCGTTTGGTGATCATTAATCTCAAAGCCTCGAAGTGATAGGAAAAGGACTCCATACATTTATAAGCTTTTGTGTGAATGAAACTAAATGATAAGTAATTTCTAATTAAACATTAGGAAAGAAGATGAAAGATAGAATGCATCACTTGCGATCAAAATTGAACAGTCAATAAATTTAAAAGATTAAGTTAGTAAAAAAGATCAATAAATATTTATGAGTGATAAGGGAATCCGACATGTGGAAATTCCAACGTCCGATTACTACTAATTTCACACCTACGTGGACGCTTCATTAGTATGACATGTTAGTCGATTACTACATATGATTAGCACGATTGATTCTTCATATCAGAATATAATTTCATGTAAATATTCTCTCGCTTTCTCTCAGTGGTTATCGAAGCCTCATATAACCTAAGTATGACTCTCCAAACCTCGAATCCCGGATTATTCTATCAAATTTTCAAAACTAATTTGCATCTTGTCGACGTGCAATTGACATAATTTTTTATAGAATTGCTTACCAAATCCGGTCATTTTGAACATTGATCTTTGTGAAGGTAATGACAAAAATGAAATTGACTCTGAAATCATAATTTGTAGCAGCAATCATTTTTAACCCTCCCTGATGGTGAAAATTAGGATCCATATAAGCAACTTTATATCTCGTTTTCTGATCTGACATTTATGAATTAATCTTAATGACATTAGCTCGAATATCATCTGATATAAACCGGACTGAAAATAATCAGACTATATATATTTGAGTTATTATCATCGTCTATTGTATTTATTTTTATCCAGCGTGACCCACATACCACTGAGGGTTATTAACATGATATTATATTGGTCATCACCCAAAGGGTGTACTCAAAAAATAATATTTCGAGGGTAAATAATGACCTAAATATTAATCAAAACGTACACATGATTGGGATTTTAAATCGGAACATTGCATTATTGGGGCTCAAACGTATGACACGAGAGACGAGCAAAATTCGGAAACTTAGTATGATCCAAACGCATGCATGCAGGTTGTCACCAAAAAAATATGACACGGTTTCTGCTTAGCGAGAGAGAGAGAGAGAGATTTGTTGACTTGTTTATTTAGTGGAAATACATATTTAGCCATGACCTTTTCTCTTCGAGGGTATCGAAAAGGATGTATGACTCGGTTTACCGACACACATCATATCTATCATTTCTGCTGTACGTTGGTGGTTCGTTTTTATCATAGGACAATGTTTTGATCCAAACTTATATATATAAGATTATCTAAAGCAATTCTGAGACGACTCAGGATAAATCAAAGGTAAAAGGTCTCATGTTCCTAAGGTGAAAATATTATACCGAAAGTATTATGCTCCTTAGGTATCTTTGAGATGGAGTTGTTGAGCTTTTGAGATGAAAGTATTGTGAAGTATTATGCTTTCTGAGATATCACCTACACGAAGACCAAGGTCGAGGGAGGTTTCTTGACTCGGTCCCTCTGATGCTCAAGTTAATAATTCGATGTTCCTAAATGATAACTTTCTCTTTTTTTGAATTACTTAAGCTCACATTTAAGGATCTATGATTACTAATTCGAGCGTAAGAATGACCGAGTTGATAAACCTTTTCGATCTTGGTCTTCGTGCAAGTGACACCTTAGGAGCACAATACTTCTAACTTAGGAGCGTAATACTTCATCTCGAGAGCTTGACGCTTTTATCACCTTGGACACATCTCTTAGGCACCTTGAAAGTACAATACTTCTACATCAAAAGTATAATACTTTCACTTTGAGAGATCGATGCCTCCACTTTGGATCTATCTCGAAATCACTTCAGAGTCATTTAAGATAATCCTGCCCGTATAGGATCGGACCATCTCAGATTGACTAACATATCAATAATATTTTTTTCAAACGGTTCTAAACATATATCTTGGTTGACGATAGAGAATTAAGAAGCTCTTAGAACCATTTTTCTTTCTTTTGAAGTTATACATTTTTCATTTTGTGATACCTATAAACAACATCATTTTTATTATTATCTCAATTTAACATGCTGATAGTTCCCAATTTATGGTTGAAGTCCACAACTACGTAATTACACTAATAACATCTATAATTAGTTAACAAGCATTTTGTATATGATCAGTGTATAGATAGAGATATATGGTTAGTTAGCGTTAGTGCATATTTTGATCGTTAACGAGATTTTATTCTTTTTTTGTTTGATGTCGTTTATGGGATTAAGATATGATAGTGAACCCCACTTGAAGCTCAAACGGAATATTAATGATTGACTAAGACGTCTGACCTAAATTTGTTGGATGACTCCAATTGCGATATTGAATATTTCATACAATGCTGATGGCAAAGTCAAAGCTTCTCTCATATTTAGGTTGATGTTTGTCTGATTCGGATTCTAAGAAACCAATGAAGCTTCAGAGTATTTAAATCCTAAACTCAAAACTCAAAACTTTTGATATACTTAGAGAGGGATTCCTTCTTATAGAAACTTAAGAATTATGTAGAAAATAAATTGTTGATAAAGAAGTTGGAGTGGGTAACTTAGTTCGTTACTAGACTCGTGTCGACGAAGTCTAGACATGCATAGGGTGCACGCCACCTCATATTACTAATAAATGAAGCTTAATATTATTCTGTTAATGGTGAAATAATGGATATTAAATAAAGTAGTACGCGAAGTTTCTCTCAATGTTGTGCCTTTATATATATATATTTTTAATTAAATTTATTGCAGTTTGAAAATGCATATATATATATATATATATATATATATGCAAAATTTGCTACAATATTTATAACCGGAATCCCAATTCCGCTATTTCCCTCCCAAACCATCGATCGGCGTGCAACCCCTCGATTCCATTCGCCCTTGTTGCGTATCTCCTTCGATCCGTCGATCGAGGATGGTGTCTATCGCGGCGGGGAGCGGGTTGCCCTGGAGATCGCCTCCAGCCGCCTCTAGGGTTCGATCTCTCTCTGTGCCATGGCTTCATGCCCTCTCCCCCACTTCGATTCGTTTCTGTTCATTCTTTAGATTATCGTTGCCCTGCAATCGCTTGTGGAAATCGCAACTCATATGAGGGCATCCGATATTGCTTGTGCCTTGTGCTGCAGATTTGGTTGATTCCCTTCATCAATCCGGCGCACCAGTTACGAATCATATCATCTTGAATCGAATGGTTTCCTACATCAATCAGGATCACCAGGTAAGAATTCCATCTGCTTTGAATTGGGCTTCTTGCCATTTACTCTTCGATGCATTCTCCATTTGATGGTTGATGCAGTTCAATTCTATTCAAAGATGATACTATGATATCGATTCCTCTTGCTTCCTTCCATGATGGCACCTTCCTCACCACCACCAAATACCTAGAGTTAATACTGTCCTTGGCCACAGATAGAAGCATAACAGAGTTTGGAAAAGATTAGCATCTTATTGTCAAATTGAAAGTTTTGAACGATAGATTAGAGTCGCCAAACTGCAAAAATACGCCAATTATATAAATAAGAGTGGATAAAGAATCTAATTGAGTAACACATAATGAGCATTGATCCATCTAACTAGTGAGAAAGCAAATGGTGGATTTGTCTACATAACCTGTTCTACTTCGCCTTGGCTTGGCCATCGGGCAATTTGGAAGATGCATTTGGCGGGTTGAGGTCATCCCATGCCTCGATCCATGTAACCATCGTATCTGCGAGCTTAGTGAAGTAGGGGTCAGTCTTGCTGAGCTTGTCCCTCACCTGCTTTGACTGTTCGATGTAGCATTTCTGGACAGTGGTGCACTCCTTCGGAAGGACGGCGGTCTGGAAGAAAGGGATTAGCTCTTCTTGCCAGAAGATGCCATTGTTCTCCTTTTTCAGGTTCACAAAAGGGTTGCTGGCCTTACTGTGCCAGATGTAGGGTAACCCTGTCTCAACTCCCAATCCCAAATGATCACAGATAACCTAAATTGGGACATCAACATTAGGACTTAGAGTTGCTTAAATGTATCTAACTAGTGAAAATTTTCACCAGTATTAAGAACATACAAAATAGACATGGAACAAAGTTCTGATTTCATTATCTTGATTTGCTTTAGAAGACTAGTACACACAGGTAGTATGCAAGGTAAAAACTAACAGGTACAATTGCTAACCTTGGTACACCAACCAGCCCACATATCGTGATAATGCCCGATAGGTTGACCATCGCCCATAAGTCCAAAGTACATTGCAGGGCCGATCAGCTCACGATCAAAGGCCAGGTTCATTCCGCGCATGGGAAATAGTGTTCCCTTTGGTATTGTGAGGACTGCATCGACATACCTGACGAGGAGGCAGAGTAGCTAGCAACATTAGGATGCATGGTAGACAATGAGTGATTAGATCTCAAACGTTGGGGCACATGGTACCTCGTGTTCCTTTCACGCGGCTTGACAAGCTGGGTGGGAGCATCATAGTCGGGTATGTTGAGCCAAAGGCCATGAGAGACAGCTGTTGGAGCCCCTTCGCGGAGGCTGAAAGGATATCCATGAACAAAGTCTGTACCTTCACGATAGGGATCATACAAGGTGTTGAAGAAGTAGGGAGTGGAAGGGTCAGGAGATTCTTTATGTGCTGTTGAAGCGCATTGATCTCCTTACCAGAGGGATCTTTAACAACCTATTTAAGAAATTTTGGAACAGTGATTTAGAATAGAAAGAACTTATGAAGGGAAAATAAAGATGAACATATATCCTCGGAGAATTCACATAGGATCACATGAGATAATCATTAATGTTCTAAAAGGAACCTAACTATATTATGTTTCTACCAATTGTTAGTTTAATTACCATCCTTGGATCATAAACCATGGAAGACATAGTTGACTCATCAAGTTGGGTTTCTGCTGGAAGATTCTGAAGTTGATCTTTTGGATTGCCATTTTATCAGATAATTAGACATTCAAAAAAATTGAGCTGACAAAATTGCAGCTACAACTGGTGGATAATCAATTCATGATGATTTGACTAGTATATTGTGTTAAGAATTAGTGATGAGATTATGGAATCAATGGGAAAGTCACTGAATGTACAACAGCCTGTAAGTTGATTTGCTCTTCAGATCTGTAAAACCCCAAGCTAGTAGATCGGTCGATATGATCTCAAGACCTTGCTATCAACAGTCATTACTAACTCATGATCTATACAGTTAATATTCTGTTCGATATAGGAAATCTAATCAAAACAAGCAAAATCACCAAATCAAACACCTCAACATAAGTCTAAAATAAATCCCATAGAAGCGGAACAGTGAACCATCTTCCATGGAGGCGAAAGGAAAAGATGTGATTCAATCTTTTTGTTGGAATCAAATAAGTCGTACGTAATTGCAAAACAATTGAGTCACATCCTACATTGAGGAAAAGAAGTAGTTCTTTTGATCCAAATCAAGAATACCTCGAGGAAATCGTATGAATGTTAGAAAAATCAGATCTTTCCGCTCTAAATCCTCGTATTCAGCAATAGCAAATCTTCTACTACTATGTCCAAAACCCCAGAAGAATAGACAGATGTAGTAAAGTAGAAACGAGGAGCAAGCATCGGTTACGAAGCAGTCGTCGTCAATGGTGTAGATGTACTTCTTCTTGGAGATCATGTAGCCGAAGCAGCGGCAGGTGGAGTCCTTGAAGGAGATGCAGGAGGCCTTGGGCCCCAGGATGCGGTTGATGTCGTTGCGGTTGTAGAGCTCGTAGTCGAACCCTTCCGGCACTTTGATCGGCTTGCTCGGGTCCCCGTCCTGCACGATGACGAGATGGTACGGCTGGAAGAAGGGCCGCTACATCTCCAAGAAATCAAGGTTCCGTATCGTCGGGATCACGATGTCGAGCTCGGCCTTCAGAAGTGGCGTGCTCGGGACCGACGATGATTCCTTCGCCATTTATGTTCCTTCACCAAAACCAGATCGAAGGCGACGGCGAAGACGAAGTGGAGGTAAAAATGCGTTCTTTTTCCTCTCCGGGAGTGTTGACACTTCATGTGAGGGGGGCCGGGACGAGAAGGAGAGCCTCCAGATAGATGGACGGACGACAAGGAGAGCGGTTGGCTCGAGGGGGGACGGTGGATGATGTCCGCATTGTGCGGGGGATCCGCACCGCGAGGCTTGCCCGACGCGAGCGACTCGGTCCCGGCCGCGCCGCGGGTTCGGACGGACGCCTCTGATATGCTCACTTTGGGATGATCTGTGACGGATAGTTCTTGCCCACTTCGAATTAAGAATTGCGGTGCATAAGTGTGATCCGATCAGATCATATCCACCTATCTAAA
This sequence comes from Musa acuminata AAA Group, assembly GCF_036884655.1. NCBI lineage: Eukaryota > Viridiplantae > Streptophyta > Magnoliopsida > Zingiberales > Musaceae > Musa > Musa acuminata. Next base: position 28,587,706 of record NC_088339.1, on the reverse strand, counting down.
CCCGAATCCAGGAATCAATTTATAGTGACCAAAGGTTATTTAGATTCTTTTGGTTTTACAATTAAGACTTGAACCCTTCTTTCGTATTTTACAGTTTCATCAAAGAAACGTCAGCCAGTTGCTATCTAATAATTGAGTCGATATAAATCGAACTAATTACTCATATCACATGGACCGTGGTCCTTTACTCATGCATTTGGATTTACGTTCGAGTCCTTGCTGTCCGCATTATAATTTAAAGATTATTGCAAGGAATAGAGCTTCATGTAATAATCTTTGAATTTACTCCACTGAATGGAGCCTAACACGAATTTGGTTACTGACTCGCTTGGCTGCATTTGTGTCCTTGTAATTTGTTTTCTCTTTCGGGTTTTCTTCTACTGATGGGTGGGTGAGATGGTGATGCATGAGCGACCATCTTCCGCAGTGACTTTGTATGGGCCTTTATTTCATGACTTCAGCTGCCAACAATCATGATCACTTCACATTATTTATTTGAGGTTCTGATTGTCCATCTGCCGGTGATCGACGGTAGCGACAATGATCACAGTCAATGGATTGTTTATCGATCATGATCAATGATTGAGAACTTCCGATACAATTTAGCAGCATAAATCTGAGATTCTCATTTTCTTTATATATATATATATATATATATCTGATTTCAGGCCAATGTATCAGTCAAAGATTGGCTCCATTTAGTTCCGTGACTAGAGATATCAAACAGATGGATGTCTTTTGTGATATCTGACCCATCTTTCTTCCCTTTCAAGTCTTCAATTAGGATAGAAACTCTGACTTCATTCTCTTTCTCCTAACATAAGACAACTACGCAAGGTAAGATCGCTTTGCATGTTTTGTCCAACAACGAAATGCTTGAGGGTGAGATAAAAAGAGAGAAGAGAAAAAGAAGAATAAGATGCTTTGGGTTGTATGCCACTATGTTTGCTGTAGCGTGCATGGGACTCTGTTCATTCTGACCATGCGGCTGGGTGAAGAGACGCTGTTGGGTGGTGAGTGAGTCAAGGACACACGGGAAGCGTCGTCAGTGTTTGTTAGAGGGCAAAGAAGTGGACGGCTCCAGAACACATCACATCTACTCTCTTACAAGTTCTTAGAGCACTAATTTGCCAAATGCTGTTTATCAGAGAGGAGAGTACCGATTCGCATGTTCCATTCAAGCAAACAGAGTTATGAAAACAAGCTGGATTTACAACGATGACATCTCCTGAGCTGTAATTGTTGTTAAGTAATTGGTGCGGGCTTTGAAGTCTAAGAATAATTAGAAAGTCAGGCTAATCATATTCAATGTATTAGAAAGTTAGGCTAACCATATTGCCACACAAATTGGGAACCAAGGCAAAACAGAGACATCACTGATTCAGTTGGTTGTCACTATTTCAACATATCAAGACCTTGTACTTATCGGATACTTATGGTACCTCTTCTATGAACAGACTTATAGCAGAAAACATCTGCACCTTTCTATCTAGGAAACGGTAGTTGTAACTTTCACTGACGCAGAAACAAAATATAGAAGCTTCTCTTCTGATCATTTGTTAGCAACACTACCTAATGCTCTGTACAGTTTTGACCCTAGTTTTCCCATACACGGATGTGCAGGCCGTTCGGAGCTTGTACTCTTGGAAATTTTAGTATTTTATCACCTCCAACTTCTTCCCATCTGTAATAGAAAATCAGGAAAAAGGTTATTTGAGAAAAAGTTAGGGGAACTCATGCTCGAGTTCACCACCGTGACACTTGAAGCAAAGATAAGAGATATAAATCACAGATGCTATATGCATCTTTGGATGAAAAGTTGATGAACAAAAGGTCTAGTAGTTTGTTATTATACTTCAATTGTATACTTTCTTAAGTTTGTTGAAGCTTATTTTTTATATCATGTAGCCAGATTATGCTTAGTTGCAAATTTAAGTGAAGCTGCTGAAGATAAAGATAGGAGAAATTGTAGACCTGTATCTGGTTACAAAATAGTGAAGGAATGTTGCAATTTCTGCTGTTCCCAATTCTTTTCCTGGGCACATCCTACTTCCTCCTCCAAACAGCATGAAATGCTGGTGTGAATCTAGGTTGCTCTCCTGCATTTAGTCAAGGAAGTATGCATTTAGCTTTTGTAATAAGCATCCCTGAACAACAAACTCATGATTTCTTACCTGCCATCTCCATGGGTTGAAGGTTAAAGGTTCTGGATACATAAAAGGATCATAGTTTATCTCTCTAGTGTAGACATAAATTCTCCAACCTTTTGGTATTGTGAAACCTGATGAAAACATGGTTTCTTTGATTAGAATAGGATAAGGTGACAAGATTGAGAAGTTTATCAGTCAGCAGTAAATTCATTTAAATCAAATAGTGTTTTTCTTTTCCTCTGGGCTCACCTTTCATTTCCATGTCCTGGGTTGTCTTTCGAAGTACCCCATTGACCACTGTGGCCATTCTTAGAGTCTCCAGTATTACCTACAATAAGAAACACTTTCTCCTGTAAGACAGATTTTGCTCAATTACTGGAAATAGCTCAGCGGGAGTCATTTACTTACTGCACGAGTAAAAGTCATGGACTTGTAGTTGTTCCAATCAATTGCATCCTTGCAGGACTTTTCATTATGAATTTTCAGATGTTCATTCTACAAGCGGAAGTCTAATGATAAGAGCAAAGAAAGTAAAAGAAGATCTAGGAATCACCAGTGCTAATCTTACTATCTTACCCTGAGTTCATCAAGGACTCTAGGATGATCATGGATATATTTAACAGCCATCATCGAAGTTGTTGAAACAGTTTCATATCCAGAATAGATTAAGGCAATCATCAGATCGATGATCTGTTCATCATCAAGTTTTACTTTGGAGCTTGGATCAATCTTTAGGAGGTGATCAAGAATGTCATTGTAGGAGCATCTTGAGATTCTTCTTTGCTCTATAATCCCATGCAACATGCTTACAACCTTCTTCCTTGCCTATAAGAAATCCACTAGCTATGAATTTGTATCTTATTATCCGAGTGAAAAATGGTAATACTCAGAAACTTGAAGCTACCTTCAGGCCTCGATAGTAGTTTGTGCCAGGAAAATTGATTGGTAAGGAAAGAGTCCCAAGAACAAGTTTGAAGATCTCTGTTCTTAGGCCCTTCGAGACTGGACCTGTCTCAATGCTAGCAATTTGCTTCAATGCTGACATCAGTGCCATCTGAACACAAAGAAGGAACTATAGATCTAAAATTGCAATATGTAGGCTAAAGCAATTAAACAATGTAAAGGATCTGTGGGTCTTAATCAGTGATGTATAAATCCTAGAATTTGTATGCATGCAGGCACCATTAACCTCCAAAATGACACTGCCATTTCCATTAAAAAAACATATAAAAGAGAATGAAATGTACCCTCTAAACATAGTTTTTCCTGATGCTTTTTCTTATAAAAGGATATTTTGTATCACTTCTTAATTAAAAGGGTGGCCAACCATTCATCTTCTTCAACCGCTGATGCCACACAAAAAAAAAAAAAAGAATAAGCCAAAGAGTGAAGAAGAGATATATGAAATTTCTACTACCGTTAATATTTTCGTATGTTTTATTGCTTTATGGGTGAACCTACTGTAGGATATCGAGAAGCAAAATACTACATAGATCATCTTCTTCAATCCCTGATGCCACGAAAAAAATAAATAAGCAAAAGAGTGAAGAAGAGATATATGAAATTTCTTCTACTGTTAATGTTTTAGTATGTTTTGTTGCTTTAAAGGTAAACCTACAGTTGGATATCATGAAGCAAAATAAAGCTTTGATAGACACCTGTTTTAACAAGTAACTCATTTTAGCAACTACTATAGCAGCATAAACGTTCTGATCTCTTCCCAAGTCCCTGCAGTCGGCATCTTTTTTTTCTTTTTCTTTTGCATCTTTTTAAGTGTGAACATAAACCAGGATCATCCACAAAGAACAATTGTGGTATACTGAGTGTAGAGAGTTATGTTCCTGCATAGGAGAATTGGAAACTGACTCACCTCCTTTGTTTTCTCTTGGATGTCAATGACTCTTCCATTCCAATCATCAATGTAGGACCTCATGAACTCATCAATCTTGGGCAGGAGCTGGTCCCTGATCAAGGGGGGGCTCACGAGGCCAAGCATGACACTCCTCATAATCTTATGCAGGGAACCATGCACAGCAGCAATGTTGGATCTCCCCAGTACATCCAACATGGACTGTGGATAGCCAGGAATGAAGCCTTTTCCTTCATTCATTAGAATGAACCTGTTGAGTTCTGGATCCATGCACACCACTGTAGGACATCCCAGTATATGTGACTTGAACAAACTCCCATGCCTATAGATGTGAGAAAACAACATGAACGCTTGAGAGGCATTTAAGATTTAGGAGCTAGAAGAGTTGAGGCTTGTAACAAGAATTTTCCTTTGAGTTAGCGTTTCCAAGATTTGAAGCTGGTGAATCTACATGAAGATTTGGACTTATGAGGTCAATATTGTGTTATATATCAATGGTAACACAGACAATAAAATCTGTCAGTTGACATGAACACTTCGACGACATCTAAGATTAAGGCCATCGAAGAGTGAAATATTTGTAGCCTAAGAATATACCATAGAGTTAGAATTTCCAGCATGTCAAGCTGGTGAACCTAAAGTGAAAATTTTAGTTATAAGGACAATAATGTGTTGTGCATTGAATGAAGGCAGAGATAGTAAAACAATGTCAATTCTTGCCAACCATAATATGAGCAGAACAAAGAAGAAAATGTTCAAATGGGAGATTCTAAGGAGAGAAATGTGACATCGCAATTAGAGTATAGTCACCTAGCAGACATAAAAAGAAATCAAGTTCAAGAAACAGTTTTTCAGCGAGCTACTTTTCTGTAAAACTCACTAAAACCAAACCAAAAAGAAGAGACATTGAGAAAAAAGAAAAGAAAAACACATTTTAGTCGCAGCAAATCTGTCATCTTGGAAGAGATCATCTTTGTATCAACTTTTATTTTTAAATTTTGGAAAGGAATCAAGAAATTCACATATCTCAGCTCTTTCCAGCTCACCTAAGTCTCTTGTTTTTCATGAAGCTAGGACCTTGCTTCAGGAACTCTGTAGTCTCCCCAAAGACTGGCCAACCCATAGTCCCCGGAGGCAGGCTCTTCTTCCTGTACCTCACCTCATTCCATCTCAACAGAGCACTACAGGTGACGAGGAAGGCCAGTGCCAACCCAAGCACCATCAACAAGACCACCATGTTTGCTACCAAGGATGAGCTCCTGCAACTCTCTGCCTTAGTATCTGCGTGCCTATTTATAGGCCTCCACATACCACAGAAGAAAAAAGTTACCTGTTCTTGAGGAAAAAAGAAAACAGTCTCTCCGCAGCAGGTTACAGGTCGCAACATTCGAGAGATCCCAGCTTCCCAGGACTGTCTTTGACCAAGGTCCCATCTGTTCAAGGTTCAATGAGGTATTTATTATTCAACCCCTAATTCCTGATCAAAAATCCAAATGAACTGCATGCTTTGTCATGAAGAAGCAGTCCTCTCTCTCTCTCTCTCTCTCTCTCTCACACACACACACACACAGAGCATCTGTAAATATTTGGCATATTTATTGCATGGCAGTTTATAACCTAAAAACTAAGTGATAGGAGGTCTGGATGTATACATTGTAGAGCCTTTCAATAATGACCTGGGATATTGAGATGTGAGGGGAAAAGAAATTGTCTGCAACTGCAAGCACTTGGGCGGCACATGGTGGCCATCACATTGAACTAAAGGGACTAAAGGAGAATATGTGGTGTGTATAGTACTCAACAACAACAACAACAAAAACGTCGGGTCCTCCTCACATGCCTGTTGTGTAGATCTTCTTAGCCCCATTGCAAAAATAATCTGGCTGCCAAAATTCTGATGCATGTGCTTGAGGAAGAAACTGATCAAAATGTGGGCCCTAGAGGACCATGTAAGTGGCTTTTGGTTTATGTCTGATAATTACTTCAGATTTTTCAGAAGAAACTATTTAAGAACATGCTAATTTTTATCATGAAAGTCTCTTTCTTTTTTATAAAGAGTTCACTAGAGATCTATGCGGTATGCCTAATCAATGAACCCTGTCAGATCTTAATCTGGTCAGTATTTAAATTTTTGCATTACATGGCATCTTATATACAAGTAAATTGCAGAAAACACTGCTGTGAATTATTTTGCTTTTTCATCACAACAATAAAGATAGTGTTAAGAACATAGAACTTAAAATACATGCCTTGTATAGGGGCTTAAACCTTTAGATGGAGTAACAATGACCAATAATTAAAAAACAGTATTAAGTGAAGCAATGGAAAACAGTTGTGTAGACGATAATACCTTTTTTTTTTCTTTTTCCGTTTTTGCTGAGACAAGATGGTGTGGCCATTGAGGTTATTATCATGAATTCATGATTAAGCTTCAGAAACATTAAATCACAACTGAAGAATGTATGTGCTGTACTGTTGATGTGTTACCTTAATTTTCTTCTTTAATTGTTAGGAATATTGAATTCTAAATCCTACACAGTTCCATGGTAAAATGAATGCAGGACTATGACACCATAGTTTGCCTAGTGACCTTTTTTATCTGACTTTGCCTCGAGGGTGACTCTGTGTCTTGGAGTGGGAAAAAATGGTGGCTAGGACTGTGACCTCAAGAAATGCATGGTCCCAACAGATCCTTAGATGTTGATTTGACAGCCAAGTTGAAGTTGCCCCTTTGCCCTTCTTTCTCCCGAAGTCTTCAGACGATAAGGGTACACCACACTACAGTGCCAAAAGGTGTAGTCGGCAGACGCGAAGGACGTCTCAGATGCCACCTCTCTCTCCCTATGAACGCAAGAAAACAGAGGTGACCAATTTTTTTTTGGTGGATATGCATGAAATATAGCAAGAAAAATTGATTGATACTGTTGAAGCAAGTAAGCATGCATGTTCTGTCATTAATAATTCTTTTCTTTGTTTGTTGTGAGTATATCTGGTACACATGCAAATAGAATTTATCTCCCTGATGATCACCAATTGCTGATAAGCCCCTTCCTCTGGTGACAGCTATGGCAGGAGCCACAATAACTCTACTGATGCTTTATTTTTTGCCTTAACAATTGATCAATAGTTTGATGCATGGTTTTGGAAGATGGCAGAAAAATAAGTGCAATGCTTGAACTGTACAGATACATGTACATGAGTTGCGTTTGCCTTCATCCAACGAGGGAGAAGCAAAAGGAGCAAAGGAATGTGTGGGACTCAAGAAGGTGCACGGTGGAGCTGTCAGCCAGAGTCTCTTTGCACGAGGGCTCTTCTTTGTCGTTTTCTGCCGTCTCTGTCCCTATGTGAGTACCTCTCCTTTACCCATTTAATGCCCTTCATATCATATGAGAGAAAAGAGAGCACAATATACTGATACTGATATGGTTAATTTGTGAATCATTCATCTTCATTAGATAATCCCCAGTTTTGCTGCTCTGCTTTGAAGATATCCCCTAACACATGAATACAGGCCTGCATGTGGTATGAAATTGTGCATGCTAAAATTTAAACATATGACATGGTATGTTCTTAAATGACTATTCACTTGAAAGTTGATATCATTTTCAAATAATCAATCATGAGACAGTGTGATATCCTGCTAACAAATTTGTGAAGGATCTCCAAGACATCATATACATATGGATATGCTTCAATTATTGGTTCAGAGCACAAGTGCAAAGCAAATTTGCTTTCAGGCTCTCTCTCCAATTCTAAATCATCAATCATTATGTAATGCCAAGGGGCAACATCAGCATCCTTTATATGTAAGATCCATGTGGCACACCTACACACTTTTCACCGAACTTTTATTTGTGCCTGCCCAAGGTAGAGATGGATCAATTCCCATCCTTGATCTCTCAAGACCATATTCAAACAAAAGCACAATCAAGGAGCAACAAGTCATATGCATATACATATATAAAAATGGATAGATAGATTTTGACATCTTTATTTTCATGACCTGTTTATTTTTGTCATGACAATAGCCAACATTGCATGAGCAAAAATCAGAAATTGAGGAATTCCAAAACCAAGATCATGCGCCAATCAAGTGCAAAGGTTTCACTTTGACCATAATGATGGCCCATGACAGGGACATACGAGAGGCAAGCATGAGGGGGAGCGACGCATACGGCTGTGACAATACGCACAAAACCAAGCTGATCCGTCCACAGTATACCATGTGGTACGTCGAGGTGGGGACAAATCACTGCATAAATTTACATGTACCAGAATGAAGAAAGATGTGGGGAAAAATTAATATACTGTTTTTTTTCTTCTCATGGGAAAGAACACAGGGTTTTAGTTATCTGTGCCAAACACCATCTAACAAAATACATATTACTTCACATGTATGTACGTGTCTTAAAATTTATGACTCGTCATCATTCTATCTATGCATCCAAGTGTTCTCTAATTGATATGAATCGTTCTATTTTAGGTGATGATGTGGATTCTGCTGATACTGGGCGATCCAGATAGTATAACGCAGGTACTTGGGTTACATTATATGAGCAATCTATTTCAGTAGGTATATTATCGACATATCATGATTCTACAATCAAACTTGATGATTAGCTCCAGTTAATTGATAGAAAACACTTATAATGCTTTGTTGTAATTTAGCTAATTTGGTTTGTATTCAATATTATATGCCTTAATGAGATATGATGGGAGATACCTTCTAACGAGAACATCTTATTAGTTCCACAAGATAAGACGAAGGGGGTTCCAAATTGTGTTTAACCTACCTATTACTGTTACTAAAAATTTGTGCTTAAACATATATTTTTTGATCCATTGTATCTGTTTAGGATTTAAAATGGATTCTATGGATCGTAGACGTGGCCAAGCAAGATATCACCTTCATGGAAATAATTTCTTAATATAAAGTCTTGTTTTAACGTTAGAAATAAAGGGCATAGTTTTGTATCTTTTCATAACACCTAACATGATATAGATAACATATTCCCAGATCACATGTCGGCTACGGTGGTGAGCCTGTCAATGTCATGCACCACCATTTGCACGAGGGTCTCCCTCTTGTCTTCTTCCTCTTTCCCTGCCCTCTGGGTAGCTATCTTTTGCCAAACTTCAATGCTTTCTGATAAGGAAGAGAAGTGGGGAGGGGGTTAGAGATCATAGAATCAAATGTACATCCACGAGAGAGATTGGATTGTGGAGCATGTGCTGGTCACTGTTCTCTCATCTTATTTCAAAAATTTGAGATGCATGCATTGAAGTACCTAAACCCAAACCCCACTAATAGATGATAACTTTTTGCTGTTGAGAAAGTGGAGACTAGCACATCCTCGGTGTTCTCATCTTTTTTTGTTTTTCTTCGTTGTTTTGATTGCAAAACTTACTCGGTTCCCGTCCATGGTGATAGAACCATGGCGTTATCTCAGGTTCTTGCCCGGTTTCAAGCTGCATAGAACCCCAGCAGGTCTACACCTCCAAGCAATGCTACGGTTTACGTGCGGTCTCTGCTGTGGATTAATTGATGTACCTGCACTAGACTCCACACGCTCGTGAGCAAAGGACGAGGACGAAGATGAATTCTGACCACCCCCACGTGTGACCTCTTCTGTCACACGTGTGATTGCTCAGAGGCAGACGACACGGAGAAAGAAGGAACACCTTTTGTGTCTCCTGTACGCGCGCGCGCGCGTGTGAGATAGAGATAGAGAGAGAGAGAGGGGTTCCCAAGAAGCTCAAACTCCAATATGTACTGTTCGTTGATGCTCAAGATTAACTCTGCAGATTCACATACTGTTTCCTGCAGCAAATGATGCAGTGGACGACCATGCACCAGCTTGTCTTTGTTCTTTGACCTAGAAAATGGTGGGAGTCCTCAGAGTAGAAACGTCAGAGACAAAAGCTCAGGCAAGTGCATGTCACCAGGAATCTCTTTCTGGGTTGAGTGGGAACTGGATTATCTTTTTTCTTTTAGTTCCTCTGGTTGTCTTCAATGCAACACTTGGCTGGCCATGGACCAGCATGTCTTTGTTCTTTGACACCATGGTGGACTCCTCAGAGCAAAACATTAGAGACAATCCCAAGCTGAAGCAGATGTATAAAGAGAATGATATGATGAAGAAACTATTGTCTGGGTTGATGAAGAACAGAGAGTTGGGACAGGACTGTGATGCTTCCAACCAACATGTTGCAGGAAGATCCTAAACCCACTCTGGCAAAGCACGCCCGCTCGTGTCTTCATGTCCGCAGAGCTTTTGTATGCTTCAGGACTCGTCCTTGTTGATGTTGCTATCTGCTGCACGCTTTGGACGTGGATGCGTCTGCTGAAAGCTCAGTATATATTATCAGTTGTTCCATCATGCGTTATGTATTAGCTCTAATTTTCTTCGGTCAATGCCATCAATTGTCAGATATGTTTTGTTCTACGTGCATTACAACAAAACGTTGTCTTCTCCAGCCTTCTTGTGCTTGACAATGTTGCACCTCATTCACTCACAGCCAAACTCTTCTTTTAAGAACCATTTGTTTGACATTTTCTGCACCACATTCAATCAGTCTCTTCCTTGTTCTTTTTTCTTCCTTGCTTTTGACTCGGTACAGTGAAGCAATGACTATGCATGAAATCAATTTGGAAACGCCAAGTCTTGATAATATGTAGAGAGAGAGAGAGAGAGAGAGAGAGAGAGAGCAGTAGTAACTCAGAGATCCAAATCCATCCTATATCCAGTTCTAATACCATTTTCTGTTTTACTTCGACGCCTCAAATCCAATTAACAGATTGGTAATCCTATTTAACATAATTTAATCATGAGTACCGAAAAAAAATCAACCCCTTGTCATTTGTATTTTCAGAAGTAGGGAATGTAAAAGTTGGAAAAACACAATCTCCTATATAAAAACCTTTGTAATAATCTTCCATTATTTGTAGATGTCTACTACAAGGATTAAATCTTGCACCACTTCAATTGTGATCCAGGGGTTCGATCTCGAGCTTGGGCTTACATGCCATTTTCGGGCTTCCCAAATGGGTCCATTTCTCGTCCATGGGTCCGTTCTAACTTGCTCCAATCCTTCGTCTCTCTCTCATAATCCCTAATTTTCATTTTCCACCCTTTTTTGTATTTTTTTGTCTCCACTATATATATATATATATATATATATATATATATATATATATATATATATATATATATATACTGACGCACACACCACCTCATCGAACAAATCGAATGCAACGAACAGCCCAATCCGATACTAAAGCCTTGCTTGCTCGACCCGCTACAACAACGGATCCGCTCTCTATTAATAAGCGGCGTAAGCAGAGAAAGGATAATTGAAAGGGGGGAAGAAGGCGGAAGTCGTCGATTGTCTTCTCCCCGTTCGCAATAGGTTGTTTGGGAAGAGCGAGCGAGCGAGGGAGAGCGATGGCGACCCTAAGCAAGTTGTATTCGATGCGAGAAGCCGCGGAGCACAACACCAGGGACGATTGCTGGGTCGTCATACACGGCAAGGTCTGATTTTTCTACCTTTCTTTCTCCTTCTTTACGCATATCGTTTAGGCTCTGTTTTGTTTGATTCGCCCACGGTGCCATTTTGGTGCATCTTGTTTACGCACGCGCTGGGTGTTACGCAGGGACTTGGTTGATTCTAAGTGTGATTTCAGATGAATTGTGTGGTCGGTGCTTTGTTTATTTTGATTACATGCTTTTATCAAACCCTAGTCTCGACTCGGACAAGAACGCTTGTTCATGGATTTGACGTGAATCCTATTCCAAGTAGGGTACGAAAGAGAGTGAGTTTTAAGCAAATTGATGTTACTGTGGCTTGGAATAGAACAATCATAACTATGGATACTGGTCTGGTACTTGTTACCCTTCCATTGTACTGTACATATTCGTTCTTGTGCAGAGTAGCGGACATGGGTGTCAATATGTCCGTATTAGGAAATTTTGTTCCTTTTCAATCATGATAACGAATTCTTTTCACACTTGGCGGAAATATCCTGGGCGTTGGATCAAGTTTTACGTTGGTGTTATTGCTGCTTGTTGCTAGTGGTGGAAAACACATGCAAACTTTCCATGTTTTAGGTTTTTATGTCTGCAGGAAAACTTTTATGTTCATGATCTGTTTCTTGATACGGGTTGAGCATTTCTATTGTTGGGTGTCTGGTTAAAGCTGCTACACGTGCCTCTATTATAGGTGCAGTTATATCGCCAAGATAATAACTGGTTAGGATAAATTGCAATGATGAACTTGTGAGGTCGATTGCTGATATTTCAGCATGACTTTTCAAGCCTACCAGTAGGCTGAGGTATTGATGATTAGTTGATAAGTCACCCAGAGATTGTCAGACCTAACTGTCTTCCACTTACCAAAAGAGACCAAATAATAATAGTAGAATATTGAAGCTTGAAGCTAATCACCAATTTATTCAAACTTGTATTGATATTCTTTTAGTGCTTGTAGTATCTCCCTTCATAAAAACATATGTCATCATGTTGGATTTATTGGTATTTAGTATATTAGAACACTTCTGGAGTAGAGTACAAGTACCATACGTGGTAAAGCTTGTAATGGAGCTAGCTGAAAGACCTTACTTTCAATTTACTGATTCAGCAAGCTGATGATTCTCTTTTATCAATGTTTAGAAATACAGAAGCTGGTTAATCCTTTTGTTTTAACTCAGAAAACTCAAATAATCAGTGCTTGTTTGCATTGATTAACACTTGCCTCAAAATTATACAATACTTAATGTTGTGAATACACACCTTCAATGCAGATTCAAGCCTCATTATCCTAACCTGAGTGTCTTGACCATGTGTTATCGTTTTTCAAACACAACAATTAGACCAAGCTGAGTAGTGCAATAGAGAATGAGGAAGTAGATTTTAGTTTATATCATTCTCAATCCTTGAGAAATAGAGGAGCTTAAATGCTGAGATAATAGAACACAAATATTTTGATACTCGAGAAGGTGCTTCAAACTCATGTCCTTGTAAAATCTTTTTTGTTCTCTGTAAATTGGCCAATTGGTTATCCATGCTTTTGCATATGTAGTAGATGCTTATGGTCTCTGTTACTCTTTTGTGCTCTGATGCTTGGCAGAAAGCAGATGGGAAGCCAAGTGAAGAAAGGGGAAAGAAGGGGTACGATAAGAGTGGATTAGAAAATAGAAACAATGTTAATTATAAGTGCTTGAAAGTTGAAACCTGAAAAAATTGTAATTGGAGTTCATCCTCATTATTGTGCTTGGGCTTAAGTTAGACAATTTGGAGCATCATCAAAATTTAGCAACTTGGCCTTTTATAAAAAAAGCCATTTTAAAGTATTAATTATTTAAATTTGGATATCATGAGAGAAAATTGCTTGTAGACTTTTCCTCTCAGGTAATAGCAAAGCACAGAGCATCTTTTTAAGCTTACTGTCTTGCTTTATTCTAAGTTTGTGTTATGTGGACCATTTCACATTTCTTCGGCATGGACAGATCCATGTAATGGGTAATGGTTATCCATTGAATATACTATTTGCTAACATTCTTTGGATGGAGTGAATCCTTTTTTTTTATTTGATTTATGCAAATAAGCAGATTATGAATGTTCTGGGAAGCTTTTGAAAACGATCTAATAGAGCAACATAGAAAGTAGAGGAATGCACATCCGTACTTAAGACTTCTCATTGGTGGCAATTTGTAGATCTTTGACCTTTTAGAGGGGATGTTTATAGTGCCAAAGTAAGCATATCGTGTACCCAGTTTATCACATTATAAGCCGGGTTAAGAGCCTTAGACCCCTGCTGTTGGATAAGTGCATTATGATTATTCCACCATGTTTCCAGATATTATATTAGTGTTCCTTGTTAACTTTTGGGTTTTCATCTCTTAAATCTAAACATCTTTAGATTGTATGACTCTGGTCTACCCAATATTTCTCTTGTGGTGTCTTCCTCTGGGAATTGTAGTGATATTAGATTCATTTTGCCATAGGGCATGCAATTTCAATTTTTTTTTTTCACTTTTTGATTTGAAATGGCTGATAGATAGCAGAAACTAATTAATCGGACACTTGAATGTGGAATAATGCAAAAGGTTCACGTGAAGCCCCTCAATGCCAATGGTAAGTAAAATTTCCGAGTCCTAAAAAAGAACAACTTCAAGCTGAGGATCAAAACAATTAGGACAGGTTTGCATAGCATAGGTATGCATATTCTCCTTGAATACTAGTTTGTCCGGTGCACCCAAGATAACAAAACAGAGGACTTGGACAAAAACCTATTTACTTGCTCTTTTATCTATCTTGGCATCTGAAAATTTAGAAAATTGTTTGGTTTTCTTTAAAACTGTGGATTTGTCATTGTTGTCCACTTCAGGTGTATGATGTGACTTCATATTTGGATGAGCACCCAGGAGGAGATGATGTGCTCCTCTCAGCGGCTGGTATGTGGATCTATCCTAGCCACCATTTTCTTAAACTTCAGGCATCCGAGGCATTTTGCAGTTTTTCAATTTCTTTTTTATGACAATAAAATGGTGTCTGACTTTAGGTATAAGTTTTTTTGCCTATTGACCAAATTGTATGTCTAATATTTTGAAGGGAGGGACTCGACTGAAGACTTTGAAGATGCTGGGCACAGCAAAAGTGCTCGTGAGCTGATGCAAGATTATTATATCGGGGAGCTAGATCCAGACACTGTTATTCCAGAGCTTGAGATTTTTCGGAAAGAAAAATCATCTGCTTTAACCACCATGCTCATGAACAAGACGGTGCAGTATTTGGCAGTCCCTGCGGTCATCCTTGGGGTCTCAGTAGTTGCCGGCATTTTGTTCTCACGAAGCAAGTAATATGATCCAAGAACTTCAACATCATCCGATCAGAGTCCTGCATGAAAGATGACATTTCTTTATACCGATCGATATTGCCCGTTGATGCCCAATATTTTTCAGTCAAATAATTCTTGAATTAGAGACATGGGATGTCATCCTGGGTAATCACGGGCTGCTACGTTTCAAGTAATTTTTTATTGTTTCAGTTTCTGTTTTAGTTGTGTGTCATTGTTGGAGAAGCAGTTGGTGTTGCTGATCCTCCCAGAAACCCTTCATTACATTCTTCTACTGAAGCACTCTATTTCATATATATTTGTCTGCCTATGAAATTTATGACCGATATTTGTGCAGCATAAAGAGCAGTGTGTTCCCAATTGTTTTAGGAGATCTTTAACCCTTATAAAAGCTGGAAACCTTTTATTTTCTTATAAATGGTCGAAATTTATCATGGAATCGTTGCATGGATTTTGAGCAAAAGCTTACGTGACTTGAAGTTGTGATGATTGTTCGTTTTTTCCATATTGGCAAATCAAGAGATATGATGAAATTGGTTTAGTTTATTATTAAGATAACTGAGCAAATGATAGACCATAGAATTTGACCGAAATGGTGATTAAAATTCAAAGAATCCAGTGGTAAAATTAAAGTTTATTTACTTGGAAGTTTCAATTGTTATGATGAAATTTCTCTCTTAAGTCAAAAGATAAAATTGCAATTGAGCTGCCCCTTTTACTGACAGAAAAGAAATCGTAGATCCATCAAATCAACTTGATCATGAATAGATCCAAATCAAAACATAATAAATAAAGTGTTACATTCAAATTTGCTTTGAAACTAGTTGTACTTTTTAAATGATTAGTAAAATATAGGCTCCTTTGAGATAGATTTTTTTCCCTAAAATATCCTTAAATTTTTTGCCATTTCATCCATGGCGTTGGCTTCACTCTATTTAGCCGACATAGATTGTGTATATATATACGTATATAATACGTAAAAAATTAAGGAAATAAATATAAGAATCACACTTTGCATATATGCAATTTTTGACATCCTTTGACCGCAAAAGTAGGTCAAGGGAGCAAAGGCGCCCATGAGACCTCTCGACAACTAATTTTACGGGGAGTGCGCTTCCTCCATTGCCATCTGCCAACCCCTCCTCTCTCTCTCTCTCTCTCTCTCTCTCTCTCTCTCTCTTCTTGCACTCTTCTTCTTTTCTCCTCCTCCTCCTCGTCCTCGTCCCCGTCCCCGTCCCCGTCCCGTGCATTCCTTCGACGAAGCAATAGCAAGGGTGGAGGGAAGGTGGATCCTTCCCTGAGCCCTCTCTCTCCGTTCATCTCCATTTCCATCTCCTGAGTTCTTTGGCATCCATCCACACCCCACCCGTCACTGGTCCAGTCTGATGAGAAAACTGTGCCCAAACCTCGATCGCGAAGATGGCCTCGACACCGTCCTCGAGGTCCCCATCCCGGAAGAAATGTTCGCCAGCGCGGGCACCGGCGCCGCCCGGTGGCGCAACATGAGGACCTGGCTCGAGGCGCAGGCCTTCGACAAGGCCGCCGCCCCCGCTCAGCTGTCCAGCCGCACCGTCGAACTGCAGCTCCTCCTCAACGTCGTCAGCTCGCCCCTCATCCCCTGCCCCGTTCCCCTCGATCACCCCTTCAACCTCTCCATTCAGATTCGGGATTGCTCCATTGTAAGACTCTCTCTCTCTCTCTCTCTACATGTACATCACATGTTCCATGTTGATACGTAGATTATAAATGGATAAGTATCGACCGCCTAAGCTTTGTTTGCTTATCTTTTTATTTTTTAGGTGACGAGCTTTTAATGTTACCTAATTTTATTATTGTATCTGAGTAGGGCTAATTATATCTTACCCTACTTAGTTAGCTATATTTAGTTAGCTACCTAATTGTATCTAAGTACTTTAAAAAGTTATATTAATATGTCAATAATTACGAAAGTAAAATATCTAAGTCTATTACACTAATACTATCAATTTTATAAATAAAAATATGAAAATAAAAAAATAAAAAGATAATTTTAATATTTTTGTTGATAGTGGCAAACAACGATATCACTAGAGGGCATAGGTGACTGTTGTGGATTAGGAGAATGACGATGAAAGATAAGGGTCACTTTGTATATGAGTTGACATTAATATAGATGTAGAACGGCAAAAGGGCCGCTTGACAACTACGTCAATGTTGACGTAAATGTAGAGTAGTCCTCATTTCTTGTTGATGCTCTTCTTATTCATAACAACCATCTGTGACCCATAGTAGTGTTGACGTCCATCATCACTGACGTTGTTCGTCACCATCAACTATAATATTAAAATTATATTTTTACCTTTTATTTTTATATTTTTATTGATAAAACTAACATTGTTAAAGTAAATGAACCATATATTTCACTCTAGATAAAAATATAATTTTTTAAATATAAAGATCGAAATACTTAATGTAATTAACTATCAGGATAATAAATAATTAGCCCTATCTAGAATTTTATATATATATATATATATATATATATATATAAGCTTCATCCGTTAGCATTAAATTGACACGGTGTGACGGATGTTGTCCTGTTTCTAAAGCAAGCATCGACTGCCAAGTACATCATCCAGCAGTACATTGCAGCCACCGGAGGGCAGACGGCGTTGGCGTCGGTGAGCAGCATGTACGCTGTGGGCAAGCTGAAGATGAGTGCGTCGGAATTCCACGTCGGAAACCAGACCGTGGCCGCCAAGAGGAAAGGCGAGATCGGAGGGTACGTGTTATGGCAAAAGAACCCCGGCGTCTGGTACTTCGAGCTCATCATGGCGGGCAGCAAGATGAGCGCCGGCAGCGACGGCAAGGTGGCGTGGAGGCAGTCGGCTTCGGAGCAATCGCATGCTTCTCGAGGCCCGCCGCGGCCATTGCGCCGATCCCTACAAGTATTCTCCTCGCTCACAGTCAACCCAAGAGAAAAGATTGCGCGACTGGATCTAAATCGGTTTCCCTTTGTGTTA
This sequence comes from Musa acuminata AAA Group, assembly GCF_036884655.1. Classification (NCBI taxonomy): domain Eukaryota; kingdom Viridiplantae; phylum Streptophyta; class Magnoliopsida; order Zingiberales; family Musaceae; genus Musa; species Musa acuminata. Next base: position 28,569,830 of record NC_088339.1, on the reverse strand, counting down.
ATGTTCTCTGCAGGGCTTGGATCCAAGGTCAACGGCCACCCTCTTCTCGGACGCGGTCTGCATTGGTGAGAAGGTCATCGATGGCGAGGAGTGCTTCATCCTGAAGTTGGAGTCGAACCCAGCGACCCTGAGAGCCCGGAGCGCCGACACTTTCGACATCATCCACCACACCATATGGGGATACTTCAGCCAGCGCACCGGCCTCCTCGTCCAGCTGGCGGACACCCATCTCCTGCGCATGAAGGCCGGACGACGAGGGCAGAGCAAGAGCATCTTCTGGGAGACGAGCATGGAGTCGGCGATCCGCGACTACCGCTACGTCGACGGCGTCAAGATCGCGCACGCGGGTCGGACCATGGTCACGCTGTTCCGGTACGGGGAGGGGTCGGTGAACCACAAGAGGAAGATGGAGGAGACTTGGACCATCGAGGAGGTGGACTTCAACCTGTGGGGGCTGTCCATGGAGTGCTTCCTGCCGCCGGCCGACCTGAAGGAGGAGGAAGGTGGCGACTGACCGCCATGGAGGATGAGGTTTCTGTCAGAGAAGTCTTAGCACCTCAATCGAGGGAATGGTAAGGAGGAGGAACGTAGGAACTCTGCATGCTTTAAAAGAGAGAGAGAGAGAGAGAGAGAGAAAGAGAGCCAAGCATTATGCGTACCTGTGCACAAAGGCGTCGATCTCCTTGTCCGCTGTGCAATTATTGGAACCTGTCAGCAAAACCGTAAATCGCCCGATTAATATCGCATCATCTTCATCAGAAAACATTCCGCTGTGCAATTACTCGAACCTATCAGCAAAACAGTTAAGTCGCCCGATTAACTATGATTAACATTTTGTCGTTAATTTAACCCCAATTCTTCTTCTTAATTTTTTTGACGAAAAAATCACGCGTGCAAAAAGGACAAGAACGAGGAAGATAAAATTATAATTTTTATTTTTTAATTATTAAATATATATTCTTTAAAATATCATAATAGTTCTTTCTTCTCCCTTCTTTCCCTCGTTGTACCGGACCTACCTACTCGACTATTGTTGCACTTGGACCGCTCATCGTCGCCTCTTCTACACCACTCATTGTCGTTACATCGGACCACTCGGAGCGACGACGAGCAACGATGTTCGAGTGAGTCCGATGCAACGACGACGAATGATGCAAGAGAAATAATGGTTGAGCAATGTAGAAACAATGATGATCAAGAGTGCAAGTCGAGTGTGGGAAAGAGGAGAGAAAAAAAAAACCATTAGAATATATATTTAATAATTAAAAAATAAATTATATTTTTATCCTCACTCGTGTCGTCAAAAAAATTAACGACATAAAAAATTAAGATTAAATATTTCAACTTCCTAAGTATAAGGATTTAATACTATTTTAAAAATATAAAAATTAAAATACTAATCATAATTAACTATAGAAAGTGATATGTAATTATTCCGAAAAGAAGACTTAAAACATGCATACTAAAACAAAGGCGTGGATGGAATAGATTTTATTGACAAAAAAATAATTAATGTATCTAGATTTCATTATTTAATCCAAAAGGATACAGCAGAAACATATGTGTGGAACAAAAGCAAAAAGCAAAACCTTTTCAAACATCTCCAGCTTTCATTGGTAGTCATCACGATCGCTACCAGCATAAGAAAGATTAAGGGACAAGGAAGAACACATTTAGAAGATCTAGAAAAATTATTAATAGCGGAGCAGATAGGTGCGGCGCCGGAACCAGTTGTAATCTGGAAGGCTCTGTATCGGCCCCATTGCTGCAATTGCGATGTCCTGCAAGGTCAAGGTGGCACACTGTAATCCAACCACTGGCTTGTGAATCTATTCATAATTCATCTCTTAATGAATGGGGAAGGTAAGGATTTACCTGATCAAATATGAAGCGATTAGCGACACGCTTAACAGTGCTTGCGTCAACTGCATCGATCCTCGCAAAAAGTTCAGTGACTGGTACTCTACGGCCGTATGTAAGCATCTGCAAACAAAAAAAATTAGTAGCAATATGAGGTATGAAAAAGAGCAAGGTAGAAGCTTTGGAATTAATGCGACTGAACAAGCATGTTGTTCAGATGTAAACGTCTGTTTCATTACCTGACGGCCAATATCCTCAGCAACAGGGCTGGTACCATCAATGTGAAGTTGAAGGGAAGATTTGAGCTGTGAAAATTGATTAATTAGTTGCAGCTTATAACTAGCTCATAAATTCAATAAACGCCATGCTGCTCTTTACTTCAACCTCAGAATCAACCAAATTTTGCAAGTAACTAAATGCGAAAAGTCTTGAGCATGTGTAGACTGATTGTGTCATCCTAGCTTTCCAGATGCTACTACTTCCTACTTGCTAGGCAATATTATCTAATCCACTTGAACCAAAAAACTCATAAATTTTCTTTAAGCCATTTATAGAACTTGTATTTCATATCAAACTCAGAAGCCAAAGGTGATCGGATCAACGATCAAACTTATAAATCTTGAGCAGCATATTTTCGATGAGCAAAGGGCAAAAGTTGCATCATGGGGATCCATGAAAACGTTGGACCCACTTTCTACACATTGCCATCAGATGGAAGAAACGTCTTCTCAGAAGTGCTTAGCAAGGAATGCTTAGCCTCACCATAAGATGTATTTACATAATTATTACATAACATTCATTATATCATAATTGATCGATATTTCATAATAATTTAGCTATACTTTTTCTCTTCTACTCTATCTATGACAACTTGGCCTCAAACAACCAAGAGAACACAAACAAAAGATGCAGTTTGTAATACTTATATTCTCAGGAGAAAAAATGTAAAGAACTTTTTGGCTGAAATAATTAAATCATAATTAATTTGTTTCCTACGCTATCTTGAAGTGTTAAAAATAAATCTCTCATAGCTGAAGCACACTCCATATTAATTGTCAAGTCATCTACATCTCAAGTTAGTATACTCACACTCAATCTTGGATATTTCGCTCTCAACACACTTGCACTTGATTTAAAAGGAATGTAGCAAATGTGCAACAATCATATGCAAGTGAAGGTGGCCACAAACTTAACAAGCAACCACCTCAAAGTGACGTTAATACTTGCAACTTGTTTCAAAAAAGACATACTTCCTAGACAAAGTAATGACCATATACTCATTCTTAAAAGCAATTTGACCATCACGTGATTGAAAAAACAATTCCAGTTCCTTAGATAATAACAAACAATAATTCATGTCTCACAAAATAGCTATTGTTTGTCCAGTTTCATGGAAGATTTGCCTTATCATGAATTATATTAACTGCACTGATGAGCTGTTGCAAGCAACATACAAGCCGTGAAGGAACTAATAAGATAGTTTCATCTGAAAGCTGAATCTTTCACATTTCCATATTGAGAATATCTACTTGTTTTGTCATTTTCTATGTTTTACAGAACAGCTGATACAGAATTTCTGCAATATCAACAAAAAGGAACAGATAAAGCATATCTGTCACTTAATTACCTGATTTCGTGCACGAGTAACATCAGCTTCTGAGACTCTGTAGGACAGCTTGCTTATCTCATACATAATTGCATAGGCCAAATCATCCAAGCAATCTGGCTGTTCATGAAAGGTTAAAAAAATAGTTAGCTATCAAGTTAACTTTTACTGGCAAAGGCAGAAAGCATATTCCCTGTATTAAAAGCCAGTGTACAAAAGAATCCCTATCCCATTGCATTGATGGAACCAAAATTTAGCCCGATTAATACAACCATTATAGATCACTAGTGTACAAAAGAATCCGTAAGCAATAGCACTGAAATAGCAAGTTTCTGCAAGTAATACTCCAATTTTCTTAAATCACCAAAAACAATAAAATTTGTGACAAACTCTAATAATTGGATTGAGTTTGTAAGAAAAAAATTGCTACCAAAAGGCCCTTTTTGCGAATCAGTCATTGTCACTCGACATCCATTAGAATCTCAATATTTCACATGTTCTGATTACACAAAAAAGAAACTAACCTTGGCAACTGCATAAACACCAAAGAGGCCAGTATCTTTGTAATTTGTATTAAAGGCCATCATGCTCTCAGCAATCTCATTGATAGCAATCCTCTGAGCCAGCTCTGAACTGCTTAGAGTTGGTGAATACATGGCAAAACAAGGGAAGTTAAAAAGTAATCTTATTGAACTCTATATAAAGTTAAAAGAACTATAGTATTGAGGATTCAATATGAGCAGTAACAACCCACCCCATGTGCTTTCCACCACCTGCATTCTTGTTCCAAGAACCTAGCATAGACTGCATGACCATCAAAGCAATAGAATCTGGATCTGTCCAAGACGCTCCACTAAATGCAACCGCAAATTGCGCAAGTGGAATATCATCATCTATCATCCTAATCTGGAGACGGCAAACTTTAATTGACATGAAGAATCTTGTGCAAAGATAACATGACTAAGAGAAAATGACCATGCATTGAAAACTGGCATTCCCACCTCAGAACCAGTGAAAATAGCTGGTTCCTCTGCAACCAACTGGGATGCTGTAGTAGGATCATTTGACAGCTTTGTGAACAGCTTTTTGACCTGCTCAACTACATCATCATGCTTAACAGCACCAGCAGCTGAGATGACCTAAATCATCATAAACAAAAAATAGTAGTCATTTACTCATTTATGTTAATAATTAAATCTACACCAACTAAATCCAGGATGATCATAAAACATGTAGGCAGCGAAGTTAGACTAAACCAGTGAACATATAGAAAGCCAAGAATGACAACTTAATCTAGCCAAAAAACGCACCATTCTGGGGGCTGTATAATGAGTTGCTATGTAGTTTTTAAGATGCTCTTTAGTAATTGTCTTAATGTTCTGAGCAGGTCCTAGAATAGTTCTGCCAAGCGGAGCATACTGGAAAGCAGTCGCATGCAAATGGTCAAAAATAACTTCCTCGGTATGTCCCTCCACCTACAAGAGAGACAGAAATGATAACAATAAGTAGGACCATCAAATATTTATCCATTAGTAATCAACAACAGTACGTTGAGGTTTTCCTAAACTAAGTGTTTGACATGATGTCAAAAGCACAAATTTAGGTTATCAATATTTCCATTAAATTATAAGTTTAAAATGCATTTTACTTGATAACAGCATAAAAGAATTCTTTTAACCTATGAGGATCTTCAATTCCAGTTGCAGTTGCAAATCCTGTCCATAAGAAAATAGAAATATTTACCTGATCAAAGGGAACCAGAAAAATAAAAATAAAAATAAAAAGAGAACCAGGAAGAAAGGAACTCATAACAGAATTTCAACTTGAACTAAAAGAGCATAAAACTGCACTTAACGATCCTGCTACTCACCCCACTTAATTCTAACACCAAGCACAAATTATCACTAGTCATCGGCAGCCATGATCAGAGAGATCTTCAATTATCAGTAATTCTTTTAGATGCATTATCTATAATGTCAAAGATAAGATGCTTTCACCCCCAACATTGCCAAATTAGAACATGATAAAGCAATATAACTGAAAAATATTATTGCTTTCTCAATGGCTGTTAACCAAGTATATAATTTCTCAAACTTCGAGATGAACTGGTTAATTTACTGGAGGAACTTTAGCCACCTTGTTTGACGGGTCCATTCACTTATCATCATCATCCTCCCCATCCCTCCCTTCCACCCTATCTTTTTAAATGTTAAAATTTCCAGTCCAAATTAAACTTAGAGAGCACAACAATTGGGCTAGAGACAGTAAACAACCAAATTTAGCTTAAAAAATAATTGTGAGGTAATGATGACGTTGGTGCGAATATTTCCAAGAAAGTTATTTTTTCACATGACTAAAGAGGTGAAAATTATAAACTTTTACCTCTTCCATCTCTCTGAGGATGACATCCCGCTCCCTCTCAATGAGCTTGTCATCAAAGCACGAGTTCTGAAGTATGTCCGCAAGGATCTCCAGCGCCTTGGGCACATCATTATCCAACACCTTGGCGGAGTAGGTGGTTTGCTCCCTCGATGTGTAAGCATTCAGATGACCACCCATGTTCTCGATCTCCTCCTCCAGCTGCCGCACCGTCCGCGACTCTGTGCCCTTGAAGATCATGTGCTCCAAGAAGTGCGCGGTCCCGTTAGTCTCATCGGTCTCGAATCGGCTCCCGGCATCGATCCACACGCCGACGGTGGCTGTACGGGAGGCGAGGGTGGACTCGGTGGCGATGCGGAGGCCGTTGGGGAGGGTGGTGATGCGGGTCTCCGGGGCGGCCAGGATGGGGGTATGGTCAACGAGGGCAGCGTGGGGGGAGGCGTAGCGGAGGAACCGGGGGTCAGGGTCGTCGAGGCGCTTGATCTTGGATCGGACGGCCTCGGAGAGGCGATCGTAGAGCATCACCGGGGGCTTGGCCGGGGAGGGGGCGGGGTCCGGGGAGGCGAGGGCGGCAGCGGCAGAGGTGGAGGCGGATCGGCTAGAGAGGAGGAGGGGGCGTCGAGAGAGAGTGAGGAGCTTACGTATCGCCATTGCTAGGGCTTGGGGGAACGAGGCAAGGAGACGCGGGCGGTGAGCGAGAGAAGGCGATGGATCTAGCGGGCGAGAGAAGAATCTCAAGGGATGTACAGTACGAGGAATTCTTAGCTGACATCACTGAGCCCAAAGCAGAATGTGCACGGTGATGTGAAGGTGGACCCCGGAGTTACGTGGACCAGTTGGACCACCTCACCCATGAACGATCCCCCGCCTATCAGCTTGGTTGAACCACCGCCGAAACTTGTCAAGGCTGATGTTTCCAGGATTCTGAGAGCCGACACCACACCTGACAGTTTAACGGGTGATTCATCCGGTGTTGACTTTTCAGAGCCCCGAGTACGCAAGAAGGTCAATGTTGGAGGAGAGAAGGCATTGAATCAGACATTTCAATTCAGGGCTGGAAAAATGATCAAATACTATCTTATTTATAACAATTATTGTGACACATTGTAGAGGAGCTCCAAATTATCATTTTATACCTAAAAAAAAATCATGGTTCTTTTCCTATTCATATATTTTATGTATTTCACCAAAAATATGATTTGATTATTGATCATACTCTTTGTAACGCTTGATACCACTGAGTCAGTTCATATTACAAGTAGGGAGATTATGATCACTTATATGACAAAGAAACAATCTTAGCCAATCCTATATAATGGTGATTTTATATGGATATATAGCCACATCAAGTTATGACTGTCAATGGTAACTCTTGATAGATATCAACAGTTTAAAGTTCACAAATAACAGGAGACAATATAATGCTTAAGTTGAACCCACTAAACATAACGATGAGAGCAGGAAAGAACATTGTTCAAGTTCATGCATGTAAAATACATATATGTTAACAAATCACAAAATCATGTGAAGGCTAAACCACTTTCATTTCTTTAAGATCCAAAAACAGCAATATATACCATGAGATGAATCCGAATCACCATTACATAATAAGCCATAAAATGTTTTATAGATGCAGTACATACATCTCTAGAACTTGAATGTCTTACAGCACACCCTAAAGATGAAAGGTACCAGAAGGCAGCTCTTTGGCAGATGCATACATGGGGGCGGTTGTACAGAAACTCCAGCTTCACATAATTTATCTCGACAAGCAATTATGAATTCTCTATTGATCCAGGTGAGTAACACAAATCAAACCTTTCATTGTTTTTGATGCTGCAGAGTTCTACTAATTCTTCATCCTAAGACTTCACATCTCTTCGCTCTTCACAGGAGTCCATTGAGAACGTTCTAAAGAATCCCTCTTGCAACGAGTTATAAGACCGAGAACATATCCCACAAGGATGCCCACAACCAACACACTTGTGGCTTTCACATACCATGGGAAAACAGACACCACAAGCACACCATCGCCACCACTTTCCAGAATTTTTTCATCGTCATTGACACTCTTCAGAATTTGGCCAGATAAAATTTCCACCATATCATGTACTTGTCCATCGTGGTTTCCAATGTAGCTCAGAGTTAACTTCTCCCTGGTAGCAACAAGCCGTGTATAGCCAAACTCACCACCCCGATACATAGATCTTTCAGGTTGAGGATAGATTGGAACATCAGTATGATCAGGCCTCGGCTCCCAGATTGGCTGCCAATCTTGCCCTGCCATTCCGATTACAAGGTGCACTGGTGCGCCACCAATGGATGTAAAGTTGGATGTCACATCCGCACATCTGAAGTTTTTCAGAGGGCAGAACCTCTCATACCTATGAACATGGCCCCATAAAGCAAGGGTTACATTGTTCTGCACCAAGAGGGGTTCCAGGTTCTCAAGCATTCTCTCCCTCATTGGAGCATCCCTTAGCTCATTACTACTTGTGTACATGGGACGATGGCCTTGGACAACAACAAAAGGTGTTTTGTTTCTGTCAACGCTCTCCAAATCAGCCTTTATGAAGTTGTACTGGTCACTGCCTCGGAGGAAATTGGTTTCAGTTGATATATAGAGAAAATGTACAACACCAGCATCGAACGAAAAGTAAAGGTTCTGAGTGTCTGGTGCTCCAGTCCCTGTTGGAAATGAAGAATTCCCAGGCATTTTGAATCTGATGCTGTATGGAACACCACATTCACCTCCACCATCCTTTCCATATACACCGTAGGACCATTCTGGTCGCCAAGGTTGTGTTGGCCAGTCATACTCATGGTTGCCTATGCACACATGGTAGGGGATCCTAGAAGCTATAGGCTCAATCTGATTGAAGAACTCATCCCATATCCAGGCAAAGCCTCTGGCGTAGCTGATGTCCCCAATGTGAGAAACAAACATAGGCTTGTCACCGAGGGATTCAATGTCACGAAGAATCCACTTCACAGTCGATCTGCTCTCCTCTTGTATGCGGTAGAAGGTCGCATATGGAGTGTAAGTTCCCATGTCTCCAAACAGAAAGGCTATTGTCTCATTTGAATCACTGTCGCGGGATATAAAGCTATGGATTGGACTCCAACCTCCTGCATCACTGCCAACCTGTGAAAAGAGAATTAGAAGCACTAATTAGTTAAGAATATTTTGTTAAAACCAATATGTGAAGAGAGACTAAGCAAGGTTTTGTTTTCTTCTCCTGATATTTAGCTAAACATAATATCCTAATTAACTAATAAGGAGAATAAAACAAGAGCAGCAGGAAAGCACTAGGATCTTGGTAATCAAGCATCAGTTTTCCTTAATTAAAATATTGTGTTCATGCTAATACAGGATAAGGATATGACACCATCTTTAATGCTTAAATCAATGTTGCATCTAGGCACAGCTGACAAACAAGCATTTTGGAAGAAGCATTCCGAGAGAGGGTGGGGGGTGTTTGATACTTATTGCGAGGTACACGACCATTACAAGTGTAGCTTAGAATTTAGACTCTGATATATCTCAATAGCAAAAGAATTACAGGACATAAAAAGAAACAAAGGAAGAAAATAACCATCGAAAGAATCCGTTAAATACTTTAGCTCTGTATATTCTCAAATTATGAGAACAATAAGGGTCGATACTGAAAGCACGCAATGAAGGCACATAGAGAAATAACACAAGTAAAGCAAACTCGACAAATTTCATCAAATTAAGGTACAAAGACCAATATCGGTTTCTGGTGGACTGCAGCCAGAAGCAACTATTTGATGAATAAGAAATAAACTGAAGCCTTTATCTAGACAATTAACAGCAACAGATGAGCCTCACTCCCAAAGCCATGAGCTTTCATCATGCCATGGCTGATGTTTGTATATCTATCAATCAAACACTCTCTAAGTGAAATTTATATTCCTTCGCTTCACTTCTATCCATCACAACTCTACAGGTATCTTGGAAAGATTCAACAATCAATGAACCCTAGAATCCTAACCGATCCATTGCGCAAATAATTCTGAACCCAAAAGAGAGGACATCAAGTGCAATAATTTGATTGCATCTGAATCATTTTCCTTGATCCCCAACATTGATTCAATAAATACGACAACTAAATTATCACAAACATACAAAAAAGAGACTAATAATACCATAAATTGCACAGAAGAACAAATTTTGAACCACAGGTTCGCCTTACCGTGTAGTAATACTTCTTCCCCTTCTCCAAATTCTTCATGACGCCATCATGTATGGATCCGGGATCCCTCCACCCGATGCTTGAATTCGCCGGGAAATCACACATGTCTTTCCTCTCATACCTCCTCACCGCCGTCGCCGCGATATGATCCAACCGCGCCGCGTCCAGCCCATAGCTCACGAAGCTCTCCGCCCCGTCCGCCGTCACGAACATCACCCGCATCTCGTCCTCCCGGTCCGTGAAGGAGAGGTGGATCTGGTCCGGCCCCGCTGCGGTCTCGAACCGGACCTCCTCCGAGGCGGCCAGGCGGTGGCGGGTCCCTGGAAGCGGGTTGTGATCGTGGTCGTGGTGGCGGTAGTTGACCTCCTCGCGCTTCCATCGGAAGACGCGGAAGACGTAGTTGGCGCGGAGGTTTACGAGGGGGATATCGACGGAGCCGGAACCGGAGCGCCAGCCGTCGGAGGCGTTGAGGAAGACGTAGCCGATGAACTCGTCGTTAGCGGAGTCCGGCGGGGAGTAGACGCCGAGCCAGTCCAGATCCGATGGCGAGTCGACGCCGGACCACCGCACGGTGACGGTGCGGTTGGCCCGGGTGAGGGTCGCCGGGGACACGGAGAGGGAAACGCGGGAGAAGGAAGGGGAAACGTAACAGGCGAAGAAGACGAAGAGGCAATAAAAGATACGAGGGGTTTTGTGGGTAACCATTGGCGATTGGTGGAAGACGGAGATCGAACATCGTGCTTTTTGGTGGTTGGCATAAATAGAGAACAGCGGAAACGAAGTGGGGAACCGAAACGATCGTAGAAACGTGGCCGTGTTCTTGATACTTTGAGAGGGCAAATATGGTTTTCCTACGCGTTTTTAGATACCCGTTTCCCACCTTCTTTATGATTGGTAAAATGTGGGCCCAGCGGTAGGTGATGAAGCATTGTCCTCGAGAGTTTTGTCGTCAACGTTGGTGTCAGGTGCTTGTTAGCCGTAGGATAGAAGGCTAATAAAGAGGATGATGCGTGAGATGGAATCAAAGATTCTAATCAATCACGGAGAGACCCTTCGACCTTTATCCACAGGTCGTGTACTAAGTGACTGCGTTTGTCGTAACCAATCAACGCGAAAGTGCACGGACAAGCCATGCTTACGCAACAAAGCAAAACGACGAGCTCCGACTCACTTCGCGCCTCAAGTCACGACTGCATGGAAAGTGCAATGTGGTGCTGGACACGCACCACATTTGTCACTCGTGACTAAATCGATCGACGCGCAACGGGACATTACACATTCTTGAAATGTATACGTGGCATACGAGGTTAGCTATTAAGATTTAGTCGTATGATTAATATGATAAGGTTATGAAAATCCAAATTATTAGTGTGATAGGATGAGCTTGGATTTCCAATAATTGTTTGATTTAACTTAAATACTAAAAATTTTCATACTAGGCGTTGATTAAAAATTTGTATTATTCCTTTGTTATTCTTCATCCATGTAATCGAGTAATGAGATGGAATATTCTTTATCACTACACTTGATACTTTATGATCATAGAATATAGACATGAGAAAAATAAGTGTTTCTTCCAACGCACTTCATATCTAACTGTTGAATTAATTTTTATTTTTATTATACTTTCACGTACAAAGATAAAATTATAATATTTATTTTTTTCCGATTGACACATAAAAATAAATTTTAAATTATTTACTTTATAAAAATCAAATCAACTAGTAGAAAATAAATTAATTAATAATTTAATTGAATGATAAAATTTCTAACTTATCTATATGATTAAGGAATTTAATTTTAAATATTATTTTAATCATACTACACAAGCAAAAAAGTTAATAATTTAAATAAAACAATACATTAATTTATGATAATTAATTTATATTAAGAGAGAAAAATCATCATGATTACATTAAATATTACATTAAATATGACATGATTAATCTTAGATCGTATAAGAGGTGTCTTTAGGAAGGACGTAACTAGAATGAGTTCTAAGGCATATTCAATTGATAAAACAAATCCTAAATTACATAAACAACTATAAAAAAATAAATAATTATTTTAATAATATAAATATATTATTCAGGCTAATTATATATTACGTCATGCAGTTAATTACTTTTAACATTCTGGTTTTTATACTTTCAAAAATTACATTGGGATCTCTATACTTATAAAATTGAAATATTTAATCATGTTTCTCTTCGTGTCATTAACTCTAGTTAAAGAAATACTGTACATACAAAAAATAATACGAAAATAGGGCTTAAAAGATAATTTTATGATCTATTCTTACCATCCAAAGGAAAAATATAAGAGGAAGGATTTTGTTGGGAAACAAAGTAAGGCAGTGCTATTCAATTGTTCCTTTTTTTTTTTTTTTTTTTGTCTATCTTCGAAGGTTTTGTTAGAAAATGAAATACTTGATCGAAAGAATCTCTCTCTCTCTCATGATCTTATCTCATCATTATCTATCGATTGTTGTAAAACTATTGATTTCTCGACTGCTATTCAATTGTTTTAAGGATGTCACTGGAACTATAACTTAATTAAGAGAATCGAGAGTTTCTGGGAAGAACTGAAGGGTCATTGGAGAACATTAACAATCAAGTCTAAACTTAGACCAAAGGAAAGCTTTTGGGATTTAATCAAAGCTTTCTCCTTTCAATAAACCGTTTGGGAGGATAAAGAGAAAGAATGCGCTTTCATATAAGTTATGAAAGGAAAAATTAATATAGATGAGAATATACTATATAATTACCCTTTTAATCCTATTTTAATACTATTTTCTACGTGTGATAGCGCGTATAGTACTTTCATCAGTATTCTCTCATTACTTGTCGGAAGAGGACTATTAATTATATCACAATATTCAATAATGAGGCTTCATGGCTAACTCACACTTTTTTATATGGATCTATACTTTCATTAATAATGTCATGTCATTCAAATTTCTCTGCTTTGTTATAAAAAAAGATCTCAAATAATCTTCCCAATCTATTTTAGAAAATAAATCAACACATTATTACATAAGCCCACACATATCATTAAAAATGATGATATAGAGATACTTTCCAGTGAAGACCAACCTATCATCATTAACTCGAGGAGTTAGTCTTGAAGGAAAAAATGATCTCATTCTCTTCAATGTTTCTCGAATTGAGATCTCCCTTTGAAGTGTTTGATGCATGTTGACCGAGTAACGCATCTTCCCCCGTTTGATGAATCCACCTTAGCTCGGACAAAACATCTCCCTCATATAAAATGCATCTACCTAAGCCACAAAACATGATGTATCATAATCAGAAAAGCATCTCCTCGGCGATTGATGTGTCGATCCAAGCAAGGTAAAGGCATCATCTAGCACATCCAATATATTATATATATACAACATTTCTACCTTTACCTAGGAAAGAAACATCCAAAATATTGAATGCATCCTAACCATACAAAACATCTTCTCCAGTCTCATATGTTCCCCCAAAATAAGAGTGGCTGGTACGTCTTAATCGGATTAAAAATCTCACTGCAATTTGATTTGATTTGATTTGATTTGGATCGGTCGACTCCGGTCCGGTTTATATTTTATAATCAACTATCGGAGATGTTAGATACTAACGCACACATCCAAATGGAAGTTACTTATCCCAATTGTACATGCAAAACCAAGCAAGCATCAAAGTCCATCACTCAGCTCAGCCTGGTGGAACTGTGCCAATTCAAAATTTGACCCAAATCCAATCGGGTCAAACATCAATCCCCCCTGGAATCATCCAACCCACCTATCTAAAATAAGACTCTTTTGGCTTCCCCCATTTTGTTTTATTCCTCCATTTAATTAATATCATTTACTACAGAGAGAGAGAGAGAGAGAGAGAGAGAGAGAGAGAGCGAGCGAGGAGAGGGTAAATAAAAAGGTAACAGATCTCGCAATTGTCATAACACCACAATTTCTTCCCCCCCCTTCTCTCTCTCTCTCTCTCTCTCTCTCTCTCTCTTTTAAGATCTCGTCAACACCATCGCGAATTCTTCCCTTCTCTTTTCGATCGGAAACTCAATGCCGGATCTTCATAAATCCCATCATTCAGCTGCCCGTAGCTCGATTTCCGCCAAACGATCGCTCGATGCATCGTATTGCCGCTCCGTAGCGTGTTCTTTTGCCTAGAAGCTTTGGGGGAGTCAGCATCTCGTGTTGCCGGCGCCGACACGGCGACGGCGGTGAGGGCCGGCGGCGAGCAGCAGCGGGCGCGGCGGCGTCAGCCACGACGAGGACGATGCAGATTAGTTTCTCGCCTAGCATGAGAAGCATCACGATATCGAGCAGCAATGGGTTTCTCGACTTGATGAAGGTGAAAGTCGCCGCCCGCCACATCTCCTACCGGACCCTGTTCCACACCATCCTCATCCTCGCCTTCCTCTTGCCATTCGTCTTCATCCTCACCGCCGTTGTCACCCTCGAGGGCGTCAACAAGTGCTCCTCCTTCGGTAGGATTTGGAAACCCCTTCAACTTGTTCTTGAATTTAATTGCGATTTGCGTCGGTGCTGATGGATCTGACACCGTAGATACGCCCTCTTAAGGGGGAAGAACTAAATCATGCGATTTTCTTAGATCTGAATCTTTCTGTTAAAACTTCAAAACTTACAGTTGTTGTGCATGCTGATCTTGGTATGGTGATGTGTTGCTTTTGGTCCATTTTAGTTGATACGAAATATGATTGCTTGGTGTTGCATTGGCACATCGTTTACCCTATCTTTACCCTATAATGGGTTTCATAACTTAATGGAATTCTTAACTCTGGATCCAGTACTGTTAATGTAGGTCTAGAATTGGTGGTCGTGTCCCGCGTTAGGTTTACTACATTGTGAATTTTTGGCGTTTCTGTACCTGTCCTGCTTGGATGAAATTCAAAATGATCCTTCTATTTATTTTTGACATGAACTGCTTGACGATTCCAAGCTTCAAATTTGTTATACATGTTCTTACCCTATGGTATCTGTCCAATTGATTTCTACTAGTCTCGCAATTGTCAGAGTTTCTGAAGTATTATTAAAATTTGGTTTCTGTTATTGGTGTTAACTGCAATGACATGGCCATAAGATCCTGCTTCTTTCTTTTATCTCATTAAGTTGTATCTCTGATTCTTTTATTATGTTTTCTTCATTCAAATTTCTATGTTTCTTTTCTTCTTGTTTGTTCAGTGTCTAGTTTATCGATTTATATGTGGCCTTCTATTTTAAATTAATTATGCTATTAAACATTTAATTGATCTTAGTTAATTTGTTCATATTTTTCTTGCCTTCTCAGTATCCCTTCTCTCAGGAAATTGATTGCTGCATTTAAATTTCGACTGGTGGAGCAATTGTAATGCCATTATCTTCAATTATCACTCCTAAGCACCTACCTTGCCATCCTAGTTTGATTACCCATGCATGATTCTCATTGTTTGAGGTTATACTTAGTAGCTCTTTCATTTCTGCCACCTAGAGGCAGTATTCTGAGGGAAGCTACACTAAGTTATTAGCAGTAAGGTGTTTTGGTTACTTCTGTTCTTTCAATATTTTCCTGCATTGTGTGTTATCTTGTTGGTTCCTATGTTCTATATTTTCATGGTGATATTCCTTTGAAATTCACAATGAACAAATGCACCAGTAATGCTTGTTCATTATGAGTAGTTCTGACAAGTTCTGCATTAAAGTATCTTGATTCTTCTTTATCTAATACTTGCTTAATTACTTAATTTATGTATGTTTATATTTCCATGGTAATGCAATCAGTTGCTATCTTCTTCATTCCATTGTGTTTGACTAGGTGTTTTCTTAACCTGCTACCTGCAACATCACGAAGATTTTGCTATGGTAGGATTTTTTTGAAACCTACCCAAGCATGTCTTTACAGTAAAATCATTAGGAAAATTATAATGAGGTTCTTAGTAGTCTAAATTTTGCACTTAACATTGTTAAGCTAATTACAGGAAATTATTGCATTGGCAAATAACATCAATTTTGCTGTTATTTGTTTCAGATTGTTTGGGGAGGCGCTTAGGACCAAGGTTTCTTGGTCGCGGAGGTGATGATTCCATGGTAATGTTTTCTGTTCTTTGCTATTTAAGTTCATAATTCACCAAATAGTTTTCTCTCTCTCGAGTATTTCATCTTATTTAAAATACATCGACACACTTACAGAAACTTGTTAAAGAATTATATGAGATACTTGACCAAGTAAACTCTGAGGAAATTCCTGCTGGCCTGAAATTGACGGAGTCTTTCAGTGAGTTTCTTTCCCACATGAAGAATAACCAGTATGATGCCAAGACATTTGCTGTAAGGTTGAAGGCAACGGTATTTCCATTCATTATTCCTCTATATCCTTATTTGATGCATTTTCTTCCAGAACAATATTAAAGATGTCTGTTAAGCTTGTTCATGCTTGTAACTGTACACTGGAATCTTTTTTAAATTAGATTGACCATGTCCCCAAAAGTTGAGATTATAAAAATTCCAGTGCTGGTCTTTTCTGCAGGATTCTAAGAATTATTCTTTGTACAGTTAAAGTTGCATAGTTTAGACCAATGAAATGTTAGAAAATGTTTTGGCATAATATCTTTTCTTTGTTGACTAATGGGATTGATGCAACTAAGGATCATGTAGGTTCATCTAATGCTTCCTCTAACCATGCTTTGACATATTAATTTTCTCTGCTTATTCCTGACTTTATGCAACTCATTTATTTTCACCTAACATTTCCTTGTCAACGATTAGGTTATCTTTCATCATATATGATCAACCTAATTTTTTCTTCCAGAGAAACTTATCTGTCATGTCTTAACCATTAATGTCAATTCTTTTGATGTTGTTCACCAAATCCATAGCATCACCAATGAAGATAATGAGATTATTTGGCTATCATTTAGATAAACATGGCCAAGGTTAAAGAAAGATGAAATTCATGTCTGTCAAGAAAATAAAATTATCAGATAGAGAAAATTGTGGATGAAACTTTCTTTTATTAAGAAAAATGTATCACGTAGAGAATATTTGTTAATTTATTATCATCTGAATGTATATAAATTTCATCTGATCAAATATTATTTTGTAGGTATTTTAACGTAAAAATTGACACCTCTCATTCTTAGATTTTATAGATATGAATGTTAATTCATTTACAAATAGTTCATTAAGTAAATATTCTTGGGGATTTTCTTTCTGATTTGTTTGTTATTCACAGATGGAAAATATGGAGAGGGAGGTAAGAAGATCAAGACTGGCAGAACAACTGCACAAACATTTTGCAGCAACTGCTATTCCAAAAGGCATACATTGTCTCTCATTGCGCTTGACTGATGAGTATTCATCCAATGCCCAAGCTCGTAAACAGTTGCCACCACCAGAGTTGCTACCATTGCTATCTGATAACTCCTATCACCATTTTATTCTAGCCTCTGATAATATTCTTGCTGCCTCAGTTGTTGTCACATCAGTTGTAAGATCTTCATTAAAGCCTGAAAGGGTTGTCTTCCATGTCATAACTGACAAGAAGACTTATCCGGGTATGCACTCATGGTTCGCCTTGAATCCTCTTTCTCCTGCTATAATCGAGGTGAAAGGTGTTCACCAATTTGACTGGTTAACAAGAGAAAATGTACCTGTTCTTGAAGCTATTGAAAATCACCATGGTGTTAGACACCATTATCATGGAAATCATATCA
Organism: Musa acuminata AAA Group; assembly: GCF_036884655.1. Lineage (NCBI taxonomy): Eukaryota > Viridiplantae > Streptophyta > Magnoliopsida > Zingiberales > Musaceae > Musa > Musa acuminata. The sequence continues at coordinate 28,552,055 of NC_088339.1, read as the reverse complement.
TGGGCACCAATGTTAGTGATAATCCAAGGATTTTTGCTTCTAAACTGCAGGCGAGGAGTCCAAAATATATATCTCTACTCAACCATCTGCGCATATACCTGCCCGAGGTAAATTAGTCATTATGTGTTTCTGATTTCCTTTTGCTTTATGACACCTTTGCTAATATGGTGAATGATTTCTACAGTTGAAGAAATGATCATAAAAACACTTAGTGAGAAATGCTTGTATGACTTGTTATAGCATTTTCACCCCTTAGTGTTCTGTATAATATGAGCAAAAGCATCAGGCCACATCGTTCAAGCATAATTTGAGCATTTAGCTGGCTTAGGGCTACTATGGCAGCCTCTGTAAAGCTGAGTTTAACATCCACTTTGAGCCCATATCTATAGGCTTAGTTTGGTCAAACTGTTGGCCAGGCTTTAAGGGTAGAGAGCTGATCTTTATATCTAGAGGAAAAAGGAAGTGAAGAAAGCCTTATGTTGCAGAATATGATAGCCTCATCAGTCATTGTTTCTTCTCATCTTAGTATAGACTGACAAAACCTTTTCTGATTTTTGTCATAATGTGGTCGTATAATGACCTTCAGTCTGCTTATCTTGTTTGTCATATGAATTGCATACTGACATAATCCATCTTTCCTGAAATAGATTGGTCATTACTGCCCAAAATTGTCAATTTTTGTGAAATATCCTCCTTGGATTCATGGCGACCATTGTAGTGCATGCTAAATTAAATTTATCCTTCTTGAATGCTCTTGGATTTTGTGCATGCTAAGTTCCACTTAAAATACATGTTGACAAAGAGGGTTGAAATGAAGAAAAAAGAAAAGTTAGGTGTGTGTGAAGTAAACAAGACAAAGTCTATTGTCAAATTTAACTTACTCACAGTGTTAGAAACATGAACTTCTTTAAAAAGCCTACTCGTATCATCGATATGTATTGAAGTTGAAGTTCCACTTATGCTTGTCTCTCAAATATGGACAGTTCTAGATAGCACCACATCCGTGTCATGTCCATGTTGGAAACTTCCAAAACACCTCAGCATTTCAATCATATTAGGACAAATGTATCATCTCCATACATCTATAACATAATATAGTAGTATTATATTAAATAAGTGATATTTCACATATTATATTACACCTCAGACAGTAGTTTGTTTTCTCTGTGACAAACTTAAAGTGATTTTGTTGAAATTAATGATGATAATGTGCATTATTAAACATGTAAAACAGCTCTTTCCAAACCTCAACAAGGTGATGTTTCTTGATGATGATGTTGTTGTTCAACGTGACTTGTCACCGTTATGGGAGATTGATCTTTCTGGGAAAGTAAACGGTGCTGTGGAAACTTGCAAAGGTGAAGATACATGGGTGATGGGCAAGCACTTCAGAACATATTTTAACTTTTCACATCCACTCATAGCCAGTAAGTTGGACCCTGATGAGTGTGCATGGGCATATGGAATGAATATCTTTGACTTAAATGCCTGGAGGAAGACGAGCATTAGGGAAACATACCATTACTGGGTGAAAGAGGTACCTTTCAAACTCATTTTTCATCTCATTTCTCATATTAATCTGTTCTAGCTTTTGTTTCAGTAAACAATAACTTTTTTCTTTTAGTTCTCAGTGAGCCCGTAGTTGCTGATGAACCAAATTTATTGATATAGTTTACTCAACATCAGACTTGTTATTGTCCTCCATAAAATGTCAGCTAAATTTGGTTATCTTGGTCCATATAATTGGTGCTAATTTTTCTAGAAAGTATTCCGCGAATAGTGCAGTTAAAGTCAGATAATTTTGATCATCTTGCTCCATCTAATTGGTGCTAATTTTGCTAGAAAGTATTCCATGACTGATGCAGTTAAAACTGATCCTAAAGATAAATAGTTTTTGACCTTCAGATACTATTGATATAAAGATGGCACTTTCATTAAATAAATATTCTTCAACATTTTTAACTCACCACATTTTTGAAGACATTCTTATGTAAATATATAATCAAGGTATAGTTCTGTAGCTTGATGATAAAGGTTCTTTGAAGTTTGAAACACATTCTTTTTACTGTTTCTGTTCCACTTCTGTTATTAGATAACTATCATTGATGACTTTTTTCTTGCTCTATTGATAACCATTTTTTTCACTAAAATCATCTATGCCACAGATAATAGTTATATTATAATAGGTTTGACTTGCAATTTCTTTATAAATTCTGTGTATGCCATAAATGTACTTGGATGAAATGGATGGTCTTTCTATAATTCTGCGTAACTTTTTTCACTTGAGGTCGAAATCTTGGTCCAGAATTTTTCTTCCCTTCTGCTCATGCCTACTCAAGCAGTTTATGAACATTTGTTCCATTTGCTTACAAATCGAATTAAGCCTATCATCTCAATAATGTAATCAACATATATATGAATTCTTGATTGTTCTTTACTCGTATAGGCAAAACCAACTTGAAGCCCATTTTCCCTTGTTACATGTAGCTAGAAAGAAATACAAATTATTAAATGCTTATACTGTTTGTTTTCATAAGTTTAGGTTTCCTAGGTGTACATTTTTTTATCGGTTTGCTTGATACTTGAACAGCGCAAGTTGATGTGCGATTGCACTTCTCTCCACAATTTGCCATTATAACTGCACATCTCTGTTAATCTGCATCTCCTTTTAATTCTTGTTCTTGATTTGGCTACAGAATTTGAAGTCAAACCTCACCCTCTGGAAACTCGGTACATTGCCACCAGCTCTTATAGCATTCAGAGGTTACGTCCGTCCAATAGACCCATCATGGCACATGCTAGGTTTGGGCTATCAGGAAAAGACAGACCTCGACAGTGTCACGAAGGCTGCTGTGATCCACTACAATGGCCAGTGCAAACCATGGCTGGAGATTGGATATAAGCACCTCCAGAAATTTTGGACAAAGCATGTAAACTATTCCAATGACTTCATAAGGAACTGCCATATCTTTGAGCCACAATAAACTGGGCAGCTACCATAAAGCAGGGAGGTAGTGTTAGAGATGGCTCTGTTTTTTTCCTCAAGATCTGAGCAACCACTGAGGTAATCAAGAAATCAGCTGTCAAAGCAGTGCAGTCAAAATGGTTGGGACTTCTCACAGATCTATCCATTTAAGCAGCTTCAGTCCTGATGGCATGGAAGATTCTATTCATTTTGTAAGATGCTCATCGGTGTTGTCATATTAAAGATAGTTCTTCGCAGAATTCTGGAGGGTGTGTTACCCGGTCCTGGAACAAATGATGGTTCATCATATTGCTGTCGATGGAGTATGGGATCACACCACCGGTACACACTGAAGCCAGGATTGGATTCTCTCGCGAAGCATTCGGATCATCTTTTCTTCTAATTTTGAGTTTATTTATTTATTAATTTACTTCAACCTTATGCTTCTTCTTTTATCCTCCAAATTTAATGGCCATGAATTTTACATCTATAGGAACCCCCCTCCCCCCCTTCTCGGTATTGGGGAGCTTTAGGATATTTGTCTTAATTCATAATATGTTAAAATGTGCAGCTAATTCTTTTGCTTCGATTGCTCAATTGTCACTTTTTTCTTTATCATCAGATTCCCATTTCTACAATCACAATTACACAATTCTATTGGCAAATTTCAGTGATTGTTTCTCACCATTCATAATCATTGGAATGTGTATATGACCACACATTATGGATAAGTTGATGGTTCAGCATTACTGATATCAAAGACTATATTTGCTTGAATGGATAGGCTTTTTTTTTTGGGTCAGATAATTCCGTCAGTGTGATCAAGTCATCATGCAGTTCTCAAACGCATTAAACACCACAGGAAGTTTGATGAGTTGCAATGTCTCGAATCGAATGACATGGAACAAGCTCAGTATCACACGGATTGTCTCAGTCCACCCCAAATGAAGGAAAGAGAAAGAAGCGAGTGTTTTTGGCGCAACAGAGTCGCCGACTGATCCATGGCTCACAGGTGGAAGTGGAAGAGGGCGGCGGCGGACAGAAGGGAGACGGCGAGCGCGAGGAGGGCGTACGAGAGGCGGCAGCGAGCGGCGGAGTTGCGGTGTGAGGACGGGGGAGGGGAAGGAGGCGGGAGGCGCTCCGCGAGGATGGCGAGGCGCATGCCGCCGTAGCAGTACCCGCGGCTGCAGACGAAGTAGTAGCGGCCGGTGTGGTTGAGCTGGAAGGCGTAGTTGCGGCCCTTACTGTAGTTGGAGATGGGGTTGGAGGCGTCGCACTTGTTGTACCCCGCCTCGTCCACCTGCACCACGTCCGCCATCCCCGACTGGTAGTAGAACACTGCAAACACGTCGCACCGCCCACCATCAATCTCCACCACAAACAACAACCAAATCCAAAAGACGAGGAGGAAGAAGAGGCAACCAACCCACCGAGCCAGTCGCCGACATGGAACGGCTTGTGCTTCTCCACCCACACCGTGTAGTTGACGTTGGGGTTCCATCCCTGCCGGTCTCCCACCGTGAACCTGTCCGCCGACGCCAGCTGCAGGGAGACGAAGACTACGAAGAGAAACAAGTACAGCTGTTGTGATCGGGCCATCCTTTCACCCTCTTCCCTTTGCCTTGTTGCGAGGAGGAGACGGTAGAGGATGCGACTGCCACTCTCTCAGTGAAAACAGCTCATCCGTTCCTTCATTCCTTCCTTCCCTGTCATTTTGGCGTTAGCTAAGAGAGTTAAAACGAGTATGGCATGGCAGGGGGAGGGAGGCAGCGGCACATGGGCGTTCAAGAGAGAGGTGTTTGTTTATGGTTTGTTGTGGACGCAAAAGCATGCCATCGGCACGTGATGCAGCGTTGTTGCCTGTGCCATGTTCTTATCGCGGCAGTAACTGTGTGCGGACGACAACTGTGTGGTGGAGAGGCCGGTGGTGGTGGCCGTCACTCCTCACATCCCCACTACAAACAAAAAGAAATAGCAGGAGAGGTAAAACGATGGAATGCGTGTGTGCGTGACGGAGAGGAATCGCCGGAAAGAGCAGCATGTCACGGTCATCAGAAGTCTGTGGAGCTTCTGCGATTAATGTTCATCGCAAGCTTAGTAGCGATCGACACATGAAGCAGCGCTTCTCTTTCTTCCATGAGCACATCCAGACTTCAACTCAGCTTTCAGATATACACAATAAAGAATGGTAAGATATGGTTATCAAATGGTTCCAATGGTCTATCAAATGTTAGAGAAATTATGTGAACTCGTATTACATCAATGCTAATATTGGAGTCACTCGATCTTTCTTGGACAACAAACTCCATCATGAATCCCTTTGGCGTCATGTTCTTCCACTTCTTCGTTGGCTGGTGTCAGAACTTGCAGGGATGGCAACAGAAGTGTCGATCAAGAATCATCTCCCAGGATATCATCATTTCATGAGCAGTAGTGAGGAGGATGCAACGAGAAGTTGCTCTGGCCACAATCATGATAAGGTTTGCAATGCTCTCGAGCAATGGAGGAAGTAATTTCGTCAGAGATGAGTTAAAATATTCGATTATTTTTATACCACTGCCTGTTCTGAATTAATTGATATTACTCTCAACAATGCATAATGGTTTGGGTGATACCCGTTGTTTGTTTCAGCATTCATGGTTGTCCCCATAGGATATGATGACTGTCACCAAGAACAAGTTGACATTATTATCTCCACAGTTCATTGTCTTCGCATGAACCTTCATTATAAACTAATAATTCCAAACCAGTACTAGAATTTATCTATAGATTAAAAAGAGAGAAAAAAAAAAGGTATGAAACACCAAGTGAAGTCATCAAGAGTCTGCAACAGCAACTTTGCAAACCAAATAGGAGTAATTTTTACTCTCTCTATTTTTCTGAGGGCACAAGGAATTCTTATGATTTCAATGCTTTTATTAGCACATATCTACACAACTCTCTGACTATCCATCCTTTCTTTTCCTTTTCCAAGCACAGCTTCTAGTATTGGTGGAAGGAGGAAGATGAAGCTGAACAACACTAGCCACATCAAAGTATTGGTCATGGATGAAGGTAGAATTTCACCATATAGCCAGATGATAACCTGTATGATAGGCTGCAACCCGACAACCCAGCAACATTGCTCAAAGATTGCCACCGGCATCCTCATCACTCGTGTCCACCGGAACTTCATGGCGCGGCTTATTGTATTTCTCACGGAGTTGCTTTATCGGGATGAAGTCACCTGCGGTGTCCATCCCATAGAACAGGAAGGAAGCATAAGGATGATCAAACCTGTCCTGCAAGTCAATAGTGCAAATATAAGTAAACCACAAGGCTAACAGGAATTTCATTGCTACTCACTAAGGTGCTTCCACTGACCATGTCTGGTTGTTCATTGGCTAAAAGATTCTCTTCTGCAACTGCAGCATTCATCCATAATGAATTTACAGTGAGAAGCCATTGGAAATAGTTATAGTGTAACAGTGACAAGAATATTAAGAACGCCTTAATCAAGATAATTGCAGTAGTGATGAAGTTTCTTCTCATAAAAAATGTCAGAAAAATTTACAAACCTTAGAAAAATTGTAAATTCTCCGGTGAGAAAAGTAACACATTTAGGTACTTTCAAGATTTTCTCCTCCATGATTGAAATACATGGATATATCCAGAAGAGAGACAATATACTAATTTGCTAGACAAACACCACTTTGTGAAAACTATAGAACAAACCATCTATCATCAACATAGTCCTCAATGCGTCCGCATGTGAAGGTGGAAAATCTCTCTCTCTCTCTCTCTCTCATGATCTTAGAAAAAACTGAAAGCTAATTCTGACATGTCCATAACATATAATGAAATTTGGCAAGAGCTCAGTACTTGACTACCATAGATTTGTTTGAAAGAATGGCTGCGCATAACAAGGACCAAACATGGTCATAGACAATCCACTTAAAGTAGGTTTCTTTTCATAAAAATGCGAAAAAAAATATCTTTCTTTACAAACCTTAGAAAAATTGAAAATTCTTGATGATAATTGAAACACATTTAGGTACTGTCAAGATTTTATCTTCCACAATTGAAGAATATATCAGTAGAAAATGGGCTCCCAGAAGAGAGAAATGACTAATTTGCTAGACATTCACCACTTTGTGAAGACTTATGGAACAAACTATCTATCATCAACATAGTCCTCAATGCAACCACATGTGAAAAAAACCTATTATGCTCACTTAGGAAAAGATGATGGAAAATCTCTTTCTCTCTCTCTCTCTCTCTCTCTCTCTCATGATCTTAGAAAAAACTGAAAGCTAATTGTGACTACATGTCCATAACATATAATGAAATCTGGCAAGAGCTCGGATCTTGAGTACCATAGATTTGTTTCGAAGAATGGCTGCACGTAACTTGGTCATAGACAATCCACTTATAGTAGCAAATTGATTGTTGAAGCAAAGGGTATAGGCTCATTAACTACAACTCCTGACCTTAGTCTTTTTGTCACAAGCTCTTAGTGCTTTCTTAAAAGACATAAAAAGCCAAGGATTGCTTTCTTACGCTCAAGCAATTTCTAACATGCACAAACCCGTCCAGTGAGTTTCAGAAGTTACAAGATGAACTGAACATAATAGCATGCCTGATAAAGAATGTTGGCTAGACTGGATCCACATAGGAGAATTTAAGAATTAAAGAAGGAAGCTTTTACCATATGCGACTAGAAGATTGGGATCTGCACGTACATCAACCAATACCTGAATAATGAAAAAAGCCACATCAAAAGGAATATCAAGAAATCAATGGTCTAAAATACATTAGAGCCACACTTCCAAAGACAAATTGATGTGCATCATCTGATTGCATTACCAAGATAGATTTATCCCTAGATGCCATCGTAGAATTTGACTCATGGGAAGACTTTGAAAGATACAAGTGATGAAACCAGTCATGAAAAAGGTAATCTTCAGGTACAAGTGATGTTATCTTGTATCCAGACAGTTAAGTGATAAGTTTGAATATCCAATGCGGAACTACTAGACTCCGCTTCATGCTTGAAACTGAAGATATTCCTAAGAATAATTAACAAGGTTTTCTCTTAAATATGTTCAACCTGATAAAATGGTTGATTTCGCCCTTGAAGCAACTTATCAACATGTGCAATCTCCATCCATGAACTTGATTCACAGCATACAGGATCCATGCCACAAATTACAGCTCGATAACCTGTGATGATTATGTTGAACAATAATCATTCAGGATATGGGAAAATGTAGTTCCTATTGAACTAGCAAGACATGAAGCAACTGTGATGTTATGGAACAAAGCACTTCAAACTACAATACCTGTGTTTAAAAATCATAATATTATCTGAAATAAGTCACTTGTGTGACATGCACCTATGCTATTGCCGAACATCATGCACAAACCAAACACATTTGTTCCATTTCTGACCTTATAGAGATCAAGCTCGCTAAGATGTTCTGCATCGTATGGTACATGGACATCATCTAAACTATGAAAAATCTCTACCAAACTACAGGTTGAATAGAAATTTCATTAGATAATGGATTAAGTCAAAATATAAATTCATATCACAGACATTGTTTGGTAGGAAGGGCATGAAATGCTAAAAGTTTTTTAATTAGGACTATTATCTAGAAGCAAAACCGAGAAACTGATGGTTGAATAAGTTTAGATCTTTCAGACCCTGTTGGCTGGTTGTAAAACTGGGAAACAAGTAGAGGACTTGGGATGATTCTCTTCATATGGTCAATGTTCAGACACAAAACATTGCTTCCCACGTAAAATTTCCTCGGAAAGAATCAACTCACTAGAAGCTTATCCATGATCAATCAAGTAATAAACTAGCTTCACCAGGAACAAGCTTCATAATGCTTGGTTTCACATGATTTTTGATGAAGGAGCCTTAAACTTTGCCAAAAAAATATGCACACTCATGTATTGAATCTCAGTATCCGAACCTTCCATAAAAAATACCAGAAACTTCAGAAAAGAAAACCATGTACATGTGCCATATAAAACAGAAAAGCTGGTGAGAGAACAGAAACTAACCAAACTTTTTATGTCGTACTCTCTGCCCAAGACGAAATGCATATTGGATGTTCTCATAAGCAAGAGCTTTTGCTGATGCAGCTAGAATCTCAGTCTGCATACAAGAGGCCACCAATAACAGAACACATGAGAATATGACAAGACATAGATAGTGAATGTGCTACATAAAGAAGAGAATCAAGAAATAGACATCAAGGAAGAAGCAGCAGGCTCCTTTGTACCTCAAGTTTGGATATTTCATCACGCAACTCAGCAGCAACAGCATAGTTTTCATCCTCTATAGCTTTCTGCATGTCAGCACTGAATGATAGAAACAAAATGGGTAAAAGGCAAGCCACTGCACCAGCTATGGTTAACAAAGAAAATATCTAAAATGGTGCAGCAGATAAAACTTTTTTACGTACAGAATCAAATAAGAGGTTCCTATTAAAATAATATATTTAGCTTGGATGTGCAAAAGAATGCATGATGATTGATATCAATCTTGATGGAAAAATCATAACAAACTCACCGGAGTCGTAATAGATTTATGGCCTTGTCCTGAGCTTCACTCTTTGTCGAACCCCTTTTAGCTTCCCGTTGCTTAATAATTTCTGCTTCAACCTACCAAGAGGAGTAGGACATCAGCATGTTATACCAGATTACTGTATTTAAAACCTCCATTTAGTTATCTACCTCATCAAGTTTGTTCCTTAACTGTTGAGCAGCTTCATATTGTTCCATGTTTAAAGCATACTGCAATGACAATAAACAGAAAAGAATCTCAGAGCATAGTTTTTAGACAAGTTGGTATAAAAATGAAGCAGATAAAGATGCATATGATTTGAAAACGAAATAGTTCAGGAAATGCAAGGTACAGTCCAAGTGACAAATAAATGTATAAAAAGGGTAACTAATGCATGAGCTCCCACCAATGAAGGGTCTAGAAAGGGTCAACATACGCAGTCTTACTCCACAAGCAGAAAGGCTATCTCCATGGCTTGAAACCTAGTCAACTAGATTGCAAAGAAGCAATTTTATGATAATGCTGAGGTTTGCCCTCTCAAATGACAAAGCAATGTATGTTTCATATTTCATTAGAGAAGAAAATATCTGTTAGTTTCATTAAATATAACAGACAACCCCACCTCTAATTAAACATCCAGATATGGCAAACTACTTCAAAATATGAAAGTGAGTGTACTGAAATAAGTATAGTAACAAGAAAATATTACCTGGATTCGAGTCTCCAAGTCCAACTGAAAAAAGAAAATCAAGATGTCCTCGTTCGCAGCCTCACTGCGCTCTATATTGACATCCATCTCTTTGCCATTGCTCCTGAATGGCCATGTAGCTCTAACCCGGGAACTCATTCTTCTTGTTCTACTCGAGCTGGTGGGGTGTAACCTCAGAAGTTCCTGGCGCCGTAGAGATGGCCCAATGATCACAGAGTTCATAGGGATCTTACAAAGAAGTCGTACATCACTGTTAACCATGGTAACAGCCCCACAACTCCCTCCATTTGCAGAGGCTGCCAAGCTGCTGCTTATGCAAACACCTGGCATCATTTGGGTGGCTTTTTAACCAGTGCTTGACAGAGTTCAACCACTTTTAAACTCTGCTCCTCAAGCAAGCTGCCATAATTTCAAGTTTTTTAAATCCATTTCAAAACAAAATGGCACAAGTTTACCTTTAAAAACCAAATTAAAATAAAACTTGATTTTCAGCTGAAGAACAAACTACTTATGTTGCTATTAAGAATGTAAATATGGCAACTCAAAATGACCACTACGGTACATTTAGACGCCATCAAAAACAGTATTCACCTTCTTAATTAGCCTTTACACTCAGAATGAGAATGAAGTACCAAATCCCAAAGAATGATACAGGAATACACCATTCGTCTATGTAACTTCTAATATTAACTGATAGGCGACGTTTACATTGATCATAAACTTGATCAGAACCCAAAGAAACTCAAGCAACATATCCCATAAACTTGATAAGAGACACAGTTAAAGCAATCCCCTTGAGCTCTCACCCAAAGCATATGGTATGAAAGAGGTAAAAACTCCTTTATTATTCAGATTAGCTTGTTCTGGCAGCTGGCAAATGTTTCGTCCAACGAAAAATTCAATCTTTATACCTTTATGTTTATAATCTCCTAATATGACCAAATGATTCGGGAAGAAAAACGAGTTAGAGAGAAAGAGAAACCAATAAATAGAACTTTAAACGTCAGGGCTTCTACCGACACCAAAAGCCATGAACAGTGTGAAATAGGACAAGTATACGCACCAGCTTGCGCAGTCAACAGCTAGAGAGAAGACGGACCGAGCTGGGCGACTTAATCCTTAGGAAGCAAGCAAGGCAGGGAAGAGACGATGATATGAAACCCTACTGATTGGGGATTTGGCGGAATCGAGCGACCACCTGAATTGGTTGATCCGGAGGATAACCATGCGGCAGGCATGAGATGGTATGGTGTTAGTCCACTACACAGAAATGTTTGTGGGAGCGATAAAGTCAATGTGTTGTGTGCGCACATGCATTATTACTACATCTGTGCTAGGCTTTATACAGAATGCAGTTTAATGCGAGGAAAAAAAGGATAATTGTGGAACCCTAATCACTTTGTTTTCCCTAATGAATTGCATACTACATTTTGCAAATTTCTTTAGCTTGTGGATTTTTTGTGCATTAACTTGTTTATTTGGGAATAAGATCACCATGTCGGATTAAAATTAAAAGGATAGACCTTCACATTAGGGTAATTTTATGTTTTGAGGTAGGTAGATTCAAATCATTTTAAAGGGGATAAGTTCGAATCATTTTTTTATTAACTAAAAATATGTATAATTATATATAAGTTTAAAATATTAATTATTAACGTTATCGATACGAGCACAACGGCACTCGAAGAATTATCCGTTTTAGATAGATCCGTTTTATTTTTTTACGATGAATATTAACATTTTGGATGAATCCATACGATTTTATTTTTTTACGATGAATATTAAAAGATGTATTTGAAGGTAAAAGATGACTCTGATACTTATAAAATCTTAATTTCTCTAAATATACTTATCAAAGCTCTAGTAGGGGAGCGTTGATGAATCAAGATCATAAAAATTATATCAAGAGCATGTCCGATAAAATCTATCTATTTGATACTTTAAGTCAACGAGAGTCAACGAGTGATCTCGGAGGAGGTGTAAGTGTTGAATCTACTGGAAGTTAATCCTAACTTATTAGTTAGGATATTTAATAATACGATAAGTGATCATGAGAATAAAAAAATGGTCATTATGCGTATCTCTCGATCATAAAATCGTCGAATCCAAAAATCATGAGATTTCAACTACGTCCATTGACTTTTCACTTTCTTTCCCTGATATATCACCCGCTTGGCGGACTGGGACCCACCTGACGTGTGAGTCAGAATGTCAACAGCTTGCTATGTATTATCTTCCCCTATCATTAGGTGAGAGCAATATTACGGAAGATGATCTTAAGATGCAACAATGTCATGGTATCCTTAGCCTCAAGAAAAAAATGCATTTAAAAATGGCCTCTGCATGCATAAAAGTTGTCTTTTTTATGATTGCAACAAAATTGTAATAAAGCTTTGCTGTATCCAAGAACTAGTGATCACAAAGCAAAGTGATATTGCACTACCGGGGATGAAAACAAAGGCGAAACTAGGGCACACCAAGGGGCTGATAGCAATCAAGATTACAGGTATCATACTTGGCCACCGGTGTTCTGAAAAATACTGTTCTTGGAGGAGCAGATGACAGTCCCAAGCCAATCATCTGGAGCATCACCAACTTCTCCCCTAAGAGCTCTTAAAGAGTGTGGTGTTCCAGCCTACAAACCCAAGGAGATGCTTAAGATTGGTCAGACACCAGCAATTTGAAGTTCCTTTTAGCACTGAATGATTATTACCTTGGTGATGTAGACGTTAATTCCTAGCTTTGCGATCGTTGCAGCTTCAGATATTTTGGTCTTCATCCCGCCGGTTGTATCATGGGCTGCCACTGTAATCTCAACTGCATGTAATAAGGAGTTGCTTTTGAGTTCAGAACTATCACACATGCTACATCTATTTACTTAAGGCAGCAGCAGAATATAATGATTGATTTCTCCATGTGTTGAGGTCCATGACACTGTCATACATTACACATTTCTTTCCTAGATAAATTATTTGTGCATTCAGCAGTCATCAAATACCTCCCATTTTCTCATGCTGTAGTTTGGGCTTGACAATCATCCAATTTTCATCCTCATCTACAGCTGTTATGAATATGTTAGCTCAGCAGGAATATCATACAACTGAAATTTATTTGAATTTATAGCAAGTGAAAGTAGGAAACTAGGGCTACCAGAATAATGAACTGAAAAAGAAAAGATTGTGTCAAAAACCTGGATTTTTCAAGAAACAATTAACTCCATGCCTTTCGACTTACAGCCCCACGGTTTGCGTTATCATTCTCTTTTTCAAACTTGTCCTTAGTTATAGTTAACCAAAATATCACATGCAATAAATGAATGCTTACCGATTTTTCTGAGAAGAATGGCATGTGGGTCTGTTGGTGGCCGATCATAAACTCCTAGAACATCTGTCTTCATGTTAAATAGTAGGAAAGCAAGTCACAATAGTTTGAAATTTAAACCCTACAAGAGTGCTTAAGAGCAACACTTATAACAAGCATCTGGGCTAAAAAAACACATTGCAGGTGTTGCAGTATTTAAAGAAAGAACTTTTGAAATACTTTAGCTTAGTAAACAATACACAAACTTTTCAAAATAGATGCATTTGTGGATACAAGAAACACAACATAGTTGGGCATTAGTAGCTGTGAAAGATGACGTATGATCACATCCCCACTCAATATGGTGCAATCCTGATCAATTTAGCCCCATAGTCAGTACCAGATCAAAAAATGTGCAAAATAATAGCTTTTCACTGATAAGGATACAAAATTTGAAGTTCAAGAAAACTTAAAGTTACTGTTGAACCAACCTGTAAGTCATCCACTACAGCATCTCCATGTAAAACCTGCAAGAGATGACGTCTTATGCCACTAGCCTGGTGCTGTTAAATTCTTTAATTTATAGTGCGAATGAATATAAAGAAAATGAGAGAATAAATTAATTTGTACCCTCTATCAAGCTACTATGCATTTCTTACCACTTAAGGAACTACTAATTAAAGATTTAATTACTGTATGCATGCAGCTTGCAGAAATAACTCCCTCATCTCCCTTATCTTTTGTAATACCAATCACTTTGAATATGCTAATTACTTAATATGACCATTTCTGTCTCCTACAACAAGCAAAGTGTTCTATTCTTTCCTTAAAGACAAACTTATGTTTCCCCTCTTGTTTCAGATTCCAGATCCAAACTATAGAAGTACCGCAACAGAGATTGAATGTTTACGACTTACAGGGACAAAACCAGAATGGAGTGCGCTGATGACATGAGAAACATCAGCTGATGCGACCTGAAAAAAGCCACAGCTTTAGTTAGCTGTGAACCTTGTATGCAACTTGTAATTAAGCTCCCTTTATAACAAAAAATCTCAAAAAAGAGTATTAATGAGAGCAATAGAGACGGATAGTGATTACCTTAGAGAGAAATGATAATATTTATATAAGAATAGCAAAATGAGTTTGTCCTGTGCATATTGTTATCTGAACCCTTAAAACTAAAATATAAATTGCATAACCACCGGGTTTAAGAGTCTAACATTTCTTCCATGAGTTGACCATCCACAAGCAAATGGTGACATTCCAACAGATGGTATCCCTTCTGCAAGGAGATCAATGTATCATCAGGATTTGTCATCTATGTAATTCCTGCATAAGAATTCAAAAGTCACGCAAGAAATGTAACTAACTTACGTTTTGTAAAAAATAAAAAAAATCATCTAGAAAATCTATATTTGGGATCTCTGGCCATGTAAATAGAATCATTTGCACTGACCTGCAAATGAATTCATACTCTCCTAAGCAAAGGCTAAGGTTCATAGTATGCTGAGATGTGATCCGTGAGACATGGATGATTAACGTTGCTCAATGTAACCATAATTGGTACATGTCATACAGATAATCTTAGCATATTTCACAAATGTGTTGAATGCTACATCAAGGTAACCATATTTTACGTAATTAGTAAAAGATAATATATTTCAATAAGCATAAGGAAACTTTGTGGATACTTTCTAGAACACTGTTGTTCTTGAATGTGAATTTTTTGATCATGGATGAGATGTATATATAATTGTTTTGTGTTGTTTGCATGGAGTATCAGTTCCTGAAAGTATGTAATAATTATTATAATTTCATCTGTCATAAGTTCTTGTTATACTCGTACACTCTTTTGAGAATTATGTAACCAAAAAAACATTATTTTATGACAGATAAGTTTGAAATGCTAGTTAAATATTTTATTATTCATCAATATATAACTAAGATCCTAACACTTTATATAACAAGTTTTGTCACATATAATATTACATTTATTGCTTCATCATTGAATCTACACTATATTAAATTCTATTTTTCAAGAATTGACATATTGGTGCACCTTCATCATGCCATATTTGCATCTGCGTCCAAATCGATGACTCAGGTCGTAGTATAATCCTAACTGTATAGTCCCAATCTCCTATCAAGTATCAACCACTCGTGCTTCATAGGATGTGAAGTGGTGTGCACAACAAGATTCTTTATTTAAAAACATATGGCGTAAACATTTCGACTTTGGCATAAGACTGAATTAATTAGCAAACAGAGTGATGATTGATGATACTGTTTTATGGTTACTGAGTTGGCATCCAGGCAGAAGCATCCGGCAAATGGTAGATACTGGCAGGAGAAGGAGATAAAGACCAATGATGCAGGAGCAATATAAAAGTTGAAAATGTCAAGATGGATAAAACATTTATATACCAACTAAACATCAAACCAATAATGGTAGAGGCCTCACGTGATACTTAACCTTCAGAACAAAATGCATACCTCTGGCAAGAGCTCTCACAATTTCCAGGTTAAGTGATGTCACCTGAATTACAGAAACAGTGAAAATAATATCAAGTTATGAAGGCATAACAAAAATATGCAACAATGATGTATAAGGTGTAACCAAAGAATATCTGAGAAACACATGGTTGACTTAAAGATGTAACAAGAGGCTCTCAACAAGTCAAAATTCAATAGAAGAAAGCACCTGTCATGTATTACAACAACAAAGTTCTACGATCAGTTGCATCAGCTTTTGAGAGTTGAAGTTTAACATATGTAAATCTATAAGGTTTTTTTATCAATGCTAGACAAAACATTTCTCATTTCTAAAAGGGATAACACAAAAGAAAGCTGGAAGAAGAAAGTTGACTTCTGGTCCAAGGAGTTCTCCACATGCAGCCTATCACCTCAAGGTTTTTATATAATCGACATCCATATTTGATGCAAAACTTCTAGGATGACACGATAATGGGTTTCAATGGACAAAGTATGTCACGTTATATTTCTTCAAATAAACAGCAATGTTTGACATCAAAGCATCTCCCTCAAATGTATATGTTCTATACCAACCAGGAGAAGAGTCAATGACCGATGGATAAGAACATCATGACTTTCTTCAGGTTATTGAAGATTCAAAATAATTCCAGATCAAAGCAAGATTCATTATTTGGAAAACCACTAAGAATAGGCAATCAAGACCACTGTGCAATTTTAGAAAATGATAAACAAAACTAAAGACATTAAATGTACATTCACGGTCTAGATAGAAACGTTCATGTAGCAGGTCTCAGTTTACTTAACAAAGAATGTTAATTCAGTGGATCTATCTTACTGAGATTCGAGTAGCCACAAAACCAGCCTTGACGAGAGGAAGATTCAATCCTCCTTTATGTACTCCAGATGAACTTGCTTGAAAATGTCCAAAAGACCCTAAGAAAGAGAAAAAAAGTTAAATAATCCACACAAAGAATCAATCTTGGAAAACACAGGTAAAAAATATTTGAAGTACTATCTTAGCACCAGCTATATATACATTGACAAAACAGTATTAAAACTAGTTTTACTCCTGTCCATGGAAAGCTACCCATTTCACTTAATGCTTCTGGTGGATCTTTTTATGCAAAATAAATGAATTTTCTGGGTAACAATTATAGTCTTGATCCATTATTTTTGAAAATCAAGTCCATTTCACAGAACAAACTCTAAAGATATTCAGGGTATGTGGGAACAGAAATTATGAAAAGGGAGATATATTTGGTGATCCTACCAGCCTAGGTCACTCAAAATAATTGCCACTACATCAAGGAACAGGGAGTATAAATAATATTTTCTTGCTCTACAAAGCTTCACCAAGTTGACATTAATCTTTAAAAGCAAATAGCAGGTAATGACTAAACCAGATAGTTAAAAGAAGTTATCTTCATTGTGAGAAAGAAAATATGTCATGCAGAAAAAGATTACTCTACTTCTGAAACACTCTAGCAACAGTCAAACACTTCTCTGGCAACAACAGGCTTAAAATTTCCGATCAGTATGAAGAGAAATTGAAACCCCTTGCCAGCAAGTTGCTGTTCGGGCTTTTGGCATTCATAACCGAACTGTTCTTGAAGAATAAAAGATCAAGAAAGAAGAAACAAAGCTAAGAAATTTGACCATCCTAGCCAACCTGCTCCATGAACAACAATAAAGTTGCTATCCAAATCCAAGCTCCGACAATTTCTGAACTCTTCGGGCGCAGAAATGAGGGGTTTCCCGAGCCGTTTGCTCCAGTCCATGGAAACAACATTTCCTGAAGAGGAGTTTGCAGATTTGTTCATTGCTTCCCTCAGCTGCACACACACTGACTCCAAGATTTCCTCATTTATGCTCTCCAACTCATTCTTGCAAGTGATCGCAGCCCCACCTTCAAAGAAAAAGAAAAATGGAAGAAGGCTCATATCTGAATCCTCAACAAGAAGCAGATAAAGAATCAAAGGAGCGACCTTTACCCAGTTTTACGATGCATCGAAGAAGGGGCTTGTGGCCTCCTGGGATTCGATCGGAAGGAGAGGCCGCAGGTTTGTCCTTCTGCTCTTCGTCTCCCATCCCCTTCCTACGGTCGCGGAGATCTCGGAGAAGCCGTGTCTTTAGATCGTAAAGTGGGTTCATCAACCACCGTTCATTCCATCCTCTCTTGTCATCTCAATCGTCCATTTGATTCGATCAAATTATGCTCTTTATCATTTACGTGTCTGTTCAACAACATGGACGGCCGCGATGTCGGAGGAATTCTAATGGACGGTCGCGATGGGTCTTTTTTTACCATCATGCGGTGAGGCGCACAGAGTTCACGTTTGGGCAGCGACTCCTTTCCGGTGTCTTTGCAATATGGCTGGTGACTGAGATTTGATGATCCCCGACTTTGTAGAATGGATGACAGGTTCTCCCATAGTTCTTCTGACTTGTAATGCAGAAGTTATCAGATCGAAAATTCTAAAGGAAAGGAGAAAAATAATTGGGGAAATAATCTACCAATTTGGTATTAAGCAGCAGCAAAGATATCTGGTGCAAAATGCAGGAAAGCATGTTGAAAGAGAGAAACAGCAGTTGAGAACATGATGAGTGCCAGAGCTGCTGCAAGCAGCATCCCACCAAACACTCTTAATAGTACTACTAGTTGTCAGATTTCTCTTGATAGAGCAGATTTAAGAGAGAATGTTGAACAGGCAGTGGCAGTTCAGCTGAGACAAGAACATGATGATGCCTAGCTTTCCAGATTTGGTCTAAAGTAATTGACACCATGGACTGCTTTTATCCTTCACCATACTTGATATCATGATTGAAGTGGGCAGTGGGTTCAAAAGCTTGATAAGATAATATCTGGGAGTTTTGCAACATGTAACTAAATCTATTAGTGATGACATGTAACTGAAGAGATCTTGGATTGTTTGTGCCATCAGAATCCAGGAATTGGTAGGATGTATAGAGGATCTTTTCATTTCAAGAAAATTCAAGTATTAAAGTTGACCGAACCAAATTTTACTACAAACATTTGCTCTTAAATCTCATCACTACTTGAATTCATCACATGACAGGAGCCTCTGCACAAAACTCTAGTGATCTGTTCCTGCCCAGAGCACATTTAAAGTATCTGACCACTGGTTGTTTGCAACATGGTCAGTGCTGCATCAATATACTCAAGTGGTCATTGTAGATTCAAGCAAAAAGCTTCCGAGTGCAGGAAGACTCCCTTGCTTTCCTGCAACACATCGATCTAGGAAAGGAAGAAAGCTGTTGTTCTTGTTTATTACATATTTTTACCACTTGGCATCTTTCTTTAAGGACTGAACATGTTGGTGAAAGTGCAATCAAAATAAGGAGAGAGACTGATAAGCTAGGCGTGGGAAGCAATTTTAAGGTGGTATCCTTTGATTCTTGGTGAAGAATCTTTTATTTACATTGGACAATCTATATGAATTAGTCTTGTCTACATTCTATGATGCTGAGAGAAGTACTACCACCTGCCTAAAAAGACAAAAAAGATGTAAGGAGCAAAAATGTTAGTGTGATGAAAAGTTGAGCCAACAAGGGAGGGTATAAAGTCTACGAATCTTCAAAATTCATTCTGTATATACTCTTTGGGTGAGCAATGATGTGGAGTATTTTATGTGATGGGTAATGGAGATTGAAATCCAATGTAAGAACCCACACGGCTAGAGCAACATCTCCCCACCAAAGCAATGCCTCTCGACTCTCAACCCACCCACAGGATCTTGCGGCAGGTGTGTTTTTGGTCAGTGGCCAAGGTTGGGACTAACCAACACTTGCTTCTCTGTTCTTGTTAGTCCTACACCACCAAGAACTTTCTATTTGATTGGTCCTTTCTTGGCGTGTCCAACTTCACTGTCGGCAGACGAAGCAACACAAATCCAAGATCATCAGATGTTTCCGTGTTCATGTCAACCAAAGTTGCCTCCTTTATGTCATATGAGATGCGAGAAAGCTCCAAGACGCTCGAGGGACGATTCATCAGCTCTTCCCGCGTTAACCTCGGAATGAGTTGTTTGGGCGAGACAGCGTTAAACCTTCAATCATACCAACAAAGCAACAGCAAAGAGGACGACAAGAGGGAAAGACCCTATTTTTGAAGTGAAGAAGCTCGAAAAGATCCGACCTTTCTATCTTTGGGCGGCTTCCACCCGTGCTGGATCCCCTGTCCCTCCTATTCTTGCTCTGTTGCCTGCGTGATCTTTCCCAACTAATCTGGCCAGAGGTGGAAGGCGATGCAGAACGCAATTATCACACGGTGGAGGAGAAAGAGAACAGAGTTAAATGTCTCATTATTCTACGTTCAGAGGGATTGTAGCCCGTCCGGCATCTTCTTCTCCTCCTTTCTTTCTTCGTTCCCATCACATTGGTGCCCAGAGATTGCCGTGCTGGTGACCGGCAAGCTATAGGCCGTGATGGGTTGCGTCGCGTCGAAAGTCCCTGTCACGCCCGCGGCAGACTCCTCGGGCGTCTCGGGGAGCCTTGAGACGTCCAGGGACCTTCTGCCGGCCTCGTCGTCGCTGTGGAACGAACCTCAGGTCGATAACGATGAGTTCGGGGACCAAAGCGAATCGGAGAAATCTGCGAATGTTGAGTCGGCCGGCGACAGTTCGGAGAACTTTCAGTTGCGGAATATGAATCGGTGCACCGAGGGAGAGCAGGTTGCTGCAGGATGGCCGTCATGGCTGAGCAGTGTCGCCAGAGAAGCCATTCAGGGATGGGTGCCCCTCAAAGCTGACTCCTTTGAGAAATTAGGGAAGGTATTACCAAGATTTCATGGTTTTTTTTCTCGTTATGTTATTTTCTTTTCTTTCTCTCTTGAGAATTGTTGCTATCTATTGCTTCAACCAATTGAAGTTATCATCTCAGATTAGAAAGAAAATTGAAGAGCAAAATAAACACATTTCGAGTTCGTCGAATCTATGTATAGTTTCTTTCTTTCCCCCTTTTTTTGTGTGTTTCTTTGAAGAAATTATGTGCCGTTTAGTCGATGGATTTCTTTCTGTTCTGTTATCTTTTCTGCAGAAAACAGTTCTTCTTAAGATGGAGTTTTAATGATCTTCTATCCTGTTGTTCTTTTAGCCTCCAAGATTAAGGGTCATAGTTGATGGGAAAAAGAACTTTGCATCTTGGATTTCCCCACATATTGCTTTGTTTAAATGAGGGCAAGAAAGGCTTGAGCAATGAGAAAACTAATTCATGCATGTTTTGGAATCTGCCATATGCTAGCAAATATGGCCTATGATATCCTATAATTCATGAAAATGAATCAGTCCAAAAATGATGAGACATTCTACCAATTGGCTTGTCAGCTTACGCTATGTCCGGAGCTTCGTGATCTTTTTTTACTGCTGGTTGCTGCTGGAGAACTACATTTGTTGATCTTCTGCATGAACACTGTTTCTTTTTCTGTTTCTTTATTTGGTTATTATCTGATTTATCTTACTCCATTTCAAATGCATGTAAGATCGGGCAAGGTACCTATAGCAGTGTGTTTAGAGCTCGCGAGATTGATACGGGGAGGATTGTTGCTCTGAAGAAGGTGCACTTTGACAATTTTGAGCCTGAGAGTGTTAGATTTATGGCAAGGGAGATACAGATCCTCCGCAAGCTTGATCATCCAAATATCATGAAGCTGGAGGGTATAATTACTTCACGGTTATCATGTAGTATATACCTTGTTTTCGAATATATGGAGCATGATCTTGCAGGGCTATCATCTTCTCCAGACATCAACTTTAGTGAACAACAGGTTATTCATGTTCCTTCCAAACTATTACAGATTCTCAGTGAAGCAGGCACTTGACTTTGCTTTCATGTTACAGATCAAATGCTATATGAAACAGTTACTATCTGGGATTGAACAGTGTCATTCACGCGGTATCATTCATCGTGACATCAAATGTGCAAACCTTTTAGTTAACAATGAAGGCATTCTGAAGGTTGCTGATTTCGGTTTGGCGAACATCTTGAATCCCGGGGAAAAACAACCACTAACAAGCCGAGTTGTGACGTTATGGTATCGTCCACCTGAGCTTCTCCTAGGATCAACGGATTATGATGCCTCTGTGGATTTGTGGAGCGTCGGATGTGTATTTGCAGAACTCTTTCTTGGGATGCCTATCTTACAAGGAAGAACAGAGGTAATCAGTCTGATCCTGCATTGTTCATATTTGTCTGTGAAGTCCTGCAGTTATATGCTGATGCTCATGGAAACAAGAAATGGGATTTAGCCACACATGAATTGTTGCACGAAGAACAACTAATGCCAAAAGGCAGTACATGAATTTGACGATCTCACTCTATTGTGGAGATATGATATGACAAATATAGAAAAAGATTAGTGCCCAAGCATGGTTAGTTTTCCAAATTCCAAGTCACATGTAGTTAGCAAAGCCGTCTTAGAATTCCATCATCCTTCAATCAATACAGCATATACATATCGTTTGAAGAAGACATGCTAAATGTTATTTTTGTTGAAAATTCTCCTATATAAAGGTAATGCAATATTATTTGCTTGATGTCCTAATTGTTTTTTGTTTATCTTCAGGTTGAACAAATGCATAAAATCTTTAAGCTCTGTGGCTCTCCACCAGAAGACTATTGGAAGAAATCCAAGACGCCCCATGCAACGGTTTTTAAACCTCAACATCCTTATGAGAGTTGCCTCCAAACGACATATAACTTTTTACCAGAAAGTGCATTGAAATTGTTAGGAACATTTTTGTCAATCGAACCTGATAAACGTGGCACAGCTTCTACTGCTCTTACTTCTGAGGTAATACTTGTACAAAATTTAGTCTCCAATGAGTCTCTTTCTTAAAAATTATCTTCTCATTGTTCCACATTGTGCAAGACTGATATTGCTATGAAGATAATTTTACATGTTGAGAGATACTCTGCATTGCAGCTGTGTAGACTTGTTTACATGACTCCTTCGCCATACTTGCATCAGTCCTTTTCTAACAAAATTCTGGTGTTCATTGTGATAAAATGATCAATAGGTTTACCATTTTTCCCGAAAAGCTTATGCTCTTTGAAAAGGTTGGTTTATTTCTACATTTCTTGCTGGACATGGAAAAGGGAAGACTATATATATTGTAGGCAGCTGGAAGGACCACACTTTCACATTGCTTTGTGACTTCCATATGATAGAAAGTCTGTCAGAAAATTTGCTTATACACTATTAATTTATTTTTGTAATCCTCTAGAATAATTTAACTAGGGACAACCAAGCTCAGAATCATTTCCCTGCCAACATCAAGATCATGTTTACAGACCTTGTTGCATGTGCATGGCAGGTTCCCGAGTTACAGATCAAATTTCAGTAGAATTTGGCTTGTGAGTTGTCTAATGCATCCTATGTAATTCTATGCAACATTGATATCATGGCTGCTTACTTTTTATAGTTTCATCTGTCCTTTTGATTTTTTTTTTTTTGGTGTTAAGGACACTCTTCCTCCAAAACATGTCAGGCTTCACAATCTAATTTTTTTTCGGTATGCTTGTTCAGTATTTTAGGGCAAAGCCTTATGCAAGCGATCCATCTAGCTTGCCCAAGTACCAACCAAACAAAGAAATTGATGCAAAGTTCCGTGAGGAGTCTCGCAGGTGAGCTGAAAATTACTTGAGAAAAATATGATATGGTCCCTATTTCATATGATATATAGAAGGATCTGATTATTCTGTATGATATGAATGTACTGTTGCTTTCTTTCTTCTACAGAAAGATCAAATTGCAGCTTACTTCTTGAACTTCTAATCGATTTACTGCATTATTATTTCAGGAGGGGTGTCAATGGCAGATTACGTGTTGCAGAGGCAACAGGAAAACCTTCAAGAGCAAATAAGCCTTCACATGAATCAAACAATCTAGCAAAAATAGCATCTCAAGGAGAGGTCTCTCTCTCTCTCTCTCTCTCTCTCTCTCTCTAATGTACATGTGCACACATGCAAATTAGTCGATAGAGAAATTTTAAAAGTCAGTCCTTGAGATTATTGAACATAATCTTTGAATAAGTCTGGTAGTGTTTTAGCATCATCATTGAATGGCAAGTTTCTGGCAGGGTTTGAAAATTGCTCAAGGAACCAACAGAAGTGGCCCAAAACGAGATATTTCAGGAGTAAACGGTCAGCAACAGATACCAACTGCTAGATCCAGGGATGAGCATCAACAAGTGAAGCCAATCTCTCAAGGAGACACTTACTCAGGTCCCTTGATTGTCTCTGCTTGCACCGGCTTTGCATGTACAAAGAAACCGAAAGACGACCATCCACACATCAAACCACAGGCTAAAACCAGATCCAGACAGGACAAATTGGGGAAGTTGGATCCATCAAATAATTCACAGGTGAAGAGTGCTTTCAAGTTTAATGGAGAAGAGAATGGATATCTTGGATATGCTCCCCATTCTAATTCGAAAGGCCACAAGCCCTATGAGTCAACAAAGGATGCAATGCTGAAGCAATGGTTACATCCAGAACTTCAAGACTCAATGCATTCTTTTGCTGCCTATCATCCTCGTGATGCAGTGGTACTATCTAAGAATCAGGGCCTGGTACTGATGCAGCTACTCCAACATTTTTCGCTTTCTTCCACACCAATAGCTTAGCTAGTCATTTACCATTTGGTCTGAAAATTTTCAGGGTTATAGAGATCGAGCAGAAAAGGTGGATTTCTCGGGGCCTGTACTTCTCCAATCAGAAAAGGTTGATGAATTTCTGGAGAAACATGAACAGCATGTCCGCAAAGCTATGAGAAAATCATGGTTCCAAAGAGGTAAAAATAGCACATCTTCTTATGTTCACTTTGCACTGATTATTGTGATACTCATTTCCTATTTCCACACAAATTTCAAGATCATGCACGACAAGTTGAAATCATCTCACCATTTTTTTTCATGGCTTTCGCCAGCAGTGTATTTCTAAAATTCACTAATTAGTTTCAGCTGTTTAGCCGTTTACTTGATTTCAGCTAATTTAACTTAAAGAATGTCTTTTATTATTATTATTATTACTTTTATAATTGAACCTTCTTGTTGTTATGCTCACCACCATCACCATGGCCAAGCTAGTTTATGTGCCTTTTCTAGCTGACATCAACATTAGTCACCAGAGCTCTAACATCAAAACCTTATGCTATCTTATTCGACTGGATAAAGCATTGTTGCTTATGAGATGCTGTTAAACTCTTCAATCTCCATGTCAATGTGATCAGATTATTCTCCCTTTTTCTTTTCTTTTCTTTTTTTTTTTGAATGCTTCTTTTATCAAATACTACAGTATAGTCTATATGGGGAAAATTCTGAGTCTTGTTTTATGTTTTAGCAGGGCAAAAACAGGGACTCTAGAAAGACATGGAGGTGCTACTTTCTACTGGCAGAAGTAGGTGGCCTCAACATAGACAGAGATCGATTTGGAGCATTAACAGTCAGATGCAAGTTGTGCTTGTAATTGGTGAACTCAGTGCTTGAAATTCCGACGAATTGATACTGCAGGGCTTTTCCATTTTGAGACATATAGTGAGCACCAAAGTTTGTGATTTGGAGTCTTCTTCTTTTGAATTTGTACTCAAATACCGTTTGTGGAAATCCCATTCTAGGGATTAACACTAAGCATTTCTCTTAAATGTGGCTATCTTTTTGGTGCTGCAAAAGCCTGGATGCAGGTGAAGATTGTATAAGACAACATATATAAAGTTCCAAACTTCAAAGTTCTCTTGCTGAAAAAATGGATACTTTTTTCCCAATTTTGATGCAGTATCTACCAAAACTAACCAAAAATTATGAAATGATATCATAGATGTAGCACCAACAATCATAAAGTATTGGTTTATAGATTCAGATTACAATTTGCATCAGCAAGGACAGTCCACAGTAGTATGAAGCTCAAACAAATGAACCAAAAAAATGAGTGGCAGATGGTTTCGCAGACAAATGTAAGAGAGGAGAACTCTGACCTGCAAAAACTGCAATTTCATTTCTGATGCAGCTCCAATATTCATCAACCAGATGCAATTGGTGCTTGTGAAAGGAAGCACAGACAATTTACTCCAACTTCAATTATTTTTCTTCGCAATTCTCTTGCTCAGATCAGTCTGGACATGATTAATTTTGTGCAGCAATCATATAAGGCTTCTAAACTTCTTTTGAGGAAGGACACCTCCTTTAATTTAGAAGGCATCAGAAAAGAGAGAGAGGTCTTTCTGTAGTGGAAGACTTTTGTCGATTGCAAGAGTCCATGGAGGGCCTGTACCTCTTCACCATCTTCTCCCTTCTTTTCCTTCATTTGACCGTATTACACTGCCTCACATGGCCTCACCAAACTCCATGTGGAAATCAATGGCTTTCAGCATCTGCCAGATGATCTTAAACTGGGACATGCAGTAACACAAGTACAAGTTGAGATTGCTACGAGTCCTCAGTTGATTGAACACCATATCTTCTTCTGTTCTTGTGTGTTAAATTAATGTTCCCAAGTGCAAGACAAAGATGCCCATCTCCTGTCATATGATGTCCTTGTTGATCTGGAATCTTCATGGCTTCAAGGGCAGGTCCAAGCAGCAGCCGAAGCACAATTCCATGTGATGCAGCGCAAGTGGGTAATTAACTCGACATGGACAAAACAACCATCTCCTGTTCAAGCGGACAACCAGGTTTCAGCTAAAGCAATAGTTCAGGGGAATAGCAACTGGAGTTTGTTCAATGCATCCATCGTGGATCGAAGAGTAAAGCTCTGATTGAGTAGAACGATGTTGGAGTGTGAGAGAAGAGTCTTCCTCTTGCTTGAGGTGGTAAAACTCCCACATAAAGCAAAAAAGCTTATGGAACAAACTATTCCATCGTTGAAAACTGGATGTGTTCGTGTCAGAAGAGGAGATAGTTTCTGCATCGGACATGGAGAACAGCTAAAGCTTTTACTAGAATTCAGCATGCCTGACTTGCGTGGAACAATTTAACACTGGCTGTTGTTGAAATATCAAAGGTTTAGTGTTGTCTGCTACTCTGAAGTCCAAAGCCAATTCCAACCCAAAATGAATACAATGAAAGAGACAGAACAGCCTTTCCCTGTCAGGCCAAACTCTGCAATCTAACTCTGTTTTGGGTGATTGATTCACTTGTTGGGAGTTGAGGTGCAAGCCTTCAATGTGGTGTTCTTGCAACTGCCATCAGTAAATTATCACAAAGACATTCTTGATCAGTACCATCCCCCATTCTATATATTTGCAGGGCAGTAACTTCATCATGTTATCATGCTTTACTACTACCTTAGATTACCATGCAGAAGCAAGCATATGTTGATGTTTCTCTTGGTTCAACCGAAGACAATTAAACCTTAGCTATGGTGTTTGACTGATCGCTGAGATGTATACTGCAAGAATATACGTCATACGGTAAGTAAGAGAGAGAGGTGTCAAAAAGTAGTAATCTGCCTATACAATGTAAGACACAGTGCATGAGATTTCTGCCTTCAGAAGTGGGCTCGATAATGCATGGTTGGAGGGTGGCATGTGAAGCTAGCTGTGGTCAGAACGAAGCAAGTGGGAGTCTGCAGCTTTAGTAAACTCATGCTGCAATTTGTAATTTGTCTTGCATTGCAGTGCAAACAAACAGCTCCGTTGAGTCTATCGGTCACGCAATGACTAGGATACGGAAGAATTCTATGTGGAGAGAGTAGGATATGATGCATGCAGTCAGTGATTGGTTAGGCAAGCAAATCCAAGCTGGGCAAACCCCCCTGTCATCGTCCCCAGAACAATCATATCATTAAGGGAATCCCTCCTTGTTTACTAAGCTATCTGTTGAGCTGTTTCTGAAATCAATTGCACCTGATTCGTACCTCATTTGCCATTATCAAACGGCAAGAGACCTAAAAAATAGAGAACTCGTGTAAACATCTTGATTGTTGATGGTGAAATCCACAAATCTCTAACCATATAATGGAAGAGACCTCCAATGATACGTGCAGCTACGAAGACACCCATCATGGACACCGTGGGCGCCTCTTCTTCCAATGATGCGTGCAGCTACGAAGACACCCATCAACGACACCGTGGGAGACTCTTCCTCCAATGATGCGTGCAGCTACGAAGACGCTCATCATCGACACCGTGGGAGACTCTTCCTCCAATGATGCGTGCAGCTACGAAGACGCTAATCATCGACACTGTGAGAGCTGGCACCAATGGGACGCAATCGACTCCGCGACTCGTTCAACGCTGCACAGAGCAGTAAGTTCTCGCAGCGGCCATGTCTGACCTCGGAACACAGAAAGCGAGATTCCGTGCACCGTCGCCACGGCACGTCCAGCCCCACGCCCTGTCGGCCCTCGTACTTTTTTGCGTAACCCACGCTGACAAGCTAACTCTTCTTTCTTCTTCCTCCTCCGTACATGTGTCCATTCTACATATAAATCTCCTTTGACAAAGCATCGTACCACGTTGCGCCATGCATGACGCGAAGAGTGGCGCCATGCATGACGCGCGCCGCAACAGAGCTGCGATGTGGGCATCGTCTACGCGTCCGGCACACCCGGCCCCGCCTGCCGGCTCCAAACCCACCCTCCCTACCGTGTGGGCCACCGCCTGTCCCTTCGCCGCCCTACACACCCCCGACCTCACCAGCGTCTCCTTCCGTCCCCTACGTGCATGGTTCCATCCCCTACCTCCCTAAACGCATCTATAAATACCCCGACCCTCGTCACCTCGTCATCACAATCATTACTTCCTCTCTTCAGACCTCGAGCTTGTTCCTGGTACTCGATCCACCAATGGCGGCGACCTCGACCGAGCTGGGTTCGGCAACCAGCGAGAAGGACGCGGAGAAGCTGGCGTTCATTGAGGAGATGACCGTGAACGCCGACAAGGTGCAGGAGCAGGTCTTAGCGGAGATCTTGACCCAGAACGCGGAGACCGAGTACCTGCAGAGGTACAAGCTCGGCGGCGCGACGGACCGCGCGGCGTTCAAGTCGAAGATCCCGATGGTGACTTACGAGGACCTGCAGCTGGAGATCCGGAGGATCGCGAACGGCGACCGCTCCGCCATCCTCTCGGCTCACCCCATATCGGAGTTTCTGACCAGGTACAGTTGATCTGTTGGATCATTTTGCTGTGTGACTCGGGCGCACCATGGTTTCGACTAGTACTGGTGATTAACTCTTGGTGTGGTGTACTGCATACGTAGCTCGGGGACGTCCGCCGGCGAGCGGAAGCTGATGCCAACCATCCAAGAAGAAATGGACCGGAAGCAGCTCCTTTACAGTCTTCTCATGCCTGTCATGAACTTGTGAGCCTCTCTCGGCTACTCTCTCTCTCCTTTTAACCATGTTTATGCAGATTAAATGGAGATAAAACGAAGCATTCGTGCTTTTCCTTCTCTTAATTTTTCTGTAATCTCGGTTGCAACAGCCCAAAGTTGCACTGCACAAAGCTTCCTCTTCAAAATTGGTGAGCTTAAACTGTTAACAACATATATAATATATCGATAATAGTACACTTACGAATACGAAGAAGACTAAATGTTAATTTTCTTTTCTCTAATTTTAGTACCACATTAATATTTTTTTTACCTAAATTAGAATATAAAGTCAAATTATAATTCAAATATACTATAATGCAACATATGTACTATTCTTGCGTGTTCAAATCCAAAGCTGTCATTTCAAGCCTCAAAAGACTAAATTAGTTTTTTTTTATGTATATACCTGTGCAATTATTAGCAAATGCGAATTGTTGGAGTTCGATCACAAATTTCTTCTTACGAATTAATTGAGGTAAATTAATTTCAATTGTGCATATAATTAATCCTCGTGAAATGATTAGGTACGTGGCTGGGCTAGACAAGGGCAAAGGGCTCTACTTCCTGTTCGTGAAGTCGGAGAGCAAGACGGCCGGCGGCCTCCCCGCCCGCCCGGTGCTCACCAGCTACTACAAGAGCCACCACTTCCGCGCCCGCCCCTTCGACCCTTACAACGTCTACACCAGCCCCACCGCCGCCGTCCTCTGCGCCGACGCCTTCCAGAGCATGTACTCCCAGATGCTCTGCGGCCTCCTCGACCGCCTCGACGTTCTCCGCGTCGGCGCAGTCTTCGCCTCCGGCCTCCTCCGCGCCATCCGATTCGTCCAGCTCCACTGGAAGCAGCTCGCCCACGATATCGCCACCGGCACCCTCAGCTCGAAGATCACCGACTCCGCGATTCGTGACGCCGTGGCCCAAGTCCTCAAGCCTGACCCTGCCCTGTCCGAGTTCATTGCGTCGGAGTGCTCCCCCGGCGACTGGGCGGGGATTATCACGAGGATTTGGCCAAACACAAAGTACCTCGACGTGATCGTGACGGGCGCCATGGCGCAGTACATTCCCACCCTCGAGTACTACAGCGGCGGCCTGCCCATGGCGTGCACCATGTACGCGTCCTCCGAGTGCTACTTCGGCCTCAACCTCCGGCCCATGTGCAAGCCCAGCGATGTCTCCTACACCATAATGCCCAACATGGCCTACTTCGAGTTCCTCCCCCTCGACTCGGCTGCGGCGAACGCGGAAGCTCCGCCGCAGCTCGCGGACCTAGCCGGCGTCGAGGTGGGCAAGGAGTACGAGCTGGTGATCACGACCTACGCGGGGCTGTACCGGTACCGGGTGGGTGACATCCTGCTGGTGACGGGGTTCCACAATGCGGCGCCGCAGTTCCGGTTCGTGCGGCGGAAGAACGTGCTGCTGAGCATCGAGTCGGACAAGACGGACGAGGCAGAGCTGCAGCGGGCGGTGGAGCGGGCGTCGGAGCTGCTTCAGCCGTGGGGCGCGAGCGTGGTGGAGTACACGAGCCAGGCGGACACGAGGGTCATCCCGGGGCACTACGTCATCTACTGGGAGCTGCTGGTGAAGGGAGGGGAAGGGGAGCGGTGGCCGGGGAAGGAGGTGTTCGAGGCGTGCTGCCTGGAGATGGAGGAGGCGATGAACGCGGTGTACCGACAGAGCCGGACGGCGGACGGCTCCATCGGGCCGCTGGAGATCCGGGTGGTGAGGGGCGGCACGTTCGAGGAGCTCATGGACTACGCCATCGCGAGGGGGGCGTCCATCAACCAGTACAAGGTGCCGCGCTGCGTCACCTTCCCGCCCATCATCGAGCTCCTCGACTCGAGGGTGGTGGAGACCCACTTCAGCCCCACCTGCCCCAGGTGGAGCCCCCGCCCCAACTAGCTGCCCATTGGTCGACGCACGCCTTCCAAATGAAATATCTATACCCAACCACCGACCGATGATTTAAGGATAAATAAGATCGTAATACATGTATTTCATGTTTGTTCGCCGCCCGCTTGTGTTATCGCCTTGGAGAAGTAACCATGGTTGACTCATTTAAATTTGTTGTCTCACGTATATCGTCTGTGTTGTGTTACCATCAATCTAAATCCAAAATAATTACCTCAGTGTCAGCGATGGACGAAGAACATTCACAACATCGATCTCCCTCCGCCAACATGGCGAGCCATTAACGTCTTGATGGGCCATGACGGCACACGAACATGTTGTGAGCGGCAAGAAGTCAACTCACACGTGGAACTGTAAGGGTTCTGATGAGGACGTGGGTCATATGTCATCCAATCGAGTCGGGTGAATGGATAGATAGCGGTTAATGAAGCCTAGATTTGCTCCCAAACCCTTGGGTTGACCAAGTCCTACTTTCTTTCTAGCACTCTCTTTTCTTTTCCTTCATTTTCCCCTTAAGAATCCTAACCTATTTATTTACCCATTTGAAATCCGATCAAAGGGCATGGCAATCTAGAATAAAAACAACAAGGTATCTACAAATTTCATTACATGCATATATGGATACCTCGGAAAAATTCAATCCGTCGTCAAACCTCTAGAAGAAGGGATCATTAATGTATAATCCTACATATAACATACCACGAACAATACGGAGCCGTAGGAGGATCAGAAAACTACACGAAATGGCGTTTGAATACCAGAGAAAACGAAGGGAAGGGCACACGACGACATGTAGGCGACAGTCCATGTTAGCGTTGCAACGGCGGACGTCGACAGGGAAACGTACAAGTCTCACGCACGCGTGCAGTACTCGCTCCCCTCCTTTGCAAGGAGACACGGCTTATAACTATCGCCATCGTCAATCAACAGTAGCACAGAACTCATGCTGTCAGCAGAGAATTCAACTTCTGGAATGGCATGGCAAACAGGAGGTGTGTGCGCAGAGACAGCGACCAAACATGTCTGCAGTATTTGGTCTTTAGGCTGCCTCATGTTTAAACTATGGATGCCAGGTGATGCCAACCTGAGACTGTTCCTAGTTTTACTATCTGCCGGCGTGCGTGACCATTAGCTCCTTCAACGGCTGAAGTATTATTATCTCTGATTCCCATCTGGCAGTTCAGCGACCTGCCGTGCGATGATGTTATGTGGGCCGAGCTTGGAGAGTCAGTCCATGGCTAAGCCTGGGACTGAGCTAGACTGGCCCAGTGCATGGATCTGCGTGAGTTCTTGGTTGTTTTTGGAGAAGGCAAATGTAAGATCTCCCAGTCTGCTAGCCAGAATAAGAAAGAAAACATGAAACCCTATGGATGTTATATTAAACACTATGCTAGCTGGTAGATTGCTCACGGACAGTTTCCTCGGTTCACTGTTTGATGAAATGTCTCGCCAAGCTTACACGCATTTCTGAGCCACTAGTGAGGGCCGAAGGGCTCAAGTTTCGTGGCGACGACAAACGGAGAACTCCACTTGGACGTGTCAGTCTTCGGGAGTCGAGGAGAGGAAACGTTCATCTACGGCGCTTGTGTCTGATGGAGAGAATACAGGTTTGACCACGACATGGTCGCGGTGTTGCGAGAACAGAGAGACATGTGTGTTTATATATGTCCTCATCTGCCGAGATTTGTCCGCTAGCTTTCAGACGTTTGCTGCTATCGAGCAGCGGCAGCGGAGGTCAGCCATTCATAAGCAGAGAGAGAGAGGAGGAGGAGGAGGAGGAATCTGCAACAGGAGCACTACTGGTGGACTGTTGCTGCTTTGGGTGGCGAAAATCATTTGAGATGACGAGGGAAGCAGATGAGGGTCACTTTTTTGCTGTAGAGAAGAGACGAGCAGCTTCCAAATGTTAGCTTTTGTCATGGAAACCGGTCGGTCTCCCCTACCAACGCAAACTTCTCTCGCAGCGTTCGCTGCTCACATGAATGGAAGTTTTGTTATGACCCACACCGCATATATGGTTGCATCTCATCGAACATAAGAGATGTTCCATCACGAGCCACTGCTTCGCCCAAGAAATTGTGATTCCATGTTCATCAGATTAATCCTCTATGTGTAGCCCTTGGGCAATGCTTTCTGCTTGTTGCTCTTGATCTCTGAACTCTAGATTCATCCTCCATGCATGGCCGGGAAAAAGAGCTCGGGATGATCTTAACTGCACTAAACTTCCAACGAGAGCTACACTTGGTTGAACACAACAACATGCATCTTCCTGTGCTTGCAGTCACGCAGTTCATCTGCAGCACTCCATGTCCTTTTAATTAGGTGCTTTCCCTTTCCCTTTCCCTCAGGTCGATGGAATCTACGGCAAAAAGGGTGCAAAGGAAAAAGGAGAAAGTAAAGGGATGGGCATAGTGACTTCATGTGAGAGCCAGAACAGTAGCATCTGATCTCGCAGCACCCATGCTCCCATTTGGATTCCAGATTAAATTGGACTGATGCGTTTGGTACAGCACCGCTCTTACGTACTGCAGTGGAATACTAGGTGTGCAGTAATGTAAGCTATGCTATTAAATACGCAAGGCTGAAGCATTCACTGCTTAATATGTGATTCAACTGCTGGTAGCTGGCAGCCACTGGAGCTTCACTTACAGTCCAGCATTAATGGCTTCCTATCCCTTTGGACCAGTCTCAGCTGCAGGATCGTTCGTGACTAAGCTGAGGTCTCAAATCACTTGAAGAGTTCCCAGCGGCATAGTTCATGGAACAGAGATATTTAGATGGCCATTGTCATTTGACTCTGCAGAAGCTGAAGAAACATTTACGTGGTTAGATTAGCTGTGGGCCATTCAAAGATTGTGGAAACCCATGACTTCTTCTTCGAGGGATGACATGCAGTTTATGAGATATCAAGTACATGTTTTCAGTAAGCAAACCAGATGTGAAGTTGTACCCAAATACAAGTTTATGCAACTTGTCCATTACACTCTGTAGCATCCTTGGGGTTTATGCTTGTACTCAGGGTACTGCTTTTTGGTGGGATTCCTGAGTGCTAGCTATTCCATGTGTAAATGCATGTCCTCCATGCATGAAGACATAGTCACGAGACTGGTAGCTCTCTCTCTCTCTCTCTGGAGTTGAAGCAAGGAATAAATTGCTGGGAAATTAAGTTAGGAATAAAGAGGGAGGTGGGTTCCTAAGTGGATAGTGCTTGGATTAGTTGACCAGCTTAATTACTCATGGTTTGTACCTGTAGTTAACTTTTTTGTCTATTCAGCTATGAACTGTTTATACTTGTTATGTAGTTATCGGTCAACTTTTAAATCGACTTGTTGATTTCTGATGTCAAGAAAATATAAATGTGAATTGTTTTTTTCCATCTGTTCTATTTGTCATTTGTATGTAGTATCTGAATAGAACTTTTGTCTGTGAGTTGTTTTCTTCCTTACTACAATCCATCCGAGGGATACTCATTTATTTGATCAATGAGACAAGTCGTGAACAGGGATTTATCTGCCACCTTTTTCTAGAAACATATTCATTTTGAATGATTCTTCCTCGGCTTGTTCTTGAGCTACAGGGAACAGTACAAATTCATTTCTTCTTTTGATGCTCTCTAAGTATCCTTGCAGCTACACAGTCATGCGATTTCGAGAACAGTGGACAGCAGGTCAATTAATCACTTTGAAGTTTTCTGTAGAACAGTGGATTTCGAGCAACAACTTCATGTTCCTCTTTGTAATATAAGATTGTGGGTTGCTGTGTGTGCTGTCAATAGGAGAACAATGGCAGAAGACAATCCAATAAGACGATACCACTGCCAGATACCATATGAGCTTTCAGAACACTATGGGAAGCTCTTCATGGAGGATATAGCAAGCAGCAGGTCACCGAAGACCCGTCTCTGCTGTCGGCTATACAATCTCTGCAAGCCATTAATTCACTGGCTGGATCAAGTACATGCAGGCAATGCAGCACTCTTGTAAGCTCATAGCATTTTCCTTCATTTTAGCCACTCACGGACCTCTTTTGCGTTAGCATGGAACAGAGTAGAACTATTGAACACTAGTAGCTCAAGCTGTTAGGGAAATGGCGACTTATTCGTAAGCTCTAACATCATCAGGCCTCTCGATAGCATCCGTAGCAGTTGACATGGATGCCTATGTGGTATTGTGGATCTCAGAACAAAACTGCTGCCGATCGATGCCAATCGATCCTTCACCATGTCCTCGACTCGACATAGGATGTCGTGCAGGGTAAAGATGTTTCCACCTGTGATCATGGATTCCATACGTTAGAACATGCAGAGGGACACTTGTGTTTGGGGAAACTAAGATCGAGGCACATGAGAAGGTGCCCTGTTTAATGAAAGGAGCGGATGAAGCTGAAGCCGAGCCATAATTGATTCCGATGCTTCCAACTTGTCGATGCCATGGCCATCTCCATGTGATGCTTTGTACCTTCGTCTGCTCAGGAGAATCAATCCTGCAGGAAATCCATCTTTTAGGTCAAACTGGAATCCTCTCGTCTTCAACTACCATATGCTGCCTAACATTCAATTCCTGGAGCTGTAAATCCATCGAGCACATTGAAGCTAGAGAGCAGTGTCTGTGCATCGGTTCACAGCAGAAGCCTTTTTCGCTGTCTGTGAACTGAACCTGCACTTTGATAGCTCAAATACCAGAAGGAAATAGGTGATTGCATGATATATTGTATGGTTTCTGATGACTGCATATAGTTTTGCATGGTTCTTGTTGTCCTGTGTTAGAGATAGAATCTGAAGAATAAGAAGATGGTCCAAGACAAATAGCATAGACTGCATTGTCTTGTCTCCTACATCCACCTACCAGTCACCCTGCCCATCTTCGAGGCAAGAGAGTGAGGATCTTGAACCAAAGGCTTCTTCTTCACTTTTACTAAAGCAGTTCATCTGGTCCCCCATCTATTTTTTGCCCCTTCAAAATTCACCCATTTTTATGTGCTCTATGTATTTAAATCCCTAGAAAATTCAGCCAATTTGATTACAAGTTATTGATTAGAATATTAGTCCCCATACAATATAATATTATAAAGTAGATCGATGTGTATAGTCTTACAAGATTTCAAGCATATTAATTTGGTGGCGCCTTTGTGATAACTACAAACGCAAGAAGTACAAGAATTTGGATCAAAATCCTTGTTCATACGCAATGTTTAGGGGTCGCCGACAGGCTATCAATTCTCCCATGATTACGCAGTAAATGCCTGACATAGTTCATGCACGGCCCATGAATATGACTCTGTCGTACGTACTCGTGACCGTATACTCAAAATATTACTCGGAGAAAGAAAGATAGCCAGCTTGGGGCCAGATTAGCCGTGACAGGAAGCATGGCCATCACGTGATTCTACGATCGATAGGCCTATAGCCAAATGCACGCCCCATGCATTCGGCCATCGTCCTCGATAGGACAGATGCACGAATCATAAAGTTCTCCATGCACGTTTAATGGCCGTCGCATAATTCCCGGAATAAATGAACTGGTCATCCAGGTTTAATGGGACAAATGCCGCGCTGCCATGCCGTGCATGTTTTGGTGGTCATCACATAATACTTGCGCGGCCAACCTGATGAAAGCAACGGTTGGATGAGCACATGCAACGATTTGGTGGGATGATGGGGACGGGGCCGCATGGAAACGAAATCACATGTTGATGTTTTGGGTCCTATTCATATTGAAACCAATAGAGAACCCAAACGCACACAAGAGTACACATAAACAGTTTCACTTTTAACACCTCAACCAAAAAATAAATAAATCAATATCCTTAAAGTCATATATTTATTTTTAGATATTTCACCAGATTTATGTTGTAATTTTCAAACTGCAAAGTTTTGTTTCTTTTATAAATTGAAGCACAGGACAATTTTCGAATCAGGACCGTCGGATTTGGTCTCAACGGCTAGATATAAAAGAAAAAATAATTAAAAATCATTTAAGTCGACGAGGAGGACCAACAGAATGGAATGAGGTCACCTTGGTGTCACGTGACGAATCAGACGCCCGAAACTTCGCGTTCGCCTTTTCCTGCGGCAACCACCGCGGCTCACGTGACCGACGCCGTCAACCGAGCCCAACCGGTCCCGGTCTCTGGCAGCGGCGCCGTCGTCTCGGTCACACTCGCCGACGGCGAGCAAACCGGCCACCTCACCGCGCCTTAGCGATTAGGGACGATTAATATTTCTTTTTTAAAAATAATAAAAATAATATTTTTGACATACGGATTCATTTTTCCCAAATAAATTAATATAAAAAGGAACTCGCTTTCAATCCATTTGATTCCCTCCCTTCAGTTCTGATATCTCTGCGATGGGTCCCGCCGATGTTCGATGGTTGAGATGTTATATATATATAATATATATGCATATATAAATGGGTCCCACCACACTCGAGTGGGAACCGGCGTTTCTTTTCTGTTTCGTTCCTTTCGCCACTTCGGCATCGCTCTTTTCTCTCTCCCCCCCGCACACACACAAACACCAACTCAACCAACCTACAGTTGGAGTCACTCGTCCCACTTCTTCTCTTTCCCTTCTTCTCCTTTTCTCCTCTTTCATCCGCCCCCAAAAAAGTACAAGGAGACGCATTTTAATTCCTGCCTTCCTCACGGGCTTCGTCCATCTTCGACGCCGTCTTCTCGTCCTTGGTCGTCTTGCGTCTTCTCTCTCTCTCTCTCTCTCTCTCTCTCTCTCTGTTTGGGCTTTTGAAGGGGCGGCGAGGGATCCGAGGAGTAGGTGGGAAGAGGGCGGCTGATGGAGAAGAAGCAAGGGTTCTTCTCGGCCCTGAGGGAAGAGGTGGCCAGGGGGCTGTCACCGGCCAGGGCGAGGTCGGAGATCGCGCGGCGAGGCCCGTCGACGATGGCTGGGCTGCTCCTGCCGCGGTGGTGGAGGCGCAGCTACCAGCTCGATGGGGAGCAGGTGGTGCCGAGATCCGGCAGCCTGGCTCCGCTGATGGAGGGGCCGGATCCCGGGGAGGCGGAGAGGGAGGACGCGCGGAGGGAGCGGGGGTGGGGGCAATGGGTGAAGGACCAACTCTCGCGAGCACCGTCTGGCTCCACCGCCTCCACGTCTTACCGGCGGTCCGATCTTCAGCTGCTCCTTGGGGTCATGGCGGCGCCACTAGCCCCCATCCATGTCTGCTCCACTGACCCGCTTCCTCACCTTAGCATCAAGGATACTCCTATTGTGAGCACTCTTATCTTCTGTTTCTTCGACACTGGATATTATGTTCTAGCTTTTATCAATTATAAGGAATTTGGGGCGGCTAGTGCGATTATGATAATTATGTTTGATGAAATGCATGACATGTTACCCCTAAATGCACCTCTACTTCGATTTCTTTCTGCATGGCATTTTGAAGTCATTGTATCATCGGTTACTTGTTGATCGACATCTTTTGGCTACAGATCTTCGTTTTGGATCAGATGCCTAACTCTTCTTTGTTTTTGTTGTCGTAGGAGACGTCGTCGGCTCAGTATATACTGCAGCAGTATACAGCAGCATCTGGAGGTCTGAAGCTGCTGAGCTCCATCAGGAATGCTTACGCTATGGGGAAGGTGAGGATGGTGGCAACTGATTTTGAGACGGCCACCAGGGTCATCAAGGCCAGGAATGCATCCAGAGATGCAGAGTCCGGTGGCTTCGTCCTCTGGCAGATGGCGCCTGACATGTGGTACGTGGAGCTCGCTGTCGGTGGTAGCAAGGTCCATGCCGGTTGTAATGGCAAGCTAGTTTGGCGCCATACGCCATGGCTTGGTGCGCATGCTGCCAAAGGCCCTGTCCGTCCCCTTCGTCGGGCTTTACAGGTACAGAGCCAGTTGGGGGGAGCATAACTCTGTTAAATAGGGTTGCTTCAATCATATTAGATACTTGAGTCGTGTTACTTATCCGGTGGCTTTGTTGAGATGGTCTCGTGTTTGTATATGTAGGGTATTGATCCCTTGATCACAGCGAGCATGTTTGCCAAGGCACGGTGCATTGGGGAGAAGAAGGTCAATGGCGAGGATTGCTTCATCCTCAAGCTCTGTGCAGATCCACAGACGCTCAAGGCAAGGAGCGAAGGACCTGCTGAGGTCATTAGACATGTCTTGTTTGGTTACTTTAGCCAGAAAACTGGGCTTCTTATCCATATTGAGGATTCACATCTGACCCGAATCCAGTCAAGTGCCGGTGGTGATGCTGTGTACTGGGAAACCTCCATCAACTCCTTCATTGATGATTACCGCCCGGTTGAGGGTATGATGATTGCACACTCTGGTCACTCAGTTGTCACTCTTTTTCGGTTTGGTGAAGTGGCCATGAGTCACACAAAAACCAGGATGGAGGAGTCTTGGACTATCGAGGAGGTGGCTTTTAATGTTCCCGGCCTTTCTGTGGATTGCTTTATCCCTCCGGCTGACGTAAAGCATGGATCTATCGATGAAGCCTGCGAGCTGCCTCAAGGAGAGAGGGGAAAGAATCTCATGGTTGGGGGTCATCGGGCTAAGGTTGCAGCTCTGGAGAAGTTTGGGTCTATCGATGAAGCCTACGAACTGCCTCAAGGAGAGCGGGGAAAGAATCTCATGGTTGGGGGTCATCGGGCTAAGGTTGCAGCTCTGGAGAAGTAACACAACGATGCTGAGGTTAACATCACGTGGGTGGTGAAAGTCTAGTGCTAGTACCATTTAAGATATGAAGTGAATTGAGCTGTCTATATTAGTAGTCATAGTTATAACTGATCAACTGACCATGAAGATAAGCCCAGAGAACCTACTTTTTGGGTAATTTGGAGTTTGCTCATCAGTATGTCCCCTGTAAATCGGACCATAATGGTTTAGTGCATCTACGCCCGCAGGCCCTAGTGGATTTTTTAGTCCGAAAGCAGGGTTCATAGGTAGAGCTGGTTTGGTTATTTTGGTAAGTCAGCTCTGGGGGATGGAGAGGAGCTCTCTTCCTTGTTCTTTGAACAGGGTGCTACTTCCAATCCTGAAGCAGGGGGATCAGTATGGATGCTTTTTTTTCTTCTTCTTACGACTAGTTTATTTTTCTGGTGGTTCAAGAACTTCAACTGCCAGCATGTTTCTGGTTAGGTGGCTGGGGTTGAGTTCTCATGTGTTTTTTGCTTATTTACTGGTGTGGAAACTGTCCAAAGTTATGAAGCTTGTAAGTAGCTGTGGGTTGAGTTCTCATGTGTCTTTTGCTTGTTTACTCGCTGGCATGAAAATTGTGCATGATATAAAGCTACAAGGCTTAAATGCGGATTGGACGTCGGGTTTGGATTTAACTTTTCTCAGAATTAGCCTTGCCATAGTAGTAGTTTTGGACCAAAACTTTTCTGTATCTGATATTCGTGGCTTATTACTTCACTAGCTACTTTATGGCTTCATATTGTCCTAGCCTTATGCCATCATTGTTGCTTACATTATCTTCCAAAGTGCTATTCTTCTTTTCCTTCTGCATGACTACAACTTGAGTGTACTGATGTCGGCTGGTCCAGGTTTCATGTTCACTGGGAAAAGATAAATTAAGAGCCTACTGGCCTCTGTCCTGTCCATGTTATTATATCTTGGTTGCTTATATAATATTTTCTTTAAGTTGTCTTATTTTCCTTTTGCATGACTACAACTTTAGTTTATTGATGCAGTTGGGTCCAGTACTGATGTTCAGGCTTCTGTCTTGGTCATGATAATTTATCTTGTTTGCTTATAATGTCTTCCAGAGTCTTGTTATTTCCATTTTCATGACAGAGAAGGTATAAATTAAGAGCCCGGTGGCCTCTGTGCTGGTCATGTTAATTTACCTTAAGAAACTGTTTTGACGAGCCAGGAATAGTGGTAGATATAACTGCAGGAAACATGGAAATATTATTACCTGGGGGCATGAGTCTGGAAGAGACCCCCATGTGGTTCCTTATTACATTTAAATATTTATTTGTCTGAGCCCTTTTCAGTTGCAGGTTGTGCATTTGAATTTGATATCTACATGCATGCATATGGTGGGTGGTAAGTAGCATGCATCTCCATCTTTTCCTCATCATCATGCTGCTTCCAAGCCATGGTTATTAATGAGCATGCTCTCTTTGTTCCAGTAGGTCAATGTATATGCTTGATGGGAGGTGTGCCCTGGGGAAGAGAGGCCACTTGACCTAATGAGATGCAGGTATGTACTTGGTACCCTTGCAGTTATGTTTTATTACTACCCTTCAAATAAGGAAGACTCAAAACTTTTTGACTTCATGTTGCCACTGAAACCTTTTATTATCCTCTATATCTTCAGTAATTAAGCTTATGTTTCTAAATTAAAACTCTACTTTAAAAGAGCATGCAAAACATGTTTTGGCTGTGATGCATAAGCTATTCAGTTTTGATACAGAGCTTTTAGGTGCTTGGTGTAATTTAAACCTTTGAACTATCATCACCATCTGAGCAACAATAGAACAGAAGTAATGATGTGCCATACCGCAACACTGTCTACCTGATCACAGCTCACATTGGCAGAACGGTTTGTGAATGATGGCAGCACTGCCATGTTTCTGCGATCTGAACTTGAATTCATTTCTCAGCAGGGGAGGGAAAAGGATGATCTCCGTGGTGAAAAATCTGGCCAAGGACGAGAAGAATAAATGTGTGGTGGATCGAAGCGAGGGTGAGAAATCATTGAATGAAGGGTACAAGGAATCTCGAGGATGAGAAAGTTGCTGATTGTGCCAATGAGTTAGAATTGCTCTGCTTGTCCTCCGAGCGAAGAAGCGAAATCATTTTACGAGTAGGAGACATGTCCAATGCCCTGAGAAGAGAAATCATTCAACGCATGCGCTCTGCTGCTGCTAACTCGATTACTTTGGACGAAACGAGCGTGAGGAACAGATAACTGACACCAATCAAGTGGCTGATTGAGACTGCCTACAAGAATTCATGTCTCGGGCTCGAAAGTGTATTGTCATCTTTCTTTCTTTTTTCCCCTTTGTTTTTTGTTGAAGTGCTCGACCATCTTGATTGAGGCATCTCAACAGCACGCATCTTTTTGCGTGTTCGTCCATCCAATTTTAGTAAACAGCGACAAGTTGCTCAGTTGGAGTAGGAAAATTACTCGTTAGAGAAAACATGTTGAATCAAGAGAATGAGTATCGTTGATATTATTATCTTCTTTCTTAACAAAAGGAATGGTTTTGAGGAGGATGAAGCAACACATACATACTGCATTGTTATTATCAGGATCTAATAGGGATACAAAAGCATAGTGCTTGCTGTTAGATGTCAAATTGATCAAAACAAGTGCACACCGAGCTGACAAACACATTTATCAGTCTTTTGCATTCATCATCACAGCCAAACAAACTTTGATAGATCAACATCACAGGACTTGGTGGCACTTTTTGTACACGTTTAGCACCCTCGTAAGGGAGCCCAAATCCTGATGGGCCAACTCTCATCCGCTTACGGGCTATTATTGGCTTCCAATTCGATCATCCATGTCGGCCTGATCCCACCACCACGCACACACGGGCAGAAAGCCTTCTTCCTCATTGGCCGCCACAGCGAGAAGCAAAGCTGAATCCCACGCACCCGCAAGTAGCAGCTGCGAGAAGCAAGTGTTACGGGCCCCTTCGTTTATTTGTTGCTCTCTTTACTTCTCTTCCTCTGGTGCGGATCGTCTATGAATGCTTTTTTAATATAAACTATGCTTTTGGGTAGCATCGACGTCCACTAAGATGCGGTTAACCAACTTCCTGAAATGTGAACGGTTCGATGACTGTCGCATCATTTGGTAGTTGGATAGGATCCGACATATTAGAAGCTCCACCCGCTATATATGAACTCCCTCTGCACTCTGTTGCACACACACTCTCTGTTGAGGAAACATGGATCGGCTCACCGCTCTCGCCATCGCCATCGCCGTCCTCGGCCTCGCCCTCTCCTCCGCTGCCGCCCAGTCGCCGGCCTCCTCACCAACTGCTACCCCTCCCACCTCCTCCTCCACCTCCGCGGCCCCCGCCAAACACACCACCCCCGTCCCCGTCGCAGCCCCCGCTGCTTCCCCCACCAAGTCCACCGCCCCCGCCCCCGCCGTTCCATCACCCCTCGCATCCACTGCCCCAGCTCCAGTAGCTGCACCCCTCTCCTCCGTTCCCTCTGCGTCTCCTCCCACCGCGTCCCCTCCTTCCGACGCTGTCCCTCCGCCCACGCCTGTCCCCCTCAACTCACCACCTAGCCCTCCACCTGCATTGCCTCCCCCCGAGCCGGCAACGGCCCCTCCGAAACCCGCCGAGGTCCCGGCGGCGTCACCACCGAAACCGAAAAAGAAGGGCGTCACCCCGGCCTCGTCGCCAGTAGCAACCACAACGCCGTCGACACCAGCTTCGTCCCCATCTTCCGAGGCAGCCTCCCCCGGGCCCAGTGGTTCTGCTGCTGACACGGTACGCTTTCTATCTCTCTCTCGCGTACCGTACCCTCCCATATATCGGTCGTCGGGTTCCGACTCAGACCGTCGCCGCGACCCCTTGCCGGGGTCGGACGGCACCCGCACTGCCCTACAACGTGCGGCTAAATCCTAGCCGTTGGAACGGGCGCAGCCGCAGCGCGTTCACCGATCGCCGCGTCCTCTTCGCACGTGCCACATGCCCCGAGGTCACTCGCCCACGGGAGCTTGGACAAGCGTCTCATCGCTAACTTGCGCCTGCCATTAATTTCTCCGACACCGCAGTCGCCAGCTGTGTCCGGAACCGGAACTCAAATACCTATTTACAATGTAGCTCTCTGCAAACCTTGAAGTCCGGTGTCACCATTCGCGCTACACTACTTTCTAGCTGTGCATTCTCGCGGGCAGACGAGTTAATTGGTTACCAAAGTGGGGCCCGAAACTACCCCGACCACAAGCAGCGGGTAAGACGGTAGGTTAAATGAAAAAAGTAATTTTAACAGTTCTATAAGCACCTCGGGGTGTACATTTCGTGAAGAAAAAATCTGGGCCGTCGGTTGTCGCGCTCGGT
Organism: Musa acuminata AAA Group; assembly: GCF_036884655.1. Taxonomy (NCBI): domain Eukaryota; kingdom Viridiplantae; phylum Streptophyta; class Magnoliopsida; order Zingiberales; family Musaceae; genus Musa; species Musa acuminata. Next base: position 28,507,798 of record NC_088339.1, on the reverse strand, counting down.
CACGTGATCCGTGCTCGTTCCTCGAGATTCCCATTTTCCTTTATTCAAAAGGACAAATGCTTAATAAAAACCCGAGCCAATTAAAGACGGTAATTAAAATAAGACAGTGACGGAGATCCTCGAGATGGGACATGTGTCAGCTACCTGCTCCCCTATCACCTTCCGAGGAAGGTGTCAAAAATAGTAGATAATGCTGCATCATTTAATTTCATTTCTATGCAGAGCGGAGCAGCGAGCGGCGTGGGGAAGATGATGAGCTCGGTGGCGGTGCTGGCCGTTGCCATTTTGGTCATTTAGACTATATATGACATGACCTGATATGATATGTTTCGCGTTTAATAGGGTTATAGTTTATTTTTAGTCGTTATTTGTCGTGTCACCAAAGTATCCCCGTTATGATGGACCTGTTTTGGTCACCCGTGTTAGATGTTTGGCTCACTTGATTGAATGGGCTCTCTCTCCTTGGGTAGGAGAACATGCTTGATTCTTTGTTTTGAGAGGAGGGGACTCTGTTGGAGATTGATTGTTCTGCTTGACATGATCATTTGGATCCATTTACTTACACCTGCTACTTCTGCCTTTGTTCTGCCTGGTGCTGTGTGGATCGTGTACCTCGGTCCATTTCTTGCTGACAGATGCTTTATTGTGGTGCCAAGATTTGTGTTTGTTCTCGTGTGATGTTGCGATGCCTTCTCATGAGTTTGAGTCGAGATTTTTCCGTCTCATAGTTTGAGTACGAAAACGTCGGTGATGTTTAAGCCGGCCTCGCATTCCTTGGACACTATAGAAGTCATCTCCACTTTCCCTCTCCGGCTTTAACGCAGCAAGAAGTACTCGATGCATGGGCGACAACCGTCAAGGACCAGTGGATTCACAGGGAAGGCAGCTTTGATGGCCAAAAGCACCTAAGCGGACGACAAGGCATGACATAAATCATCGCCCAGAGGAATCGAGAAGCACTTTGTAGGTACAAAGTCTTCCAGACAAAGTATTCCACGGGAAACGCTGTAAAAGCTAACGAAGCCTTCCTACATCTTGAGAAATATGAAGTCTTAAGAACGGTCCAATATCCCAATACATGAAGATTAATGTACACAAAAGGGCAAGAGAGTGTCGAGCACATCATATGGACTTTTGTCGTTGGGCGGGCTTTCGACGGGTTGTTACAACTTTGAGATTCGTGTTGGGTTACGTAAGAAAGAACAGAACAATCTAGACGTCCACCGGATCAATCTTGCTCGAATGCATCAGATAATAAATAGGGACGTCGTCATCTCACCGTCCCCTTCACTGACAGTCTCGCTCCCATCGATGACGTCATTACCGCATAGACTTTTATTGTTTATTTATTTATATTATTATTCGATCTCCGAAGAGGTGCGACGACGATCCCACGTCGCTCGCGGTTACGAAGGGAAAGAGCGGGTCGACATCGCCACGTTGGCATGTTCAAATATTGGGTTTCCCGCCTCTTCGAAGCCCTTTTCTTGAACCCCTTCGCTCTTGGATCCATTGCCTCCTCCAATCTCTTCTTCTTCTTCTTCTTCTTCTCCGTATCAAGATCCCAATTCTTGAGGAGCAGGATCCTTCCGGAAGTGGTCTTGAGCCCCCGTCGTGGCTGATGGAACAGGAACCAAGGCGAGACGGTATGGTCCGACGGAAGACCGGCGAGTCCATCTCATCCCCGCCTCCTCTCAGGTCGGTTCCCTTCCTTTAAACCTGGGAACCTTCCTTCCCTTGATCCATCTCATCTTCGTCTCCTGATCAAGATCCCCGTCCTTGTCTTTCGAGATGCTTCCAAAGATGGTAGCGCACCGCGATCGAGGCTGCTGGAGCACGACGACGATGGGCCGGTGATGGACTGCTGGGAAACCGGCGACTCCTCGTTATCTCCACCTCATCTCGGGTCGGTCACTGCCAGTAAACCTAGGAACCCTTCTCCTCTACTGATCGGGAACATCGTTCTTGTCTTTCAAGATTCTTTCAGTGGCGGTAGCGCACCCCGATGACGAACGTTGGAACTCGAGGATGACGACCAGCTTGGACGACGGCCCAGAAGAAAAGTGGGTGATCATCTTCTCCTTGATCTCTTTCCAGGTCTGTCACAATCCCCTTGACCGATTTGTTCTTTTCCTCCATTCTTCTCGTTGTTCCTAGTAATCATTAGATCTTAAAGAACATATAATTTCTCCCTTAGTTTTGGGGCTGATCTCTTGTAGAATGTTTACTTTTACGTGATATTGTGAAATTATGGGAACGAAGGTTGGTTGTGTATGAATGGGAAGTCTGGGAGTGGTCATCGCCTCTGGTTGTTCATCAACTAACAACGATGAATCTTTGACTTGGGGATTTTATGAGATTACGTATATGGGTCATCTTTAGTCTTTGATAACCCTTGAGGTGCTCTACGTTGTTGGGTAGTGGAAAAGTGGTAGGACTTGCAAGAATAAAGAAAGATCTAGTGGTGCATTATTCGATTTACAGCACCATCTTTAACTTTTCTGATATCTTGAGTATAACACAAGTCATTGAAAAATGGTAATCAAACTATTCTACTTTATTGTGGTGCCCTCTTTCTAAAACTCTAAAAGTTATTCATAATTTTAAAGAAAGAAACCGATGTGCGGATTGATTACCTGATTTTGCTCGATCAACTAAAGAATTTTTTTTGCTGAGGGGCCACTGGCTCTTCAACAAAAATTGCTCTATTCCATTATATTGAATTCCACTGATTTTGGATGTGCTGAATTGCTGTGTGGTAATAAAAAGTGTTCAAATGTCAACAAGGAAACCTCACTAATACATGGCACTTCTTTTGCCTCCTAAATGGATGATGCTCTGCTGGAAACTAAGTCAGACAAAGTTAAGGAATTTTATTTAATCTAGCTTTTTTGTGCAAGCAAATCTTTCTTTCCATTTTCTTACTGCTTACAGAATAATGTTTCCTTGAGATTTAATTATGTTGTAGTTTTATGTTCGACTTCTTTAAGGTGCTTACTACTGCTACGCTACTCTTTAGCAAGTATCTTAATACCTTGATGTATATAAACACTGTTATGAAATCTTTGTGCATTGTGCTTATTGTCTTTTTTTAAATCTCAAGAATTTCAGGTACTTTTTCTTTAGGGTTTCTTGTTGGGTTAATATCATGAGTAGTGCAGGGATTCTCGTGGTTAAGTATTTATTTATACATAAAAATGCATTTCATTAACTGATTCTTTACTTCCTTGATTACTCCCAAGGTTCACAAATTTTGAGATTGTTTCTCCGTTAGTGCTTTTCACATATATTTAGCCTTATAAAGTTTGAAGCTAGTGTCTCTACCTTAATAACATTAATATAGAGTTTATGTGCCTCCGAATATTAATATGCTTTACATAGACCCTTCCCAGTAATATTAATATTAATATGTGTATATATATATATATATGTGTGTATATGTATAATCAAAAAATGAGGGAGAGTAAGAAACCTTTTTTCATCGTGAGCTAAATTGTGGTGACTTGGAAGAACATTGGTGTGAATAATGATTTAGGTTATTTGTTATCGTAATTTAAAATGGTTTCTCAAATGGAACATTGGTGTCTTGGATACGATTATGAAAACTGCGTTAGATTGAGTTTGAAACTCCTGCCTATTTTATGATAGCTTTTCTTATTATCCGTTTTATAAATGGTACAAAACACTTTGGCTAAAATATTGTGCGTGGATGATCTTGCAGCAAAGGAACATTCTTGGTTCCATTAGCTGATGAAATATTTATAGTTTGTGTTATCTTAGTCACTATAAAATTTCAGCCTTTACTAATGTCATTTTGATTGGTGCAGCCCAAAAGGTTTATTTTATATGATTAGCTTGGAAATTTAAGCATAGATGTCACCAATAATTAGAATCTCAATCATGTAGGAATATAACGAGGTTTGGATTTATCTTAATTTGGGGAAAACAAACCAAGCTTGCTCTCAACAAATAGGTATAACTCTATTATTGACAAATTTGATTAAAGAACGTTACAATTTCAAAAAGAAATTGAAGAAATGGATAAATAAGATGGAAACGGGGAAGAAAAGGGTGGGCGGAGGGCGGTCAATGTACTTTTTAAGTTTTGATCCATAATCGTTGTAAAGAACATATCGGGGATTCTTCCGAGCCCGTTTTGTCCTTTAATCATTTCTTTAAACATTACGTGTCTACCAAGAATCATTTCTTTCGAACTTTCAGCTCTGCACAGATGTCATCGAATCGCGGCAACCTAAAGGTGGCAACGATGTGGTGCAAACTGCCAAAATTTACATTGCAATTGCGCTTTACATTACTGCCAAATTCACGAATAATTTAAAGGAAAAAATAACGCACACTCTGCGACGGCATCTGTTTGTTTAAAAAATTGTTAGACGAAAAATGTTTTGAGTTGAAAATACTAAAATGAAACATAATTATCACTAATCTAATTAAAAAATACAAAATTTAAAATTTAAAATTTCCTCTTACTAATTTTGAGTTTTAATTACAAATTTGAATATCTAATTGTGATTGCAATTTTCAGGTTATCTAATTGTCAACAATTGAATATTTATATTATTTCTCAAAATTGTTTCAAATTTACTTGAAATTTATTTAAATCTTTTGTTTAATTTTTCAATAATCACTTTATTTTTTATATTTTTAGTTTTTGCCTCCAAAATTCTGTTGGAACAAAATATAAAAATAAAAATAAAACTTTTAAGACAAACTTTTAAATACCCATTTTCTTTTCTTATATTGGATTTCAAACATTGGTTCAGGATCATTGTAACTTTCTGATATTACTTTATCACTAAATTTTCCACAATTTGTTCTTTGAAAATTTTATTCATTGTAACTCAAAAACTGTAAAATAAGTTTTAGATGAACCATTTAATATATTTTTAAATTAATCATTAAATTGTAATTTCTTTAACAATCAGATGGAAATATCGACTGCTAGTGGTTTCCCTGGAGTTGCCCGCATAACGAAAACTACGAAGCAAAAAATATGAAAAAGAAATCATGCCTAAAACTAGAAAAACAGCATGGAAGCATTGGACCAGAATTGCGACAGATCTAATAAACAGCGCGCAAGCGTGGCTAAATGTTGGCCACACCATCAGCACAAAGTGCCTTGGATCAGCAGCCTCACCTGGACCTGTAACATAATAATCCAAAAGAACTAAGTTACAATCTGGCAAGGCCGGAAAGTGTTATATTATGGATTGTTGCATTATGTCATTTGATAAATGCGTACGCATATGATCAATTTATAAGTAACAATGCCTATTGATAAATAGGCATTGCCTAAACTGATCAATTTATAAGTAACAATGCATCATCTCCTATAATCACCAATATTTAGTCGTCAATATCATTGCCTAAACTGATCTATTATTATCGTGGCTTTGGAAATCGGATGCCCCCAAAAAAATCAGTACCCGATTTTTTTTATCGACAACATCAGCCTTCGAAATATGATAACATCATGCACAACAATCTGGACATTTACATAACAACAAATATAAAAGAATAACAGAAACACAAAAGTAACAAATGTTTACCTCAAAATCGTAGGTAATAAGCAACAAAAGTTACTTGAAAAAGTAGACCAAATCATGGCATAACAAGGCATATAGAAAGGTAATAACAGTATTGAAGATAGTAAATATAATATCAAAAATGTTAGAATAATCTAAAACTTAAGTTTTCTGAAATCCAAAAATATGAATTAACAGTATTCACAGGCTTGAGGATCTTGATGATGCAATGCTTGTTGTTGGAAACATGTATGTCATCAAAGACCTCCGAGGAACAAGACTTCTACAATTGCAAGGTCTAGTTGAGTCCATATATGCACGGCCACCGAAAAGAAGCAACTTTACAGTGACACCTAAGCTCACCCTCTAGTAAGGGAAAAAAAAAATTCCAAATAAAAATTAATTGAGAACTGCATGACTTTAAATTACACTACTAGTATATAGCAATGCGATAAATGTCTTCCAATCAAATATCCTAACGAAAATTGTTGTTTTTTCTTTCATATGCTGAGCCAAAGGTGCAAGGAATTCGGACCTATCCCTAAAGGACGCTTAGTAACAAAAGAATCATGTTAACACCCAAATTAATTTAAAATAAGAACAATGGTGTTCACCAAACAACTGCAAAGAATCCCTGGAACAAAAAGAAAGCTAAGAATCCAGTAGAAGGGGCATGAGGACCATGATTCAGCATTAAGCATGAACAATGATTGTGCAACGTAGAGACTTCTGCAAACTATTCACGAACAACTACTTTACAGTTCCTATCAGACAAAAATCATAACATCAATTCCATTGTGAAAGCAAATGTTTGTCAGACACCAAGCATCTAGCAACAGAATACAGACGACACTAATTGAGATGAATCTAAATGGTTTGGTGAAAACTAATAAAAATAAATGATAACATCCATGCAGTACACCATATTTTCACAATCAAAACTAGGGTCATTGTATCACCAAGTTCTTCATGAACTCAAAATCCTTTAGGGTTTGGACACTAACTATAAATAATAATCTGTAACACAAGGAAACTAACAATCGACCAAGAGACATGTCAAAAGTAAAGCGACCTGAAGACTGATTAAACTACAGCATATGAAATCTGTGGAATGCAAATCACAACAGCAAAAATTCAAGGTGACAAATACAAAGAAACAAATCGGGGCTAGGCCTTGATTTGGGTTTCAGAGCAATGAACATCCGTATACTACAAATAAATTCTTTATCAAATAAGGGACTAGAGTTCCTTGCAGCTCTATCTACATAAACTATAAGTAAGAATCTGAAACATGATAACACAAGAAAATTAACAATCAACCAAGAAACATGTCAAAAGTAAAGAGACCTGAAGACTGACCAAACTACAGCATCTGAAGTCTGTGAAATGCAAAACACCACAGCAAAAATTCAAGGTGACAATCAGAAAGAAACAAATCGGGGCTAGGCTTTGATTAGAGTTTTGAGAGCAACAAACACCCATGCACTACAGATCAATTATATATCGAATCAGGGATCAGGGAGCCTGACAGCTCTTTAACATCAGAATTATCAATCAACCAAGAAACATGTCAATGTACGGAGACCTGAACATTGATTAAACGACAACATATAAAGTAAGTCTGTGAAAGTGCTAAAAGATCAGCACGGAAAAAAATCCAAGGTGACGATTAAAAAGACACGATCAGGGCTAGGCTCTATTTAGGATTTCAGAATCAAGAACGAACACCCATGCACTATAAACTAACTCTCCAAATTAGGGTTCCTTATAGTTCGGAATTTCTTCCTAAACCCAAAAAATATATGAGGTCGATTACCAACCATAAACAAGAACATGAAAACACCAGGAATCTAGTGATTGATCTAAAAATACATCAAAGGAGACTTGCAGGGCGATGGAACTATAGCATACAAAATTTGTGAGGATGCTGAAGGATCATCACAATCCAAGGTGGTTTGTAACTACTAGATGAAAGAACTATGGAAAGGGTTGCCCATCTATCATAATGTTTATCTCAATCAAGACATAATCAATCAAGATTAAACCAAATCGGGGTTAGGCTTGGAGAAAGATTCAAGATCTTGCATACCCCCTGAACGGTGAGGGATTCGTAATCCCAGCACTCTGTGGCCCGAGGACGACGATGTCGGCGTGGACTCGGACACTGGATATGGTGATCCGACTGTCGCCCTCGCGGAACTCGATCTTGCCCTCAGGAACGGCGTTTCGGACATCGCCGACCGATAGCGGAGACCGCGAGCCTACCGGTTGCTCCAGGAGGTATACGAAAAGGATCACGACAAGGAACCGGCGATCGGGGAAGTATCTCGTTCACGCTCCCTCATCGCCTTCTCCCTCGCTACGCCCGAACCTAACCTAACACACACACACACACACACACACACTCTCTCTCTCTCTCTCTCTCTCCCCCACATCGCTGATTCCCTTCTTCCCTGCCGAATTCTTGAAGTCTCATCGCTTCTTCCCCGCCCTCCGCTCATACCGAACCTGAAGTGTCTCCCTCAAGTATATATAAACGCACCCTCCTCGATCGCGATTGAGCTCTCTCGACCGTTGATATTGTTCCAAGAATCGAGAAATAGAAAAGCTTCGACGGTCGAGAAGTTTCTGTGGTTTCCTGGTTGGGGAAACGAACGCTAACGCCGCGTCGGGTAACCTTACATATGGTTATGGGTACCAACTTGCGCGACGCACGTCTCTTCCTCGTGGGACCTGACATCTGTCGCTTCGCGGTTGCATGCGGTTTAGGCTAAGTGGGACCCGACGCCTATCCCTAGGCATGACTTGGTTATTCGAAGAATATTCGAATAAACGAATCAGAATATTAATTAATTTAGGATCTGACAGATAAAGAAAATATAATATCCAGAGTCCCAGGGGCAAACATGCTATTCCCAAAGTCGGTAAGGATAGATATGTAAGAATAGACATTTTCATAATGTTTCCTTATGTTTGAATATTAATTATATTACATTCTCAGGTTTTCAGAACCCCAATTAAACTTGTAAAGGTAGCCAAAGCTTTATCACTTAGTCATCACATCTCATCAACTTTCAAGAACACCTAACAAGGAGAGGGCTTGTGATGTTCCATACGCAGCTGCCAGCCTATGACACACTTTGCTTGACAACAATAAAACCAATTACATTCCAACACGTAATGATGTTCTTGCTTAAACATGAAGGCAGTGTTGCAATTGAGCTTAGCAAAATAGTCATGACAGCTGTGATTAACATATGAGAAATTTTCTATGTAGGTAATCCACAAAGCATGGATAGTAACATGCTAGTTACATGAGGTTCAATATATATATACATATATATAGCCCATTATCACCTCAATATTAGGCAAAACCCATAAAAAGATAAAGGCTCAGATAATCTATCACCCTTCTATCCACGCGAATAGAAATCCAAAAGATAACTTGGGTCAATTATCGAGCTACCTTACTTACGAAATATTTATAAGAATATTTTTAAAAATCTAAGGATAGCTCATGTCGATTACAAACTATCTCCCTGGTAAAATATTCATAGAAATATTTTCAAAAGTTCAAGACGTAACTTGGATCGATTATGAACTACTTTCCCTATGAAATATTTGTAAGAATATTCTCGAAAGTCTAGAGGACAGCTCGGATCGATTACTCATCGTCTCCCTTATAAAATCTTTTTGAAATATTCTTTCTTTCTTAAAGTCAGTATAAAAACGTACATTTAACTCTAGATAGTGGATGAATATCAGTGTTGACTTAAATATCGAAAGGATCCACTCAACCTCCCAACCCTAGTTTTTTGTGCAAATAATGAGTCAAGAGAAATCACATTTTATTTTATACGATTCCTCGCATACGAATCAAGACAGCTAACGAAGACATTAACGATATTTTTTTCTAACATATTAAAAAGAATTTTACACAAGAAAAGAAAGATCAGCATCTTTCTCAATTCTCAATTCCATAAAATGGTGACCATTTAATAGATCTTTGAGTACCAGTGAGATACCATAATGTATCTACCCTCTCTTTAAAGTGCAAAACACCGAATATCATTGTAAGGTAAAGTGGATAAACTCCGCTTTGATCATCAGAAGATTGGACGCTCTACTGACATAGGAAACTAAGAACAAATGTATCAGTAAATTCTTTCTTCAGATTCATATACTCTATGCCAAGGTAGAAGACACCATTCTAAGAGCCAAAACTTTTAAGGATACCTGTCATACTTCTAATGCAAAACAAAAGCATAGAAGTTACCAAGATCATCTATAATCAAGAAACTAGAGATTCGTCAAATAGTCAATAAAAGTTCTCATTGTTAGAATATGCATACAAAATGCACAAAATTGTAAAAGTTACTAACAGAACAGGAATTCTATCACACACAGCATTAAACTACTTTCTACTCTCTGAAAACTATTAATATCATTGGATTCTACCCTGGACAATGACTGACCAACCTGCATACAGTTTAAGGTCAGAAGTGCTGCTAATTCTACTTTTCACTTCAGCAAATTCTTCAAAGCTAGGATGTTCCCCAACTCTTGTGTCCTCAGCTATTGTATCTTCTTACCATGATTAATATTTTTCCAAATAGCTTCTCCTAAAAGCAAGGCATATTTTCCGTGGATAATGTTTCGAAGTTTTCTCATGAATTCACTCACCTTTGTTCACATCCTGAGTACCAAATATAATCCTTCATCAGCTTTACCTGTCTCATTAATATTATCACTGCTAAGTATTATGCATTTCTTTCAGAATTTACGTCCAAACTCTAGGATATAATATGCTGCCATTTGTTTACTGTTAGCATCGGTAAGTACTAATTGATGTCTTGTGATGGAAGAACTTGCTCATAGAAAAAAAAGAATAGCAACAAAAACATCATGTCAATTACGGAAATTTAATCACGAATGGAAAAGTTCATACATTTTGTCATAAAAAGATTTAATTGCCGATGAGTGCGTATAATCAAAATGTAAGAGGGAACTATAATGCTTTGCCAAACTTTGCATCCTTTACACACTGATATTTTGAGAAGGATACATAGCTTACCATAATGTGTTGTTATATTACAGGCCTAAACATATCAAGTATAAGTAGTTCCTGATACTTCAAATGTGCAGTTCTCTCTCATTCCTTTTCCAAGATGCCATCGAAATTAATCTCAAAGTCTTGTGGTTCCTTCTTGACACAAGAATGTCACGGCAAAAGGCTTACAGAAGCCTCATCAACAATTTCCTGATTTTGCACTGTAGGAGTGTCGGAACAGCTCTTGGGCAGCATGTTGATGAATTTAACACACTTTTTATTCCTCATGTGCTCTATGGCAGGATATATAAGAAACCCGATGAGCATGACACTTCCACTTACGATAAATGTCCTCATCGAAGCCAAACACATAACAAGGACAAGCAAAAAAGTGGGAGGTATGCAAAGAACCACCGCGCCAAAGGTTTCTACGGGAATCCTATATGGCCTGTGGAGATCCGGCTTCTTTATTCTGAGTTTTATGAATGCGGCAAACTCAAGAAGCATCCCCAGGGAGTACAAGAAATTAAGAAACTCTATAATCTCCTGAAAGCTCAACCATGATAATATTATGACCCCAGTTGCAGAGCACATGATGCTAATGGTCGGAGTGCCATACTTTGATCTACAAAAGTATCAATTTACAGTTGAGATTGTCATGCTATCACCGAATGTGTGCAAACTAAAAGCCACAAGTAATCATCAATCACAACAATGAAAATTTAAGTCTATCAAGTTTTAGAAAGAATTTCTTTTTTCCTCTAGAGAGTTTATTCCAACCTTATAGTAGAACCTTATTGCTCTCAGCCACAACCCAACGAATGTACTACACTAAAACTTAGAATTGGTTGAATGTCTTATCAACTAAGTTTAATCAAGAATTCAAATAATTTGGTGATCTTCCAACTTGTTTAAGTTTGTAAAGTCTTATCTCTTCGATTGAATACAAGTTTGGATGGCATTTCTCAATGATCCATAGCTTATCTAAATCCTGTAGTTCCCCTATCCAAAGTCAGGTTTTGGCTCAGGAATCATATTATCAGTAAGGTTTTTGAGCCAATTGCATGCAAAAGTCATTAACAGTAAAAAGCTTTTAGACATAGCAAGTAGATGGATGCTAACCTCTTTCCAAATATTGCCGGCAGCATCCCCAACTCGCTCATCCCGAGCAACTGGAAAGAATCGCTGCTCATCTCGGCCTCGAACAAGCCCATGTTGGACATAGCCGCGGCCGCCTGGATCCACCATCGGAGCCAGGCTCCCCCAATCACCATCCCAACCTGGGCAAAGTACCCGTCTGTCCACTCCTCGGACGTGGACACATCTAGGGCCCCCGTGCCGGCGAGCAACGGGATCAGGTACGAAGCCATCACGAGGACGACGGCCCCGAAGATCGCCCTGGGGAAAGTCCGGCTCGGGTCCTCGACCTCGCCGGCGAGGGTGCTTGCCTTGTCCCAGTAGTTCAGGTTCCAGAACATGCTGTTGAAGTATCCCCTGAAATTGGCTCTTTGGAGATTTACGGCGAGCCAGCGGCGGGGGCGGATGCGAGGGATGGCGAGCAGTGACATGACGACAAAGGGGGAGAGGGAGAAAGCGGTGAGGGCGACGGCGGAGAGGCCGACGATGTTGAGGCCACGGTAGTTGAGGAAGGTGAGGGCGGCGGTGAGGACGAGGAGGGCCAGGGTACGGACGGCAGGGTGATCGAAGAGGGGGAGGGACTGGCGGAGGTAGTCGAGGAAGAGGACGGGGTAAAGAGCGTTGTCCATGGTGCCGCTGATCCACTTCCAGAATCCCTCCTGGAATCCCCAAAAGGAGCCGAAGGCGGAGGAGATCCAGAGCACGTAGCCGCCGTTCTCCGGGAAGCTGGCGGCGAGCTCGGCGGTGACGAGGGCTTCGGGTAGGCTCCACAGAAGGGGGAAGACGAGGAAGCCGAGCAGGGAAAGGAGGGGTCCGCCGCCGGCCGAGACGGAGTCTTCGACGCCGAAGGGGCCGCCGGAGACGTTGTAGAAGATGAGGGCGATCAGGGGGAGCACCGCGAGCTTCTTCGGCGGCGGTCGAGGAGGGATCGCGACGGAGGAAGGAGAGGAGGAACCATCCTCGGCGGCGGTGGCGGAGACCTCCCCCATCCGAGAGACGGACCTCCGATGAGCTATCTCGGTGGCTTTCTTATTTCTTCGATGTGAATTATTGAGGAAGATTGGAAGAATGGGGAAGGGGAAGGGCGTGTTACGTTGACAAGTTGCAGGGTGTGTGCATCGCAATTACTAGAAGGTTGCGGAGGGATTGGATTCCATACGACTGTGTCAGATTCTGTTTGACTTTTATATTGTAGAAGGAAAATATTGTAAAAAAAATAAAAGTTGGGTGAATTTTTAAAAAAATATCGAAGTTTTGATAACCAACTTCAAAAAAATTAGACAGTAATTTTTTTTTTATAAACGATGATTTTATCCTTAGATCATCTTTATCGTTGATGATGTTGACCAGAGAGCTAGCCATGCCAATTCAATTACACGCGAAGGGGAAAGGTGGACAATCGCAAATAAAAAAGAAGGGGTTGACAAGTGATAGAGGATAGGGGGATGAGAGTAATAAGCGAAGGGTAGGTAGGCCCATACATAAAGGCACCATAAGCAATTAATGACTATTCGAGATGAAAAAGGGTAGAGTCGTGGTTAGGTGCACATATTAACTTGCATGTGAAGGTGTAGACAACCAAGGAAGAAGGAGACGACAAACGATAAAAGATAGTAGGACGAAAGTAACGAGTGAAAGGCCCATGTGTAGAGGCACCTCAAGCAATTGATGATTTTTTGGGATGGAGGCGTGGTTAGACGCACTTACTAATTTATGCGTGAAGGTGTAGACAACCAAGGGCTCACATCCTCTTACGAGTAAAATGATCTTTTTACAACAGAGGCATTCGCAACCAAGGTAGAGCTACAATGGATCCAATAAAAAAAACTTGAGTAAAATAATATTTTCATGTAAAAAAAGCTTTTCATTGAAAATTTTAAAAGCTAGAAGGCTCTACAAGAATTTCTCAAAGCTAAATTTTTTTCTAAGAATTCATCCGTTTAAGTTAATATATATATATATATATATATATATATATATATATATATATATATCTAAAAATTTGTATATATATAATATAATTATATATAAATCAGTCTATATCACATTCTAAATTTTTTTTCACAAGATTATAATATCTTTTCAAGGTTACATAAAAAAGTTAAATAAATAAACATCAATTTATTAATATACATAAATTATAAATTATTTATTATAATTTATTTATTCATCAAAATAAAAATTAACTGTACTCATAGGTTTTATTGAAAAATATTGTAATGCTAACTCAAAAATAAAATCTAATTGGCTAAAGAAATGTATGCTTTCATTACAATTTGATATAGTGTTATTGGAAGACTATTTTCAAAACAAAAAATAATAAAAAATTAATAATGTTAAATAGTAACTTTTATAAGTCAATTGTAATATATATATATATATATATATATATATATATATGTATATGTATATATATATATATATATATATATATATATATATATGTATATATATATATATATATATATATGTATATATATATATGTATATATGTATATATATATAAATATGTATATATGTATGTATATATATATATGTATATATGTATATATATATATATGTATATATATATATATATATGTATATATATGTATATGTATATGTATATATATATATATATATATATATATATACATATATATATATATATATATATATATATATATATATATATATACATATATATATATATATATAAGTCAATCATTAAGTGAATGAACTTTTAATAATAGATAGAGACAAATATTTCACACTCTCAATAGAGAATAAAATTGTGTCTCTCACCAATCAAAACCAATCAAAATGAAGACACGTTTTTCGCATGGAAGATCCATTCAACTACCACATTTGACCGTTCATTAGCTCCTAAAGTGAATCGCCCTATCTACCATAGATAAGAAAACAAATCATTTCATGTTAATCATACCCATATCGAAATAAAATAATATATTAAATTATTTTAATTTATCTTTCAAATATCATTAATATCAAATAGTCTCCAATTGAGTTGAACCTTAGCTCAATCAATCCAATTTAATTTAATTTCATTAAAACCTAATAAAACTAATATCTAATTCTCATTTTATCGATCTAAAACTACCTTAAAGTTATAGGACTATATTTAGTTTAATTTAAATTAAAAAATTTTGAATAAATCAAATCGATTCGAAAACATCTTAAATCGATCTAAACTAATCAATTTTGACTTAGTTACTAGTAATGTGCACTGCACTTAGCTACCCTGGATTACGGCTTAGCTTGTTGACTAGGCCTAATTTACGGGTTGTGGCTTATATAGGCTAAGCTTGGCTTGTTGGCTAATTTCAATCCAAATCCTAATCAATTTTTTTTTATTTCAAATTATAGTATCATGAAATTATAATTAAAATATTTAAATTATCAATATTAAGTAATTAAAATATAATAAATAATACTAGATTAAAAATATTAAATTATATAATGAAGGAAATAATATTTTTAATATAAGTATAATAGAAATCAAGTATTACAACTAGCATCGTACATGCAAGATAAAAATTTTAGAAATCACATGTAGCACAAATAATTAAAATATGATTTAATCTAACAATTTTAAACACGTAGAAGGAATAGAAAAAATTTTAGACTTGGTGAGGGATAAGAGATATTCCTCCCCTTAAATATCACATAAGATATTTTTTTATTTATTATATCTGAATTTTTATTTAATTTATTGATAAAAATAGTATCATTTAACTTGAAATGTTGAATATTTATTTTTAAATTTTATTTGCAAGAAAAATAAATAAATAAATATGCTTAAATGGGAGGTTTGATTATAATTTACTATAAAAATATGATTTAAATAAATATCATTATTGATTTATGATAAAAATAATAAAAATATACTTTTATATCAATTATAATATTCTTAAATAGAGTTACAGTGGCTTTGGCACCTCCACCAAAATACTATAGGTCTATTAAAACATATAACTGGGGAAAATGAATACAAAACCTAACATAAATCAGCTCATATATATATATATATATATATATATATATATATATATATATATATATATATATATATATATATATATATATATATATATATCAAATGGGAACCTTTATTGGTTTGAAAATAAGAATAATTATGAAAATATTAATGTTAGTGGTGAAGAAATATATTGTTGACATCTTGGTTAGTCCAACATTATCTGAACTCATGTGTAAAATTGTTTGAGATACATTTGAGGTTGAAATATTGAGCTCTCGATATGTCTCGTATAAAAAGACTAAAGTTGAGAAATATTTCTCAACCTAATTTTTTCGATACCAAAGTTAGTAATATGAGATATACAGATGCAAACGCTAATATTCCAAAAAGATAAATTATTTCTCTAAAAAATTACTTTTATAATTGATTATAAATGGAGTAAAATATTTTATGAAATAATTTACGGCCTCTAATAGTCTCCTATTAACCTCTTATCCATATCGGCGAGAGGCAATCTATAATTGCCTCCCTCAAGACATTGTCCTGACAAGCAAGTGAAAGGTGTCATCCATTTTTTTTTTAATCTTAATCATCAAAATTACATGTGAGATGACAATTGAGTGACTATATACTCTCTATCAATTAGTTATAATATTTTTTATGTCTTTATCAAAACATTATAAACATATATAAAATATTATAACCGAAAAACTTAGATTGATTCATGTAAATTGGTTCATAGGATATATCAATAGGTTTATCATCGTTATTTGCTTAAATGAACATTTTGATGCTCTTTGGAAAATATGAAAAAATACTTATGGAAAAAAAAAAACAAAGAAGAGAGACTTTACTTGAAATTTGTCCTAAAGTATATATATATATATATATATATATATATATATATATATATATATATATATATATATATATATATATATATATATATATATATATATATATATATATATATATATATAAGGGCAAATACTTTGAATTTAGCAAGAGTAAGTATCTAAAAGAAATCATGAAAAACGCACGTGCTCTCCACGTATAACATGAATAAAATAAAAAGAATAATACAGATGAACGGTTGCGATTTAGCTTGAAGATATACGCGGACGCTGATGCATCGAGGATTTGGCCTATCCGCCGAGTTGTACGTCAAACGTTTAAACGGACGCTCTTCACAATGATTGTGGCCGGTTGCGATTGCCGTCGCCGCCGCAACGACCGGCACCACCACGTTGAATCCTCCAGCGTCGAAGAAGAACAGTCCATCCTCAAAGCTTCCTCTACTTTCGTCTACCGGTCCTTTCTCCTCTTCTCCGGTTACTTTGCGGCGCTCCCACACTTTCTTTCTCTCGTCATGTCCGTTGGCACTGCATCAAACACCTGCCATTAACCAATCCCGACCGGCAAGTGCCCTGCTCTGCTACCATTGCACTATGTACCGTCACAACAACCCTCTACGGCTCCTTTCAGCATGATTTCTCTCTCCATCGAAGCAGCAACATTCGAACTTCCTCGCTTTTACCCGGTCGGAAGCCAACGCCCTACCGGTGTTCGGCCTATTGCGACCGTGGAACTGCCGCCGAGGAGACATGACCTTTCGACAACTCCACAGCCTTCGGTGACCACAGCTTCTCGCTCGTTGCCAATTTTGTGTGATGGACCAACAGCCGGTTGTGCTGGTTGCTGGAATTAACATCACCTGGCCACCTCCTCCCATCTTGTTGTGGCCGAGAAATCATGGTGAGTGACCCGCTTTCATCTACATTTCCGATACTGATCGTCTGCGCAATTGTAGAAATCTTTTAGACTTGTAGAAAGCTTGGAAATCTACGCTTCGAAGTCCTCTTTAACATTGTAGATTCATCAAATCCATTAACTGAGAACCAAACAACAACCTATGAGTCTCAAAACACTTAGATTGCTTCTTATGTCCTCGTTGTATTTGCATCAGATTCTTCCTGACATTTCTTGCATGATTGAAACAGTCTTCGGAATTCTATACCATCTATACTTATTTATATCAATGTTTTGTAGATATTGTAGGACACTTAAGCAATTTATATGAAGTTTAACCAATGATGTAACACATGAGAAACATAAGCATTCTATTATCTGAGAGATGAGGGCAGAGGGATCACAATGTCACTTGAAACTTTCCAGGTACTTCCAATTTTCTTTTCAGCTGCAGTATGTGAAGTTTAAAGTAACAAGAAATGTCAAAAGGAACCTTCTCACTTCTGCATATCCAATACTTGCATATCCAGGGTGTGTTCTTTTGCTGAATATTGGAGAGTTAATATCTGAGAAGATGCAAATGCTTCTTCTCTGTACCTTCAGGAAAGCATAAACAATCCTCCCAATTTCTTTGTTATCAGCAGTCTCTCTGGCACTTTTGTCTGGACATGGCCATCAGGAGATCTGTAGCTCATTTTTTCTCACTTCACTGGACTGAAACTAATTGTTCTTTGCTTGATGAGCCATGTCAGAGATCTTATATCAATAATAGTGGATGATCATGTGAAGCTAAATCACCTCAACTTTGTTTGGATTTGGATGTCCTGTTAATAGCAACTTTTGATCCAGGTTTGGTGGTTTGCTGTGGTACATGACACAATAAGCAGCAGATCAAGCCTGTTTGGTAGCCTGTTTCTTTTGGTCAAACCTCTTATGGACACTGATAAGTTGACAGTGAGACTAGCAATAAATGACTTATGCTGGGCTGTAGAAGAGAAGCCTGAGTGAACTGCCACCCACCTTATTATGCCTACGTATCACAAACAACACCCACATCTTCAGGAAGAAGATCAGGTCTCTGTGATGGTGCTTCTCATTAAATATTGGCAGAGCTACCAAAAGAACTTTCTGCAGAGCAAATTCAAGTTGTCCATGTGAAGGCATGATCTCATTTTCTCATGCCTGCCTCACATGACCTGTCATGGTGTACTCTCTGTACATGTATTATAAACCATCTCTTTGGGGTTGATTGGATATGTAGGTCCCAAGTGTACCTTGCTGATGCTGTACCAAGGGGCATCTTATCTGCTTCCGTTGGAGTCAACACTGGCTCTTGTGCATGGAAGGTGATATCTATCTATATAATACACATCTGTAATGGGATGTACTTAGTGGCCAAACTTGTTCTAGATTCTGAATTTTTTGAGTGGCAACACTTGTCTTTCCCTCAGGATTATTGTATTCACAAACTCCAGAGATAAGATGCCTTGGCTTGATGTTAGTCCTAAACAAGAGGTGGGATGTATTTGGGGCTATGACTATGAGAACTTCCAAAGGACAACATCCCTTGGGCATCCACAGAGCTGTGAATAAAAAGAAAGTGTGAATTCTGGAGGCCAAACTGAGTGGATAAGAACAGCAGCAGCAGCAGCATGCAGACCTAATCATTTGCCACTCAGATCCCAACTTGTTGGATAGACATGGCCTGGACCCCCACAAGAGAAAGAGCATGAGAAGATGGTCTTCTTTTTGGGCATCGATATCTCCAGCCATGTGCATAGACAGCTCCATCTGCTACCCATTACATTGTCAAGTTGACAAAGGCTGTCAGAGCACATATGACATCCCAAGGCAATATTAAATCTCAAAGAGTTTGATGCTCCATATCCCATAGGATAAAGCTGTGTGTAAATGTGATGGTAGTGAGAGGCACTTGTTCCTTGCCCAGATAGACACAGTCACCTGGACAGGATCTCTTTTCCAGAATGGAGGTGCTCATGCCACAGGATGTTGTGAGGTCTCATTTTAATGGCTGAAGAGCTCAGGAGGAGCACACATGCCACATATAAGGAGAGCCTGTCCATCTTTATCAGTGAGATCTTTTTTTCTTTTCTTTTTTTTCTTGTTTCAATGGAAACAACAAGAGGTTTGGCTTTCTTTTGGCTGCAGCATCTTCTTATTCTACTCATTCTACTCTTAAGTGGTGCACTGCATAGATAGACAATGGTAAAACAAGCAATGGAGATCTAGTGAGGCAAACAAGGATTCTTCGTTGAATAAATACATTGTCCCTTTCCTCCAAAGTTCACGGGGGCAAATTGCACCACCGGCTAGTCTTCAAAGTTAGATCTGATAATAATAATGATGAAAACAATAAATAACTTCTTTGCAGACTCCAACGCAGATAGCACTGAACTTTGTCGAATCTATTGGGACCTATTAATTAATTAGGTGATTAAATCCATCACTTTGAGGAAGCATTTGAGTAAGTGCTTGTGACGAAGCTTCCATTTATTTTCTCTCTCCATTTTCCCCATAGTTTGATTTGAATATAAAAATAAATATTGTGAAATTGATTTTGATCAAATCGATTAATCTTCTAAATTAGAAAAAGGGAAGAGACAGAAAAGCCATGAAGCATAATAATCATCTCAAATTTCGGAAAGAGAGAAATCTGCCATGGGATAAGGGTCTCTGCATGCATGGCATGTGAACCATCATGAACATGAACATCTCGGCTGGTTTGTCTCTCTTTCTTGCCTCTGTTTCTTCTGGTCGAATTCGATCAAAAGAAAATACAAGAAAAAAGAGGACAAAATATGTTTAATTACTTGGTGGCTTAAGCGGCCCAGCACAAGGACAAAGATTAATGGCACAGGCGGGAAGAACACACGCCGATTGTTTACACCCAGTGGATCAACACAAGTCATTTTAGTCGGAGGAAGAAGAAGCGAGGCAGATCGTCGGATTTCCTTTCCAGGGTGCTGTAACACCTTCACCGGAAAACCAGAAGCCGCCGATGATGTGTCCCATCCTTTTGGCACGACGACGATCAGCCGACGGATCCTTAGGCGAAGAGATTTAGAAGCGTCGGCTTCTCCTCTGCCGTTTTATCTCCGGCACATCCCTCGTTCGTCGTCGTCACCGAGCTCTCCGACGTTGCCGACGGCGTAGACGCGCGCCAATTGCCCTTCCCCTGTGCCTCCGGTGAACGCGGCATCAAGCAGAGGTCCAGATCGAACTTGGGAGACACCTTGCTCTCCGGATCCCTCGTCCTCTTCCGCGGCGGCGAGGAGGAAGAAGACGACGCCCCTCCCTTCTGATACCTGTACAGCTCCTCCACGTCGGCATCGCCGCCGAGTTCCAGCAGCGGTCGAATGGTTCCGCCTCCCAGCACCGTGTCCACCGCCGCCTGGCACAAGTGCCAGTTCCCGGTCCACAGCAGCCCCGTCGCGCCGTTGACCGGGTTGATGGTGCGGCCGCACGCCTCGTAAAGCAAGGATCGGAACGCAGCTGCATAAATGATACGGAGGAGGAAGCTTACGACCAGGGGGTTTTACTCTGTAGAGGTGAGCACCTATGAGGTGTACATGTATACCTGGGCGATGGGAAAGGGGGACGGAGGAGAGGAAGGAGAGGAGGGTGGAGCGGCCGACGAACTTGGCGACGAAGACGGTGGCGTGCGCCTGGGCGTCGGCCCCATCGATCCACTGTATGCACGGACGGAGGACGCAGGTGTCGCTGCAGCCCTTGCGCAGTACCCGGCAACCGCTGCAGCTCATCTTCTACGTATTTCTCATCAATTGCAATCGACTTCAGCAGTAGCTCTGCAACCGGGAATCACAGGACGATGGCTCCTTCTCCGTTGTAGCGTCGGATGTGTGGTGGGAAGTCACGGCCGAGGGGCCAAAGGAGCCCATTATATATACATCGAGCGAGAGAGAGAGAGTAACTTCCGAGGTTATGGGGCGGAGAGAAGCGGCTCCATGTCTCCGCGGAAGCCGGTGGTGGACGTCTCTGGAGACGTTTACACCGTCGGATTGCGTGATGGAGGGGGCGATCGGACCCGACAACTCGGCTGCTACGGACTCACTTGGACGGGATCCGGGTTGCATGGCGTGAGGGATTACGTAGGCGGGATGGCCAATTGGTATGCATCCCCTGGGGGAAGCCATGGGTCGCGTGTCCTCTACCTTCTCTTCAACACCACGGGAGGGGACGCAGCAGATGCTGCCGCACCCGATCGAGCGGGTCAACATGTGCTGCGGTGGTCCATCCACTACGAACCAAATATAATAATACTATACATATATCACAGTGAAGTGACGTACTTTGACGTGTCAGGAAAAAGAAGGAAAACAACAAGGCAGAAGGCAACGCAATAATCTAACAGATGAGGAGCACACATGCCTGATTTAGATTTTATTCCTGATAAAGCATAGAAAAATAGATGAGGTCAGATCTAGTTTGATGCATCATATTCACAAATAAAAACTGACATTAACATTAGGCTACGTCTCACACACTGCTGTGACATGATGGGTTTCCTTTCAGGAGAGTTTGAGGCAGCAACTTGGACAGGAGTCAAATGCTTAGAGTGTTGATTCCCTGGTAAGTAATACCAGGAGTCATTCATCGGACTGCTCATTTTAATCCACATTTGTAAGTCATCCTTTGGAATACAATCCAACAAGTTTCATACAAACATCAAATCTCAGAGAGTGGCTTTATGTAGCTACAAATTCAAATCCCAACACCTCTCACATAAGACTACACTGAGAACAGATCTTATGGTGCATGGACAAAAGCTGGTTATCATTCATCCACCAAAAAAAAACGAAAAAAAAACACTATCAAAAGGCTAAAGACATGGCTTCTGCTTATCAGGTCCTCAAAAAATAGTATGCTTTCTTTCTATCTGCTCACTATGAGACCGAATGCCTTGTGTTCCTTGAATGAGTAGACTTGGCTTCCTCTTGATTGCTGGAGTCGGGGCTCTCGGACATGTCCGAGCTGCTGTTTTCGCTGCCTTGCCCTTTGCTTGACCACAGCTTGTTCAGTATCTTCTTCGACATCGGAATTCCCTTGACTTTGTCATTGGCCTTATCATCACCATGCTTATTGACATCACCACTGCCGCTGCTCCGCTGACTCCCTCCACCTCTGCTGGACAAGTTCACAGACTTGAGAGAATTCAGGTTTCCAGCAGTAGTCGGGACACCATCCCACTCGTCCTCGGTGTTGGTTGTGATGGCTGATCTGGAACTTCCATAGGAACCACCATTTTCCCGGAGGAACGCCGCCCTGATGTTTCCAGGGAGCTCGGTTGCACCACCGGCCATAGCTCCAGCTGCTCGCATCTGCTCAAAGAAGAGAACTTGGACCACCACACGAAGAGGAAGCCGCTCGTTTTGCACAGCATGTATGCATGCATCTGCTGAGAGCTTTTTACAGTCCATCAGAGCACATATTTTCTTCTTTTCACTTTTTGTTAGATCTGGATGCTCCTGCACAGCATTGGAGAAACATGCAAGGGGCTTGAACAATCAATTGCCATACCGTAAAACCTTCAGATTGTATAAATAGATGTTGCAAAGCTTAGAACAAAAAACTAATTTATATCACGTCCATAAGTACATCAAGGTTGCTCAATTTGTTAACTGATTTAGAGGTGTCTCACATGTCAACGCTGCTGAAAATTTATTGTGAAGAACAACGATAACAGGACTTCAGACAAACGTTGCCAAGGATCACTAATGAAGTGCAGTTAATGATGAACACAGAAGAAGAGACGATTCCAAAGATCCTAGAAGGGTATTCTTGGATTGTCTTTAATGGAAGAAGTGTCTTCCCTACAACTATTCAGATGGAAATAATTAAAAGGACTTCAAACACTGATCTCCTCCACGATACTATAGATGAACATCATTTATCTACTATAGTCATTTTCTTGGTGAAGAAATCGAAGTTTCCACCTTGTTTCTTTTTATGAGCCAAGATAGAAACGAAACCCAGCTAAAGCCAGGATGCCTAGCTGTTTAGTGTGTATTGCTGTTGTAGTTGTTTTAGCTGCCATCAAAGCGTCACTGTAGCAGTGTCAAGCATAAGAAATCTACTGTGATTTAAGAAGTGCAGGATTTTGAGTTATTACCTTCAGATACGTATCGATAGCACAGTAAAGTCCATCATGCACTGGCCTTGATGCAGCTGAAACCAGTCCAGCAAGCTCAATAAACTTTGAAAGAGGTAGATTGGGGTCTTTTGCAATTTCAGCAAGGTACTCGTCAACCAGCTTTGCAACAAGAACTTTCGAACCTGCAGAAACAAAGATCGGGCTCACGATCTCCACAAGTTCCTCAGAGGCCTCAGGACTGCTTTGTGTAGTGCCACTCTCCTGCATCACAAACTCCTGGACAACACTTGAAACTAGGTCGACATCGTATACAGTCTCTCCTGCAGCAGCAGGTATCAAAAGGTCAGACACAGGAGCTTCATGTAACTGGCATCCGATTCTCTTGATCAATTCCTTCTTATATATTTCTCCACATTCCAATATGCTTGCAGCTCTTAACATCTTGAGCAGGAAACTGCATGAAACCGAACCTAATTCTGTTGGTAATAACCAAACAATTGTTTCGAGCACCGTTCGAGTCTTCATGGAATCACTTCCGCAGGTCACTGTACCCTTGGAAAAACCTGGAAGCCTCCTGTATGCATAAGCTTTCAGCGCTTCTCCGATCACAACATCTAACATCTTCCCCTCGGTCTTGATGGCAACTATAACCCGCTTATATAAATCCACTTCTAGATCACATAGGTCCTCAACCCACCAATCTTTGGGCACAGATTGTTGTTTCCTAACACCATTCCAGTGTGAATCAAGACCATTTTCAGATGGAAGTTTTCTCCTGTTGTAGGTGTAGGACCACTCAACATCAGAAGGATCAATGGATGCTTTGGAAGCTATAGAGTCAATGCAGTTGCCGACCACCTTCAAGTCCTCTGCCCAAGGTAGCAGAGACTTTGTTGTCTGAAGAACAATGATGGAATCCTTCCAAGCACGTAAAATGCTGGAATTCAGGAAGACATCGATTTTGTAAATGAGGTTCCCCTTCTCAATGGTTTCATGCATTTCAAGATACTCTGCCGCGCAGCGAGCGGCAACAACGTTGTATGCATTCAACGTGACAATCATGCCATAACAAAATTTAGCACAAATTTCAAAGGCAGCAGGACCACCTGGAATATCAGGTATGTCAATCTCATCACTGTTTTCCTCATTTGTAGCTGCCACCAACTTTTGCAAGCGAGGACTTTTGGATAGAAGAGGGAACTGCATATTAATCGTCAAAGAAAATGAGTATTATACATAAATGAGACAGTTTGGGTAGGAATATGATGTCATATTAGCAACCAACATACCGGATCATTGAATATGATAAACATGGTTGACATTTGTGTCAACTCATTACGAAAGCAGTTTCCAATGGACGGGAACTACTTGCGATCCAGGATAGCAGATATGGAAAGAATTACTAAATTAAACATGCACTGGATGCACTAATTTTAACACTTCGATTTATGAGAATAATTGATGTCAAAGGATGATAGGTCAATTAAGAACAACAGGATGAAGCAGAAGATGCAAAACATGCCCCCAAATGGAGTGCATCAGGATTGATAGTACTGCCAAATCGTAGGAGGAACACAAATCCAAGTTGATCATAGCCAATACGGAGCTCAAAATGCAGATCAATAATACAAATATCGGGAAACTTAAACAGTAATGATTCATGAGTTTAAAAAGAGTGGAAATGTGCAAGGAATTGCTAGCTTCCTTTACTTTTTTCCCTACCACAAGTTCCTGGGTTTGCTTGCTAAGATCATCAACCGAACTTCATACTAGTAAGACCAGGTGACATGGAAATTATGTATAGCCTTCATAAGCCACATGTAGCACAAGGTATGCAAAGTGTCCTATAATTCAATGAAATCCCATGTGGCGGCATGGGGACATAAAAAGGAAAGAGAGAGATGTGTTTCCTTGCTTTTGGCATAGCATGCCTCGCACCAGGAGGCCTACATGACAGGCCATTATCTCAGAGACTAACAGTGAGTTACACAGGATTTTTCTCCACAGAAAAAAGATGGTCATACCTAAAAAAGATGAAGAGAACAAAATCCTGACAAATAATACCTAAAAGATTAAGTATCCATTACAAAGATGTTCTTTCTGCATCAACTGGTATAGGACAGTAGACACACTACATTCAGAAGTCATATATATATATATACATAGGTGTTATAAATAAATTGTTTACAAATAAATCTTTCACAATAAAGAGTACAGTCCGTACCTTATGCAGATAAAACTTCACATCTCCTACATTAATCACAATGTCAGTAGCCAGCTCAGTCGCAACGAACCTGGAAATGCAATTTTGAAAATTAGCTATCAGAAAATAAGAATTTGATGATATAACAGAAAAGGAAATCATGTCTAGAAGGTGTAAAATAGGGGTGGGTGTTTGTGCATGTTAGAAATAAAACTAGAACAATCTGAAACATGTAGACGAAAGAATCGACTGATTCTCGATAGGCTGAGAATCCATCATATGACATTGTATTAATGAAGCAACAGGAAGTTCCTCCATATACAGACTCTTTGAAACAGTATATATTCTTGTACTAATAGTAACTTCCATAAGAAACACTTTTATCTCTAGAATTATCACTGCCCAAAAGAAAACATCCACGGTAGGCGTTTACAATTCCCAGACAGCAAGTTCTCAAGTGCAAGTAGGAGTAAGAGAATGAAAATTTACCATAATACAATCTCTTTTTGTTTGATGTTGGCAAGTTTTTACACTCTGTACCTCTCTTCCCTCTTTCCCCCATTCTTCTATTGGTGTTTGTTATTCTTCCATTGTTTAATTTAGTATTTGGCGCGGAAAATTAGTTCTGCTGTAAGAAACAGGAACAATTTTCACCAAAGAAATTATTCACTGGATCAGCTGGAAGCGTACACAACCTTCCGGACAGAATCGGTGGAAGCAGTTTGCAGACAAGATCTATGGTAAATCAAGAGAAAGGTAGTTGTGATGATAAAAAGAAGCCACTTTACATATGATCAAGAATCAACATAGACAAAGAGCAAGATGCTAAATGGGCTTCCTAGCAGCTTCTTTTAAATTCTTATGTATAAATAGCTAGCTCACAAGGGCTTTACCTGATATTGTTCCCATCGGCTTGAAAGGCATCAGGCTTTGATCCAAGCTTCATATACTTCATCTTGCCAAAACAGAAAGGGAAAGAAGAGAAAGAAAGAACCAAAGGATCTTTCCACCTGGATCTACAAGAGGTTTAAAACCCTTGTCCCCTCTTAACTCAACATGAAACAGTCACCCAAGATGCCCAGTGATCATCAAGCACTGCAACCATGTGAAAGGTGTTTCCTGCAGGTCGGTGAGCGGATTTTCCCAGCAGGAAGAACACCAAAAGGCAAATATTTATGCACGACAAGCTAGAAGATAAAGAACATGGTCAAGGTGGCAAGTGTTTCTTCCTAAGAAGAGCAAATGGGTCTGAGATCCCACATAGAAGGACAGACAGGGCCACAGTGCCCACCGACTCTGGAGGCAGGCAAATAGGTGGAGCACAGGAGCAGCAGAGCAAGAGGCTCTCTAGATCAGTAAACAATTCAATTCACAATAAATCGACACTGCTCTCTCAAACTGTTACTCCTTATTCCTGCTAGCCTTTTCCGATTCTATCATTCCCCTTCTTCTTATTCTTCTGCTCTGTGGTATCCGAGATCTGGTGATGGTATCAGTCTCGGCTGTCCAATACTAGAATACACAGTCCTCACCGACACTATCCGAGTTGCCTTGATCACCATTTATTGCCTGCAAAGAGAAGACATCACCTCGACAGTGAGGGGTTCGGGAACAGTGAAACCACAGACAGTGGGCATCTTGCTCCAGCAAAAGAGATGGGCGTGTAGGGAGACCATCACAAAAACAACTTCTGAAGGATTCCTATCATCAATCCGAGAGAAACCACAACGGTCCATAGCACTGAAACAAATGCTACAGAAAAAGAAGACAGAAGTAGAGAGAGATGAACTAGAAATTACCAGCCAAACACCAAAATTAGATCAGAGAAGTTCATAGCTCAAATAGTACATATCTGTTTGCTAGATCTCAAAAAGCTACGAATCATAAAAGAACTGAAGATCCATAAGAAATGTAGCAGTGAAATGACTAATTCTTCAGGAAACTACATGAGCCAAAAGAGAAGGAGAGGAAGAAACAAAAATAAAAACCTTGCATCAGATAAAGGAAAAGGAAAGCAAAGGAAGGTCAGAGATAGCCAACCTCCAAAGATGAATTGAAGGAGACTCCGAGGGGTTCTTGGTGAGTCAGGTAGCCAATCTACCGGGCTGATTAAGGTGGGGAGCGAAGGAGGAGAGGAATTATAGCAAAAGAAATAACAAGTAAAAGAAAAATAGAAGGAAAAATGAGGAGGAGGAGGAAGCAGTGACCTCAAAAGGTGAGGATCTTACCATCCCCCAGATGACCCACTGTGATCACTCCAGAAGCAGCAGCAGCAGCAGCAGCAGCAAAGCCCATCATCTTCATCATGGCCCTCTGTCAATCTCCTTGCATCCCTTGTCAGTCCTTCCCCTTGATTCCACACCACCACCTCGCTCCAAATAAGGGAGATAAGTGGGCTAAATAATAAAGGCAAGTACCACCTACGTGCAGTCACCACAATGGCATGATGCCAGTGGAACAAGACAAAGGTTGAACTGTAGAAGACCACCTCTGTCACTCAACAGGTCGTGTTTCTCTCTCGACCGGTGCCTTGTGATGGCGCCAACTTGGTCTCGGATCAAATGCCCTGTGCTTCTCCTCCTCCTCCAAGGCTCCGAAGGCTGCACCCCATCATCCTCTTAGTTCCCTCCTCTCACCACCAGCCTACAACTTGGGATTTGGTAACAGCACTGTCTCCTGTTACATTCTTTAAGAGCTTAACCACTGTGTTGACATTTGTGGCCCCTAACTTACTAATTTCTCGAATCATTTCTATTTCTTTTGCATGTGATACTACTGATAGCATTTGCAAAGAGAAGAACTGTTCTCCATTGAAATTGGTGTTGCTCAGACCACACCTTTCTACATGTGCTCACCTTGGATTGGTGAGTCGGACTGATCTTATCTGATATTATCCAGCAATACTGGTATGAGTCTCTGTATTATTAGGTGAGTTTGTTCAATCTTTATCAAGAACCCATCACCAAAGGAAGAAAAGTCTAGTCCAAGTGAATGAAAATAAATTATGGCATATAATATTTTCATTGGATATGATGCACTCGAAAGCTGATACTTTCTCAAATAGCTACAATGACTTGGAAAAATGGGATGCACAACTTCAAAGCCATCCACTGGCACCAAATGTGACCAAGTGTCTCATTTTACTATCACTTTTTCCTCTGGGGCCTCCCAGGTCTCATCTCATGTAATCAACGCATGTTAAAGGAGAGGGGACAAGTTCACCTGCAGATAAGTGTCTTGTTCCCCAAGCAGAAATCAAGGTCTCAATCTTCCTTTTTCTGGTTGTCTGACATCTTCTTCTTCTTCTTCTTCTTCTTCTTCTTCTTCTTCTTCTTCCTCTTCTTCAAACACTACAACTGGCCGCCTCTCTTTTTTCTGGGAGGCTCATTTTAAGAGAGAAACCGAGGCATGAGATTTCACACACAGCATTCATGACTCACTCATCACATCACTCCAATGCGTTTAGCTAAAATGTTCACAATCCAGGAATTGACTGATCATCACCCCTCCAAAAAATTGGCCAATCACCATGATTTGCTCTTCTGAGATATCAGACAATGTAGGTTGTCAAATGTCAACTTCGCCATTTTTAGTTTTGTCCCATGTCTGATGTTGAACTATTTTAGCCCAATTAATGCCCGCCACAGCCCCATTAGATCCGTGGCCCCCATCTGGTCGGCCTCAGTGGATAAGAAAGAAAGGGCAATGAGAATAATGTGGCCTGAGGTCGTAACATGGCTGACCCTCTATCGAGCTTATCTTCCGATGTGGATTCCAACACTTACGAATTCAGCTCATGGTTTTGGACATGGGCATCGCAATCGAGGTACAATTTCCAATCCAAATCTAATATGCAGTTGCATTGGGTGAATGATATGTAAGATATTTTCTTGTTTCATAAAAAGCATGTCTCAAACAATTCAAGATTTGGTGGAAACTTCCCCCTGATGTACTAAGAACTGGACCAGCAGTGTGATTCTTTGAGCTAAAATACCAAGGAAGAACATGTGACTCTTTCTTTCTTCACACAGACATGCATTATTTCTCCATTGTTCTGCAGAAAGTACTAAGTAACCTTTTTCTTGCTTTTAGACAAGTTGTAGGACTTGATATCCGAAAGCTACCGTTTGCCTGCATCACCTAATATGAACGAAGGGACCATCCAACTCTTCTTTCCTAAAAGAATCTTCCTACTGAAACTACCCGTCAAAGCTTCATTGATGTCCAGCAACATAAATAAAGAACTATGTCGCACTGCATCTCAAAAGACCATTATTCTCTTCACATGGAAGTTCCAAACAGCCCCTCCTAAGGATCATTCTCAGCTTAATAAACCCTTATTGGACAAAGAGTGAGCAGCTGCGCTTCTCTTTCCAACCCAACATCTGCTGCTACTTTTACCTCCAATGATCAGCTTTCCTGGTTCTGTTTCTCAAGGGGAACTTCTAACTGGATTTGAAACCAGCTTTACAACTTCAAGAATGCTGTACTAACATCATGTTCTCTTTCCTGTGATGGTGCTTCCCTTGTTAGTAGGGCTTGAGAGCCCATCTTCTTCCTCTGGTCCTGTTTCAGCTCATGGCGTGCGACAATGCTGTGCACATGCTGCTGACTCTGCGTCCGGTGACCGCGAATCTGTTCCATACGTCGATGGCAAGCCATGTACATTTTTCTCTTTCGGCACATCTCGATTCGGAAAGAAGATGGATTCGGCAGGCGTTCATACTCCACCGTTCGTATTCAAGATAATTAAAATCTTTAATGCCGGTTTTAATGCGCACACACACACACACACACACGTATAGACGCAGCTACAAGACATGGCTGCCCAAAGGAAAAGGCTACAATGACTCGAGTTGGACTGTTGTAGTCCAACCAACCCATCCCGTTTCTCTTTGTGTGCACCTCTTCATGTCTCCCAGATCTCTTCGATGGATGGGCTTGACCGACGAGAGCTGCATGGAGATTTCGACAAAGGCTTGTGGGATAAGCACAGGCCAAGAAAGCATCCATTGCTCTTCTTATCTCCCCACGAGGCCAATGCTTCCTCTGCTTCATCATCTTCCTCCCTCAAAAGAAGGCAGGCTTCTAACCCTCCATGTTGCTAACTTCCTCGTAGTTAATTTAGCCCTGTGAAGTCAGCATGCAATCATGGCGACATCGGAACGGTGTCCAAACAAAACTAAGGACTGGATTCCAAGATGCTCGTGGGCAGTAACTTGGAAGTCAGTGCCGTTTTAGGACCCATTGACCGGAGGAAGTATCCATACCCCTACATAGATCCGAGTCTCGCGGAGCATCCATGACCAGAGAGAGAAGACATGGCATCTAATGCTAACGTGGGAAAGTGCAATATTTTTGAGATATTAATAATCCTTACAACTTTTAGGCCGCATGCATACATACTCCAAGCCTTTGCATTCTCCATGTCGTTCAATTATGATATGAGGAATATGCTAAGAATATCATACTAACAAAGCATAACTTTCCAATGGCATAGAATTATTTTGACGACTTTATCTTCCTTCCGCCTTGAAGAAATTTCACACCCTTAAGGTATAAAAGAATGATTCGATGCTCTTACAGCCAGTCTTGCAGCAGCAAATGCTACGCCACTTTCAGCCATAAACACCTGAGTCAAACAAAGCTCGTTCGACAGGGCAGCAGAGCATAGGATGCTCATTGTGTAGATCAAAGAACCGAGAAAGCATGCGGTGATCATGGCGTGCAGAGTTCGGACTGTGAACGGCTGGCGCAGAGCATTGTTTAGTCCACCAAACATGGACGAGCTCTGAACGCTGAGCAGGCCACGCCAGAGTCGCCGCCGCCGCATGTGGTTACAGTCGAAGACGACCCATAGTTAAATCCTACGCCATGAAGTCGGTTCCTCTGCCTTGTATCTCTTCTTCAGGATTAAGCATCTTGTGGATGGCGAGACGAGAGCAGAGCTCCGTCTTCGAATGGTCTATACGTCAGGAACATGATCTTGCAGCTTTAGCACCTCGGCGAACACAAGCATGTAATTTTTGATGAAATAAAACGATTAGTTCCTCAAAGGAAAATGATGGCTTTACGACCGACTTCCAAGTCAAATGTCTCAACATGATGGATCTTAGAATTAGATTTGGATTTGAATTCAAAGTGATAGGCCTCAGATCATATTTGGGCTGGACTGTACTCGAGTCAAAAGTGTTGAATTGAGAAATAGGTTGTGAAAAAAAAATAATTTTATTAGAGATGATTATTTATACAGATTTCGAGGAAGAAATTTTTCGGTACTCGAATCACGTAATCAGATCATCTTTTTAAATTTATGATTGATCGAGGATATAAGAAAACATGGATGTGTTCAATATGTTCCATCTTTTATCATCGAGTAGATGGATAATTGGCTAAGAGGATCAAATTTGTTGCACTCAAACACTTTTTATTCTGCTTCTGTTGCATATAGCTATGCTTTTTCTTTCATCCGGTCATCATAGGCCTCAGACCAACACCATCTCATGAAGTGCTGCTTATTCCTGTGGTCTCTGCGAATTGTGATGTCAACTGTGTCTTTTTCCTGGCTGCAAGTTGTGGACTTCTCCCATGATCAGTAGTCTCATATCATCTACCGCTTGGTAACATCTACCAGTCAACTTTTGTGCCCAATTCAAGTGATGAAACATTGCCTTTTCTCTCTCTCTCTCTCTCTATACTTGCTTACTGAGAACTGGTAAGAAGAAATTAATGTTCCTACTAACACATCCTTACCAAGACAAGGTCCCACATGAGCACAGCAGAAAAGCTCAGGTTTTGGCCATGAGAAATTTCTTAGAAGATAACATGTTGATCCTTATCTGAATCAGTCATCTTCCCAAGAAATTTATGAGGCAGTTGGAAGGGTAGAAGACGACTCTGCTCTTTGGACTCTTCCAAGGTGTCATAATATTCCACCATCTTGAAGCCATGCGCAGACTTCACTCTCTCAAGCTTACGTATTTATTATTGACTGCAGCAGTGGCTGATCCACTGCTTGGTCCCCCTGCTTGATGCACTTGCAGCTTCTAGTCACTGTGCCAATTTGCATGTCCAAATGCTAGCCATTGAAATGCACATGGTTGCTGCTTAATATGCAATCAATCTACTTCTGTGGCTAAGCAAACCCAACACTGCTTTTTCTCTTCACTTTGGATTAAGTAGGCTTTAAGTGGACCTTCAACCTAATTTAGTTAATGCAAGGAAGACAGGTGCCAACTCAGCTCTTTAGATTAATATACATACGTTTTGTACATGAGTTTGAGCTCTGAGAAAGATTAATATACATAGATTTTTACCTATGTAAACATAGAAAAAAAGAAAAGCATTTGATTCTCATCCTACATAAGTTGTATACTCTCTAATCATGATTATATATATAGTGAACTTGATGGGCTTGCATTAGCTTGAATGGATTTTAGTTTGATGTTTGTGGTTCAAAATGTGCTTATTTGATTTCTGACTTTTTACCTTCATAGTGGATTAACTCTAAATGACTTTAAACTTGGATTAGTTTGAATGAGTCTTGTACCCTACCTATGGTTAAGAAGTTTGTGGAAAGACTTGTGTCCTTTCTTGAGAAAGGAAACAAATGTTGATTAACCTGAGATTAAAAATCTCTAGTGAGCTGTTCTTCCTTCCAATCTTGTTATGATTGTGGCCTTTCATGTTCCATATCACCAACAAAGCCATGAATGAGTTTGGGTTTGTCACTTCCATGCCCACATGTCTATAATTCAAGTTCATATTGAGTTCCTCTTTCTAAGGGTGTTAAAGGCCTTAATCTCCATTCCTGTTCATCATATCATCAGTATCTCAAGAACTAAAGAAGGATGGAGCCACTTGCATTTGCTTATTAAAGGAATTAATCAAGAAACAACAATCCCACAAATCTTGAGAATGAGAAAGAATGAATTGATTGAAGTTTGCTAAAGAAATCCATTACCACACTGCATTGAGGAAAGAATCGATTTTGACTTTTATCAGCTACAAAGAATTTTGTACACACAAAAGAATTCTCTCTCTCCGCGCGAAACAATCGAGGCAATGCAGTTGACTATCAGCAGATGTCGGCGCTTAAGTCGGGATGAGAAGCCTCGGTTTCTTGAAAGCCAGTGGGCTCTGCACCTCCTCATCCTCCGCCGCCGCAGTCGCCGCGGCCGCTGCCGCCAGACAGCGCCTGACGCCGTCGAACTCGAACTCGGGCAACGCCGCCACGGTCAGATCCAACCCCCGGTGGCTCGAGCTCGCGCCCTCCGACGTCGCCGGCGCCACCGCGGCGGCACTGCTGCCGAGGCTTCCCTCGTAGTGGCGCCTCTTGTGGCCTCCGAGCGCCTGACCCGAAGGGAACGTCTTCAGGCACACCGAGCACTGGTGCAACCTGCCACCGCCAGATGCGGCGCCGGCGGTGGAGGAGCCCGAGGCCGAGGCCGCCGTTGACGCGACGGAGGCTTCGTCGGCGCCACCGGTGGGCTTCCGGTGACTGGTCTTGTGCCCGCCAAGGGCCTGGTATGAGCCGAAGGCCTTTCCGCAGACGGAGCACTTGTACTGGAACTTCGCCGGCGGCGGCGCCGCCTCCGAGTCGGAGGTTAACGACGGCGGGCGATGACCGGATCCATCACGGGCGAGCATGACGAGACAGAGGGCCAAGTATTCCTCTTCCGTGGGCGGGTGATCAAAGAAGCGGTGGCGCTTGGACCGCTTCCGCTTCGCCCACCCTTCGATGTGCGGCAACTCCTCGTCGCTCATCTCGGCGCTTGGCGGTGGGATCGAAGCCG
The DNA here is from genome assembly GCF_036884655.1 of Musa acuminata AAA Group. Taxonomy (NCBI): domain Eukaryota; kingdom Viridiplantae; phylum Streptophyta; class Magnoliopsida; order Zingiberales; family Musaceae; genus Musa; species Musa acuminata. Next base: position 28,473,206 of record NC_088339.1, on the reverse strand, counting down.
TCGTTCTTATCTCCACAGCTTCGATTGCCATGGAATTCTCCTAAGAAATAGATGATAATACCAAGAAGAAGAAGAAGAAGAAGAAGAAGAAGAAGATAGGAAACAACGCAGGCTTGAGGTCTTTGTGGACTTGTTGGAATGGAGCTTTGGCAGCGAAGAGTGGGTTCTTTATAGGAGAGGCGAGAAGAGTTGAAGAAGGAGACTTGGACTTTTCAGCTGCTTACTTTGAACTGGCTCTTCCACTCTATTATTTGCCACATTTAAATGGCCTAATAAACCATGCATATGCTTCATTTGAGCTTGACTTGACTTCATCTCCCAGCTACGACTTAGGTTTTGTTAGTCCTAAGATCTAAAGAAGAGCAAGTGATTGTTTTAGTGTGGAAGAAAACACAGTTGCATTCATATTAAATAAGCCCGCTGGCACGCTACAGCTCACATAGTTTTACAGCTAGAAAGGGAAGTATCAAAGCAGGGTTGGGTGGCTGCTGCGGTTGGAAGAGAACAGCAACAAAGAAGAAGAAGAAGACGGGTCAACTAAAGAAGCATGGTGGGAAGCCAGAGAGGAAGGAGAGGTGTGAGTGCACGGTGTATGTGACAGTGAGTTGGGGTGGAGACTGAAGACCCCACTCTCTCTCCGGTCAAAAACAACGACCGCATACTTTTTCTAAGCCGTGACATCAGGATGACCTGAGAATGGAGGAGATGATGCGTGCTGTGTGGATGCGGATGGCGAGGGTGGGGGAGAGTTTGGCACTGAGGCAAAAGAAGAACTTGAACACAAGTTTGCTTCCTTCCACATGCACAATTATGTGGGCAGGTAAACAGTCGACATTAACCGATGATGACCACATATCCGTCTGGAAGTCTACCGAGTTTCTCATGCAGATGTGATCGAGGAAGCCTCTTCTCCTAAGGTTGATCATCTAATCTTTTGGTGACAACCTAAACTCGAAAACTCATTTCCCTGGTGACAACCTAATCTAATTAGCCCAACAAAGATGAACCTTTCTTTAGCTTCATTTTAATCATATAAAATATTCTTGTTGATTTTTATCCATACTTACAAGCAAACACGTTTCTTATGAAACAATTGCATGTGATTCTCCCACCCACCCAAATGGTGTTTCTGATGGGAAGAGGAACCACAGAAAAGGTGACTGAGAGCTCCCACAGTACTTTCAATGCTTGCAATAGCAATGTGCCTTGCTTCATCCATCATCAATACTTGAGAACTCGTTATCTCCGTCGACTCCACCACCACGACCTTTGGAGGGATGGATGCTTCGGGAGCTCTCTCGCCGGTGAGAACACGGGTTGTTATTGGGCCCGGCTTTATTTGGGCCCTGAGGCCCAGTATACTTGTTGATCGACGAATCAATATCAACAACATAATCGTAATAATTAAAAAAAAAAGCCAAAAATAAAAGAGGAAAACATGAAAAAGGATCGCTTGGGGACGGGACAAACAGCAGTGTCGCTATCCTACACCGCTGACGTCCTCGTGCTGTAGCTGTATGGGTAGCTGTACTTATTGCTGTAGCGGCCGTGGCTCGGACATCATCAAACCGCGCAGTGTGGGCACATGTGACTTGTCGCGTATCGGACATCCAACGTGCGATGTGGCCAATCTCGCACCCCACTCTCATGCCGTGTTACGTTACCCCATCCCACTTTGGATTCCATGGAGTGCTCGATATTCCCAGCAAATATATCCTGTCGACGCGACCGGTTGACGTCATAAATATCGAATACAGATATCGAAGGAAGTATATGTCAATACTGTGCACAAAGAGTATGTGGAGACCGGATTCCATGGCACTCCTGTAGTGCAGGGAAATGTCGGATATGTTGTCCCGTGCATACTTACGGTACAATGGTATCCCACGTTGCCCCCCAAAGCTTTCCATGCGTTTTGTCGACGTAACAGTGGTTAGAAGGGTTTGGATGTAGTAAGAGACGAACAAGCGAGTCCTTTAGCTCTACCATTTCCGAATAATAAATACATTTATGCATGTATTCCGTATAAGTGATCGGCATTGATCGAGTCGAGATCGATACTGTTTCCATAATATATCAACCGGAACTAAGCATTAGCTCACAATTCCAAGAAAAAGAACTGTCATCTCTCTCTTCAGCTCTCCGGAGAGATTTGGCTCGACGTGGCAAAACACTATTGTGATGCCATTTTCAACGTCATCCTGAAAGGCACTTCATCGTTTGGAATGCCATTTCGGTTCCCCCATTGCTTTCATGGAGTTTATTAACGTGCCATATCGTCTTCGATGTTCTCAAGGAGTTGAGACTTCAACACCCATGAAGTTATTATTTCTCTTGGAAATGTTGAAGTTGACTATTGGCTGTGTTCGATTCATACTAACTCAACTAGTATGACCTTCTTTGCGTCCAGCTGAATTGGCTTATACTCATTTATCAGTCCAAATATAAAACAGTATACTTTGTAATATGTTCTCCATGGGAGAATATAGAGATCTGCAAATATACTTCGGCCTTTCTCTTTCTACATAACCTGTGAGGGTGACGCATGAAACCCATAGAGACCAAACGGCTCAAGTCTAGTGAGTTAAGAGGGCCGAAGTAGAGTCGAAAGGAAGCCACCTGCGAAGCATCACATCATGAATTATGCTCCGAGGACATCAACTGTCGAATTTAGCATATAAAAATGCCACATCTGATGCAATAATTTCAACCTCCAATGAAATATCATTTACGCTGTTAATCTCTTCACTCCAATGACTTAAGCTTCCACGATGGAAGGCCATGAAACCTAAGCTGCTCATCTTGTCGACTTCTCCCTTGTACGCATGTTCGACATAAGAGCCTGTGGACCAGACTCATAGAGGCAGCTAAGAGGAGTCTATCGTGTACTATCGTTCACAGCCTGCTGCTCGCTCTAATTATTCCTCACAGCATGCAGTGGCCAATTCCTACGAGGGTCTAAGAGCCTCCGAGGCTCCATCTCTGTCGCTTAGAAAGGGAAAGGAGAAGGGACCCTCGCGACCACTGCTACCTGTCATTGTTTGAGAGCACAAGATTTTGACCCAGCGATCATTGCTGTTCGCTGGAAGGACGAAGGTGAACAGTTTTGTCCGAGTTGATGATGTGGGCGTCGAAATCCATGTGAAACAAAAGAAACGAATGTCTTTCATTTATATATATAGTCTTCTTTCCTTGGAACCAAGTAAGCGATGAACTGCCCAAGAGATTGCAATCATGTAAAACGTATTCCATGACATTTAGGAGCTCAAAGATGAATGGATGAGATTGACCGAAATGAACAAGAGCTAAAATACAAGATGGTTACTGATATCACGATGGCAGAAACCAAACTCACTGTGTTCAAATAGCCCAAAAGCTGTAGAAGGTGCAAAAGGAGAGCAGTTCAGATAAGAATATCAGCAAAAGAATCGGATGTTCACATGGCACAGAGAGATTATTCTAATTGTATTCTGCTGTGCCCTGATGCCTACCATTGCTGACTTCTGCAACACAATGCTGCGCCATTCCTTTTGCTTGTCCATTCCGCTGGTAAGCTTTTTCCCTCCGGTTGCATCTCTGACCATTTCCCCACCTGCGAGGCAAAGTTCAAGCAGCAAGGGCCGCCTCCTTAATCAAAATTGAGCGAATGGCTGTATCAAGAGGCTACCAATGTGTTCATCTTTCATTCATTTTTTTTCTCTCTCGAGTCTTCATCGCCATACCCAGCTTGAAATCAATTGGGATTAACTTGTTTGTCTCCAAGAAGATGTATTCACGCAGAGGTTCATCTCTACTACATGAAGGATTAGCCGTTCCTCAAAGTGGTGGAACGAACAAGAACAGAACAATGTCACATAAAATTCCAGCGATGCTTGCTTGCACTGCCATTTGTGGACTGTACATACTCTGGTTTGCTCACCCAGCTTATTATTGCTGACTTTAGAGGCAATGATCTGTGAGAGTAACCTTCACAATACAAAGGGACAGAAAGAATCCATACCACCGAGAAATGAAGGAGAGATCCCTAGCTTTTGCCCGGGAAGGATAGCCTACAAGTATCAGGAGCTAACGCTCCACTCCTCTCATGATGATGGCCAGAGCTCCTCCCCATCGGCAGCACCTGCTGTTTTGGAGTATGCTGCTGTTGCACACACAAGAGTCCCTCAAAAGCCGTCGGACAATAACCCCGGCCACCGCCTTCCATCGACACGGCACTGAATCTGGCGTGCTCCTTCTGCTGTTGCTCGTAGCTCCTCAGCATTTCTTGCTCTCTGGTGGATGCAACTGCAGTTTCTGCGATCTGCTGCACCGCCGCCATTTGCTGTTGCAGTTCTTGCATCAAGATCTGCTGGTGCGATGACGCTTCTGGCGTCGCAAGACCCAAGGTCATCACCGTCACGGTTGGCGGCGCGGCTGATGGCGACGCCCCCTGGAGCCGTTGGCGGTAGTGTAGCAGTTGATGGGCAGGTTTTTGCGGATCTGCAATTGGAGCGCTGAGGTATGTGGAGAGCTCCTTCTTGGCATCGTAGAGATCGCGCTGCACCTGATTGAGCTGGTGCTGGAGGAGCCAAATGTAGCCGACACAGCCATACACGGGGTCGTGGAGCCGTGCCTCCGCCTCGTAGGCCAGCGAATTCACGGCGTCCTCCCGCTGCGACGGGCTGAGCTCGTTGAGCAGCTTCGCCACGTTGCTCGCCCCGAACACCCGGTGCACGCTGGCGAACTTGGTCGGCTGGTCCGGCGGGAAGTACGGCGCGAACACGCAGGCCGGCGTGCACTTCCGCCGCAAGAGCTTGCACGCGGCGCACGGCGAGCTCGTTGACGGCGACATGCCCCCTCCTCTTTAACCTTCCTAGGAACAGCAAAATCAAATTACGCATCAGGCTCGCGCAGGCCTCATCTGTCCCTTCTTGTCGGACAGTAATTGCAGAGAAGCTGAAGAAGGCAGCTCTCAAAGGTAGGTTTAGGGTTAGGGTTTCTCTTATATCCTCAAAAAGATCTTTGAAGTCTGAAAAGGATATTGGGTTCGGTCCGATACCTGGTGGAGCTCAAACAGAATGATCAAGATCTATGCATAGATTGCTGAGAGTGCAAGAAGCCTCTGCTGCTCCTCCTGCTCCTGCTCCTGCTCCTGCTTCTCTTTTTCTAGGGCTTTTGAAGCAAAAGCTACCTGAAAAGTCACACCTCTCTTCCTTCTCTCTTAATTCATACAACAACAAATATAGACAGTGACAAGTAATTCCAAAAGGCCTCAGTTTAGGAGCTCTAAGGACGATATTAATTGCTCACAGGTAATAGAAGACTGAAAGAGCTGAGATTTCTTTCTGTTCCTTTGGGACTGCAGCTCGAAGCAAAGAGACTGATCATAAATGAAAAGAAAGGCGGCAGATGAAGAGAAGATAAGAGAAAAAGGAAGATAGCAATCTCCGTCTCCGCTTTGGCTTTGATCCGATGGACTTGTGATTCCGAAACGAAGTGGAGAAAAGAAGGCGACCAGCTACCTTAAAAGAGGAAATTTCCTCTCTACGATTGACCCGTCTTCTCCATCGTAACGTAAATGAAGAGAAGGCGTCGAATACATGGCGATCGAGCCCACTACATGCAACTGTGAGATTCTGAAGACATGCCGCTCCCTGTGGTCGAGACGTAGGGTTTCGGTTGAGGTCAGGAAGAACACCCTCCTACGATGTGTTGGAGCACTCTTGGATTTGCATCGTGGAGCTTTAGGATCGGTGTAAAGCCAAATCTTAAATCCTAAGCAGCGTTGAAGGGTTGGGTTAATCGGTAGACGTAGGGCAGGCTAATAATGCAAGGAAGGTCCCACATGGAAGGCATGTTCACTGCTCCCTCGCTTGCTGAGACTCTGGTGACGGTGACGTCCTGACCACTCATGTCTTCTGGGTTCTTCCTTGGGACCAAGTTGATCTTACATTTGTCTGCTAGAGTTTGGAGGGCTGCCCAGAATCCATCATCATTTGCCTGCAAACACACAAGTTTTGTGGTGAAATCAACACTTGCACACAAAAGTATCCACCAATCTGATCAACAAAGTTAGATCTCGTTTGGAGATAGAAGACCGACTGTCAGATTTTGGTGGAAGTTATTTGTGCTTTTCCTTAAATTCCTTTAATGAAGACATCAACTAGTTTAATCGATAAAGATTCTGACAGTTTATCACAAAAGTATGAACTCGAATCCTGCCTTCATCACTTAATTGGTCCCCAGTGTGACTCCAACGTGTTTCACCATCTCCATGGAATCGGATTCATTCTGGAGGAGCTTCGCATCCTCCTCCATAGCCATCGTATACACATCGCATACACATCCCTCTGTACTATTTTGGAATGCCAAAGGATATATATACTCTTGTTTTTAACATGTCTGCTACTGCTTAACAAAAATCCAATCCTCTTTATTAGTGAGATTTCACCTCAACGATGTGGAATTGACGATTCCCGACCCATATTAGCTACTTTAAATGGGTTCATAAGCAGTCTGTCAGGATGGGTTGGCACAATTGATCGAATCAGTAAACGAGTTTAATTCAATCGACCCAACATTTCCAGGTGCAATTGACCTTTCTCTTCTGGTGCAGTGCAGCATTGATGGGAGAACACCGATCTACTTTGCAACTCCGTATGAATAGTGAGAGATGACAGACAAGGGATTTTAGTGCCTGTAGCTGAGGCAGACGACCTCCCTCGAGTAAGGAGGCAACTGCAGCTATACGTATATATACGACTGAAGCATGCAAATAAATCATCAAATCGATTAGGAATGTAGTCACTCAAAGGTGCATGAATAGACGAATTATTGAAGAAGCTGTTTTACATTGAAGTTATTCTCCCTCTATTTATAGATATTAAGAGGGAGAATTTCTCAGTAGAGAGATTTCCTCATATAGAAAATCTTATCAGAGTAAAGAGATTCACTCAAATCTTAGCAGTGATGCTACAGTAGAGGAGGAAGTTGTAGTAGAGGAGGTAGCTACAGCAAAGGTGCAGCATAGGAGAAAGCTGTAACAGAGGAGAAAACTATAGCGATTTGCTAGAGAAATCTGTAGCGATTAGCTTTTAGCAAAAGCTGAGGATCGACAGTTGACAGCGAGGCAACGAGCTACAATTGATGCACATCACAGCCTGATGAAGACGATGCTACGGCGATGGACAACCCGAGCTTGGGGTCGGTATAGGCGGCGTTAGTAAAGAAGAAGGTCGCATGGAGGAGAAGAGGGAAGGAGCGGGCAGGGGTTGGAGAGGGATCCACTGTCGAGGGCGAGCTATCGGTCGCACCAAAACAGGCCCTCGTTGTTGTGGCCGCACCTGATGGCGACGCCAGGTGTGGTCACGATAGTGGTTGGGGTAGACAGCGGCTGGGGTAGTAGCGAAGGCATCACGCGCCATACAGCGGACGACCGTATAACGGATGGAGAGGGGAGTCTGACAAGGAAGCGAGTCTGACGGGAAAGAGTGGAAAGAGTTCCCCCCTTTTCTGCTCTGCAAAGGCAAGAGATGTGGTGAATGACAGGCTTCGATGGCCGTGGAGTCTCGCTCGTCTCACTTGCTTTAATACCATATTGGAAAAAATAAAAGATAAGAAAGATTATTGAAAAAACTATTTTACATTGAAACTATTCTTCCCCTATTTATACATATTAAGAAGGGGGAGGATTTCTTTTAGAGAAATGGTTTGAACTTCACGATGTTAAACCTCAAGACTTGAAAATGAGGTATTTTGCCCTCATGCAAATGTGTATTCTAATAGAAATCAAATTGGGAGGGGTTTAACGAGAAGGATTGGACGACACAAAACGCGTCGGCTTCTCTGCCCACCTGCATGCAGCTGCTGCTTCTTCCTTCAGCTGGAAGAGGACATGTCTCGGCTTCACACCCTGCAACTTTTCTTGCCTTCTTCCTTTTGGGACATTTCACGTGGGTGGGTGGGTGGGTTTCAATACGAGCGTTGGATTCTTGGTGAATCAAAGCAAAAAGCAAAGCGAAAAGGAGAGGTTGCGGGATGCAGACTTATCTGCTTCGTGTCTCAAGAAGGTCTGTAATGGTTGATTGACCCATCTAATATTCTGTGTTCTGTTTAGATGCCATGGTATTAATGCTTCCTTTACAAGATTTGCACCACCATTGCGAATCATGATGCATCTTCCCAGCTGACGGCATATCATAACTTCGGATGTGATCAATGAGGGTGACACTTTCGGATGGTGCAGCAAGCTGATGTGCAATTACAGTCTGCATCTGTGGCTGATGGTATCTACGTGCTCATCCATGGTGGATACGGTGTGGAGCCAGCCATCAAACAGGACCTACACGAAGAAATCGTGACTTGAGTGGTAAAGAGGTGGTCTCATTTTCCCTATCTTCCTCTAATTCTAGCTTTTGAGCTTCTCACGGTGATCATGCTGTGAGATCATCATCTTTCTCTTGGACTCCATGTCCTCCGGCACGGAGTTTAATCTTGACCTCATGGACATGGGGTCAGGTTGGAAATGATGGCAGCAGCAGCATTAAAGAACCTGTGCCTCAACTCCTGGATGGGATCTTGAGGACAACTCTGAGCTCATGATCTTCCTCGCATGCAAGGCTGGAGCACTAATTTAGGCAGATGGGATGCCAGCAAGAGAAGTAACCCAAGACGAGTTCACCGAGGCAGCAGAGAAGAATCAACAGCTGTAGTTGACCGGAGCATTTACCACCAAACCAAACCAAACCAATCTTGCAAAAGCCACTTACAGTAGGTTTGATCCATGCCAATCATGTCTTCCTACATTTAAGCTGGAATTAGATTGCAGCAGCTGACAAATTTGATGTGAAGGCTCCACCGGGTTGCCAGGAAAAGAAGAAGAAATCAGCGAGGTAAGATTGCAAGACACTAAAATTAACCAACTGCGTTAGCTCTATCCAGCCTATGATGCAACAAGGAGAACAAAAGGATTGCCACCGGGGAGGGGTTGGATTTGGATCTGCAAACAGCTGGAGACAGAGAGATGTATCCATCTGCTTGAGGTTTTAAATCTTGTGGACTAACATTCTCAGCTACAGAATGGTAATGAGAAGATTGTATGGTGGAAGCCTCTCTCGTCTATCAACTGGTCCTACCAGTGATGTGGTGATATCTATCAACTAGCAGCATCAGACATGCAACAACTGGAAGAGGAATAGCAATGAGACAGTGAAATCATGGTGAAACTATCAATCAGGAAGAGGAAAATGACCTGGTTGCAGGTATTTTCATGCAGGACCACTGGTGCAGATCAGTAAATGTTGCTGATGCCAGAAGTATCTCTTGTTCATGAGCTCTTTGAGTGCTACAACAACCTGTCATAGGAAGTAACAGAGAGAGAAAAATGTCAAACCTGATCTCACCAAGCCAAGTTGTTGAAAGAGGATCAAGGTTGATGATGTCCAAAATTAGTAGCAAAAATGTCATGATAGGGAAATGACACTCTACTTGATGATGAAGAAAATGTGCCAAAATAACCCTCATATTGTTCATAAACCAAAAAAAAAGGAAAAAGGAAATAGAAGAACCGAGGGGAGAGCTTCAAGACTCCTCTATCACCTTGTGACACCTCTTCATTTTTTTTTTTCCGTAGGACATAGAATTAATTATACTCCGACCTCAACGGGTCTTGCCGGGTATTGTATCAGCAAAATTGTTTGTTCTCTCTATACATTGATCTTCATGTGCCGGTCTCTTCACAAAGCGCTTAAAAGCCTCACTTCAAAAATTCAAATTACACCTCTCTAACTTCAAGATCGATTATTTCTAGCCATAAATTTTCTTCATTTCCAGTTATAACTCTCTGATTTGCCGTCTTCCTCAGAGCTATCTGCAGCGGCTAACTGAAGAGGGCTCGTTGGAGAACCAGCTTGTGAAATGCTCTGCTGTGAGGAACTAGTGTATTGCTCCTCACGAACCCATATGACAGGAACTGAATGACTTGCTGTAGCCCAAGAAGTGGTCATCTTTCGAGCGTGCAATCGGTATTTCTGAAATAGCAGGAACAGATCAAATCGTCAAACATAGCCATCTAACAACAAACTGATGCGAATTATGATCAGGAAGCGATGTGGCAATCGACATGGAGCGCAGAACCCACCTGCAGATGACTTTTCACTTCATCATTGGTGAGCCCTTCCACCTTCATCAGTTCTCGTATCTGCTTGGGAGTAGCCACTGCATCAATGAACAACCAGAGTCATTTTCGACCCAGAATCTTACACAAGTTCCTTTACTCGGATATGACATGCATCAATCTTCTGATCCCTCTTTTTGCTGAACCAAGTTTCTTTGACCCTGTCATCAATCTAGTTTGGTTCTATTCCTTGCGTTTGTTTGTCCAGGGAAGGAATCAAAAGGTAACGAAAACGGACAATTTTGCAATCCGAATAGAAAATTTGCAGATTCAATAATTAAAGATAGGATTTCGTCAAAAGGAATCTGAAATCGACTTATATCAACTTTAAAATAACATGTAATCGAGGAAGAATTGTTGTATTGTCACTTCTCACCTTGTGTGCCGCCGAGTTGTTCGATGGCGAGAACAAACCGGCGATGCAGCTCCTGCGACCAACACCTCCTCTCCTTCCTCGGAGGCTGCTGCTGGGACTGCACGCTAAGCGTCGCCCGAAACAACTCCGGAGATTTTCTGGCACCTTTAGCGCTACCACCGCGGTGGTCCACGGTGACCGGGGTTACGACGTCAGGGTTGCTCTTGATCACCGCCGACTGCAGCGAGAGCTCAGGCAAAGAGGCAGTGGGCTTATCCTCCGTCATGGACCTCGCAGCAAGCGGCGGGAGCCCTTTAAATAGCGACAATGCGGCCCCGCTTCTCCGGTTCTTGCATTCCAAGTTACTCTGCTCCTCCTGTCTGCGATCGACGACTCCATCTTTCTGCAATCAAAAGCCAGACCATCCATTTTTAGAGAAGTCTCTCGAAGATACGAAGAAACATCTTAGATATATCTTTTTCCCCGTAAAGATTCCTTCGTTTCACCTCTTTAGCGATTGCTTTATCGTCATCGTTGTTCTCGATATAATTATCGCTCCAGAGTTGGACAGAACTCATCCAGTTCATCTTATCTTTGCAATCGCTTTCCACTTTTATCCCTCCGTCCTCACCGACTTTACTCTTGATAGGAATGAATTCCTCGACTATACATCCAAAACTCTCGCCATGGCACCGATCGATCTCCCTTCTCAATTCTTCGATCACTGCAATCGAAATCCAAAGAAGTTATTTTCCCATCACAACAATAGCCTAAAAAGATGTGCTAAAACGATGACGAGGAAAGGGAAGCATCGCACGGACCCTCGGAAAGGAGACGCATGCAGAGAGGGAGCTCGCGTCTGAAAGCTTCGATCTTACGCTTCTCCTCCTCTAAACTCTTGATGGACGCCTCCAGCCTGGTCGCTCTCCCGCCACCCACGCTTTCGATCGCCGACGCCTCCTTCACGAAACCGCAGACGGTGGTCCGCATGGCGCACAGCTCCAACTCCAGGCCCATCTCCGCCAGCGCCGAGCCCATCGCCGCTCCACCTCCCAACTCCTTTTCTCCGGGATCTCTATCGCCTTTACTATAAATGAAAACGGAAGCCGCAGAAGAAAGGGGAGAGAAGGGACGCGTTATATAACCCACCAGAGGGGGAAGAGGAAAGGGCGGGTCTGGTTCAACTGAACCAGATGGATGGCAAGATGGACTGGATATTCACGAGCTCAAGTCGTCGCATAACGGGACGCGATTAAATCGGACAGGATCGAGATACCGCTTCACACGCGCGATTAGAATCTTGTATTATTTTAAGGGTTTTCTTTTTCTTTTATTTTTTTTCCCTTTTTTTTTTTATTTTCCTTCTAATTTTGTGATGGGTTGATGGCGTTGCCTGCGGTCAAAGAGACCTCGAAGAATCTTGAGAGGGTATCTGCAAGTAGAACAGGAAAAATTGCAGATATGTTGGAAAATTCTGTATTTGCCAATCTAGATTTCAATCTAGCACATATACCCCTGTGAAATTCAAATTACAGATACACCATTGTATTTGACAATATTAACATGTGAATTAATATTACATACATACCTCTTAAATTAATATTTTCTTAGTTATCTTTTTAGAAGATGTGGATCCAAATGGTTAGAGAAACTTAGTGTAGGACACGCCATTGGGGTAGTTTTTTCTTCTCTTATCCAAATGGATAAGCAGCTAAAGATTAGACTGATCAATGAAATCTAAGATGGCTATATTCAAACATAGAATGTTATTGTTGGAATTGACAGGATGACATGTTAATTGTCATCCATTGTTCCCTTTGGTGTGCTGGCAGTCACTTGACAGGATGAGTTGGTAGAGATTTCCTTCCTAACCTAGACGCAGAATGATGCCATCCCGATGACAAATTTACTCGTGAGCACATCACATGCAATTACAGTGAATCTCTTGGATTTGGCATCAAGATTTAAATGTAAGATACAGAAGAGTTTCACCACGAATCTCTCTCTCTCTCTCTCTCTCTCTCTCTCTGAATGAAAAGTTTGGCACATGACGAACATTGTATTCTTGTCACATGGTGCTTGTCTTGTTTCTATCAACCATTAGATGTGAGATTGATTCTTTTGAAAGATTCTTATTGGTCACATCCAAGGCATCACCAAATTTTAAAGACTGGATGTTGAGAGAGATGCCGTAGGGGACAAACGCCTCTCTCTCAAAAGCCAACATAGTGTGATTCATGACTCAAAGATACAAAAAAAACAAAAAAGATAATGGAGAAGGAAGGAAGAAAAATAGTCTCTTGATTGAAGGGATGGGTGGGTAAACGGAAATAAAATAATTGGCAGGTAAAGGAAATATCATTGTCCAATCCAAATTTAATTCTATAATTTTATGTCAATTTGTTCAAATGTTCAAGGAGATCAATTTCTCCTGTAACTTTGAAGTTAATTTAATGTATAATTTATACAATCTTGTTCATAACATCGGCACCAATATTTTCTCTCTTCGACTTGCAATTGACCAACCCCTATAGCTATGTTTTGTATCCTCTAATTATGCAAAGATATCTACAATTGTTGTATTATAGCCATAATAGGTTGTCCTTGTCCAAGCATAACCTATTGCAATAGGCTTTATCACCAATAACACAAGTAATCTCATTAGCGATCATCCAAGCGACACATGTCACTTTGTTATTGTGTGACTAAAAAAATCATTATTTTTCTAATCTCAACCGTCCATATATTAGTCATAAAAAAAAAATTCATTTTACCTGGAAGGCTCAAAGGTGCTGTCAAGGTGGCATATATGGCACGACGTCAACATGTCCTGTCAAAGGTGTGCGTATCCCATCAAATAGGCAGCATGATGAAGCCCTCCATTTCCTTGCAAGACATGACAAAATAACATGAGTGTTGCTTTCGGGAGAGGACGGAGACAGAAAGGCTTTATGTGATCTACCACGTGTACAGCCAAAGGCTCATTTATGATTGGCATTGGATGCTCGATTGGATTCCCGCCCCATCCAGAGCGAAAAGAGTGGTTAGGATAGCAGGAGGATGCACGGGTTAGAAGAAGCCAAGATACCCAAGCAGCAGCTGCAGAAATATGCTCATCTCTCACTCTCTCTGCTTCTTTTAGTGGTCAAGTTCTTCCGTATGATTCCAGGTAATATACTAGCTGTGGGAGCAGCACCTGGCAGGGTAAAGACCATAAGCGAGTGTCCTTTAGTTTGGTCTCTCTCACTAATAATTTATGAGTAAGCTGAAGGATCAGGTAAAGGATACTAACCAGGAAGACCGCGTTAATGGCTTGAGAGGAGGGCTGAATCATTTTACCCATCAGAAAGTATGCTTGTGCAATCCCTGCTTTGCAATTCGATGAAAGCTTTATTAGGAACCCAAAATGTTTGAATCAAAAGAACTGAGAAATAAACTGTGGTAGTGTCGATCTTTCATAGTCCAAACATGGTAGTAAGTCTGGCCGTCGTGCTTGGTTCCTTGGGTATCAAGTAACAATCTTGCATGATCGTGGGGAATTACTACTGCATGATTCATTCCAATTTGACTTTCCCAAGTACTGTTTTGGCTTTTGGAGCAGGCAAAGGCCACAAATTCCTCAACCTTATCCACGGAACGACTTTGGCTTCTTGCTTTGTGGTTTGGAGAATCTTCCCGTACTTGAAAGCTAATGATTGCCCCTGAAGAAGTTGGAAGTACTTGCACTGAAATAAAACAAGTTAATTCACCTTCAAGATTGTTCTCTTCTTACTGTTTACCCTTCAAGATTGGAAGTCAGTGTATGAACAATAGCAACTTCCCTCCACATTTTGTGAAATCATTCTATGCAGTATCCTGCACCAATTTTATCAATCACCATGAAGAAATCCTGCAACGCAGAACATGAGTGTTTGAAGAAGGCATATAGTAAGTTCTGGGAAATGTAACCAATTGGTCTACATGCTTCATTCAGAGTTAAGCAAGACCATCCCTGAAGCAAATAAATGCATACGCATCATTATTCTTTGGTGCTTGAGGCCCCACTTACTCTCTGATTTAAAGATCAAAAGCCTGGGTTAGAAAAAATTGACACATTAGATTATGACCCAAAAGATCCACTGATATCAAAATGGTACATGTGATAATTATAAATAATGAACCCGAGTCAGAATGCTGGATTTAAACTGTTGAAACTGGATAGTGATCCATTGATGTTCTTCAGGGGATACTGAGAAATATGCAAACACTGAAACACATGAATCGTCAATGCATGATAATTTTGAAGTTCATAAATGAACAGAACAAACTGAATTTAATATGTTGACAAATAACTGATAACCAACAGATGAGATTTTAACAGCCAAATTAAGTTCACTTAATTGTCAGCTTACCACTATTCAACATCCATCTCAGCTGCATAAGAATCATTCTACGACAAGCTTGTAACAGGTTCCACCTCAATGCAATACAAGAAAAGCTCTTTGTCAAGCTCTGAAAATTATTACTTCAATCTAAGTAAAAGATATATAAGAAAGAGATGTTAAACCACGACCACCAGTTCTCAACCGACTCTCTTTCCATAGCCGAATGATGGAAAAGAAATGCCTTAAATATTCCTCCTCTACTTTAAGCAACCAATGGAGTAAAAAGACATTATCACTGCTCGTTGCTTCAAAACCTAACATTCCCAATACACAAATTTGTTGTTTACAGTCCATCACCCATTTGAGCAATTCTTCTTCTAACACTTCATTTACAGAACTGCTTAGAAATATTTTACCATTGTAACTCCATGAACAAAAGAGATTTAGTAGTTTAATTCTACTATGTAAAGAGACAAGAAGCTAATGACATTCATTAGTTGCCACTCTCTTTAAAGCACCAGCATATTTGATCATGAAAAGTTCTTACACCAAGGACAAAATTTTCCATTTCCATGGATTTTAGAAAAATATTAGAAGGTATATCTCACTGTTTTGCCTTGATGAAATGAGGTGCCAGCAACTTCAAAGCTGTAGATCCATGGAAGGAATCAACCTTGAGAAGTTCTCTTAACTTCGTCACATATAACATTCCTCTTATCAGCAGGATCCTTGGATGGTATAATGGAAGAGACAAAGATATTAATTGCATCAAATGCAAAAAAACAACATTGAATGATCATAACACCGCAATAGACCTTAATTTGCAAAGAGAAATGATAATCCAACCACATGTAACATAGCATATAAGGTGAGTTTCATTACATATATAAGTGAATTTCATATATATATATATATATATATATATATATATATATATATATATATATACATACATACATACATATATATACATACATATATATACATACATACATATACATACATATATATACATATATATATATAGCATACAATGTATAATTACAAAGATATTCCACCTTCACATAGCACTTGAAGATGAGTTTCATTATATGAATTTTTATAATAAAATATTATTAATTGGGCGAAGTTGTTATTTATGATGTTCCATGATATTATCCTTTCTCCTTCTGGTACTTCATATGAAAAGCAGAGATGGTATTTTAAGGAAAAATGACAACTACCACAGCCAATTAGACTGCCACTGAAAAATCTGATCTAATAGTTCTTGGCAACACATTGTAGGGGATCCAAGAATGAGAATTTTAGTTGTTAGCATTTCAATTATGTAAAAGAAACATGTCAGTCATTGAGTCAGAGAAAAATCGCATATGCCAAATTGGTTAACTATGCTCCATTAATAACCACTAGACAGTAAAAAGCAATTATTATTTTGTAGTCACATTGAAATTAAGAATGCACAATAGCATAATGCATTTCCCATCCAAATGAAGCAATATACCTGCAGGTTGTTTTGTTTTATGTACTCCCACATCCTTTTCACGACATCAGATCGTGATAATGTACTTTCACCAGTACCAAAGAATTTTCATCAGATCATCTGAAAGTGGAAGGGGCACAAGGAGACCTGATGATCCTCTTTTTTGCTGCTTACCTATTAATGAAATTTAGCCGAGCCCAATAAATTTACGAAGAGCTAACTTTCTAATAGTTTAATGATACTGATTATGCGTTAAGCAGTAAGTTATTCTAAGTTTCTAACCTTCTCTTTCTTTCTTGGGCTTCTTGTTATTTTGTTCTGGCTTCGCTGGAGTCACTGGGCCTGCTGAAATATATAACAAGCAAATCAGATTTTAGCCCTAGTGATGTATAGAGAACATCTCATTCTTCAGAATGCTGGGCACAAGATATTTAGTCTCAGATTGAGTCAAGAAGAGATCCCCAGAAATAAGATTTAAAACATTTATTCATATACCTGAAATGATATAATAAGAAAAATAAAAGGCACATACAGAGGGCAGGGTAGAACTTAGAAGTAGAACTTAGAGATTCTGTTGGACATGGGTGTTTCACTGGTAGTTTAGTGACATGAGTTTGAAGATTAAGACAAGGACAAGGACAAATTGCCTTATTCGAAAAATGTAAGAAACATAAATATCTGAGGCGGGAGGACTACAACATATTTAATGAGCATTACCTCAGTTCTAGCTAATTCTGATTTGCCAACAAAATCCTGTAGTAGAGGAGAAAGACTACAAAGTTTGGTAAAGCCACCTCCCCGCTTCCTGACTACGTCGCTGAGTTTATTTGATCTTACATCAATAACACAAAAAGACATGTTAAGGATCCGTATAAGAGCACTTCATCAAAAACAAGAAAGTTAATAGACAGATTGTAAGGAGAAAAAAAATCATGAAAATGATAAAATTCTTTCAAGGGTTTTCAAAGATATCATGGCACAGAAATCAGTCAATTAGGGAGTCCACATATAAAACATTGATGGAATGACTAGACTACATAATTGCAAGGTAAAACAAAATGAAAGCAGTATGGAACAAAATATAAGCTTCTTGTAAATAGTTCAAAACTAGAAGACTTTTAGTTCAGAACATAATTCCATCTATGGCTTGGTTTCTTCCCTTCAATTTCCGCAAACTCAAAATGTGCATAACGCCAAAATCAAAGATATAGATTGGTATAGGATCCCGCTGTTGAACACAGAGCAAACCATGAAGACGCTATCTTGAATCCTCCAACATCATATGTCAAACACAAAACAAACTAGGAGAATGCGACTTTCGAACCTCCAACACTATATATCATAATCACCATCTTCCAGTGTGACAAATAGTATTGGAAAAATCAATGGTGACACCGGTGCTCTTATGAGAACTGGAATTGCGACTGTTAATCTCTCCACGCCTTTAATTGACCAACAATTTCACCGTAAAACAATTTACTGCATATGTCGTAATCGATATAGAAAAAGACAGGCCATGAAATCATAAACTTTATATTCAATCTAACTCATTAGGCCCTCTAGCATACCTTAAAAAGGAAAAGGTCTGTCTAGGTCAACCATGAAGCTCTTCGGTGGTCCTTAATCAAGTATAATATCCCTCGCTGAAGACATATGCGAAAGCCAAAGATGTCATCTCTAACCCGGCCGGTGAGCCGAACCCTAATTAAACCCGACTCTCGCAATGTGACCATCAAAACCTAACAAAGGTGGTGGTCGTGGAGAGGTCGGATGCCCGGAGGAACTCCCGAAGCCGCTCGACGAGCTCTACGTCCGACACCATGTCTCTTCCCTCCCTTCTCACCATCCCTCTCCCTCGCTGCTTGCGCTTTTATAGCCTCCTCTTGGCTATACGTCAAAAGGTTAACGGGCCCCTTTCCGTCGAGTCTTCTCCTTCCCCCCAGTGGACAAATTCTTTGTTATATAGTTAGAAATCTTCTTCTACTGCCACCAATTAAATTATTTCTTTTTGGTTGGGCATGTGATGATTGGTTGGAACAAAAAAGTGTTTTGGTGTCATGTGTCAGACAGATCGGACACATATATCATCTAATTTCCCTATATAACTTAATAATTATAATCCATGTATATGGTGTTCTTCATTCCATAAAATTTTTAAAGCCATTTTATGTTTTCATATTATTCAACAAATTACCCTCTCTGCCTACTTTGCTTTGACTGTGATCAGATCATACTGATATATAAACTAATAAAAACGGCAAATGCTGTTGTTAGTGAATGGTGGCAAATATTTAGTTGTGTGGGGTCCACATGCTCATGCCGGGAGATGCCTTCACTTTTTAATTCTTCTTTTAAATTATAAGGAACACACGCTTGGCAATTGATCGGGAAAAGCCATCGTAAACCTTCACCGTCTGATCAAAGAAGTAACGGTGATCCTTTGATCCCCCGCGGTCGGAAGCGTGGTATGGCGGTTTGCCATCGCCTCTTCCTCCCTCCGTTTCTTTGTGTTCACGGTAACGGCGAAAGTAAGCGAGGTAACGCGAGCTCTCGCCCCCCTCGTTGCCCTCGACTCCCCACCGCCCGGATCCCAAAACCCTGACTGTGGCGACAGCGAAAGCGATCGGAAAGGCTAGAGGAAGTGGGAATTGAGTCGAGCTCCACAGCGATCGATCGAACACGGGATCGGACTGGTCACGGAGGCGGACGCGCTCGCCTCGTTAGCTGTCTCTTTACGCAACCGATCGGGGCGAGTGGCCCTCGTCGCGCCACGATCGGAGCGGAGCGCTGGCCCCGGGAGTATTTGATTGGGCTTGGGGGAGGAGGTTGATGTGAGAGCGGCGCGACGGCATGGATCGGGCGGCGGTGACGATCGGTTCGGCCATGGATATGCCGATAATGCACGACAGCGACCGGTACGAGCTAGTGAGGGACATCGGTTCGGGGAACTTCGGGATAGCCAGGCTAATGAGGGACAAGCAGACCAGGGAGCTGGTGGCCGTCAAGTACATCGAGAGAGGCGAGAAGGTCGGTTGGTCGCCCGTATGTGGGTTTTCTATTTGGTTGGTTTGACATATAAAGTTCCTATGTTTATTATTTTTTCATTCAATTCAGTTGACTTCAAGAATTGTGGTTCGGATATGCCCAAAACCTGAATATCTTCTCTTCAAATTTCTATTTTTAGTTATTTGATGTTAGAAAGCCTATCCTTCGATGCTTTTTTATACATTTAGTGGTTGATTATATCCTAGCTCGATGCATATTCTCTAGTAAGAACTTAGTCGATGGTAAACTCTCTTCTTCTAGATTGGGGGCTTCTTAATTCAGATAATTTAACATGTTATCATCTCTAATTCAGATAATTCCTCTATCAATTAAGTCAGTTATAACACTTTGGCGCCATTGGTACTTGGTGTAGTCTTTCTATATTGTTGATTATGGCATAAATGGAGTTGCCATTGCCTTTAATGTAATCTACCACCCAACACTACATTCAGAATGAGAATTTTATGCCTGTCTATATCCTTTTCCACTCTTTGTCTGGATAAGAAAATTTTCGAACATAACATTATTTTGTCATAGAGTTCTTTCTTGTATCCGTGAAAGTTTCTTCTTCTTTTTTTTACCATTGGGCATTATTTAGGTTTTGGACCATTTACATTTTGTGCTTGAGTTACTCTGATTGTCTTCTATCTTGAATAGGACATTTTTTTCTGTTTAATATTATTGGTCTTGGAATTTCAGCCCAAATATTGAGGAAGATATGTTTATATACATGTATATCTATGTTGATCTGTTTGGCCAGAGTGCAATCCAGATTTTTCTTGTTGATGTAGTCGAGACTTGAAATGTTCTAGGTGTTAATATCTATTTAATTCCACCCTTTTCTGTTATCCTTTTTCATTTTTCATTTGTTGCATTTTAGATCTTTGAATGAATGCATTTTAGAGGGCAATTTTAATCTCCAGTCTTTATGGAAATATAGGATGCAATATTATTTGAAAATAAGTAGAGCATTACGATATCAGAATCCTTTTCTAAGCTTATTGGCTTCTACCCTTGTCAATTCCTTGAAGAGTTTTCTATTCTGAAGATCTCATGATGTTTGCTAATAGCACTAGTGGTTTTGGGGCTTCATTTTTGACGTCCCATTTGATAGATAAAACCATGTTCATGGTAATTTTTATTGTCCTTCTTGTATGATCTTTGTTGTGTTGAAGTTCACATGATTTGTTTGACTCTCTCCGTATCATGTTAAAAGCATCATGTACATTGAATAGCTGCTGTTGGGGAATCACATATGTTCAACTTCTGTGCTAGCACTTATTTTCTATCTTTGAAGAGGTATTAGGTATATTGGGTAGAGACTCCATAAACCACCATAGTTTGTCATCTAACTTGCCAAGGAAGCAAAAACACAGGGCAATATAGTGTATAATCTAGGGGCATTGGTGATTTGGCAACATTACTAAGGTTTTTCTTCTTTTTTTTCGTTATGTCTATCTGTTTGGTTAGCTGCACTATGACGAGAGTAACATTGAACTTGAGATAGAAGTAGTCAGACACACTACTACATTCACACAACTATGTTAATGATGACGTCTTAATTGGTCTCTATTTTCTTGTACAGATAGATGAAAATGTTCAAAGAGAGATAATTAACCACAGATCTTTGAGGCATCCAAATATCATCAGGTTCAAAGAGGTAACTTCATGTCCAAAGGCATATCTTCTTGCTTTTAGGAAATAATTGGTAATTTTTCATCTGTTTATGCTGCTGCAATTTCCTTAGGTTATTTTAACTCCAACCCATCTTGCTATTGTAATGGAATATGCCTCTGGTGGCGAGCTTTTCGAGCGTATCTGCAATGCTGGACGTTTCAGCGAGGATGAGGTTCTAGTTTACCTTATTTTTACTCTTTCAGAATATCTGTTTTATGGTTAAACTGGTCCCAACTTTGTGCATTCTTCCTTGAAGGCACGATTCTTCTTCCAGCAACTAATATCAGGAGTCAGCTACTGTCATTCTATGGTATGTTAAAAAAAAATTCTATGGTATGTTAAAAAGAAAAATCTGTCTTCTATGTTTGACTTATTTTGTTTGTGGGTCTCTTATTGTCAAGCAAGTATGCCATCGTGACTTAAAGCTGGAGAACACCTTACTAGATGGAAGTACTGCACCACGTCTGAAGATATGTGATTTTGGATATTCCAAGGTAAAAATTAGTGTTAGGTTATTACGAAGTAGGTAGCTAGAATTTTCTAAACAAAAGACGATTCACACATTTAAATACCCTCCTTTGTTTTTCCAAAACATTTAGCTTCCTTATATAACTAAGTTACTAGCATGCTGCATTTTCAGTCATCGGTTCTGCATTCACAACCAAAGTCGACTGTTGGAACTCCTGCATACATTGCTCCTGAAGTGCTACACAAGAAGGAATACGACGGCAAGGTATATTTTTCTTACATAGCATTCCTTGTCATCATGTTTATTCTAGTTCCATACTGAATAATGATGAGGTTTACATAGCATTCAAACGGTCTGCTTTTTTATCGCTAGTAATGCCATTATGTTATCAGATCTTTTAACTTGATGTGCGTCTAGAAATGCTGTGATGCTTTTCCTATCATATACATGGAGTCAGACCTAAAAAGCCTATTAAAATATTTGGCTCCTGTTAAATTATCCCATTCTGACTTAACAATTTGTCCTAAAACAACTATTGAGATATTTGTCCACATGGTACTATTGTTTTTAGTTGTCCGTTTCTTTTTTCATCCAAATTTGGTTTATCCCTTGCAGTTCACTTGCTGGTTTAATAATAGGATCTTCTATGCTGACTTCCAAAGCTTAACTTTCAGAAAAAGGAGTATACTCTTATATAAGCTGCATTGGAAGATGGATTCTTCATTCCTTGAAGGATGAACTCAATATTTATGATTAAAACCCTATATTACAACCCAATAATACAATTATGCTTGGTTTATCATGTGCCTTTTAAGTGAACATGCTGAATTGGAAGGCGTTTATCATGAATGTGGTGCTCTAGTTCAAAAGGGAGAAATAAATTATTTAAACAAACAGTATTGATCTTACTGTTTATGCTAATGAAACTGTTATTTGCCACATTTTGTGGTGAATAATAATTTCTTATTTCTATAACTTAATGATGATGATTTCATCAGGGGTACGAAAATGAAAAGAGGATGCTTCTGCTACATTTTGCATAGGAGTCCTAATTGCTCGTTTATACAACTTCATGTCATATTCATCAAAGTGTTTGTTTTCTTGATAAAGAAAAATATCCATAACTAGTGATGGCCAAGAAGAGTTACATTTTAGGAATCGTGGATTAGAAAATAGGGGTGGCAGGGTAAGAGGAGGGGTAAAAAGATCTAGTATGTATGGGAGAATCTGAGATATCACTTAGGGTGGGTGAAGGTTTGGATGGTAGTTTATGATGGGGAATCCAAGGACTTGGGTACCTTTGAAGAGATTAAAAAGGCTGATAAAAAAGGGGAAGATAGGATATGAGATCACATTTCAAGTCCAAGTTCAATTTTAGTCTTATTAGATTTTAGACTGGATCCAAATAAAGGTGGTCTTAGATTTTCATATTTGTTGTGTTTATGGATTAATTTCATCATTAGTTTTTGAGTTCTTTTTTATGCAGATGTATGGTTTTTTTTAGTCCAATAGGTGTTTACCATGTGTCTTTTAATCCGAATCATGTTGTACTTTGTATGTTTTGGGATTTTGCCCGACTTTGATTGGTTTAGGTTCATATATATGAGGATATAATTTAAAGGTACTATTCATGGATGTCATGGTGGCTGCAGCATAATGTGCTGTAGTAACTCTGACCAGTTGATCAGTTAGGTTGGATAAGGGCTGTGAACTACTTGACATTAAGAGTCCTATTTGGTTGTCTGTACATATTGGTTACTGGACACTAAACAAAAGATGAGACAATCAAAGCAACTCTAATTTGTACAGAAAATTAGTGTCCTATATCTTAGTATCAGTTGTAAGAATCAGAGGTAAATGCATGTATTGTTGCTTTGTAATAGAATTTTTTCACTAGTTTTGTCGTGACTTCACATAAAATTTTACAGATCACCTCAAATCATGTAACTGTTTTTCCATATTTGTAACCACATTTCATGTTACTATTTTGGTGCTATACCTTATAACACTTGTAAGACTTTTGTAGATCGCTGATGTGTGGTCTTGTGGAGTTACTTTATATGTAATGTTAGTTGGCGCATATCCTTTTGAGGATCCAGAAGAGCCTAAAAATTTTCGAAAGACATTAGAGGTAATGGTTTCTTAATGCTTTATTGTCTGAACATTGCATTATCTAACTGACCTACCTACTGTCTGTTGCAGCGTATATTGACTGTTCAGTACTCAATTCCAGACTATATTTATGTATCTACGGAGTGTCGACAGCTAATCTCAAGAATTTTTGTTGCCAATCCTGCCACTGTAAGCACTTTATGCTCAGAAAGTAGTCATTAAGACCAAATGACAACTTCAAGCATGTACTACAAAAAGACTAATCTTCAGTTGCATTTTGAGGAAAAATAATATAACAGAATGACTTTCTAATCACAAAACCTGCCATTTCTTTCCCATTAGTTATAGAACTAGTGTTCTGGTTAAACAAAAATTAACTTGTTAGTACTATATGTCATAAGTAAGAAGGTCTTTCTTCAAGGGTGCCAAGGTTTTTGAAATGGGACAAAATGATAATCGGGGCCATGAGCATACAAGGAAGTGAACGGAACAAATTTTTGTTCCAGGTAGGGAGGATATAATTATGTTATTGGGAAATTGTCCCAGGAATTGACTTGCATTGGGCCGTTTTGTTTTTACCAACCAGACGATTGTCTTTTCGTAGTTAAGATATATCTAATGCATCTCTGGAGGAATACTATCCTGAGACTTGAATCTGATTTTGTGACAATTACTCGGTTCATCGAGGGATAGAATTCTTACTGTGGATCTTATGTATTTGATATTTGGTTCACTATTTGCCATATGTTGATTACGTTAATCCACAGAGAATTACAATTCCCGAGATACGCAACCACGAGTGGTTCTTGAGGAACCTTCCTGCAGATCTGATGGATGACAACAGGATGAGCAACCAGTACGAGGAGCCTGATCAACCAATGCAAACCATTGATGAGATAATGCAGATCTTAGCTGAGGCAACCATACCTGCAGCTGGCACTCGTGGACTCAATCAGTACCTGACAGATGGTCTTGACATTGATGATGATTATGATGATATGGAGGATTTGGACTCTGATCCTGATCTTGATGTCGACAGTAGCGGAGAGATGATTTATGCCATGTAAACTTGTGGTTGGATCAGCACACTAACCATCTTGAGCTATATGGGGGAGTAAGATGTTCGTTGTGGTCCTTTTGCTCACGCGAGGTATCAAATCCCAGTTCTCATCTTTCCTCATCTCAAGGGACTTGTATTAAAGCAAATGCATACAACCTTGACCGCAGTTTGTTGGGCCCAGTGCGTTCCTGCATACCAATTATAGTTGTATATTATCTTCTGGGATTGCTATTTATTATCTACTAATAGCTAAGTAATTGGTACTCTGTTACTATGGTTTTTCATGAAGTCGGCCATATGCTGCCCTTCTTGATCTTATAGACACACCTCATTTAGTGAGTGTATTGTTGGCAGACGAGTCAATATGGTAGGTAACGAGTTTTACCTGCAGACAAGTGCTGCTGTTCATTGTTCGACCTGAATTTAATTTTCGCTTAAATGCATTTACATCGGATTTCATGTAGCCGGAATTATTGGGTCTACACTTTTTGCAATCACTGCAGCTTTGCATATGATGTATCAAATGTAATGGTCGTGGGATGAATAGAATGTTTCATTTGTTTTCTAGAAAAATACTTTAGTCAAGAAAATACATTTTTTATATTTATTTTAAGTAAATTTTTTATGTTACTCCAGCATGCTTAATAGTTTGATAATCGTTCTCTTCAAGTTTTTTTGAAAAATAAATTTAAAAATATTAAAAGGCATTACTACTATAGATAAAATAATAACGTTTTATTAAAAATAATAATAACGTTAATTGTAGACCAGACTCGGTAAGGGTTAACAAGCACAAAACTAACCATTTAACTCTCTGATCCGAGACCCGAATGATGAATATTATCTAATTCTACATGATCAACACAATCAACATTAAAAGCTGACAGAAGCGGACAATGGCGCACGAGACAGAGAGAGAGAGAGAGAGAGAGCATTGAGGGGGTGTTTTCTAAAAGCAAAGCATAGCGGTACATCGGAGACACCTGCGAACAACGGAAAACGTGGGCCGTCTAAAGAGAAACCAAAACTGGACAGGCCTCCAACACACAATATTCACGGGAATGTCATCGTCTTCAGCCGTCTCGCTAGCGGAACTCCCTCGCCGGCGCGGCGCCACCATCCGCTGGAGCGGAGATCGCGAGGTCCGTCCACGCGGAGGTGGCGGGTCCCGGAGCGGCGAAGCAGTCGCCACCACTGACGCCGGCCCCCACTCGCCACGCGTCCCCGGGCTCGTCGAGCAGGGAGTGGGGCCACAGCAGGGTGGACCCCAGCCCAAACCCCATCTCCTCCGCGGCCCTGGCGCTGCACCCGAGCCCCAGCCCCAGGCCGAGCCCGAAACCGGCCCGGCCGGGGAGGAACGGCTCGTCCAGCCCCAGGAGCCCTGCCTGGACCTGGCCGCCGGGGATCAGCGAACCGTGGCTGGGCGGTGGTGGCCCGTCAGGGGCGGCCACGAGTTCTGGTGCTGAGGGGGGCGGTGGCGCGGAGAGGGCCGGCAGGGCGAGGCCGGGCCTCAAGGCGGCCGCGGTGGAGGGGGACGGGGAGGGGCGGAGAC
Organism: Musa acuminata AAA Group; assembly: GCF_036884655.1. Taxonomy (NCBI): domain Eukaryota; kingdom Viridiplantae; phylum Streptophyta; class Magnoliopsida; order Zingiberales; family Musaceae; genus Musa; species Musa acuminata. Next base: position 28,446,939 of record NC_088339.1, on the reverse strand, counting down.
GCTTGCGGGAGGCGCCGCCGATGGGGACGTTGCGGAGGGAGCCGCCGAGGGTCCAGTACCGGCGGCACGACTTGCAGAAGTGGCGCGGCTGCGACATGTTATAGTTGTTGTAGTAGCAGAACTTGGTGTCCCGCGACTCGCACCGTGGGCACCGCTCCTTCGCTGTCGCCGCCACCGCCGGCAGCTCTCCCTCCGCCGGACGCCGCCGTCCCTCGCCAGACTCCACCGGCATCCTGCTTTCCCCCACCAAATTCTCCCGGAGCAAGGATCGAACTCTCACGTAGCGGTTTCGTGCGTGTCTACTATGTATGTATGCGGAGGCTTAATAGCTCTCAGGGTTTTCGAGTGGCGAAGTTGGCGTTGTTAATTTATATAGACAGGGAAGGAGAGTCCTCTGGGAAGGTGCGATGAAGAAAGAGATCAACATATTCCACGTCGTTGTCTTGGTCTGTACGGAGTGGCTCCAAAGGCTGAGTTCAAGAGGGGGGGGGGGGGGGGCGCCTCATTTGCAGTGATCAGAAGCTGCTCTCTTGGCTCTCAGAACTTTTGGCTCTTTTGGTGTTCCATCTCTCTCTCTCTCACAGACATACCTTCAAGTCCTTCAGCTCTGAACGAGAACAGTTTCACAACAGTGCGAGGTTTGGAGAGCAGATTACACAATATCGACACCGCACTCCGTTCTTGATGCAGCATGTACCAAATCTGTAGCCAGGAATCGACAGTGGTATACTGCGGTAAGCATCTCTGAGGGGAGGGGAAGCTGGCCTCCTGGAGCTAAGCCCTGTGGGGTCATGTGTAGCCTGGTGCTGCATTGGCCACAGGATTCTCGCGGCCCCGGCGGGGTTTCCAGTAGCCGACTGGCACGCTGGAGCCGCTGACCGAGTGCCTGCCTGCGAGACCAGGCGCCATTGACCGCTGCTGCTGCTGCAACTTTGGCTGCTAGCATTTGGAATTTTCTGACATGATGGATCGAGGGAGGAGCTCCTCTCTACTGGTACGTTGGCATGGATACGGTAGCAGGGGGAGGAGACGAGAAACCTTCTGCGCGAGGACGAATGCATCAGTCTGATCATCAACTCAAAACCAGTCCTCTGTCACTGTTGAACTAAACAGTGTCGCAACAGTGTTCGACAAATATGTCTCTCTGTCTCTTCTCTTTTACTCCTTCCCACTGCCGATTCTGCTCGTCCTTTTTCTTTCTTTCTCTCTCTCTCTCTCTCTCATCATATATATCTCCATGAACATCAACATGTAAAGCTTGGACGCATCAAGGAGATGCATACGTTCAAGTGCATTGAGCTCAAAATAAAACCTAACGACGAGGATAATAATTATGATAAGACTCGGCTGACATCAGCTGCTCCAGATGACGTCTCACACCTCGATCGACCCACCTGGTCAAACGGATCAGAACGCCAGCCGAGGCGCATTAACGCCCTGCTCAGGCTCGACCCCTCATGCCACGCCAACGACGATGTCAGACGCTACCAGAAGTATGATTCTGCCTCCTGCGAGCAAGCACATCAAACAGCGGTAACCTTCCCTATAAATACCCTCTCGTTCATCGGGAGAGTGGGAGGGGACGAAAGGGAGAGGACAACTTAGCTAAAGAATTCTCCCTCCACTATCTTCTAATTTGATCGTCGGAAGGATCGGGTCGAGCTTCCCGAACTGACCTGTGTGCAGGTGTGAAGACGGTAGCCTCTCACTGCGCGTCCAGGCGAGGAGCCCCTCCCGGAAGAAATGGTGACCCCATTCCGATCGGACCATCGCGCTCGACCACCTCAACGGACTCAAGGCCGTCCCGGGAAGATCCCCGTCATCCGGACCCGAACCGAGCCGCGTCGGCCTCGAGGCCACGACTTAAGGTTGTTTCCCATACCATAGTGGCACTAGAAGGAGGGCCCGGAATGTCGGGTGATCACACGAGCGGCTCCAATGAGCCCGCAGCTGAGAGGTTGCACCCGACTGGAGCCTCAGGGGAACATCCCTCTCACGGAGATCATCATGACGAACACACTGCCACGACCTCAAAGCGCTATTGGCGGATATTCAACGACCCAGGCCTGTCGCCGCCCAACGGCGCCCCCGCCGACCCCTCGCCCGTGTCGTCTGAGGCATTTCAGGACCTCGCTCATCAAGTCCGAGCTTTGATGGGTATGGTGCAAACCATTATCCCGCTCGTTTCTCATCTGGCACACCCGCCTGCAATCCAACCATGGCGACAACACGAGCCGCCCGTTCGGGCCCACACGACACTTCCGGAGCTCCCCACTTCGCCTCGGGTCCGACCGACCCCACTCGGAGATCGAGTGATGGCAAATCCGAGCGGCCGCCGAGAACCCGAGGCATTGTCTTCGGATTCAATGGACTTCCTACGAGCCTAGCTGCGCTTTATCAGTCAGCGGCTCGACAAAATGGAGAAGGAGGTTCACAGGTCAAAGGGAGAGCTTGGAGAGGACGCACATCAGGGATCTCCGTTCACATCCGAGATACAAGATTAGACAGTCCCCCCGAACTTTTGGCTCCCCTCCTTGGACGCATATGACGGCGCCACCGACCCAGATGACCATGTAGCCGCTTTTCGTGCCCAAATGGCGCTGTATGGAACCTCTGACGCTTTGATGTGCAGGGTGTTTCCCACGACTCTAAGGGGGCCAGCCCGCACATGGTACTGCGGTCTAAAGACCGAGACGATCGCCTCCTTTGATCAGCTCGTCAAAGACTTCGAGCTTAACTTCTTGGCCTACACCCAACCGAAACTATCCGTGGCACTGCTCGTCGGACTCAACAAAAGGGAGGACGAACCTCTCTCCTAATTTGTGAATCGCTTTACAATACAAATCCGGAGGTTGTCGGACGCTCATCCCTCTCTGTTAATGCAGGTGTTTATGATAGGCCTGCGACCTTCCAGATTCCTCCGGTCCCTCGTGGAGCGACCCCCCACCACGGTGCCAGAGATGCTCCAGCGGGCTAACCAGTACATCGCGGCGGAGGCCTGGGTGGCCGTGAGGAGAAGGGACAACTTTTGGCAGTGGGCTCCATAGAAGAGGTCAAGCACCCGCGGTGGCTATCCGATGTAGTCCTCGTGAAAATAAATCTAGGCCCTGCCTCAGTCTCTTCCGAGTGAAGGTTCAGTATCTACCTGATCGCCTCCCGGCTCGCGGTTAGCCCCGACCTAACCCCCTTTGTATCTACACACATGCGCGGTCGATCCGCCTACGTCGTGCTCCTCAACCGCATGTTGCCCGAGACTACACCTGCGCGGCCTGCCCGCCTGCATCGTGCTCCTCGGCTCCATGTTGCCCGAGACCACACCTGCGCGGTCAGCCCACCTGCGTCGTGCTCCTCAGCAGCACGCTGCCCGAGACCACACCTGCGCGGCCAGCCCGCCTGCGTCGTGCTCCTCGGCTCCATGTTGCCCGAGACCACACCTGCGCGGTCAGCCCGCCTACGTTGTGCTCCTCGGCTCCATGTTGCCCGAGACCACACCTACGCGGCCAGCCCGCCTGCGTCGTGCTCCTCGGCCGCACGCTGCTTGAGACCACACCTGCGCGGCCTGCCCGCCTGCGTTGTGCTCCTCGGCTGCACGCTACCCGGGGTCACTACTGTGCACACAACCTTCCTTACTAAACTCCATAATCCCCACACCCCCGACAAACGCAACCTTCCTTACTAAACTCCATAATCCCCACACCCCCGACAAACGCCCGGCAAGAACAAATACTGAAAGTTGAAGCCATGCCTCGGACTCCCGTTACAACGACCGACGCATAGCTTCTTTTCGGGAGGGAATATGATGAGGATAATAATTACAATAAGACTCGGCTGACGTCAGCTACCCTAGACACCTCGATCGACCCATTTGGTCAAACGGACCAGAACGCCAACCGATGCGCATTAACGCCCTGCTCAGGCTCGACCCCTCACGCCACGCCAACGACGGTGTCAGACGCTACCAGAAGTACGATTCTGCCCCTTGCGGGTAGGCACATCAAACAACGGTAACCTTCCCTATAAATACCCTCTCGTTCATCGGGAGAGTGGGGTGGACGAAAGGGAGAGGACAACTTAGCTAAAGAATTCCCCCTCCACTATCTTCTAACTTGATCGTCGGAGGGGTCGGGTCGAGCTTCCCGACCCGACTTGTATGCAGGTGTGAAGACGGTGGTCTCTCACTGCGCGTCCAAGCGAGGAGCCCCTCCCGGAAAAAACGGTGACCCCGCTCCGATCGGACCATCGTGCTCGGCCACCTTAGCAGACTCGAAGGTCGTCCTGGGAAGATCTCCGTCATCCGGACCTGAACTGAGTCGCGTCGACCCCGAAGCCACGGCTTAAGGTTGTTTCCCACACCACGAAGAGATTTTGTGGTAGAAGAACATCCTCCGTTACAGATTCTGATACGATTTCATGAATGCTTGATGTGGGACATAGTTTTTTCTCGTTTATACTCTTATAATATTCATGGGTAAGATTAAAAAAATATTAAAAGATTGGGGGTTTTCTTTGGTAAATTATCCATATAATCTTTATTAAAATACTTCAAGGGACCTTTTTGATAAATGGCATGGCTGTGCTGAAACGAGAGCGAGGTCATGGGACCCCAACACGGTAATAATTGAGGCGAGACGGAGGAGGATTAGGGAATGCGCCGAGCTCGATGAGGGGAATCACTGCTGATGGATCGCGATGCGATGCGGTACGGCGTGACGAGGCCGATGGGCGCCATGGCCACCCACTCCCTTCAACACGCTCACGGGTTGGTTCCTCGATCGCGCCGCCGGGGCCGGGCCGGGCCGGGCAGGGCATTGGCCGGCGCACCGCCCCGGTTCCCGAGGACAGCTTGCCCCGACCGGACCGCTCGTGCTCCCTCGCCTGTGGAGGCGGGGAACCGACGCGTGTCGGCCGTCGCCGGGTGGTGGACGGTGGCCTCGAGTTCCAAGGCAGCGCCCTTGTCGTGGCCTTTTCTGGATACGTCTCTTTCATCGTCCCCCTGCGTGCGCCGAAAGGCATGCTTCTGCTTCCTGACCATCGCGCCGCTGTCGCATCGAGAGCTACGAATCCTCGTGTTGCGGTTATTACATCTGGTGATGCGATTGATTACCGCACTCATGCAACCAATCATTTTGATATAGGATCGATTCTTATTGTTGCCATCACAACCTCAGAAGTATATAAGCATTGGTGGCAAATGTTGCGACCAAAATGCTGCAGCTGGCCACAATGATCGCCACCGATCCGATTGATTGCCTATTGTTTCTGAAGTAAAAGGGAACGGGAAAATGAAGAAAGACGGAATAGCCGGAAGCGATCCACCATTTCACAAGGTGGAAGATTCGTTCCTCAGAATTACAGGTCTTGGCTTCTCCTCCAAAGTTGGGTTTTTGAGAGAATTGAGCCAACAAAGATCAGCTGTCGAGCACCAGAAACAACTCAATCAATCTCATGCTCTGGGACATGCGAATACGAGGCAGGAATCATCCCTTTCTGCCAAGTTGGCCTGGTGAAAAAAAGAATCCGGCTTACTGGCCTCCTCTGCTTCCTCACGTTCTTCTGCCATTGACCAGGTACATGAAAAGGCCTCTCTTTGAGTTCCTGTGCTGACTGCTTTGGGTTGTCGGACTTCGTATTCCTTCCTCTTCGGCATTATCGTGGTGAACTCGATCCCACCAGCCTAACTCACAAGCTTTTCCACATCTTCTGACAGTTCTTGATGCAGGTAATGGCAGAGTAGAACTGGCATCTTAAGAATTGAATGTCCTAATCCAGGTCCACATTGCTTCGAGATCAAATAAGCCCTCTGACGGCTATAGGAGTCATCATCTCCAAGTGTCGAGCAGAGAGAATTGAAAGATCTAGCACGCTCGGAGAACATCCAATATGGAGTTGAATACACGAACAAGTAAGAACATGACGCTTCTATGGGCTACAGCATGTTCATACGAACGCTTAAACAACAAAGTTATCATTTTTCAGGGCATGTTCGTGTTGCAATCTCCTGAGCTTTGGATTTTATCCTCCACATGTTGGATTTTATGTGGATGTTTGTATTATATCTCAGTGCTGTTCAAGTTACAATCTTACGTGGGTAAATATTCTTTGCATGAAGGAGAGACAAATCGTGAGGGGTTTAGAACTTCATGCAAGAGTTTGCCCATGAACTAGTAAGCTTGGGGGTAGCACATACCCTTAAAGAGGGACCATGGGCCTCAGTTACCTATGAACTTGAACTGGAGAGTGTATTATTGGCCTATTCATCTTGTAAACACCATTATATTCTTTTTGTGTCACTGCCAGTCTGCCACCTATAGTTTCATTTATGAAATTATTTTATGATGCATATACAATTGTAGATAAGTGAAATATCTTTTAGTATGGTCCAATCTGAAGTCCTGAAGATTGTGCATTATTCTGTAAGATTAAAGTTAACACTTCATAATTGAACATAACAGGTTTGACAACAAAACGACATGTAGAAGCAATGGTAGGTTTTCTGCTGCTGCAGTATCAATCCAGATGGGAATATGCGGGGCAATGAAACCTCCAGACTAGGCATGTATTATGAAATCTTCCGAGTGAAGCATGTAGCAGTTCAGCAATCAAATGGAAATTTCAGTTTCACTGAGAACAAGGATGATAATGGAACCCTCAAAAAAGGTTATGAAAGACTGATACTTTCTTGCAGGCACAGTATGCAAGCGTCCAATGTACTGGGGTGACTTCTGCTTCAGATATCTGACCATTGAACTGAATTCAAGAAGGGAAGATTGATTTAGTGGCTTGCCTTTGTAAAGCTTTCAGTTCATCATCTCTGAAGATCTAATGATGAAATTTCTCTTTTCCAGACTTTCTGGTGGGGCACAAAGTGCATCCTAACAATTACATTCAACCAACTGCCTCAGTCTTTGGGGGACATAAACAAGCAATCTTGAGGAGCTCAGCCAATCACCTGGGAGGCTTGTGCCTGAATGGAGTAGGCAATAAGGCTACTTTATTTTGTAGCTCAGAAACCTAGGTCCATGATCCTCAGTTTTGAGTCAGAGTCCAAGATATACCACTGCACTGTTCCAGCATCAACCAAGAATGCAATCAGGTGCAGTTTATAAGTTTATTTGAATCAAACAAGCAAGGTTCTTGACTCCACCAAAATTTATTGAATTGTTCATGAGTTTTTTCTTTTTTCTTTTAGCTCAGAACAAAATTCTCTGAACAATTCTCCTGAGCTTATTTTATTCTCAGTATCACCAACTTTATGCTGTTCATCTATCTTCTCTTGCATGATTAGTCTTTAACTACAAATTCTGATTTTTATTATCAAACAACTGTTCTGTTTTTATTTTCTCAAAGGAAAAATCTGTCATCATATATTTATCTTTTTTTTCTCTTTTTCTTTGTCCTGAACTTATTGCTTTTTTTCTTTTAGGCTAAACCTCTTGGCCCTAATCATCACTGGAAAAGAACAAGAGGGACATGAGGGAAAGAGATGGGGTCTGAGCTCCATCTGAGATAAAGATGACACCTCTTGATTGATCCATAAAGCACATCCACTAAATATTGTCCAAGTGGGCCAAATCTTTTATTAGTAGACTATGAACCAACTAAAGCTTTGTTTTGGTCTCTAAAGAAGAAAGCAAGCGGGGAACCCCAAAAGGGTGCATTGGGACTATAGAGAACAGTATCATAAGTTTTGGCTGCTTCTTTCTTCAACGCTGCAAGCCATGCGCTGACGCCACCGTTTGCTTCGGAAATGAGGCATTGGAAGCGCACAGTGCACAGGTTTAGTCAATGCTTCAGAGGTGGACATCAGCTATTTGCACAACAGATAACAACAAATGATAAGGGGATGTGAAGAACTCCAAAGTCCACTCTCGAGACACATCAATAATCCATGGCGGTGGGGTTGTCCTTGGGATGTGACAGGTGGGTAGTCCTCCAAGTGTATAAAGTTTTTGACAGACAAATTTGATGCACTGTGCACACCTCTCTCCATGCATGCATTGATGAGGGAAAAATAAGGTGTCACAGTGCGGAAAGAAACTACCAGGTGGAAGTTACTGCAAGGCCATGCCAGTTCTAGTGATCGTGTATTGTTCTCCATGACTAGAAATGTGATTGATTCATCAACAGACCATTCTTTTCATGTGAAATCAGTGGATACTATTCAGATGGAAGTTTACTGCAACAAACAGAGGTAAGGCTCAGGTAATTTCTTTGTGGCATCAGATAAAGAACATGTGTAATGCTCCCACCAAAGTTTTACTGCAGTCATTTCAAGCATTGACTGCATTTTTTGGGTTCTGTGAGAACAAAGCCTACCTTAAACACAGCAGAATGACTATTAAAGCCACATTCATTTGTTTACATCTGAACTGCTTGCTTGCAAGAGGGCAAAGGGGGGAGGGCATTTCCCATGTCAACTTTTTGTTGCTTGAGGCTTGTGCTACTTGACAAGAAGAAGACAATTAAGTGCCTTTGGTCAACAGGAAAAAGAAGACAAGAGAGAATCTATCTGAAAGAAGATAGAGATAGAGGAGGCTATGTTAACAGAAAAACATATAAAAATCTCATGGATTGACTTTTTTGCTGGTAGCAGAAAGATTTTGGTTTGAATGGAAGATTGAGTAGCTGAAATCTTCCTGTGCTGACCTGCCAACATCTCCAATGTCAATGTTCTAAACACAGCCTGACTTCCACATGACTCCTCCCCAATGAGATAGATGGCTTCTTATCCAGCTCCTGGTCAAATTACAGGACCCTTCTTTTCATAAATAGTTGTCAAAGTGTTTTCCATAGGAGGCGATAATGATTTGCTGGAATGATGGCGACCAAATTGATAGTGTTGATGAGTGTGGTCCAATCTAAGCTTCTGTTTGATTAGGATATATTATCTTATGGTAACAAATTTCAAAGAAAGTTTCACTTTGACATCATGATGACATTGAAGATCATGCTTGACCTTGTTTCATTAGCATTTGAAAATATAATTGTCTCAATCCTACACCGACCATTTGTTTGTTCATGATGTTTATTAGAGAAACAAGTAGCACTGTCAGACTTGTCATTTTAGGAAGTTTCATGGAACTTCTAATGATTTTTTCTCTCATGAGTAATCAATCATGTTTGGCATTTGTTTATGATATGCAACTAATGGGTTATAGAAGTTCTACAAAGAAATTGCAGTTTTTACAGTATGCTATATGAATCTTTTAATTCTATCATTGAGTAATAGTCTGTACTCAGTATGATGTTCAGTGATTCAACTCAATCATTTCCCTTATTGGAGGTAAGATAATGAATGACATAAGATGTAGATAGAACTATACTAATTTGCTCCTAATGGAAGGAAACCAAAGGCCAATCCCAACATCTTGATCACAGAGTAGTCTCCATAAACAGTGAAGAACAAGGGGGCTAAGATGTAGAGAAACAAAGATGAGAATCTAGAATAACTTGCCAGTGCTTTAGGCTGCACCACATTAACTCAATGTAGAGCAGGTGATTGATTGACTTATAACCAAACCACAAGAGGTGGAAAGAGGACCACTACAGTACACATCCCATGATGGATTGGTTGATGAGAGTGATGTGGCAGTTTGATAAGTCAATGAGCATCCTATTCTTGTTGTTCTTGACACTGTAAACAATGAGCTCATTTGTTTGTTACCAGACTTGTCTTTCCTTGTTATGCTCTTTTACTGAGAGTTGAGGAGGAGAGAGGGAGAGGAGAGAAGAGAGGGGTTGTTTTGGGTGGTGGCACGCAATCAATGCATGCTTGTGTGGCTTGACCATTGTAGTAATGGAGCTGATGGCAGAGGTGGCCTGCCTTTAATTTGCTGCAGGGAAGGGTTGGTGAAGATGAACAAACAGGGAGGGAGACATTAAAAGAGAAAGAGTGAGGGACAGAGAGAGAGAGAGAGAGAAAGCAGTTGGGAGGGAGAGTCAGTGAGCGTGCGAGCTCGGTGTTGTTTCAACCTTGACAAGGAAAGATCTGTTTTGACTTCTTTCTGGACTGCCTTGGAGGCCACAAGATCATCCCCTTTGATCTGTTTTGTGTGCTGTGTTGCTTCTCTCTTTGGTTGAATCGTTGAGGTTTCGCTGGATCTCTGTTCCATTTGCTTGCCTTCCTCCACCTCCTTGTTCTGGTCTGAATCTAGCTCTGTTGGGTTTGGCTCTTTGGCCTCTGATCTGATTGAGGAAAAGGAAAAGGAAAAGGGGTTTTGTGTTCGGAAATCATACTTTCAACCTTTTGTTTCGCTACTCCCCCTCTCTCTCTTTCCTTCGATGGCTGAGGTCCGAGTCTTCTCAAAGTTGTCATCTTTGCGAGCCTTCAATGGGAGTGGCAGAGATTAGGGTTTGAATGTTGCAAAAGCAAAAGTTTATTGAATCTTTACCTTTACTTCCATTCTCTTTTCCAGCTCGATCTCGTCTGGATCATTTGGAGTTTAGTTTTTGAAAGAAAGTTCGGAACTTTACACTCTTTGTGCTCCTCCGAAGCGAGACTTTTAATCTGAGCCTGATGGCCTTCTAGGGTTCTTGGCTGGGAGGGCTTGGATGAGCAGCATACATGCATCTCTCTCTATGGAAGCCCATCTCCCACTGCGCCGCCCTGATCCTCGACAAGAAGAGCCGGTGGCGAGGCGGCGCCGCCACCGGTGGTTCGTCGGAGGAAGGGGCCAGGCAGCGGCGGCCCTCGATGCTCCGGCAGCTGCAGGAGAGCAAGCTCCGCGAGGCCCTGGAGGAGGCCTCTGAGGACGGCTCCCTGTCCAAGTCCCAGGGCATGGACCCCGAGGCCGAAGACGAGGGCTCCATCAGCCGGTCGAGATCGCTCGCCTGCCTCCGCGCCCAGCGGGAGTTCCTGCGGGCCACCGCCCTCGCCGCCGAGCGCACCTTCCTCTCCGCCGATGCCATCCCCGCCCTCGAGGAGGCCTTCTCCAAGTTCGTCATCATGTACCCCAAGTACCAGTCGTCGAACAAGATCGACAGGCTGAGGTTGGACGAGTACTGCCACCTCTCCGCCGCGGGCGCCAGGGTGTGCCTCGACTACTGTGGCTTCGGCTTGTTCTCCTACCTCCAGAGCTTCCAAAGTTGGGAGTCCTCGGCATTTAGCCTCTCGGAGATCACCGCCAATTTGAGCAACCATGCTCTCTACGGTGGCGCCGAGAAAGGCACTGCCGAGTACGACATCAAAACTCGGATCATGGACTACCTGAACATTCCTGAGAATGAGTATGGTCTCGTCTTCACCTTCAGTAGAGGTTCTGCTTTCAAATTGCTCGGCGAGAGCTACCCATTTCGTGCGAACAAGAGGCTGTTGACGATGTTTGACCACGAGAGCCAGTCTGTGAATTGGTTGGCCCAGAGTGCTAGGGACAAGGGAGCCAAGGTCCATAGCGCATGGTTCAAGTGGCCGACGCTGAAGCTCTGCTCTACGGAGCTGAGGAAGCAGATCTGTGGCAAGAAGAGGAAGAAGAAGAAGGACTCGGCGACCGGGCTCTTTGTGTTCCCCGTTCAATCGAGAGTGACTGGGGCAAAGTACTCGTACCAGTGGATGGCTTTGGCCCAGCAGAACAATTGGCATGTGCTGCTCGATGCTGGGTCTCTGGGTCCCAAGGACATGGATTCTCTGGGTCTGTCGCTCTTCCGACCAGATTTCATCATCACATCCTTCTACCGGGTATTTGGATTTGATCCGACAGGTTTCGGATGCCTCCTAATCAAGAAATCTGTGATGGGAAGCTTGCAGAACCAGAATGGCTGTACTGGATCAGGAATGGTGAAGATTGTTCCTGTGTTTCCTCAATATCTGAGTGATTCTGTAGATGGACTTGATTTGTTGGCTGGAATCGATAATGAAAGGATCGTTGAAAATGGTGAATCATCCATGTCTGATGCTCATAGAGGATCCCTGTTGCCTGCATTCTCAGGTGCATTCACATCAGCTCAAGTAAGAGATGTGTTTGAGAGCGAGATGGATCAGGACAACAGCTCCGATCGTGATGGGGCAAGTACAATCTTTGAGGAGACAGAGAGCATTTCAATCGGGGAGGTAATGAAGAGTCCAGTTTTTAGTGAGGATGAATTATCAGACACTTCCTTCTGGATTGATTTGGGGCAGAGCCCATTTGCATCAGACCATTCAGGGCAGTTGAACAAGGTGAAGAAGTCGGGGTCTCCAATGCCGCCGTCATGGTTTACCAGAAGGAAGAATAATAAAAGGGTGTCACCGAAAGTTGCATCCATGAACTCGAGGAGGCCTATTGGTGATGATCATGTCCTATCTTTTGATGCAGCTGTTTTATCAGTCTCACAAGAACTAAACCACGTAAAGGAAGACCGAGAAGAGCCTTCAGATTATGGGACAAAAGATTCACGCTTCCATTATGCGAGTGAGATCAAGGAAGAATCCAAAGTAAAAGATGCAACAGGCAAACGTGCCATCAAGTTTTCTTCCGCCAATCGAAGTAAAATCATTAGCTCAACTTCTGTTTGTGGATGGGATGCTGATTACGAGAATGGCACAACTTCTGAAATTTACCCTGAAAACCATACCGAGTTCAAAGACAGTGCCATAAGAAGGGAAACGGAAGGTGAGTTTCGGCTGCTAGGGAGAAGGGGAGGAGATAACAGCAGGTTTATGGGTGGAAAGTTCCTGGGTGTGCAAGAAAGTGAACTAGCATCAAGTATGGATCGAAAGGTCTCTTTCAGCATGGACGGCAACGGAGCTGCAGAAGTATCTTATCATAATTCTGATGCTGGTGAAGTGTCTGGGCGTGCACTAGGTTTAGGTTATGACGATTATTATGACAATGCCATTCATGATGCTGATGATAATGATGCTCAGGAGTGGGGCAGATTGGAGCCTGAAATTTTGTGCAGAAATCTTGATCACGCGAACATGATGGGTCTCAATAAAACAACTCTAAGACTACGATATCTGATCAACTGGCTTGTGACATCATTACTGCAGTTGCAATTACCAGATCCTGTTGGGGGCAGCAGTGTGCCGATTGTCCAGATCTATGGCCCAAAGATTAAATATGAAAGGGGTGCAGCTGTGGCATTCAACGTGAAGGATCGTAGTGGGGCAGTGATCAAGCCAGAAATTGTTCAAAAGCTGGCTGAGAAAAATGGTATCTCCCTGGGCATTGGCTTTCTTAGTCATATAAGTGTCATGAACAATCAGAAAAATCTACATGGAGAAGGTTTAACAGATACTTCATTCCACCATCCTGCAAACAATCGCCAGGAGACAAAGAGTGATAGTAAGAATACCGTGACCAGGGTGGAAGTTGTTACTGCTTCGTTGGGGTTCCTCACAAACTTCGAGGATGTGTACAGGTTGTGGGCATTTGCGGCCAAGTTTTTGGATCCTTCATTTCTCAAGAATGATAGATTGTCCACCATTGCAGAGACTTCGGAGACATAGCACTGATGTTTGATTCCTCCGGATTTTCTCCAGATTGAAGTGAAACCGGCAGCCTCCTGTGTTGCTCAACAAACATGAACTATCATGAGCAGCTGTGAAGGTTTGTTTAGGAGATGCAGATAATTAAAAGCACAAGATGAGAATTTAATCCTTTTCTGTATTTCTTATGCATCATCGAAACTTTTGACCTAAAATAATTGACAATTTGTGGTGCTCAGTTTGTTGTGTTTCACGTGAATTCGTTCATTCATCTTTTTCTAGGAATCGATATTTTTGTTTGATGTAGAGTTTGCTTTTGCAGTATGTATCACAAAGGTATGAACCGAGCTTCTCTATCAAATGATGTTTGTAAACCTGAAATTGGGTGGGCACAAAATTATATTTGCTGTTTTGTGAAAGTCTCCTCACTTTGATAGGAAGACAAAACAAGCAAATTTTGAAGTTTCTCTTCTCTTGTTCTTATAAGCTGTGTGTCATATCTGCAAGTGTTGCTTTGTTCATTGTTTTGAGAAAGCTTTTGATTGAAGCAAAAGTTGGTCACTAGTGTTCCTTAATGAGCTCAGTTTCCTGTTGGGTATGTGGACTAACAGATGCTCTTGTATGTCTCAAATTTGCTAAGATTATGGTGAGCTGTATTAGTTTTCTTTCATATGACCTAAAATGTAGTAATACTAACTGCATTACTTGAATTGATATCAATCATGAAGAATTAAGCTAGCTTGTGGAGTTTCCACAGAAGTTTCACATTTCCTCTTCCATGAGACAAAAGTGAGAATTGATAATTGATAGAATGATAAAGATGCTTGTTGTTGTATTTCCAAATCTCTTTTTTTATTGATATAGCTGAGTCCACAAATATACTTTCCAACATATTGATTTGTTTTGTTTGGCTCACACTTGTTTTGCCAAATACATGTGGTGAGGTGGATAATTGTGGGTGGATTGCCACCTCATTTGACAGGTAAGCCTGAAGGAGTTTGAGATGAGATTTTCTTACCTTAATGCAAGCTTTTACCAAAATGGCCAAGAATTGTGTTGCTGATCCTGACATTTTGTCCATCATTAATAGCACATTATTCAAGAAAAGCCTTTAATTGTGCTTTGTATATGGCAAAGACTAATCTTGCAATTTCCACCTTGTCCAGACTGATCTCTCTCTCTCTCTCTCTGTGATGACCTGAAAGGGATAGATTACCATGTACTATTAAATTACAATCTTTACTATGCAAGAAAAAGACGATGTTTACCAAAATCTGCAGAAAAAGCATATGTGCAAATCTTACATAGTGAAAAAAGGGTTATCCTTAAGGCTGTTTACATCACAATAAAAATCATTATCATTCCCAGCATTTAACTCTTATTAATAGTACCTATGTGAACATTCAAGGGAAAAAACACATTATAAGTTATTAATGACAAGCAACACAACTACAAATGAAATCATCGAAAAAGGCAATGCTACAGTTCTTGAATACTTGAACGTTTGTGTTACAGGACAAGGATGATCAACAGGTCAAACTTCCAAACAAATGTTCCAATTATGATATGTTGTTGGGTAGTGCCAGATAACAACAAAGAGAGAGAAATCCAACAATGTAACGTACTTGAGCACAAACTGCCAATGATCATCATTAATGGACCTAATCCACGTCAAACAGTTTTTTAACCATGATACCTGAAGCTTTCTGATGCATATTACTCATATGGGACAGTCTTTAAGAACACTATGATAAAGAGATTATTGAATTAGATAAGTGAATCCATCACACCAGATTAAGAAAGGAGTTTTAAGGAGCTCAGTCACATGCTCGGGACCATAAGAGATTGACAACTTTGCATCAGGACCCCCACAGGTTAACCAGATATCTAACACTTAGACCAATATTTAACATACTATTAACTTGAATTTTCCAGATGACCAACAGAGTATTCTTTTTGGGGATTGCAATATCACCTTGAAGCAGCCAAGAATAGAGTTTCAACAAAGAAATGACATGTTAGTGGCCCTTGCAAAAAGCTAACTTAAAGACAATTTGGTAAACACCCTGATACGGTATAATATTTTAGGTCCCGTTACAGTCGATGCCACACGTCAAGTCAGAATCCGTACTAAAGCGCTGCTCGGCACGTCTCGTCCCGGGAATCCCGGGACGACGTCACCCCTAAGACACGCTGAATCAGAAACCATACTAAGGCACTGCTCGGCACGTCATGTCTCGGGAATCCCGAGACAGCATCGCCCCCAAGACACGCCAAGTCAGAATCCGTACCAAGGCATTGTTTGACACGTCCACCACGCCAACCCACGTACGACCGACCCATGTACAGTAATATAAAGACCTTTGGCCGGCATCTGGCCGAGGGGAGAGAGATATAAAAAAAATAATCCACCCACACTAACTTGCTCATCGGAGGGGCCAAAGTCGAGGATCACCCGGTGAGAACAATTTTTTGCAGGCGAACGATCACCCGCAAGCGACGAGTGTCTCAACCCAAGGGACGCCATCCACCGCGCAACGGAGAGTTGTCAATCAGTCCAGATCCAAACTAACGCCAACCAGCACTCCTTCCTGAGGGCGCGGCTATCTCATCATCTAGCTCACTATACAGAAAGCTTCCGATATCAACCCGTGGATCTAACTGTGCTGACTCATCAGTCACGATATATTTGTTCGCTAACACACCCTATGAAAATGAACACAGAAGAAAAAAAGACATAATTTAGGTGTCATCTCAAAAGGTGTAGGAGACATCCATGAAGAACCAAAGTTCATTTCTGTATTAGTAGATAAACGTGGAAAAACTTTAATAGGCAAACAAATTGTAGCATGATGGAAGAGGCATTGATGAATCATGTAAAGTTCTCCTTTTTGAGTCCTTTAACATTCAAAACAGAGTCAGAAGAAACTCTGCATATGTATGCATCCCAATCAGGAAAAATAAAAAGGGTTGTCTGCCTCATTAAACATCATAAATTTCAGAGATAAAGGTATTTGATTGATTTTAGTAAAACACAGTTTAAACACAACAAGATAGTTTTTTTTTTTCTCTTTCCTTCAGAATAGCTCGCCTAACCATTCACTTCGCAAAGATCAACTGGAAATAGAGGAAACCTACATCATCTTAGACAGTGATCCCCCTTGAACGACGCCCTGCGTCTTGCACAAGCCATCTTTCACAATTTCTCCTATCAAATATCAATACCAATTTCCTTATATCGACCAATACTCCAATTCTAAAGAAAAAGAGAAATATTTGCCATACAATCAACAAACAGAGAAGAAAAGGTTTCATATTTTGGAAGAACTTCGCATATCTAACAGTGGGATGGCCAACCAGCGATCCTAACAAACCCACACGAGGAGAGGTAACCAACCTGTGGAGCGAAAGGAAGGACTGCGGGCGTCTCATTTCTCTCAGAAATCTATGAAGGGATGGACGCACCTCCGGGATCAATAGAACAGGGAAGGTAGAGGGAAAAAGAATGGGGGGCTTTTAGGTTTATGGATTTACCGGGGAAGGGCGCAGGCAGGGGGCTGCCGGAGCAGATCGAGAGGAGGGCGATCTACACGCGCCAATCCGTTTGGAGGGAGAGAGCGGTATAGCGTTTGATCTGCACGACGAGACATGGACTTGCGTATGTTTGCAATGGACCGGCCCACGGGCCTCTTCCTCGTAAACCAATTTGTATGCACGAATCATAAAGCGCCGTAACGGCGCGAATCATAAAGCGCGATGACGGAGTCCGACGATCAACAATGGCGCGGTCGCTACAAAGATCGCAACCGCTATATAATACTCGTCGCCCTTTCACCATCACCATCTCGCTGTCATTCCTCATTAAAGACATCGGACCTCACTCTACATATATGTAACATGGATCGATGCTGCTTTTACTACTGAATGAGACGTTCTAAGGCATCTTTCGATCGTCTCTATCTCTCTATACTTTAACCGGGAGATGGTGGACAGCTTGACTCGATGCTAAAACCCAGATAGATAAACGAGACCGAGATTCCCAGGCTTTTGATGGAGCACGTAAGAACCCTAACGTAACAGCTTTGGGGATGGGATGCGACTGTTTGGTGAGAATAGAGATGTGGAGGTTGAATTTGCATTCATTGGGACGAACAAAGAGAAAAATGCTTTTGATCATGGAAGAATATAACGTAGCATAAGTTCTTACATGGATGCATTTGTTGATGGAAATGCAATATGTCTCCTGCAACCAAAGGACACACAAGGCCATGGAGATCAGTGATAGAACGAAGAAAAAGGTAGAACTCTCCAATTATTTCCGCCAATAATCCATTCAACACTTATCATTTGAATGATTGTAACAAGTAGTTCTTGAGTTTGGTCTTCTACTGTCTTCTGCTTCAATTCGGAGCTGAGTTACAGGTTTGGCTTCATGTGGCAAAACCTCTAAAGTTGGGAATTATTTCTTGCAATCTAATCTATCTTATCAGAAAGATAGAACACATCAAGAACTTAGCAGTAAATTTCGATCTGATACAGCTGGACTGATACTTGAAAGTGATTCAGATATAGTCCACAACCCACATGTCTGACATAAACCAAATGTTCTTGGGACTTCACCCAGCTAAAATCTCCATTAGGCTCAGATCACATCCACCGATGCTGTATGGGTTTCCATACACGATGAAGGTGCAGCATTTATAGTTCTCATGCACCGATATTAATTGACTCAACCCCATGTCCAACATGCATCCACAGCTACAAGAACACTGGTACTTCTGCAAGCGTTGGAGGTTCCCCTACAGATTAATAACACTGCTCCAACCTTCGAGGCGACAGATTGGCATGGACATGAACGCATGCTCCTTTGTTTTCACCCTTCCGTAAAGATAAATGGAGACTGGTAAAGCAGCAGAAGAATAGTCGTTGTGTAGCCTGTTCTTTTCGTTGCTAGCTAGGGTTTGTGACTCCAAATGAAGTTTCTGGCCATAGATTTGTGTGAAGACTTGACAGGGCTAAGTAGAGGCAGGTAAAAAGGGTGGGCTCTCTTTGATAGGAGAGAAAAGATAAAGGTTGGGGTGGTGTGAAAAGGTGGCAAGCTTTTGAGCTCAATTATTGAGTTCTTGATGTGGGGTTTGACTGAAGCATATTATTGCTGCTAAAGAACCTCCATGGTTGCACGTAGCTGTGTCTGCACAAGACTCGGTGGTCTGCTTGATGCCGATCAACAACTCGGTACGTAATAAACGAGAGAGAATAGAGTGAGTTCAGCATACCACACATACACACACACACACAAACAGAGTTGGAGTGGCTTAATGCCACTTGACATCTAAATAGATGAAGAACTACATGATACATATACCCCGTATATATATGTGTGAAATGATTTGAACATTGTAAAAGCATACTTTTCCTTTTTCATGTAAAAGAAGAGAAAAAGGTATCTTTTATTTTTTTCTGGTTTTCTCCATGTGACCAAACTTTTCAGAGAGACAAAAAGCTGAGAGGACAAAAAAGTTGAAGGAGTACAATGCATGGTGGCCTTGACACAAGCTGTGGGCACAAAGGTGATTGCAATCAATGGGAGGCTGAAGCCATGAAGAAGATGCTTCGATGGGGCTGCAAAAGGCTTCCCTATTGCCTGACGAATGGCACAGAACCAATTTAGATCTCTCCCAGTAAGATGAGACTTATCGAGTTCTTCTACCCATTGACATCACATGACCAAGATTTAGCAGTGTTGCAACTCTAAATCCGTAGCACCACTCGAGAAAAGCTGTTCTTCCTTTTGACCTCTCTTCCTTTCTCCCTGTAAAGATCATAAATATAATTAATATAGACAAACTTGCCTCGGCCACCACCTTCCTTGTGAATTGCACTTGACTGATTAAATGGTCACGTCCCTCCATGAAAGGAAAGTAAAGAAGAAGAAGAAGAATAAGCGATTTTTATACTGCTACATGATCTAAAACCTAAGGACGTAATAGCCATGCAATAATAGAAGTCGTATGGCCCGAGGAGATCACCGTGTCTGGCGCTGACCACAGCTTCGAAATCCACTAACAAATGGTCAACCCCTCTTATTTTAATCCCCACCGCTCTGCTCAAAAGCTTCTTCCTCCTTGTTTTTACCCGTCCACTAGAAGAATGGAATAAAAGAATCGTACCATACTGTCCACTTCGAGCTTACATGCAAGCAGCTCACACTTTGGATTAATATTTAATGTCTCATCCTTATTAATCCAGTAGATCGAGGTTTGATCCCTCTATTTTATGCATCAAACAGTGAAACTACAATTCTAGTCAAAACCTCATATTAATTAGGGTCATAAAAAAATGGAGAATGACTCGAACAATCGTTTGTATTAGGATCAGCCAAGTTTCTATTCCAATAGAGAACATGAGATAGAGAGAGAGAGAGAGAGAGAGAGAGAGAGAGAGAGAGAGAGAGAGAGAGAGAGAGAGAGAGAGAGATGTGTGTGTGTGTGTGTGTGTGTGTGTTTTATACTCGGCGTCACGTGTGAGGGGCATGGTAACCTCGAGGGGCTCGAGAATATTTAGACAGGAAGAGGGAATACAGGGAAGGGGGAGGAGACGACAAATGCTAGCCGTCGAGGGTTGCAGCGTAGGGTCCAGATCGGCCAAGCCCCATGCACGTAGAGCGCAGCTCCGCTGTCGCCGGCCATCCCTGCAACCCCGTGTCAACCAATGGCGAGAGAATGATGAGCTGCGAAGCTATTAGTTCTTCCCTTTGATTGGCCAATACCTTATCACCACGCATTCAGCGTGTGCACGTCTGATCTCCATGGCAATGATATGGCAGGAGATTAGACCTAGGAAGAAAGTAATGGCACCTGTGTACACTCGGCCTTTACTGTGAACAATTTCGGAGCAGCTCTATGACTATTCCCGTGTAATCACTTTCTTCGTCTTGAGCTGATCGTTGTGTGTGCAACTGCTGCTGTTCTTTTCAGCTTAATAGCATTCTCTGTGCAAGTTTCAATATCCGCAAGTCAAATTAGACCGGCAATCTGTAGTGGATTGGATCGACTGATGGTTCGATTAGTCTTCTATGTGCAAGAAATGCTGACAGTATACTGACTATCCACAGCATGATCCTTTGGAGGTCACTTGACATTGAGTCTCCTTCTATTGTAAGGTTGGGATGTGATCAGGAACCCATTTCATGCTCGTCCGAATCTTAAAGCATGCCAGTCTCCTCTTCTACCTTTTAGTTTGACTGGTTGGCTTAATGGCAGTTTCCCAATCCCTTTCGCCAGAGGCCAATTCAGGCACCTCTCAAGAGGCATAATGGGTAAGTTAGGTCTCAGTCTGATGATGTCAAATGACTACTACTATTCTTCTCAAAATCCAAGACGCTCTCTCTCTCTACCCATTTCCATCTGTTACCTGCACCATCCTTCCCTTCCTTTTCATGGAAGAGGAAAGATATCTTACATTCTCTCACTAGGTATTATACCTCTGCTTGCTTAAAATATGTACTGTGCTCCTTTGCTCTAGTGTTCAGTCTCTTTGCATTTGATGCCTTGTTGACTAGCTATCTGCAGGACCTGCAATTCCTTCACATCTTGCTGCCATTCTCCAGCATTAATTATCCTCTCGCTAGTCCCTATACTTTTGCCTCTTCTCTCTCTCTCTCTCTCCTCTTCATAGTTTATACGCTCGGCATAACACCCTCGGGAATCATAACCCACTCATGACCTAATCACTGAAACACTTCTATTTTTCTCAGCACTTCCTTCCCTTTCTCTACTTTTCATCCCTCGGTAATATTCCTGTCCAAAGATCTCTCGCTCTCTCAACCCCTCTCGTCCTTCCAAAAGCTTTTCACCAAACCTCCACTCTCAGACTTCTGACCTTTGCGATCTTCATCTTCCCCCATTCGATCCATTGAGCTCAAATGGCAACCGTCTTCCCTGACCTCTCACTCCACATCAGCCCACCGTCGATCTCGGTCGACGGAGCCTCGGCCATGGGGGTTTTCTTTGGGGCTCATAACAGTTCGGCACCGACGAACTCCGGTAGCAGCGAGAGCAACGTGAGCCTTGATCAAGCCTTCTTGAACCGTGACCGAGGACGGGAGCCTGGCCACGCCGAGCCGACGCTGAGCCTAGGGCTGCAAGCCCCGGCGTCTAGTCTCACCAATCACCATGACTGCCACCACCACCACCACCTTCATCACCCTCAGATCTATGGATTCAAGCGGAATCCGCGACCCGCCCGAGAGAAGAAAAGCCTCAGGGCTCCGAGAATGAGGTGGACTACCACCCTCCACGCCCACTTTGTTCATGCGGTGGAGCTCCTCGGTGGCCACGAGAGTAAGCATGGCAACTCCAAGTATTCTCACTGACACACGACAACCGTTCTTGTTTGGTTAGGAGTCATACTCTTATGATCCTTCTTGGCAGGAGCTACACCGAAATCAGTTCTGGAGCTGATGAACGTGAAGGATCTGACACTAGCTCATGTAAAGAGCCATCTGCAGGTATGAAAAAGAAGATCAAAAACATGTATTTGTCTTCTTCTCATGAACCGAAACAGACCCAAGAGCTTGGCGGTAAACTCTCCTCTCTCCTGCACAAGTCCTGTTGATGATAGTAGGGTTAGGGTTCTGTGTTGGGTTACCAACATGCACCCAAGTACAAAGGACAAAATGGCATCTATTTCTAATCTTTCTCCTCTAGTTTAATTTGGTTACATATTAATATTCATGTGGATGCTGCTGCAGATGTATAGAACCGTGAAGAGCACTGACAGAGGAGCGGCAGGTACTCGAGTTTTCCTTCGCCTTCACAATACATGTCTTTGGTGTTTGTTCTGTCACCCGGTCATCTCACTGGTGGCCGGGTTGGCCTTTCCTTGCTTGAATTATTAGTCTGTTGTTTCATGAAGTACAACCATTTGGATCTTAGTGGTGGATGAAATGGTTTGCTGCAGCAGCACAAGGTCAGGCAGACATGGGCTTCAGCCAGAGGACAGGGTTGGAGGAAGTGGAGGGAGACGTACCAAGTGGTAAAGCTGGGGATGACATTACCCCTTGTTATGATTTCCCCATCACACCAACCCCTGCAACACCACTGCCCAAGTCCTCTAGGTCTGTGAACTACTCCATCCATCTCCTCCTCACTGAACCATACATTCAAAATGCTTCTTGCTTGATATGGTTGGTTAATACAATTAGCATGATGTTGGCAACATGTTCAGATAGTGTTTTTTCTTTTGCATATTAATGCTGATGAAAAGCATGAACTCAGGTTGAGTACTCTTCAGGACAAAAATGCCTAAATGAACGAAGATATATAGCATTCTCTAGCCAACATAAGAAGATTGAAATATGACCTACTCTATCCGGAATGCAAGTTGCTTCAGAAGTTTTCTCCGATAACAAAAAGAAATGTCAGATGAAGAAGAAAAGAAAAAGGTTGACTTCAGAACAAGAGTGAGTTCGAAAGGGAGGATGGACCTTAGCAAACGGAAATAGGGTGATGCTACATAAGTTTCTTTTACACCTAGGAACCTGTGATGTTGTCCCATCCAGAAACTTAGAGAAGGGGAAGAAGAGGATCCCAAGAATTGCCACAGAAGAGATGATAAAGGTTCTTGTACATTGTGTCATACATCCAGTAACTAAAACAGTCAACAGTTCATATCATGTTGCCTTAGACCCAGTCATTTCTATTACAATTTTCATAAGAAAAGGCAAATTTATTGCCCTTTTGGCTTAGTTATGATAGTTTTTCTTTTGTAGGGGAACAACAAGATGGTTAGCATATATGTTATAATTCATAAAGATCAAGGAAAAACTTCTGGACAACTTTGTTTTAATATAAACACACAATGAATGAAAAGTAAATGTTATTACAGACTCTATGAACTATTTAACTCTGCCACATGAAGAAGAGATAAGCTAGAAGAGGGCGGCCCACTTTCCTGTCCCTCCATTGATGGAAGCTGAGAAGAGAACAGTAACGTTAACATATATGAGGACCAACAGGAAGGTTGATTGAAGTCCTTAGGATGCTAAACTATCTCTGTCCCATTAACATTGAATGTCGAAAGGTCATAGCTACAAACAATGACAAAAGACGAGCCAATATTTCGGTTACTTTCCCAACTGGTGATGCAGCTTGAGCAGTGAAAACTGTGCATGCCACTGTTGTTGAAGATTGGATATTCTCATCAAACTTTGGCACCGATGAAGATCTACTTCTCTAAGTTCCTGATTTCTATTTCCATCTTTGTGTGTGCAGAGAGCTTCATCCATCCACGGCTGGGAGTGGTTGGAATCCATCAAACAAGCAGAACTCCTCATCATATCTCTACTTCAGAAATGATAATTTGCTCAGCAATGACAATCAGGTTTGCGGACGACATTTTCCAATTGTTTTGTACTGACTGTGCTGTAGTTAAGCGTACTGTTCATAGATGTTTCAGTAGGCATCAAAAATGCATCCTTGAATGGGTGACATAGCATGTGCTTTGCGGTCTCAAATCAATAGCAGTGGATGGTGGAGATAATAGAGTCATTTGCCAATATATCATTGTGTTTCACCATATCTGTTGATCTTTCTCTAGTAAGATAATTTGATCCTTCATCTCCCATGAACAGGTATTGGGGCAAGATCATCTACTCACTCAGTCGCAGGTAGTGGTTCCAAATGTAGAGCTGATCTCCATGCCTACTGCACACACAGATCTTAGAGCTTTCTCCAAGCTGCCTGACCTTGAGATCACCTTAGGCCGCCATGGTTGGCAAATGGAGTGTCTGTGAAGTTAGGAGATGCCCAATTAGTCTGGTGATCATGTCAAACGAAATCTGAAGAAGAAGAAGAAGAAACCCATCAAGATTTAGAAGGATGTCTTCTAGTTTTCCTAAGTCTTGCTTGGAAATCCATCCATAGACAAGCATACTTGGGGAGTTGCAGTGTCAGTGTACATGTAGAAACATCTTGTTCCTTCTGAGAGAATCTTGCTAGAATTCAAGTCACTGAAGGCACTGTGTATGCTTTTGAATAGACTGAAGCTTGTCGGGAAAACATCATGTGAGTCGAGAGCTAAGTTTAAAGAGCAGATTGGCAGAAAAGAATAAAAGGTAACAAATCAAATCCGTCATGTCAATAAAAATCGGAATGAAAGATATTCTTTGAATTATAATAGATATATACATATATATGTATTGAAAGGCACAACCATTTATCTAAAGAAAAAATCCAAACAAATATCTCCTACAAAATACTGCAGATATTTGATCCCAATGGTTCCCACCTATGCACACATCACCATCAGTCATATAGATCGTTTCTAATACATGTCATAGTCTCGAGAAATTGACAAAACCGTATTAGAAGATTATTATTGCTCACATGTTAAGAAAGAATTGAGGAATGTAGATATTTCATTTAATAATTACAATTATAATTCTTTTTCGATAAAAGACTTGTCGACGTCTAAATCATTGATCCAAAATATCTAAAATCAAATAATACGTTTACCTAATCTTATTGTTTTTCTCTCGTTTTCAATATAAAATTAAAACGAGATGTCAGTCGGTCTCACATATAAAAGGTCCAAATTAATTCTCAATTATATATATATATATATATATATATATATATATATATATATATATATATATATATATATATATATATATATATATATATATATATATATATATATATATATATATATATATATATGCCATGTGCGGATGTTTAATTGCGCACAGGAGAAATTCCCGGCGGGATAAATCCAATCGGCTTAGAAAGCATCGCCGGACTACGCTACTCTGCGACAAAATGGATAAGAGGAGACGACCGCGAAGTTGGACCGCTCGAAAACCGTGTGTGACTACTCCCGGTTTCCACGAATCCTCTTCCGTGCTCCTTCGCCTCCTCTTCTCATCTCTCTCTATATATATTTCTACAGTGCTCTGCTCCATTTCACAGAAACCTGCAGTTCTTGAAGCAAAAGCATTCTGAAAAGAAGAGGGAGAGATGTCAGGCTTTGTCGGAGTATGGATGGGTGTGATTGCCAAGCTCGGGATAGAGCAGCAGACCGCACCCAGCTGCAGCTTCATGAGGCGAGAGGAAGACGAGGATAAGGGGAGAGAGAAGCCGCTTTCAGTGAAGAAGAAGAAGAAGAAGGAAGCTGTGCAGGAGAAGATGAGAGTGGGCTTGTCGGAAGCCACTGTGTGCATGCTTATGGATCGGTTCGCTCCCAGTTGATCCTTAGAACTCTGTATGACCCCTATGTGTATTGCGTATTTGTATGATCACTGTATGTAAATGATCTAAATCCAACCGAGTTTTCTGCTCTCTTTTCTCTTTGTGACTGAGAGAGAACAAATCTGGTAACTCCATTCAATCAAGGCCTGATTGCTTAAGAAGTGGAATGACATGCCCGCAAGTAATGATTTTGCTATCCTCTCCTGTGAGCATAGAGACCTTTTGTCTGATCCAGAAGAAATTTAGACTGAAAAATGACATCATGAGAGAACAACAAATGCTTGTCCAAGAAGCTTATTTAGTCTGTTTCTGCATTGCACAATCGACTGATGTACAAGTCATCGTCAAAATTCTTGAAAAGTGTAATTGTCCCTCCTACAATGAACTATTACAAACAATGGATACATACAATGGATGACATTATAGACGGAGGCAAAATGAAAGGGAAAGGCTATATATTTACATCTGTGTTCACTGAAAATGTCAGTGAGAAAAGAGGCTTGGTTCTGTGTTATACATCGACTCGATCGAGTCACACATTGACCATTCTTCATCCCACTTGATTATCTCACTTGCATATCGAATTGCTGTATCGACGGAATCTGAATCCAACCCATTTGCCCATGTAACAAAGAGTTTTCTACCGGTAATAGACAGGAATAACCTCTTGAATTTCACAGCAACGTACTGAAATGCTTGCTCAGACTTGGTGGACTCGATGTTGGTACCACGGTTGTTCCTGCTATTATTACGTGGATGATGGCTTGCTACAGGATCAAAGTCGTCGAACCATTTGCACAAGGTTAGAGGAGCTGTGGCTATCTTCTGTTCAAGCAAATCGAACTTACTGAGTATCAAAAGAAAATTTATCTGTTCGAAAGCCCTGGCAATGATCTCAAAGAGCCTTTTGTTCTCCATCATCTTGTTCATGACCACCCCATTCAAATCTTCATAGTACTCGTCATAGTCAGTCAGAGAGACGCAGAAAATGACTATCCGGACATCTTCAAACAAGTGGAGCCATTTGCAGTTCTCTCCAAGGCCTTTGTTATGAACTCTGATGAGCTGGTACCTGCAGCACATGAAAATAAGTTCAGGGAATGGACTTATATCAGACAAGAAGAAAAATCCTATCGTTAACTTTGCATCATTCATTTGAATGGGCTCAACCTTCCTGTCATTTAAATGGAAAAACACTCAGTGAATCATTATATGCTGCTCTGTGATAAATCCATAAAGATATTACTTCTTGAGATCCAATAAGGATTTGGTCAAGATGATACAGAATACGAAAAGAAATATCAGAATGGAAACTAGCTGATGCAGAATAGGGTTATCTTCATAAAGTAAAGTGTTCAACCGTAAGAAAATCTAGAATATGCATTTCCCTTTAACTTCTCTTACCTTTTCCAAGGCAACTAATTTAAAATATCTCCAACATCTTACATCATGAAATCAAATTACTGCAGATACAGCATTGACCAACCTTGACAATGTTTCCTGATGATCATGGTCATTAATACTCATTCCAGCACAAGGCAACTCTGGAAAATGGAAGTCCACGCATGCTAGTCCATTGGAGGAAGTTATTCCATCGGCATAAAGTATATCCATATCTGATGGCTCGTACTCAACTCTGGATATATCAACAACCTGAAGAATTATTAATAACAGAATCAGTATCAACTTCTAACCATGGAATGAGAGTTTTTTAAGTGTGTTCGCACCCAAAGTTTCATCATATCAGTCATAAAGAGGTGATGTTGAATTTGCATATTCTAATTTTAATATGAATTTGGAGAAAAGTGAAGCTCTACAGCTTTTCAATTTTGTTTAAGGGGTCCTAGTTTGAGAGCACTACCTAAAAGTCCTGCTTCCACTGTGGATTCCACCACAAGTCAAAGGTGAAGGGAGTAACTTAGGTATCTCCACATGTGCACCTCATAAAATTGAACTTAGTAATTCAAAAAGCTTCTTTCTGGTTTAAAAAAGTAAATTTCTTCAATTCTCTGAGTGTTTCTAGGTTATGGCTGCTTACATTTTTCTTTATCCTGTGTGCATAACAAGAGATATAATTGTTCACATTTCAGAATTGAGCTTATGTTTCTCTATCTTGTCTATGGCAAGAAAAAAATTCAGTGTACCTATATCACATGTGCAAAGGGTTCCTAGAGCTTTTGTTTATTACTCCTTATTAATATAAAAGATCAAAGATCCCCAGCATACCTAAGAATTCAAATAGTCCGCATTCTAAATAGTGATGGATAGATTCTGTTCATCATTGTGTTTCCAATAGAACAACACCGCTCTCCTTACACCCCATTCACTCCGTTGACTTCAAAATCCTAGTATTTAAATTTCAATGCTGGAATCAAACAAGCCATCCTACCCTACAGTTGCCTACTTGAACACCAAAATAGTTATTGACTGATGATGCAGGTTTTGCTAGATCACCACCAAAATCAATAAAGCATTCTTATAAATTCCCAAACCACTAGTTAAATAACTACTACCACAATATTAAAGTCCATCTCCATGGTTAACTTCATTTCAGTAGTCAATTCTATCCTGTATTTTGCCACCCAGAGCTTTTCAAAGTACCTTTCCACTCACCTACTATGCCAACATAACCATATTTGAAGGAGTCCATTCTATCTGATCATAATAGAGATGAACAGTCATTTTTGAATTTTTGGTGTCATAACTCCAGACTACATGAACTGGAGTTGCAAGATAACAGAAAAACAGAAATGGAAAGAGAATGTTACCCGTTCTAAGAAGTAACTGGCAATACTAGGGATTGGTTGAAGTTCACTGCTGCGCTTGTATGTAGCTTGAATAGCAGAATCATTCCACAGCTCCTCTACTAGTGGGGCATATTCCCGAGTAGCAGCTGGGAAAATATCTTCAAGTTTGCCAGAAGCCATAAGTTTAAGAAGCCAATCAGAAAATGCTTTTAGCCGTGGACTGATGGAGTACTCTGTCACAATCTTCTCTTTGTCTAATTCAGCATCTCCTGCTTACAACAAATTGAATTAAACAGTTTAACTATTATATAAACTCCTGCCTTTCATATAATTATAGACTTAGAACTTGAATTCTATTATATCAAACTACCAAGAAAAAAGGACCACAAAGTAGTTTGCCTAGGAGTATACATCAACACCAAGCAAATAAAAATGCATGTAAAGCCTAAGCCTTATATTATGATAAACCAAAGGATTATATCATTATATCCAATATCATCCAAGGATGTAAAGAATTGCACATTTTAACATAATAGCAACAAAAAGGAATTAGAAAAGAATATATGGCAAAAACTTTATGGGAGTTATTAAATCAGAAACAATTACTGAAAGATCCAGGTAATGCAAGAGATAAATTTACAAAAGAAACTAAACAAACTAAGAAGTAAGAATTACAATGAAACTGTAAATTGGGTTGTGAATCAAGGATGTTGTAATCAGGTGGTAAAATATTTTTATTCTGGGAATTTTACATAAAACCCCATGGTTATAAATTGTTATATGGTCTTATTTATCTCAAAACACAATTAGCATTTACAATGAAATTAAATGTTTCGTTCAAATATGTCCACTTGTAAAAGCAAACTTGACAACCAAACTACCAGAGTTCATGACCTCAGTTGGATTTATCCCATAACGCATCAGAGAGCAGAATCATCACTTAGACACCCTCACAAAGGCTGAGATGAAGGCAAGTGATATTCAAACACAATAAGTCAAGTGAAATTCAAATATTCTTTGAACCAATATAATGCAACCTAAGATTATTCTGTAAGCAACTTCCACAAACTTTAAAGAACGTGTGGCAGAACTTGACCAACATTTAACTATTATGTTACCCTTTCGGCACAAAGTTCTGTATTCCATATCTGGAGTAATTAAATTTCAAAATCTTCAGTATTCATTTCTACAAAGCTTTCTTGAATATGAAATTGTGTAACTTCGCTCAGAATTTCCCCAACAGCCCTCCACAGGAGTGATTTTCTCAGTTTCGATACCCATACAAGTCACGAGTTGGATTGCTATGGTATGCTAATTATCATCGTTATCCTGGTCATCACAGATCAACGAAACAAAAGAAAACAAAATACAAAAATCAGAGAAATAGTTTTCAGAAAAAAATATATCTTAAACTTTTTCATCTTTTCCTCAAGTAGCTTACAGCACAGTCTCCTTCGGTGCTGTTAGTGAACAGGGAGATAGGATCCTAAATTCATGATTGATTTAGATTGAAATCCAGTTGGTGTCATTCAGTATGTGCTGCACAGCATATGCCACTCAAAACTGCAACATTGTCAGACCAATCCCCCAAGCGTGGTGGTATACCATAGTAAAGCCCATGGTTCACCAGAAAGAACATAAGGATAAGGTTAACGATCACCATTATGCTCTCCACAAGACCAAAAAGGCACTATATTTTATCAATAGTAACTTAGATATGGAAGTGACTACCAACATAGAATCTATAAAACTATGATTGTGTATAAGAATGTTATTTGCATGAACTCATCTCTTAACAAAATGAATTGTTAATAAGCAATAACTTTTTATTAGATGAATACCAGTGATAATCGGAATCAATAGTATGATCCTCGTACCTGAAAAACGTAGTTGCTGGTTTCCCTTTCTTTCAGCCAAACTCTCTTCTTCGAACAATTCACGACCCTCAAGCAGTATGCCAATATAGTTGTATATGCTGGTTTGTATCATAAGCTTAGTATCTTGGCGTTCATCCTCTGGGAAAGGTACACTCCTATACAAGAACTTGGCCTAATAAATCGGCCATTAAACTCAGTAGCTAGTCAAATTTGACAAATACGGAAAACATTAAATAGACTATCAAATTCACTCTCCAAGATATACAAGGCACTAGATGCACACGCAACATTTTGAATAAGAACCACAATCACGAGATGGAGCATGCACAAAGTAGTTCTAAACATTTAGAATAAGGATTGTCACCCCGATTAGGACATCTCAGCATGTGTCAAGCAGCACATGGCATCTCCAACTCATGCTGAAGGGCCAACTTTTGGCATGTATCAATGTGCAAATCACACTACGCAAGAAATCATCCTGCCAACTCAGTTAATGCCACAAGATGACAATTCTAGGCCTATATATATCATAAAAATGACAATGGCCAATAAATGAAGTTGGCATCAGAAGAAAACAAAATTTATTGCAAACAAAACATTTTTGTTATTGCCAACTTCGGCAGCAGTTGTTGTAATAATCCTCTTCAAGGAAGCCAATTACTGGTTACCATCGCCTTCTAACAACCAAAGAATAGACACTACATAGAGAAAGAAAATGTAAATTTACTCAAGTGATGGATGCTGTGAATTCAGTACCTAAAAAATAAATCAAGCTTCTCTCTAACTCCTTAATTTGATGTTCAAGCTTCATGGGATGCACTAACTTAGGCGAGTTCCATTCAAGAATGAGATCCTACATAGAAAATCAGGACTATAAAAGTTAACATGCTAAACACCAATGACATGCATGATGTACCTCTATAAGACTAAATTAACACAATAGGCCAGATAGTTCCCATAGTTGACTGTGCTTAACATGAAATTACTGACTAAAGTATGGGATTTTTTCTGTGACTGTGCAGTGCTCATCTAAAGTACCTGTTTGAAAATGGTACTTGTCCCTGATCCATGGTTCCCAACCAACAGAAGCTTCCGGAGTGTTTTTTTATCAAGGTACTCAGAAACAGATCTTCTGACCAAGTCATTTACCTCTTCGCCAGAAGGATTTGCAACCTTATCAGGAAATGGCAATGAAAGAACAGGGCAGAGTAGCTTCATAACAGGCTGCAAAATGGGAAACCATTGGAAAATCGGTTTCTGGACAGTCTACAATTTGTAGAAGAAAATTCATAACGAACATTAAGAAGGGTCACCTTTCCCCAAATCTTCCCTTTTATATTCTTCTGCCCTTCCTCCAGGTATGTCCCATCAGCATTTAGCCAAAAATGGGGATTCCCAGCACAATTGACTCCCACCCACTGCAAGGCAGGTTGGATGCATCTATTTCTAACTCTATCAAACATCTAAAGAAGCATTAAATTTTTTGCATGTACCTTTAGCATGTGAAGCTCAACTTTTGTAATTTCCCGACCATTTATCAGGATTCCGGTGTTTCCATTGCTCGCATTTTGCGTCAGGGTTCCCCCAATATTCAGATTTGGAGTAATGATCCTGTCAGGCCTGTGCCCTTCCTGTTGATTTTCCAGCAACATCATAGCCAAATTATCGATACAACAAAGAAAATGAAGAGCCAAGATGCAGTAGACGACACATGTTTGCTTATATAGGGGAATAACATTTAAAAGTAACTATTAATATCCATTTAGGGCACCAATTTACTCCATTGGTAACTAGACGCAACAAAAGATAGACAAACCTCTTGTATGAAGCTCCCACCAATGAGAGGGGTTCGAGGAGCATTACCTTAGGTTGTTTCCATAAACTAGACCTAAAGCTTAAGACTAATGATAGAAGATTTTTGTGTCTTTTCTCACATATGGTCTCGGTTTGTCCCTTTCATCTCACATGGATCTTAGAGACAGGGAACCCGAAGAACAAAATGCAGGGGGACTACAGGAAAGATTGTAGCTCACCTTTCCCCAGTAACCAGAGACTTTGTCGTACCAATATAATCCAGGCTTCAGCGCAGGAGGAGGACAAGGACAGCTCTGCAACAGGACCATCTCCTCCAGGCTAAGCTTCTTTCCATTCACACAGATGTGTTCCGGTCTCAACTGGTTTGTTTCGCTGTTCTTTTCAGCCTTGACCACTTGCTCAACTTCCAGGGAGCTCAGCAACCTCTTCAACATCCAGGAGCTCTTCCCCAGTCTCTTCCTATTCGACTCCAGTATCGGAGAACCAATGCAAGAAACGCACTTCCTCCCTTCTGGCATGGAGCCCATAGCCGTCAACACGCAACTACTGCAATACCTCGCATCGCAGACCAAGCAAGTCTCTTTCACCGCGAAACGGCTTCCTTTCAAGCACATGTAGCAAGCTCCCTTTTTTATCTTCGTTTCCAATTCCTCTGATCTCGTTTGGGGAGTGACTCCGATGGCCGGCGACATAGAATAACTGGACAGGCCAGACTCTTGGAAGGTCCCAAGTGACTCTTCCTCCGCCTGCATAGCGATAACATCTTCGCCGTCCTCGTTCCAGGAGACGGGCGACCGGCAGCTGAACCCCGAGCTGAGGGCCGACTCCAACGATGGCCGGTTCGGGATTATCTCGCTGGACGAAGCCGCGACACCCTTGAGATCGCCAGAGAACCAAAGCGCGCCGGACCCGTCGGCGACCTCCGAGGGCTCCGTGGAGGGGTCGAGGAAGCCGGACGAGCCAAGCGCCCCGGAGACGTCGGCGTGGTTCTCGATGACGGAGGTCGGGGAGGCGACGGGAACCTGCGGCGGCCTCTTAGGGGATGGGAAGGGAAGAACGAGGGGGGGGCCGGGGCGGGCAGCGGAGGGCGGGGCCAAGGCGGCGAGGGGGATGCGGTCGACGTCGATGGGGCAGGCCCGAGGGATGTCGTAGGTGAGCGGAGGGCCATCGTATTCGGTGGCGAAGGAGTAACCGTCAGCCTCCGCGGGGGGATCCGCCTCGACGAACCGGCCCATGGCCGAAGAAGAAGAAGAAGAAGCAAAGGATGACGAGGGATCGAGCACAATTGAGTGGCAAACGAAAGCAAAGCCCAGATCCCGGAGCGCGAGTCTTAAAGTGAGAAGGGCAGTGACTTTGGGAGAGCGAGCGAACGAGCGAGAGAGAGGTGACAGGGATGAGGACGGAATGGGTTGACGCGTGGACGGGAATCATCGTTGGCAGCGTTGAACGTGTCAGAGAGGGAGAGAGGTGGAAGACGACATATTAAACGGTCCAAAAGTTTTGTCCTTTTCTACCTTTCACTACTGTTGTGGATCAGAATAAACTATATATTATTGCGTCAGTTTATGGGTGGGGGGAGGAAAAATGAGTTCTTTTGCCCTTTTTGCATCATATATTTTATTTTTCCTTACCTATGCAAGACTGAAAATGCCTATGTAAAAACTTAATTATTCATCTCCAATCAACTCAAAATAAAATAGAAAATTAAATATATTTATATAATAATACTTTAAATTTTAGATCTCAGAAAATAAAATGCGATCTTTGAAGAATCAACATACCTATCATCTTTCTCCTAGTCAAATGGATTGAATTCGTCTGAATCGAATCATTCATATACTATTCTTATAATTAATTATTAATAATATATATATTATTATTTTTCACATACATCCTTCCAAGTTAGTGAAGTCCACAAGCACTCTTTTTAATCGTAATTTGATGAGATTTCGACGACGACTACGACAAACATCGTATCGTATGGTGTTTTCAAGAAATAAATATTATATATAAAGATTTTTTTATTTCTGTCGGATGAATATATAGGAAATGATATTTACTATATGAAATATATAACTCAAGATTTGATTTATTTTTAAAATTATTTAATTAATTAAGATCATGTGTGAATCCATATATCATTCAGTAATTTATCGTATGAATTTGATACGTTGCAAAATTGATGGCGCCTTCATATTTAAAATGTTAATAATTTTCATTAAATCTTGCGTGGCTTTACACACGTCAGTGTTTCATTGATATTGCGCATTCTTTCCCTCATCAAAACCTAATCTGCTAACATCTTAGAGGAAGAAGCCAAACAGTGGATTTCACCGGTGGCCACAGCTTTCGTGCAGTACTCACTTACACAGTCAAATTAGTGCAAGCCATCGTAGATTTCTTGGGGACACTAAAGATCCGAAGGACAGCAAGTTGGTGGACTTGGCATTTCAATTCCCATTCCTGATGGGATGAGAGTTGAGTTTGGCTATGATGATCCCCAGAGCTTGGATGGGATGAAACACAAACAAACAGCAGTTCTCGGATGCAGGAATTAACGAGAATAATTCTCTTCTTTTCTGTCTTACAAGTAGATCAGATCATATTTATTTATGATGGCTTCTGTCAGTACAAGATTTGAGGTATCTGTTTGAAGTCTATATAGTTTATGAAAACTACCACAGATTAGGAAAAAAAAAACAAAAACCATGTGATAAAATTAAGAGAACATTCAAACTATTTTATCAACAACAAAACATAAATCCAATTTACAGTCTCTTCTAGGTACATATACATTGATATATACTTCCATTCTATTCAAATCTATTCAAACCCACCTTAGTCTAATTATCCAACCATTTATATATCAAATCTACTAATATTTTTCACATAAAATTCTCAAATTTTCGTGTTAACAACTTGATGTCGTGGATCGTGAGTCGGTACAGCTTGGTCCTATCTCGAAGGCGTAAGCCCATCCTGGAAGGTCTTCACAAAGGCGAGATGAGAGACAGGAGTTAAATAGGGGTTGACAAAAGTTGCTTCGAGGTGGTTTTTGAACTTTTGGGATTATCCCGAGACGAGGCTTGAGTGAGGTCGATCTCTTCAACACCCTACACAATAGGTCAGTGTCGGGTGAGGGTTCTCGACTCAACCCATCTGATGCTCAAATTAGTTTTGAGTGAGGACTAAGCCTTTTTGAAGTTCAGAATATGATCATTGTTTAAACATCGAGACTAATTTTTATATATACAAAGCCTTTGGGATGGGACCATGATCGATAGGGACTACCTGTATGTCTTTTTGTAGTGCATTCATGTGGACAACCATTTAGTATGACCCCCTACGATGCGGGTCGGCTGATACGATCTCCTTGAGGTGCAAATCGACTAGTATGATCTTTCGTGGTATGACGTTGAGCCTTACGCCCTTTACAATACCACGCTAGAAAAGGATAATTGAGGGGATGTTGGCAGCCAACCGGATCATCTTCTATATCAGGTAGATGCCCTATTGTCTTCCACATCAACTCCTTGGTGGTTGCCAGATGGTGGATCATGATTGGTATTGAAATATTCTCTATCATTCATGCCCCCCCTCCCGAAAGACATGCTTTGGGGCTCTTGCAAAAAGATTCGAGGTATGTCATTTGGTCTTTTTGTTGGTCATGGTTTTTGCTTTCCTTATTTGGTTATCCCATTATGGTGCTCCTATCTAACCTTGTCAATTCATGTATCTTGGGCACCTTTTTTTTTGTGCCTTTGTCGTAATGGACATTTTGGTGTAGGTTAGACTTTTCCGATTCACATATCTTGGGCACGCTTCGCTTGATGGTCCCGTCGTAGCGGGGCATCTTGATGTGGCCATATTTTCTTGGCTCGTACATCTCGGGCGCCACACCACGAAAGATTGTACCAATCGACTCGTGTCTCGGGAGATCGTACCAACCGACTCGTGTTGTAGGGGGGCCATATTGGGTGGTTGTCCATATGAATGCACCACAAAAGGATGTACGAGTAGTCCTTATCGATTGTGGTCTCTTCCCAAAAGTTTTGTAGGTATAAAAACCTATCCCTGATGCTTGAGCATGGACCATATTCTAAACCTCAAAAAGGCTATGGTCCTTACTCAAAACTAATCTAACCATCAAAGAGGTCAAGTCGAAAACTTTCACCCGACACTAACCTGTTGTGCAAGGCGCCGAAGAGATCAGCCTCACATAAGCCCCACCTCAGGACAACCCTGAAAGTTCAGAGAGCACTTCGAAGCAACCCTTGTAGGCCCTATTCAACTCCTGTCTCCCATCTTGCCCTTAAGAAGACTTTCTAGAACGATCCTATGCCTTCGAGACAAGACTATATTGTATCGACTCAAAGTCTACAACATCAAATTATTATCAGATTAATGCCAGAAGGAGGGCCATGAGTCATTGGCTCCCTTACGAGAGAAGCACTGATAAGGATATTTAGGCCCACATTAATTGAGGAGTAAAAGAATTAAAAACTTATATGCCTATCATGTCATTTTTATCTTTAGAAGTGTCTTTGGGGTTCACAAGCTCCGAAATAGCAAAACTACTTGGGCATATCAAAAGTAGATAATTTCTCGTGAACCTATAAGGTGACACTGATAATAATCAAATGTTGACTAATCACTTTATAAATAATTTTTAAAAATACTATGAATTGATACAAAATTGAAATTTAATTTGATCGTGTCACCACCGCCAAATAAAAAAAAATTATATAACAAGAAAATATGTTTTTTAGTAGATTTAATCAATTTAATAAGATGCATTGGTTTAGGTGAAGAGCAAAAATTGAGAGAAAAAAAAAAGAGAACTCTTTTAGTGCACACCACTAAAACCTTTTGTCACGTGCGCCTCACGTGCCGCATCCAACGCAACCCCAAGCCACCAAGTGGTCAACGCAACCTGTGACTCCAAAGATATCCGTGAACTTTGGCGAGAATAACGAAGTTGCCACTCATCCCTGCTCCTCAGAAAGTAGCCTTCTTCAGCGAGGTGAACTTGACCGACG
Organism: Musa acuminata AAA Group; assembly: GCF_036884655.1. Classification (NCBI taxonomy): domain Eukaryota; kingdom Viridiplantae; phylum Streptophyta; class Magnoliopsida; order Zingiberales; family Musaceae; genus Musa; species Musa acuminata. Next base: position 28,409,805 of record NC_088339.1, on the reverse strand, counting down.
ACCCGAGCGCGGACGTGCCGACCTCGATCTCGAAGGAGTCGTAACGCAGGAAGAGCTCAACGAGCAGCAGGCGCGCCACCATCACCACGAAGTCCTTCCCGGCGCACTGCTTGTTCTCCGCGGTGGGCGCCTCCGTCTCAGGGCCGTTCGACCACACCACGTGCCGCAGCAGCGGCGCACCCCCCTCCCCCACGAAGCGGTCCGCCACGAACTCCTCCGCCCGCTCGAACACCCGCGGGTCGCGGGTGGCGAAGGGCTGGTACCCGAACAGCATCTCCCCGGCCCGCACCTGGAACGCCGCGTCGTGGTTCGCCACCACCATGTCTCGCTTCGCCCGCCCGTACTGCAGCGGCACCGGCGGCTCGATCCGGAGCGCCTCGTAGGCCGCCGATGCCGTCAGCGGCATCGCCTCGATCGCCCGCATCGTCACCTCCCCGCCCCCGATCTCTTGCACCGCCGTCCGCACCTCCTCCGCCAACCGGCCGTGGAGTGGGGCCCCGGCCCGCCCGATCCACTTGATCAGGTTCGGGAACAGGATCTTCATCCCGCCGAAGGAGTTGAAGCAGGTGGAGAAGAGGATGTTGTGGAGCGCTTCCTCCCGCGAGATCCCAAGCCGCTCCGCCTCGTCGAGTACCGGCCCGGCCGACTCGCGGAAGAAGGCCGCGAGCCGGTCGTAGTCGGACCGCACCAGCGCCGGCGGGAGGCGGAAGGAATGGAGGAGCAGGTCCTCGAGGTAGGTCGGGAGTCCAAGGGTGAGGAGCGGACCCACCTGGAACAGCATCCACTTGGTGATCAGCCCGGGGCCGTCGAGGCCCAGCTCGGAGTCCTTCGGGTTGCGCCCGAAGAAGGACCGCGCGAGGAAGTCGAAGGCCGCGCGGTCGTTGGCTGCGCCGAAGTCCGCCTTCCCCTTGGCGGCAATCTCGGCCTCCATCGTCGCGAAGAGCGCCCCGTAGGTGTGGCGGAACTCAGGGATGACGGCCTGGCGCCGGTTGGACAGGAGGAAAAAGAGGAGGCGCTTGAGGGGGGCGTGATTGGGCTCGGAGGGGTCGAGGTAGGATAGCACGCGGAAGCCACCGGTGAGCTGCGTGGAGGGCATGAAGGTGCCGGTGAAGAGGTCGCGCTTCTCGACGAGGGAGGTGTCGAAGAGCAACGGGAAGCTGGCAGCGTCGAGGAGGACGATGACGCGGGGGTCGGAGGCGAGAAAAGGGCCGGGGGGCATGTTGGCGCGGAAGACGGTGGAGTTGTAGCGGCGCATGCGGGACTTGAAGAACGCATCCCGCCCCTCGAAGTAGAAGTAGGCGAGCCGGTCCTGGATCGGCCCGACGAAGGGCAGCCCGTAGTCGCCGGGTATCTTCCGCACCGGCAGCTCCGACGACGACGGCATCGCCATCACGGGTTTCTCGGACACGGAAGCCATTTTCCGGCTGCGTCCGCGTAGGCGGCCATGAGAGCAAAGCGAGGGAATGAAGGCCAGAGACGCCGCGGCCATGGCAGGAGATCGATGGAAGATGGGTGATGATGGAGGTGGGAAGAAGAGGTAGCTGGGTGGCGTTACTATATGCATGAATTGGGAAGGCGGACAGAGAGGCGAGAGATGCCGGTGGTGATCACGGAAAGCGGGCATCGAGAGAGTGAAATGGTAGAGCACGCACGAGACGGCACGGTCGGCGGCTCACAACTCGCCACGTGCGAGTCAACGAGAAGAAGCGAGGTCGGAACAGGCAACCGCTCCTTTCCGCCCCAGGCTGTTCAAATCCGCCAGTCAAACACTCGTGAGAACATAGCTTTGCACTGCGTCCGGTTCATGAAGCGACTGCTTCTGGACTGTGTTCCTTCTTCGAGAATGGATACCCAAGACACGATGGGACAGTGGGAAAAGAGCCGTGGCGTCAGCATCAGCGGATGGCAGACGCTGCATGCGGACGTCTTCGGTAGAATCTTATCGACCACAAACTCTCTCACATTGAGTCATTGACCAAGGCAGGAAGGTCGTCTCTGTGAAGGGGCATTATTGACTCGTCGTCGTCAAGTTCTTGGAAGCTTACTGGAACAGTTTGTGCGACAAAATGGCTACTTCGGTGTCTTGGCGTGAAGGTTACGATGTCTCCCTGCACGTCTCAGCCTCTTATCGCAGATTTGATGATATACGACCACAAAACTCATTCCTCGAGGAAAAATCCAAACTCATCCTTCGCTGTTTAGGAATTTTAGTTTCACGTCGACAAGAATTATCTCAATTATATCTTAGGCAACTCCTCAATAATACTTTCGGATTCCTTTTCTAAAATTTTTATTTTAATTTATACATATTTAACATATTTTAATTTAATTAGAGGTTATATTAATATCACTGCTTCAACAATCTAACTGTATTCCTTCTCCGATTAAAACTAAACAGGGAGCTAATCCGGAAAAGAGCATATTTATTCATATTAATCCTTGTGTAAGTGTTTGATTATTTGTTAAATAATTTAATTTAATTATTAGGTTAGAATTATTGAATAAATATTTTATAAGCGTTATTCTCATTGTTGTAGTTGTTTAATGATTATTTTATTATTTTATTAATCTATAAAAAATCATGATTATTTGGTAATTCGAGCTATACTTTTAGTTTATATTTTTGGAATTATATTAAAGAGAAAATAACTTTAACGTTATTCCTTTATTCTATACATATCAATTTTATTTATAGAAAAAAAATATATAACTCAATAAAAAGCATTTGTTAATTATGATATAATTATATTTTTATTTATATTGTATTAGATTATTACCAAAATTGCTTGTGAGATCTATTTATCCTAAACGAACGTCATAACAAATATTTTAAAGGATGAAATAAAAATCTAAGCTTACTTTTCAACTCCATTAAATTAAGATTTGTAACCATAATAAAATATAAATTTTATTTTACATGTATCCTGCATCTAAGCTTAATCCTAAATCTTAAAATGACCTTAGATGATTTTATGTTCCTTAAACTTGATAAATTTAATGAAATGGATTTACTATATGGCTTGAATAATTAGAAGCTTGGCTGAGGCCTAATTTCTGATATAGGAAAATTATATATATTTTTCTATATCCTTCTAAAGAAATTGAATATCTCTATAGATTTAGAATCTTCAACGATAAGTTTTAGAAGATATATCTTAGAGATTCTATCCATCGCTTCACTTATTCTGATTTTAATAACTTTAAAATAGTGGATCATTTACTTATCAACGATCAAATATATATATTTTAAAACTTGATCCATGAAATTCATCGAATTGGAACTATCATTTTTGAATCATATCATATCTCTTATCTATTAGATAGATTTACTCTATCTTAGTTTAAATTTGATCAAGATATTAGAAAATCTCGAATAACTTGAACTCTTCAATATATTATCCAAGCTATTAAAATAGAAAACGAATATCGATAAAGGAAGACCGACGCAGTTGCCTGGTCACAACTGACGATGATAAAGTCTGGTTTCATTGCGATGCCACCCGTCCCGCATTGCTCTACATCTATATCGACGTTAACTCATTGGATGGATCCTAGCCTCAACTCGAAGTTAACGTCGTCGGAGCTCATATCGCTCCTTTTGTTATTGCGTCAATTCTGACACCACCTCTAGCTAAACGGTCATTTCACTACTTTGTATATGTATTAGCGTCAACGTATTTGTCGAGCGATGAAAGGGCCACTCATCATTTGCATCAACGTCTATGTAGATGTAAAGCAATGTCGCTTTGCATCTACATTAGCGCTGACATATATGCGGAGCAATGTCGCTCTGTATCTGTATCGACACTACTGCAAATGTCAAATGGTCCTTTCTCCGCTTATTAACTACATCGATGTCAACATAGATACAAAGCAGCGAAAGGACCGTTTGACGAGAGGTGGTGCTAAAACTAACATAACAGTGGGGGGAGTGATAAGAGCTTCGACAACGCCAGCTTCGAGTTAAGGATGGGATCCGCCCAACGAGTCAATAACGATGCGATCACCATCTTTTTAGTAGACACCACGACGACCACTACCATCTACATCGATGTTGTTGCAGTTGTCGCTCGATAATTGCATCAGCATCGATGCAGATGAGTATCGCGGGTGACAATGAGGTCGACGATGCATTCCTCGTGGAGGCGAGTGATGTCATGATGGGAGTAGACCTTATTATTGCTAGAGACAATCAAGCAACTACATCAGTGTTGATGCCAACGACGCTACTGTCCGTCACCACTGATATCGTCCATGAACGTTAAAATTATTATTATTTTGTTATTTGTTTTTATGTTTCTATTAATAAAACTGATAGGGTAAATGAATATAGATATTTTATTCTTATAATTATAGAGATGATAATACAACTTTTTAAACGGTAAAGACCACCACACTAATGATAAAAGGTCGTTCCTAATATATAATTAGTCCGTCAAAAGTGCGTCACATAAACGATAGCAGATACGTGTTCACCAGTAGTCTCTGCAGGAGCAGACACCATCCCTGAAGTGGTGGAACCGCTTGTTGTCCCTCACGATGATCTCCCGCCCCTCGATCTTGGAGATGAGCTTGACGGCGTTGTGGCAGTCCCCGCAGATCCTGAGGTTCTTCATGATCCTGAGCGTGGTGCCCGGCGGCGTGCTGATGAGGCCGTAGGCGATGGCCAGCCTCTCGCTGTGGTACATCAGTGCCTGCTCCTTCGCCGCCTCGTCGATGTCGTGCAGCACGAACCTCGTGTCCGGCACGTACCCTGCCGCTCTCATCTCCTCATGCAACCGTTGCACTTTCTCGTACGCCTCCCTCCTCTTGGGGTCCGCCTCGCCTTTACTGGCCAGTCCGGGACGAACGACCATTTCGTCGAACACGCGGCGCGCGTCTTCGGCGCTGCCCAGCTTACAATAGACAGAGGCCAATTGGTCGACGATTGGCTTGAAGGATCTCCACGAAGTTCTCATCATCCGTCGGTGAGCTCTCCTGACGAGGGCAATCGACCGCGACTGGACGCAAGCTTGGAGCAGCAGAGCAAGATCGCCGGGTTGAACTGGCATCCCACGTTTCCCCATCCGATCAATTAGTTCAAAGGCCGCCTCTATTCTACCTTGTTTGCATAAGCTTTCAAGATCAGAAGCGGTGCTACCGCGATGTGAACTCAGCGCTTCAGGCGCAGCAGCGGTTGCAGCAAGAGCGCCGGAGGAGGCAGCTGAGAGATCGGATTCAGTCGCAGCTCCAGAAGGTGATAACCTGTCAACCCTCTTGGGGAAGCAAGGGAGGGGGGATTGGTGCGCCACCGAGTGGCGCAGCTTGAAGGGAGAATGGAAGCTGAGGAGAGCAGCTGCCGCAGCACCTGAAACCATTATCGCCTGTGGAGAGAACGGGGGTGGATAGTTCGTCCGTTTGAAGGAGACACACAAGGTCAAAACTGTAATAATCGCCCTTGGCGAAAAGAACTGAAAGAAAACAAAAGGCCCGTAAGATATAGCGATGGAGGGCCCAATAATACGGCCCAATATGAATGTTACTGTAGACAAGGGGCATTTCAGTAAATCCAGAGCGGGGTTTCGTTAAGCGGAAACCTAACCCTAGATTTGTACCCTATATATATGGCTTCGAGGAACCCCATCTCCATCATCTGACCTTCGCCCATCCCGTGGAGGACGGTCGCCGCGCCGTTGTGTTTTTCTTCTCCGCTGCTCTTCTGAGTGTTCGATTCTGTTCCTTTTATTTTTGTTTTTTTTCTTTTATGTTTCGATTGTTAATCGTTGACGGGGGGTTTACGATTGGAATTCGGTGGGTTTCTCGGTGATGAGAAGATTAAACATAGATGACGAGTCCGATTTATCCATTCCATTCCACATGAGGACGAATCGAGGCATTTGTCTGAGAGAAACCAACTCACCTCGCCGTCTCCGTCTTCTCTTGATACTTGTTTCTTTTGTTTTAATTTTTTTGCTGTGATTTTTCATGGTTAAAAAAGAACACTTTTTAAGATGATTTGAAAGAGGCATGATGAGGAACCTCTTTTGCGTCTGAGAATTCATTCTCTGAGCGAAGTAAAACCTCCTACTCATTCTGAATGCCTGATTCTTTTTTGTCGATGCTCTTTTCTTTCTTTCTCTTTCTCTCTCACTCTCTCAGTGTATATGATGGTGATTGGTAGTAATCATGAGAAAACAAATACATTTTGAGGTTTCATCAGAAACAAAAAAGATTGTTTCATGTCCTCCAGGCTTCTCCCTAATCTTGTCATGGAAGTGGCCGTGATATTTCTCCCTAACTCTATTAGTGAAATAGAGTTATATAAAAAATCCTTTCATGATCACATCCTATGGACATTATGCATTGTTTTCCTATTAATATATTGTTTGTTTGTCTTAATTTGTTTGTTTTGGTTAGGGTGGCTGACCTCGAGCGTTTGAGGAGCGTCATGCGTGGGCAGCCCTGCGTAGGCGAACTCGCGGAGAAGGTTACGATGCGGTCCCGATATATTTTTTGCGTGGGTGCATCTACATTGAAAGAATGTAACAATCAGGATGATTATTGTTGCAAAGATGTGTCTGTCGTCAACAATGACACTACGGTACAACGATGTACTGTTTTATTTAGCGTCAGTGAGCTTGAATTGTGGTGACACAGGAAACGAAATTTTGAATAAGATAACGTTCTTGTAATCCTCTTTTCTTGGCATGGCGGGTTTTGATAGAAACATAAAGGAATCGATAATTTTATATATACCTTTGATAGGTCTTGGCTTGTCTACCTATCTCAGCAGTGCATGGACAAAAATACCTGTTGCAGCAAAATCCGTTGTGCTTATCCGATGGTATTTTGGATGACTGCCTGCTGCGACTATTGTGCCATCACGAGAAAACTGACATGGTACAAACGATGGATGTATTAGAATTACTTTGGGACTCGAAGCAATAATAAATTTCAGAAATGCCTGACTGCAAAATTTAAGTACCATTTGTCCAAATGCTGGAAAATCTGGCTTCTGATGATACCATATCAAGGACGGAGTATTCGATTAAGACCATTCGAAGAATAGTTTTAACAAGATATATAGCATCACCAAAAATATATGCTTCTGGATTCAACAAGAAACGCAGAACAAAAGGTAAACAGAAATAAGATTTACATGGAAGAATCATCGGAAATCCAGACATTCTCAGTTCGCATCTAACTCGAAGCTAGAAGATCCCTCAGTTCTGACACCGGAGGCATGCTCTCATTTGGGTAAATCTTGGCGACAGCCTGCACGAAGCTTTCGTATTTCTCCAAAAACTCTTTCTGCCATGTTACGAAATGAGCATATCATATGGTATCTAAAATATCTACTTGTATTGTCAGCACTAATGGTCAAAAACCCTAAACGACTATTTCAATGGAAGTGCAAACTTATTTGGTTCTCTTGCAATTACAATGCCAGTCATTCTTTCTTTTATAATTTTATCCCAACTAGGAAGCCATCAAAACTTCAATTCTTTCTATTATTATTTTATCCCTTAATGGAAAGATGAAAGAGCAAATTGCTTTCAAATAAACTACTTGATTTTAACTTTCTTGAAGGGATAAAGAACCAAAAAAAGGCCCCTTGTACCACTGAAATTCTGCTTTCATCATTCAACTTAAGTTGAATGTTTCTTTTCCTCACACTTCCTAAGGATCTTATGGGTGAAATTTCTCTCAATTCAATGCTCAGACATGAAATCAGCTTGTGGCCATTTTATATATTATACACTGACATGTACGTATGCATGCATATGCCAAAATTGTAATCTAAACCTTATGTGTAATTGTTAAGATCCAAAATTTTTCTCTCATGTCTGCCGAAATGATGCATCAAGGATTCATGTATTATATATTTTGCATCATAGCATCCATTTCCCTTTGTCTAATGCAACAATAAATGGTACTTGATCTTTGTCAATATACAAACGGTCTTACGAGAGAGGATATCAGAACATACCTTACACTTGTCCCATAAAGGAGGCAGCAATTCCTCAGAACTTAAAGTCTTTTGCAGTCTTCTATACATCATATTTATGGATCTGTCAACCTGCAAACAAGAATCTGTCTATAAGTGTGCTGAAGAGCTTGATTGCTGCTTCCAAAACAAGAACTCGATTAGGAAGCAAGATATACTGTCAGCAAATAACCACAAAAAAAAAAGAAAACAAGAAAAAACAGGTCAGATCATGTGAGAGTGTTAACTTGAACCATGAAAAGAAAAGCCAAATCTAAGAATCAAGGACACTTTTTCATGGAATGAGACATCTGAAGGTTGTCTCTAAAAGAATTTCCTTTTTTTTCTTGGAGGGACTTAATTTGGCAAACAGATTTTGCCATAACTCGTCTGGCAATCAAGAAACATGCGGTTCTAGGGGTGCTGTCTTACCTGAGATAAACTGGATTTTAACACCTTCCTGAGATCTGTTTTTGACAGTCCAAGCTGAAAAGGAATCTGTGCACATCAAAGCAAGCGTTAGACAAAACAAAAAAAAAGAGATAACATGCAATCATTTTTCTCTCCTATCTAACTATGACAAAAAGAGAACTATGTTCAAAAGGCAAGCAGGTTGTTAAACCAACAAGGGGTTGGTGCCATCAGAATAGCTCAGTATTCAATACCAGAAGTACACAAAACTCAAGTGCATCGTTTGCTCAGATGATCCACAAGATAACATCAATAACATGAACCATTTTGAGCATAATGCGATGCAAATATAGGAACAATAAAGTAGTCTTGGTCCATAGTTCCAAATTCAGCCCAAAAGCAATAAAGCCATAAAGAAATAAAGTTAATTTGAAGAAAGGATTAAAGAGTTGAAACCATATGTTTAACGAAATAAAAAAGGGTAAAAAACAAATCAGGAGAGGAACAGGCTGAGGAACTTTTTAGCCACGTGGACACTTTTTGGGATGCAGTGGGGGAGGAGGGGGAAATTGCTACTGTTGAGAGCTTCAAAATGATGTGGTTATTAAGAAAATACACAATAACTGAGCTACTCGTATGACTACATTTACATAGAGCTGTTCTGGAATTTGCAAGTGTAAGGAACTAATTTTCCTCATGTACAAATTTTCTATTATATGACAACATAAATAGTAATTAGGATCTCATGACTCACTTCCTCATGGGGCACTGTATACGTTAAATCATCAATCCTCCGGAAAAACTGATACAACTTGTCAAATTGCTGCAGGAAAAAAAATAGAACATCACACTAAGTTCCCACTAAATATTTTAAATACATGTGTTCGATGTTTCTAAGCTGCAAAAAAAAAAAAGCACTTACATTTTCAATGATTATACTAATATGGCGTGTGCAAGATTGTTCATATGCTTCACTAGCCTGATGATAAAATTTTGCTAGTGTTGGGATGACATTGGCCAATTCAAATAAACTGCAAACCAAGAATTAGTTAATTTTAGCTAACACATAATCTAAACTAAAAACTAGCATAATTTTGACATGACATCAGCATAATATGCATAACAAGAGGAAGATCAGACATTAAGAAAGATGAAAAGCATAACAATCATATCTGAACAAATTGGAAGACAATATATGATGATTTTTCTTTCTTAAAAACCTGTTCTGGAAAGCTGCATAGTTCTCCAATAGTATAACATCAGCAGACTTTGGGTCACTTTGTGCAATCTTCTCCAGGGTAGTGAACATGGTGCTCACCTGACAAACAAAAAGAAATCCAATTATTCACAGTCATAAACATATTGCTAAGAAAGACTACATATTGCACTAATTAAGCTGGTTCTAACTTCTAAGCACTATCCAGCAATCTTTATAGCAACTTAGCAAGCACTATATTTCTTAAACTTCCATCAAGGAAATAGCACAAGAACAGCACAAGTGATTGATCAACAGTTAAGAGCTAGCAACTTTAACTTACTAATCTTGTATATGCCTTGTCAACCAAATCCCTAGATTGTCCTTGAATGTACTGCTCCATCCGTGATGCGAGGGTGGCAAACCTATCCACATGCACATAAACATAGACAAACATACAAGCAATAAGAACACAAAATCAACCTTCCAAATTGTGTAGAATTTCAAGTTTAGATATTTGCGTTTCATCAATTATGTGATCAGCAAAACAATCTTCCTGTAACATATAACCCAATAGACAAATGGCTAATACTTTCAAGCAAGGTTTGAAATATCGTACCGTACCAACATTTCGACATTCGCTCGGTACGGTACGATACTATATACCGAGCGGTATACTGTTCGATATATATATATATATATATATATATATATATATATATATATATATTCACCTTTTTCGACGATGTCGCCTTTAATATATATATATATATATATACATATATTTTTTCCTTCTCCCACACGGGGAGACGTCGCAGTTTTCGGTATACATATGTATATGTATATATGTGTATATGTGTATGTATATGTATGTATATTTACATGTGTATATATACATATACATATATGTATATGTACATATGTATATGTATATATACACATGTAAATATACATACTTATACATATACATATATATATATATATATATATATATATACCGTTCGGTAATAGGCGGTCCGTATACCGGTTAACTGACGGACCGGTACATACCGCCCAGTACGGACGATATTTGAAACTGTTTACCTTGCTTTCAAGCCCCTCAACTAAACATTGTAACTAACTCGACAAATGGACAAATTTCGCTAGCACATTGGTGAATGCAAATAGCTACCTACTGCATACCAACCCAAGCTATCAACACTGGAGGGAAAAAATTGATTCTGATGGGAAAAAAATCAAGGACAATAACCACCTTGACTACAATAAATGTGTTTTATATTCATGATCTGTATCTAAGTAAAAGAAGGAAAATACAGAAGCCATGACACCGTAATTTCAATTTAGTAAACTTAATCTCCTCTTTCACCTTTATTCCAATTTTTCATGCTGGTGAAGTCTCTTGATTCCACAATGCAAAACAATAAAAAATCTCCTTGGCCTCTTCAATGTTCCTTAGTCCAACATATGACCAAGCATTTCTCATTATTGTAACAAGGAAACAAGATCAAAAGTGTAATGAAAGATCAAGTGCATCGACACAACACTATAAAATTAACCAATGACAGCAGCACTTTACAAAATTGATAGTTACAGAGCTAAGATAGACAGGTTGGTATAAGATTGGATTCATCAGATACATGTGATTAATCAGAACTAGGAGTATCTTTAATATAGAGGTTCATTGTCAATAATGTGCCAGTCTATAATCATTATTGTTCAGTGCCTTATTTTCATGTTAGTCCTGCATTATTTTCTTTCTTAAGAACACATCTTTTATTACAATACATCAACTTGATAATCCCTAACTCCTCTCTGTTATGTATATCAATCCTTGATTTTGTTTCAACCCAGGTTTGGTTGATCTAGCTGACATAGGACAACACTGACATCAGACCCCAAGGGAAAGAAGTTAGGCAGCTTGTCACCCTTCCTGAAGGAATGTGCCCCTATCAATTCAATACATAACTTTCATCCAACATTGTAATGGTTTAATAAGTTGGACCCACCAATTTGTTTTCCTCCTTCCCTTTATTGCCGCAAAGTGTTAACATTTTAATAAGGAACGCAATATGGATCATTTTAACCTGTCAATCTTTTAAATCTTTCTCACCAAATTTTTTTTTTAATCTCTAAGTCCCATCTCTTTCATCTTCTTCTCTGCTTAATCTTCCATTTTCTATCGTTATTTCAATCTCCCTTCTATCTCCAATTGTGTCTCTCTTCCACCTTCTCTTAATTCAATTGAATTCCTCTGTGTTTGGTTTCCGACCACTTCATTACCTTCTATCTTCCTTATCCATAACCCAATCACTTTCATCTTCCATCTCCTATGTGTCCCTATCAATTTGGCAAATTAACATCAATTTCACCCAACATTGTACTGGCCTAATAAGTCGTACCCATCAATTTGTTTTCCTCCTCTCTTCTATAGCTGCCAAGCATTAAACATTTTAATAAGGGATACAATATGGATCATTCTAACCCTTCATTTATCTGTTGATCTCATTCATCTTCTATTATCTTCATCCAACACATTCTATCTTCTATCTCCCATCTCCCCTTCATTTTCTTCTACCTTGCAATTCCCACCTACTCTCATCTTTAAACCAATCGTTTTCATCTAAAATCTCCCATCTCATCCAAAGAATGTTAGATGTGAGGTACGATCCGAAAGAGGGCCAGATCTGTTGTTTCTTACTCCAATTAACACTAGTTAATCTTAACTAGAATGTACTTAGTTCAATCAAACAGAAGGTCTACTATGACAAATGTCTAAGATTTTATATATATATATATATATATAGGAATATTTGAAGACTTGATATGTAAGAGAGGACCTTAAGAACTGATATGGAAAAACACCTTAAATATAATTTCTAAGTTCTATTGTACACATGTACCTTGATATATAAGATAGAACTCCTATCTGCCTTGTGTTACGTTCATTCCTTTCAATCTGATGGCAAGCCTCATCTACAAACTGCAGGAAAGAACTAGTAGTTATTTGATATAGAGTGAATATACAACAGATCCATGCATGAGATATAACAAAATTTTATCTGGTTACTAGACGAGATAGAAAAGACAAAAGATGCATAAGTTTTCACATAACTTCGGACAACACTGACCCTGCTGAATTGTGTTGATATCTTAGTCTGCAAGTCTTTAAGCAGCTCACGTACAAATCCAGCTGCATCAGCTTTCTGTGCAGAAAGATAGCGCTCTGTGATCCCATGCATTGATATGCAGCGGAGAGGATCGATCCTGTATGCCCAATCAACCACAGCATAGAAGTCCTCCTAAAAATAGAGAAAAGCATATCATATTTTTAATTAATGCATGATAACCATAATTATTCACAACTTAACATCAGTCATGAGATTCATAATATAAAATCAAGTAATATATTAGGAAAAAGAAATAAACTCACTGTTAAAGAGGCAAAGATAAGCTAATTTGGGTTTTAAAATAAAAAAGACCTAATTAATGAAGCAGTGCAAAAAATGTGAAAATGACAAAAAGAATTCAACAAGACAATAATACAAATAGGGCATACTATTATGTTATCAATCTAGTTCTGGACTAAGAAATGTCATACCCCTATAAAAGTATGAACACGTAGAGTTCGATGGTGAAGAATCAAAGATGGCAAGAGAACAAAGTCTTTGAACAATTAATGAAGCAGAAGTTTAATGGCTCTAACAAAGGCAGAAGTGATTATGTTCTAATGAACTTATAGTTAACAGTATTTGTTTGTCATCAATTCTAAGCAACTCAGTAACCTCCATGTGTCACTTAGTTGTTAGTCGTTCATAATCCCTTCCAGCCCCAAGTGTTTCTGGAGGTCTGAAAAGGATGAACTTGTTTAAACAGGCAAAAGAAAACAGAAGGTCCTAACTATCATGCAGAATACACAGGAAAGTTGTAGTTATGCAGGTTTTTAGAAGGCACACATTGCCTTTTATGCCAAGGTTACTATCCAACACTGGTTAAAGGATTGAACTTTGTGCATATGCACCTGATGTGCATTTAGTATTCAGTTGGATAATATATGGCATGATACTACCTCTTGTATCTAATGGTGATGGAGAACTTGATCGTCTCACAACCAATCGTCCATTAAATTTTAAACAACTGATAGCTAATAGGAAAATAAAGCAAACCATTCTGATTATTGTTAATAAATTAATCAAGCAAGCCACATGCACAAGAAGCCACGATTCAATGGCCTCCAAGAATATTTGAGAAAGTTGACAAATCTACAACCACATTGGATTACATATGCACCAATGTTAGCCAACATGAAACAACAACAATAACAAGCCACAATGTCAACTATTTAGGATCAAATAAGTTCAGTATATTCAGGATCAAATAAGTTCAGTATGAAACAATCTTCTTTGTCAAATTAAAAGTATACAAATCTTTATTTATAATTTCTAATGAAGTTTTCTTAGGTCTTCCACTAACTCTTCTAATTGTCACATCACGTCTAGTTACAACATTTATCTCTTTGGAGAATGTTCATACCATCTCACATAAATTTCTCTCATTTTATCCTCTATCGGAACTACGTTCAATTGTTCTCAACTTTAACTATTCAGATTTACTCTATAAACAATATCTTCATTAACCACTCTAACTTGTTAAACAATTGATCCAGATACCCAAGCCTAATTCTTCATAGAACTTCTTATCCATCCATCTAAATTGCAACCTTAATTTTTCTTTAGTATTACTAAAATTACATATCATATATTGAATGTTAGTCCCACTCAATTTAAAACTATTTCTAAGGTTCGTCTTCATAACTTTAAACTCTCATTAATTAAAATAGTATCAATAGCAGATAATAACAAAATTGTGGTTTATCATGTATATAATCATAAGTTTCTTCAATGTCAATGTAAAACAGTAAGAACTTAAGGTTGATTCTTGATGCAATCCTAAAATAAAAAAAAAAAAGTTTCAAAATACTCTTAACAGTTTTAACTCTAGCGACTATATCATCACACATATCTTTTGATGATATTAATACAATTAATGGACATATCTTTCTTCTCTAAAATCTACCATAATAGATCTTTATGGACTATCATCTAATATTAGAAAATATGATATGAAAGAAAACCAAGTTCAGCAAAAGTCTTCCTTACTCTGAACTACCTTTGAGTTTCATATAATTATCAGGCTACCTCAAAGAATAAATATAGTCAAAGTTTTGTCGATCTCTATCAACCTTTTGAACTTTCTCAATCTACCAATTTCTTTCTCGATCTATTTTCATATTAGATATTTCTACTAAGTATTAATCAAATTTTAAATTGTGATCCAAAGTTTCAAAAGTACAACAAAAGTTTTAACAAGCATAAATTTTGTAAAACAATCATATTAGATCTTTGTAAATTATTACTAATGTTTATTGTTTTATCAAATTGTTTATGTTCACTAAATACAATGCTTGAGACATGGACAAGATAGTAACAACAAGCTTCTGCAAATTAAAAAAAAAAAAATCAAACAACATTTTGATATTATAATCTTGTTTTAGAAAGGAAAGTTACCTGGATTCCATCAAGTAAATCATGGAGAGCATCATTTAGTGCCCCCAACTCAGTAGAGTTATTACCTGGAGGTCACATCAAAAGATAATTCTCGTTGGATATACTACTGATAATAGCTCTACTAGCAAAATCAAGAAAATGATTGGATATACGATGATGAAAGAAAGAAAAAATCTAGAAAACACTTACTTTGTTTAACATCATTTACTTCAGAATCCATCAAGTTTATATCATCATCACTTGCACTGTTGTCATCAGATCCCTTTTTCTTACCATTAGAAGCACCAGCCGGAACAAGTGCAGAAACTTCAAAGCACATAAAATGTGCAAAGAAGGAACTCTTAAAAAATGCAGAAAAAAAAAATCAAACATTTTAACAATAATAAGAATGATAATTTCAGTACATTCTGAAATAAAATGAAAAACCTCATCCACAAGAAGCGGAATAAAGATTGTAAGCATCTTGGAGTATGCTTCAGATACAGTGGAAGTATCTGCACTACTTGCTGTCTGGCTGGAACCTGTGGAACCTTCAAGCCAAACGGTTGGATTTCTTGATGCTTTAGTACTTGCACGAAGTTCATTTGCAAATTCACGAGCCTGAATAGTGCAAATCAAAAGCGATACTCTTCTTTATTTTTGCTCACATAAATCACTAGTGTTAGATATCAGAGTCCATGGTAGAAACAATAACTATAGATGTTATACTTATTACTAAACAAATTCAGTGTGCCTCGCTTGACATCTGAAAAAGGAGAAATTAGAGGATTGGGATGAAGATGTGCCATCTAAGTCATGTAATTATTATTTCTCTAACTGCATAGTCAGTATAGATACATAATGGCTTTAAGCAATCAACCTCATGGAGAAATACTGCCAAATCTATGAATGTTCATCATACGCAAACTCTAGATAAGTAATCACAATACTGAATCACACAGCACAACCAAATATAACCAGAAGGACTAGATGCAGTGACCAGGACTCATGGTGCTAAAGACCTGAAGTTCATGTAATGCAATACCATTGCAGAATGTCAATCCACCTCAAGGTCATTTTCTCTTTTGCTTCAACTGGAAATATGCCTTTTTTCCAAGTCAACAAATTTTGTAATCTAAGTTACAACAGAAAAGATACATGCCCTATAATCCACTGTAGAAATCTCATATATCTACACTTCATGGAAATTAGAAAAGTAAGCTCTAATAATAACCAAGAACATCCCCCATACCTCTCGGCGAAGAAGCAAGTTAAGGGATTGACAGTATGCCTTCCTCAAAGGGGCTAAGCAGTTCTTGTCGAGATTCTGAAGAAAACATTAAAAAGAAATATAGGGGACACATACTAAAACAACTTATAGTTGAAGCCATAGTTCCAGAATGTTGAAACCTTTAAGTGCTGCAGAAGTCGAGCGTAAGTTCTACATTTGTACCTCAGATCTGCATGATCAGGCCTTTTCAAATGTCCTCGCTAAATGTCATTAAAAGAAAAGCTCAGTTAGAAAACTTATTAAAAACAAAATACCAGCTATTAAAACAGAGTGATGGAACAAATAAATACCTGAGAGAAATAGCTCTTATCACTTATCATAAAATCTACCAAACTAGAGAAGTAATTTCTAAGGAACTCTGATGCTCGTCGAACAAATGTATTCTTCAACTTTTGTAACTCAGCTCGTTTATCTCTAATCTGCAAAACAGCCCAATAACTTATAATTTCATGCATCACAAATATGCAATTTTTGGTTAAACAAGAATGTTTTACGTTAATGAACAAGGCTTACAGCTCGCATATCTGCATAGCATGGATCCAAATTTGGAACTTCGAGAGCACGAATCGCTCCAGTCAACCATTCGCAAGCTTCAACATTTTTAAGCATACGTGCCTCATCAAATGAACCTCCAGTTAGAGATGCTGCAAACTGAAACAAGTTTTGATGAATATATAAATTAGGAACTATTGACCCAAATTTGCTCTTTAAAGTTATCTATCATGCATGCAACTTGATCCGCAAGGCTGAAACTTCATACATATAGGGTGAGTACACAATCAATTTAATTTTCTGACAATCAATTATGGAAATTATTTATTATATGAGACAATTAATGGAAAAAGTGAAGAGATAAAAAAGACCTACAGATTTAGAAAACATAAGATAGAGTTCACCAAAATTTTTGTTGCAGAGTTTTATCAGAAAAAGTGGTATCCAGTAGTAATAATTAAATGAAACAAGATATGCATAATAGTTGCCACTAATGTTAAAAGTATAGGAAAAGTGTCTAGCAAACTTCCTATAAGTATAATTGTATATCAAATATCTACTTTGAATCCTTGATTTCACACTTTAGCAACTGATGAATTTACAAAAAAATATTCAGGATAAAGATCCATGATGTACGTAATTTGATGATCATGCTATTTACATTTGTGAACATTAGAAACATAAGAATACCAAATATTTACATTAGAACATTAGAAATATAATATACTTTAGAAACATAAGAATACCAAATATTTACATTTGTGAACAATTAGGCATGACTCCATAGAAGATATGATGAGGGAAAACCACTTGACGAAGGTGTGCCCAAATGAGACCAATAGATTCCCTACTTTGGGTGAGTCAATAAAGATTAAGTGGCAACCCATAAAAACTTTATTAGTAAGTAAGAAACAATAATACGAGGTTCAACTAATCTAGTTAAGTAATAAAATTTTACCTTTCTGGAAAAAAAAATCTTGGTTTGACAAGCAATATTTCCCTAAACAAAGCTAGGTAGTGGGAAAAAAAAGATTCATGTAGCTCACCCCAAATAGTTGAGATATTATGACTTGTTGTTGTTTCCTTCTGAAAAGATTCTTCTAAACATACATGCATACATGTTACCTATGGGTATAACTTCATAAGGATAGGTACAAAAGTATAAGCTTTGCAAGTAAATACATCAAGTTTTAACAATTTATAGTAGAATATAACCATATTTAATTGGTGTATTTAAATCATATGACAAAACAGACCTCGGAAGGAATACGCAAGGGTTCAAGAAGCTTATCCAATTCCTCAATAAGTGCCTCGCTACATACGGACTGCATCTCCAATCTGTTGTTCCGTAATTCAATCTACAAGATACAGTCAACTAAGTATGACACTTATGGTGGTTAAAAAGAAGATATAATAGAAACAAAGTACAAAGCATATTAAATTACAACCATACTGCATGATGGTACCAACAAACCACAGTTTCTATCATATACTGACATATCAACAGTTCTTGAATTTTATGTTATTAACAGTTCACACAATACCATACCAATGTGCACCAATCCAATTGAACCCAAATTGAATTATGTCTTATTGTCTTAAACAATTCCCCAGTTATTTTTACCATAAATGATAATTAAGTTTTTTAATTATTTTGGGTTATATATATAATACAAAAAAAAGCATGGTTGAGATGTTCACTTACTGACAGTGCACAAGCCTTAATAGTTTTTAGCATATAACAACTAGTCTCTTTTTCAATACCATGGACATAAGTTGGAATATCAAAACTCTTATAGAAACCACTAATCATCATAATTACAAGTTGCTCTTAGACCTAAACTCACTTGCCAAATTGACTCCTTTTCTCAACAGAAATATAGACAGGACAAGAATAGACCTGAAGCAGAAAATTTACAGACACCAATAAAGCAATTTGCATGCCAAAATATTTCCTGGAAAAATATAATTATTAGCCAAGGTACATCCCCCCAGAAAGTGTATAACATTCTATAAATTTCTAATAACAATTCAATTGTGATAGTAAGATATGATACTTAAATTTAAATCACTATCAAGACATTACCGATGCAATGTCCTCTCTCATATGTCTCAGCTTGACATTAAAAATTTGTAACCACTCATCAATATCATCCACACATAGAGAAGCTGCTTCTAGCCCCTTCAATACCTGCAAACTCAAATGATATCATGAATTAATCTACAAAACTCCGGGAATATCCACTAGAACTATGGCAATGAAAATTTTGACATATATATACTGGGGACACACCTTAACATCACTCAAACCAAAAAGCAGCTTTCAGATAGAGCAAGTGAAATTGGAATCATAATATGCACTATTTCTTTTTATCATGGAAAATATGATATTATTTGTAAACTGAATTAGATCTTAGTTACCTCCTCAATCAATGGTTCACTTTCCAGTAGGGCATAGACATTTGCTGCTTCCAGAGCAAGAAGTTCCCTTTTCATCCTTTCAGAAAATGCCTCTGCTTCACCAATGCCCATAACATATCTGCATTAGTAGAATGAGTCCCAATTTTTTAATTACATGAATCATTAATGACACATAATCAGCAAACAAGAGACCTCAGACATGTCGATGGAATTCACAATGGACAAGCAACGTAGAAAACATGCTTCAATAATAATTTTAAGTAAATTGAGAGTAAAGAACTGAGTACAAGATCACAACAATAATTGAAAATCATTCTAAATTTTTATCAACTACCAATGACCTAAGCAGTGCACCAGAAGGTAATGCCATATATCCTACAAGATTTCAGATTTATAGTTAATTGATCATGGGGATCATGAAAATGAAAAAGGAAATAATAGAATAGGAGACTAGATCATATACATTTCTCATACATCACAACGTCATAATTCTCAAAAAATGATTTAAATCTCAGTTTGTCACCAATTTCAGTAACATACCAGACCTATACGCTATTGGCATATCGAGTGATACACCAACCTATATCGCCTGGTATCATTAAATAAAATTAGTAAAAATAGATAAACAATTTAAATGATAGACAAGACATACGTGCCCAGAAGAGCTTCCATATCTTCTTCTTCAGCTTGTGAAACAAGGTCTTTTTCAACAGTAACTTTCAGGTCGTTTTGTTCCATAACAGATGTAGCTGGTCCATCTTGTGCATTCACTCGATTAATTACTGAGGGTGTATTTTCCTGGATAAATTCATAAACATGAAAAAATCAAAACCCTACACAGTTAGCTCCATAGAAAACAGTCTAAGCTGCTAGGCTTTAATATAAAGCACTAATAACAATTAAGAAGAAAGACCAGAAACAGTGATGAACTTGAAGGACCTCCTTAAAAACAATGAGAAATCCTTGAAGGGTAATTCTCCATATATGCCATCAGGAAAAAGGCCATATATTGCCCCAAATACTTGGAACTGAAGATTTATGAAAATGTACAACACAACCACCACCTAGGTAGGCAACAATCACGTCATGGTTATGAATCAGGTCCACCTACACCTAGGTGGCCAAAAAAATAAGGTCTGGATTGTTATTTGCTGCATGTCAGAGTTATGATGATAAGTGGCACATCATATCTCTAACATCTCAGTATGGAACACTTGATTAATATTTACAAGCAATTCTTGAGTCATTCTCTCTTTTAAGACTTGAGCATATTTATTTATCATCTGTTAGATATATATTGAACAATGTAAATCACCAAGCATGTTTTCTTAATGATCAACACATGTTATTGCATAATTTGTAGGAATAACCTAATGACATGTCTCAGAAAAAAGAAGGTTGATCCTTGTACCAACAGTATGTGCTTCAATAAGTGTTTCTTCATGATCAGATGTTTCAATAGCTATATATCTTTTACTTTTCTCATCCACAATGGCCTCCCCAGTACACACATTTGATATGCCTCAGGTTAGCCATCAAAGCACACTCTCTCCACACACACACACACACACACCCCACCTTTTTTCTCCTCTTTTTTCTTTTCTCTTCCCAAACACATAAAGGGAAGCACAATGTAGCTCATTGGCTGTGACCAACCATGATTGCCTTCATCAAGTAACCATTTCTATATCTTGCATGCCCAAACTATAACATTTAATATTTAGGGAAGACTTTGTTATCTTTTTGTCCATGTGTGTTCTTTATCCATGATCAACCAATAACTAGTTTCAAAATGTATTTGGTTGTGATTAAGAAAAGTTGTGTCTAGACATCCAGATAAGTGTGCATTAGAGAGATCTCATATCAGATACTACTTTGAAAGTTCATAATTCACTCAGAAATGTTCCTCTGGAAATCAAGGTATTATGTAACTCTTGAAGCAATTTGAACTATGTTGCGATGCATAGAGATGCATGTACTGTTCAATAAATGCAAATATTTCTTAAAATATTTGAACTATGATGTGATGCATGTTGATAACTGGACTGTTCAATAAATGCAAAAAAATATTTCTTAAATTTTTCAAGACTTGGAGTGCACAGAATGGTGCATATGAATAAAATTCAGAGAACTACAAAGTCATAACAGTTACGCATGAGCACGTTCAGAGCAGCCAATTTTTCAAATGAATCCCACTATTGCGAACAAGCATATGGACTTGCATGAAACCAGACAAAAGTATCTAGCTATATGATAACTTATCGAAACTTGCACAGAAAGGATATGCATTTTATAAGTTAGTTTGCACCTTAGCCCAGAGAGCAAGCTCCACAATATCTATCCCAACAAGCTTAGGAAGACGTTGAAATATCTCCTTGCACATGTTTAAGATGCAAAGAAGCAACCGATTCCTGTGAATGAAAGAAAAATCAAGTGTCTTAGGAGATCTCAAAGCATTTCTTCTTTCAATTAAATAACAACACAAAGTGTTGTTTTGAAATACATGAAGAGAAAAAGTTCTATAATAACTAAAGCATTTGACATATTTTTCAGAAATCACCTATCATCGATGTTACGCATAGTCCACTGTGGAGGGGCAACACTCTGGCTTCTAAGATTATCGAAACCCTATTTAGTCAAGACACTTGCATAAGAATTATGATCATAAAAGCTTTTGTGAGCCTAGTAATGAAATTGTTAACAGTTGTAGACATGTGAGAAACCAGAAATGGAAAAAAAAGGAGAATTACCAGAATGAATGTACATCCAGTAGAATCATTTGAAATGACATCCACTTTTGTAAGATGCTTCAGCTTGTAAAGTTTTGCTGGCTACCAATGCAACATTGTTTATTCAAAAGAAACAGTCAGCATTTACTAATATCCACACGTCATAGAAGGCAAAAAATAAATAAACATGATGACAACTTTGTTTCCCTCTAGGAAAGGGGTAACATGTAACCACCTGATATTTTATTGACACTTCTCTCTTGCCTTTGGCTGGTTATCTCAATACACTTTTTCTCACCTATGGCTGATTTTGGATTTCTCTTGGCTTTGTAAGTTATTTGATATGGTTGGTATAAAAGCTACTAAAAAGACATAAATTCCCCTATTTAAGCTGGGGTCATTAAATTAAACAACAACAAAGAAGAAAAATAAGCATTTGGACCAACAATTGTTAACTCCTTAAATTATACATAGCTCTTGTCTAATGATTGATTAATGAAGATGTCCTAGACAGAACAAATCAGGATAATTTAAAAATGATAATACTACCAGATGAGTTATAAAAATTATACAAGAATCTACTTGCTTCTATCTCTAAATTAGCTAAAATTACCTCAAGTACTCCTCCAGAGGAATATTTTAGGACACGAAGAAAAGCTTTTGTCCTTTCACCTTTGGGTGAGTGTTTAGCTGCATAAAGCAAAAAAGAGATACAGAGATATCAACAGCAAAGTATAAGTTTTCTATCTAGGTTATAGATACCAAGTTAAAAATAGAAAATATTTAGACATCATACAGAAAATGAAGGATGTCATTAATCACTCCAACGAAAGTGATATGCCTATGACTTCTTAACGCTGATAACAATTTCAACTGCAGCAATTGACCTTTTGTTATCAAGACCACTATGAGCATTGTTTTTTAAACTAACCAACAAAGCGTTCTGTCATGTTGAACTTCCAGAATAGCATCTTAATCATTTAGAATTAAGGAAAATCAGAAACAGCAGCTAGCCGATATGAGTTACATTACAGATGTCAATCCAAGTGAAGATGTCGATCCTGGGGCAGAAAGCAGAGAAGATCAAACTAGCCAACTAGTGGCAGAAAGCAGAGATGTCAATCCTCAAACATCAGCCTACAACCAATGGGACATACAAGAACAAACGAACTTTTCTGCAATTGCTTGCTTCAAGCACCGGTGATGTGCATCCAAAAGACCCCCTACGGCAACTCATAAAATCTGACAAGTGACCAAAAATAATGCAAACGGTTTACTCTGTGCAAAATCAATTAATTTTATAAGGTCAATCACCACGAAAAATGAAGCGGTAAAATGATAGCTCGCTTTGCTAAAATCATATCACCACCTCGCTTGTAATTAAGATCGTTAGCTGACATGTGAGTACCACAATCGTCGTTCATCATAGACAACCAGACGTGCACGGTCACTTGTCGAACCATATCAATCCGAAGTTCCATGGATGGACAACCTTAGTCAAGATGTACAGATGCAGAGTCAACAGGCATACCTAATCAACCAACCTGCAACTTCTCAACCAGTAAGGCCAAGGATTCGAGTAACCTAGCAAACCAGATCCCACTTTGTCTAGTGCAAGTAATTCCCATCGAGATGATCTACCGATCCAACTTAGTGACAAACTCAGACAAAAAGAACATTTCCCCAGTATCTCAACCAGAAAATGTTCGAATCACAGATCGAGGCCACATTTTAAGAATGTACTCTTTCCGTGACCAAGTAAAATGTGCCAATAGAAAACAAGATCCAGCAAGAAGGAAGCAGTAAATAAAAGGAATCCATCTCCAAACAGTTCCAGACGATGAATGATAACATGATCTCGGCGAAGAAAAGCGCGGAAATGGGAAAGATAGGAGGGAGAGAGGGCGGAACGGAGCAATCGTACTGGTGAGGACGAGAACTCTGGGGGTGGCCACGCGGCCGAGCTTCTCCAAGAAGCCGCGGCCCTTGGCGACGCGGATTGCGAGCACGATGTCCTGAGCGCTGCCCCCGCTGCCGATGGCGGCGGCGCAGGCGCGCCGCAGCTCCATGTCGTCAGCGTTCGGCTTCGCCATCTCCGCCCTTCGTCGCCGATTGCTGGGGGAGACGAATCTAGTCCCTTCTTGGGCGTCCACCCCTGGCGATGGATGGAAACCGGCGAAGAGAGAGATAGAGAGAGGAGAGGGGCGACTCTTCGTTTACTGCGGTTTCGCCTCCTGTCGTGGGAGGCGACCCCGTGAGATAATTGCGGTATGTCTCGACGCAGGCCGTAACGCACCGACTCCCGACCCGCTCTCTATTCTACTCAGTGTAACAAACGCGACGAAAGCGGTTCGGATTCAAGTAAATGTTTGTATCAAAATTTCTGGAATAAATATATTGTAATCACCGGTTATTTTTCTTGGATTCTCTACAAATCGAGTTACATATTAAATTTGTAACTTGCCTGTTTTGTTCATTTCCTTGATTGAGAAACCTGATTAAGGAAAACTCAATGATTCATTTTTTTTTATTTTCTTGATTGTGCAAATAGATTAGAAATAAAATTAATTAGTTGAATAATTAATTTAAAATTTATTAATTAATTATTTACTTTGAGAGAATCCTCAATTGACATCGATGGACTTAAAACTAATCACGAGTTTGTCTCTGTTGGGAAACTAAGGAAT
Organism: Musa acuminata AAA Group; assembly: GCF_036884655.1. NCBI lineage: Eukaryota > Viridiplantae > Streptophyta > Magnoliopsida > Zingiberales > Musaceae > Musa > Musa acuminata. The sequence continues at coordinate 28,385,070 of NC_088339.1, read as the reverse complement.
TGAGTCCGAGACTCTATTAAAACTATATCGAAGATTTCTTCGACGAGACACCTTTAATGCTTAAGTCAATATCGATTTGGATGGTTCGATTAAGTACTCAAGTAAATGAGAATATTTAGTCAAAAAAAATACCCTGAGTCCAATAATACACATCATTCGATCATCAATGAATCGTATAATCATGCATCAAATCCAAAGGTTACATAGCAACGATTTGTGAGTTATTTTTCTTTGTCAACATTATATGGCCAATGTTGTGAAGCTAAGTCGACAACATTGTGATGGTGTGTTAGACAAATCAAAGCAATCAGATGGGGATGATGGGTCCGTGGTGCTGATTATGTGTCATATCTCTTGTATCATCTGCACCACCCTTATTGTGTGTCAATTAGTGACACAAGATCGACGTAACATTTAGTAGGCTGCCAATCATATTGAGTGTCTATCGGATGATGTTACATGCCTAAGTTGGTTTGATTTGACCGTATTATTACTGTAGGAAGCTTGATGATTGATTTAACCATGTTCTCATTGTACATTGATATAGTCACATCATCATCGTAAGACTTGACATGGTTGATTTGGTTACATCATCATTCTAGAATTGTTCATGGTTGATTTGATCATATCATCAAGAAATTTTTATCGGATACATTTGTGACATATTTCTTATAGGGTCATCGTGTGAATCCCCAATTGGACCTGAGCCCCTGATATCCAAATAACTATAAATATTTTTAAAAAAATTCTTTTATATAGAATGGTGTCATTAGCGATAAGAACAGGGACATATAACCTCCTAAACAAGTAGGATCCATCAAATCCTAAATAAATGATAGAAAAATAACTAGACGAAGAAGAAACAATATGCTAGAGTAGGTATGAACTTCTTAAGGGCAGCTATGAGATATATAATTCATGAAAAATCTTGGACCTCAGCAGCTATGCACCTCTGATCCCAATGATTATCAAAAAGAAAAGAAAAGAAAAGAAAATGAAGAAAAAGGAAAGAAGACACCATACTCGGTGTTCTACCACACTCTCAACAAGAAAACAAGTACCGTTCATATTCTCAAAGAATATAATCTCTCTAAGAAAGCAAAACACTGCAGAAACTGCTTTACCTTTCTTTGCAGAACATCTTGTCTTGTCTGTTTAGAGGCAGAGAACAATAACTCAGCCATTCTCGATTGACATCAGTTCACTGCACCTGCTCGAGAATGACCCAATTCAAAGAAGACATGTAGAGTGATGCCTTACATGATGAGCACCTGAAAAGATCCACTTGGAGATGATGCAGCTGCTACTAGACAGAATCCAGATAAAGGCCAATGTTGGATCATTGTTTGTCTCAGAAGAGCCAGGGTTTTTACATTCCTGTTCCTTCGTTATGGTTCGCTGCAATTATTCCTACAGCTTACCCTTTTAACATCATCATCTCATGAAGCCATGGCACACCGAGAACCAGTTCCTCCCTCTTGGATTGTTGAGAACCGAGAATAATATGATGTGTAGCGCATATAACTGATGCCGGGATGCAGAAGATTATTGCTTGCACCATCTGCCACCACAAGAGTTCCCCACAAGGAAGACTTATCTCGAGGGGAATAAAACATGCCAAAGATTAGAATCTATCTATCCATCAATCATCACTGTGGTGCTAACCACCAAATAAACTGATGCTCTAAAAATTTTTCATTACGGATCTACACGGGGAAAATGTCAACCAGGTAAGAGGAGTTTGCACTCATTCTTCAATGTGAAAACTCGAACACCTAAAGTAGTATAATGCTTCCGGCAAGTATCCATTCTTCTCCATCATATGACCTGCTTGAATGCGGCACTAATATTTTCCTCATCAACAATAAGATTGTGGATTTGATCAAATTGTTTGCGGTGTCCTGCTAAAATGCAATGAAGCTGTGCCTACACACTGGTTTTTCAGATGAAACGTTGAAAGTGCACAGAGCACAAACAGGTGAACTGGAATCCCACTTGCTTCAGACAGAGGAAAGGCAACTAGATGTACGAAAAAGATAAAAAGGAAGAGTAGACCATCATAAATTACTGATACTAAATTGCTGGTGGAACAGAGGTAGGGAAAAAGAGAAAGGAAGAATATGCCAGCATAAGGTATTTCCAGAAAGAATTATCAGCAAGAAGCGATGCAAATACTAGATGAAATTATTGTCCTGTTACCATAAGAAAAATCATGGCTGTAACTCAACAATCTGCAGTTTGATTTTGAATCAAGTGTCAATGAAGGTTTAATGCATCGAAAAGCTACTGTGATTTTCCATGAACTTCAGTATCTGAATAATATACGACCAAATCAAACCGATAATCTTTGACTATGCTGAGTAGCAAACCTAAGAAGGGTTTGGATGTTCTCCCCTAACCAAGCATTGCCTTTTTTTAGCCATTAGGCATTGGATGGTGCAATCATACTTCAAGAGCATATGTTCTTCCATTATCTAATAATGGCTGAGAATGATTCTTTCGATCAATTTGACATTATCTAGTGAACTATTGGATCATCTAAGCTTGGTGATAGAAGCATATAACAATCAACTTGAAGATCTTCCAGACTATTATATATTCACATTACACTAATGCACCTAAACCGCATAAGTATTATTCCCAGAATGACTTCCAACTTCAGAAAACCTGGTCTCCTCAAAATGCTTCCTTATCCTGTCTCTCTTTTTTAGTTGATCTTATTAATTGACACATGTTCTTCTATCTAATGCTTGATGTATCTTCCAAATTCTTCCTATCCTTTGCACTTTCTCATAATGATTTTTAAGGTTAGAAGAGCATCCTACAGCTATCAGACCTTTATGAAAGAAAAGGGGAACAAGTTACACTAAGTTCGTTGCTATTTCACAAAAATATATCCACAGAACAGTCTTCGACAACTGAGGTTACTAAATGCATTAAAACTTAGTTATGACAACACCTTGACTGATGATCTAAGCACACAAATCTGACTCCAACAACTACATTTTTACTTGTTCATCTTAAATTTGTGTCCGAAAAATGGTTCGGACAAACGTGGTACCCAAAGAAAACCCAACCTGTTTCCATTTTCACTTAAATAACAATGACAAGAAGATGAGGCATCCATGAATTTTATCGAATTTGAATCCAAACATAAATCGAGTAATCACCTAAGTAAACCTAGTTTTTCCAACTGAATTTATTACATATCTGACTAAAGAATATCCGAATTCGATTTAAGCAGATCATGTAAACCTTAATTACCGAAAAGTATAGATCCACTGATCCTCTATCGAACCTAAGCACACTCTCCATTATTGAGAATAATTATCCTGCTACTCTCCAGCAAACTCAAGTGCACCAAAACCCTGGCACACTGTCCATCAGCAAGAATATATGCCAAACATCCTTATTCTTCAAGCCGCATCAACTTTATAATGCATATATATACACAGACATACACATTACCAACCTCAGCGTAGACCTCCTGAGCCTCCTCCTGTGTACGCATCTTCCATGGTCTCTTTGCTATAATGTGTTGTTCGATATTGTACAGCTTCAGATCCACGCAAGAAAAGGGTTGTTAGAATTGGATTTTGGAACAGGGGAGATATGAAGTATGGGGAGATCACTCACTTCAGTCACCCGCAGCACAAGCTGCGGTTTGAGTACGCGGAGGTGCCGTTCAAGTGCGACGGGTGCAAGGAGGTGGGCATCGGCTCCCGCTTCAAGTGCAACCTCTGCGACTTCGACCTCCACCGGCAGTGCGCCCTACCGTCGGCGGCGCCGCTTCGCCACGCTTTCTACCCCAAGTGCGCCTTCCAGTTCCTGGCGCGGCCCCCGGGTGACGCCTTGCGTTTCTGCAACGCATGCGAGCGCGACGTCGCCGGCTTCGTCCTCCACTGCGGCGCCTGCGGCTTCGACCTCCACCCCTGCTGCGCCGCCCTGCCCCACGTCCTCGACGCCGGCGCAGGCGGGGGCGACGCTGTGCGGCTCTATCTCTACCGGAAGGCGGGCGCGCCGTGCCATCGCTGCGGGCGCAAAGGGCGGAGCTGGAGCTACCGGAGCGCGTGCAAGAAGTACAACCTGCACGTGGCATGCGTGATGGAGATGCTGGAGGAAAGCTGGCACGAGCTCTACAACGGCGGCGGCGGCGGGGACGGAGGTGGGGCCGGGAAGAGGGGATTGGTGGGCGGCGTCCACGGTGGCATGGTGGGCGGGGGTTACGGTGTCAGCAAGATTCCGAGCATCAAGGGGTGGGAGAAGAACCACCACAGGGGGAAGGGGAAGGTGAAGCGCTGCTGCGAGGTGGCAGCGATGGCCGTGCAGTTCATCATCTCGGCGGTGTTAGGTGATCCGACGGCCATCATCGCCGGCATCGTCGGCTCCTTCTTCTCCAGATAATGTGATCAAGTGTAGGATCGACACCTGTGCATCAACAGCCGTGAAAAAACCGCTTCCTGAAACAGAACCATCACCGTGGGAATAAGTGTCGCTGCTTTTGCTTTTTAAGATTCCCAAAAACAAAATAACTTATTTGCTATTATACTTTTTCCAAAACATATGTTCCTCAAAATCAAGTATATATATATATATATATATATATATATATATATATATAATATCTCTTATAAAACTCATGTTAATTGGTTCAACATGACTACCGGTAGCAAATGAAATATTTAAAATATTAAAATCCATTAAATTATCACTGTCTCTGCCCTAATAGTCAAGCAATAATCAATTACAGCGACACCAATGTCAAATTTTAGCTTTTCTGGAACATGCATGCTAAATGCAAATTAAGAGGGATAAATGTGAAAATTATTATTTTTCAAATAACAGATATGAAATTTTTATCAAAACCAAAAAAAAGAAAAAAAAAAAGCAAGAAGTGCTCCACTATTGATGACATTACACATTTCACTTTGCTTGTGGATGAATCAAGGAACATTTGTCCTCACAAAGGACCATAATTTTAAGCTGAAAGCAACCTTAACACAAAAATCATGTGGTACTATACTTCAATTTTGCATCACAAGCAGAGGCAGACTTTGCATCACAATGGATGATACACATTTCAGGGTCCCATACTTCAGTTTTGCATCACAAGCATAGGCAGAGTCTACAATACTACACAATGCAGCAAAGATGGGAGAGAGTAAGTTTCCTCTAAGTAGACTTACTTATCAACATATTCATATGAAAGGGCAATCAGAGCCATCCGCAAATCCTTGGTTCATGCTATAGAATATTAACCCTAACTGCACTCATCTGCTGAGAACAAAACTTTTTGTCATTATAATTTTCACATCTCTACCTAATCTGAAATAAACACAATATATAACAAAGATGCCCAACACAATTTACAACTTAGAGATGACCATTTCATCCTAGTCCGTATCTTATGTTTGGACTTGTAACATCAGACTCGAATGGAACCTCAGTTCGCTCTTTCACTATGCACCGAGCTTTCCCATCTTCAATGACCAGAACCTTCCCCTGTGGGCAGTGACTGCCGATCTGCCTCTCTTTTGGTGGTCTGCTCTTAAGCATTGGTTGATGCCCAGCAAAACTTACCATAGACATCATACTAACGATTGCTATTGTTGACTTGACAACCAATCCAATGATATTTCTAAATCGCTTTGATGTCTTGTCATCCTGGTTCTTATTGGTTCCACATGCAGTTCCCTTGCCTTCCTGCTTGGCGGCAGCTGCTGGTCCATTGTGAGTGGTCTTATTCTTTTTAAAGTGTGAACCAGCGCCAATGTCATCCAAAACAAACAAGTCAGGAAGGTGGGTGGGATATGGGGGGAGAACCAGGTTGTCATCAAGCTCAATTGCTTCGCCAGCAAAAGTCGCAACTTCGTGAATCGCTTCCAGCTCCTCACCTTTGTACTCCTTAAGTTTGCTGAGCAATATCATTCGACTGCAATCAATCTGGGAAAGAATTGATTCTCTTTCATACCTTTGTTGATGCTGCAATTCCTGAGCATATAGGAGACAAAAATCAGACATATATCAGATTTGGCCAAATCAATATTTTCTGTTGACAACTCACCACTACACCAAATTACAGGTTCTTACTATCCACAACATTGGTAATTAGTGAATGACAATGCAGATGTTGACATTTATAAATTTTGAACCAAAACAAGTTCTAAGGAGAACAAAGAACTATGAAACTTATGAGGAAGAGGTCCATTTAGTGAATAAAGCACATAGGTTCAAAGTAACTACAATCCATATGATTCTCCTGTATGTGACTAAGATCTGACCCCATCGAAGCAGGTTATCAATCACCAGCAACAGCTATATCAAGATGAATCTGATAATGGGACTCCATGAAGCATTCATATAGGGGTGAGTTACCAATCATGAGGGCTAGCAGCACCCAGGTGAGTTTGGCAACTATATGCTGAATCAGCACAATAAAAATGAACTGGATAATGAAACTTGATTTGGAAGAGAAAATTTGAGCACAAGGTACTTGAAGAAGTGCCTTTACAGGTCAAGATTACTAAATATTTTAGCTTTATTATGTCTAGACAAATGAATTCATCATTTCACTGCTGATTTTTACACTTCTACTAGTCTGAACTGTTAGGTTATCTTTTTTCTAAATTATTGTCATTTCTATAGATATGTAGAGCATAATAAACTTGATAATTTTTTATTTCACATCCTGTGTTTTCTTGATATCACAGTTCATACTCTCCTGTTTAAAGTTACATTGCACACCTTGTGTATTTCCATTCATCAGATATGCCTACAAAACCATTACTTCAATTAATTTGTGTACATGGATGAATATACTTTCAAATTAATTAGTATGTTGATAATAGAAACTAAAAAAATACAAAAACGATTTCTGTTATCCAATAATTACATAAACAGATCCCTATTAACCATATTGACCACATAATGTCACTCATCACTAAAAAAAGCGCAAATGTTATGCCTACGACAATTCTGGAGAAAGGAGGATGAAGGCAGAAGAAAAATAAGGGCCAGGTTCATTCAGAATGAGAAGCAAGAAATGATGGGTGGAAAAGAGGAAGAAGAGAAAGAGGAAGGTGAAAAAAAGCTTTCCCGTACTGAGGAGTTTATTTGTAATAATGAAAAGCATGAATACATCAGTCATATTTTTAGCAGATTCACTCAAAAGATCAAGAGGAAATATTTGGGTGAATTTTCCCTTTTGGCTAACGATGGGACACTGGCTTGCTGTTGTTGCCCTTTTGGCCAACGGCTTACCACACGGAGAAGAATGCAATTATATGGGAAAACAAATAACACAAAATATAATTACTAACATGAGAAGATTCGGATCATAATATCATGGAAACACAGGCTGCAAAATAAAATTTTCTCTAAACTTAATCTTGTTTAAACTCAGATCATGATAAGTATGATCTTGCATGGGGAACTAAATAACACAATCCTCAGAAATTGAATTGTATTCCTATATTATTGCTCATCTATCAACTACCAACATATCTGTCTCAATAACTTATTCGTATAACCAAAGGTCCTTCTTTATTGCCTCATAGAAAATTAAAATTCATCGAATGAACTTTTAAATGACATGGAAACTATAAAATGTAAATTGACTGATAGGATCCATAGTAATTGTAAGGAATATCAAGTCAAAAAGAAAGAAAGACAAAGGAAGCAAAGTTTTGCAATTGACATCAAGCATCCACAACAAATCATATGTGACTGGATACTCCAAAAAAAGAAAGAAACAAATTTCAATGACTTTAAAGAAAAATAAGTTAACATCCACTCAATCACCTTTTCCTAACAAGTAACAGAAAACAACTTATACATATCAGTCCATTTTTTAGTTAATTTGATGTTATTGAATGTTTGTCTTTCTTATAAATAGACACAACGAAAAGGTATAAATTATTCAGTATTGCGCAACAAAATAGTGGCAAGTTTTGCTAAAATGGTTCTTATCAAAGTTGCAAGCTCAATCAAAATCATATAATCTATTTTCCTTTTAAGAAACCCCTTTTCATCTCGTTCCACTTCCCCAATCCTCCTTGTCTCATATCGTCTTTCCATCCTCTTTCTTCTTATCGATCCTCTTATGTTGTCACTTTGGCAGCAGCAATGATGAGAATAACCCTCACCAGTCATACTTCTGCATACATCGTTTATTTGAGTTCTACAGCAGGCCATCAACATTGATCTGGGGTTCACTTCAAGCAACAAAAGTTGGAACTCGTTGATCTATTTTTCTACTTATTCCCCATGATATAACCTTCTCGCCAATCAAGATATACAATCTTCTTTCCTCCAGAGAATTAGGCTAATGCCAGCAGGAGTCATGGCAAAAAAGATACTATCTAGTTTTCTTAAATTTCCTTACAACATGAATTCTTCCTCTTGGAGATCAAAGAGTGATGTAGAAATTGGTGCATCTGCAAAACAATAAAATCCTCATCTTCACCATGTCCTGAGCAAATGTCGGCTGGAGAATTATTTTGCACCTTTGCATCAAAACATGCTCCATAGACCGCATTCAAAACGCTAAAGGGTTTAAGCAAGACGGACCTTTCCGTTTAAATAATCTCAAGCATCTATCTTCAATTCTTCCATAAGCCTCAAGTGCTAATATGAACCAAACCCCAGAGAAACCCTAACCCGGACATCCATCCCTTCTCGCATCGCAAAGAACGTAATGTTACGGTTATCATTCAAGATTCTGTACCTGCAAGGCCGCGAGCTGCCGCTCCAGCGAGTCGAGGGCGTCACGGATACCGACAAGGCTATCGGCCTCCTCCTTCTCCTCCTCCTCCTCCTCGGTCGCGGCACCACCGCCTGCATCACCGTCGTCTCCTCCTTGGCGGCAGCCGCCGCCGCCACTTCCACCGATGCAATCGCTGATCTTGGATCGCAGCTCGGATGCCCGAGCCACCACCAAACCGATCTCCTCCCCCTCCATAACCCTACTCTTGGCACCCTCTTCCCTAAAGAGTTATGCAGCGATGAGGGGCCTTACTGCTTCCCATTCTCCCTCACCCATCATATCCTTGCTTGTTTGTTTGTTTGTTTGTTTGCTTGAGGTTTTCCTAAATCCAAAAAAAAAAAAAACACAACTTTTTTATGTCTCAAATTTCAGAAAAATAATAATTAAAAAAACAATTCAATGTGATTTCTTATTCCATTTTCTCAATCTGTCAAAAAAAAAAAGAAATTAATTTCCTTGAAAAATCCAAACAAAAATTTCCCACTTACTGAATCACATACACAAAATTATTAGCTTTTTAAAGAGAAAACAAATACAAATTTTCTTTATATTAATAATATATCAAATATGTTAATTACACATTTTATTTACTTGGATTATCCTCATAATTACATATGTTAAGGATTTTAGTATATTATGCTACAGTTCTCCTAATCAACACCATTCATCATCACCGACATCTATGCCTTCTTCCGGGCCTAAACAGTAGTGATGATCACATGAGAAGATGTAAAACTCCAACATTTCTTGAAACTAATCAGTCCAATCTATGCAATTTCCTCAAAAGAAAAAAAGAAAGGCAAACTCACTGTACCTTGTTGATCAAGGTTCATTTGGACTATACATACACATGTAAATTACATTGCAACCTCCATATACAAGTCTGCCTACTCCTTTTTCCTGTGAAGAAGAAACAAAGTAATGGAACCATCAGCTCACTCATGGCAGCCAAATCTCATTCTTAAGTCTCTTTCTATCTGCTGTAACTTGTCAATTCTTTTGAGAGCAGGTATCTGAAACTGAAGTTGTGGGGAACCCACTCGATGGTCTTCTTGGATCTGCCATTTTGGCATCTCTGCATGGCCATCCTAAGAGTCTCAGGAAGGTAACACCGAACCATTTCCACCAATCTTTGAGAGCTTAGTTTTGAGTCCTTGGCATATGAATCTATGAGCTTTGGAAGAAGGATCTTCTGTTCCTTCCAAATACCAACGGTGGCACGAATGTAATCTTCCTTTGCTGATTCTAGCTGCTGGAACAATCGATCCGAATAATAGATTCGAACCTGAGGAACACAAACACGATGCAGCTGTTTCAGAATGATTGAAGTTTACAGAGGATATCGAGAGTTTCTAATTGGACTTCACAGAACACCAGCTTTGTTACTTCTCACTCAGCAGTAACTAGACCACAATGAAACTTGCAGTGCCACAGAGAGAGAGAGAGAGAGAAGAGAGAGTAATGCAATTAGGGAGTTTACCGCGGGATCAGAATGGCTGCCTGAACAAAGTGCAAAGTGTAGAAGAGGTTCTGGTTGTTCAATTGCGTAGGATTTCCATTGGACTCCAGCCTTGTGCTTCAACCTTGGATAGAGCAATGTCCAAAGCCACTGCAAGCAATGAAGAGCACTCTGATAAGCTTTGTACCAGAATGTTAATGTACAGGAAAGCAATTCAAATGACTCAGAATTCTTAGACCAGTCTTATATGTGTTCTTTTAGAGGATATGTTTCAGATTGATCACAGAACTAATTCCTGAAACATTTTGGGTCATTGTACTGATAGGTGAATCTTTGCATTTACTTCTGCATATACACATACATATGCTTTGACTCCCTCACTTGACCTTGCAGATTACTACATTATAGTCAAATTTCTTTCTCTTTCTTTGTTCTCTGTACCATTTCATTTTCACATATTTTCAGCATAAGTGAGTCAGATTGAGATCTCAATTTATGTGATCAGTTCTCTGTTTTCATAAACATAAAGATCCTTTTTCCTTCTTCGGTGCGCATGTTCATAATATATACGGTTCCAAAATTTTACGCAGAATGAAGAACTCTTTTGACACATTTGACAGATGAAGAATGGTGGATTTAGGTGAATAATCATGTCATTATGTTTTATCAAGGAAGGCGAAGATATGGAAGTGAGAACATGATTTGTTAAAACTATCTCGCAATGCCTTGGCAAATCCCTGTAACGACATAAACCTAATCTTTTTCTTGATCATAGTGGGAAGGAAAATAAAGACAAAAAATATGAGCCTTACCTGCCCAGTACAGTGTGTCCTGCACCCAAGAATATAAGTTTGTATCATAGCTGCATTTATAGAACGACCACCTATGGAGCACATAGCCTGGAATAAAGCAATAACATGTTGGAAATGTATGTTAATTTCTCATTTTGATCAAGCAAAAATGATAATGTACCTTGATCGACAAAGAAGTCTTTTTCGCATTCCCCTCGGGAATTCCATATTCGACGTATGCCTAAGGAACACGAAAGTCAATTTATATGGTGCAAAATATATTCTTCAACTAGGAGTAATTATCTGGAGAACATGAATTAGCTCTGGTGAAAAAAAAATTACATGCATGATTATAGCATTGTGTATGTTTATCCAAAAGGCAAGCTTTTCATCATTTCTCAACTTCCTTGGATCAACTATCTCCAATCGATGAAGGATTAACCTGTCAAAAGATTTCAATTTAATGTTATGCTTCAGCTATCGAAGAATAAGAAAAAATCATAAGAATAAGAACAATTTGACAAATATTTGTTTCAACTTTGTCGAAATTTTTATGCAGTACTGAAGGTCAGCATAGTGCTAATGAGAAACAAAGTGCAGATAAAGAACAGTGCTTGATGATTGACATGATTTGAAGCTGAATCAACAGAAACGTATCCTATCAGATCACTTTACTCACTTGTAGTTATGTAGCATGTCTTCAACATCCCTCAGTCTTTGACGGTCTCTACGAATAAGAGGCACCTCCACCATTGCGTTGTATGGTCCACTGAATTCTTTCAGTCCTTCAACTTGAAAAGGATTTATCAAGCTAGAATCTAGATTAGATTCCCTTTTATAACCAGGACTCCACAATTCTCCGGGATAGTGGGGAGATAGTGCACTCATAGATGAGGAGGATGAAGCCGGAGAAGATGAAAAGCCATGAAAAACCAAAGGAGGGTCAACAAGTTTGCAATATACAGCACCCATTAATCTAACCATGTCTTCTGAAAGTCTATTAGGAGACTCTGGAACATCATCAGTGATACCAGTCTCAAGATATTCGGCTAAGCTGATCACCCCAGAATTAACATTTTGTTCTTCCTGGTCAATGGCAATTCGGAACAAATATAATGAAAAAGAAAGACAATAGTCAGATCTGATAAAAGTTAGAGCTTGAAATCTACTTGCCTTGAGAAAAGACAAAGGTTGAGAATGGAATGAGTGAAGAGCTCTAGCTAGACTTTCTTGTGAGGGTGAAATCCTAGCAGAACAAGTTGCACGGTAAGAAAGAGAAGAATGGCTGCGACGAATGCCAGGACCTAATAGAGCTTCCTGGCACTTGATTTCACAACCTTCATTAACCAAGTCGGCAGTCCATTTCTGAGGCAGCTCTGTCTGACTAGATTGCACTCTTGAGTTTCCTCTATTAGATGAGATTCTGAGTTTTGCAGATTCGTGGAGCAACTCAGGTTTGGAATTCAATGGCTTTTTCAATTGATTCTCACTAGCAGGGGGAGATAATGTGGATGTTTGCTGATCAAAAGCCTTGCGATAAAGTGATAACAGATACTGCTCTAGATGCATAACCTCTAATTCCAATACAGCTATCTCCCTTATCAGTTCCTTTGTAGGCTGAGAACACAAGAAAGTAATATTAGCTATATCGGCAAATGGTAAATATATCAAGTATGCAAGAAAATTTTCACCTAAAATATTGAACTTTTACACAAATCAGCTATTCTTAGGTCTATATTCAGTAGTCATTAAATAAGTCAACCTTAACCATCACTCTTGAAATAACATATCAATAGGTATCAAAATGATGAAAATAAAGTATACTACATAACGCACAAAAGAAGTATTTACAAAGTTTCCTGCTTTGTGAGTCATTCGTAGTGTAAGAAGCAAAACACAGTTTACTGAAATTTAGGTATATTAGTGATATTTGAAGCACCCACCAATATATATGTGTGTGTGTGTGTGTATATATATATATATATATATATCAAGTTGTTTAGTGTGATTAATACTGTTTAATGGCAAGAAAGATCATAATTTCACAATTTCAATAGCAATTAATAGAAAAGAAAAACAGCAGTGGGCAGGGAAATAGAAAAAGGAACTACCTTTGGCACTGATCTTTCATTTGAGGAGCAAACTGCAGAAGAGCCAAATCCCATTGCCTTTTCTATAGCACATCGCATCATCATTTGATCTTGTAGCCGCTTCTCAAGCTGCAGAATCTGCAGCATATTATAACAAGTAGGGATTAGTTACTAAAATACATATTATTTGGACTTGACCACCACAATCCTTGTAGAAATTTTGAAATACCATAAACTGGTCATAAAGTAAATTTTCAGGATCCTTATAGTGCTCAAGATGTGCTTCCCATATTATAACAAGAAATAAGAAAGGAAACAAAAATCTTGTATATTCAGCAATGTATAAGTTACCAAGAAGAATATTAGACTATAAAAAAACAAATGGACACTGATCAAAGAGCAGATTAGTAGTTTGCCATTTGTAATGCAGGCTACTAAACCCTTTCTCTGATATTTTTTTTCCTGAGGTACCATTTGTCGTACTTGCAGAAAGCCTGGAACATGAACTCTGATGTAAAAATCTTTAATTACACTTACAAGTGGGTTTTTTATTAGTAAACAAGAAGTAATTATCCTCTTTTGAGAAGTCAATGATTAGCAAAGTCATCAAACAAAAAGCCAATAAAGATGCTGAAATCAAATAAATATACCAGAATTTCATGCCATGGCTAAATATCATTAAACATCCAATGATTGATGTTCATATTTCATTAGCTTCACAAGTAAATTTATATGCATTTGTATCAAGCTTCAGTAGTCAAATTGTAACTGGAATCAAAGAAGGATATAAATCAGCATATAATTTGTGTGACAACTCGGATAAAATTCATCAAGCCACTTGAAACCAGATCTAAAGTACCTCATACTTCAATGAACTTCGGACACTAGCTTCAGGCAATGGCTTATTTCTGATCTCACTGTCACCGGTAGACTCTCCAATGACCTTCAATTCAAAAGAACACTGATAAGTGCTTCCTTAATGAAACAGATGAAAGATAGCTGTCTTTACTCTGCTGATTGCATAGCTTCCATGCCAAAAGAGTTCAGAAGCACAGTAAAAATGCAACATAAATCTCATCCGATTGTTCCAGAAAGCAAGATTGACATATGAATCATAACAAAAAAAAAACCAAATATTCAACATGAGAGATCTCAAGAAATTAGAGCATAAATATACAGAAAAACAAAGAAATCCACAAAAGCTTAAACTTTATTTCAAGTTCCGGAAACTGAAAGCACCGGAAAAAGATGAGCTTGTACCGGCTTAGCATGGTGGATTGATCCAGGCAGAGTCTCCAATTCAACTTCTCTGTTTCTCTGGTAGGATTCACTGACATTAAAGACCAGCAATGATAAGCAAACATAGGTTAGGAAATGAATGTCATAGCTTTCCTATAGAAAGAACACTACTTCCACTTATCTCTAGCAGTAATATAACTTCAACTTTCCCAAAAATCTGTGGCTTTCTTCATTAGCAAATGGCAGACTGGCAGTAACAGTACTACTGGGAAGGAGATCAGCTACCTCTTGGAGCGCTTGTGCCTTGAAGATATCTTGTCCACTCGAAGCATTTTCTCCAAAAAATAACTTTGGCATTTCGCATCCTGCATTTGGATATTGTAACATTTCCCCTCGAATTCCATAAGCACACAGATCGGTGGAAGCAGCTGAAACATCAGTGGACCTTTGATCAGGAAGAAGTCACATCATAATCATATCAATAACCGGGATTCTTCAGAGAAAGAAGAACACTTGCCTCAAAGGTTGCTGAGATGAACAATGGCCAAACGAGTCTTCAGATCTCTACAGCTCCCACCAAGTAGATCAGTCTTCCTAGTGTGAAGTGCAACATGCAGTACAATCCAAGCAATCAGACAACCAATAAGTAAGGTTTTAAGCCTAAGACAGGAAGAGTCCAACTCTGCCTATGAGTGCTTAGAGGACCACCAAACACACAACCAGAGGCATTGACCTTTGACATCCTCTCTTGGGTGGTTCACCTTTCTGGTTTACCTCTCAAGAAATCAGAAGACAAGTGGTGGAACTTTTCCTGAAAGTCATACAACATCATTAACCATCCGAAAAGTTTTACTGCTCACTATCAAGATTATTATTTCAATTAAAATTCGCTTCGCTTGATGAAGTTTAAGATGCTTTGTTCTTTTTGTTTTGTGGTTTTGATATGCATGGTACCAAATCAAGTTTTAGCCACTGCTGGTTTCACAGTAATTGGAGCATAATAATAATGATAACAATGGATGATGGATCGGAGACAAGAAAAACTAAGCCTCGAGCAAGGAATCTCAGCAGAAAGGACAAGGAGGTTTTTGTCCAGAGAATGTACAGAGCTTTTGGAAGGTGAAAACTAGCGACGAGCAAGCCTCGAAAGGGAGGAAAGTGAGGGATAAAGTGGCATTGGGAACCTAAATGAAGCTGGCCCCTGTTGTGGTCTTTCTCTTGTTAAGGTCCAGTTATCTCAAAAGAAGCTCGAGATACTTGTGATGTCTTCTGTTTCATACATCTTAATGTTTGTCAAAGAATCAGCTTGTTTCTTCTTCAATGATGTGGATGGGTTTGGCAGTTTCTAGCACCAGCAGGAGACAATGTGAGCAAGGTGGTCAGTCAGCACCACTCACCTGCCCCCCCCTCTTTTTTCTCCTGTGACAGGAAAAAGCTTGACCTTTTCTGAAGTCCCAGTGGGGTGGGCAGAAGAAAGAAGGCAAAAGTCTCACTTTCAGAGTCTCTGGCTCTGCAACTTGGAGAGTTTTCTATGGCAGCCAGAGTAGGCTCCAGGAGTGGAAGATGACCTGATCCTTTTACTGCTACTACTGCTGTTATCCTGCAAAGTATGTTGGCAGTGTGAAGCGTTCTTCCTCACCGCTTGCAGCAGGTGAACACGGTGCTGCTGTTCTGCAGATCTCCGAGGTTGGGGTGGAGATGCACCAAAACAACTGCTAGGTCGAAGGTAAAGGAACATAGGCGTCGTTTCATATGATGCAAGGGAGACGGTAGAGTCTCTCAAACGCCAAAACACACATGGAGGAGGAGGTCTTTGTTAGGTGAGCTTTCAGTGATAAGAGCCGAGAAGATACTGTTCATGTGTTGAATCATGCAACACTCTGCGATCGAAGGTCAAACGCCGTCAGAGCTCCAAGACAAATGTTGGAGTTAGCGTGCATGAGCTCAAGTAGCAGCTTTTTTGTCCATATCAGCTACACGTAATAACTCTACTCTTTAGAAAAGAAGAGATGACCAATTACATGAGGTAGGCAGAAAATTATTGGGAAGAAGAAACAATGTTTAGCTATCAAAAGCTTATCCTTGAAAACATACAGCCATGAGAAAACGTATGCATGATTTTAAGGAATAAGATTCATGTGAGATGCACATGAACACCGAATCACCGAACCCAATGAATCGATACTTTATATTTCTTTTGAGCCCAATGGAGAGTAGTATTACATTACCCTAAGTTGACTTTGAACAATGGCCATCAAGGGTTCAGTTCAAGATATTTTTCCTCAATTTGAGGCTCATTTTATTTTATACACGCAATAGTCGAGGCTTCATATCAGGAACTTTACAAGGCACAGTAATCATGAGACGAGCTGCAAAGGGTGAGCATGAATCTTTTGAGGAGAAGTTTTGCATAGAGATGATACCTGGAAAGCCACATTTTAGTGGCAAAACTTAAGGTTGTCTGGTGCTTTGTTTTCCACTTAAAGTTTATGACAGAATGATCTAATTTGGATTAATTATGTATTACCTCATATAATTAATTATTTTTAATGTTTTAATCTTTATATTTTAAAAAATTATATTAATATATTTGTAATTACGAAAGTAAAACATCGAGATCTATTTATCATAATGATATCAATTTTACTAACAACAATATGAAAAACAAAAGACAATGGGATAATTTTACGTTCCAATTAGTGGTAATGGATGATAACAATGACAATGTCATTGGGAGCCGCGAGTAGTTGTTGTGAATGAGAAGAGCAAGGACAAGAGGTGAGGATTACTCTGCTTCTACGTCGATATCGACACAGTTGTCGAGCTATTCTTTCGCCGCTTGACATTTACATCGATAACCTTTTTATCATTCGACAACTGTGTCAATGTTGACGTAGATGTAAAGCGATCCTCATCTTTCATCGCTATTCTCCTCATCCACAACAGCGACCCACATCCCCCAGCGATGTCACTATCTGTCACTTTCAAGTAAAATATTATAATTATTATTATTTTATTTATTTTCGTATTTTCATCAGTAAAACCGATATTGTTTGAATAAATGAACATAGATATATTAACTATAAATATGTTAATTTAATTTTTTAAAATATAAAAATCGAGATAATAACTATATAAGGCAAAGTATAATTAGCATATTAATCTCAACTCCTTTCAACCCACCACAATCTAGCTGAAGCACACATTTGTATGGATGCTGGTACGGAGATGGAACCTTTGAGTTCATCTCTCTCTGTCTCTCTATCTATTTTTTTCTGAACAAAGTAGTAAAAGAATACAGAAATTGGAAGTAAAAAGGCATTCTAATGGTTACCTCTCTGGTTGAGTTTTGGTGTCAAGGCCAATAATCAGCGCAGATCGATACCTTTTGCTTCGCATCCGATCCCAAATCCTCGAAGAATTTGTCCACATTTCTGTCGTCTTCATCGTCCTTAAAACCCTAGTGATTTTGATCCAACCAAGATCGACCATCAATATGAAATAGATGAACCAAGATCGACCATCAATATGAAATAGATGAATGTTGAATCTAATAGATGTGAAAATAGTGCATTATGCATCAAAGGCTAAGCTCCCACACGAACAAGAGGATAAAAGAAGGGAAGAAAGAATTTGTACTTGGGTATCACAAACATGGATGAAAATCCAATAGCCCGGCAATCATAGATGTCAGTCAAACCTGCATCATCTCCCACATTTGTGTCAAGATATTATGATGATTGATACATTGTTGTGCAATTGGTAAGAATGAATTTGATTCAAATAAAAAAAAAAGAGGCAAAAAGCAACTTCCAGCAGCTGCCACAGTAGTGGTTGATTATAGGAGAGGTGGAGTGGCGATGAAGCAGTGCATCCATGGAACTCAAGTCTTCGATGTAATTCCACCATCCATGGCTGGCTCAACAAGCTGACATGTAGATCTCCAATGGAGAAGACATCATCATCTGTAAACTAAAAAGCAGAACAAGATTCTGACTTCTGGTTCTCCTCTCCAGATTCTTTTAATAGTTTTCAATGTTTTGGTGTCTTCAAATTCAACAATATAAAAGCTAAATGCTTGCAGGAAAGAAAACAACAAAAGAAGAGAATAACATGATAAATGCAACTGTGAAAGGGTTCCTAGCTTACTAGAATGCATAGATAGAACTTACATCTGAGGGCAACAAAGCACATTCCTGCATCAATAAATTTTTCTTCTGTTTACACAGATCCTCACAATTGCTTCAAGCAATTAGCAGCAGTAGATCATCACTTACTATATACAACAGCAGCAAATCCAATGACAGCCAACAAGAATACCAAGTCTAACCCTCTTTAACCTTGTTTGGTCCATAACATCTGGGTTAAACCAAAGAATATAAACCGATAACCACCTAATTTAACACTTTTCAACCTTGAATCACGCACTTCCTGAAAGACTACAAGATACACATTAACAAGAGAAAGAAGGGAGAACAGAAGTTTAAGCTGTTCAAACCTCAAAGAGACTAATAAGCAACTACAGGAGCTTTTCTTCATACATGACATGGTTCCTGTTAAGTATGAAAAGGGGGAACAGAAGGCATGAGAATGGTCAATCACATATCTGATATATCTTTTTAAGCATCAGAATAAATTAGAAACAGGCGAGCGATCGCTTACACAGCAAATAAGCCTTGAATCTCTTAGAATAAAAAGCTACAATGATCTTCATTTATTCGCATTTGCTTAAAATTCTTATCTTTCTTTTGCTAGTTCACCTTTTTATGCTTTATCTTCTGAAGCTGATTATTGTTCTAACAGTCTGGTAAGTTGACCATGCACACATTCGCATTAAGAATAATACAATGAAGGGTAGTGTCCTACTTGTAGGAGAACCATGGCACAATGGTAAAATTACCTTACTATTATCCCTCTCTGCTTGTAGGGTTAGCTGCGTACATCGACTCTCTCTAGACCTCGTGCACAGGGTTCATGTTTTTTTTTTATTCTTAACATAGTGATATGCTTGATGAGGAATTGATACAATTAAAGACTTAGATTTAATGGGACTGTAAAAGGATATAATTATTGTGTGTATGTGCTCTATAGATGTGCACAATAAATGTTATTAAAAGTCTGTACCATTTGGATGAAGATTTTTTTTTAGTTTCCTACATTGAAGAAAGCAATAGTTGCTCCAAGCCCTATTTCCTTTACCTTATATTCTTGTTTATTCCATTATTTTATTATCTCTAGCTCTTCCTTATTGCCGTGTACTAAGTACATCTTTATATCAGTAACCCTCTCCTCAACTAGATACTTGCCAAGCTATGACAGAGATTTGTGATCATATTCAGATCTCTACAGAACCACTAACTCTACAGAAATAAACCAGATGATGACCATGATTTGCGAGAACTGTGACGTACATGAAAATTTTGCCTAATTTATTATCTAAACAAGTGAAAGCAAAAAAATAATATTGAGCTAGCCACTATAATGAACACAAAATCAACTATAGTCTTTATAAAAGTAGCACAATCTCGTGGAAGTAAATCCATCAGTACATGTCCAATTATCAAATTAAGAACAATGTAACACAGCCTAGGTAAACATGTTACAGTTTAACAACCGATAATAGCACTCTAAAATCGTGGTTTTGTTACTACATCCCAATGACAACAATTTTCAATACGATACTTCATCAACAATTTAACATGAACGTAAACGCCAACTAACATTGTAAATTTTACGACCACAGAGCAAGTGGGCAACAATGGCAGTACTTCAATGCACGCAGCATGTTTACATGAAATATGACTCATCTATCAATATCAGCAAGATGACTATTACAAACTGCCTAAAACCAAACAAGGCTGGCGATTACCAGAGCACCAACAAGAAGTAACAGTGCCTTCAGATATACATCAGCCTGTTGTCCATGTTGCACATGCCGCGGGAATCCGTGAACATGCCCACCATGAAATGCATTGCCATACCCATAGGGGAACCCTGCACTGGGACCGTAGGCAGTCGCATCAGGAATTCCATGAACCTGAAAGCTCAGAAGTGGGAACAAGCCACCGATAGCTGCAGAGAACGTGAAGTTCCCGAATCTCGTGCTAGCAACAGGGGCTCCACCCATGAACCATGGGTTAGCATGATGGAAATTGTTCGGGTCCGGCGGGGGTGCTGTCGCTGGCCTCTGCCCAGCTGGGCGATGGGGAATGTTCATGCCCGGCATGGACTTGGACCGTGGATCTGTAGAGTTCTTCCCCCGGCCATAAAGAGGGACTAACTTCTCTTCTTCGACGATGGCCTTGCAAACAGGGCATTCAGAAGACTGGGCATGGCCATGGAGCCATTTGTATAGGCAGGGCCAGCAAAAGAGGTGACCACAGAGGGTGACCACCGGATCCTGGGCCAGCTCGAAGCAGATGTTACATTCAAAGCTGCCAGCATCATTGTTGCTACTGCTTTCCCCGAACGAAGAGT
Source organism: Musa acuminata AAA Group (assembly GCF_036884655.1). Lineage (NCBI taxonomy): Eukaryota > Viridiplantae > Streptophyta > Magnoliopsida > Zingiberales > Musaceae > Musa > Musa acuminata. Next base: position 28,364,250 of record NC_088339.1, on the reverse strand, counting down.
TCTGAGGATCTCTACCGGACGATGACTCCCCAAACCCACTGGCCATCTGGTTGAAGTTGCAAAAGAAGCTTGCAACAGAAGACGGAAGAAAGGCGTCAAAACCACGTTCCGTGGATAAATCTAACTAAAAAACCTCAAAATTTTAACATTTACATTCAAGAATCAGTTTAGATAAACAAAAACCACAAAGAAAGAAATAAAAACCCTAAATCCGGTTAGTGGCACGATAGGCAATGGAAAACCTCAGGCATACACCAACATGCAAAGATGACCGATAAATATGAAGAATTTATAACACGAACGACTAAAAATTAAGTATCAAACCCTGACAAGACACCAGAAAAAAAAAAAACCAAGTTCGATTTAACCAACAAGAAAGAATCCTAAACCCAATTGGCGGCATCAATGGATACCCTCAGAGCTTTGTTCAACAAAATATGCGAAGGATATTCAGAGATTTGGATGATCTGGCATCCAACAATGATCAAGAAATACAAAGAATTAGCAACACAAAAGGACCGATGATCACGAACCAATATCTACGTATCGGGAATTAGAACACAACGAATCCAAAGAAAAGCTCTTAAAGATCAGAAAAAAAAAAAAGATGGAAGGCATCCATCATTCTAGGGTTCAAATCAAGAACGAAGAAACGATTTAGAACCGTGTTAAAGGGGCAAGGATGAAACCTATGTCGAATAAAATCCACACGGGAAACAAACGCTTGATCGAATTCAAGAGAGGGGAACAGATCAGTACCTGAATCGAGCGATGAAAGCTGCGGGAAGAGTCGGCGAGGGATCGGAACGGTTGCGAATTAGAAAGAAGACGGAAGGAACAAAAGAAGGGGGGCGACGGGACGACGCGGCCACCAACCAGGTGGGGAGGAAGCTTCCAGATCTTATCCCCGAATTCGGATCTTATTCTAATGGGTTTCGGATCCACCAACGGCCCTCAAACCAACGAAATAGCTGTGCGTCACCGTAGCGGATCTTGTCAAAGCCCAGATTCCATCCGGCCCGGGCACAATTTTAATCTGCATAAATATTATTCAAATTAGTTAATTGAATATATATATATATATATAAGCAAATACTTATATCAAGCCCAGATCTAACCACCACGTATGTTCATACGCGTTGACTGTGATTGAGAATATTGTAGGCAAGTGGAGACACTATTTTTAAAGCATTTTTTGCAATGGTATAACGCAAAGCAAGTTCATTATGATATACATTCTTTACTACTCTAATTACTGTTTGTATAAAGTCAACGATCGTAGCTTAGGAGTTCGCTGACAATTGAGTACATGTCCAATGGGAACAAGTTTTTCGTACGTGGTATTTGGAGCTTTGTCATGAGAAAAGTTGTTGGTGGTGAAGTTTTCTTTTTCCCTTCTGTTCTTTTGGGGTGTTGATGATGCTGATTTTTCATCGATATCTCTCACCGACCAATCCTTCTTCCTGTTCGATTTCTCACCCACCAATCCTTTCTCGTCCATCCCTTCCGTTTGGTAACCCCTGGGGAAGGCCATTTCTCGTTCCTTTCAGCTCAGGAAGAGGAGTGCTTGGTTCGGCCATGGTGATGAAGAGGTGGTGGAGAGTGGCGACGTACTGGCTGGCGGAGCACCCCGCCATCGTGGGCTTCCGGTGGAGCCATGCCGAGTCCTGGGGCTCCACCTGGCCTTTCCTTATCTGCTCCGTCGCCACCTACACTCTCGCTGTCGCCGCCCTCCGCGTCGTCCTCTGGCTTGTCCGGCAGCGCCGCCCCGTCCCCCTGGGACCCCTCCCCGCCCTCCACTCCCTCGCCATGGCCTTCGCCTCCACCGTCATCTTCCTCGGCCTCCTGCTCTCCGTGGCCACCGAGATCCGCGACGCGCGCTTGTTCTGGCAACACGGCCGCGCCCGCACCACCCCGCTGCAGTGGCTCCTCTGCTTCCCACTCGGCACCCGCCCCTTTGGCCGCATCTTCTTCTGGTCCTACGCCTTCTACCTCTCCCGCTTCCTCCACCTCCTCCGCACCTTCCTCGCCATCCTCCGCCTCCGCCCCGGGCCCCGCGCCGCGGTGCTCCGCCACTCCGCCCTCCTGTGCATGTCCTTCCTCTGGCTCGAGTTCTCCCAGTCCTTCCAGGTCGTGGCCATCCTGTCGGCCACCGCCGCCCAGGTGGTGGTCTTCGGCTACCGCTTCTGGGTCGGTGTCAGGAGAGGCAGCGGCGGAGGAGGAGACGACGCTGCGGCAGTGGTGCTACCGTGCCAGGCGGCGCTGATGGGGTGCAATCTGGCGTGCCACCTCGCGATGCTGCTGCTGCACTTCGCCAAGGGCGGGTGCAACGGGATCCAAGCGTGGGTCGTCAACTTGGTGCTCAACGCCGCCCTCCTGCTGCTCTTCGTCTACTGCTATGTCCACACCGGCACGAAGACGAAGAAAGGCTGGGCTTGGAGGACGACGACCGCCATTTCGACTGCTCTCACACCCAAAGTGCGATCTTGGAGAATTCGGACGTGAAAAGAAAACGTGACCTACCATTCATCGCAGAGAATTGAAGTCGAGGCTCAACGTTATTTCCGTTCCAAATAAAACTCCTCTTTATACAGAACATAAAACGGGATCTTGCAAAATTCCATTTGCAGTTGCTACTCCAGAAAGGAAAAAAAAAATCAGAAGCAAACTAATAAATAAATAAATAAAGATTATCCTTTGTACGGATTTGAGTCAAAGAGTATCAAAGGTGACTACATTTTTTTATAATGTGAGAGCAAAAATCGATCTTTTAGTTACACTTTTTCTTCAGCTTATCTTTGAGAAATGTTTCGATAGTAAATTAATTATAAATTATCGTTTATAATTAGTTATCTTTAGTATCTCAATCTTTATACTTTTAAATTTTAATATTAAAATCACTATATTTACAAAAGTAAAATATTAAACTTTAGGACTAAAAAGATAGTTTTATGGGGTTAAAATTTATAACCTTATGAAATTACAAGAGTATGTAATATCCCTTCCATTGTTTTCGAAATTTTTTTTTGACTTTCATTGCAGAAAATGAGAACCAGTTCTTCAACCACAATACCAAATCATTCAACAAAATCTTCGACAGAGAGTGATCATTCAAAAATAAATTAATTCGGATTCGCATCAGGCACTCGAGTTTTGGGCTTAAAGTGTCAATCGAGCAGTTTCATGAAATGAACAATGTAAGATCAATACGGTGGGCCTTTCTTTTATTACGAGAGAAACGATGATGGAAATGCATACTTGTGATCTGCTTTGTCAATGTACGTGTACATAGACAGTAGGCGCATCATTAAGTCGTGTGGCAGTCGTGATGACATATATACATATCAAGGTTCTACGAGAACAACTTGTTTGATCACAAGCAGTTAATATATGCGCTGCTGCATAGATGTTGGGGCAATCAGCTTTCCTCGAACTCCTGGAAGCATATTTCTTGTGAGCTGCATCATCACATTCTCAACAGTAAGTAATACAAGGACATCTTTGCATCTGACACTTCATGATTCGTGCTGCGACACTAGATGCTTGTGATGCAGACCGGAGAGTCTTGGCTTCTCTCAAGCACTGTACGTTCTTTTGTTTGGCCAACTCGAGCGTTTCGTCAACCCCCGGCGAAGTTTCATGGCGGATGCTATGCGCTGCCGAGGAATCGATCGCCATCGCATATGCCTTGGTGCTTTAGGTGGATGCATGGAAGAGTCGTGGAGGGAAGCGGGCATTGACCGGTGAGGATGACTTGGGTGGTAGACCGAAGCTACGACTCAGTTCGCGACTTGGGCTCTGCTTGTGAACTCGTCCGAGATATTTCCGTTCCGGGCGACGCACGCAAGAGTCGATGTGAATCGTGTCTGAATTGGTATTGACTGGTGATGGACACAACGGGGCGGCGTTCTGGATGGATCTCGCCACTTGCGACGACTTGACTTGACTTGACTTGGGTTGGCGAGTCATGACTCAAGCATAGGTTTTGGAGTTTGGACTCGCCACACATATTACTTCTTGTCCGATTTGATTAAGCTAAATTAGGTACATATGCATTTCCAAAGATTAAGCTAGATTAGGTACATATGCATTTCCACGCAAGACGAAGGACTCAACTGCGATGCGCGGCGTTTATCTCCATGGATCGCGCAAGACAAGAAGAAACACCCAAAGATGTTGGGAGAGAAGTACATGTCTGTCACGTGTGATTCTACCTTCACAATGGATTCTTGAAGCACGTTAATGTCAGTAAGTAAAAGAGTTTTAAGGGCAGACATGAGAGTCATCGGGTAAATACAAGACACTACTGCCTTAAAAGCAGGTATATCCAAGTGTTGGAAAGGGAGAGAGGACTTCTCGGATTATTAGAAATTGTAGAGATCGATATAAAATTAAACAAATATTTAACATGATTTAACAACTCTCACTCGGGCATAATCTCTATATATACCCCCTTATATAAATCTCGAATAATTGATATATTTTCTTTCATTCTATTTAGAAATCCTAGAGAACTCACTTTCTTTCATTCAATCGCTTCACGTCCTCCTTCCATCACTGTGCATTTTTGACAAGTCAAGCTGTAACATCTTGTTGGTTAGGGATGTAGATGTCGCCTCCAAAACCTAAAAAATGGTTTGCATAGACTTACGTTGATAAGATCAATACTGTTCTTCGTCTATCCTCTAGATCAATCAACGCATACATACCATGTACAGCTCCCTTCCTACAATCGACAAATCAGCTGTAGAAAAAACTGGCGATCCACTTTGACGATTCTACTCAAAGCTTTTGTCCACATAGATGTTGATTTCTGCACCGTTCATCGTCAATAAAGACCACAACCCCAACGCTATCCTTGCCACAAAACGTTTATCCCATCTAGAGTGAGAGAGAGGAAGAGATAATGAGGTCGGCAAAGTACGCTTCGGCTTTGGTGTGTGCTATGGCCTTGGCCATGGCCTGCACCACCCTCGCGCAGAACTCCCCTCAAGACTTCGTGGACGCCCACAACTCGGCCCGGGCGGCCGTCGGCGTTGGCCCCGTGTCGTGGGACGACAAAGTCGCCGCGTACGCGCAGAACTACGCTAACCAGCGCATCGGCGACTGCCAGCTCGTGCACTCTGGCGGGCCTTACGGGGAGAACCTCTTCTGGGGCTCCGGCGCCGACTTCACCGCAGCTGACGCCGTCAACAGCTGGGTCGGTGAGAAGCAGTACTACGACTACGACAGCAACTCGTGCGCTGACGGCCAGGTCTGCGGCCACTACACGCAGGTGGTGTGGCAGGACTCGACGGCCATCGGCTGTGCTCGGGTGCAGTGCGACGGCGGCGCCATCTTCATCATCTGTAACTACAACCCACCGGGCAACATCATGGGGGTGCGCCCTATTAGGAAAAGAAAAGTTACAGTGAAATATTCTTTTTCCCTCTTTATATATCAAAATGGATACCTCATCAAAATAACAACTTAATATAAAAATACATATTAAACAGAATAACATAAACAATAGAACAATAATCAATCACAAAATAAGACTAAATTTTTACGTGAAAACCGAATGCGAAAAAAATCACGAGACCGTAGTTCACCTCAAACTTTCACTATCAAATAGTAATGATAATATATTTGTAATAAGTCTTCTCTAAAATAACAATAGGATTATAATAACATTAAGACCATATATCTTGACTCAAGAATAGCATATCATCATCACATGGATAGATCTTATCGAAGAAAAAGTTTAGGTTCACCAAATTGGTATACCTCAGAGAGGATAAACTATAGATCGGCACCGTAAAAAATGTAGAGCTTACTGCAATGATTCTCTACATATAATTTGGGCCAAAATTGACAAAGTTTGGCAATCCCTTCGCTGCCCTCAACTGCGCACATCTATTTTTTCCTTTTTTTTTCCTTTTAATTGCTGAATTTGTCTCAAACGTCCAATTGTCAAAGTCCAAACCCACATATGGGCTAGACCCAATAATTCTCCTCCTCCAGCTCATATGGTGGGCTATACTAAGCTCACTCTTTACCTATATACTCCAAGCTTTTTTTTAGGTAAAAATTTTATTAACATATATGGTACATTCTCATTGGTATGCACTTTTTCCAACTGTAATTCTTTAATCTCAAGCACATCACGAATCTTGTAATAACTTACTTCAATATTCTTGGATCTAGAATGATATATTGATTTTTTGAAGATGTAAATGACACTCTGACTATCATAATTAACAATATATCCTTCCTATTTCAAGCCCAATTCATATAAAAACTTTTTCATTAACAAAGTTTCCTTACAGGCTACAGTAATTACTATGTATTATGCTTAGATTGTCAAGAGACTGCTCCCCCTGCAAATATCATCAAGAATCTTGAAGTGGACTTCTTAAAATCAATGTCACCTGCCATGTCGGCATCTGTGTACCCTTCTAGCATAGGTTTTTCACTACCAAAACATAAACACAACTGAAAAGTACCTCTTAGATATCTTAATATCTATTTCACTACTGCCCAATGTTCCTTACTAGTATTATAGAGAAATCGACTAACAACTCCAAAGCTATATCTGGCCTAGTACAAACCGTAGCATACATCAAACTGCCTACTACAGATGAGTAAGGCACTCTGGACATTTTTTTTTTCTTTCTCACTTGTAGGATATTGTTTCAAACTAAGCTTTAAATGACCTACAAGTGGATAACAAACTACTTTAGCTTTACTCATATTAAATCTTTCAAGAACCTTTTCAATGTAAATCTCGTGAGATAGTCAAATCTTTCTTTTCTTTCTATCATGAAGAATATTCATGCTAAGTATTTGTTTCATGACAAAAGACTTACTTAGCTCTCATTTAATCTTTTCAATTTTACTAGCATTATAGCCAAAAATCAGCATATCATCAATATATAACAAAAGAATAATAAAAACATCATCTGAAAATTTCTTCGTACATACACAATGATCAAATGTGGTTCTATTATACCCTTGGCTTATCATAAAGGAATCAAATTTCTTATACTACTATTTTCTTGTGAACTCGTCTGAGATATTTCCGTTCCAGGCGACGCACGCAAGAGTCGATGTGAATCGTGTCTGAACTGGTATTGACTGGTGATGGAAACAACGGGCCGACGTTCTGGACGGATCTCGCCACTTGCGACGACTTGAGTTGACTTGGGTTGGCGAGTCATGACTCGAGCATAGGTTTTAGAGTTTGGAGTCGCCACACACATTACTTCTTGTCCGATTTAATTAAGCTAGATTAGGGTACATATGCATTTCCAGATGTGCATCAGGCAGGTCGGTGACGAGTAGCACGAGATGGGCACCGTGGTGTGATGCATGACGTTGCCACGGATCACGTACGCAAGACGAAGGACTCAACTGCGATGCGCGGCGTTTATCTCCATGAATCGCGCAAGACGAGAAGAAACACCCGAAGATGTTGGGAGAGAAGTACATGTCTGTCACATGTGATTCTAACTTCACAATGGATTCTTGAAGCATGTTAATGTCAGTAAGTAAAAGAGTTTTAAGGGCAGACATGAGAGTCATCGGGTAAATACAAGACACTACTGCCTTAAAAGCAGGTATATCCAAGTGTTGGAAATGGAGAGAGGACTTCTCGGATTATTAGAAATTGTAGAGATCGATAGAAAATTAAAGTAATATTTAACATGATTTAACAACTCTCACTCAAGCATAATCTCTATATATGCCCCCTTATATAAATCTCGAATAATTTATATATTTTCTTTCGTTCTATCTAGAAATCCTAGAGAACTCACTTTCTAGAAATATTAGAGAAAAACTCAAGAACGCCTAAAATATTCGTCCTGCTCTCCTCTATAAAAATATAGATATATATTTATAAAAAAATAAACTAAATTTTATTTTTCTCGAATTTTCTTCATTTATAAAAATTTTCTCCAAAAAATCATAAAATATTATTTACCAATCCCAACGACAGGAATGTGCTGAAGTCATTTTCTCTTATACTGAAAATTATCAATCGCTTCACGTCCTCCTTCCATGACTCTGCATTTATGACAAGTCAAGCTGTAACTTCTTGTTGGTTAGGGATGTAGAAGTCGCCTCCAAAACCTAAAAAATGGTTCGCATAGACTTACGTTGATAAGATCAATACTGTTCTTCGTCTATCTTCTAGATCAATCAATGCAAACATACAATCGACAAATCAGCTGTAGAAAAAACTGGCGATCTACTTTGACGATTCTACTCAAAGCTTTTGTCCACATAGATGTTGATTTCTGCACCGTTCATCGTCAATAAATACCACAACCCCAACGCTCTCCTTGCCACAAAACGTTTATCCCATCTAGAGTGAGAGAGAGGAAGAGATAATGAGGTCGGCAAATTACGCTTCGGCTTTGGTGTGTGCTATGGCCTTGGCCATGGCCTGCACCACCCTCGCGCAGAACTCGCCCCAAGACTTCGTGGACGCCCACAACTCGGCCCGGGTGATCGTTGGTGTTGGCCCTGTGTCGTGAGACGACAACGTCGTCGCGTACGCGCAGAACTACGCCAACCAGCGCATCGGCGACTGCCAGCTCGTGCACTCCGGCGGGCCTTACGGGGAGAACCTCTTCTGGGGCTCCGGCGCCGACTTCACCGCAGCCGACGCCGTCAACAGCTGGGTCGGCGAGAAGCAGTACTACGACTACGACAGCAACTCGTGCGCTGACGGCCAGGTCTGCGGCCACTACACGCAGGTGGTGTGGCGGGACTCGACGGCCATCGGCTGTGCTCGGGTGCAGTGCGACAGCGGCGCCATCTTCATCATCTGCAACTACAACCCGGCGGGCAACATCGTGGGGGAGCGCCCTTACTGAGATCACCCTATCTTCTTCCCTGTAACATTGTTGAGGGAAGCTATAGCTACGAGCATGCATGTGAAATAAAGCCCCGAGTATGACTGCCGTGTTCTGTAAGAACATGGTGCATGAATACGTTGGCAATTAATGTACTCAAACATGCATGGTTATATTATTTCACGTATTAGTTCATGTCTTTGAATGGCTTTTGGGGTCAAAGAGGAACGCATCGATGAAGTATATGTTCAGTTTCAGGTTGCAAGGACAGCTGCTACTTTGCTCATCACACTTATTCGCTAATTCTTCTTCCTTCCACAATTATCCATACATATTTCATGGCGAATTCTCAAATAAAAAATAAAAAAAATAAAAAAAAACTCTAAATTTAAGAATTTTAGCACTCTAATTTTTTTTAAAAATAAATTAGATAGCATTTTTTTTTTTTCAAAAGAGCTATCCTACCCTTGTTAACTACTACTCTCCGCCCGCCAACCGTCCTCCCTTGGTCACCTGTGGCTTTAGGCACATCGGGGTTGACTGCCTCGGTCACCCCCCTTTATTGCCTATGCCTCTAAGCATGAGTTAGTCTCGACGGTCATCCCTTCCTCTCCCTTGACCACTAGCATCTATGTGTGTAAGTTAACCCCATCGATCGCTCCTCGTCTCTCCTGGTTGCTTGTGCCTTTATGCATGGGTTGACCCCAACAATTACCCCCCTTTGCATATGCAAGTAGGCCTCGATGGCTAGAGAACACTGCAGACTTACTCATACACCAAAAAGTCATTGGAAGACATGAATTTTATTCGTGAATCATAAAGATGCGTGTTTTGGAACATTGCCGATACGTACTCATACACCATGTTCTTACAGAACACTGCAGACGTACTCCGGCCTTATTTCACATTCAAACTTGTAGATATATGTAAGAAGAAGGTAAGATGGAGCAGTCTCAGTAAGGGCGCTCCCCCACGATGTTGCCCGCTGGGTTGTAGTTGCAGATGATGAAGATGGCGCCGCTGTTGCACTGCACCCGAGCACAGCCGATGGCCGTCGAGTCCCGCCACACCACCTGCGTGTAGTGGCCGCAGACCTGGCCGTCAGCGCACGAGTTGCTGTCGTAGTCGTAGTACTGCTTCTCGTCGACCCAGCTGTTGACGGCGTCGGCTGCGGTGAAGTCGGCGCCGGAGCCCCAGAAGATGTTCTCCCCATAAGGCCCGCCGGAGTGCACGAGCTGGCAGTCGCCGATGCGCTCGTTGGCGTAGTTCTGCGCGTACGCGGCGACGTTGTCGTCCCACGACACGGGGCCAACGCCGACGTCCGCCCGGGCCGAGTTGTGGGCGTCCACGAAGTCTTGGGGGGAGTTCTGCGCGAGGATGGTGCAGGCCATGGCCAAGGCCATAGCACACACCAAAGCCGAAGCGTAATTCGCCGACCTCATTCTCTCGTTTGTATCTCTCTCTTGAACCCTAGATGTGCTATATGCTTTGTTGCAGAGAGAGCTTTAGGGTTGTGGTATTTATAGACGACGAATGGCGCAAAAGATTAAGATCCAAGTGGAGGAAGACTTGGAAATGATCGAACTCAACAACGACGTTTTCTACGGTTGGTGTAACCGTGAGCGGAATGTAGCCGCATGTGATCTATATTTATCGATCGACGAATAAAAAGAATGATAGAACGGTTATTATAATTGATAACTACTTACGACAGCCATATTTGCACGCCTTGTTTGTCTGTGATTGTAATGGAGCTATATGTAATCCATATTTATGGATTGAGGAATCGATGCAAGTGGATCTTATTCATGCACCAACTCCATGAACACCTTCCTTTTCCTTTGTTTTTTATGTTGACGGACTCGATCCCCGGTCTTCGTAGAAGATAGTAGTCAGATATGTTCTTCTCTTCCAGCATCTTCATCCTCTATCTTTCTCATCGTTATCCTATGCTTGTATTCTGTATTCCAAGGGCTGACACCGATACGAACCTAACTCAGAAATATAGTGAGAAATCTTCCTCCAATAAAAAACAAGATCTTGCTCATTGAATTCGATATCAGATAATGATAAGTTTGATTCAAACTAATTAAGATTAATATATATCAAGTCGGACACCAATTCAATCTAAAAACCTAACTTCTAAGATATGGACAATCCTAGTGGTCTACTCTTTGGCCTTGCATTCGGTAGAAGATGGATTCGCAGTAAGCCATTTCGAAGAAACTTCGAAGCAGGAACAAAAGGCTGCTACGAAACCATTTTCACGTCACTGGATTGATTGCGTGATCTGGTGTCATGGTTCAAGTGATGCAGGGTATGACCATGTCCATACAAAGAACATGGATGCGCTTCCAGATGCATGGAACCTTACTTCATGACAAAAGCTAAAATGTTAAAGAACATGAAGGCACGTTTAGAAAGAAGATGTAGATCGATACCATTCATCATGACATCATTTGATGGCGATTGTGGAGCCAACCCGATTTGGTTATTTGGTTTCCCATTCTAAACTCAAATCGCGTGACGTTTCTGCATTTGACCGGCGTCCCAATTTGCCCGGACAGAAAGGATGCTTCAAGGAAACGTTATCGATCTTGTCAAGTTGAGGTCCGCCACTTTAGGCCAATTATCGATGGCGTCAACTCTTCTTTTCTTTCTCTTTCTCCTTCGGAAACGCAACTCAAATTCTCAAAGGCAAATTGAAGCTAATTAATTCGCGTTCGGTATACAAGGCGAAAGAGTTGGCTGCTGCTGTACGCATTAGCATCCGTGAATTACCGAGAGAATATCCATGCCATAAAACATTGTCGCTAAGAAGATTGCATGAGATTCGCAAAAGTTGCCAGCTTTCACGTTATTTATATTGTATGATCCACGTTGACTTGCGCATGAAGATAAACCTGTAAAGAGCTTTCCGGATCAACATCATTCACTGCATCTCAACTCTTGGCACCAACGCAACCTCTCAGCCAACGAGCCAACATCTTTGTTGTTTAAAATATCAACGGATGTTAAAGACCTACGGACGATCAATTTGTAGAGAGATATATAAACTAATCTCGAGCAGACGTTAGGGGAGTCGAGTAGGTAATAACCTCTTTACTCTTTCATTTACACACATGATATTATTGTCTTCTTCCATATCCACCATTCGCTAACTTAAGTATCGGAGGGGTCGAGCTTGGAAGCTCCCAGCATAGACCTGTTGTATAGAACCACTGGTGGTCAGGAGATGACTTCGTTGCTATGCGCAACCTCACGGTCACGAGGCAACCCTTCAACCAAAGGACAGCCCATCCGTCCGAAGAGAGGACCTCATAGTTGAGCAAATCCTAATTCCTCTACCCATTCTCACTACTTTTAGGCTAGATCGACCTTAGCGAACCGCCTCTCTTGATAACCTCCTATGCCAGTTTGCCATGTCAGCACTCCCACATCAACATGGAGGATAACATAAGGATAAACTTACACCTTCAATAGTGAACCAACTGTGTCGACTTACCAGTCAACGATTCTCATGACACTATCACTACTCAAAGCATTTGCCCACATAGATCTTGATTTCTACATCGTTTATCGATGATAAATGCCACAACCCTAATGCTCTCCCTGCAAAATTTTTATTATCCCATTTGGAGTGAGAAGAAGAAATAATGAGGTTAGCAAATTACACTTCAGCTTTAGTGTGTGCTAAGACCTTGGCCATGGCCTACACCACCCTAGCGTAGAACTCCCCCAAAGACTTTGTGGATGCCCAAACTCGACCGGGGCAATCGGTGGTGTTGGCCCTGTGTCGTGAGATGACAACATCATTGCATACGCACAAAACTATGCCAACCATCACATAAGCGACTGCTAGTTCATGCACTCCGACGGGCCTTACGAGGAGAACCTCTTCTAGGGCTCCGGCGCCGACTTCATTGTAGTCGACGTCGTCAACAGCTAGGTCAACAATGTTGGGGATGGAGGAGTAAGGAAATGATAAAAACATAATCCTACGATGCAATTAAAAAGAATATTTTTAATCAAGAAAACCGATATAGTATTAAACAATAGGTAAGACATAGAATACTTTCAAGATATTCCTAAATGCACACACTCCATCTTGCTTCATGAACTATGATCCTATTTATAGGACCTAGTAGTAACAATCTCACCCCATCATATCACCCCATGATTAAGTATAGGCACTGCTAGTTATAGGTGTCCTATAAGTAAATTACGTGAGTGATATATATATATATATATATATATATATATAAAGTGAGAAAATATCATAATAATAATAAGCAAAAAGAATGCGAGTCACGTCACATGTATGTTGTATGCCCATCTATATGATGGAGGTAGGTAGTCTAATAGCTACTCGTATGGGGACATTAATGTTACAGTGCAAGTACTAATTAGAGAATGAGTTCATTGATTGATCCACTCAAGGAATGCTAGATGGTTGATGATATATCATCATTAGACAATGATTTCGTCGTTCCAATGGTGTACTTGGTCCGACGTTGACCAAGTGGCTCATCAAGTTGACAGAGGCGAGGTGCGTCACCTGATGCAGCTGATGTCACGTGAGTCTTATCACAATTATTACCCTCATCAGCTACAACGACGGCATCTATATCATATGCAACTACAACCCAGAGGGCAACATCGTGGGAGAGCCCCCTTACTGAGACCACCATATCTTCTTCCCTGTAAAATTGTTGAGAGAAGCAATGGCTACGAGCATGCATGTGAAATAAAGCCCCGAGTATGTCTGCCGTGTTCTGTATGAACATGGTGCATGAATACGTAGGCAATTAATGTACTCAAACATGCATGGTTATATTATTTCACGGATTAGTTCATGTCTTTGAATTGATTTTGGGGTCAAAGAGGAACGCATCGATGAAGTATATGTTACGTTTCACGTTGCAAGGACAGCTGCTACTTTGCTCATCACACTTATTCGTTAATTCTTCTTCCTTCCACAATTATCCATACATATTTCATGGCGAATTCTAAAATAAAAAAATAAAAACTAAAAAACTCTAAATTTAAGAATTTTAGCACTCTAATTAAAAAAAAATTAGATAACATTTTGTTTTCAAAAGAGCTATCCTACCCTTATTAACTACTAAAAATATTTTTAAAGAAAATTTCAGTTTCAAAAAGTAAATCCAACATTACAACGTATGAGTTATAAGAAATAGGATAGTTTTCCCCTGTTTTTCCATCTTTCAGAAACAGCATGAGTTTTATTTCCAAATTGCAATGAAATATCATCACCAACGGAAGATGAGCTACTTAGCAGCAGTTGATTCTGTAACTTAATGTTGTGGTCTGAGCATATTTCCAACTTGATGTTGGTGTCTCCTTCCATGTTACCAAGTCGGAGAAGCAAGGAAGTAGAATTAGTGAATGACTGTGATAAGCAAATTCCTTGCAAATCACGTGAACCTGAACACATACTGCATGAATGCATGCATTAATCCTCTTGGATCCCAAAAAGTCATTGGAAGACATGAATTTTATTCGTGAATCATAAAGATGCGTGTTTTGGAACATTGCCGATACGTACTCATACACCATGTTCTTACAGAACACTGCAGACGTACTCCGGCCTGATGCGTGTTTTGGAACATTGCCTATACGTACTCATACACCATGTTCTTACAGAACACAGCAGACGGACTCCGGCCTTATTTCACATGCAAACTTGTAGAAATATGTAAGAAGAAGGTAAGATGGGGCAGTCTCAGTAAGGGCTCTGCCCCTCGATGTTGCCCTCTGGGTTGTAGTTGCAGATGATAAAGATGCCGCCGTTGTCGCACTGTGCCCGGGCACACCCGATGGTCTTCGAGTCCCGCCACACCACCTGCGTGTAGTGGCCGGAGACCTGGCCGTCGGCGCACGAGTTGCTGTTGTGGTCGTAGTACTGCTTCTCGTCGACCCAGCTTTTGACGGCGTCGATTCCGGTGTAGTCCGTGTTGCTGCCCCAGAAGAGGTTCTCCCCGTAAGGCCCGTGGGAGTGCACGAGCTGGCAGTCGCCGATGCGCTGTTTGGCGTAGTTCTCCGCGTACGCGGTGACCTTATCGTCCCAGGACACAGGGCCGACGCCGACGGCCGCCCGGGCCGTGTTGTGGGCGTCCACGAAGTCTCGGGGGGAGTTTTGCGCTAAGGTGGTGTAGGCCATGGCTATGGCCATAACACAGACCAAAGCTGAAGCATAGTTTGAGGACCTCATTCTCTCGTTTGATTCTTTCTCTTGAACCCTAGATGTGCCGTATGCTTTGTGGCAGAGAGAGCTTTAGGGTTGTGGTATTTATAGACGACAATGGCGCAAAAGATTAAAATCCTAGTGGAGAAAGACTTGGAAATGATCGAAGTCAATCACGACGTTTTCTACGGCTGGTGTAACCGTGAACGGAATGGAGCTGCATGTGGATCTATATTTATCGAACGACGAATAAAAAGGCTGATAGAACGGATAGTATAATCGATAACTACTTACGACCGCAATATTTGTACGTCTTGTTTGTCTGTGATTGTAATGGAGCTATATGTAATCCATATTTATGGATTGAGGAATCGATGCATGTGGATCTTATTCATGCACCAACTCCATGAACACCTTCCTTTCTTTTCCCTTTTTTGGTTGACGGACTTGATCCCCGGTTTCGTAGAAGATAGTAGTCAGATATGTTCTTCTCTTCCAGCATATTCATCCTGTCTTTCTCATCGTTATGTTCTGCTTGTATTCTGTATTCTGACGACTGACACCGATCAAAATGTTGAGAACAAACTGTAGTCTATTAGTTCCTAGTTCCTGCTGCTACTTATTTCTGTGAGGAATGGGGATGATCATCTAAATAATGTTATTACGTGGTCCTTTTCTGATACTTTTTATGCTTACAGGAATTGCTTTCTGATACAGTGGAAAAACTTTCTCCCATAAAAAAATAAGATCTTGCTCATTGTATTTGATATCATATAATTATAAGTTTGATTCAAACTAATTGAGATTAATATATATCAAGTTGGACACCAATTCAAGCCTAATAGTCTACTCTTTGGCTTTGCATCGGCGCTTAGGATTCGCAGTAAGCCATTTCAAAAAAACTTCCATGCAGGAACAAAAGGCTGCTACGTAACCATTTTCACTTCACCGGATTGATTGGGTGATCTGGTGTCATGGTTCAAGTGATGCAGGGTACGACTATGTCCTTACAAAGAACATGGATGCATGTAAACTTTAACGCAAGCTGTGCTTCCAGTTGCATGGAACCTACAACATGACATTTGCTAAAATGTCATGCAAGAACATGAATGAACTCTTAGAAAGAAATGTAGATCGATAGCATGTATCTTGATATTATTGTTGAACTTGGTAGGACAAAGGATAGAGTTATCATACAAAGGAAGAGTAAAACAAGATAAGATATTTTATATTTTACACATAATTTTTTACAACTTTAAAACTTTATATGTTGTTTCATGACCCAATATATGGGGGTTTATATAGTCCACAAAGATATATTACATTAATTTTATTTAAAATATATTATTCTCTTTCAAGAAATCCTTTAGCCAATTTGACTTGTCCTTTCATAGATATTTAATCTATTTTTTTCTCTTGATGTAATGAATCTCCCTCTTGATGCAATGAATCTATCTTTTGATGAAATTAACATGTATTTTGATGTAATGAATCTCTCTTTTGTATTTTTTTTTTATTTTAAAATTTTATTTAACACCGATCACTTGGTGGTCTTCTGAAAGTATAGTAAGCTCCCATATTATTTTTGTTAATAGCACGAATCTCTTCATTCATAGCTTGTCTCCATTTTTCTTCCCTACAAACTTCTTCAAAGGTTAATGGATCATATCTTGTAAAACGATAAAATAAAAAAAAGTTTATTATTATTAGTATCAATCCTTCAAGTCACATCATATAGCTCCTGAATCGATCTTATCTTTCATAAAATCGGACTTCTTAAATCATGTGACCTAGTTAATATAGGTGATGATTCCGGTAAAACCACTTTAGTGTTTGCTTGTATTATATCTTCTTCTGAAGCTATAGCTTTCTCATACTGCTCATCGTTTTTCAAGTTCCAAATCTGTTACTCATCAAATTCAACGTTTCTTGACATCACAACTTTATCTATGATAGAATTGTAGAGTTTATAGTCATTTGAATTCTTTGGATAACCCAATAAAATGTGTTTCTAACTTTTATCCTCCATTTTTATTTTTTTTTCTTCTTATGGTATCTTGGCGAATGCAATACTTTCAAAAATTCTCAAATAATCAACTCTTGGTTTCTGTAAGCTCCATACTTCTTCTGCACAAGCAGCATTATCTCCCCAAAATTCTTTAAGATTTTTTTTTCCTTTAACATGCATCGGACCATATTAACTATAGCCCTTTTATTTTCTTTCTGAGACACCATTTTGTTGAGGTGTGTATGACATGGTAAATTGACATAAAATCCTATTATTTTTATAAACAAATAAAATTTATTTGATATATATTCACCACTCCTATCTGTTTTTAAACATTTAATCTTATAACCATTTTGTCTTTCAACCAAAACCTTAAATTCTTTGAATTTGCTTCTTTTTTTTCTCTTTTAACATGTAAACTCAAGTTTTGCCACTATAATCATCAGTGAAGGTAAGAAAATATATGATTCCTCCAAGTGATAGTGGACTGATAGGGCCACAAACATTTGAGTGCACTAGATCAAGTCGATGTCATGCTCATTTTGTTCTTCTGACTTTGAAATGTTTTCTTTCTTATTTTTCCATGACACATACTTCACATAATTTTGATGAGCGATTACTTCTTGGTATTCATGTCACCATATTATGCTTTTCTAAAAGTTTCAAAACCTCAAAATTTAAATGAGCATATCTAGGACACCATAGTGTAGAAGTATCCTCAATATCAGTTTTAAAATAATTTGACTAATCAAAAATACATAAAAGTAGAGGAAACATTTTCTTCTTTACCATTTTCACATGTGATATTAATATTTTATTCTTATCATGAATTGAGAGAGTCATATATTTCATATTAATATCATAACTTTTTCACATAATTACCCCAAGCTTAGAATATTATTTTTCATATCAGGAAAATAATAAATATATGAAATGCATAATTCTTTGCCATTATTAAGTTCAAGAAGAATTTTATCTTTGCCTCTTTAAAATTATCATAGGCCGTTAGCAAAACTTTGATTTTTATTCTTTTATTTTTAACAAAATATACATTATCACCTTGATTATTAGGATTATAATAACATTCATAAGAGCATTGTTCATACATTTTGCAAACATAGTATTATATTTCATACAATTTAGAATTTCTAGCATGTCCACGGTATCGGTCATATCCTTGACCATAATCTCGACCTCTTTGGCTAGAATTTTCTTCACCATCTTCATTAGAATTGTCTCCTCTTTCTCTTTTTGTCCATGTCTTATTCCTCTAGAAGAATATGATTCATCTTTATTTTCAAGAGTAAGCTTGGTTTGTAGTGCTTGCTCCATAGTTTTGTCTTCTCCTCCTTTTGCAATCATTTATTTATGAATTTGAAGGAAACCCATAAGTTATTCTAAAGATATTTTTTCTAAATCTTTAGATTTTGCAATCGCAATAGCAATAAAATCAAATTTTAGAACTAGAGATCCTAGTATTTTTTTTTTTTACTCTTTGATCACTTATTTGTTCACCATTTCATCTCATTTGATAAACAATGAAAATAATTTTTGAGAAGTAATCAGAAATAATTTCAAAAGTACCTTATTGTAATTTTTCAAACTTGACTCATAAAACTTGTAGACGACGTTTTTTTACCTTATCAAGACCACCGAATACTTTTTAAAATATTTCCTAAGCCACATTTGAAGTATTTGCTAGAGCGATGATCTCGAACATTATATCATCAAGCTCTTAGTAGATCATAAATAATGCTTTTTTCTCCTTCTTCCTTCTATCTTTGAGTTATTTTTTTGCTTCCACATTCATTGCTCTTTCTTCTTGGACTTGGTTCGATAAATCCATCTTTTACAAACTCTCATACATCTTGGGAGCTTAGAAAAACATTTATTTGAATACACCATATATCATAAATTATTCTTTTCTTTTTCAACAAAATTTACCTTATTATCTTAATTATTATGATTATAATAATTTTCATAAGAGTAATGTTCATACATTTTACAAACATAGCATTGTATTTCAGACCTTTTATAATTTCTGTCATGTCTATAATCTCGACCTCTTTGGCTAGAATTTTTTCCACTATTGTTATTGTTTGGAGATTCTTGATTGGTCTGATTTCTACCTCATCTTCCTCTTTTTGTCCATGTCTTATTCCTCTAGGAGAATTTGATTCATCTTTATTTTCAAGTGTAAATTTAGTTTGTAGTGCTTACTTCATAGTTTATAGTGCTTTCTTTTAGTACGAGAGAAACGACGATGGAAATGCATACTTGTGATCTGCTTTGTCAATGTACGTGTACATAGCCAGTAGGCGCATCATTAAGTCGTGTGGAAGTCGTGATGACATATATACATATCAAGGTTCTACGAGAACAACTTGTTCGATCACAAGCAGTTAATATATGCGCTGCTGCATAGATGTTGGGGCAGCAATCAGCTTTCCTCGAACTCCTGGAAGCATATTTCTTGTGAGCTGCATCATCACATTCTCAACAGTAAGTAATACAAGGACATCTTTCCATCTGACACTTCATGATTCGTGCTGCGACACCCGATGCTTGTGATGCAGACCGGAGAGTCTTGGCTTCTCTCAAGCACTGTATGTTCTTTTGTTTGGCCAACTCGAGCGTTTCGTCAACCCCCGGCGAAGTTTCATGGCGGATGCTATGCGCTGCCGAGGAATCGATTGCAATCGCATATGCCTTGGTGCTTTAGGTGGATACATGGAAGAGTCGTAGAGGGAAGCAGGCATTGACCGGTGACGATGACATGGTGGTAGACCGAAGCTACGACTCAGGTCGCGACTTGGGCTCTGCTTGTGAACTCGTCCGAGATATTTCCGTTCCGGGCGACGCACGCAAGAGTCGATGTGAATCGTGTCTGAATTGGTATTGACTAGTGATGGACGCAACGGGCCGCCGTTCTGGACGGATCTCGCCACTTGCGACGACTTGAGTTGACTTCGGTTGGCGAGTCATGACTCGAGCATAGGTTTTAGAGTTTGGAGTCGCCACACACATTACTTCTTGTCCGATTTGATTAAGCTAGATTAGGGTATTTATCACGCTGGTCGGTGGCGAGTAGCACGAGATGGGCACCGTGGTGTGATGCATGACGTTGCCACGGATCACGTACGCAAGACGAAGGACTCAACTGCGATGCGCGGCGTTTATCTCCATGAATCGCGCAAGACGAGAAGAAACACCCGAAGATGTTGGGAGAGAAGTACATGTCTGTCACATGTGATTCTAACTTCACAATGGATTCTTGAAGCATGTTAATGTCAGTAAGTAAAAGAGTTTTAAGGGCAGACATGAGAGTCATCGGGTAAATACAAGACACTACTGCCTTAAAAGCAGGTATATCCAAGTGTTGGAAAGGGAGAGAGGACTTCTCGGATTATTAGAAATTGTAGAGATCGATAGAAAATTAAAGTAATATTTAACATGATTTAACAACTCTCACTCAAGCATAATCTCTATATATGCCCCCTTATATAAATCTCGAATAATTTATATATTTTCTTTCGTTCTATCTAGAAATCCTAGAGAACTCACTTTCTAGAAATATTAGAGAAAAACTCAAGAACGCCTAAAATATTCGTCCTGCTCTCCTCTATAAAAATATAGATATATATTTATAAAAAAATAAACTAAATTTTATTTTTCTCGAATTTTCTTCATTTATAAAAATTTTCTCCAAAAAATCATAAAATATTATTTACCAATCCCAACGACAGGAATGTGCTGAAGTCATTTTCTCTTATACTGAAAATTATCAATCGCTTCACGTCCTCCTTCCATGACTCTGCATTTATGACAAGTCAAGCTGTAACTTCTTGTTGGTTAGGGATGTAGAAGTCGCCTCCAAAACCTAAAAAATGGTTCGCATAGACTTACGTTGATAAGATCAATACTGTTCTTCGTCTATCTTCTAGATCAATCAATGCAAACATACAATCGACAAATCAGCTGTAGAAAAAACTGGCGATCCACTTTGACGATTCTACTCAAAGCATTTGTCCACATAGATGTTGATTTCTGCACCGTTCATCGTCAATAAATACCACAACCCCAACGCTCTCCTTTCCACAAAACGTTTATCCCATCTAGAGTGAGAGAGAGGAAGAGATAATGAGGTCGGCAAATTGCGCTTCGGCTTTGGTGTGTGCTATGGCCTTGGCCATGGCCTGCACCACCCTCGCGCAGAACTCCCCCCAAGACTTCGTGGACGCCCACAACTCGGCCCGGGCGGCCGTCGGCGTTGGCCCCGTGTCGTGGGACGACAACGTCGCCGCGTACGCGCAGAACTACGCCAACCAGCGCATCGGCGACTGCCAGCTCGTGCACTCCGGCGGGCCTTACGGGGAGAACCTCTTCTGGGGCAGCAGCACGGAATTCACCGGAATCGACGCCGTCAACAGCTGGGTCGACGAGAAGCAGTACTACGACTACGACAGCAACTCGTGCGCTGACGGCCAGGTCTGCGGCCACTACACGCAGGTGGTGTGGCAGGACTCGACGGCCATCGGCTGTGCTCGGGTGCAGTGCGACAACGGCGGCATCTTTATCATCTGCAACTACAACCCAGCGGGCAACATCGTGGGGGAGCGCCCTTACTGAGATCACCATATCTTCTTCCCTGTAACATTGTTGAGGGAAGCTATAGCTACGAGCATGCATGTGAAATAAAGCCCCGAGTCTGTCTGCCGTGTTCTGTAAGAACATGGTGCATGAATACGTAGGCAATTAATGTACTGAGACATGCATGGTTATATTATTTCACTGATTAGTTCATGTCTTTGAATTGCTTTTGGGATCAAAGAGGAACGCATCGATGAAGCATATGTTAAGTTTCAGGTTGCAAGGACAGCTGCTACTTTGCTCATCACATTTATTCGCTAATTCTTCTTCCTTCCACAATTATCCATACATATTTCATGGCGAATTCTCAAAAAAAAAAAAAAAAACTCTAAATTTAAGAATTTTAGCACTCTAATTAAAAAAAACTTAGATAGCATTTTGTTTTCAAAAGAGCTATCCTACCCTTATTAACTACTAAAAATGTTTTAAAAGAAAATTTCAGTTTTAAAAAGTAAATCCAATATGTACAACGTATGGGTTATAAGAAATAGGATAGTTTTTCCCTGTTTTTCCATCTTTCAGAAACAGCATGAGTTTTATTTCCAAATTGCAATGAAATATCATCACCAACAGAAGATGCGCTACTTAGCCACAGTTGACTCTGTAACTTAATGTTTTGGTCTGAGCACATTTCCAACTCGATGTTGGTGTCCCCTTCCATGTTACCAAGTCGGAGAAGCAAGGAAGAAGAATTAGTGAATGACTGTGATAAGCAAATTCCTTGCAAATCACGTGAACCTGAACACATACTGCATGCATGCATGCATTAATCCTCTTGGATCCCAAAAAGTCATTGGAAGACATGAATTTTATTCGTGAATCATAAGAACATTGCCGATACGTACTCATACACCATGTTCTTATAGAACACAGCAGACATACTCCGGCCTGATGCGTGTTTTGGAACATTGCCGATACGTACTCATACACCATGTTCTTACAGAACACAGCAGACATACTCCAGCCTGATGCGTGTTTTGGAACATTGCCTATACGTACTCATACACCATGTTCTTACAGAACACAGCAGACGTACTCCGGCCTTATTTCACATGCAAACTTGTAGATATATGTAAGAAGAAGGTAAGATGGGGCAGTTTCAGTAAGGGCTCTGCCCCTCGATGTTGCCCGCTGGGTTGTAGTTGCAGATGATAAAGATGCCGCCGCTGTCGCACTGCACCAGGGCACACCCGATGGTCGTCGAGTCCTGCCACACCACCTGCGTGTAGTGGCCGCAGACCTGGCCGTCGGCGCACGAGTTGCTGTCGTGGTCGTAGTACTGCTTCTCGTCGACCCAGCTGTTGACGGCGTCGATTCCGGTGAATTCCGTGCTGCTGCCCCAGAAGAGGTTCTCCCCGTAAGGCCCGTCGGAGTGCACGAGCTGGCAGTCGCCGATGCGCTGGTTGGCGTAGTTCTCCGCGTACGCTGTGACGTTATCGTCCCATGACACGGGGCCGACGCCGACGGCCGCCCGGGCCGTGTTGTGGGCGTCCACGAAGTCCTGGGGGGAGTTTTGCGCTAAGGTGGTGCAGGCCATGGCTAAGGCCATAACACAGGCCCAAGCTGAAGCATAGTTTGAGGACCTCATTCTCTCGTTTGTATCTCTCTTTTGAACTCTAGATGTGCTATATGCTTTGTTTCAGAGAGAGCTTTAGGGTTATGGTATTTATAGACGACGAATGACGCAAAAAAATTAAGATCCAAGTGGAGAAAGACTTGGAAATGGTCGAACTCAACAACGACGTTTTCTACGGTTGGTATAACCGTGAAGGGAATATAGCCGCATGTGATCTATATCTATCGATCGACGAATAAAAAGGCTGATAGAACAGATAGTATAATCGATAACTACTTACGACAGCCATATTTGCACGCCTTGTTTGTCTGTGATTGTAATGGAGCTATATGTAATCCATATTTATGGATCGAGGAATCGATGCAAGTGGATCTTATTCATGCACCAACTCCATGAACACCTTCCTTTTCCTTTGTTTTTTATGTTGACGGACTTGATCCCCGGTCTTCGTAGAAGATAGTAGTCAGATATGTTCTTCTCTTCCAGCATTTTCATCTCTATCTTTCTCATCGTTATCCTATGCTTGTATTCTGTATTCCGAGGGCTGACACCGATACGAACCTAACTCAGAAATATAGTGAGAAATCTTTCTCCGATAAAAAACAAGATCTTGCTCATTGAATTCGATATCAGATAATGATAAGTTTGATTCAAACTAATTAAGATTAATATATATCAAGTCGGACACCAAATCAATCTAAAAACTGAACTTCTAAGATATGGACAATCCTAGTGGTCTACTCTTTGGCCTTGCAGTCGGTAGAAGATGGATTCGCAGTAAGCCATTTCGAAGAAACTTCGAAGCAGGAACAAAAGGCTGCTACGAAACCATTTTCATGTCACTGGATTGATTGCGTGATCTGGTGTCATGGTTCAAGTGATGCAGGGTATGACCAATGTCCATACAAAGAACATGGATGCATCTAATCTTTAATGCAAGCTGTGCTTCCAGATGCATGGAACCTACTTCATGACATAAGCTAAAATGTTAAAGAACATGATGGCACGCTTAGAAAGAAGATGTAGAGCGATACCATTCATCATGACATCGTTTGATGGCGGTTGTGGAGCCAACCCGATTTGGTTTCCCATTATAAACTCATATCGCATGACGCTTCTGCAAGTGACCGGCGTCCCAATTTGCCCGGATAGAAAGGATGCTTCAAGGAAACGTTATCGATCTTGTCAAGTTGAGCTCCGCCACCTTAGGCCAATTATTGTTGGCGTCAACTCTTATTTTCTTTCCCTTTCTCCTTCGGATACGCAACTCAAATTCTCAAAGGCAAATTGAAGCTAATTAATTCGCGTTCGTTATACAAGGCGATAGAGTTGGCTGCTGCTGAACGCATTAGCATCCGTGAATTACCGAGAGAATATCCATGCCATAAACCGAGAGAATATCCATGCCATAAAACATTCTCACTAAGTCCAAATCTGATTTATTAAAAAAAAAAGAAAAGAAAAAAAAAAGGAAGAGACATGCACAATGCGTGCGTGCAGCAAGCGAACAGTAGCGGCGTAAGAAAGAAATGGATAAAGAAAAAGATAAAAACTTAAAGTTTTTAGAATTTTTTTTTTTTTTAGATGATCAAACGGGTTCAAATTTTATATGAAGAATCTTTGCAACAAGCTCTACAATCTTAATAATATCGATTTATGATTTATCCTTTTTAAAGTATTTTCCTACTATACCCACTTTGTGAGACCTAAAATTTTTTTTGCACGTAAAAATTATCGCTTTGTGATTGATTTATTACTCTACTACTTATGCTATTTTAGTTAATATTTATATTTTGGTAACAAGTTATATTTTGATGAGAAACCCATTTTGATACACAAAGAGAGAAAATAATTATTCCGCTATAACAGTTTTTCCCAGCAGCTTTCACGTTATTTATATAGTATAATCCACGTTCACTACATCTCAACTTTGTGGCACCAACGCAACCTCTCAACCAACGAGCCAACATCTTTGTCGTTTAAAATATCAACGGATGTTAAAGACCTACAAACGATCGATTTGTAGAGAGATATAAAAACTAATCTCGAGCAAATGTCGGGAGGCTGACCAGGTAATAACCTCTTTATTCTCTCATTTACACACATAATACTACTGTCTTCTTCCCTATCCGTCTTTCACTAACTTAAGCATCGAAGAGGTCGAGCCGGGAACCTCCTAGCATAAATCTGTTGTGCAGAACCACTGGTGGTCAGAAGATGACTTTATTGCTAAGACGCAGCCTCGCGGCCACGAGGCAACCCTTCGACCAGAGATCAACCCATCCATCCGAAGAGAGGACCTTGCAGTCGAGTAGATCCTAATTCCTCTACCCAGTCTCATTGCTTCTAGGCCAGATCGACCTTGGCGAACTGCCTCCCTTACTGACCTCCTACGTTGGTTTTCCATGTCAGCACTCCCACATCAGTATGGAGGATAACATAAGGATGAACCTACGCATTCGACAATGAACCAACTGTGTTGACTTATCAATCAATAGTACTCATGATATTATCACTACTCAAAGCTTTTGCCCACACATATCTTGATTTCTGCACCATTCATTGTCTATAAATGCCACAACCCTAATGCTCTCCCTACAACAAAACGTTTATCCCATCTGGAGTAAGAAAAAGAAATAATGAGGTTGGCAAATTACACTTTGGCTTTGGTGTGTGCTATGGCCATGGCCTACACCACCCTAGTACAGAACTCCCCCCAAGACTTCGTGGACACCCACAACTCGGCCCGGACGACCATTGGCATTAGCCTCGTGTCACGAGACGACAATGTCATCGCGTATTTACAAAACTATGCCAACCAATGCATAAGCGACTGCCAGTTCATGCACTCCGACGGGCCTTATGGGGAGAACCTCTTTTGGGGCTCCGACGCTGAATTCACTATAGCCAACGATGTTGGGATGGAAGAGTAAGGAAACAATAAAAACAGAGTATTACGATGCAATTAAAAAGAATAATTTTATTTAGAAAAATTGATATAGCATTAAATAAAACGTAAGATATAGAATACTTATAAGATATTCGTAAGTGCATACACTCCATCTTACTTTACGAATTATGGTCCTATTTATAAGACCTAATAGTAATTATCTCACCCTATTATATCACCCCACGATTAAGTGTAGGCATTACTAGTCATAGGTGCCTTGTAAGTTAATCATGCGATTGATGACATATGTTACATGACACATAATTTTTTTACTTATTATTATTGATGCATATATATATATATATATATATATATATATATATATATATATATATATATATGCATCAATATATATATATATATATATATATATATATATATATATATATATATATGCATCAATATATATATATATATATATATATATATATATATATATATATATATATATATATATATATATGTATGTATCAAGCAATATAAAGTGAGAAAATACCACAATAATGAGAATCAAATCGTGATAAGATCATGATAATGAGATCGATATGATGGAGGTAGCTAGTCTCATAGTTGCTTATTAGAGAATGAGTTCATTGATTGATCCGCTCACGGAATGCTTGATATTTGATAATACCTCATTGTTAAACAACGATTTCATCATTCCAGTGGTATACCTGATCCTTAGAAATAAGACATCAATGATGTCCTGTATAAATACTCCACTCTATTATACTTATAGGTTTGGAGGTTTCAGATCTAGCACAACTGGTCATCAGGAGTGACACTAACCTTACGAGGGCTATTGAGTGACGATAGAGGATCATCCGCTCTCAGTATCATGAGAGTTATATCTCATGTATTCTTGATCAGACAAATCTTTGGCTAAGGTCATTCAGTTTGAGAGAGAAAGAGTTCTCCGAGAGAATTCGATTAGAGCGAGACTCGAGGAGAAACCGTACAAGCATAATAACACTATGCCTGGTGTATGGTCTCTAGGATATTAGATAGATAAGGTATTATATGTACATAGTAACTAAGACAGATAGGTCCAAAGGATTGAATTCTCTTGTATCGCTTGGGGACTACAACGTAGTGGCATAGTACGTCCGTAGTCGATGAGTCGAGTGAATTATTATGGAGATAATAATTCATTGAGCTATAAAAAGTTTTGACATGTATGACTTATAACCTTGGGCCTAGAGGGTTACACATATATGGTAGATGTTATGATAAGTAAATGTTTGGATATGAGATATCCGTCATAGCCCTATCTTATTGGATATCCAAGAAGCCCATAAATTATTAGTTCATATGGATAAGATCAAATAAGAGTCAATGAGAGATTATTGGATGGAGATCCACTAATTTAAGAGGCTTATGTAGTTGGATGGAGGTCCAATACCCAATAGTGCAGGATCCATTATGGTTAAATTGATAGGGGGCTAGGCTTCTTGGCCGCCACTTCCTATTCTTCTCTCCCTTCTTCTTCCTCTTTAACTAACAAGTATGGAGATTTGGGCAGTAATTCAAGGAGCATCTTCGCAACTGCTGCTATGTGGATCACCACTAGAGATAATGGTACTTAACCTCCTTCATCATCTTCTAGAGATCTATAGAAATTCAAGAATATTCGATCTCCCTAGATAACACAACTATCTCATATGTGGTTTTCAGTTTCGTTGATTTTTACGCATCAATCTTCCCACAATGATGAATACCTTTTGAAAAATTTAGGATTTTTATTTTATGTTATTTCGTTGCGCATGTGGTGTTGCCCCTAGATTTCTCTACAAGCACTACCCCCATAATTCCTAAATCATGGGCCACTACTTAGAACATGCCTAAAACATTGTAACTACTTAGAACATGACAACTACCTAAATAACTTTCATGGATCAATTTTCAACACTCCCCCTTGATTCATAGTTACATACACCGATTTGGGACATGAAATAAACATACTTTTGAACTGGAACTAACTTGACGAGGATATCCAAAACTTGTTCATCTATTCCATAATACTTTATTGGGCTCTACTTGTTAAAAGATCTCGGATGAAATGATAGTGTATCTCTATATGTTTCGTTCTTCCATTAAATGTTGGATTCTTCGTCATTGCAATCGTGGCTTTGTTGCCACAAAATATTTTTGTCGTTTCTTTTTATTCTTGATGAAGATATTCAAGAAGTCTTATAAGTCATATTGCTTGACAAGCTGTTGATGTTGTAGCTACATATTCTGCTTTCGATGTCGATAACATAATTATTATTTGCTTTTCTGAACTCGAAGATATAGTACATTGTTGTAATTTTTCAAACTCGACTCATAAAACTTGTATATGAAGTTTCTTTACCTTATCAGCACCACCAAATACCTTTTAAAATATTTCCTAAGCCTCTTTTGAAGTATTTGCTAGAGCGATGATCTCGAATATTGTATCATCAAGCCCTTGGTAGATCATGAATAATACTTTTTTTTCCTCTTCCTTCTATCTTTGAGTTGCTTTCTTGCTTCTGCATTCATTGTTCTTTCTTTTGCTGGACTTGGTTCAACAAATCCATCTTTTACAAACTCCTATACATCTTGGGAGCCTATATCACAATTGGATGCACCATATATCATATTTCACTTACAATTCTTTATAATTTTAAAACTATATATTTCATGACCTATGGGGTTTATATAGTCCTAAAAATATATTATATTAATTATATTCAAAATATATTATTTTTATTTAAAAATTCCCTTCAAAAAACTAATAATCAATTTGACTTATTTTTTCATTGACATTTAATTTATTTATTTATCCTGATGTAATGAATCTTTCATGATACAATAAACCTTTCTTTTAATGAATTAACGATACTTAAACAAGTTTAATTTCAACAGCCATTGTGGAGCCAACCCGATTTAGTTTCCCATTCTAAACTAAAATTGCATGACGTTTCTGCAATTAACCGGCGTCCCAATTTGCCCGGACAGAAAGGATGCTTCAAAGAAACGTTATCGATATTGTAAGTTGAGCTCCGCCATTTTAGGCCAATTATTGATGGCGTCAACTCTTCTTTTCATTCCCTTTTTCCTTTGGATACGCAACTCAAATTCTCAAAGGTAAATTGAAGCTAATTAATTCGCGTTCGTTATACAACGCGAAAGAGTAGGCTGCTGCTGCACGCATTAGCATCCGTGAATTACTGAGAGAATATCCATGCCATGAAACATCGCTGCTAAGAAGATTACATGAGATTCGCAAAAGTAGCAAGCTTTCACGTTATTTATACTGTATGATCCACGTTGATTTGCGCATGAAGATAGACCTGTACAGAGCTTTTAGGATCAACATCATTCACTGCATCTCAACTCTGTGGCACCAACGCAACCTCTCACCCAACGAGCCAGGATCTTCGTCGTTTAATATACGAAGATACACATTTCACAGGACCTGGAATCTAGCCAGGTTTTGATCACGGGAAAACTCATGGATTCTCCACTATAATTGAATGCAAATCAACTGCAGCGAGAACACAATACTGTTTCTCCTCAGAACTTCGATCGGTGTCAGTCATTGGAGGACGATGTTTAAGGCGAAGAAGACCACCAAAGGCAAGCAAAGGATAGAAATGAAGAAGAGAGAGAACAAGGACGCTCGCTATATCAGCTTCTCTAAGAGAGGAAATGGCGTCTTCGTCAAGGCCAGTGAGCTCTCCACCCTGTGCAGCGCAGACCTGGCGGCAAACTCCATTCCTTCGGTAGCCCGAGCGTGGACCAGGTCGTGAACCGGTTCCTCTCCTCCGGTTCGAACCACGAAAAATCGTGCCAAAGGCACGCGGTTCAACATCTGAACCGGCAACTCGTGGAGTTGACTCACCTGGTCGAGGCCGGCGAAGCCAGGAAGGCCGAGCTCCGGGGACGGCTCGAGGCGGCGGTTCGGGGCCAGGTTTGCAAATGGCTCGATGACATCAATGCTTTGGGTTTGGACGAGCTCGACAGGCTCAGGGAGTCCTTGGGGCGACACAGGACCGGATCAACGTCCGAACCAGGGAGATCTTGATCGGCGCCAATCCTGAATCCGTGGCCGTTAATCGCGTGGGTTCTTCATCGCACGGTGGGATCGCGACCGTCAACCCATTCGAACTCGGGCGACGGCACCCAAACCCGTCAATCGCGACTATCGATTTCTCAGACATCAGTGGTTTGTTTGAAGGGATTCTGCGGGTATATGTTAGATATATCCGTCCTTTGTGCGAAGAAATGAAACGAAGACATGCGCTCACCCGAGTCCCACACGAGCAAGACAAGAGTTCTACCTTAGCAAACCCACGTATCAATCAATGAGTTGGACAGCTCGTGCATTCGCCAAACGAGTTTGTCCGCTTCAAAAACATGCATGGGAGGAAATGTGTGCATGGCCAGCCTGACACCTGTGTCGTGGTGCTTCTACTCCCATGTTTCTTCTTCCCATCAATGCAACTCTGATGATGACATGACCTCCACCCAACCCTTTGATCTCCGGCAAGCTGGGACATGAGCACATGGTTCTCACTCTCTCTCGTTGCACGGACATTAAGGTTCCTCTCTTTCACTTTCTTCCGCTTTCATTTCATCTCAAGAGAGAAGAAGTACATGATGGGCAGCGAGTGACCTTGCTGAACTTTCATGGAGACACAGACGTTGAAGCTTTTCCCAGGGTAACATGATCCTCGCATGGCAGCGAGTGAGTATATTACTGTCGAACTTTGTTTCAGCATGCAGTAGTACTGAACCAAGGAACGAGGAATGATGCGTGGAAGAATCGTGATTCACTATTGTTATTGTGATTAGCAAACGTATATACGAAGAGAGACAGCAACATAACAGAGAAGAAAGAGAGGCAAACTAAAAGTAGGAAATCTTCATTGAGAAAATGACAGATCAACGCACATCAAACTCGTGAGAAGTTGGATTTATTTCCGCACAAGAAATGATGAAGTTTCATCTGTGGTTGAGGCATTGTGATCAGAGAATCTTGGACTCCTTCATCGCAGCAGGAAAAAGGCTGCAAATTTGTGTGGATGTTGTTTCCCCACCGATCATATCGATCGTCTGCATCACCCATTCATGCCATCCTCACCTCCCGGCCACCGATAAATATATGCTCCGCTTGTCGATACATATAAATCATGATGGGTCCAATCACTTATTGTTGTCAGGGTGTCATTTCGTGTCCAGGTACGACCAAGATGTGATGACTGGTTTCTCTCAGATTCATTCTGCTTTTTTACCATCGGTGGAACCCGCAGTCCAATACGAGAAAGACGAAGGATACCACTTCATTTATTAGCTTCTACTCCTCTCTGAGCTAAGGAAAACGTAGGCAAATACGTGACAGGGTAGACGGTGTGTAGTAGCAGAAGCAGCAGTGGCCGGACTGAGGCGTTGTTACAGGAGAACGAAGACAGCAGATGGGACAACTAAGCCGAGTGATGGGAGGGAAGGGAGGGAGGAGGGGCCTTCTTCACCGTACGTTCAACCTTGTTTCCTTGTGACGACATCTACAGCGCTGGTGATCGAGCTGCTTTTGTAAGACAGCAGGCTGCAGCACTCCGCCCATCGTATCTTTTGTCTGGCCCCCCTTGAATGGCATCGAAATCATAGTGTCTCTGCATGTTAGTTGTATGTGTGTGTGTGCGCGCGTGAGAGAGTGAGAGAAAGAGAGGAACACACCCCGCGAGAATGACGCGATGAAAGTTAAGGGGTTGGTTGTGGCAGAGAACACTGTTCATTAATTCCTGTGTTCGAGTCTACTATTACTGTTCATGCAGTACTTCTTTGCCATTGCTGCATTTGAAAGCAGCATTACGCGCGCATATTTCATATATATATATATATATATATATGTTCATGCAGTAGTAAAGTCATTTGTCTTATTACTTGTTCAATTTATATATTTATATTTATTGTCACTATGTAGAAAACATTCTAGGTTTGGTCAAAGTCAAACATAACACGTCAGCAAATTATCTTTAAGATAAGCTAAGGGCCCATAAATTTTCGCTAGAAAATGGTCAAATTTTCGAGTAATTATGGAGGGATGATTGGCCATATACACAATATCACAGATCCAATTGCCAACAAAGGTTCGGATGTTTCATGATTATATATTTAATATGAGACTGTCTCTCTTCTCTCTCACGGATCATGAATGAGATGGGAATCATACCGTAGGCAGAAGGGGCAAATGGTATCTATTGATAGTCCATGACAAGCATGGCCATCAACACCCATTGCATCAAACGATATCTTACATTAATTTTATGCTCCAAATCATATTCCAAGAGTGTTTGATTGGACCTTAATTGAAGCCAATCTTATGTTTTGACCATTCTTTTTTCACGATATATGAGTCTAATGATGTTTACTTTGTTGTCATCTTTTCTCCCCTCAAAGTTAATGCCTGAGATGGAAAACCAAATAAGATAGCAAGAGGATAAAGGTTGAGATCCAATAATTTACCTGTTTTAGAGTTCTCCTTTTTAAAATTGGATCGAATTGTATTAAGAAAAATAACAAAAAAAATGATAAATTAAGAACAAAATATTAGTAAAAATAAATAAAAAAAGTGTGATACATTGTTCTAAGACTATTTGTCACTCATTGTGTGATTACGATCGATGATCAGTCTCGATTTGATTTGATTCTCCTATCGATCTAATTGTGGGGGAGATCGAAAACGGTATCAATACTAATAATAAAATAGAATAGTAAAAAAAATAAAGATTAGTAAAACAGACAATATAAAATGAAAATGCCATGCCGATGTTTAAGCTATAAACTATGGTTATTAGGGACGCATGAAGCCAATTTTCAAGAGATTGGTGAGATGGAGTATTCACTCTACTGGCCCCATCAAGCAATTAACAACATTATCATCACCAATTTTGATCCACACATGAAAGATTGATGGATAAGGAGCTCACCTAATGATAGAGTGATCCGAAAAGAAGGGTTCAAGACAAGATTCTATTCACATCAAAGTGGCTGGTGATGGAGAAACGTGTGTTTCCATTGAATTGAAATGAAAGTTCAGTGGAGGTTAGCTTCGCGTAATCAAATTGAACTCCTTCTCTTTATTGTCATTGTTATTATTATGTTATTTATAATGAGATATAGTACATTAATGCCTTGGTGGAGTGCTAAAATCTCTATCCCATAATATTTTACTAAATTTGTTTACTATATAGGATGTATTATTCGATAAATTTTACTAGACTCATTTACCGAAGATTCAATATCTCATCTAAAAAAATTCACACATAAAATATTAATTTGATCATGATATATCATATTCACTTATCAAAAGTTGATGATTTAAGACTCTGTACGAAGAATCCTAAAAAAATTATCATATTTAAAGAGACAATCCCCTTATGATCTTAAGAAATAGATGTGTTTCAATTCTCATGATCCATTGAATGCACTTCTAATGGGCAAATACAACATTATGACACAAAAGTTGCTCGACAGAAGGAAGAGGATCAAATCTACATATATCTCTATGTTGATGTGTGTACTCGATAAAAATGATTTGGATCAATACAATCCATATAGAAGGCTTATAAATGATAGGATTGCGACTTCCTATCGAACCATCGAATCTCGATGCTTCCATCAACCTTTCGTTTATCGAGTATGAATGATCATTGCACATTGTCAAAACCTAGCTTGTTAATGTCGACGTCACATCCCAAGTACATGATGGCGAGCCCAAATCACAAAGCAAGGGGTGTATTTATGAAAAGGAGGCTGAGGTTTCGACTTTGTATTGGTGGATGGGTGTCCAATGTGTCACATCACAATCCACTTTGTGAAATGTATCTCGGTGAGCCAATGCATGTTTGACTCGTCGGCAGTTCCTTGTTTCTCATCCGTGGGACATCCTGCCTAGAGTTCCTATCAATTGTCCTCAACATTTGTATGTTAGGTAGATTGATGTCGCAAATTCATGTTCATGTACTTTTTTTATTAGCATTAACTTTGCGAACGCCTAATCTCATGAGAGGATTTTAACTCTCCTATGTTTGCTTAGATATTAAGTATGTTTAATGTTTCTTTATTTTATGAAAATAAAACAAAATTAAATTTAATTATATGATTTAATATTCCAAATGCTCACACCAAGGCAGGCACTTGTAACTTAGTATTCTCGGGACCGTCCTCAAGAAAGAGAAATCAACTTTATATGCACATAGAGATGATCCATGAATGCAAACTGATGACTGAGCTGATACATGATTGAGCTCGAGCACCGTAGTCATAAAGGGAATAGACCATTCAGTTGTCTCCCCATTCGAGGAAAGCATCGTCTACCCATAGATCCCGATGAGTTTGGCCAACACCCACTGAGATCATCATCACGCATTCATACCAATTCAATCCCCTTAAATCGAGTGCACTTCGACTCATCCATCTTCGTAAACTACAGTAGAGCTCGAGGCATGCGTTGTTTTGGATCAAATCAATTAGGGTTTCAGGGAGACGATTAATTTACATGTTGTGGTCATGCAACATGTCTACTGCATCGATTCGAGACATACATTCTTTGCATGGAATCTTTCTTGCTTCCGCCCGCAGAAGAAATGATCGCTACTGTTTGCTGTGAGCAGCTCCGAAGGACGGGCGAGTCTTTTCGGACACCACAGCATGGGGATGGCGTGCCGGTCGTCTGCCGACCGATTCGTGCTCGCAGCGAGACCTCCATTAATTTGATATCTCTGGAGAAGAACGGGACGATTGGCCTGTGGGAGCTTAGTAGTAGTTGGCGCAGTACTGCGGTACAGTGCAACAACAAGACCATGCACCCAAACATTAGGCAGTGGTGTGTTACATATCCATTCCTCTCTCTCTCTCCCCCCTACTCTGGTGGTAATAAAGTGGGTGCTTATGATGACAAAGGTTTCGCTTTGCGACATGGAACGGCCATGGCCAGTGAAACAGACCATCTCCCCGTCTACTTGATTTGACATCGGAAAAGAAAGCCACCAGATCATGTAGCTTTCCCTTCTCTCTCTTAACTCTTTTCTCTCGGAAGGTCTTTGGTCCATGATTCGCTTCTTCTTCTTCTTCTTCTTCCGATCTCGTCTCAAAGTCTTCGTTCTTGCAATAAGCAAGGTAGGTCTAATCATTCGTGCAGCCCACCAACTTATCTCCTCCGCCGTAGAGCTGTTCCTCGCGCTGTTTTTGGTTCTTCGCTTATCCTCTTTACATCCTTATCCTTCACGGATCGGATGGAGGAGTTCTCTCACTTGGGAGGTGGGAGCACATCAAGGGGGGCTAATTTCTTGTACCTTCCCTCGTCGACCACCACCACCACATCAGCTGCTGCGCAGCTGAACGCCGCCGCGTATGGCCGGAGTTGTCACCCAACCCTACCTTACCTCCAACCTCCCGTACCGCTTAAACCCGAAGTTGGGTCTTCTCTACAGCCATCATCATCTCAGGAAAGAGCAGTCGATGGACGAGGACAGGGAGAGATCTCTCCAGGTGATACAGAGGAGATCAAGGCCAAGATCATGTCTCACCCTCAGTATTCTACCCTCATCGGTGCCTATATCGACTGCCAAACGGTATGCTCACCACTCCCTTCCGACTGCGACAATACTCCATCGAGCTCTTTACCTGAAATCCATATGCTATTTTGGTAGATGGGGGCGCCGCCGGACGTGGTGGCACGGCTCTCGGCCATAGCCCGAGAGCTCCAGTCGCGCTCCCGCTGCCGTCAGGAGGCCTCCTCCGACCCCGAGCTGGACCAGTTCATGGTGACGCCCCCAAACTCTCTTCCCTCCATATCTCCCTCGCCGTCCCAAAGCTAACTTCCTGGAGTACAACAGGAAGCATACTGTGGTTTGCTGGTGAAGTACCGAGAGGAGCTAACGAGGCCATTGCACGAGGCCACGGACTTCCTTAGGAGGGTCGAGTCACAGTTCAACGCACTCACCAACACTCCATCGTCGCGGATCTTCTATTCCGGTAAACATACATGTCATCCATCATATATACGACGCCTTTATCTCCCGGAAAAATTGATGCCATCCACTGTGCGTCTTTGTGTCAGAGAGACAGAATGAGAGAGAGAGAGAGAGGGAACTGTAGTTTTCTGCAGCTGGGAGGAGTCTTTAGGACTTTACCCTGCAACAGCGCGATGGCGATGGGGTACGGTAGTGTGAATGCCTAGAAAGGGAGTCTCACGAAGTGTATGCAACAACAGGGAGCACTCATGTCTACTTCATAGCTTTTATCGAGATATTAACGTGAGACATGGGTAGGAAGGGAAGGAGGTACCCCTCGACATCTCCATCAGCAGGCTCTGCAGGGAGCTGCTAGCTTAGCCATCGACCTCTCCATCGTCTCCTCTCTCTTCCCTTGGGTTGCTCTTTGTTTCCTAGGGTAAAATGAACCGTTCAAGCAAGAAAGAGAACACCACACGGTCGTATGCAATAAGCTAGCATTTCGGTGCTGGCAACAGCACAAGGGTCATCGTAGGGTTCCAAAGCTAATCTTCTCTCCAGAAGAACCCTAGCATCAACACCCTTGTTCTTCCTTCTGCTTTATTGAACCCTTGAGAGAGAGAGAGAGAGAGAGAGAGAGAGAGAGAGAGAGAGAGAGAGAGAGGCTGCTCTAGTGACTCCTACTGGTCATCGAGGATGCTTCTACCTACTAGTTTGCTACTATTAATCCTTCAGGTAGTGATGCTTAAGTTAGGAATGTATCATATACAAACAAATCTATCCAAAAGTATGTTAATACCGGTAGTGCAAATGTTCTTACTTCCAATTTTCAAGGGTGAAATGAGTGATTTCTTTGGCTTTGGAGCTATAGAAAATAAGATACTATGACTAGAAATTTGATCATTTCACTCTGCAGATAGTGTGCATTTATTCATATGTCATAGCTATTGCTCTACATTTACATAAACTTACATGAATATGAAAGGATAGGTACTAAAGCATTCAAATTCGAGCACATTAAGCCACAAACTCTACGTCTTTGAAGGTGCTCTACTCCTTTCTTCCTACACACAAAGAGAAAAGGAATTCTTAGTTCCTTCCAACTAAATCACCACCCAAGAACAGTGGAGTTTTCTTAGTTCCATGAAGCCAAAATCCCTCAATTATACCCACCATCTTTAGCCACGGAATTAGAAGACAATCGAGTCTGATCCACTCGTTTGTTTGTGGCTTAAGTTTCCTATGCATGGCACTTCGCCCTCTGGTTTGATCAAAAGATTCACTCTTGTTTCATTCCCGAATATCTCGAAGCACTTGGAATCATTGCTGTTGGGAGTCATCTTGTTCGATCTTATAGCTATGAGAAAGTTTTGCTCCCTAAGCTGCACCTACAGATCCATAATGTGCCGGTTTGACAAACTATATAGAATCCAAGGATCGTTAAATGCTGCATTGCTTTGGTGCTCGATAAATATGAGATTGAAGCTGGTTTCAAGTTCTTCTTAGATGAAATAGCGGAAGAGATTCATAAAGATAACCTCAAATATATTTGTGGTAAGTCCTCTTCATCGTTGTCGGACCTCCCATACTTTTGGAAGTTGAATCTTGAATGTGAATCACTTGAAGTCGAGCTAAAGATCATGTCAATGATGCTAGTCTTTCATCTGTTCAACTTTTTCTCGGTTTCGTGCCTAAGAATTTGTAGTGAACTGCAACTATTCCTTTGTTAAGATTTAAACTTGTCTCGAAGAGGTTCGCATTCGCTTAACAAAGTTCCTCAGGTTTCATAGTTTTTGATTGAATTGATATCGGAGTATGTTAAATATCATATTCCAATTTTACAAAGTTATCATGTTTGATCCAACTCCCTTATAATTTATATAGGAGATATCGAGTTGCCGATTGGTTAGAGCGAATTCAACATCTTGTAATGTTAAAGTTTTTTTTTGTTTTTTGTTTTTTTAGCTGGAAAAAGGTGCTAAGTTGATCAAGAGATGGTCTCTTGTAAGGAAGGAACCAAATAAGAATCACCAACACGAGATGAGGAGAGAGAGAGAGAGAGAGGAAGGAAAAAGAGAGATGAAACACACACTTAATGAAGGAACAAGGTATAGAAATGGTGTAAGAGTCCTCCCAATATGCAAATATATAAGATGATAAGACAAAAAATTGAATAGCTTAGCCCTCAATAACAAATGTGTAATTCATATATATGAAGAAAATAGTATGGATACATACACTAATCTCAATTCTTGGTCATTGAGATGCTCGGATAATTCGGACTAATATTTAGGGATGGATCTGACAGCTCTTTTTATCCCCTTAAACAAACCGAAATGATACAAAGTCACAACAACAAAGTGGACATGAAAAGTATTTAAACATCAGTAATAGATGATTAGAAGAATTCAAATATTAAAGATCATCGTAACAAAGTGTATCACTTGTAGTATGCTTAGATTAGAGGATTGATCGCTGGCGTTTTTCTAACCTATTAATCGTTCCTTCTCGACCTGCAGATGAAGGATGCGAAGGGGTTGCATCCTCTGAAGAGGAGGCCGATGCCAGCGGCGGTGAAACTGATGTTTCATTGATAGATCCTCACGCCGATGACAAGGAGCTGAAGCACCACCTTCTGAAGAAGTACAGTGGGTACTTGAGCAGCCTCAGGCAAGAGCTGTCCAAGAAGAAGAAGAAAGGGAAGCTGCCAAAGGAAGCCCGGCAGAAGCTACTCAGCTGGTGGGCGCTGCACTACAAGTGGCCATATCCATCGGTATGAGTTCAGTGATTCCCGGTGTATTTTCCTCGTCAAGATTAAACCGAATCAAATATCTCATTGCCAAATCGAAAGCTTCTTTTTGCCTGTCGCTGTTATGTTCTTGATGTATACATAGTTCGACAAAGATTGCTCCTGAAAGGAAAGCTGTTGTAACTCGATCTGTGTGACAAAACGCAGGAAACCGAAAAGGTGGCGCTGGCCGAATCCACAGGCCTTGATCAGAAGCAGATCAACAACTGGTTCATAAACCAAAGGAAACGGCATTGGAAGCCATCGGAGGACATGCACTTAGTCGTGATGGATGGGTTTCATCCGCAGAACGCTGCTGCTTCCCTGTACATGGAAGGCCAATACATGGGCAATGGCGTTTACCGCACCGGTCCCTGATCTGCACATCTACCGACTTGAAGAGTTCTCCAGGTGAAGATTAAGGTCTCTCCATACATAAGCATTGCATCCTCGATCCAATCGCCGCTAAGTTCTTCCATGTTGCTCAGGTCATTGCTTGTACAACTACTAATAGTTTCGTTGTGACCCGATCGATACCTGAAGCTATTACTGTGTAATGCTGCATTATAGCTGTTGGAGATGTTTCGGTTTCGAGTTTTTTCGGTGTTTCTGCTGTGGGATTGTCTTCAGGTGTGCGTGGAAGGAATGCTCTTTTAGACCATAACGAAGCTGATTGATATCCTTTTCCTCTTGATTTGGTTGAGAAAGGCAGAAAAAAAGGATCACTATGAGGTGTTTTGTCTTCTTCCATGCACAGAATGAAACCATCATATTACACTTGTATGTCCTGTGTCAATTGAAATGGAATGACTGCGAAAAAATAGGTCCCACCGAGATTTGAACTCGGGTTACTGGATTCAGAGTCCAATGTCCTAACCACTAGACCATGGGACCATGTTGTGATTACTGTCTCACCTAAAATTATTTAACCAATTTTTTACTGTATTTTCTTTTGATCACATTTGGCCCTATAAAATGATTTTTGGGTTAGGTTATGATGATACGAAACTGAAGGCTCAAACGATATGTAGTGTTCTTAAAGAAGTTCAATCTGCAGCAGCAGAACATCAATAAGGTATTGATTGTGTTGCACACATGAATGTTGACATGAGTTAACATCAACCAATCTAACCTTGTTTCGATGCTGCCATATATCTATATCGAGAACTTAACATGCACCATTTGTGATCTTCTGTGACTGGTTGTTATGAATGTTGAAGAAACCCAATCACATCTGCATCTTTAACTTTGTGAAAACTTTTTTCTTCTCCTCGCTACCCTTTTCAAATTTGCAAACAAAGCTTAAATATATACTAACAAAATCTCACAAAAAGCTTCATTGTATTCTATCAACTAAGTAGGTAAAGAGCAATACTCGAAATATCGCTCTTTCTCACCACAACCTGGAAAGTGCACAATCGATCCGGGTGTACTTAATTGTTCTACATTCACAAAAGAGTAGCAGTAACAACAATTGCAGAATGTTGAGTTCACCACCAAATAGCGCCACTTACATGTTTAGAAACACTCTTCCAAGGGAAGGAAGGGCATGTTATGAATTAGGTGTCTCCTCAGAGATCTTAATTAGCAACCATAAAGTTCAAGTTACAGAAAAAGAGGCTTCTTATTTCGGTTTTTAGCAGAGGAGTAGCAACACCTCCCCTGCCTGGCAAGTGCCACAACAACTCAGCGATAGAGGCTCTCAGATCTGAGGTTTTCGGAAATCTCGGTTTCCCAACGGTCCCCATTTTCCAGCAGTTTCTCCTTGTCATATAACAACTCCTGCAAGGTTTAAAGAGCACCAATAAAATCCCAATTACATGTGAGTAAGTGACCGAGAAAGAAAAGTAGCAGCAGCACCACAATTGAAAAACCATATGACCCACCTCGTGTGTCTCAGTGGCAAACTCAAAGTTGGGACCTTCAACTATGGCATCGACAGGGCATGCCTCTTGGCAGAACCCACAGTAAATGCATTTCGTCATGTCAATATCATACCTAGCAAATCATGTTTGAAGTGACAATCGCATGGTTAATCAGGGAACTCGTAACAAAGCATGATTTGAATCACAATATAAATCACTGGTCGGAGCCTACTACCTCGTAGTCCGACGACTACCATCCTCTCGTTCTTCTGCCTCGATGGTAATTGCTTGTGCTGGGCATATCTGATAATGAGACATGCTCTTGTAAAATGTGTCATTGGTTCATATGAACTAATGTGCATTATATCACACTCTGGTCTAGAAGGTGTATCCTTATGTCGGGGTTTGTAATCATGTATAACGAAATAGATACATACTGGCTAATACTTATAGACCACACTCTGATTATCTTATGATATAACATCAATACCAGCTGTAAAGATCATGAAACAAATACCCTTTTTCTATCAATGCTACACAACATCTTAATACGTACCGCTTCACAAAGCTTGCAAGCAATACACCGCTCCTCACCAGTCGGATAACGTCGAAGAGCATGCTCTCCTCGAAAGCGGGGGCTCAAAGGACCCTTCTCAAAGGGATAATTTATCTGTGACAAGCAGAAGGAAAATATAAAATCTGAAGTCAAAACAAGTAGAGATGCATGACCAATACAGGGGAACAGCAAGCATCAAAATGGACTTACTGTAACTTTCCTCTCAAAAAAGTACTTTAATGTCAGCATCAATCCACGCACCATTTCAGTCAGAAATAGTGTATTTATACTGCGGTCGAAAACTGCACTCAAGTGTTTGAACCGGTGAACTGAGTATAAACCAACAGTGATTTGAAGTTTCAAAAGGAAAAATCTAAAAGTCTACCAGCATTCCAATCCTTGGCAATCTCCTTAGCAAGCTTCTCTTTCTCTTCATCATCTACATATCGGAAGATGAGCAAATAAATAACTAGTATAATTATCTAGTGAAATCAGCCACTTGAACATGCTGCAAATTTGCCAGATACCACAAACTGGAGTCTCATCAGTTATGGTAAAAACCATTAATACTGATGGTTAAGTTGCAACACACAAACACAAATACATATAAGTTTAGAGAAATTGAATGTGCTATGCCAGATGGCACAAACATTTCAGTAATGCAAAAAAATAGAAAATGAGGCTAACCAAGTTGCAAAAGACAATTACAACAATTGACTAGCCACTCTGTCAATCACCAAGCGTCGGGATCAAAACAAGTGTTCGATGGTTTATTATTCTCTGGAATACCATATAAACTATCTGGCATGGCATTCTTACTATATGTTATAAACTTGGGACTCAAAGCAGAAACCCCAAGGCTTGCAGGTCATCACCATGTATATTCCATACAAGTTATTGCAACAAATTATGCATGCTAAGAAAAAATATTAAATAGGATGATAGGACCTCACATCTATGCTTATCCTGAATAAATATTAGGCTCAAAACACTTACTCAGCCAGTGTGGTACGTGCATACATAGCCGAGAAGAATTAGGATTACTAGTAATATTAAAATGCTGGCTCACCTTCATATCTATAATCATTCTCTAATTAGACAATGTATTGTTGTATTTGCTAAAGTTGTCTTTATAAAGAAGCTCAGAATCATAATTACTAGAGACATTATGTCTGATCATCATCACCTAATCAGGCTCACCAGTAATCTTATGATGCTCACTCACTCTGATATTGATCATCCTCATCTAATCAGATAATGTATCATTGCATTTGATGCATTCAACTATATAAGGAAACTGCACAGATATCTTAAAGCAATTGCCCCACCAGCACGACATCATTATTCTAACCTTTAAATTTTGAAGATGATGAGCCTGAATTGAATGATTGCCAGTGATTTTTCAACACCAACGAAGCTTGTCTACCTTGGGCCTATAATTACATGAAAACATTAGTATATCTTTCTTCTCAGAAGAAAAAAAAAATTCCTTGCTACAGCAGAGCATGATCAATTGTAGCTGTTGTGAAAAAAGTAAAGATATTGCCAAAGTAATGAACTTTGTAGTTTTTGAATAAGCATCTGAACGTACGTCTACTTTAAGAAAGAAACACTGATGGTGATCACTAAAGAGGAAAATGAAATAGACAGTAAAAGTTTCTTTCATTTTGAACAACAAATAAGATCCCAACAACATGTCCAGAAAACATTGGTTTACCAGGAAAAGTTTCAAACTGTATCAAAATACATCTCCATATTTTGTTCTTCTTGGGAGGAAAAAATCTAATGTACTCGCTTTTGAATACCATTAAAAAAAAAAGATGGCACAATTACTTCGAAACACACATAATTCAGGAAAAAAAGATGCCATATTTGCTTTATGATTCCTAAACATGCTGGCATGCCAAAGATTCTCTGAGATACTTGAAACCATGGTATGTAATTTTAAATAGTACCGCCCGGTACAGGCGGTACATACCAGTCCGACGGCATACTAATACGCGGACCGTCTGCTACCAGACCAGTTGTGCTACAGTGCTACAGTAAGAGAAAGAAATATTTAAAACTACTCGGTACGCCCTGGTGTACCGAGCGGTACATGGTACCGTACGGTACTGAGCCAACCTCGAAACACCGATACGGTACGGTATTGCATACCTTAATTAAAACAATATTTTGGTTTGTTTCTTGTGAAAAGTAGAAAGATAACAAAGTCATGTTAATTCTAATGTTCAACAAAATAAGTCATCACATATCTATTTCCTATATCAAGAATTACTTGTCTATTCTTTAGACCACATACCATCAAGCCCAAGCTTATTTTTGTAACGCTTACTTCCTATTTATTTTCAATAAAGAACAAGATATCCAAGTGGAGAGCAACCTTGAACAAGTAAGAATACTAAAGTCTACTCATCACCTAGATCATGTGTAAACACTCATGCCCTAGGCAGCAGGAAGCGGGCACCATGATGAGAAAATATATCAATAACGAACATGAGCAGCTACTATTCCTCGTAGGAAGATCATTAAAATTCTTCATAGATGCAGATTTATACCATCAAATACAAAAAAAAATGACGTTTTTAATCAAATGAACACCTTCCCAGACCCGAGCTACTGATCACTATAAAGTCAAATTTTGTTAATGATTCACAATCTACAGATCTAAGGAGATGAAACCGATCACAATGGTACTCTTTTGTTTCTCTCTTAAACGAATCCCGGACGAAGATGAAATCTTTCGGGTTCGAAATCCCAATCGCACGAGGGCATGTGTTATAGATCAATAAATCTGGGATGGAGTTGAGGAAAGGGGATGAGATTGTACCGGCTGCCCTGCACGAAAAGCCTGCATAGCTCGCTGTGCCATGATCCTCGCCGCCATGTAGAGATCGGAAATGGAGAGAGCGCTGCAACCCTATCGACGATACGGAAACGAACGTAATGAAAGCCAGATATGGCGAACGAAAAATGGGGCAGCGATGGGAATATGACGCCTCGTCCCGGTCACGCCCAATATAACGTTAGGGACTCATGTAACGGATCAGATCTTGATCCGTATTCAAATCCGGCCCATTACTAGGCCCGGTTCCATCCGTCCCGCCGGATGGCAGCAAAAAATCCAAAATACCCCTTTGTCATCTACCCTCCCCTCGACTCATTCTCCCTGCTCTCCCCTCCGTCGCCGCCGCCGCCTCCCCTCTCGTCACCTTCTTT
This sequence comes from Musa acuminata AAA Group, assembly GCF_036884655.1. NCBI lineage: Eukaryota > Viridiplantae > Streptophyta > Magnoliopsida > Zingiberales > Musaceae > Musa > Musa acuminata. The sequence goes on along the minus strand of NC_088339.1, from coordinate 28,319,607 downwards.
CCTTGACTATCGAAACCCTAGGCCTAGAGGCAATATCCTGTATGATTCCGCCACCGGCACGACGAGGACCCTCGCCTGCCGCCTCTCTGATCATCTTCGCTCCCTCGGCCTCGCCTTCGACCTCGTCGACCGCCGGCACAGGTTCTTTTCTCTTGCCATTTCTTTTACTAAATATTTTTGATGCACTTGACTGAAAACAAGCTTCTGAATTGATTAAATAAGGCATCTTTTTGCCAATTACATCATTGTTGCAGCGATATGAAACTGCCAAGCACTCATTTTGCGGCATAGAGAGTCATAGGTAAGACTGATTTGGTGATTCTGATGTCACTTTGGATCCTGCTTCTGGTTGTCAATCCTTCTGTCTGGTTCACAAGTGTGCAACATTAACTGACAGAAGGTTTTGAATGTTCATTTTGCTCATTGTATTTTCTTCTGACCATCCTTTCTGCCCTTGTGGAGCTTTGGCTGCCTGGTCTTCGAGCGCATGGATGGATGAATTGCCCGATTGTGGTTCAAGGCAATCTTCTGTTAGGCCGTATGTCTATAACATCTTGCCCTGCCTCTATAATAAAAATGGAGATTATAATGTACATAAATAGCACAAAATTGAAGTTCAAAGTAGAATTTTGTCAAGTAGGGTTACAAGGAATTGTTCCATTAGTGGAATACCCAGTGTGGATGTCAATTGTGTTTACATGATTATTTATGCTGGAGAAAAGTTGGGTAGATTCAAGATTCCTACCAGTGAAACATTTGGTGCTAGGATTTCGAAAAATGTAGCTATTGTGCTGCTTCTTCCACATGCAATCATGCTTATAAAAATGCACAAGCCAGCGAATAATACATAGTCGGTGATAGTAAAACAATATCTCAGGGACAAATGGCAGTAGGGAAGTTTAGAGTTGCATGTCCTTGTTGTCTCTGATTGAAAGCATATCACACCAAAGAGATGTTGTGTTTCTTGTGGCTTGTTTAAGGGGCAACTGAATTTTGCTTATATTCTTTATGACTTATACGCAAAGGATAAGCAAGATATTGCTGTCAAATGTTGGGCTTATGCTCCACTCTTATGATAACCTTGGGAGAGAGTTGTCAAATTTTGCTATGTGAATGTTGCCAAAGATTTGTCCAGAACTAGCTTTCATGAGTATGTAATACGGGTGTGTTACTACTTACTACTAATGCTTGGCTTGTTTCATTGTCAGATTCATTAAACATGCATAAAAGATTGAAATTCTGATATCATTAGTAATGAACTGATTTGACTGACTAGGGATCAAAGCTCATCATGTGAAAGAACAGAGAAAGCAGATATTTGTAAAATGCCCTGTATTTTTCTTGGTGGTGTTCCATGGCAACTGATTTCAATTTACCATAACTGGCAACAGGTGTCTACAAGAAAGTCATCTAAGACGGAAGACTATATGATCCTGGGGTATATATGGTGCAGAGAATTTGATCCAGATCAATGTCGATACAAGGGAAAAGAGGCACCATGGAGCTGCTCGGCAGATTTAGCTGGTTCAGGTTCAGATAGCATTATGCCTTTTTCCCAACAAGTAGTTGCACTGCCAAATCAGTTTTATCCTGGTAAATCTTTCTTTTATCAATATGGTTTTAACTCTAGCTGTAAAGTATGTGTACTGCATTATTCTCAGGATGCTGACACACATGATTGTGAACTTATGAATAGCCTAATCTGGTAGGATAAATTTTTGCATGTAATGCCCTCCAGAGAGGAATCCGAATCCTTTTGACCAATGAACTGGTCAAAATGTAGTGTTTTTGCTACACATCTATTTGGATCAATGAGAAGGTCAAATTTAGATGTTTGGTCAAACATCTGCTTCTATCAATGAGATCATAATGAGATGGTTGCTCTAAATCTTGACGGCTTGGTTATCTACATCTGTTGCAGGGAATTTTGGGAGAATTATCCTATGTACATCTCAGAAAGCAAGGTAGCTGCAACTTTACTTTGAACTTTCCGGTTGCATTGACCTCTGGGAATGCGTAAAAGTTGGGTCATCTTTTTTAACCTTCTCATCGAATTGATGACGTTTGGGCCTACCTAAATGCTTAGGTTCTCACATAGCACAATTTTGTTGGCAAGAAAAGCTTCCATTGTCACATCCAGCTTTGTAGTATGAAGGCCCTCATTGGTTTTCTTTATCTTAAACATTTGTTTCAGATATTTTCACCAATTCATTTTTAGGGCTGTCTAATATGGTGTGCACTAATGTTGTTGCTTATGATGATGTGGTATATAGTGTGATGTGCCTTGGAATATATGACCTATGATTCTAAGTTGGGTGCTGCAGCAAAGAAATAATACTGGTAGATGACCAAAAAAAGAATGATATTAGTTACCCATGGGATATGTTACTTTAGCTGTTCTAGTATAAGGTATCCTTTGCTTTAGTCATCTACTATTATGTAATAGGATGCTGCAAGACTTAACCTTGATGTCTGGTAAGGGCACTTAATGTGGGTTGGGACCATCTGAAGGAGCTCTTGATCTGGTTATAAATAGACCAGCAGTAATTGAATAGGTAAATAACTATTGCAATACCTTGAGAAAGCATCAAATTTTTTGTGTAGCTCTGTAAAATTTTGAATATGCTATCTTCTTGTGAAACTATTGTTACACTAGCATTTTTATGCCCTTCTATAGTGCACAGGAAGATAAACCATCACTGAACATGTATATAGTTCCCAATAAAAATCGATATAGATGCAAGGATATGCTGAACACTGACAGTTTCTCTCTCGTTTTGTTCAGGAAAGAGAACTACAGTATCCATAAGTAGTGCTCAAGCCCATTCTCGGGATCAATGATCTCACCAAGATGGAGCAATCAAACAACTGCTAAGTTCCAACATGAAAGCTTAGCATAGAAGAAAAGAAAGCAGAAGAAGCAGAGGGAAAAGGTAAAATGGATTTATCTAACCAACACAGAACTCTAGCAGAAGTGTACAGTGGATGGGTTTAGGTGCTCTTGCGGGGCTGCTGGCTCTTTCTCCTTGTTCTGCTCCTTGGCTTGTCCTCTTCCTCTTGATGTTGGATTGGTTCCATCTCCCCAGCCTCTTCCTTCCCCTCGTCATCATCATCATCATCATCGTCATCAGCAACAGCAACTGCAGCTAACGAGGAACAGGATTCCTCTGCTCCCTTTCGCTCCTCTTCTTCGCCTCCGCTCCCCACCTTCTTCTTCTTCAGCTTATCTTCCTCTTCTGCGACCACTTTCCGAGGCCGGCCTCGTCTTCTCTTAGCCTGCTCTTTATCCACGGGTTGCTCCGACGACTCGCTGATCGACCGCCTCTTAGCCTTCTTCTTCCCCATATGCAATCAAAACTTGATCTTTCTTTCTGCTCTCCCTCTCTCTCGCTGATCCCTCAACAAAAAGCCAAGACTGGTCTGGTAGATCAATGGAAAGTTGAACGCGGATCATATCCTTGTCACGGACTCGCTCTCCACAGAAGAGATCTCATGCTCGCCCTCAGAAAAGTTCATGTAACATCTGCTATTCCTTCTTCCAACCGAAGCCCGATCTCAATCATCTCTCTCTGTCTACTGCTCTGCTTCTCCAAAGTGGTAGAGAAAGATAAGAAGCATAATAATCCAACCGCTGCTTCTCTCGGTGTCAGTGGCGTGGATACGAGGAAAGAATACCGGCTGCTTCGATTAGGTTAACCACGTCAGCCGATGGGCCCACCCCTGATCAAATCAAAATAAGGATCGCCAGCCAATCCAATCGTTCCCAATCTTCCTGCTTTGAATATTTGACTTGATTTATAAGAATTAGATAAATTTCTTAATAATATTATTTCATGTTTAATATTTTAATTAGTGACTGAATTAGAATGTGTTGAAGAATACGTCTCTTCGAAGCTTAAGTTAGTTTTTGAATTAGATATAATTATAAATAGTATCGATCTATATTGATTATGTACCTAAGTGACTTTTATATAGTAAGATTTACTATCGCTGCACCTGATGTCATAATTTAATATCTTGAACTGTTATTGATCTTTTCCTACATTAGATGTGATCGTGCAGTAAACCCTGAGAACATGGCACCGGTCGTAACGATTAGAGGGTGATATCATGTCAAGCAGATGATAATAGATATCGGTAACATGATTGTGAGAGATCACGATGAGATGTTGGCCGGTGATAAAGATATCTGCTGCTTTATTACACCATAGTAGAATGGAATACCGAGTCGCATGTTCTTAAAATGCTTACAACGAAGAAGGAACAATATGCAGACATGATCATGAAATATAGTAGACTGCTGCATCGGCATAAAATCCTATTCACAAGAGGAGGAGAACACCGGTGTTGTATGGCTTCTATCACCAAACTGGTGGCTGACTGGAGCCAGGCTGGTCCAGCGCCACCGTGTCCAGGGTATGGTGCTTGGGCGACAGGGATGACGAGGAGCCTGTGCTGGTGCTGCAACCTGCGCCGCCCATGGAGATCTGGCCGTGGCCGAGGCCAACGCGGTCGAGGCAGGCGGCGTTCTGCGTGCGCAGGTGCGCCATCTGCGCGTGGGCGACGGCCAGCTGAGCCTGGAGCGCCTGGATCTGGCGATGGAGGGAGGAGATAGCGGCGACGCACCCGTACACCGGATCCCGCACCCGGGCGTTGGCCTCGTACACCAGGCTGCTCACTGCATCCCCTCGGTGCTGCACTGCAATCTCCTGTCATAAAAGCTTCACGTGTTGCGTCTCTGCAGCCATACTCTTCAAGAATTGCTGTGTGTGTGTGTGTGTGTCTGAGAGAGAGAGAGAGAGAGAGAGAGAGACCTGCAAGAGCTTGCTGACATTGCTAGCTCCAAATACCCTGTGCACGATGGCGAACTTGTGCGGCTCGTCGGCTGGGAAGTATGGAGCAAAGACGCACTCCTGTGTGCACCGTCGCCGCAAGAGCTTGCATGCCGCGCATGGCGAAACCGTGCTGTTCTTTCTCCCTTCCTCTGTCATCCTTCCTATGCTTTCCAACCCCCGGATAGTATCCACTGGACCAACTGCCTTTGAGCACCCTAGTCAGAAACCATTCCTGTCCTAAATAGTTTTGTACAAAGCGAGAGTGAGGGAGAAAAATAACGTAAAGAAAGCAATGAGGACAACCCAAAGGACAATAAAGCAACGGTGGGTGAGGGAGTCGGTGAGGAAACCTGAAGCTTGAGGATAGTCGGGCAGGGTCCCAACAGGGCGAAGTCGAAGATGTTGGTTGACATGTTGTGTTGTTTATGCTGTGCACAGTTGTGGACATGGTGAAGAGATTTCAGCTCCACTGGATCTGTCTTCCTTGTCTCTTTAATCAGTATGTCTACGTCTACCAACAAAGTGTAGCAGTTTCTAGTGACATTCGAGCATGAGAGCAGACAAACCGCAGGATTGGTAGGCCACCCAGGAGCAGGTGCAGCGCACAAGTAGAACAAGCAACACCATGTGCCTGCTTGCTACCATTTTTAGTCCAAGGAATTAAAAGAACAAGAAGCAAATTTGGTTCTTGTTCATCATCCTTTCAGCATGACATTAGTTTTCTGCACTTGTTCATGAGGAATAGATCGAAGAATGTTGAACTTTTAGTGTTCATCACTTCGTCAAAGAATTCAGCTCAACGCAAGTCTTGCTCTCCGTAATTTTAGGGCTCCCAACCGGTTTCTGTACCCATCTAAAGCATGGCGACTAGGGAGAACGCATGCGGTAAAATGGATCTACCTGTGGGTGAGTGGATTTTGACTGAAACCTGAAGGTTGGAATGTCGGCATCCGGTTGCGCTTGTACGTATCTGCTAGCCACTACATGGAGAGAGGGACACGAATCTTGCAGGGATCTTACGGAGCCCACAACTCTGAGAGAGAGATTTCTTAATGGCTTTGTTTCGAGTTAATGTCCTTTTCTCTTCCAGCCAAAATACTGTGTGTTCATATGTGAGAGTGGCATCTGCTCTAAGATTGGTTAGCTCAAGTGCTCAAGCATGGCATGCTCCTTTTCTTGAAGTCAATTACTGATTCACCTTGAGGCGAGCTCAAGTGTCATAACTAATACAATTATGTACTTGAAGCAATGATTCCATGAGGGTGATCAAAGCTAATGGATGCCTAAGCCAAGTTTTGGTTGATGACAGAGTATTGAGCAGATCATTAAGCTATGATACACATCAAGATCATGAAAAGTTTTAGCTTCTCAGGTCACTCAACCTCCACTGGTTACCACATCCTGCATGCTAAAAGTTCTGACAAATGAGCCATTTAACCAATCAATCAAGCAAGCAGTCTTTTTCTTGCATCATCATCATTGACAATCCATATGTTTGTCTTGGTCGAAAGGAAGAGTGCAGTTGATTTGGTGGATGTATTGTGTGTCTCACCCTTCCACTCCCCCAACAGCGGTCTTCCTTTGACTCACTCGAGCAATTTGGATCTTGGAGGATCTGCTTTTCAAAAGTGATTTCACATCAAGGCTCTTATGTGGTCTCAAGCAACATGAGAGGCTTGTCTGATATAATGAGATTCTCATGGATGATAGTTCAGTCAAAATTTGTGTCTCATCACATGGGCAATGGAAAAGCTTTCAGTGGCTTGTAACTCCAGCAAAGTTGAAGCTTCCTGTGACACACTCTTAGGCTCTCATGTTCCCCTGTGACACTGTTGACATTGTGTATTCTTTCATTTTGTCTGGTGTACAGGGTCTAAATATAGAAAGTCATTTTCATGTATGCATCACATATGGAATAGATACAGTGTTCCCACCAACATGGTGGAGAAACACAGTACTTGCATGCAAGTTGAACAGCCTTCAGGAAGAAGTTGAAATCTTCTGCCAAAGAAAACATTCCACAGGCACTACTGTATGATGCACAACAACTAGGAAAGAAATCAGGCTGTTTGACAATGTGATTCCAACAATGTTAGCTGGCCCCTACATCATTAACCAAGCTAAATTTGCCAAGAGTGATGCATATATACCAATCCATTTGTATCTTGTCTCACATGAAACATTGTCAGTAGAGCTTCTCAGAATTCTGTGTGAAGATATTTTCTGTTACCTAATTTCCAAGTTCTTCAATCAACATTTTTTTTTTCCATCTTCTTTGAGTACATACCATCAATGTCAATCACAGGAAAGTTTACATAGACTAACTTGTCAGCAATCAGGAATCATTTTCTTGCTTCTTAGAGTTGTTCTTTTGAGCTTGCAGATGACACACAACAGACATTGCCATCATGTCAGAATGCATATTTAGTTCCTATGGCTAAAGAAAGAGTCCAAGTTTGGGAGTAAAACATTTCTTCCAGAGATTACCATGATTAGATCCTTCCTGCTGATCCTTCTCTCTGGAGGATGTTGACTGATGGAACTTCCAGGAAATGGAGTTAACCAGAATCCTATACTACTAATGAAATAGTTTATGTTATACAAGTAGTTGAAAGTGATAGCTGTACTCGGATAATATGTGGATCAGTTTCCTTTCTGCAACTTCAGCAATCGCATCTCTACTGGAGTAGATGAAATATTTCTCTATAATATGTGGATCCATAGGCTAGAGCTCAAAAATTATGAAGATTTGCTCCTAAGGTAGTATTTTCAATACCTAGAAGAAGCTCCCACGTAGGAGTTCCATCATACTTACGAAATTATGCTGCCTCATTCCTTTAGGAAATTATGCTGCCTCATTCCTTTGACATGTTGCAACTTTCTGTAACTTATAGGACATGATCAAGATGGAGATGACTTGGTTAAACCATCACTGCCAAGCTCCTTGGGGAGGTCAAGAGGCAAGGTGTGGCAAGGAAGAGGGAATTATGACCAGCAAGCAGAAGCATTCCACTTGCATAGCTGAGCCCATTCTCTTCAAAAGGTTGAATCAATTGTTTTGGCCAAGATTGGGCAGCCTCAGCTACTCACATGATGAATGGACTACTACTCTAGTTTGGTCATGGGATCTGCATCTCCTGTACATCCTTACACTTGAATATTCTTGACTGTAGTGATGAGTTATGACTGGAATTGGAAGGTTTAAATTAAAAAACAAGACATTTGTTGTAATTGGATACATTCATCATTGATGGTGGAACAAAATTGCCATCAGAAATTAAATTGAGCCCAGTTCCTATGGAGAACTCAAGTTGTAAATTTTTGCTGAATATTTCAGTGTATCATCAGCTTTGCATGATGTTTTCACTTTAGTGTCTAGAGTCATATGTAAGGTTGATTGCTAATTGGTGTGGAGTAGGCAATAGCAATTTAAGAATCAATAGGTCTACTGCAGAACCATGTGGATTATGCAAACATTGAAGTGATTTTAATTTGAGAGCCTAAATATATTAAAAAGGGGGTAGGTGCTACCTGACCTCGAAAACTGTGGTGTAAGAATAATCCAATTTATTATCTGAAATATCCATGTGATGTTGACTCTGCCAAATTTAGCATAGAATAATTAGATTGTGCATGGTGCTTCAATTTTCTGCTTTGAAGCTGGCTATGTGAATCTAATTTGATCATGCTTGTTCACCTTTTTAGTCCCCTTGAATTCAATTTCATATTAATACAGAGTGATGGCACAGTAGACTTTCATATGCTTTCTCCAAGAATTTGAAACTAAGAAAAGAAAAGTTTAACTACTAAATAAAAGAATGATTAATGCAAAATTCTCAGGAGAAAGGAAAGTTGGTATCTGCAGAAACTTTTCAGAGTAGGATTGTTTTTATGGTTCTTTCAGCTAAGCAAACCTTCTCCATTGAGGGAATGTGATGTCCACAACTAGCTTTGCTAAGAGTTCTGTCTCAACCTGATGCTAAGTGTTGAAGTTTTCTCAGAGAGTGGGAGATTTGGCATTATAGCTTTGTTATGATTTGAAGAACCTAAGAGTTTACTTTTCATTGGCATTTTCCATCTCCATTAATAGTCCAAGGCAATGTGGCAGTGAGAACTTCAGCGTCCTGAAAGCTATGAATGCTCTGTTTGATTTCACTTCTTTAAATTATAGGTCTCGAACCCAACTGCAGTAAGGGTGCTGCTTAAAGGTCTCGAATGAAACTTGTTGATGGAAAGAAGCAACAAAATGAAACTGGATGGATGATACAATTCAACTATTTAGTAGGTTGAAGTGGGATCAATGATGGTACTGTGCATGCACAGCAAGCTACCACATCATGCATTGTCTTGACATGACAGGCTTAGAATGCTGAGTGTCATGATGTGGAGGCATGCTGCTTTCTCTTATGGTAGTGGGGGAACAGATGCTTGGTGTTTCAGGCTGCAACAAAATCCTGCAAAATGGCTGGCTGTGTTTGCTATCAAGAAACTCTCTCCAGGAAACCAAAGGATGGTGGAATCATGGATGCTGAGTAACTTTTTCTTTTAGAGTGGCTGCAACTTGAAGTCTCTTTAGATCTAACTGGTGACCTTCCTTCCATTGGATGAATCCATCTCTCCTTTCTATCATGTTCAAATCCTCCTACTGTGCCCAACTTTATATGATTCCATTATCGGCCACCAAGCACTTATTGCTTTCCACCATCAGAAGACATGATTTCTTGTGAGTTATCTGGACTTCTTATGAGGGTTTTCCTTTTGCTTCCACTCTTCGTTGGGTAATGTTGACAGTGAACAACACTAAGTTGAATGATAATGACCATAAGTTGGATCCAAGGTGCATGGATTCTGCTAAGATCTTGCAGCTTTTCGTATTGCTTTGCCTAACTTTTGATGTTTAGGATCGGAGCTTCTTTAAATTCTTCCATCCACTTCCAGATTTGCATGCCCTCCATGATTGTTCTTTATTCCTGTCCTCGGTGGTTCCTGTTAGCTTTCCAAAGTCATTGATGCCCTGGCGGAGACCTCACACTGCATGTGTGATCTTGAGGACCCACGTATGGCCATGTTCCTGCTGCGAAAGGAACTTAGGTGGAGGTGGTGAACCCCACGGCAGCTCAATGGAGACTTTGCATTCATTTGTTTGGTGCCCAACAAAGGTCACAGTAAAGCATGGATTCCGGCAGCGGAACCAATCGGAAGGGCTTCTCCGGTGATCAAAAGCGCAAGCGAGGAAGAAGTACTTACTTTCGAGTACAGGAGGAACAAGAACAAATTAATTGATCGGTTATCGCATCGATGGAGTCGACGCAAGAAAAACGAAAGAGATGCAGGGAGAAAGAAGAGAGTGGCAAGTGAGATCCTTATCGAATGGGATAGAACGAAGAAAAGAAACTTTGGGTGGCGATGGTACTTCACCAGTGTTCTTTGAGGATTCATCTGCAAGCTGGATATGAGAAGTAAAAGGTTGTCCCCCACAAAGTGAAGGTGCTCTGCAATTGCCCAACACAAATGTCTCTTATCTTCTCCCTCCTCTTCCTTTTTTTTCCTCTTATCCCTCTGTTGTTGCTATCAAAACCTGCCTTTGATCCACCTAAACCGATATTTAGCAGTGTGGGTGGCGACCTTTTCCTGTCATCAACTTTTGATGGTGTTGCAGTGTTGGTACTTCAGCAAGGTGGGGGGGGGGGCAGCAGTGTGGTTGGGGTTGATGGGAACAATAATGGAGTCATGGGATGGTTAGTGAAGATCACATGCACCTATCTGTATGCTTTTTCATGACCATTCACTTTCTACTTTCTCCTTTTTTTTTCTTTCTTTTTTTTATCCTTCCTTTTCCTATCCCCCATTCCTTTCTTCTGGTCTTCGGATGCTGAATGGCTTCTGGAATGGAGTGCGGATGACTGGTGCATGAACACTTCTCCCAACTCAGTCTGCTTCAGGATTCACTTCTGTGATCGCAATTTAATTCTCGGTCAGGAGGCACTCATTGAGAGGTTTAGGGGACACAAACCTGTCATCCGTGGCAAACAGGAAAGCAAGAGATCATACGTTTCACTGGTTATGAACAGAAATGTATTTATGTTATTTTGCATGCCTTATTATTATGATTTATTCTGATGGTAGAGTTGACTCATTAATTAAAGGATTAAGATTTATTTTAACCAATATAATTTTGATCATATATTATTTAAGTCTTTATAATTTACTCATATATAAAATAATTACTATATTTAAAAAATATATATAACATATAAATTCCTCTCGTCAAGGGTCACGTTAAAATTTACACGTTGACTCATAATAAATTATTAATATAATGATATATATAATTTAACTTTAAAAATAATTAAGATTCATTTTAGCCCATGTGATTTTTATCATTGACCACTTAAGTCCTTATAGTTTACTCGTATCTAAAATAATTCTTACATTTTAAAAAATATAGCATATAAGTTTCTCGCGTCAAGTCTATGTTAATATATATTAGAGTCCGTTTACATACATATTGACTCACAATAAATTATTAATATAATGATAAATATAATTTAAATTTAAAAAAAGGGTTAAGATCCATCTTGTCGATGAAGAGGAAGCGATGGAGGCCATTGTAGTGGACGAAGGCTGAGAGGTAGAGGTAGGAGAGGCCATAGGCGAAAGTGAGGGAGAGTTGGACAATCATGTCATAGGCGTAGCTAGTGAGGGAGTATGAGAAGATAAAATGTGAGACGATGGAGATGAAGAGGCTCTAGAGAAGGAAAAGAGACTAAAAGACCACTATATGTGTAGCGTTGGACTAGTCGACAAACATCCACCTAATATAGGACCAGAAACTTCTTAACTTGTCATTAATGCCGAATAGGCTATGTCCGTATTACACCTTACTATGATGCTTCCTTCCGCTATTAATAGTGCTCTTAATTTTTTTAAAACTTAAATTACATGTGTCATTATATTAATGATTTATTGAAAGTCAACAGGTTACGTAAGGAAACTTTAAAATCTATTAAATCAAATAGGAGGAACTTATATATTATGTTTTTAAAAATATATGAATTATTTTAGACACAAATAAGCCATAAGGACTTAAGTGGTCCATGGTTATAACCATAAGATTAAAACAATTTTTAATTATTTTTTAAAACTTAAATTATATATATAATTATATTAATAATTTATTATGAGTTAATATGTGTAAACTTTAACATAGAATGACTTATAAGATTTGTTTTCAAAAATATAATAAATCGACTTAAGTGATTTATAAATAAAATCACATGGGATAAAATAAATCTTAATTCTTAATTTAATAAATCCTAACTTCAAGTAAACATATCTTCAAATTAAATTCTATAATCAACTCATATTTATCTCACTATAATCAAAATATTTATCAGATACAATTATTTTTTATTTATTTCATGAATTTTTTTTGTTTTGTTTTATTGGCAAGGGACGACGGAGGCACGGGGAAGAGCGCCACGGGAGAGTCCAAAGGCGGGGACGCCGGCGGGCCCCCCACCCTGGCTGTGGTGGTGGGCGCATTCCTCCACCTATGGCCCGCACGTGGCCGCGGCCCACTCACCTCGGCCACGGGACGACCGAGATCGCCGCTCCCCCCACGTGACCTCGGCGCTGCCCCCCTGCTGCGGCCCGCGTGTCACCTCCGCTTCCCCCCAAAGAAAAACCAATCTCCGCCAGTGCGCCCATCGCTTCCGAGAAACGTACACGGATGTTTGGCCTGAAGCGTTAGAGAGACGTGGGTGCTCGTGCACGAAATTTAAGGCACCAACCCAGTGACCAAATCCTTCCTCCCCCCCTCCCTATCCTTTCCTTCCTTCTCTCTCTTCGAACCAAACCCCCCCCCCCGCCAATAAATCCCACCTCTTGCCACCCCATTCCCATTGCATGCCCCTCTCTCCCACCGATTCCTTCCCCACCCCGATAACATGGCAGTTGACGCTCACCATCTTCACCCCTTCCCCTCACAACCCGTAAGAACCAGGTACCAACTTCTCATCTCTCTCTCTCTCTCTCTGATATGGCCATGTCTTCTAGCTCTTTATTGTTCTTATTATGGTGGTGGTGATCTTGGTGCAGTGAAATCATTGGCAGCACGAGCAACCAGCCAAGTTTCTACGACATGCAGATGGGATTCATCTCGCCCGTCCCCGGTGCGAACGCCGCCTGCAACTCGCTGGCCCCGGTCTCTGCTGCCGCCTCTGATAGCGGCCTCACCTTCAACGACGTCGTCGCTGCCGCCGCGGCGTCGAGGAAGCGGCCGTGCCCGATTTCCTTTCTTGGCGATGACGTATCTTCCCTCCTGCAGCGGCAGTCGCTCGACTTCGATCGCGTCATCCTGCAGCATGTAATTATCTTGACTGGGATAGGCTTCTCTGTTAATCGGAAGTTGCGGTTTTTGATGGGTTGGGATTGGCAAAGGCAGGCGGAGACGGTGCGAGCGGGACTGGCGGAGCGCCGGAGGATGTTCGCGAGGCAGGTCGTGGCGGCGGTGGAGGAGGACGTGTCGAAGCGGATAAAAGCCAAGGAGGAAGAGATCGCGAGGGTCGGGAAGTTGAATTGGGCGCTGGAAGAGCGCATCAAGAGCCTGTATGCGGAGAACCAGATCTGGCGGAACCTGGCGCAGAGCAACGAGGCCACGGCGAACGTGCTGAGGACCAACCTCGAGCAGGTCCTGGCGGCGCAGGTGATGGTGAACGAAGCACCGGCGACCGCCGACGACGCCGAGTCGTGCTGCTGCGGGGACAACGCAGAGGACGAGGAGGACATCGGACTGGGGAGGGAGTGGAGGAGAGGCTGCTGGAGCTGCCGCGAGCGCGAGCCGTCGGTGCTGCTTCTCCCATGCCGGCATCTCTGCCTCTGCATGACCTGCGGCCCCACCGTGGACGCATGCCCCATCTGCAACTGCATCAAGAACGGCATCGTCCATGTAAACATGTCTTGAGAGTACTCCAAGAACAACAGGGCACTCTGCCTTCGCCATCCCTTCCTAGCTTCATACTGTTTCTGTTCTTCTCCCACACATTAGATTTCTTGTATCCGTGTAGATATCCTCCATGAACAACAAGTTCATGAACATGCCTGCAATGAATCCAACTCGATTCAATCCAAATACTATCTGTCGGTCACTTCATTTGATCATCTCGATCATCTGAAGTAACTAAAGGATTCTCTAAATCAACAGATCCTTAACTCATCAAAACCAAAGAAAAGGTAATTAATTATCTTGGTGTTCATGTTCCTTTGACCTGGTAAACGCAACAAACCTTCGTCGATCCCCAAGTGGAAGCGTCTGTCGTGGCCATCACCACATGTCGCCACGCGTTCGATCGTCCCTTGGCGACCGCTTTCCGGTCGTATCTACGAACTAGTCAAAGGCATGAATTGACCTCCTAATACTTGCTGGCCTTGTCTAGGGCGGTGAATACTGGAACCCATCAGAAACCATTGCAGGCGATGGGATTGAGATCAGTGGCAGAGCCTAATGGAGACGCCACTTGTTCCTCGAGAAGGGAGCATCTACCAGGTCTTCTGGCTTTCCCCGAGGGAAGATGCTGAAGAATTGTGCTCCATTTTACTAAAGTTTATTTGCCAAGTGAGATCGAAGTGACTTGACCGAGAGGCAGCATGAGAGACTTTTGAAGTGGATTACCCAACTTGCTAATGGTGACTGAAGTACTGGAGGCTCTCAAAGCTGTTGTGCACTGAAAGGTTTCGCTTTGTTGCATCACGGCAGTCGCTTGGTATTCTTGAGGAATAGGAATAAGCTTCTGAGGAGGAGAATGTTAGGCGGATAAAAAGCATGGCTAAAAGTTCTCGACAGTGTAAAGGTATGAGGACTTTGGGGGTTCTGTGAGGTGGAGTGGATATAGGGGTGAAACTGCACAGGATAAAGCTTGGTATGGTGAGTCGTGGGGCCTTAAAGATGATGAAGAATGGTGAAGAAAGTGGCACAAATCTGTAAGGAAACTTTTGCACTACGAGCATTGGAAGACAAAAGTATTGATTTTTCTGATATCCAGTGAGTTGGGTGATGATTGATCTCATTGTGCTGGAGGCATGTTGATCAAGCCCATGCTGTGTTTTTTATTTTCTTGAGCTGGCTGTCCCAACAAAGTTAAGGCACTTGGGGTGGTGGTGGCATCTTAGGCCATCATCATGAACATGGAACATAAAACTCTCCCTCTCTCTCTCTCTCTCTCTAATAGGCATGCATGTTGTTTGTGCTCCTTGTCGAAGATATCATATTTCATGATCTTTAGGACTGGCCCAAGTATTTAATACGACACGCTCGCTATCTCTTACAGTGAGTGAGGTAGGCCATGCTAGAAAGGTAATGGAGGGGAAGGGGTCAACATAAGAATCGGCAGCTAGCCAAGAACTACAAAAAGTAGAGGGAGGAGATGACAGCATTTAACTTTCCACCTAAGATTGATGTCCGAGAACACGCCCTACGCCAGTCCTCCTCTCTTTTGGGGTTGTGGATTTCAATGCCTACCCCATCCGGTGACTTCCGATGACTAACGCCATGCGAGAGGAGAGCGATGAGGACGACGGTGGGGAAGAAACAGAGCCAGTTGTAGGCCAAATAGTTGGGCCGTGAGCTGTCCTCCATCGGCCCAAACCAAGAAAATGCGTGAAAATTAGATGATTAATAATAAATAAATTAGGAAATCATATATTAAATCTTAAAATCTAAATCAGTTAGTAGTCTAATATCCTGAAAATTAAAAAGATATCCTACAAAATATCTTAAAATAAAAGATCAAATCATATTGAAAGAAAATAAAATAATAATAATAATTAAAGTAAAATGCTTATACTTTACAATATCAAATTATTCAATAATAAAACATATATTAATTTTATTATTTTAATAATAAAACATAATCTTTAAATTACAAGAGATAATATTGATAGATAATATATTATCCTAATAATAATGGGAATAATATTGATAGATAAAAATTATCCATCCTAATATATTATCTTTATTAAAAAAAAAAAAGAGAATCTTTAATTGATAATTTAAGGTTAAGGTTGCGGATATAAGAACATGTGAGGTGGACCTATTGGTCCACAAATGTCAATGACAACATTATCTAGCTTTATAATTGCTTGGGGGAGATGCTATGAAGAGGAACAGAATTAGGAGCGGCAATCTGATCTAACCTGCACCGGACTACAACTACCATGATTTGCTAGATCAGTGACATAAGGGATCGAATGGACCGGCTGGGTCGAGCTGCTTGCAGAGGCCGAGATAAGTGAGGTAGAGCAGGCGGTCCTTGGCGCCGGTGCGGTGGTTCTTGGTGTGCTTGCAGAAGTATTTAAGTTGGTCGAGGTTGCAGATACCCAGCGTCTGGCCCAGCAACAGGAACAGCCAGTTGATGTCGCGCTTCTTCTGGGCCATCACTGGCCGCATGCAGTTGGGCTGCCCGCAGGCGTCGCAGCCCGGTAAGACAGGGCACGTCCACTCCGGCGGCGCTCGGTCGTGCATGAGGTGCTTCTTCGCGCGGATGAAGCCCCCCACCTCGTCGAACTTGGCGAGCAGGTCGTACTTGATCTCCCTGCTGGCCTCGCACCGCTTGCACTGCACCACGCCGCGGATCTCCCGGATGCCATGGGAGCGCAGGTGGGCGAGGGAGTGCACGGTGGCGCGGCGGTCGGTGGACCAAGCAAAGGCGGGCTGGACGAGCTCGCCCTTGCTGCCGTCCTTGGGGCCCTGCGTGGGGTTGCGCCGGGTGCGGGTTCCACCAAACCGAGGCGATGGAGCGACGCCGTTGGAGAAGGAAGCACCGTGGAAGACGGAAAAACCTGGGCGTGGAGGGGGCTGCGCGGCCGCAGGAGTCTGGGAGGATGGGGGAGGACTCGGCGGGGAACGAGAGCAAGACAAGCCGAGGGTGAGTTCGACGCTGGGGTGGGAGGGAGGCATGTCCTCGCCTTCTCCGTTCCTCCTACGCTTGTGATCTCCGTCTCCTTTCATGTGGGGAAGACGTGCGTGGGAATAAGACGAGAGAAGGGATGAGTCGGTGGGATTGGCGTTTGAGATGAGTAAAATAGATGAAGAGAGGAGCGGCATGGATTGGCGGGAGAGAGGAGAATAAGACCCCGACGCCAACCAGCCTGAGGATTCCGGTAACTAATTCCGCGACGATATCGGTGCCGCTTCCGGTGTCCGGTGCTTAACAGCTCGCCTCAAATCTCGTGCTTTAGATCTCTTCCTTTTTTTTCTTAATCTTCTTTTTCTGATTATTTTACTGATCTAAATTTTATTATCTTATTAGTTACGCTATCTCTGAGGTTAGATCAGAAAGATTTATACATATATATATATATATATATATATATATATATATATATATATATGAAAAATAGATTATAAATTTTGCTGTGCAAAAGATTTATATAATCGACATTGATAGTTAAGACGTCGAGATTCGTTACTGTACGACGATCTGAAGGTTAAGACAAGAGGTGTCTCTCGCTCATTCCAACATTCAAATTAGTGATAGCATTCATGTCAACATTCCATATCTGAAGTTTATTTTTTTGTTTTTTAGAATATGAAGTTTAAGCACCGAATGTAAACTTAACCACCGATTTTTTTGTAAGGCGATTTTTCTTGGGAAAAGAATTTTTATTTTTTTATTTTGGGTTTTTTCCCATGACATGTCCTATTTTTTTTATTTTTTTCATTTGATATATTTTTTATCTAATATTTTAAATATCATCGATGTTTGTTCTCTCTTCATCGCAACGATGTACGATCGAAGCGATAGTGGTATAGTTGATGTATAAAGGTCTCACAATTGGATAAAGATAAAGGATTAGAATGTTATAGAATCAAAGTATAAGGGTGAAAACGATAGGATGATAATGATGATACGAGAATGAGACACCCATAGCAAGACAAAAATAAGAAGATCAAAGTGACAAGACGAAAATAACAAGCGAATGCAAGGTAGACGTACCAGGGCTAAAGCAATGAGACGAAGACGATCACGACGAAGCCAAAAAGACATCTTTCGAGTAAAACACAAAAGAGATTTAAAAAAAAAAAAATCATCCCTTTTCTTTCAAATGATTATCCTAATTTTTATATCTTCTGCTTTACATTAAAAACCATAACAAAAAAAAAAAGAGTAAAGCACATAAATAGAAAGCATATTATCAATCACAAAGAATCATCAAAGAAAAAACGTCTATGATTGATAATAAAAATAAATTAATAATTATCTTTCTTATTTTAATTAAATTTAAAAGATATGTAACGATGAATGTAAAGTAAAAGGCGACTCTAAAATATAAAGAAAAAATTTCCCCCCAACGCTAAAGATTTTCAGACAACAAAATATTGACAACTCTGATGACCTCTCTCCAAAACTTTAGAAATACAATTAAAAAAACAAGATCAAAGATAGGCATTAATGTTCCTAACCTATTCGAGTAGGCGTTTACAATGCCATAGTCGAAGATTGTATATCCTATACTTGTCTAATAATTTATTTTAACATGGACAAGAATATCACCAGTACAAAGCCAGCCATGGTGCTGAAACTTCTGTGAGTGCTGATCCCCAGCTTTTGGAAAAATAAAAATTCCATGGGCAATTTCAACCATGTCAAAATTTAACCAAGAGAATCAAGAGTTCATGACTGAAATAATCCAACAAAAAAACATTGAATGCCTGACTAGTCCTTTGAATCAACCATGGCTAAGCTTTTTTTGTATTCAAAAGCACATGCCTGGTGGTTTTGCTTGCCTACAAAATCGATCGAGCTGTAATTCTGTTCCAACTACTTGCGCGGAAACCCGCCAGAGAAAAGGATGACAACATTTACATATGGTTTATCAAGATAATGTATGTACACTCGGCACAACTAACCCCCTCTAATCATCGATGCTCTGGATTTCACCCTTCATTATCCGGTTGCTGACTACGTTAAATCCTAAGATAGATGGGTTCATCTTCTGCCCTTTCTTCCCCTTTTTCTTCCCCCGTCCTTTGGATGGCCCATCTAACCCATCCTCTAAGCCTTCCTCGGCATCAGTAGCAGTGTTGGAACTCCGAAGAGATGTATTATGTACAGATGTGTTTCGGGACTTCTGTGGCTGGAAGGCAATTTCGAGGACATCCGGTGCCAAGAATTCCTTGTAGTTGAGAAAATTGTCAATGAACTCGTGGTTGCGGTCCAAAGAACCAAGATTTTCTCTCAGTAGCACTTCTGCCTCTGAAGTTGATTGCTTTACGCAAAATTCCAGAAAACTTGTATCTGAAACAATTGGAAAAAATTTTTAAGTAATGATAATCTTATCTTAAGCACAAAAAAAGAGCAAAACAGTTTTGGTAGTTGATAATGGTACCACTTGTTCCCGTAAGACGGACCCACTCATTCACGCACCAGTCCCTGAATTCCACTGCTTCTGCAAATAAGAGAACATAAAAAACAGTATCAAGAACAAAATCAGAAAACGAACCAATGGCGAACTTTACCTGAGTTCTTTGTTGTGGCAACACTCCTACCCTTTGAAACCGACACAACTGGCCCAGGTGAGGCTGAAAGAGAATGATCCACAGGTCTGTTTCCTGATGGCTTCTGACCTGATCCTGCTCCAGAAGCTCCTTTTGAAGGAGTGCCCTTAACCAGTTGCCTAAACCAATAGTTGTTGCCAACCCCAGTTTGCTTAGATAAAATGGCCTCTTTAAGCACAAAACTTCAGAAATTTAAAGTAGCAAATTTTGTAACTATTGTATAAATCATGACAAAGTTATCCTACATAAGAAATTCATATAAGCTTAACACCATTGATTCATGAAACTCATCCTAGAGAAGGTAACAGCTTAAAAAATAAAAAAAATTATCCCTCAAGTTATATCGACCATGCACATTCTTGAAAGGCAGAACAATGAGGCATATAGATCAGTGAAAATAAACACAATAGAGAAGGTATAATAACAGCAAGTGTTGCATAAATAAAAACAAAGAAGCAATCGTGCCAACAATACTAAAAGGTGATCTCAGTTAAAACTATAACAGTACATGTTTCAAACAATCGTATCAAAATTAAACAATAGCAGATAAAAATCTGGGTTGCAGGACACGACTTGACAGACACCAAGATATAATGCTGTAATATTGCAAGAATGACAATATGAACACTTAAGAATCATATGATTTGGTCAACTTGACAAACAGATAAAAGAGCCAAAAGAGTAAAAGCATAAAAGCCATACAGATAAAGGTAAATTATTGAAATAAAACATGAATCCAATTAATCTGTAAGTAACAAAGATAGCAGGAAAAATGTTAGCAAAACCAAAACAACTATGTGTGGCAAGGAAACATAAGCTTCAAGACAGAATTTCAATGCAATTAACATATGAACTCTGAAAACACAATTCCAAGCACGTACTTCTTGGGTTCTGGTTTTGATTGCTCACTAGGTCCCCAAAATAGATCATCTTCAGACCTAGATTTTGTCTGAGTTGAAACTTGTGAAACGAGATGAATGGATGATGCAGTGTTGGATGGAAATGATCCAGAATCCTGCCTAGAAGACCCATTTCCACGGCTAGCATGGTTTGATTGGAGCTTTGCAGGAGTTGGTATTGAAATTTGTTGCTGCACGGTTCCAGACCTCTTCTCTTGCTCCATTTGAATGTCTCTTAATGACATCGGCCTGTGAAGCTTCCTCGAGTCCAGAGACCAAGCTGGAGGAGGAGCAGAGCTTACCTGATCCCCCTTCCAAAGAACAAAATCTCCTAAAGATGGACCCTTGGGTAGAGCAGGCAACAATTCTTTCTCTTGTTGAACCTGACATGTACCTTTAGCCTTTTCAGTAGGAGACGGATCTGCAGACAATTCAGCCATACCAACTGATTGTGGGATCTTAACTCCTGAAGCTTTTGACTTTGATGCTTTCTTGCGGGCTTTTCTAGTATCTTTAGCCTCAACAAAGTCATCATCATCAACAGCAGATGTATCAATGTCGGACCCAGCTGGTGTCGGAGGTGGTAGAAGTAAACCCTCAGCACGACTAACAAAAAGCTCTGTGTCTTCTTTACTTGATTTGGTCAAAACTTCTTCAGCCAATAAATCATGCAGCTGACTTTTCCTGCTCTTCGACTTCAGATTATTTTCAGAGTTAACCACGGAACTTGTTGCAGCTTGTTTGGTATCACCATTCAATTTATTTTCCAAGTTGGTGACTAACCCTGACCAAGGAGCTGGCAGTGGACTTCTTGCAGATGTAGGAACTGCATCAATTTCAGAAAGCAATGTTTCTTTCTGTGCTCTCAGCTGTTCCTCCTGTTGTATCTCCAAAAGTGACTTAGGCTTGAGACCTGGAGAGGATTTCCATGCCCACTGAGATGAAGTTACCTTTGAATTGGATGTCAGTGGCCCCACCACTCCAGATTCAGCTTCTCCTTCGGTTTTAGATTCAGCAGTTACAAGATTCACGGAGGATAACAACTGTGATCTCAGAGATTCAGAATGCTCGGTGGAGGATGCAACAGAACCTTCAACTCCTGTTCCAGATGAAGGCCCACAGAGAGACTCTTCAGCATCTGCTTGCACTTCAGATTTAACCTCATTAGCATTTGTACCAACAATTTCAATGTCAGTACTTGATCTTTGGCTGGAAACCGTCTTAGGCAATCCTTTACCAGGGTCTGCAGATATCTTTGTCTTGGATTTCTTCTGCTTTTTTAATTTCTTTTCAGAAGCCTTTTTAACTTGTGCCTCTGCAACCATTTCTTTAACTTCATGGCCAGAAATATTTATATTTTGTACTTGATCAGAGATAGATGATACAAAATCATGAGATGTTTGACCACCCTCGACAGAATCCAAATTATTCAGGGCTTCAGAACCAAATGGTGGCACTGCTCGAGTCTGAGATATCAATGGTGGCTTATGGTCTGTCTCAGCATCACCCAAGCTTTGATCGATCTTTTGGAGATCAGAAGTTAGTTCCTCAGATGTCTTCATAGCCTCTAAGAAAGTCAAACTATCTGCCATCACTGGTTTTTCTACAGTAGTAGGGTTAGGAATATCATCATTATCCAGTGAAAATTGAGTATCTGATTCTTTTGAACAAGACATTTGGTCAAAGACCTGATGTGGTAAGCACATGGACAGAGATCCAGAGCTTACAGAATTGACATCCAGCGTGCCTTGCATATTAACATTCGGATAGTAAGATGGTTGCTCGGAACACTCATATGCAACAGGCCTCTGCTGATTCATCTGAAGTACCTCATGTGTTCTTTGAAGCATAAGATGATTGACAGCAGCATTACCTGCTGACATGGCAGCAGGTGCCTGTCCATAAGAAGGATCACCAAACTGTTGATGAGACTGATGACTAGATAGGACCTTCGAAAGCATATGCTGCTGCTGAAGCATCAAGAGCTGCTGCTGCTCTTGCTTTTGCTGCTGCTGGAGCAACAAGATCTTTTCCAGAGAAGGGAGTTGAGCAGCAGGAATCTGAGAATGCAACTGTAGCTGTGACAGCAGATGCTGTTGTTGCAATAAATTCGACAAACGAGGATCCTGGTTTATCTCAGAAGTTAGCATTTTCTCGGGTGGAACTAAGCAAGACGAAAGATCACCATGTTGTGTGATTAAATGAGGCAATGGTGGCTGATTAGCAGATTGCAAACCCTGCTGCTGAACTCCTAACCTGATCTGGGAAGGCATAGGTTGATTATAATGCATGTTTAACATGTCAGCTGGAAACTCAACACCACCACAAATAGGGCTGTTTACAGTTGGTGCTTCTAAAAAGTTTGGACGAAAAGGCACACCAGAATTAACAGACCGTGAAGGAGGCTTATCTGCTCCAGGATGCAGTAAGGACAACAAGTCAACATGCTGAGGAGACTGAAGAATTTGAGGGGGAGAGCCCCCAGCCGAAGGCATGAATTTAGAATGGGGCACAGAAGAATCTGAGATTATATCTGTTTTTGAAGCAATTGATGATACATCACCCTCTGACCAATATGAACGAGGATTCAGTAATGACCTTTGCCTCTCCAACAACCTGGCTTGGGCAAAGAGGTAATTCATATCGTTCCCACTTTCTCCTACCACAGAGGGCAATCGGCCAGATGTGCTCCCTCCAAATTCTTGCATACCTGCATGGATAAAGTGAGGAGGTTAGAAAACTTATCTGATACAGGCATGCTCAGAAGCTAAGCAGACAGAATATTTGCATAATCACAAGAAGAAAAAAAGTGGTGATCTATCATGCAACTCATCAGATAATGTTTTCCAGTAATTATGTTTCAAATAAATATTTTAGTCAACTAACAAACCTCGACTAAGAGAAAACCTTTCTGAAGGTGAACCACTCGTGTTACCAGACATTAACGACTCCAAAAACCGATTCTGTGATTCAGTTGCAGTGTCATGCATGTTTCTCTGTCCACTCTTAAGAACATTTTCGCCAAGACCTGAATGAATGCTACCAGGATTAACAATTTTTCCCTTAAGAGATTCGTCCAATGTAACACTGTGTTTCACAACGCCAAATCCAGGTGGTGGCCCTGCCTTCATCCGTAGGTGTGGCATTACATCCCCAAGTGATGAAAAAGGTGCATCAGCTGGAGAACCCGCAAGTCGTACTTGCAAATCAATACCAAAATATCCTGCTTCAAACCATCCAATAAGATCACTTCCAGAAAAAGGACCTTGAATTTGACCTTGAGGATCTTTATAGTACAAAGAAAGATCTTCTGGAGAAGGTGACTGCAGCTTCCTGGCAATCAACACATCCTTGGAAATCAAACTATCACTTTCCTTCATAGCTTCAGTTGATTGCCTTTTATTATTGGAATCACTTTTTGTATCTGAATGAAAACAAACTCTGTCGGTGTCTTGCCATTGGCCATCTCTGTATAATAAAGAGGTAATAGCTGTATTATGCTTAAATTCCACATCTTTCTGCAGATGGGATGAACTCATATCTGACTCTACTGATGCAACTTCTAAAGAAAAATCTTTCCTATCAAATTTAGAACCATATTTATGGTCTCCAGCTGACTGAGATTTCTGTGGGACAACATAATGAGATGAACTTTCCATCCTGGTTACTTCTTTAGTAATCATCTCATCTGCACTAGGAAGAACCACATCTAGATCTACAAAGAGATTAACAATCAATGTTAGGGAAACTTACTTAACAAGAACTGCATCCAACATAATGTAAGATTACCTTAAAACAAAATTAAGGCCAAAAAGAGAGGAAAAATATTCGTAAGTTTTGTCAATTTCAGGCATGTGACGGTAATGACACTTGATTTTAGATGCTAGACCTCATGCATAAAATCCAAATTGATTCCTAGAAAACATGAAAGAAAGAAAAAGACAAACTATATCCCATATTTTAACAATAGGTTTGAAATAAACGTACCTATTACATTTACTTTATTTGGCAGAATTAAAGAGAAATTTAATTATGTCCACCTCTAAATGATGTTCGAGTTAATAGTACTGTTATCCATATGATGGACTCTCCAGAGGGCTGAAATTATCACTTTTAATATAGTCGATGTATCATCTTTATAACCAAGCCCAGCATTTAATAAATCATGGTCACTGCCTATCCACGATAATTTAGACTATCCAAAAGGATTAGAAATTATAAAGAACAATCAAACATCTCATATGTGACAGAAATTAACCAGAAACCAAACAGAACCTAATTTACTTTGCCGTGATGAGACAGCATCTGTGTTAGTCCTCCCAATGGAGCTTTCCTTTATAAGCTGAGAAGCACCACTGCTCACAATTTCTCCCTTGTCGATTCCCTTGATGATAACCTACTCAGACACCAAAAGCATAAGGACATGCAGAAATGGAAAGAAGTATGGCCAATAAAATTAATCTAGTTGATTACCGATTCATCAGAAGTCGGAGCAGAAAAAGCCAAAGGCTCCAGAGGTTCAACTTGTGTCAGGGAAGGTACTTCAACAAACTCATCTAATGACAATCTAAAACTTTTTATATCAGTTGTCCGGTATATATCCAGCAATTTCATCCTAGTATATCTTATAGTTGAAAGGTCTCCGGATGCACCATCTGACTTCTCATGAGAAAAACCCAAGTGAAGGGAACGTGAAGCATCACTATTTGTGCTGCTCATGCTAGAATTAAACCTTCCTCGACCAATAGGCGCAGATGATATCCCATTTTCTGCTCTTATTCTACCGTAGCCAATCATATTGGGCTGTTTGACAGGTGTCTGCAATTGGTGGTGAGAAGAATCTCCCCTTCCACGGCCCAACGTATAGTTGGACCTCCATGAACGAGAATAATGGTCATCTCCTTCTGTCTCCTTTCCATGGTTGTTTATGTCCTTGCCATGACCGCTAAGATAGGGCGCAGGTGTTCCTTTGTCAGGAGTTCCATTACCACCTTTGCCGGAGTCTGACCACTTCTCACGCCAGCTATCAGACTCCTTATCACCCGGCCCCCAGCGTGTGTTCCACTTGCTCTCACGGCGCTGGTCACTTTCCTTGTTACCTGAATCATTCCACCTTTCGGACGGAATTCGGCGTGTTTCTCCAGAATGCCTGAATGTATTTTCAGACCATCGCTCTATCCTACGAGAATCACCAGGCTCTTTGTCCCCCTCCCTCCAACGGTCTCGTCGAATGGCGGAACTAGTTTCCCTTTCTTCATCATGCCAGCGATCTCGGCGCCCAGGTTCTAGGTTATGCAAGACTGGCCTGAAAACATCATTTCTCTTTCCAGTATTAGACAAGTCTTCACCAGCTCCTAATGCCTTCACAGCATCTGGTCTATTGTCATGATGAGAGCCTAATTCCTGCATGAGAATAAGATTCAAAATTGCATGCTATACTCGGAATAGCAAACAAAATAAAGTAACACCAGTGCAATGATGGCTGCCACAGCCATCATTGCTTGCTGAAGACCCCACAGGAATGTCGGATTAAAAAAACTGCAAGCATGAATTATCTGAGCACTACTTTACCACAGCCATAATACTAACCTTATCAACAGCCTTTGATATAAGCCATTGAGGAGAAAGAGGTATAGAATTGTCAGAGCCTTGCATGTCTGCAAAAGTTGAACATCTTAAGTAGAAGAAACTGTGCAATAGAATGACAATTGTAAATGAATAGCAAGAGAACGAAATTCAAAATTATATAATATTAATATAATATAATTTAGATAGCATAACATGTTTGTTAGAACTAAAGAAAAGGCATGAAGAATCATATGGTTCTTCTGCTCATGGATAAAAGACCCACAAGTCTCCATTGTTATTTGATAAATGGTACTAGAATGACATCACCAGAAACAAGCCTAAAGGAACAACACAGCTTAAGTATGAACTATGAAGTACTTCAAGTCTGAAAGATGAATTAAATTATCTCAAAAGGAAGTATCCGTTTCAAGGACCATTATATCTCCGCTGTTTACAACTACGTATTCACTAAATATGACAATTTACTGCATTTAAGAAATGACAGATAAAAAACCAACAGATTCTGAAAATGTAAATCTGTCTGTCCTTGTCTTCATAAATTAGTAATTTGGAATCTTTCTTCTACTGTGTCATGAACTCAGGGTAAAAAAGAAGATACCTAGATAGGCTATTTAAACATGTCAAACACTCGCTGCAACTTTCTCAAACAGCTATTTGACATATGCTATAAGACTGAAGTTCAGATGAATGATTAAATAAAAGAAAGCCTTGCAGTTTCAACTATAGGAAAACACATGATAGCCCAAAAGCAAGTTCTTTAAACAATTGTACATTAGCAATGGGATACATCCAAAGCAGTACAGGGATCTTGCTCCAGTACTTTCTTTTTTGCCTATTCCTACTTTCGTTCTAATTTTAAAGCATTTAAAAAGGCTGATGCAGTTGAATGGTAAAAAATTACCATACTCCAATGCTCGAATGGTGAACATCACTAACTCCCTTCGGCTGCACAGTCTTAGTGTGACTCCACTAGGCTATAATATATAAGAGGAACGATGGTGTTAATTGTCACTTTGTTACCTACCTCTAGTCCTAGCTTTCTCCTTTTTTTGCCTTTTATTTTTCTTCGCGACTTTCAAGATTAGATTCTACACTTGCCAAAATAGGATCGGGCGTGTCAAAACTGCAATGATATGAACTCGCCTTCCACACTCTTCCCGTTGATCAAATAAGACGATGGATAACTTGCCCTACACAGTCGTTGAACGCGAATAATGAACATTACAAACTTTTCCCTCTTCTTCTATGGAAGAAAGATCAATCTACCGCAAAACCTACAGATTGTTAAGACTGTAATAAGCAACAAAAAATCGCCTCGCAATATCTCCAACGACAAAGCTTCGAGCAGCAGTATTTCCAATAAGAAAGAAACGTTCAAAGAGTAGACCAACATAAACAAACAGCGAAACCCTAAAAGAAGAGAGCATCATCCCAAGGCGAATGATCAACAATTTGATTCCCAAGTAGAGGGAGCACGGCAGTCCAAGGACAAAGACCCTTGACGGAGCTAGGGTTTCTGGACGATAGGCGGAGGCGGAGGCAGAGGCACAACCTTTTACGGTCTGGTGCGGCGAGGGGTCCACGGTGAGTTCGCGGCGGCCATCGGCATTGCTGAGGTCGGCCATCGTTAGAAGTCAAGCTCCTGCTCTCGCTCTGTGGTGGCTGCTTGCTCGGAGGGGGGGAAGGAATGGGGAAAAAGGAAGAGGGGAGGATAAATGGAGGAATGAGAGAAGCCACGCCTGCGCACGTTAGCACGATCCCTCGGGTTCTTCGAACTAATTCGTGACCCCAGGACAAGTCAATCGAACACCGCCGTCGATTAGACGATCCGACGGTTGATCTCCCTCGATCCTTCTATTAGCCACCTGATCGCGTTCCTAAACGTGCGCCGGCAGAGGAGCTCTAACCCTAGTGGAGGTTTCGCATCGAGAGGCACCCACGAACGAACCACCCATCATAAAAGTCGAATCCACCTGTAACGTGGCTATCTAACTCCGGCCCCACGCGGGGTATCTTTTGCAGGGTGTGCTTACTTTGGTCTCGACCAAGTAAACATATGCGGTACGACTACCCGCGAGCGTTTCAGTATCCGATCAGTCGATGTGCGGCATGATCCTATTGGATCACCGTTCAGCGATCGAACGGGGCTGATTTCTCCTTCCGGGCAACTCGGATAGCATGGGTTTGGGCGCGGAGCAACTTACCGGGAACCCAATGTGTCCGGTTCGAGTTAGACATGGATCCAAGCAAATTGGCCAATCCTTTTGCAACTCGAGGCTCTATTTGCATTGATGGGCAATAAAATGTAATAGGAATGCTTAGATTCCAAGCAAATGTCACTTACTTTGTGCTCCTATATGGGGAACAGAAAGCTGGATTGATATGAATGCAGTTAATTAAAGGAGGAGAGAGATGAGCAAAACACAAAAGGGCTAATGTGGGGTGGGTGAATGCAACTTTGTGAGTGCACAAGTTGTTATGTTGATGGTATATTTGTGAGTGCACAAATATATACAAATACTTATATTTGTATATAGTCTTTTACGTTGTTCATTAATTGTGGGTCGCAACACAATAATACATTGGAAAATGTCACTTCTTACCGAACATGAAAATGTGTTGGGTACTCCTATTTCGATATTAATTAAATTAGTGTAATTTAGTTAAAAATATTTTTATTTATTTATTTATTTTAATAATCAATTACATCTTTTTCTTAATAATTTTATACTTTTTTCTATTATTTATTCGTTTTCTATTTTATTTTTTGGGGGTTTTCTTTGGTAATAGTAGGGATTTTGAAATAATTCATGTAGAAATTATAGTAAGTATTTAAAAATAAAAAAAAAATATTTTCTAATATTCCATTTTATAGCAAATGTATTTTTTATTTAATATATTTTTTTTTATTATTGTATATATATATTCCTTAGAATTTCTTTATCAAACACTATGTCACACAGTAGAAATTTGAAGTTAACATGGGACTGGATCGCGCATAGTCTATGTAAAAAATCAAAGATATTTCTGATGCTTAAATTAGTAAAAATTTATAAAATTAAAAATGAGTATGATTCTTAGTGATAGGTCACACTTAGTCATTTTTATATTGAGCTTATATAATCATCAAATTGAAGTGAAGAGTTAATTTTGCAGATGATTACGCAATATTGACAGTTATTATTCAGCCATGAAGACGTGTGCCAAACTGTCAAAATTTATAATTATAACTAAAATAATATCGAGAGCTCTCAGTTAATGCATTTGAACTCTCACTCTTATTGGTATTAATTAAGTGTCAAATATATAAAATTACGTATCATCATGTTATTCATTTCCTTAATGGTATTGATTAAGTGTCGAATATTATCATATTATTCACTTATCACTCTCCCCCATCTTAATTGGACCTTGATGATCGGATTTGGTTGCATCATCATTAAATGATATTGGCTACACTATTGTTATGAATTCTTCATAATCGAATCCAATCAAATCATTAGTGAATGATGTTTTATTGTCGAATTTGATTACATCATTGTTGGGCTTTTATCATATCATCATCAAATAATATTTTTATTATTGACTTTAGTTTTGTTATCGTTGAGGAATGCTTCAAGACTATGGTCTGATGATGATGGGGGATACTTCGTGATTGGATTTGATTATATCATTATCGGAAAATGCTTTACGATCATATTCAATTACATTTTTGTTAGATGATTTTTTATAGTCACATTTGGTCGCATCATTGTTGTGGGATGCTTTATGGTCTAGTTTTATTACATCAATTGCTTTGGGTACCGCATTTAGTTATAAACTAATATCCACACATGTGGCATGCCAATTGTCATCTCAAATTATCATAGGCATATGTGCCAATGATTATCCTGATCATAGTATTTGTTTTGATTCAATCTTATATGGGTTTTCTTTGGTAATAGAAGGGATTTTGAAATAATTCATGTAGAAATTATAGTAAGTATTTAAAAATAAACAAAAATATTTCTAATATTTTATTTTATAGCAAATGTATTTTTTATTTAATATTTATTATTATTATTATGTATATACAAATTCCTCAAAGTTTCTATATCAAACACTATATGACACCATAGAAATTTAAAGTTAACTTGAATCTAATGTCCAATCTTAACGCCATCATGAAAACATGTGACTTGTGTATAATCGTGCATAATCTATTTAAAAATTAAAGATATCTCTAATGCTTAAATAAATAAAAACTTATAATATTAAAAATGAGTATGATTCTCTCTAATAGGTTGCACTTAGTCTTTTTTATATCGAGCTTGTATAATCATCAAATTGAAGTGAAGAGTTAATTTGGCAGATGGTTAAGTAATATTGGTAGTTATTATTCAGCTATGAAGACGTGTGCCAAACTGTCAAAAAATATAATTATAACTTAAATAATGTCGAGAACTCTCGACTAATGCATTTGAATTCTCATTCTTATTGGTGTTGATTAAGTGTCAAATATCAACATATTATTCACATATCACGACTCCCCCATCCTGATTAGATCATACTTGATGATCTGATTTGATTGTATTATCATTAAATGATACTTATTGATTATAATTGCCTACACTATTGTTAGAGACTCTTCGTGATCAAATCTTGGATGATGTTTTATTGTCGAATTTGACTGTATCATTGTTGGGGGCTTTAAAATTTGATTTTATCGTATCATCATCGAATAATATTTTTATTATTGACTTTAGTCTTGTTATTATTGAGGGAGGGATGCTTCGTGACTATGGTCGTTGACGGGGGATATTTCGTGATTGGATTTAATTATATCATTGTTAAGAAATGCTTTATGATCAGATTTGATTGCATTGTCGTTGGACCATGCTTTAAAGTCATATTTGGTTTGGGATACTTCATGATCTTAGTTTCATTGCATCAATATTAGTTAATGTTCCATAATTAGATTTAGTTATATCATTATAAAAAAAATATTTTATGGTTGAATTCGACTATATTGAAAACTCCCTTTATGTACGTCCCTCGTTGTCATGCAAGTTATGATCAGATTTAGTTATATCACATCGAACTGTTGTCGCGGCCGCGAGCTCAGCGGCTTCTTCCTCCGTCTCCCGGGAAGTGCTCACAGAGGATGGGGACTACAACGCATCCGTCCAGATCCGCACCAAAACCTAGAATCGATCCGATGGCTTCCAGCACTAACTCGTACTTCCCGGAAACCCTATTCCTTTCGTTTTCCGTTCGCGTCGACTCTAACCCTGCTTCTTGTCGAATTCATCGGCTTATTCTACTCGGAATCGATCCGTTTTAGATTTTGATCTCTCTTTCTCTCTCTATATTTCACTCTCATTTAATCCTCGTAATTAATATCGTTTCGAGGGTAGATCTACCTGTAGTTTTTTTTTGGTTTATCGGATCTTTTGGGAAGAAATCACCATATCGTGGAAACATTGAATCGACTGTTTGCATTCGTCCAATTTCTGGAGGTGTTGTAGTTGCACATAATATCTTTCCCGATTAGCAAGACGTGATCGTGCTTTCCTCGGTTGTTGCTAACATCTCTGTGTTTCTGTTTTTCCTGTATTTTGAAGCTAAATGTTTCTAATCGTGATTCAAATGGAGAATCCTCAGATCTCTATGTCGATTGCGATAGGCTTTCGTTTCCTCTATTCTCACTAGATAGAGTTTCCTTCTAGCTTATGTTTTGCTTTGCATTTTATAGGATGGATATGCCTTAAGCAGACTGTGCAGAGTCATCCACCTAGACTTTCTGCTAACTTTTTTGAAGCTTCTCGATCCTTGGTCTCCTTCGGAGTATAAACCTCTTCTCGAGGAAAGGAAATGGTCTTCCTATGCAGGGAAATCACTGCAATCTAAAATTTTGTGTGCCCTCATGGGATGGCACACACGTGAGTCATTTTGCTGAACATGGTTATCCTGAACATGCTCTGTCTGCCTGTTATTAAGGATGAAACTCCTATAGGATATCTTTTCAGCTTGATAATTTCTCAAAGAATTGTATTTTTTTCGTCAGTAATTGAGCATGCTAAAACTGTAGGAACTGATTGCTAACCGGTGTAGATCAACTATTTCACTAACTAGATGATGATGATGCACAAATGAATGGAAGAGCCTCATAGTTCTGTCTCAGTTACTCGTAACTGTATTTGTTGATTCTTACATAGGAATTTAGTGATGCTAGATTATTTACCTTTTTCTCTGGTATTGCCAACAGAAGATCCGAAAATATGGCCTAGACGTTTAGTTTACCTATTCAATTGTAACATGTAGAAACCACTAAGGAGTGCAGGGCATCTCTTTTAGACCAAGATTTTTGTTTCAGAACGATTAAGGTAGAGACAAGCTAGAAGGCTACCAGAAGCCAAACACATACAGCAGCTCATTGTAGGTCCAATTATTCATTGAGATGTCTTAAACTCTTCGCTTTTTTCAGTTCCACAAGATTGTATGTACTTCATTGATCTGCTTATGTTTCTTTAGTATGTGTATCTTCTTTCAATTATCGCCAAGAGACCGTCTTTTGTTGTCCTTAAATGAATAAGATTAAGAGCAACCTTTAGTTGTTCACATTTCGTTTCTAGCAAGAGCATTTTTCATGTATTTTCATGTCTTTGTACAATTATACTCATATGTATCTAGCAGGAATCAGGCACACTGTTTAGGGATCTATGTGGCCATACATTACTGGTTATGAACTTCTAGATTTGTAAAGCGAGTGCATCAAAACATGCCGGACTGCTGGTCATTGTACTGTTTGCTAATATGCGGCCCTGCCTATGAACATCAACCAAATAGTTTTTACATGGTTATATACATTACTATTATTTGCAAAATCCTTGTTTTCAGACTATTAAATCTATATTTGTTTGTTGGTTGAAAAAACCATTATATTATTGATGTCATCTTCAAGTTCATGTTTGTTGCAGTCCAAGAAATCATCTGGAATGGGTCACTTTCTGCCTGCTAGTGATCCTTGGCACATCTCATTGCACCGATGGCCCCACATAGTGGAATTTTTAATCTTTACATGATTTTTTGTAACAGATAATTATTTACTCTGATATATTCTGTCATCATCCTCTCTTTCCCCTCCCCTATGGGTGGACCTTTTCCATGCTCTTGAATGAAGCTATCGTTTTGAATTTGTCATTGTTTATAGGATGTCCATCCCCTTGAGAAAAATGGATCGACCTTTGTCTTAATTGATATAACCTTCCCAGCAATATTAAATGCCTGAGCTGTTAACAGGTTTTGCTGATCTTAGGCATGCTTGAATCGGTGTCCTTCCATTTGAATTGTTCTCGTAGATAATTGACCCTCTTTGTGACTTGGAAACACATTCATGCTAGGATCAACGGTGCCTTATTTTGGATAGTTGTGTTTTATTCGTAAGGCTGATTGGTTTTTGGCTCGGACGATAAGTTTCATTGATGATGTTTTTGTAAGAATAGCTGCCTTCTCGATTCTAGTCTGTCGCTGTAAATCTATACCCTACAAATATGTTGCTGCAGCTGTTTTTTACTTGAGAACTTTCCTGTTGCAACAAAAGTGTAATTTGCAATTGTGAACCTTGGTGTCTTGTAGTATTATCAGCTTGCAAATGCTTACAGAGCTACAAAATTCATTTGGACATATTACAGGTTTCTACAAAATTGTATTTCGTGATATAGTACTGCTTGCATGGTGGATTTTGTTTGAGAAAAACTCCAGCGAACCTATCTTCTTCTTGCTAGTGAATTGACATGCTTTTAGTTTGTATGTCCATTATTAGGAATTTAGGAGGGCGTTACACAAGCTTTCCTGTGTCTCAAATATAATTGTGTACGACAGCATCAGTCATCTGTTTCTGATCAGCGACCAACGGCTACTTGCATCAAGACATTCTATTCTAGATGAGAGGAACCGAGGACATGAGATGATCATCTTCTAGACAGGTGCTACTTCTTCTTTGTTTTCCGTTTTTGTGGCAATGGTAAAGTTGGGAAGTGTTTTCCTGCTTTTTCTTCTTTGTTTTCTGCTTTAAATAATTTCATGTATATAAATTCATCTATTTCTGACCAGCGAGCAACAGCAACTCGCATCAAGACATTCTATTCCAGATGAGAGGAACCAAGGAACGGACATGAGATGATCATCTTCTAGACAGGTGCTGCTTCTTCTTTGTTTTCCGTTTTTGTGGCAATGGTAAAGTTGGAAGTGTTTTCCTGCTTAGAATGCGGATGCCAGGTACGACGTCAGTGATTGACTATTCAACAGAGACCGAGGGAGAGAGAGAGGCTGTGTTCGTGATTGTACGTGCCCAGGCTCATGGCTTCTGCCTCTGCTCCACGGGCCATCCGGTACAAGACGGACGACGAGTGCGCGCCAAAGTGACCAATGCCACGGGAGAGGGAGGGCGGAGCGCCGCTGGGCAAGTGCGAGAAGGAGCTGAAGCGGAAGGGGGCTGACCTCGACCCGCTCAAGGAGGTGGACGCGCTGCTGCGAACCGAAAGAGCCTGCTCCCGAGTCCAAAGGCGCGCAAGTGGCAAGTGGTCGGCGACGGATCTCGCCACCATTGCGCTCCTGGTAATATCCCGCGGCGTCACCAGGTTCGTGCTCTGCAGCTAGGAGTCTCGACGGTAATCATCTCGATGCCCCTTCTTTTGCTTCTTCTCTTAGCCGAATGATACTTGGTTCTATTTCGAGGATTGATCCATAGAAAAATGAATGGTCCAAGTTCAACACCGGCGGGATCTCTCTTCTGTTGATGACCACAGTAATCTAAGCAGTATGGTCCCATGGATTTCATCGATCACTTCCACGCTCCACAAAGCGGGCGGGAGGGAGGAAGCAGCAGCAGCAGCATTGAATGGCGGGGCGCGGACGAGGAGGCAGGCCCTGAGGCGCGTGCACCGGCACGCGGTGGTCAAAGGCGTAGAACTTGCTCGGGGCCTCAACCGGACGTGAAGCGCATTAAATGCGTTCGAGGCTTCGCGCTCGCCATCAATGGCGGCGGAGACCGTGCTGGAGGAGACGTGACGCTATCTGCCTCTCCTTCCCCGGTGCGTGCGACACATCCTCGACGAAAGAAAAGATGAGAGGAGATGGACGAAACGGATCACACAACTGTGCGTGGGTCTTCCTCTGCCGCAAGAAGCGGCGTTCCGAGCTTTTGCTGCTAAAACCATCGGATACATTATGGATGGAAGAAAGATATTACATACAATCTAAAAGGAAGGTTCCATTTCTGATTTGCTTGCACGAAATTCAAAGCCTGGCCCTTTGTTCTTTGTTGGAGGCTTCGAACTGCGTATTATTTAAAGCAAGGTTAAATGTGCATGTTGCGTACCATGCACTTCCACCGCAATGTGTGCATCTTTACAACCAGCAGCTTGTCCTATTGCATGTCTTGTGGCGTATGCCACTTCACAGGTTGTGCGCTACGTCCGTCATGCCTTCACAGTGTTTCTTTCATTGGCCATGCAGAAGAAGGAAGGAGAAGTAGCAGAATGCAGAGCCTCGTGAAGCACAGCTTCATCGTACACATACACACCGACAGAACATGTTGATTAATCTACAAGAAGGTTGAGCAATCAAGATCTGTAGTCTGGAATACATGAACTAATCCTCTCTATCTTAACAATCATCAACAAAAAAAAGAAAGAAAGATGCAAGGCTATAAATTGATGATCTTTTTATACATGAGGAAGGCTTATTGGGGAGTGAGGGCGAGGTTGAGATCAATTCGTGGCTTCTTCTTCTGCGGCGCAGTGGGCAGCGGCACCTGCGACTCGCAGCGGGGGCAGCGCGGGTTGGCCTTGGAGATCAGCACGTAGGAGAGGCAGCTGGGGCACCCCGCCGCCACCAGACTTGCGCCGCCCCCGCCTGAGTCTTCCCCGTCCTCCGACCCCTCCTCCCCGCCCTCGTGCCCGTCCTCCGCCTGCCGCTTCGTCGACACCGTCGTGACCGACGACGACGATGACGAGGAGGGCGAGGAGTAGCCGGGGCTGCCCGGCGCTGCCTGCCCCCGCCGTTGCGCCGTTACCCTGCCACGCGACTCGCGCTGCGCCCGCTCGAGCGCCCACTTCACCTGCTCGATGGTGCACACGCTCTGACTCCGGGGACACGGCGCCGCCGCCGCCTTCTTCTTCCGGCCGAAAACGTCATCCGGAAGCAGGTTAAGATCCTGCAACTCACATCACACCATGCACCATCAGAAATTAGTCGGAGCTGCTGATT
Source organism: Musa acuminata AAA Group (assembly GCF_036884655.1). Taxonomy (NCBI): domain Eukaryota; kingdom Viridiplantae; phylum Streptophyta; class Magnoliopsida; order Zingiberales; family Musaceae; genus Musa; species Musa acuminata. The sequence goes on along the minus strand of NC_088339.1, from coordinate 28,283,476 downwards.
CCTACCAATCTCACGTCGATCACGTGAACCTTGCATGGTTCCGCAACGTAAACATGATAAAAAACAAAGGAAGAGGAGCATACCAGTGGGTGGAGATCGCCATGGCAACCGAAGGAAGGCTTCAAGCCAAGATCAAGATCCTTAGGCCCGACCGCCACGCCGCCACCGAGAAGGTCCAGGGTCACCGGACCCGTCTTCCCTTCCCTTAAGCTCACCTCGACCTCCATCGACGACAAGAGGTCCAACCGCACAGGCGGTTCTAAGAATGACGGGAAGCTTGAAGAAGTAGATGCAGGGGATGTGCTTGCGGACGCAGTTAATGAGAGCGGGTGGGAGGACACCATCACACGAGATATGGAACAAAGGGTAGAGAAGACCAACAAACAAAGGAATTAAATGCTAATTTGGCTGCGAGTAGGGCGTCCATCTGCGCATTCTCTCATTTGGTCTCCCGTATGGTAAATAATGGACGAGACCCATCACGCAGCTCTATGTCTGCAAGCTCTTGGATTCACCTTCCCCTGGGAATAACTCGCTCGATCCCTCTCAGATCCACCTGCCACTGCCATCTTGTGATTCTCACTCACTCCTTGAGTACCATCTTTGGGATCAGCAATCTGTGACAACTTCATCTATGTTTGGGGTGTGCTAATGACATGGTGGTAATAGGGCGAGGTAACGTAGTAAAACGGACACTCTACGACTCTCTCTCTCTCTCTCTCGACACGTTGTGTGGCTGTGGACATGGGTGCAGCGATGCAGCCATAATGAGAGGCTTGACTCGGGGAAACACACTGGGAGTATTCCGATGGACTTTTGAGCCGAAGCAGACTCAAGTTAGATGGACTTTTCTACTTGGGTTGCATCCATAAATGCAAGAGGTTGCTGTCATTGAATGCCTTGATATTTAATGCATCAGAGCCTCGGAGATGGAGAGATCGTTTAAAGTTCCATGTATCGCATTTAATGTTCTCACAATATCCGCTCCTCCTCTCTCTCTAGATTTGTTTCACATGAATTGTGTTGCCAATGCATTGCCACGTTCCGACGTCAAGCACACGGCAAATGTGATGATTTCGATCGTCACATTTTGTGTTCAGTCTCGATTCTTACGTGGATCCGATCCAGCTTGAATGAGTCTCTGTGTTCGATGTGAGACTAAAATCTTATCCAAGTCGACATCGACGGTAGCTTCCTATCTGAAAGATTTTGATGACTATGGAACTCCATGCGATGCTAGCCACATGATGGCGAACTACCAAGTTAATTTGCCAACTAACATTGAGCTTATACAAAGTCCAGTATTTATGGTCATTAATTGATGATAAAGACTAAAATTCAAGAGAGAGAGAAAAAAAAAAACGTGTGCAAATAATGTAAATTTTGACCATTTGTTTTGTATGACGAAGTCCGTTCCACTTAGTTTGATGTCGCAACTAATCAAATTCAAGAATTATGTACTGATGGAATGGGCGGAGGAGAATGTCAAATTGAACATCTAATCTATAAAACTTATGTTGAGGATGCTTTCAACAATATATTTTTTACGATCAAATCAATAATATCTAATCAGCTCAATATGCCCCGGGAACCCTCGTGTATCACGAAAATACCCTAATTACATGCTATTGGATATAAATTAATTTAGCTAAATTGAGAAGAAACCATGTTGTGTAGTTGATGGCATCATCCGCAAGGTGAGTGTTGACCCGGCATTGTAGTGGATGTTGATTGGGCATAGACGTAGTTGATCCATGTGTGATTTGTGAGTATATATATGTCGTTCAAGGAAAATAATATTCATTATATTTTTAATCATGATTACAACCATACTGTGGTGAGAGATGATTAAAATCAATAATGATACCAATTAGGTTTCTGTACCTATCTAAACACATGATCCACATAAATTATGCATGTGATATCTAGAAAAAAAAAGCATGGTCGATGTCGATCTTGATTACAATATCAAGTGATATATATAATATATTTTTATTATATAAAAAATTTAATATTAAAAAAAATACATTTAATGATGTATAAGAGGATCGCATACGGAGATCCAACAATGCACTAAGCAAATCTAATGTCTCAACAACTTTGGTTGACGAGTAAGAACAGTCGGTAGCTGTCCAACCGACATTGAAACCATGATCTGGAAAACTGATGAGAAAAATCATATCACCTAAAATTGGTATACAAGTCAAATAATCAATTAATCTTTCGAAATGGATTATGTGGTCCGACTCGAATTATGGGTCCAATTCATTCACTATCAAACCAATGCCTTTCTCTCGTTAGCTATCGCAGAACTTGCAAGCTGTCGAGTTGCCCTCTCTATCTTCTACAAATCAGAATTATTCACGTAAGTGCAACAAAGCGTGGAAGTTTCTTTATGAATGCAATGTCTTCTTTATCTAAAATAAAATAAAATAAAAAATAAAATAAAATAAAATAAAATAAAATAAAATAAAATAATGATAATGATAATGATAATGATAATAATAATAATAATAATAATAGTAATAGTAATAAAACATGACTAATTACATAAGTTAATACGACTCATACCTGTTTTTTTATCCATATCCATCTTAAATTTTCAATATGATTTAAGGAACTCATAAATTTCACCGGTTCTTCTACTCAATTAATTGTCTATGCACCACAAAGAAAAGTCAATTTTACTAGGAGGAAAGAAGAAACAATTTGAGAAACCACCAATGAATAGATTGACAGCAGAGGATCTTTACCAAGTCCAACATTTCCACCGTAGCTGTGACCTTCTCAATTACAGGATCCATCATCCGCCTTCTTCCTCCCAATAGAATAAGACAGTTCTGTTCCATGGCAATCGGCGTATAGCCTTGTATCCTTCTAGCTAATCATGTCCGCGGTTGGGCAATTTCCAAAGGATGGATGCATGTTCCCACAGTTCAATACAACTTTCCTTGAAAGTGACTTAGATCAATACTGACAATAATAGTCATACGAATCATGTCTTAAGAGGTCGTATCAGTTTACAAGCCTTCTTCACCATTCATATAAAGTGTCCAAATAACATGATTAATATATTCCAGCAGCATAATAACACATGGTTGTAATATTTACTTAAGTTTGAAGATGCCATAAGCCATAAGCACTGCAGAGATCATGAAGTTTACCATGTCTGATGAGACTCCCAAGGCCTGTCGAAGGCTCACTTTAATGTGCTCGTTCTCTAAGGATTTCGAGGTCCAGCTCTGAGGTGTCAGTAGCCTGAAGCTCATAGTGAACACCATCCAGTTCTCTCCTGAACCGATCCTTGGAGGCTGCATACAACATCTTAGCCCGGATTCGAGAAACAGAAGGGGACCTGACCAACATTAATTTAAGAAATACAAGGAAAATGTAATGCAATCAGTGATCGGGAATTGACATTTTCGTGAAACATCTGATTCATAGGAATATATCATTAAGAAAGAAAGTTTGATTGTATGTTGTTAATATTACTACATCTGCCTAAAGGAAAATGTAACTCTGCAAGATTGGTCAAAGTGATCTAAACAGACGGCGGCAAATAGCTTGGACAGGAAGTTACGTCTAACCACTTGAAATGCTTACTGAGCCAGATGTTAGGAGCACTAAATATCAGTCTTGCAAGCAACTAACCTATTTGTCATGATCATCCTTTCAATTTTAATTTGATTTAGTCTTTTTGATGCAAGTATGACAAAAGCAGTAAGATTTTCCAAGAAACACAACATTAATAAATGGAGAAACTTAAATTTCTTAATTGTAAGATAAAGGTTTTATCAACAGGTCAAAAACCAATTTCTATAAACTGATTTTTTAGAACAAATTATTTTCAGTGTCAGTGTTTGGCTTATTGAGACTTGCATAGAAGAAAATTTGTATCTTGATTCATCACAAAATAGCTATTCCCATCTTCTCATCAGTCATCAGCCATAGAGTATTAGAAAACAAACAAAACCATCGTGTTTGTGAAGCTAATTGAAGCCACTAAGATTACAAATTTATATATACTCAATTCTAAGAAAGTACTGACTTAATCCTTTCTCATGGCAATGATATATGAGAAAAGACATACGACTGTCTACAATTCCAGGTCTCCCTTTCTGTTTGCATACAACAATTTTTGAGAAATTAAGCGAACCACTCGACCACCTAGAAGAGATATCAAGTGAAGCAACAACATAAAATGCATAGGTTATGCTGCTTTTCATCACAGGCCAACTACCCAATTATCTACATCAGAAATTTATATGAAGGAACAACATGGCACAAACAGGTTATGTCAATCCTATCACAGCCCAACACAAATGAGTTCACTTAACTTTCTATACAAATTGTGTGTGTGTGTATATATATATATATATAATAACTTTTAAGATAAAATTTTGAATTCAAGACAGACAATTCTAGCCATGCATACCAGAATGTATCGTATTAAATAAAAAATGATGGCAGGAATAGGCTCACCAGGCAATGAAAAATATCTTGCTTTTCTGACAGTTCTCTTCAGTCACAAAGTCAAAATCATAGATCGCATAACGGCAATCATTTTCAGGGAGAGAAGCCATAAAATCATCATAGCTCTCAGTTGCACCTCCAATCTTTTCCACAATAACCTCCTTCCGTTTCTCGTCAATTTTGAAAACCACGTACCTGTGTGTCTTCTTCCTCTGAAGCTCTAAGAAGATATGCTTGCAATCATCAGCGACACCCATTCCAGAGGAAGCATTTGACTAAAATCAGTGGATGTGGATGTCAGACAGTACCATTGAGAAAACAATGTAAAAACGAGTAATATGTTCTTAAGAATGCAGATTTTAACTTCAATAAGATGTTAAAGAATAGAACTCATATTCGTCCATTAAAAGCCGGGTCGACTTAATGCAAAATAAATGTCCAGTCATATATAAACTAGGAGTTCAAACCATCCATGACAGAGGCAAATCATTTTCGTTACCGACTACACTGTCATCCTGCCATGATCTTAGCTATCTAGAAACCTAAATATACAGAGGCAATACAAACAATGGAGCACTTTAAACTTCAACGGTACTTGCAATAGCAGCCTGCATAGTCTGTAAGCGATACTTCATAAGAAATGCCTGACAAAGCAGCTACGTTGTGCAGTAAAATTTGGTGACCTCTGCACGATAGAGGACAACCTCGACATGTGAAATCTATGTCGCACGCATTCATGTAAAAATATGGTCTAGAATGACCCAAACAGAACCCCGCAGTGAAAACCTAATCAAGCTTAGCAACTGACTGCATCAGAAACAGACGAAGCAAAACTTTGACCCCTTAAATCCGCTTAATGATCGCCAGCCCTAAATCGTCAGTACGAAGTGAAACTTCAACGAATCTATGAACTAGCAACTAAATGAACTGTATCAGATCCGATCAAACTAACTATCTTGAAGGACCCTAAAAATCAGAATCAATGAAGAAAAACCAATAGAAGTTGAACCAAGGAGCATCGAGATCTGCCAGTCCAAGAAGATAACCACGAGATCTCCGAACTGGAAAGCGAATGTAAAAGGGGGCACGACGCGATCTCGCCAAAGGGATGCGCGATGACTTACGTGGGATCGAAGGAAGGCCATTCTGATGATGGAGGCGATCTCCTCACATGCCAATCCTTTCTCCTCGCAAGATTGTCGACCGATCGATCGAGCGAGTGGGGGGAGAGGAGCACCAGTTGTGCGCGGCTTTTGATGGACTGGTGGTCTCCGTACACCAAAAAGCAAAATAATAATAATAATAAGAATGGTCGGGACTCGACCCGATGCGACACCGCAACCGACGGTGATGCGTCATGATGAGGATACGGGTGAAGTATTGTAGACCGTCTGATCTCGCTTTTATCATCCTTGTTCTGGGGATCGTTTGCTGACACTACAATCGAGGAGCCAACTTGCGATTCAAGTTAATATACACTATACTCAGTATTGTATCAGTCCGCTCGATCGTCCAAATCTTTATCGAATTGATATTTAAGACAGATCGTTTGCTGACCTTTCTGCGTCTCCTCGTGTCAGTGATCTTCCAATTGCTTTCTGCCACAAACGGAGAAGAATCGGAGTAATGCCTCCGGGCAGAGATAAATTGACGGTCATAAATTGAGCTTCTGATCATAGTTCGGCGGCCGATTAAAGCATGAGTTCCCAGCTCAGAGCCATAGGCTGCAGAGGAAGCCTGGTGTTCACCCAGAATCTGAAGTTAACGCAGCTCGCAAAGTCCGGCAGGATCGAGGAAGCCATCGGCGTCTTCCGTGGCATGACGAACCGTAACACCGTAACATACAATTCGATGATCTCAGCTTACGCGAAGAATGGTCGCGTCGTGGAAGCGCGACGGCTGTTCGATCAAATGCCCTACAGAAATCTTGTTTCTTGGAACACCATGATCGCCGGCTACTCGCACAATGGCTGCGTCGCTGAAGCGGCTGAGCTGTTCGACAGAATGCACAAGAGAGATGTATTTTCGTGGACTTTGATGATCACGTGCTACACCCGGAATGGAGAATTGGAGGAGGCCAGGCGTCTCTTTGATCGAATGCCTGGGGAGAAGAACTCGGTCTGCTACAACGCAATGATCTCGGGTTACGCGAAGAGTAGTAGATTTGAAGATGCCATTGAGTTGCTCGATTCTATGCCGTGTAAGGATTTGGTTTCCTGGAACTCTGTTCTTTCTGGCTATACGCAGAACGGGAAGATGGGGATGGGCTCAAAGTTCTTTGATTGGATGCCAGAGAAAGATGTAGTTTCATGGAATTTAATGGTCGAGGGTTTTGTTAGGGTTGGAGATTTGGTCTCAGCATTCGAGTGTTTTAGGAGAATTCCAGACCCAAATGTTATCTCTTGGGTGACGCTGCTCAATGGATACTGCAAGAGTGGTTGCATCGTCGAGGGCAGGAGAATATTTGATCAGATGCCCGAGAAGAATGTGGTTTCTTGGAATGCGATGCTTGCAGGTTATATTCGTTGTCTGCGAGTCGATGAGGCTTCTCAATTGTTTATGGAAATGCCAGAGAGGAACTCGATATCCTGGACGACAATGATTGATGGATATGTTCGCATTGGGAAGCTCAGTGAAGCAAGAAATTTGCTTAATATGATGCCATTTAAAGATGTTGTGGCACAAACTGCACTGATTAATGGGTATGTGCAGAGGATGAAGATGGATGAAGCTCATCATATTTTCAGGGAAATCAGTACTCCGGATGTTGTCTGTTGGAATACAATGATCTCTGGCTATGCACAATGTGGAAGAATGGATGAAGCTTTGAAGTTGTTTATGAGAATGCCAAAGAAGGATGTGGTATCTTGGAATACCATGATTGCAGGTTATGCTCAGGATGGTCAAATGGACAAAGCAATTCAATTTTTCCACGAAATGGTAAAAAAGAATAGGGTTTCCTGGAATTGTGTAATCTCTGGGTTCATCCAAAATGGGTTCTATGTGGAGGCACTCCAGCATTTCAAGATGATGAGAAAGGAAGGGAAGGATCCTGATTGGTCTACATTTGCATGTGCTCTCAGTGGTTGTGCTAATCTAGTGGCTTTGCAGGTTGGAACTCAACTCCACAATCTTCTTCTCAAAAGTGGACATATTATTGATATCTTTGCTGCTAATGCATTGATAACTATGTATGCAAGGTGTGGAAGGATCTTGACAGCGAGACAGGTTTTTGATGAGATGGTATCCGTGGATCTTGTTTCCTGGAATTCATTGATTGCTGGCCATGCCTTGAATGGTTATGCAAAAGCGGCAATTTCAATCTTTCGGGAAATGAAAAAGAATGGGGTTGCTCCCGATGAGGTCACCTTCATTGGTCTTTTATCTGCGTGCAGTCATGCAGGAATGGTTGATGATGGATTAGAACTTTTTTACTCCATGTCTAGGGACTACCCAATGACTCCAGTGGCTGAGCACTATGCTTGTGTTGTTGACTTGCTAGGTCGTGCTGGGAGGTTAGAAGAAGCATTGAAACTGGTTAAGGGAATGCCAATCAAGGCAAATGCCAGCATATGGGGCTCCTTACTTGGTGCCTGTCGAATGCATAAGAATCCAGAAGTTGCAAATGTTGCTGCTGAGAAGTTATTTGAATTTGAACCTCACAATACTTCAAATTATGTGCTTTTGTCAAACATACACGCTGAGGCTGGTAGTTGGGCTGAAGTTGAGAGAGTGAGGGTTTTGATGAAAGAGAGAGGAGTTTGGAAGCAACCTGCACGCAGCTGGATTGAAATTAAGAATGAAGTTCATTCTTTCTCTTCTGATGATTCTACAAAGCCAAGGGCAGCAGAGGTCTTCATGGTTTTAAGAGTGCTGAATGCACAAATGAGAAACATAGGGCATATGTATGATTCTTCTTTGTTAGGTTGTGGGTAGAATTTAGACTTAAATGGTATGAAATTTCTCTTGTCCGAAGCCTGCAAATATCATAAATCACACTGTATGATCATGGACTTGAAGCATTTGAAGTTAGATTGCTGTCGTTTGTGACAGTAGCTGAATCCATCAGCCTGCATTATTTGGCAGTTGGTTGCAGCATGGGCATCAAGAACCTGTTACTTTTATGAATCTCTTTTAAGATTTACCTGACACTCCAGTGCATTGTCTTCTTGGACTTTCAAGCCCACACATATGGTTGAGTTGCTTATATATTAATTAGGGATGATCTCAATCCCATTCAATCATGTTCGGTCAAGAAAAGCTCAAGCTTAAGAAATAGCAGTCCTCTCACCATAATCCAAGTCATGATAGGACTCGGATCAGGATGACTCTCACCTAAAGAGGGGCAGCCATCAAGCAAGAAGGGTGCGACAGCCCTGCGAGGGAATTCTAGGTGCCATGCCTCACAAGGAAGACCCTAAAAAGGACAAGCCGCTCCCCTTACAAAACAAAGGGTAAGCAGGGAACCTTCAGCAAAGAGCTAGTCGATCCTAGTTTTGCAACCTCAGAGCAGCGAAAAGAGAAGAGAGGCAAGAATTCTGCATCACTACAACCAATTTCTTCCAGTTGCAACCTTCTTCCTCTCATTCCAATAGTCTAAGACTCCACCCCAAATCTTCATCTAGCTACTGCAAGAAGTTCTCAACTCCTGCATGCTGTCCAAACCTCAGGAGGAGGTTCTAGCAGCAAAGAGAGGAGGAGACCGAAAATCAACAGTGACCACAACCTACCGAGAGCACTGACGTGTTGTCCAAAAACAATCTGCATTTTCACGCACTTATAATCTTTCTTTTACACTTCTATCTTCATTGTTTTAAGTCTCTTAGTCAAAGCTTTAACTTTACAAATAATAGAAGTTGTTTTCTTTCGGTTTTATGCTTGATTTTTCTGTGATAATTTTTACCTCCGTGAAAACTTTCATTCGAAAGATGATTTCAAGTCAACGAATCATCGAACCCGAATTCCATACAGATCATATGTTGTATTGTCAGCTAAGTGAAGCCTCATTCCGAACTACATGGTGTTACAGTGATTTGCTTCGGACCGTCAGCTTTGTGCACGACATGTGAAAGAGGACTCATGGCAGTTCCAGGAGAAACTCGGAGCATGGCAGTTCCAGGAGAAACTTGGGAGGTTCACTGACCATATGGTGTTACTGGATAAACTACCATACAATGCAGATGTGTTCGATATCAGACTCTCCATTTTCCCTTCTTCATGTAAAAGAGTCATTAAACTTCTAATCATAAGCTCAAATGTCAAAAATAAGCAGTTCATTCTCGCATCATATACAGACCATTCATTTTGACATGACTCCGTGGAAGATTCACAATATTCGGAAGACAGTAAAGTTTTGACAAATTGTTTTCCGGATATGAATATCAAACATGTATTCGTTTTCAAAGGGAAAAAATGCTATCAATTGTAATTGGATAAACTCCTATTTGTGAAGATACTTGTGGTGATTTATAGAACATTGTTTCTTTGAGCTAGAAAGAAAACTAAATTGGAGATTAGAACAGAAGAACATTTTGTAGGATGACATGAGATTGTTGATCTTCTAAACCACACAAGCAATCTACTATCACATGCAACAAGGACTTAACAGCAAGATGATGTAAATGGTTGGTGAAATTGCACCTTCGAATGTATGAATACAAAACAGATGAAAACATCCATGTATTTTGCTTGGCTAAACTTCAAACAAAAACAAGACACACAAGATGATGTTGTTGCAATAACAAACCTCCAAGGATGGCACAGTAGGGATATGATCCTACTTCATCAAATCTATGCAGGTTCTCAATAGTGATTCCCCACCATGGAAGAGAGATTTGGCAGATGGACTTCATGCCCAAACATAGTGAACACAGGGGAGGTAATTGGTGGCATCGCAAACTCCGGTATGTTCACTGAGAGGTCCGGCAAATCGGGAATGTCCGGCAGCGACACCCCCGCCGATGATGCCAACTTAGCTTTGGTTTCATCCGGAAGCGAACTAGCCAACGCAGTTAAATCAGTACCAGGTGGCAGTTCTGAAAGATTTGGAAGACCGGCCGGGAGCGACGTTCCTGCCAATGCTGATAAATCTGGTGTGGCTGAAGAATTCGTCGACAGTGAGGTGGCTATCGATGATGTATCATTCCCGTCGACGGAAGGCTCCGACAGCAGGCGAGCAGCATGGCAAGTGCTAACGATGGCTGTTGCGATTACTAGCAGGATCGCAAAGAGGAGACCCTTCCAGGGAACCATCGTCGTTTCAAGAGAAGCAGCAGACTTCCAAGAATGAATAGCTCGTCCCACTGGAGGCCATAAACATTCTCTCGATTACCAGAAATCCTAAGTTTAGGAGGTCTTTTCAGAGTGTGTGGCTCCCCGAAGTTTGAATTGTTCTGTTCCTGACGGGTGGTGGCAATATTTTACTTAGAATAGGGAACACCATTCGCTTTTGAAAGATGAATCATGCCATGGAACATGAGTGGAACGAAATGATTTGTCTTCCAAACCATGCCACGTAACATGAGCCGAACGCTTGCTCGGCAGCCCGTTATATTTGTTCGGCATCGCCACTACCGCTCGCTCATTGCTTGCAGACGGCGGCAGAGGGCGATGGCCGCACACCCTCGCCGCTATTCTTGCGAGACCGCGGCTGAAACCCTACAATGGATGAACGCCATCGCTGATTTCATCCGCCCCTACAAGCCCCTCCTCGACGCCCACGTCGTCAATTTCTTCAAGGTTCATCTTGGAAACCCTAGTCTCCGTTCCCTTTGTTTCAGGAGAAACTGCGCCTTGTTAGGGTTTTTCTCAGTAGCGATTTTTGGAACCTTCTCAGGATAGGTTGTGGGAGTTGGTGGACGACCAGTGGATGGATTGCCTCCGGAAAGAATCTGTGGAGGCTCTCTTGAAGTTGCCGTCTGGTTCTGCTCAGGTGCTCCTTCCTCCTCGACGAAATTTACCGACTAATTGTTGTTTTTGATATTATCTGTATCTTCTATGTTAGATATTAGATAATTTTGGTTTGAGATCTTTAATTTTTTCTTCCTTAACTTAATACTACTCTTAGCATTTAACAATTCCAAAATTCTTTTGTTCTTTAGCTGCGATTTAGATATCTTATGATTGGTTTTTTGCATTAGTATAATGTTCAAGCTGTGAAGATGCTTAAATACTGAATTTAATCCAAACCACATTAATCAGGTCTACAATAGTGTATCCGGTGAACTACGATTGTCTATATTATGTAACCTGATCCTAATGATCTTGTGTTGCAATTTTGGTACAAACACTGGCTGGATTGGAGATAATGCACTGGTACTATAGACGGGTTGGGTTCTGAAGCGAGAGGCCACTAGGTAGATCACTTATATATCAGTATACTTCCATGTTTAGTATTTATTTGGTGTTAAGTAGGTCTGTACTGCTATGACTCTTATCCCAATGGATTCCTTTTGTTTTTATGTGTTACCATCCATGTAAATGGGTCTTTCACAACAGAAAGAGTCAATTACTTGGGGCTGAAAGAGGAAAGATTTAGAAGAGTCAGATTTCTCTTCCTGTATCATTTGCCTACAAATGCACAAGTATCATGAATGCACTTGAATTAAGAACTTACTAAATTGTATTCATCTGTATAACAGGAATACTGGCCCGATTCACTTAAACAATTTCTGTGCAACTTAAGGTTCCTCGTCCTTCCGCGGGAGCGAGAATTGATGCACCAGGTACGTTTTTGTCACTTCTTTTCGGAAATTGTGTTTCAATTGTAGTACTTGTGCACTTGATATTGTTGAATGATTGAAATTGTTATTCACTGGGTGTTTCTTTGTTATAAGGATGCTATATGCCTGAATCTTGACTTTCTAGGTCATTTTGCTTCCTGTTCCGATTATGCAAGATTAAAAAAATCATTGTCATTGTGTTTTCTCACAAAATTATTATTTTCTTGCAGATGTTACCTAATTTGCATGTAGCTTCACTGGGTACTGTTCTTGCTCAAGGCATGAATTTGAAGAAAAAGCATGAAGTATGTAACAAAGTGCTCATTGCCAATGCCTCTTATATTATGTGAATTTCCAGGATGATTATTCCCCAGTCCTTGCAGAGTCGAATATGATGATTTCTTGTGTTTGTGATACGTCTCCAACAACCATTTCCTTGCTTTTCTTTATTTTATCCATCATTAAAGCATTCTCTTTCTCATTAATAGCTAAACAAGGCAACTCGTTGTGTACCAGGTGGAGATACTTGCTGCAGTTGTCAGTTGGATTGCGCATGATTCTGGAGCAGAAACAATTATTGATGTTGGTTCTGGTCAGGTATACATTGCTTCTCTATCAATTCATGATAAAGAGCTTGTCTTTGTGTGGTTACTGCACAAACTTGTGGCATTAGAACAATGGCATTATCCATTTTGACAAGACTTGCCTGTTTTCCTAAAAAAATTATTCCCTTATAAGGGGCAACTTGGCCTTTGTCTTATTAACATGTGTTACTTGCATTGCTTTTTGGAGTTTGCTGCTGAAAAATGTTTTACCTGGTTCTGTTAGGGTTATCTTGCTCAAGCGCTATCGTTTCAATATCAACATCCTGTCATAGCAATTGATGCTTCTTTGCACCATGCAAATGTTACAAATGCCCGGGCAGAGAGAATTAAAAAGCATTATGCAGCTAAAAAGTGTAATATCTTTATGATGGTGCATTTGTTCTCTGGGTTATGTCTACTTTATACTTTATACTCTTTACTCCACTGCATTAACTAAACTTATTTAATCTACTAGTTCAGCAAGCCCACATCTCAAAGTGCCTCGGACCATCACTTGCAATATTCTCTCAAGTGAAGCACTAACAGATTTAAGTATCACTTCTTTATGTGAGGACAATACTGAAGAATCAACGGGACGTGGTAATAAATCTGAATTTGGTGACTCTGAAAGTTCAAAGCCAAGCGTTGCTAAAGCAATTAATTTATATAATAAACAACAGCACAGTAGTGCCTTTTTCGTTCTTGCCGGACTCCATGCTTGTGGTGACCTCTCAGTGAACATGCTTAGGTGAATATCAATGATTTCAGAACCTGTTTAGTGGGTCTAGTGTCACGATCTACTCTTTTTTTTTGTTATGATGCAAATCTAGATGATTATTTCAGTGCTGAATCTTTGTTCTTACTATAATTGGCTGTTCTCAATTCAAAACTTTGCCATGTAGGTCCTTTGTCGGCTGCGAACATGTTAGAGCTTTAATTGGCATTGGTTGTTGTTACAACTTACTTTCTGAAGACTGTTTAGAGAAGACTGACAACTCATGTGGCTTCCCAATCAGTAATGCTGCTAAACTGTCTAGTCTAGTCCTTGGAAAAAATGCGCGTGATCTTGCTTGTCAGGTGCACATAGTTAAAGTGCAGAAGTTTCTTTATCTTATTATACACTTGTTTTTGCCCTTTGTATATTATTTATGTATTACATCCTATAGATGATCTAACCATTTGTAATGATCAATCATTGTTTCATCTCTAAATCTACTTGTAGAGGTATGTACATGAGCACGGACAGTGTCATCCAATTATATTAATGTACATGCCTTCTAGAACATATGGAACTTACTGTGAATTTCAGACGTGGAAATTATCTAAAGTTATTGAGATAGAGACTCCCTTTTGTATGTAGGAATATGAACCATTAATGTCGATAATATTTTATAAAACAAACAAGTTTGCTTTCAGTTTCAGACAATTTAACCGATATCAGTCACTGATTCTGCAGAAATTTCTGTATTTTTTAACATTTAATGCTTTGGATATTAAGAAATTAGAATGGGTTGACGCCTGTCACAAACTTGAACCTTTGGAGAAATTTATCAGGTCAACACAAATAAATCAAATTTCGGCTTCTAGATGATTTTGTGATTTTTTCTTTAGATGATTTTGTATTATTGACATTTAACTTTATAGACTAAAATTAGAATGTCTTGACTTGATACAAGTTTGATCCATGGAGTAACTTATGAGCTAAGACTTAAGAAATGAAAAGCGAAGACAATAAACTCTAACTTATTGAACTTTAGTGGTAGTGACTAAACCTAACTTAACTGATAAATTTTTTAGATTATGTGGGCTAACTACAAATTATGTCTTGTAGTTAGACCTTCTTAGCATCTTGATCTCTAGACTTAAAAAATTTACATTGGAATCCCTATAGTTATGAAAGTGAAACATTTAGCTCCATTTACCCTAACGTCGTCAGTTTTACAGACGGAAACATGAAAACAAAAAGCAAAAAATATAATTTTAACATTCCAGTTGATGGTGGCGGACGACGACGCCACTGGGGGCCACGGGTGACTGTTGTGGATGAGGAGAGCGACGGCGAGAGGTGAGGGTACTCTGCATCTGCATTGACACCGACGTAGTTGTTGAGCGGCCCTTTCGCCATTCTGCATTTGCGTTGGCATTGATGCAGTTGTTGAGCGGCAAAAGGGCCGCTCAACATCTGCATCAGTGTCAACATAGTTGTCGAGCGACCTTTTTGCTGTTTTGCATCTGTGTTGGTGTCGACGCAATTGCTGAGAGACGAAAAGGCCGCTCCGGTGGTTGTCGTGGATGAGGAGAGCGATGACGAGAGGTGAGAGCCACTTTGAATTTGCGTCGGTGTCAACGCAGAGCAGTGAAATGGTCGCTTGGCAACTGTGTCGGCGTCGACACATATGTAGAGTGACCCTCACCTTTCGTCGCTACTCTCCTCATGCACAACAGCTATCCGAGGGCCCTTTTGTTGCTCTGCATCTGCGTCAGCGTCAGCATCGACGTTGTTGTTGAGCGACGAAAGGACCGTTGTTGTAGATGCAAAGCGGCAAAAGGGTCGCTCAGCAACTGTGTCGGCATCGACGCAAATGCAAAGCAGCCTTCACCTTTTATCGACACTCTCCTCGTCCACAACAGTCACCCGCGGCAAGGTTCGCAATACCGTACCGTACCGGTATTTCGATCTGGGCTTGGTACCGGTACGGTACGGTATACCGAGCGGTACACCCAGGTGTGCCGAGTACTGTAGCACGGCTACAATGCTACAGTGCACTCGGATCGGTAACAGGCGGTCCGCGTACCGACAACCGGTCGGACCGGTACGTACCGCCCGTACCGGGCGGTACAGTTCGGTACTGCAGACCCTGACCCGCGGCCCCTAGCAGTGTCATCGTCCACCACCATCAACTAAAATGTTAAAATTATCTTTTTGTCATTTGTTTTCGTGTTCCATCGATAAAACTGATCACGCTAGGATAAATGGAATTAGATGTTTTACTCTCATAACTATAGGGATTCTAATATAAATTTTTTAAATCTAAGGATTGGGATGCTAAGGAGGTCTATCTATAAGGGATAATTTGTAATTATCCCAGATTATGTTGCACATAAATTTGATAGATTTATTAGATATTTATGACCTGTTTCTTAAGATTTCTACGAAATGACAGTTTATTACATTCCTTCGAAGGGAATTTTATCTAAATTAATTAGTTCCTTCAATTGGTCCTTGTTAATAACTAATAAGCTACCATGTAAAGTATGTGATCTCTGTGAATTGTCCTAAAATCATGCAAAGAAGTTTCTTCTCATGTCTTGGTTTAGATCTTTTATGATGTGTGAAAGAGGTTTGCATATCCTCAGCCTTGAGCCTGACATCCATGAAAGAGCAAAAAGAAGGCGAGAGGTGGAGGAACATGTTGCGGACCCTTCTTATTACTATGCTACATCTTTATCTTCATCTTGTCTTTTGTGGACTTTTTTATTTGTGTGTATGTTATAGCTAGAGGGATTATTTTATGTCTAGTTTTAGCTTGAAAACCAAAATGCCATACTCTTATTATGGATAAAAAGAAAAGAAAGTTGTAAGTTGTGGGTTGGTGTTGAAAATCCAAGACGAGGAGTCCAAATAAATTAAAATCTCATTCTTTTGCTGATCATTTGCTTGATCATGTACTACCTTTAAAGTTCACTATGCCATATAATTTCTCCTCTTTATTCTTTTTTTTTGGTGCCTTTATTTTTGTTTATGTATTATTATCTTTTGTGTATTCTCTAAAGAGAATGCTATTCTTGCATGGGAAACAGCACTTTTATTATGGCTACTATCTTGAGAAGCATCGGTAATTGCAGAACAAAAGTCGATATATTCTAACTACTTTTAGAAGCCTTTCTTAAGTAGCTTCTTTATGTTTTTTGTTTGTGATTTAATCTTTATATTTTATTCTTGTTAAGATGTTCAAGTAATTGCTTCTCTAATTGTGGTTCCCGATGTTTAGTTTGACCAAAAATGATTAAATGTTATCACATTTTTCTGGTTAGAGTGCTGAAAGATGGCGAATTCTTACTGCAGATGCCGCCCTTCAAAATTTTGATGTACATGCCCTTCGTGCTGCCTTTCAACTGGTACTGTTACTTCTTATGTCTTTAGAGCCTCAACTAGTTGATTGGTTCAACTTGGATTCCCACATCCCATTTCTTTATATTAATTTAGTTTTCACAAATAGCTTTGTTTCTTTGCTTTTTTCCTTCATCTCCTGGTTTTCTCTAATTTGAACTTGATAACCTGCATACTCATTTGAAATAAAATCATTATGGTGTGAAAGTCTTCCTGACTGAGAATTGGTAATGATATATAGGCAGTTATATTAATGCTGCATGCAGTTATTTGTCTTCATTGTAGCAGTTGTTTCTCATGTCTCCTTTATGTGCTAATTTTTTTAAAAAATGGTACTGTTTTGTCACTAATTGCAATATCCTGTTATTAGACTGACCAGAACATCATTCCTCTGCAAGTATATAGGATAAAATTCCTTGTACATAACAGCTGAAATTCCATGTTTTGTTTTCTAATTATAACTCATATCTTAGGCTCATTGGCGACTGACCAATGTTTAAGTTAGAGTCTGACAAGTACAAAATCATTTAGAAACCATTACTTGGTGTGTCAAGTTTGCATTTGAAGTGGAAAATTATAAATTTTGAAACTTTTTGATATCTACTTGATTAATTGTTCTAGACATTACATTCTTGAAGTATACCTTCTTTTACCTATAGGTTTTGGACAAATACTTTCCAGAAATTTTAGTGTCAAGTCCATCAATTGGTCGACAAGGGAAAGCTCTACGACGCCAACAGTGTAGGAGACTTCGAGAATCTGAACTGTGCTGTAAAGGTATAAATATTCTTCTTTTTTAACCTCCAAGGACCATCTTACTTTTCCATGATCATCCAATGTACATGTCATTGATGATGTCGACACGTTTATGGATGCTGCAATAATGCAACTCCAGGAGGTTTCATCCTACTTTATTGATTAAATCTGCACATAGTACATCCCCCAAGAAACTAGTAGTAAAGAGTTTATTTTTTCTATTGTTGTAGATGACAGGTGTAGCTTTTTTGAAGTATCAGGAAAATTGAGTTACAGTAATGCCAAGGGATGCCAAGAGTTTGATGTTGAGGGATCCAACAATTATTTGCTTTTTAAAGAGTTCTGCAAGTCTGGACTAACTCGCCTTGGGTGTATGTTCTCTGAGGATATTGATCTACTGGAGATATGGAAGGAAGCCCAACCTTATACTGTAAGTTTGGTTTCGTACTCATCTTCATTCTAACTTCAATTTTCTTTTCAGCTTTGTTTGTGCTCCAGTATCTGTTAAGTTTTATCTTGGTATTCATGTGCAGCCTCATCTATTGACTTCATTTATGTGTTCTAAACTTTTTGCTAAGTAGTTCTTCTTAAGATTCAGAAAACATTTATGCACTTGAAGACAGACGAATGGTCTCATATGTTCAATATTTTGACAACTACACATTTCAACTCTTGAGCTTTCTTTGACTTGATCTTTATGACATGATCAATATTGTCAAAAAACATGCTTTTAGTGCAGTTGTCAATAATGAAGTAATTTCATTGTCTAAGTGACAGCTGACAGATCATTTACTTATGCAGGAATTTATAGGTCCTTTTTGGGCTCTCCGTGCAGCTCTAGGGCCACTGGTGGAGAGTTACATTTTGCTTCATAGGTTATTGTTCTTGCAAGAACAAGGAAATTCTGTGGAAGCGTTTTTGTTCCCTATTTTTGATCCTACTTTATCACCTAGAAACATAGCAGTAATTGCTCGAAGAAAGTGATGCAGACTGGCATACAAAGGTATATTTCTTTCTTTAAAATCATAGAATTGCACATGAGTCTTGGACATTGTACTCCTCTTCCAGGCTCATGATGTGAAATGCACATCAGTCAATGCAATGATAAAAAGTAATTTTTACTGGTTCTTTGTTTATATGTACATGTGTGTGATTTTGTGTACTTATGAAAAATATATTTTTGAATCAGAAACTTCTATATGTTTTTTTAAGTTACTGTATGCATGTATATGTAGGTGTATATAGATGGATATATGAAACTGCCCATGTAAATGTACATCTATTGTCATAAATGAGTTTTTTCTTCAGAGATTGAATGGATATTTTCACACATCCATCTTTCTTTCTATTTATCAAAAGATTATTAGATAATTTATCCTACTGTAGTTTGACAATTGTTTAAGAAAGCATTTAGGCCTTTCTACCTTTTGTTTGTTATAATTAGTATGCATCTAGATTTTGTCGATCGAGTCATCTGACACATCAGGCGTTGAGATTGTCATAATTTGTTAAAAAGGTTGTGTGTGTTGTTGAAGGAACTGGAGTGTTTTAAGTTGCTACTAAGATCCAATTTTGTTTCTGTTTTTTTCTTTCTTTTCTGAAATTTTGTTACTGATCCACAAGCAGCAAAATTGTCCCAGCTAGTTGGGGTTGGACTATAACTCTGTATACTAGACCTCATCAGTATCAGTTGGATGCTGTTATGGTTCCTGATGTGCTCTAGATTTTAGTTATAAACCTAATAGACTGTCAGGGTGATAGAAAATCTCAGTTGCTGAAAATAAATTATTAGTAGTGATCGTTAGGCTCTGTGATTTCTACACTCTTATGCCATGATATTAAGTACCTTGTTGTGTTGTAGGTGCATACATCGGACATTGCGGCGGTCATTCTAAACTGTTTAGAATCATGTGAAGCTCTAGTTGGATGGAAATAGAAGAAAGAAGAAATCAAAGGCATGCTGAGTGAACTAAAACAGCAACCTTGCATGCAAAAGCATAGTGTGTGTACTGCCAACTCTCTCTGTCTTTTGGCCATTACTGTGCCATGAATCCTGTTCGCTAGCAAATTTAAGGTCAGGATACCTTCTCAACAATGTTACTCATCTTGCAATGTTTCGGTGTGATGAAGCATTAAATTCAACCTCCAGAGACCGTCGAACTCGTCACTTGATCATTGATGTTTCCTTCCAGAATCGCCCGTCGTAGTCACTTTTTTTATCTCTATGTTTTACTGATTAAACTATAACATTCTTCATTTCGCTGAATAGATCATTTTGCTATAGAAAATTACTGTATTTGCTCCGGAAATTCTCGTAATTTATTCTTCCGTTGAAGTTGCTAGTCCCTATCTATCCATGCTAATCTCGGTCCCCTTTCTGTCGTTACATGAAATGCTTGTAGGATTTAAATGTTCTAAATGTTGAGGAAATGGGGTTAGGGATCTATCGTCGGGTACTTGAAAGATTCATCGGCATAGGAGACAATTGGTCCTGCGGATGTACATGCATCCCAGTTTCGGAAAGAAATTCTTTTAACTTATTCCATATGGCTCGTGCATATCTACTGATTCTTTTTTCTCGCCCTTATACTTCACCGTAGAAAGGCTCGACTTCTCCCAAGAATTTAAGGCATGAAGTACGACTTGAAGCCCACCACGAGACAAAACAAGTGATTTAAGATTTTCATAGATTTGTTGTTAGGAACATATTTCAGCGGTTCACCTAAAATATCTGTTATTTATCGTTTTTCTTTATGTTATGTGAATTGTATTAAATTTGATAATATTCAAACTCTTCAACTCGATTCACATCGGGGTGGTGGCGTAGTTGGTTAGCGCGTAGGTCTCATAGCTAGAGTAATCCTGAGGTCGAGAGTTCGAGCCTCTCTCACCCCAAATTTTTGGCTATTCTTTTTCGCGAGCTCTTGTTTACTTTCATTGTTCTCAGCTCCATGACAACATCGGGGTGGTGGCGCAGTTGGTTAGCGCGTAGGTCTCATAGCTTGAGTAATCCTGAGGTCGAGAGTTCGAGCCTCTCTCACCCCAATTTTTTGGCAATTCTTTTTCGCTGTTGTTTGCTCCCGTTGTTCTCAGTTCTATGAGGGTTTTACCTTCTCATGGACGCATCTTCGAATACCTACAAATCAAGAAGAAAAGCCTTCACTTTCTCAGACCATACTGCTCCTTGTGCCTAGAGTTTCGTGAGGTTCCAAGTTTCAATCCTCTTCCTCGTCCTCTCAGTCATGGGTTCCTTGAAGGCCCATCCTCCCCGCGCGAACCCTCTCCTTCTCTCCCCTTCTTCCCTGCGAGTCCCTGCTCCTCTTTCCTGCTCTCTGCCCATTATTACCAGGCGACCAACGAAGCTCCGCTGCGAGTTCGAGCTGAAGGGCAACGGCGCTCTCCCCGGTGACGCTGACCCTCGCGCGGTGGACCGGGTAAGTTCCAAATTTCGGGTACCAATACTTTGTTAAGAGCGATAAATCCATTACTGCCTTCTCTTTGGATTCTTCTTTAGCTATTACCTTACCAAAATATTAGGGCTTCGAAACGAAAGATGAACTGGGAGTATGTGCTCATCGTAGACTACATATCATCATGTCAGTGTTACATTAAGAGTGCAGACGGCCTATTTATATACAACTTTTTTCCGCAACAATAGCCGATTTCTCATGTGTCCTTATTGACGTAGTGACTCTATGAAACAGGCAAAGTTGCACTTCCCCTTATTTATCTTTTTTAAGTAGATTTGGAAACCCAATGCTCTTGTATATTTTTCTTAAGCTATGGTGAATCGTTATCTCTACGGCCAACTTGACTTGACAATGAACTTATTTCTAATTATAAGCTGCTGTATTTATGTGTGTTCAGCTAAAGGCATTGGAAGCAGCAATGAATGATATAAACAGTTCGTTTGGCAGGGGAAGTGTGACAAGATTAGGCAGTGCTGGTGGTGCTCTAGTGTATGTTCTTCATTTTCCTTGCCCTTTTTAGTTAAAAGGTTCGATACCTATGCGTGTTGTATGTTTGTTGGTTGAAGTAACGAAATTGGCCTTCAATGCAGCGAGACCTTTCCAAGTGGTTGTTTGACTTTGGATTTTGCTTTAGGTGGTGGCCTTCCGAAAGGAAGAGTTGTAGAGGTAAACATCATTGCTTTTTTGTTATGGTTGTTGATCATTAGGTCATCTAATTCTTTGTATTAATTATAATTGTTGTCCTGTACAACTATTTCTCATCAACTTGGGGAAATATTAAAAAAAAAAACTAGAAGATAATAAACCAGTATGTTATCTAGGTTCCAGATAAATGTTTTACTCAATATACTTTCCCTAAATTACTTAATTTGCTGAAGTTCTAAGAAATATCAGCAGTTTCGTTTCTGATAACATCCATATTATTGAAAAGAACCAGAAACTTTTGCCCGTTTTGTCGAGTTGTTCCTGCTACTTATCTTTTATAAATCCTTCTTACCTGCCAGTTTGAACTTCATTAAGCAGGTGCATAAGAAACACATAGAATCAGTCTATTATTAAAACATTACCAATTTAGATGATTTCTTGAATATATGACTGACAAGAAAATAACCGTTATAGATCCTTCTTACTTGCCAGTTTGAACTTCATTAAGCAGGTACATAAGAAACACATAGAATCAGTCTATTATTAAAACATTACCAATTTAGATGATTTCTTGAATATATGACTGACAAGAAAATAACCATTATAGATCCTTCTTACTTGCCAGTTTGAACTTCATTAAGCAGGTACATAAGAAACACATAGAATTGGTCTATTATTAAAAGTTTAAAACATTAGCAATTTAGATGATTTCTTGAATATATGACTGACAAGAAAATAACCGCACAGTCTATTTGAAATTTAGGATTTCCGCTAGTATCAGGATGCAAATAATGACCACTCTTTACATTAACTTTGTACCTATATCATCTGAAACTGAGGTAATGCTTGAATATATAGCAGAGGAAGTTCAGTAGATATACTAAATGGTAGTTAAACTAGGTTTTTAATCAAATGTATTTTATGATTCTCACACTATGCTTTCATAATTCTCTTCCATCTTCTTGTCTAATATCTGTTTCAATTGTCAGTGAATCTACATGAATGTTCCAAGCTTTCTCATAATTGTTTACTGCATTCTACACGTTTTTTCCCACATATGTTTCACATTACTGGTTAGGCTGGTATGTAATGGCCGATATTTACTAGCATGACCAACTACCAGTAATGACCATATTAGTTGTTAATGCTTGATGTACTGCAAATTTTTCAGTAGGCACCGTCCCAACCAGGTACTGCCAATGGACCATATAGCTTGAAACCTCTTGGTATATGACATTTTTATTTCTATTATTCCATACTAATGGTACATATTGGTTCAACACTTGGTTTCTAGGAAACATACCGCTTCAATTGGTTATTAGAATCAGTATGGGACTGGTATTTGTTCTCGACTATGTTGGGCTTTTCTTGTTAGGACGATGTCCTTAAGAGCGAATGCTCCAACATGTAGTCAGTAAAAATCCATGTATTTTTTTTTACAGAGTATCATAGTGTTAATTAAACCGATGACCAATGGCATCCTGGTTATTTAGGAAAATATGCATTACTCATTAATGTGCTAAAGCATGAAAACTTAGTTTCAACTTCTCGTAACTAGAGATAAATATGAGGCCTGGTGCAGGCATCACATTCTGCCATGATGTTGCTTTTTTCCAGGATCAATGGTATAGAAAGCCCTTGTATAATGCCTAGCACATGTAGCCTACATGTTCGGCTTGTAATAGTGTGTTTTAAATTTTGATGCTGAAGGGAAATTGGAAAATCTATATTCTTCAGTCCTATGTAATGAAAACAGAGAACATTGTTTAGATCTTGGACTTGATACATCTTTAAAAGTTTTGTTGTAGAAAATCAATAAGATAATCATCGTATGTGGAGTAAAAGGAATCGTAGCCATGAATTACAAATTAAACAGCACAAATTTAAGTTGTAACTTTCTTTTTTAACTTAACAGATATATGGTCCAGAAAGCAGTGGAAAGACTACCCTAGCTCTACATGCAATTGCAGAAATACAGGTATGTGATCTTCAAATAGGACCATTTCTTTAAAAAAAAAAAGAGTTTAGGGCTAGTAATCTATTCTTAGAAAAATATGAATTTGTTTGCAGGACAAGGTTGGACTCTTCAAGTGTAAAATATTTCTTTGTGGTAATCATATAACATAATCAACTAAATACATTTTTCTATGAAAATGCAGAAACTAGGAGGCAATGCCATGCTTGTTGATGCAGAACATGCATTTGATCCAGCATATTCTAGTGCTTTAGGAGTAGACATAGAAAACTTGATTGTCTGCCAACCTGACAATGGAGAGATGGCACTAGAAAGTAACTCTCTGCTATCAATTCAGATATATATATTTTTAAATTTTTGAGTATTTTCTCTCTAATATTCTAATTCAGATGTTGTTGATGACTGTTTAAAATGATGCTTTTTCTTTATAATTAAGGTTGTCATATGTTCTTACACAATTCAAGTTTTGCAGACAAAATATTAAACATATTTACTTTTTCTCATTATTATTATTTGGTTCTCTTGAATTATTAGTTCTCATGAATTCATTAGAAACACTCGATCATCGAGTACTAAGGATGTTGTTAGATGCACTACATAAATAGCCGTAGTGAAGGAGGTAAATTGACAATAATTTTCTTAGGACGTTAAAGCTTTAAATCTTGCCAATATTGGGTTTCAGCTTTATATATTCATCTCTGCCATTTGTCTCTACCAAGGGTTTCATACTGCATTAACAATGGGGCTAGTTTTGGCCAGTTTAGGTGAACAAACAGTTCTAACCTTGCATGATCCAGTCATGGTCCCTTTAATCATGATAAGAATCATTACCAACTTCATTTATTTCTGTTGAAGCCCTCTAATGCTTGCATTCTCTAATTTGTATGGGGTTCGGGTTTGATGATCCATTGACTCGAAACCACCTTTCAGGAAGTTTTGACAGAGGTAAGAATTATCGCAGAAAAACTAAGTGTAAAACCAAGAGAAAACAATCTCGTTTGTTTGTAAAGTTAAAGTCCTAACTACGAGACTTGAAACAATGAAAATAGAAGCGTGAAAGAAAGCTTATGGGTGCATGAAAACGTAGGTTGTTTTTGGACAGCACATCGGTGCTCTCAGTAGGTTGCGGTCATTATCGGTCTTCGGTCTCCTCCTTCTCTCTTTGTTGCTGGAACCTCTTCTTGGGGTTTTGGACATCTGGTGGTAGACATTGAGGACTTCTTGCAGTCGCTAGACGTAGCTCTGGGCTGCTGGAACATGAGAAAGAAAGGTTGAGGTCAGAAGAAGTTGGCTGCGGCGGTGCATAATTCTTCCCTCTCTTCTCCTCATTGCTCTTTGCTGCCCTGAGGCTGCAAAACTAGGGTCGGCTAGCTCTTTGCTAAAGGCTTTCTTGATTCGATTCCCTTTAGGTGGTGACACATCCCTTGTTTTATAGGGAGAAGGGTGCCCTAAGTTTTTATGGTTTAAGGACTTTCCTTGTCGGGCGTGCACCTCCCTTGCTTGGTGGCTGCCCCTATTTGGATGAGGGCTGCCCTAATTTGAGTCTTATTGGGACTTGGATTGAGGTGAGAGGGTTGCTGTTTCTTGGGCTTGCTTAATTGAACAAAGCTGAATAGTGTTGAGATCATTGTTGATCATTCTCCCTTTCTTCTGAATCATGAATTGAAATTTTTATTCATTTGCAAATCAATGACTATCTTTCGACATGTAAACGGTGTCATTCTCTAGAAAAAGGTGGTGCTTTGGACTTGAGATCATATGAGTTAAGGTGGCATTTTCTTATAGGGATTTTGGTAGATGTTATGCAGATGGATATAGTAACTGCTTGTCAAGAAATCACTTCTTTATGTGCTTCCGCATCAAGTCTGCAACTTACTCATGGAGTCTAGTTGGTACTAATAGTTTCCTTTTGTTGTATACTAAGAATATAATGATCAAAAGGATAGAAATCATGTTTAGTGTGATTGGTATGCAGATAAACTAGCAAAGTTTATGTAATTAATGTCATTTTGACTAATATCTTTTGTTATCTCAGTTGCGGATCGTATGTGCAGATCTGGAGCAATAGATCTCATCTGTATTGATTCAGTTTCTGCTCTTACTCCAAGGGCTGAAATTGAGGTACGTTCTTTATACATGCTTGTTTAGTATTTCTAGTGATAATCCAACTTCACAAAAGGACTAAAATTCTTGCTTTAGGGTGAGATTGGAATGCAACAAATTGGTCTACAAGCCCGTCTAATGAGTCAAGCATTGCGTAAGATGTCAGGAAATGCCTCAAAAGCTGGTTGTACTCTCATTTTCCTGAATCAGATACGATACAAGGTTTGTTATAGGATTTCCTTCTTTTCTGCTTCCTTCTCTTCTAATTTTGTAAGCTCTCGGTACATTTTGATGTCGTAAGATTGGGGTGTTTTACGGGAATCCTGAAGTAACCAGTGGAGGGATTGCTTTAAAATTTTTTGCGTCACTTCGGCTTGAGATACGCTCTATTGGCAAGATCAAATCTGTGAGTGTATAACTTACTTTGTGCTCAATTTCTAGTGCAAGCACATATGATTGATTAATATTTAATCATTGTTTTGTTCAGGCTAAAGGAGATGAAGATGTTGGAATTCGGGTGCGTGTAAGAGTGCAGAAAAGCAAAGTATGTAAAACATGGTTGTTTATTTATATAAAACAAATCTATATATCAAACCAAATTTGTGTTTCTCAACCTGATGCCAAATTTGTCAAACTAGGTAAAACTACATCTATGTATGAAATCAATATATTCATACAAGTTAAACTACATATTATGTATTCAGATAAGCTCATGCTTGCTTTTATCAAGTTGCACACTGGCATTTGTCTGATTGTCCTCTCTTCAGGTGTCCAGGCCCTACAAACAAGCTGAGTTTGAGATCATATTTGGGGAAGGAGTTAGTGGGCTGGTTGGATCATAATGTTCCCATTGTTTGCTTATTTACAAATTACAAGATTAGTGCTTTACCTCTGGGCTGACTAATCTGAAATGCAGGGTTGTCTTTTGGATTGTGCTGAGTTGATGGATGTTGTTGTCAAGAGAGGATCATGGTATAGCCATGGAGAAAACAGGTCAGCCACCCGTATATACATGAGCATGGGTTCATTAAATCAAATCTGGCACTCCACAAATTCTGCATGATTTATTGCATTTAGCATCGTACACTCTGTTTTTCACACATATTTTCTCAAAATGATGGGTCTTTCGAGCAGCAGCAAGGTAACAATTTGCATTGTTGAATACCTGTCTCATCTTCTGTACCATTTAAAGGACCATTAAGATGGTGTATCATCTTTCTGTGCTTGACCCCGGTGGCAGCCAATCCAAGAACCAAACAGCTGTCTGATCCCTGCAAGTGTGATACGGAACTTGTGTGTTTCAGTTTTATATCTTCATGAACTTTTACACTTGAATAAACTGTTGTTGGTGCTGCTGCAAGATTTCAGGTCGTTATAAATTTGATCAAATAATTGCACCGTCCTATAAGGAAATCAAATTTTCATATGCTTTGATTTAAATCAAGACCTCATTCGGGAGCCGAGGGCCCAGTAGTATGTAGCTTTAGGATGAAATCTTCTTAGAGGTTCATTGTGGTGAAATAGAACATTAAACATCGTGTAACTGTATAGGCTGTTGAAAACAGACGATCAATTTGATGTATTATAGTAACAAAGCTCATTGAAACTTTATCAGGCTGTTTTGTCTCTATATACTATGTTTGTCTGACAACTGTTATCAGCAGGCTCGGACAAGGCAGAGAAAAGGCATTACAATATCTGAGGGAAAACCCTGTCATCTGCAATGAAGTAGAAAAGGTGTGCGTGCTTCTTCCTTTGTTGGAATATTATCCTGATATATATAACATAAGAATTTGGTTGTCATCATGAATCTCAACTTTCCATGTTGTCTTTGTTGCATGACTTGCAATTTCTCTACTCATTTTTCCGCTCTCTTTTGTTACACTCTGGGTTTGTCTTGAAGATCATTCATATAGAACTGCCCCTTGCGTGAAATGTATCATTGCAATGCCATGTCAAAAATGAGATGCACTTGTGTCACAACGCCTTTTGTGCCCCCTCTCTAGGATGATATTTTGGCCAAGATAGGAACATCATGAGATGCTTTATAATAAAAACAGTTTAATGCTTTAGAAACATGCATGAGCGCTCATGACCAAGTCTATCACTTGTTCTTTGTGACTTTGACATTAGTGCTTCTCATGTCATACATAGGTTAATCTATCAGAATCTGTTAATCTGTCGCATACTACACGGAGTCATTTTCATGTAGTACATTGATGCATCATCGTAGGCTGTTCGATCGATGATGATGGATGGGTCCAGACATATGAGCTTCTTGGCCTTTGGCCAATTGTCAGCTGCTGAAGAGGCGCAAACATAGGATGAAGAAATGAATACAAAAGCACCGGTCTTGCTGTCTACAGAGGTTTTTTCTGTCATCCAGCACTCGGTGCCGACTCGACAACCTCAGATGCGGAAAAGAGAATCAAACAGCATTCAAGCAGGATCACATCATGATGCTGAGTAGGTTGTGACCATTATTCCGTCATGCAGGATTATTCCAATTTTGTTTTTATACGTGTTGGAATCGAGAAATGCAGTCTTTGCGAATTGGTCAATCTTCAATTCTGTGACGATTAGAGATTCTGCAATTTTTTTATTGTGTTGGGATAGCAACAAAAGCTCACACTGTCGTCAGTGTCATGAAATTCAAGTTCATAAGATCGGCACGAAAGAACTGCCTAATTTGTTAGAGATGTCTGAATTGAGATTCACGGAGAGCACACATGTCGTAGTGTGAAAACGTAACATGGCGCGGCATCTCAAAGTGCCACGTGGCTGTGATGTGATCCGACCAATTCCCCCCCATCCATAACGGTCTTAGTCTTACGCATCTCCAAGTGGTCGGAAGCACGACGACGATGTCCCATAGGGGCTCACATGCCACTATCGTCTCTCGTTGGTGAATCCCAATTACTTGACATACCATTCCATTCTTCTCCTGTTCATTCCATTCTTCTCCTGTTCATTCCATTCTTCTCACATGCCACTATCGACTCCTCGAATCCTTACAGATTCCCGCATGCCTCCACGAGCTCGTCCGTCATCATCAGTTTGGAGATCCGATCCCACCCTCGAGGATTTAGTGCAAACAACTATCAACGAAGTATCTTGTTACCAAGAAATAAAACGACGAAACAAACAACTATCAACGAAGTATCTTGTTACCAAGAAATAAAACGACGAAACAAGAAACTCTCAACCATTATGTTAAAATTGCAGTTTATATAGGCAACGTAGAGTATATGAGAACGGGAACATGACGACGATTCTATATAGGCAACGAAGAGTATACTACAAATAAAACACAGTGCAGTGCAGTCACAGTACAGGTTACAGGTTCATCGTCATCCACCGGTTGAAAACAACAAACATATGAATTATTTTGCAGCACTAGTTAACTAACCTGGAGCTTAGAATATAATGCCTCTGGTAACCTATTGCAGAATATTTCTGGAGCCTCCATCCATCAGCTTCGAGTGTAAAAGGATTCAATCAAACATTGAACTATATAAATCCTGGCTTAGGAAAGATCAAGATTAATTTGGACGGCAGACGCCAGAGTGCAACAACTCCTTTAGTGTACGAATGCATTCTTGTAGACGGTAAAAGTAGTAGACGACCAACCTAAAGATGAACTCATGAAGGATCTTCATGGCCAATCATCATCGCCATCATCCTTGCTTGAACGTCCACCAAACCTGCCGGACCTGCTGCTTCGACTAGACCCACCATAACCACTAGAGCGGCTTCGGCTTGAATCATCGAAGCTGCTAGAACGACCGGAATCAGAGTTGCCAAAACTACCGAAGCGTCCAGATCCTGAGCCACCAAACTTGCCAAAACGTCCTGTGCCCGAATCACCAAAACCACCAGAACGTCCTGAACCGAAATCCCCATAATCGGAGCGACCAAAATTGGAGCCACCACTTGGTGTGCCTGAAGCTGAACCATCGAAGGAACCAAAACGGCCTGACCCAGATTCTCCAAAGCCACCTGTGCGGCCGCCAGAACCCCCAAAACCTTGAGAACGGCCATAGTTTCCACCACGCCCAAAACCTGAACCACCCATTCGGCCACTTCCATATGAATCAAAACGACCACCACGCATGCTACCAATCATGTCTTCTCCACTACCCTCAACTTTAATCTTAGGTAGCTGAAAATTCGAACAAAGAACATATCAGTCAGATAGAGGTGATTAGTACAAAACAATAAGCTTTAAAATTTGTACATTGGATGATTGAATAAAGATGATAGATTTGGATTATAAATTTCTAAAATAGTTTGAATCAAATTTGAAATTGAATATCAGTATGAAAACTATCGATATCACTAGTACAAAATGGAAGTTCTCAACTTACTAGAGATGGTAAATATCAAGTAATTCTGGACAAAAAAAGATAAAAATCAAAATGTCAATAATAATGTCAGTGAAATAATTTTTAAGTTCTTTATTTCCTTTTTTCAAAATTCTTTATGAATGTCCTGTGTAAAATCTTAGATGAATCTATGAAAACAAAGATTAGTGGTAATTTCAATATTAATTTCGTTCTTGATCTGTTAAATTTTTTAAAGTTCTGTATTTTTTTACCATTAAGTTACTTTTTGAAAGTTCTTTTTTTTCTTTTTTATTTGTGTTTCATGAATTTCATATCATTGCTTTAGCAGAAGCCAATTGTAATGGACTATCTCCTCCTTTTTTTCCTTAACAGTGATGGATTTTGAAACATTATCTCTCCAAAGTATCAGATATCCCATATTCCCGATAAATCCAAGATAACCCATATTTTACTCAGCGGTGGCAACCATTAGTTCATGTTGCACTTCTCAATTTAAGTCAGCTTAACTTGCAAATACTAATGAAAAGACCAAAGCATCATTAATCAGGGTCAATTGCACGTCAAGGTTTGACTATAATACTTCACATAGAGGGAAAAGGGTCTATGCCATAATGGTCAATTCTAATGATCTTATGGATAGATAGAATATATGAGCTACTTCAATCATGCTTGAAGGGATATTAGATCTGTTTGTGAGAACTTTTTTCTTAAAATTAATTACATACATTTCAAGAATGACATCAACCATGAAGTCAAGTTCCTGTAGCTTCCAACAAATATTATACCCACTAGGGCATGCAAAAGCTTTAGACAAATGCGAAAAGTAAACTAACTTAACAATATATCCCAGCCTTCACCACAAAAATGCAAAGCATCCAATTCAATCTTCTGATGAAAGTGAGATATGCCAAAAGTCCAATTTCTCAACTGGTTCGGTCATATAAGAAAAACAAAATTACCTCAATAAAACTGCTTCCTATGTCTTGTTCAATGCCTCTAACAACACGATTTTGCTCATATGAGTGTATGAGAATTGCACTGCCTTTTTTGCCAGCTCGTCCTGTTCGGCCAGATCTATGAACAAATAATTCAGATGTGTTTGGCAATTCATAATGTATCACCTGGTCAAAGAATATGGTCATTTTAGTAAAGAACATGGACCTTCAATCATGACTTAATATTGACAAAGCAGAAAGGATACATCAGAAGAATCTAAAAAAGTTTAAATTAGGCATCCGATGAAAAGAGATCGCACCATGAGCATATACTGACCATTCTCAAACCTAATTCTCAAACCTAAGGTGAAAGGATACACCAGAAGAATTGGTCAAAAATATAGACAACTCAACAGGCTACGTATATATCCAATGAAATGATTAATTCAAGTATAGCTTTGCTGCCGCAGCTCCTCTTGCAATCTACTAAAAAGGTACACCTACTTAAATATCCAGATGATCAGGAGAATGATAATTTCTCATCTACAAACTACAATAGAGGAAAATGCTTCAAATCGCAAAATCTGAAGCTCAATCTGTGTCACTAAAATAATGTATTGACTAAAAAGATGCTCACCAGATCAACATTAGGTATATCCAAACCACGAGCAGCAACATCAGTAGCTATCAAAATATTAAAGCGGCCATCTCGAAATCCAGCTAGTGTTCTTTCCCTCTGGTTCTGTGAGATGTCCCCATGAAGTGCCTCACATCCAAAGCTCCGACCCATGGAATAAGCCAACCTATCAGCATCACGTTTTGTTTGAGTAAATACTATGCATTTACCTCCTTTAGCGTGTTCCTAAAAAATAGCCAACAAAATTTAGGTTATAAACTATGTTTAACTACACTAAAAAGGATGAATTGGTTATAAGACTGCTTATTGGGCTCAGCTGCTAACAACTTACTTTTATTAGTGGCCCAAGAATTGATGGCTTTGCATAATTATCTGAAACAATAGAGTACAGAGTGATCCCTTCTGCTAGTTTCTGGTCAGAATCACCAACCTACAAAAAAGCATCCTGCATGAATATTCTGAAACAAACACAAAATATTAGCAATTAATTACCAAATGTGCCAAGCCCATCAAACATTCTGGCTTTAGCTATCTTCTGGTCATCAGGATGCAAGGGAATGACTACCTTGTCAGACTTATGATAGAAAACATACGTAAAAATAAGGTAATTTTAACATTTTTTTTAACACAATTCTAAGGTCAGTGTTTTTATTAAAGGTGTTTCTAAAAGAAAACAGTTACCCTTTACCAAACAGAAATTTCGTATATAGGATGCATAAAATATTTCCCAAAAGTAATAATCACATACTTATTGGTAAATCCATAAAAACCTAATAACAGGAAATAAATGCCAAGCAGCATTTGTGTTTATAAAACATCCTAGTTGGAAATGGTAAGACAGTGTTTATTATAAATTTAAAAATAGCAGGAAAACATAAACAATGGCATGTTCCAAGTGCAGTTAAGATAACCTTAAAATTTGCAGTCTGAGGACAAGACTACATGCTATTATGATATCACAGCACAAATAGAGTAAAAATATTCCTTATGCCAATAAAAGCAGATAATGCTTTTTATGATTGGGGTATACAGTTCAACTAAGCAAATGCCAATTAGTAGACAACAGAAGTAGAAACGGATATTTAAGATCTAAAATATTTTTGAGATAATTGGAAAAATACAAGGGCCGGACCATTAAGGCAGTTTATTTTATAAAAAAAAGATAACAGAGAAAAATAAACAATTGAGATAACATGACAAACTCTTTTAAATGGAAAGAATGAAATACATAATACAGAGACAACAGCATGATTACATAGACATTACAAAGAAATTTCAAGATTTTTTGTAGTACAGGAAAAGAAATGTATACGTGTAATATTATAAATATATAAAAGTTGAGAAGTACAACAATCTAGATGCACTTATTTATCTTAGTCATAGAAAAGATAAAATTGTTAGTCACGATAGAGATACGCTAACTACACACTAACAAAATCAGATGTTAACGGGATGTAAATTGAATTGCCATACTCACAAGGTCAATATTAACTGGATCTTTTAGGTATCTCCGTGTAAGCTTTCGGATCCAAGTTGGCATGGTAGCAGAGAACATCATAGTTTGACGTTTTGGGGGCATCTTATCCAAAATTCTCTCTACATCTTCAGCAAAACCAACATTAAGCATCTGATCAGCTTCATCAAGGACAACAAATTGAATCTCTGACAAATTCAAGGCGCCTCTATTAAGCAAGTCAATAATTCGTCCAGGAGTGCCAACCACAACATCAACACCATAATTAAGTGCTCTCATCTGTTCATTAATCGGAGAGCCTCCATAAACACAAAGAGTGTACAACTTGGAAGACTCTTTAAATTCCTTCTCAACTTGTCGAGCAAGCTCTCTGGTCGGTGCAAGTACCATGGCCAAAGGGTTTCTGCCACAGCTGCAGATAACCATTTAGCAGTTAGAGACTATCTTGCAGTATGAATCATATAAAAATGTTCATCAAGGAGTCAATCCACATGTCATGAATAATGAACTCACCCATGTTTGGCCTGAAAGCGGATAATCTTATCCATAATTGGAATTCCAAAGGCAAGAGTTTTCCCTGTACCCGTCCTTGCACGACCAATCATGTCTTGTCCTTGCATTGCAGGTTCAAGTACAGCCCTCTATTCAATAGTGCAAAAGCAACATTAACAAACTTGATGCTAAAATAGATATTCTTGACAATTAATACTTACTTTTAGATACCAGCGAATAACAAATCAATAAATCAATGGATAAGAAAGATAGCACCTTCACAATAATGTCAGATAACAGCTTACCAAAAAAACAGGCATGCACAAAGGTCAACGCATCACCGAAATGATAGAATGCTTCATAATTACTCATACCATGAAAGCTATAAAAAATTAATATCTGCTAAAAAGACCACCATAGCACCATCTGAACCTACTAAATATCCAAGAAATGAATTATCTAGATTTACAGGTTATGTGTATGTTACATAAGGGGGTTGACAAAAATACAACGCACTACATCAATATAAATTTGCTCTTAGTTAAGAAACTCAAGAACAGAAAAGAAAAGGGTAGAATTTTCTTTTTCTTTTAGCTGTTTGCCCCGAACAATAAACCGTTCCACAAGTCCAAAACATTAGCTGAAGAATAAAGGACGATTGACAGCTTAGAAGAGGACATTTCAATACCTGTATGGGAAAAAGCTTTGAGATCCCCTTGTTTGCGAGTTGAGTCACGATATCCTGCGATATCCCCAGCTTGGCGATCTCTAACCGCTCGTCCCCTCCTCGCTCAGGACTCCTTCTGTCATCTTCGCAGTAGTCATCGACGGCGTACTCCGCACAGGCGACATCAGTGGCCCTGAACCCCATAGGCCCCGCCGAGAAGTGGATTTCCCTGCGCCGGGCACAGCAAAACTCGAATTGTCGCGCGGACTTATAGAACGGAACGAGACCGTCGGCTGAGGACGGAAAGAGCGACGCCGAGGCGAACGACGGCGGGAGAAGAGAAGACTCCGAGGAAACCAGGGCTGCTAGGGCTCGCCTCGACGCCGAGGCGGCAACCGAAGAGGACCTCCGGAACAAGAAGTTCATCGTCCAATGATCGAAACCGCAGAAGAGGGATCGGGAGGGCGAAACCCCAGACGAGGGACTAGGGTTTTGGGGGCAAGTTAGGGGGAAGCGAGAAAGATATTTATGCGGGAGAGGAGGCGGAAGGTTGATCAATAGGGATACGGGTCGGTGAAGCGAATACGTTGGTCGCATCTAATCGATTGGTTTCCGAGATCAGACGGCCCGTGATCGACCTGATCACTGCCGGATTGAATTGGCGACTATGGAGTCCGGGTTGGAAACATGGAATCTTTTATGTCCCACCAATCTTGCTACTTCTTGACCCACCTATTCACCCTAATTTTTTTGATACTCATGACTTATTGAATCCGATTAAATCAGATACTGATACAAATTTTAATTAATTTTAAAATTATATATATATATATATAAAGTTTTCATTGAGATTAGATACGACCTTCGTATGGATGACATTGGATGCATGAATCGTTCTATCGTATAAAGAACACAAGAATACAGCTATCTATATCTTTATCATAGATATACCACGTTGCAACATGCATTGTTATATATGGATTTGTATCCCTCTTGTATATAAAATACACCCATGTATGCGGATGAGGAAAAATAATATTTTACGTAAGGAGGAGACTCAAAAAAAGAGAAAAAAAAGTTAGTAGTTAGTTACCTTTAACATCTTGATCTTTATATTTTAAAATATTATATTAACATCCCTTATAGTTATAAAAGTAAAACATCTAGATCCATTTATCCTAATGCCATCGTCGATGATCACGGATGATAACACAGTTAGAGACCGTGAATGACTGTATCAGTATGGTGTCTGCTTTCATTTGATTTTTTTTTTCGTTGCTGAGCTGCTTTAACCTGACTGCAAAACAACACTCGGTTCAAGGAAGGATTAAAGCTTCTCATGAAAAAGAAATTTAAAGTGCGGTGGTCTTGGAAACTAAACATCTGCGCTTCTCATGTTGAATCAATGTGTTCGATCGATGATGAGACATATCAGCTTCTTGGCCTTCGGCCGAGTGTCAGCTGTCGAAGAGGAGCAAACATATCATGCGAAATAAATGCAAAACACTGGTCTTCCTGGCTTCGGATAGCACTGTGGGTTTTTTCTATCAGCTCAGCACTCAGTGCTGCCTTGACTACCTCGACGTGGTAAAGAGAAAAACCATAAGGTTGCAGAAAGCAGGATCACATCACACGAGGAGCATCCAATCATGTCAACATACTCAAAAGGGCATTTATTTTCCTCCACTTTTTGGTTTTGTACGT
This sequence comes from Musa acuminata AAA Group, assembly GCF_036884655.1. NCBI lineage: Eukaryota > Viridiplantae > Streptophyta > Magnoliopsida > Zingiberales > Musaceae > Musa > Musa acuminata. The sequence continues at coordinate 28,247,383 of NC_088339.1, read as the reverse complement.
TACATGCATGTTGGAATTTTATAAATGCAGTCTTCCGAATTGATCAAGCTAGAGTTCTGTGATGACCAGAGATTCTGTATCTGTTTCAGGGATGACAAGCTCAAACTGCCGAATTTGGCCTCCAAAAAAGATGTCTATTTTGAGATTCGTGGAAGAGTGTATTGCTGCAAAACCTATTTGCTGCATCTCTCCGGAACCTCCATCCTACAGCTTGAAGTGTTAAAGATTGAAAACAAACAACATTGAACTAAGCAGTAATGTGAAGGTCTCTTGAGGAAACCCCTCCCCACCCATCCCCCCTGGCTTTGGTAAGACCAAGGTTAGTTTGGACTCCAGATGCCAGAGTGCAACAGCTCCTTCAGTGTAGGAAATGCATTCTTGCATACAGTAATAGTAGACGACCAACCTATGATGAACTCATGAAGGATCTTCCTGGCCAACCATCATCGCCATCATCCTTGCTTGAGCTTCCACCAAAACTGCCGAAGCTGCCGCTTCGGCCAGACCCACCATAACCACTAGAGCGGCTTGGGCTGGAATCGTTGAAGCTGCTAGAACGACCGGAATCTGAGTTGCCAAAACTACCATAGCGCCCGGATCCTGAACTACCAAAGTTGCCAAAACGTCCTGCACCAGAATCACCAAGGCCAACAGAACGCCCTGAGCTGAAGTTCCCAAAACCATCAGAGCGACCAAAATTGGAGCCACCAGGTCTGCTTGGTGCGCCTGAAGCTGAACCACCGAAGGAACCAAAACGGCCTGACCCAGATTCTCCGAAGCCGCCTGTGTGGCCGCCAGAATCTCCAAAACCACGAGAACGGCCATAGTTTCCACCACGCCCAAAACCTGAACCGCCCATTCGGCCACTTCCGTGTAAATCAAAACGACCACCACGCATGCTACCAATCATGTCTTCTCCGCCACCCTCAACTGTAATCTTAGGTAGCTGAAAATTAGAACGAAGGCCATATCAATTAGTAGGTGTGAAGAAATAAAGGAAAGGCAAGCAAAAAACTGGAAATGGAACAGCAAGATGTGACCCAAATACGGACCATGGACCATATGAACTTCAATAGGATAATTTTATTCACAACATTTGAATTATAAAATCAACTAAAACATGTTGGGTTAGCATTTTCCAGCTTTGAATAGAGAAAATATGCATAGTTCATCATATGCATTAAAGATAGTCATATGCATGAGTTAGAATCTTCATATTTCAAAAATACAGTCAGATGCCTATGCCTTTAAAGGATAAGGTGATCCGATTAACCCTGACTGACCTATCAACTCACTGACAACAAGGATAAGGAGAACAAGAGAAGTGTAGGCTTTGTGGATCCAACAAGCATCAGGGGAGATGAGACTAATCCATTTTGTAGGTGCTTTGTCCCTGAAGGTAAGAGGCAAAACCTCAAAGAAGCAGCAAGTTGAGGTGAAAACAAAAGGGTTTCCAGTCAGCAAATTCTTCTGGAACACAAGTTACCTATCAGTGGTCGCAGCAAATGTTAATTCTACAGTAGTTGATCAAGGCATGCAACAAGAAGTTATTGACAAAAGGGCCTCATCTCCAATCATCTGTTGGTAAAATCAAGTACACCGCATAGGCCCTCATAAACTGCTCTATGCAATTTAATCGCCTACAGTTTTTGCTCCCACCTGTTTTTAGACTTGGCCTTTGCCTTTGGAGGTCCAATTGACACTACCTGAAGACAGCACGATTAGAAAGGGAGTTCACAGTCTAGACAAAGTCTTGGGTTCAAAATCATATGTGGGTTCTCTGTAAAACTTACTAGAGATGGTAAAATATCAAGTAATTCTACACAAAAAATATTTCACTAACAATTTTATTATTGATATTTTTATTTTTAAGTACTTCATTTCCTGTTTTCAAATTTCTTTCTAAATGTCTGTGTAAAATCTTAGATGAATCTGAGAAAATAAAGATTAGTGGTAATTTCAATATTGATTTTAATCCAAGATAACCCATATTGTACTCACAGCAGTGGCAACCATTAGTTGATGTTTCACTTATTCAACTTAAGTCAGCTCAAGTTCAAATACCAATGAAAAGATCAAAGCACCATTAAACAGGGTCAATTGCATGCCAAGGTTTGACCATAATAATTCAAATAGAGGGAAAAGGGTCTGTGTTATAATGGTCAATTCTAATGATCTTATGGACAGATAGAATATATGAGCTAATTCAAGGGATATTAGATATGTTTGTCAGAACTCTTTCTTCAAAGTAATTACATACATTTCAAGAATAATGTCAACCAAATAGTCAAGTTCCTGCAGCTTCCAACAAAAATAGTATACCCACTAGAATGCAAAAACTTTAGACAAATTCACAAAGCTAACTAGCTTAACAATATTTCCCAGCCTTCACCCAAAAAAATGCAAAGCATCCAATGCGATCGTCTGGTGAAAGTGAGGGATGTCAAAAGTCCAATTTGTCAACTGGTTTGCCCAAACAAGAAAAACAAAATTACCTCGATAAACCTGCATCCTATCTCTTGTTCAATGCCTCTAACAAGACGATTTTGGTCATACGAGTGTATAAGAATCGCACTACCTTTTTTGCCAGCTCGCCCAGTTCGACCAGATCTATGAACAAATAATTCGGTTGTGTTTGGCAGTTCATAATGTATCACCTGGCCAAAGAAGATGATCATTTTAGTAAAGAGCATGGTACCTTCAAACATGACTTAATATTGACAAAGCAGAACAAAAAATAGTGAAGTGAATCTAAAAAAGTTAAAATTAGGCATCTGATAAAAAAAAGATCATACCATGAGCATATACTGACCATTCTCACACCTAAATTAACTTAAGTCAATAAAGTATGTTCTGTACATGTAAACATAAATTATCCATAGTAGAAAACAAAATCATGATCTTTGCATCATTTGTTGAATGTTGACATTGGGAAAGAAAAAAAGAACATCTGTTGAGCAGAGTAAGGTTTGAATAGTTTAGAGTAGTCTTTAACCACTGGAGGGCATCACCACCACCACCATACAAACCAAACAAAAATTTTATTCTCATCCTATTTCAAAAATGCTAGTTCATCATATACTATGAGATGGTGATACCAGAAGCCAATTGGAATAAATATTAGAACAGTAGAAATCCATGCATGCATGACACAACTGAAAGAAGAAAAAAAAGTAAAAGGATACACCAAAAGAATTGGTACAAAATATAGACAGACTCAACAGGCTACATATATGTCCAATGAAATGATTAATTAGAATATAGCTTTGCTGGAGAGGCTCCTCTTGCAATCTACTAAAAAAGTACACCTACTTACATATCCAGATGATCAGGAGCATCATAATTTCTTATCTACAAACTACAATTGAGAAAAATGTTTCATATTGAAAATTTTGAAAAGTTGACGTGTGTAAAAAAAAATAACATATTGACTAGGAAAAGACTCACCAGATCAACATTCGGTATATCCAATCCACGAGCAGCAACATCAGTAGCTATCAAAATATTAAAGCGGCCATCACGAAATCCAGCTAGTGTTCTTTCCCTCTGGCCCTGTGAGATGTCACCATGAAGAGCCTCACATCCAAAGCTCCGACCCATGGAATAAGCCAACCTATCCGCATCACGTTTTGTTTGAGTAAATAATATGCATTTACCTCCTTTAGCATGTTCCTAGAAAAAAGGCAACAAAATTTTTTTATAAACTATGTTTAACTAAACTAAAAAGGCTGACTTGGCTATAAGGTCGCTCACTGGGATCAGCTGCTAACAAATTACCTTTATTAGTGGCCCAAGAATTGATGCCTTTGCATAATTATCTGAAACAATAGAGTACAGAGTTATCCCTTCTGCTAACTTCTGGTCAGAATCACCAACCTACAAAAAAGCATCCTACATGAATATTCTGAATCAAACACAAAATATATTATCAACTAATTACCAAATGCATCAAGAACATCAAACATACTGGCTTTCGCTATCTTCTGGTCATCAGAATGCAAGGTAATGACTACCTTGTCAGGCTTATGATAGAAAAAAAACTGAAAATCAAGGTAATTTTAACATTTTTATCTAACCTCATGCGAAGGTCAGTGTTTTTAATTAAGGTGTTTTTAAAAGAAAACAGTTACCCTTACCAAAAAGCAATTACGTAAATATGATACATCAAATATTTCCCATAGAATATAATCTCAAACTTATTGGTAAATCCATAAAAACCTAATAACAGAAAATTAATGCCAAACAGCATTGTGTTTGTAAAACATCCTAGTTGGAAAGGGTAAGACAAAATGTTTATTTTAAATTCAAAAATAGCAGGAAAACCTAAACAATGATATTGAACAAGTGCAGTTATGATAACCTTAACAATTGCAGTCTAAGGACAAGACCATATGGTATTTACAATTGGAGTATACAGTTCAACTAAGCAAATGACAATTAGTAGACAACAGAAATAGAAACAGAGATTTAAAATCTAAAGTCGTTTTGAGATAATTGAAAAAAACAAGGGCTGGTTCACAAAGACAGTTTATTAAATAAAAAAAGGTAACACCAGGAAAAAACAACTGAGATAACATGACATAATCTTTTAAATGGAAAGAATGAAATACATAATACAGATACAACAGCATGATTACATAAACATCACAAAGAAATTTCAACCAAGCAAATGACAACTAGTAGACAACAGAAGTGGAAATGGGGATTTAAGTTCTAAAGTCTTTTTGAGATAATTGAAAAATACAAGGGCTGGGCCATCAAGACAGTTTATTCAAAAAAGAAAATGAATAAAAGAAGATAACACAGAAAAAAAAACATCTGAGATAGCATGACAAAATATTTTAAATGGAAAGAATGATATACATAATACATATACAACAGCA